>NC_137280.1:63922500-65172500 GCF_054371585.1 Giraffa tippelskirchi
GGACCCCTATAATTCTAATATTGGTGCATTTGATATTGTCCCAGAGGTCTCTGAGACTATCCTCAGTTCTTTTCATTCTTTTTACTTTATTCTGCTCTTTAGCAGTTATTTCCACCACTTTATCTTCCAGCTCACTGATTCTTTCTTCTGCTTCAGATATTCTGCTATTGATTCCTTCTAGAGTATTTGTAATTTCAGTAATTGTGTTGTTTGTCTCTGTATGGTTATTCTTTAATTCTTCTAGGTCTTTGTTAATTGATTCTTGCATTTTTTCCATTTTGTTTTCATGTTTTTTGATCATCTTTACTATCATTGTTTTGAACTCTTTTTCAGGTAGTTTGTCTATTTCCTCTTCATTTATTTGGACTTCTGTGTTTCCAGTTTGTTCCTTCATTTGTGTAGTATTTCTCTGCCTTTTCAATATTATTTTTTTTAACTTATTGTGTTTGAGATCTCCTTTTCCTAGGCTTCAAGGTTGAATTCTTTCTTCCTTTTGGTTTCTGCCCTCCTAAGTTTGGCCCAGTTGTTTGTGTAAGCTTCCAGAGGGTGAACTTGTGTTGAGTTTTTGTTTGTTTGTTTGTTTGTTTTTCTTCTGATGGGTGAGGCTGAGTGAGGCGGTAATCCTGTCTGCTGATTGGGTTTGTAGTTTTGTTTTGTTTGTTGTGCAGATGAGCACCTGCACAGGGAGCTCCTGATGGCTGGGTGGTGCCAGGTCTGTATGTAAGTGGTTCCCTTTGTGTGAGTTCACATCATTTGGTTTCCTTTGTGTGTGTTCACACCATTTGGTTCCCTTTGTGTGAGTTCACACCATTTGGTTTCCTTTGTGTGTGTTCACACCATTTGGTTCCCTTTGTGTGAGTTCACACCATTTGGTTTCCTTTGTGTGAGTTCTCACCATTTGGTTCCCTTTGTGTGAGTTCTCACCATTTGGTTCCCTTTGTGTGAGTTCTCACCATTTGGTTTCCTTTGTGTGAGTTCTCACCATTTGGTTTCCTTTGTGTGAGTTGTCACCATGTGGTTCCCTTTGTGTGAGTTCTCACCATTTGGTGCCCTTTGTGTGAGTTCACACCATTTGGTTTCCTTTGTGTGAGTGTCACCATTTGGTTCCCTTTGTGTGAGTTCTCACCATTTGATACCCCCTAGGGTTAGTTCTCTGGGAGTCTAGGGTCTTGGAGTCACTGCTCCCACTCCGAAGGCTCAGGGCTTGATCTCTGGTCAGGAATGAAGATTCCAGAAGTGGTTTGTTACAGCATTAAGTAAGATTAAAACAGATATACAAAAACAAGAAACCAAAGATGAAACACAGACAAATGGCAGTTATAAAATCAGGCAAATAATGATTAAAATAATGGAATATACACATATACATATACACTCATAAGCAAAATCAAAGCAGTCCAACAAAAATAAAGTAGAATAGATTGATCTGGCTAACAAAGGATACCAAAAATTATGTCTTCCAGAAAAAAACTAACTAAAGCACAAACTGGAAAACAAAACTAAGGCAAGGTGCTAATTGGGGGAATAAAGCAATGAAAATAAAAGTAGCAAATATGTTGAGAGGAAAAGAAAGAAAGAAAAGAAAAAAAAAGAATACATATGCAAAGTTAAATAGACGTAGATAAAGAAGATTTATGTACATTAAAGATTTGCTGCAAGGGGAAAAGAAGAGTAGGACAGACAAACAAAGGAATCAATGTAGAAAAAAATAATAATAGGTTTAAAAAATTGAAAATTAAAATTTAAAAAAGAGAAAAAGAAAAACGAAAACTCCCCAGAACTGTAAAAGCCCAATGTAGAGGCAGGGGTTTATAGCAACAATAAAAATATGTGACTGAGAAAATTTAAAAAAAAAGCTTAAAAGCTTAGTTAGATTTCATAGTGCCAATAAAATTGACAACTACAACTGGGGGGGTGGGTGGGGGGAGAAGGGAAAAAAAGTCCAAAAGAATCTACAGAATGAGTCAAAACATAAGAATAATAAATGTTTTTCTTGAGTCTCTGCTGTCAGAGTCCTTTCCCTCACTGGGAGTCACAGTCCAGATCACCTCCCTAGGATGTCCTCCAACACTGTGCTGATCTCTGGACCTGCTGTGGGGGCAGCTCAGATTCTAATCTGGTCCTATTCCTCTGTGTTCTTGCCTCCAATGTCCACAGCTACCAGAACTAGTGCGTTTTCTTTTGTGGGAGCTCTCAATGACCTTTTATATATTCCATAGACACAGAGTCTGCCTAATTGATTGTGTGGATTTAATCTACAGCTTGTACAGCTGGTGGGAAGGTTTGGGGTCTTCTTCCTTAGTCACACTGCTCCTGGGTTTCAACTGTGGCTTTATTTCCACCTCTGCATTTGGGTCGTCTACTGGGGTTTGCTCCTGAGGCTGCCCTGGAGGACTTGGGTTTGCCCCTGTGACGGCCAGATGTGGAGGTGGGGCAGTTGCTTGGGTCACAGGGGTTCTGGCAACACCAGGTACTCAGGGGAGTTGGCAGCTAGGGCAGCAGGAAATATAGTGCTCTAGAAGGGTATGGCAAATGGTATTGGCCAATATGCTTCAGGTTTCTTGCCTAGAGAACCCCCTTCCCCGACAGAGAAGCCTGGCAGGCCACAGTCCACAGGCTGCAGAGTCGGACACTATCGAAGCGACCCTGCGTGCTTCCCTGCAAGACTTTTCTTGCTTGTGGCAGCTCTGCCCCAGTGAGAGTTGAGCTTGAAGGTGGCACAGCTGCTTGCCTTGTGGGGACCCTGGTAGTGCCAAATGTGCAGGGACACGGACTGCTTCTGCCACAGGAGTTATGACTCTATCAGAGTCTTTTTTCCAGCCTCTTGTAGCTGGCGATCAGAAGTCCTCTTTGGCCCATCTTTCTCCTTAGCTCCGCCCATTCAGGCACGGAGAGGGCTGCCTTGCCTGGGGGCCTTCTCTGTTGTTCAGGGTGTCAGGCACATAGAGAGGCCCCCTGGCTGGGGTCCTACTCTGTAGATCAGCGCTTCAGTCACTTAAAGGGGCACCTGGGTGGGGCCCTGCTCTGTAGTTCAGTGCATCAGGCATTTGATGGGCCAGCCTCTCTATTGTTCATCTGCCTGTGCTGGCTTGTCAGCGGGGAGAGAGGCTATGGTGATGGCTCCACCCCCTACGTGTGACTCAGCAGTATCGCCTTGCTTCCATGGCTACCTGGCTTTCCTCCACAGGCATTTCCCACCACTCTCTCCTCTCTCACATCCCCCCGATCCATCTCTTTGCAGTAAACAGCAGCCCTCGCCCTGGGATCACTCCACAATCCCTAAACTCCAGTTTCCAGCTGCTGCACCTTCCAGGGGATCTACGTCCCTGTCCAGGGTATGTATGGCTGCAGCAAGGACTGTCTGATTCTCATTCCATTTAGGCTGCCACAGATCAGCTGTTTCACTTTCAGCCTTAAATCTCTCCTCTCTGACTCAGATAATTGCCCTGATGTGGGGATCGGACACCTGCTTCAGTTCCCCCACCCACCGAGAGCAGGTCCAGTCCTACTAACACTCCTGTTTTTCCCCCTAGTTCCTTCTTCCTACTGAGTTTTGCGTGGGTCTCTATATTCTTTTCCTCTGGTCAGGTACTCCTGTCTGCTCTCAGCTGGTGTTCTGCATGCAGTTCTGTGTCTGAAGGTGCATTCCTGATGTATCCGTGGAGAGAGATGTACTCCACGTCCACCTACTGCTCCGATATCTTGTTCTCCAGTTACTGATCTTTAATGTAATTGATTGTTTTTCTTTTTCTCAGTTCAAAAAAAAATTTGACCCAATATATTCTTTAATTGTTCACAACAGCTTCTTAAAATTTTATTAATCCCTCCTCCTTACAAAGGCTTCCCTGGTGGCTCAGTGGTAAAGAATTCTCATGCCAATGCAGGAAACATGGGTTCAATCCCTGGGAAGGATCCCCTGGAGAAGGAAATGGCAGAAGGAAATGACAACCCACTCCATTATTCTTGCCTGGGAAATCCCATGGACAGAGGAGCCTGGCAGCCTAGAGTCCATGGGATCCCAAAAAAGAGTCAGACACAACTTAGTGATTAAACAACAACCTCCTTTCAGAGAACTTCTGTTGAAAGTTGCTTTTGACACATTTGTCCCTCTAAATTAATAAAAGTATTTATGTCCATAATTTATTTAAAATTTTCTCCTTTTTCCCCTTTTACTCTGTCCTATTCTATCTTGAAAAGAAAGAGAGTTGAAATTTACTGCTACTAATCAGACACTATCAGTTAGTTCAGTTCAGTCTCTCATGTCTGACTCTTTGCAACCCCATAGACTGCAGCATGCCAGGCTTCCCTGTCCATCACCAACTCCCAAAGCTTGCTCAAAGTCATGTCCATCGAGTCAGTGATGCCATCCAACCAGCTCATCCTCTGTTATCCCCTTCTCCTCCTGCCTTCAATCTTTCCCAGCATCAGGGTCTTTTCCAATGAGTCAGTTCTTCACATCAGGTGGCCAAAGTATTGGAAGTTTCAGCTTCAGCATCAGTCCTTCCAATGAATATTCAGGACTGATTTCCTTTAGGATTGATCTCCTTGCAGTCCAAGGGACTCTCAAGAGTCCTCTCCATAGTCTCTTTCAAAAATTTTGTCCGATTTGATCCTCAAAACGACTCTACCATTTTTAGTTCCCATTTCATAGGTGGAATCTAAATCTTAAGATACCAAAAGACCTTCCCAAGATCATAAAACCAGTTAGCAATGGACCCAAGTATTTGGACTCCAGATGTACTTTTCAGTTTACTAAGAGACAATTACAAAGGAATTAGGTAGAATTTCACCTCTCCACAGCTAACCGCCACCAAAGTTTTATAATTTGTTAGCTAGTTCATTCACACGTGCACACAAAAATCTGGCTCTTTCCTCTTCAAACCATGTATCTGAGCACAACACTGCTTACTATACGTACCAAAATAGGGAGATTAGCTTAGTTACTGAACAAGTCTTACCTTTGGATTTGGGAAGACTTTTTAATGTTTTTAATTGTGATTATTATCTTCCTTCTGCTTCCATAGAACTTGGTTAATTCATTTATATGATCTTTTATTAAGAAGCATTTACTTAGCAATTGTTATGCTTGAGATCTTGGTTATGTAGTAATAAGTAAGACTGGATTTCTAACTCTCAACAGACTCTAATGTGAAAACGCTTGCAGACAGTGTGGTATGACTGATGTTAGATGTAGGAATGGAGGCTAGCAGTGCACAAAGAAAATACTCCTTACTGAATTTGGAAAGGAGATCAGAAATGACTTCTTGGAGAAGATTGTGATTGAGTCAAATCTTAAAGGATAAAATGTTAGGCCGATAAGATTGGAAAGAGGATTCAGGTATTGGAAACATCATGAAAAAGTGTTTGTAAGCATGAAAAATACAGTTTATTTAAAAAGTCACAAGAACTTTAATCTGTCTGAAGAAAAAGTAAAATGGTAAAATGGTGAGAAAGAAGATGAAGAATTTGATGCAATGTAGATCTTAGGCAAAATGGCAATAGTAGAAAGTTTAGATCTTAAACTAAAGACTAAGTTTTTATTGAAGACTTTCAGCAGACAGATGATATGATCAGATTTCCTCTTGGTGAACTAATTTAGGATAGCAAGTAGACAGACAATTCACAAGTACTTCAACTTATCCTTTTAAAGGTACAGGTCGACTCACAATAGAAGGTGTCAAGAAGAAAGAACTTGTAAACAGCGTAAGATTCTATTGAAAGGACAAAGATTAAAGAACTGAGAGATGTTTGTTGGATTCAGCAACAAGGAGGTCATTAGGTCTTTAGGATAATTAGTTTCAACGGTATGTGTTACCAATGGGATACCAAGAGCCATATGACACCTCCTTGATGGAGCTCAAGAAGTCAAATTAAGATTCAAAGGAAGGCAGCCCTTGGAGGCTCACAGAAAGCTTCCAAGCAGAGGTCATAACTGAACTAGATTTCAAAAGATGAGCAAGAACCAGCCATTCAAAGTAGAGGGAAAAGCATGTCATCCTGGAAAAATAGGGTGGGCAAAGACATAAAGCACCAAGAAAGCATAGTCTATGAAAAGATGTAAAATCTTTCAGCAAAGATGAAGAGCAGAGAATGAGGTGGGTAGAGGGCAGAAAGCATGACCAACCAGGAGTCAAGTGCAGGACTTCAGAATTATCTCTTCTCACCATATCTCCCTCTCAGCTTCTTTTTTGTCCTAGTCCAACTTAGGAAATCTTTTGTGGGGATTCCATGAGGTTAAGCTTTCACTTGCTGTAAAAGCATGGGCTGGCATATACCACAAAGCAGGTCAGCCAACGGATATGCAAGGTCAGAAAATGACTTTCTGTCAACATTCATCCCAATTCTGCATCCCCTCGCCCCACAGCATTAACAAGAAAATAAGAATGCTTGTCCAGCTGCCCTCTTGGTGTCACTGGGTAAATTATCTTTTATTAAGGATCTGTAATTGTTCTTCACTGAGCTGTGACCTAAATTTAGTGGTGCTGAGGAGGGAGCCCCAGACGACAGGATTTCCCTGAGAACACGATGAAGTTCCTGTATCAATTCAATTCATTAACTAGAAAGAGAAAACAAACAGCTCATTTTTTTTTCCTGTTCTTCAGTGAATCATTTGTTTAGCTTGACCAGAATTTTTCTAAGATCCAACTTGAGACTCTCACAAAAAAAGGGAGACAGCAGAGCTTATTCAAATTCTTCCTTAGGCATTAATTCAGAGGCAGAAATCAGGTTACATTAAATGAATCTGACTTTCCTGCTGTTAAGGACCTGGGTTTACTCACTGGATATTTTCACCCTGAGGGGAAGAAATGCCCTCAAGCCAGATGACTTGGGGTGAAAAGAAAGGGAAGTCAAGTTGTCTTGCCATGAGTGGGGGAGAAAAGAGGAGAAAGGAGAGAAAAGGAAAAAAGTACAATATAAATCTAGAAAAAGCTCCCAGTGAAATAGTAAAATGTCTGTGCTGTAATAAAGCTCCTGAGAAGGAATGGAACTAATATAAATGTTCAATACTTAAAAATATCCTTTGATCATGATAACCTAGCTGAGGCTGAAAGATAATTTGCCTAGGAACACAGCTTCTAAAGAACTGAGCCAAGATTTAAAGACTTCAGCTCTAGTGTTTCTATACCCCAATGCTAAGTCTTGGCTTTTGACAGGGTGGACTGCAGATTAAAGAAGGTCAGGCAGGTCTTGGAACCTCATTGATTGATGCTCACATAGATGAGAAGCAAACAGCCCTCATCTTGAACATCCTCCTTCATTTTGGAACAGTTCCTCGAAAGCATCACTCCACGGCTTCTTCTATTGTTCTGGCTGGAGCCACTTGATAACTACAAAAGCAAATAAAATATAAAGGAACCTCAGTAAGTTTAGTCTTTAATCACAAGGCTAAGAAATATTTACATCCTGATGTTAATTTACTTTGGAATCTTATTGTCACTGATTTCATCTCAGTTGAGTTTCATAGCATATTTATGATGCATATTAGGGAGATGGCATTATCCCCATTTTACATATGGGTAAAATGGAGCTTCAAGGGTTGAGTTGGTCACAAAGATGGTGAATGGCAGAACTTAGTATAAATCCCAATTTACTTGGCTCCAAGTCTCCTGTTTTAACCAATCTACTGTAATGCTTGTCAAGGTTACTTTTTAAGATTGTGAAAGTCCTGCGCCAAAATACAACTCAAGTTGGGGCTTTGGAGTCTGAATATGGACCTACTTGGGAAGAGGTATCATAGGATCTTGGAAGAAGAGCCTCTCGGTGTGAGTCAGATTTGGGGTCTTATCCTGTGTTAATCAGATTGGGTTGCTATAACAAAATACCAGTAATTAGGTGGCTTAAAGGACAGAACTGTTCATCACAGTGCTGGAGGCTGGAAATTCTAGGATCAAGGAGCCAGATCAGAGATCAATTCTGTTCCTGGTAAGAATTCTCCTTTTAGTATTCAGATATCCATCTTCTTGCTGTGTCCTCACATTGCAGAAAGAGATCATCTCTCTTGATTCTTCTCATAAGGACACTAATCTCATTCTAGAGGACTCCACCCTTCATGATCTGTTCTCTTACTGAAGGTTCCACCTCCAAATACCATTATGTTGGGAATAAAGCTTCAATGTATGAGTTTCGGAAGGATATAAACATTCAATCCATAATACCTTCCATCTCCACTTAGCAAAAAAGGTAATTTAACCTATTTTTGTCTCAGCTTCCAAATCCACAGAATGGAAGGTGCAGTTGGAGAGAGTGTAAAGTCTACTTTGCCAACTTTACTTGACAGTTTTCCAGAGAGTCAATGAAAGTTTTTAGATAAGAGTGACTTCAAAGTGTAAAGTGCTTCATGAACCCCAGCACAATCTTAAACATTGAGAGTACTTGATGACTTATTGAAAATAGTCATAGGCATGTATCCCAGCTGACTCTCACAAGAACCCTAGACGAGACAGACATTACTTCCTTCCAATCCACAGATGAGGCAACTATGAAGTGTTATTTTCACTCCTCATTTTTTGGGGGATGTAGGGTATTGTAACATTCTTTTTTTCCTCCTCATTTCTTAAAGTTAAAAAAAAATGAGCTTCGATATGGTAAGGGATTTCATCCAAAGTCAATATGATTTAGATTAACCTTGAAGTTAGAGCAAAGTCTTCCATCTCTAGAGTAGGACCATAAACTTGAATATCCTTAGCGTTTTATGTCACCAGATGGGGAACATAAATGAATAAAGTGGACAGCAATAAGACAGCACATGGTTTAGTGTTGGAAAGGCAATAAAGAGTGGGTGGGGCTTGTAGAAAATTAGAGAAAGTGTGGCGCAGTTAAGAGAGAGTGACAGCAACTCAACTCCAGCCAACTGTTGCCATGAAACATTAGGTTTGGAGTTTACAGAACGTCCAGTTTTCTTCAATAGAAGCCACAGATCTATGTTTTTATGCAGAATTGTCTCAATTTGAAAATATGGGCAATTAACTCAAGAGCAAGATTTTGACTCAGCATTGTACATTCCAAATAAAATACATCTCTGTACACAGGCTCTGGAGACAGTATGCTTCTTGCTCCCACATACTGTTTCAAACCAACTTATGGCCACTTAAGTAGACACTGAAAAAAAACACTGTGGTGCAGTGATTATAAGCAGGTACTCTGGAACCGAATGGTCTGAGCTCAACTCCTAGCTCTCACATTAGCCAGGTGAAAGACCTTGGGCAAATCACTTTATCTACCTTCTGTTTTCCCATCTATGTAATGGGAGTTTTAACAGTACTTACCTCCTTTGATGGCTGTCAGTATCAAATGACCTGACACATATAAGACCCTTGAAACAACTGCTGACACGTAGTAAGAGCTATGTTAAGCATCAGTGTTTATTAGAGTTCCCAGCCCACATGAACATCTCCTAGAAAAATATCTTTCCTCAGATAGCAACTTAGTCACGCTTACTCTGTAGTCAGTGTTTTGTCACATTATCATACATTCCTTCTGCTTAGAGTAGCCTGAGGTTCTTCTGTTTATCTTGACCCTAGAAAAGACAAAGGGGCTGAAAACATCCTCAGGGAACTCACGGTTTAACTGGGAAAGATCACCCAGTTTCCCCCAAACTTAAGTCAGGCATCTATTCACAGCTGCACTGAAAAGCTTCCTTCCTGGCTTGTGTCTCCAAAAAGAGGAAACTGTTGCAAGGTCTCTAAGAGGAAGGAAAGAGGACCTTTTTAATTAGCTTTCTCTTTTGAATGACGCCATCACAGACCTGATTCATTTCCATGTATTGAAGAAAAAAAAAAAATGGGTGACTGGTAGGCGATCTGTGAAGGAATGAGTGAAAACTGTCAGGAGAGCACAGATTAGAGGAAAGCTGAAGTTGGAGAAAACAACCCTGTGAACTTGGCCATCCACCATGACCCACGTTCAGGCTGGGAGATGACGCCAAAATCTAAATTTAGAATAGAGGCGGCAAAATGTCTGCCTCCATGGCTGAAAACTGGAGGCCAAAAGAGTGATGGAAATTTTGATCTGATGCTCTGTGTTACAGAATATAGCAAGTGGTATATCTAGAATTTTTCATAAAAGGGTCTCTTGTCTGTAGACCTATTTCTCTCTGGTATTCCACAGGGAGAATTTCTGCTCTCAAGCTACTTTGTGTAGTGTGTGTGTGTATGTGTGTGTGTGTGTGTGTGTGTGTGTGTGTGTGTGTGTGTGTGCATCTGTGATATATATTTGTGAAATTACATAAGCCTAGTGACAGTCACTCAGTCGTGTCTGACTCTTTGTGACCCCATGGACTGTAGCCCGCCAGGCTCCTCTGTCCATGGGGTTCTCCAGGCAAGAATACTGGAGTGGGTTGCTATTTCCTTCTCCAGGGGATCTTCCCAACCCAGGGATTGAACCTGGGTCTCCTGCATTGCCAGCAGATTCTTTATCATCTGAGCCACTAGGGAAGCTCTACACAAGCTTAAGGCGGCCTATTAAATGCCTACCACGGTCTTCTGAAAACCTTTACATCTTGACAAATCAAGTAAGGACCCAGGTCTGTAGAGTTGGGAGGCCGTCCCATTTCTCTAGTGCTTTCCGTGTGCCAGGTGCAGTATTAATGCATTTAATACTTTACCTGTTTACCTTCAAGCCAATCCTCTGATGTGGGTGTTAATGAATTTCACATTAAAGATGCAGAGGCTAATCCAGATAAGTCTATTAATTTCACTTGGCCACATAGCTACTGAGTGGGGTTTCAGTTAAGTCTGACTTCTTTACAAACCTATGCTCTTTTCATTGCCCCACTTACCTCCAGAAAGGAAAAATAAAAAGTGCATCATCAAGAAGATTTGCACTCTAGACTCTGTAAAAAAAGAAAAATTAATAAACAGAAACTTCAATTAAATAGGATGCCAGAAGGGGGAGCTCTCACACCCTATGACTATAGAGCCCAACAGGAAGAAGGGAGACTCTTCTTTTTTGGCAAGAGCTCAGCCAATGAATGGAGAAGGAAATGACAACCCACTCCAGTATTCTTGCCTGGGGAATCTTGTGGCCAGAGGAGCCTGGTGGGCCACAGTCCATGGGGTCGCAAAGAGTTGAACACGACTGAAGTGACTTAGCAGCAGCAGCAGCCAATGAAAAGCCCTCTGGACTTTCTTCTCTTCTGTAAAAAAGTGCTCTCCTGTCATTGTGTGAAGGGAGTTGCATGTGACTTGCCATGGTTGTCAAACCCAAACTGCAATTCTATACTGATTCCTAATAAACCCATCTTTGCTTGAGAAACACCGGACATCTATTTCAGGTGAATAACTCCAAATAAGGGCATCTGCTTCTCAACTGGCTTCCTATATTCAATGTCTCTCCTCCAGTCCATCCTCCACACTGCAGCCAAAATGTTCTCCTTCTTCTTCCAAAGTATATTTTCTGTTAAAGCTTTGATTGCTTAAAAGACCCTTCTGTAGTTCCTCATTGCCCTTAAGATAAATGGAAAATAGCAAGACTCTTCTCAACCTGTTACCAGCCTGCCTCTCTAAGCTCATCTTCTCCCTACAATGCAGCCAGGATCACAAACACCATTCATCTTCATGCCATTGAGCCTGTTTACTTCTTCTGAACAACTTCTACTGACTTTCCAAGGCCTAATGCAAAAACTCTGTCCTCAGTAAGAGTTTACTGACTTACCAGTGTCCACTCACATTATCTAGCCAGATACCATCTTTCCCACTTCTGTGATGTCACAGCATGTTCTAGACAGCTCAGTTGAGAGAGTGATCATTATGAATAATGAGCAAAAATGGCTCTCTGATAGTTGATGAACTTAATCACATCTAGACTACATTGTCCCCATGCCAAGCCTAGGCCTATGCCAGTGCCATGCCTAGGATCTGACTCATGGTGTCAATGAAGCTATTTTGTATGTTTGTAGAAAGAAATAGGAAGGGAAGGAGGGAGAGGAGAAACTCCTAGATAGACTATTCTTATAAGTAGAAAACATTTAAATAAGAATTACTGCTCTGTAGTTAAAAGTCTTCCTGTTTTTGATACAGCAAATTGATTCCTCATCCAGCCTCCTTCACTGTATGATAACCCATATGGCATAAAAATGTGTATGTAGGCCTCAGTTTCCCGTAAACTGACCAGAGTACCTTGTTTGTCTCTGAACGTTGACTAAATACTCTGCAGAGGTTTTCACTCATCAAATTTTTTAAAATTTTGTTTTATCCTTGTTAACATTAACTCAATTCTGACAGCAGAGAAACCAACTCATATGGGAACAAATTGCTCAACTCATATGGGAACAAATTGCTTCCCCTTATGTTTTTTGCTTTGTTGTCCACTTTTGTTCATGATATTTGTTTATGTTTAATCCTAAAGCCTGCCCCAACTCCATTTAGAACACAAATATTTCCATCTGGGTCAACAGGTGTCACTCTTGAGCAGTACAAATATGACCCCCGCCCCCATCTTTTTCAGAGAAGGCACTGGCGACCCACTCCAGTACTCTTGCCTGGACAATCCCATGGATGGAGGAGCCTGGTAGGCTGCAGTCCATGGGGTTGCTAAGAGTCGGACAAGACTGAGCGACTTCACTTTCACTTTTCACTTTCATGCGTTGGAGAAGGAAATGGCAACCCACTCCAGTATTCTTGCCTGGAGAATCCCAGGGACGGAGGATCGTGGTGGGCTGCCGTCTATGGGGTCGCACAGAGTCGGACACGACTGAAGCGACTTAGCAGCAGCAGCCCATCTTTTTGATGCTGAATGTCCTAGTTGGTTACAAAGCCCACTGTCTCCTCAGCCTTGGTGATAGTTTAATCCCTTAGTCGTGTCCAACTCTTTGCATGTCTGACTGTAGCCTGCTGGGCATCTCTGTCCATAGGATTCTCCAAGCAAGAAGACTGGAATGAGTTGCCATTTCCTTCTCCAGGATCTTCCCTTCCCAGAGATCAAACCCAGGTCTCCTGTGTCTCCTGTTTGGCAGATGGATTCTTTCCCACTGGGCCACCTGAATACTTGATATACAACCAAATAAGTTATCTCTGTGGTCCCTGTGCCAGTAACCATTGCAGACCTCCAAGAACACTGATGTCTTTTTTCTTCAAGATCTAGTTACTGAAAATAACCATAGACCCATAAAATGGGGCAGATAAGAGGAAAAATCTATAACAATTTCCATTTGTCGGAGATAGTGTTGTGTCATGGGAGGCGTCTGATTGATAGAGTGAGGAAGTCTGAGTTTTAAGTGACTGGACTATCCCTAACAAGTTGCCACCAGTGTAATTGCCTCAAGCCAGAGGTGCCACTGTATCAAGCTGGAATAGGAGAGGACAAATGTTGCAAATTATCAGAAACACCAGATAACTAATTTAGACCATAGATCTCAAAGAAACTCCCAGAGCCATTCAGGAAGAATTTGAGAGGGGAATATACTCATAGAAAACATGCAAGAGAAGCATAAAAATTGTTACCACTTTCTTACCCTTAGGTTGACATGGCTTGGGAGATATGTGGAATGGGATAGAATGGAGTGAAATGAAATAAAATGGACTAGGAAATGGAATGAAAAATAAAATGGTGTGGAATATACTATATAGAGAATGCAAACAAACAAAGGAGCTGGAATAGGCTAGAATATGAAACACACTGTTGTGTTAGACTTCTGAAATGGGATACAGAAGGCGATAGAATGGGATGGACCTTTTCACTAAACACTTTGAGACATTTAGTGAAGAGCTGTATTTAATTGGCATGAAAGTGATGAGCAGGCTCAGGAAATCACCATCATAATTCTGGTCCAGACGATTAGATACTTAAGGACCTAAATGCTCGATGCTTTCATTGAATTATTCCTCAAGTGGTCACCTGTTTTATGAATACGGCATTCAACTGGCACTCTAGTAACAACAACCATTATTGGCACTCTGCTAAACACTTTGTGTGTTTTATTTTGTTTAATTCTAGTATCAGCCAAATGGAGTAAGTAGTATTTTGATCTCCATTTCATAGATAGGGAAATGGAGGCACCAAAAGTTTCAGCGACTTTCTAGACCACACAGCTAGGAAGCAGTGGGGTCTGAATTCAAGCATCAGGTGGTTTTGGTGTGAACTCCTGCATACTGCCCCTGTACACCCTGCCTCTCACCATGCAAGAGACTCGTAACCCATGACACTGCAAGTAGAAATGTTAGGATCAGTGGCTGAGCGGTAAAAGATCCACTTGTAACGCAGGAGACCCGGGTTCAATCCCTGGGTCAGGAAGATTCCCTGGAGGTGGAAATGGCCACCCACTCCAGTGTTCTTGCCTGAAAAATCCCAGAGACAGAGGAGCCTGGCGGGCTACAGTCCATGCAGGTGCAAGAGAGTCGGACATGACTGAATGACCGAGGACATGCAAACTATGGTTTACCCACAAAATGTCACTTACAAAAAGGCTGGAAAATCTGGTAGACATCTTGTGATCGCTGATGCAAATATGATGAAATGAGGCATGGTCCCAAAACCATTTAGCATTGCCACCATACTCAACACAACCAGAACCACAGTTATTCTTTCCCGCTTTAGACCAGGTCTCACTGAGGGCTCCCTCACTTCTTTGACTAAAATCATTTATTTCCTTTTTATTTTTGGCAGTGCTGGGTCTTTGTTGGTGTGCTCAGGCCTTCTCTAGTTACCTCGAGCAAGGGCTACACTCTAGTTGCTGTGTGCAGGCATCTTGGTGTGGTGGTTTCTCTTGTTGCGGAGCACAGGTTCTAGGCACATGGGCGTCAGTACTTATGCCTCGAGGACTAAGTTGCCCAGCGGCATGTGAAATCTTTCCAGGCCAGGGATCAAACCAGTGTCCCCTTCATTGCAAGGCAGACCCTTAACCACTGGACCACCTGAGAAGCCCTCCCTCACCTCTTAACCCTTCCTAAACCTAACACTCATTTGTTCATCAGACATTCCCAAAAGGCTCCTGCAGACAACTTAATCTTTCATTCATTCATTCATTTAACATTTGAGCACTTATTCTTTCTCCTAAGGTTTCTAAGAAAGTAGATTCAATTCCTGGAGAAAGATCCTCAACGATAAAGAAAGAAAGCAAAGCACCTAGAGGTTTGGGATGACTGGAACCTACCCCCTACTGAGATCCCAGAACTCAAGTTCAATTCCTAAAAATGTCCAGTGAGGACACTAGTAGCTGCCTTTGTTGAGTATTTACTACTTAAGCTGTATAATCTAAACTGAAAAGGGCTACTTGGGTTCAAATTCTGGCACTGGCTCTGCCACTACGTAGCTTTGTGCCCTTGTGGAGCCACAGAGTACACCTCTCTGTGCCTCGATTTCCTCACCTACTAGGTGGGGAGAAGAGGATACTTTGAAGAATGACATGAATTCTTTTCTCCAGTGAAGAACTTCCCAATATCAGCTATTTTAACTGGGTAAGTTTTACGTTACATGTTCACAGGCATTATCTTTTTTAATCCTCATAACCATAACTACCCCATGTGGTAGGTATTATAAGTTTTACTATTTCAGAGATATGAACATTCACCTTTCTCATGAAAAAACCCTAGAACTGAACTTAGTGCCTCCAGTGTGGCCATGCAATATTAGGCAATTTAAGTAATTTACCCAAACCCATGTAGTTAGTAAGTAGCACAGCTGAGGTTCAAATTCAAGTTTGTTGAACTCAAAAGCCAGTGCTCTTAACCATCATGCATTCTTGCCTCCTTTTCAAGCTGTTAGGAAGTCATCATAGCATAATCAAGGACCCCAGAACTTGGGCAGAAATAAAGAGTTTCAATCAGTCTGGGAAAGGGGTGTGGTGTGGAAAGAGGAGAGGAGTACATGGGTAGAAAGTGGTGAACTTCATGCAGAAAAAATTTGAAACCACCAGGGCATCAAAGAGATATGCCATCTCTTCCTGGAAATATGGAAATAGATCATACCTTCCTGAGGGCTCCACCCAAAGACCACATTTAACCTCCTCCTGTACTTCATCTACACCTGCTGATTGCCTCCTACCTTTCTCCTACCACTTGCTAATTAAGTCTTTTCTAGCCTAACAATGCCAAGATAGCAACTGGGTTACTTAGGAAGACCATAGAACTTAGTGCTTTAAGTGTGACCTTGCAAATACCAGGCTTTATCGACTGTGATACAGATCTGGTCCAAGCCACCACCTTCTCACTCCTGATTTCTGCAAGTATTTCCTAACAGGTCTCCCTCCATTGACACTAGTCCTCCTCCAGTCTGTTGTCTAACTTGTAGTCAACATGAGCTTTCCAAAGCTTTTAATATGATCATCTCACTGCACTGTGTGATAAATAAGTAAACAAGTATCTGTCCACTCCAAGAATCTGTGGCTTCACAAGACTGATGCTGTGGATCAGTGTGCCCCCAACACATAGCAGTGTCTGACTCAGAAGATGCTCAGTCATCATCGTTGGTTGATGAATGAATGGAATAGGGAGTGAACGGATGATTAGGGTAGTTCACTGATTGTGGGGTGAAGATCATAGGATGTGTGGCAAAAGGGTTTGGAAATGTGAAGCAGAGAGTTCTGCCTGGTTAATTGGCACCTAAGAAGATCACTAGAGAAGAAGAAGTAAATATCCCAGTTTCAAAGGCCTATGGTTAGATTCTGAGCAGAAGACTGGGACAGAGCTGAGGGAGCAATCTGGAGTTCAAAAAATAGGGCACAATGGGGCATTTGATGCTCTATCCAAAGACGGTGGAGCCTGTGAACCTTCTCCAACCTCTAATAAGGATTAACTTCCTTCTCAAATTTGAATATGCATATGAATTACCTGGGGCTCTTATTAAATCATATTCTGATTCAGCAGATCTGGGATTGGGTAGGGCCTAAGATTCTGAATCTCTAACAAGATCCAGGAGCTATTTGTGTTAGCCCATTTACTACTATCTGAGCAACAAGGCCTAGAAGAGATGGTTTTCAAGCCCAAGTGATAACCCACACTAGTTATCTCAGTTCTCCAACTGAGTCAGCACAAAACAGGGAGAACAGAACAACTTCATGGGTTGGAAGCAGGAACTCAAGAGCCTAAAGAAGTAAAAAAAAAACCATAGGTCTATGGATATTTGGAGAAATGAGGTGAGGATGTAAGATTCAGATTCTCAAGCAAGGTCTGATTAAACCCATAAATTTGTGTTTGTTTCAGCCAATTGCCTTTCCAAACTGCTTCCTTTCAGGTCCAACCATCCTGTCCTTAAGAAGACTCTAATTGTCTCATAGTAATTGTCTCAGACTAATTGCCTCAGTTGAACCATTCAGGCACTTTTGCATACACATCACCTCTGCATAATCCCTGATAACTTACGAAAAATAGAGTAACTAAAAGTAAACTGTTCCTTTCAAAAATGATAGGAACTTGAAGTACAAAGGTATATATTATTAAAATGGAATAGTTTCTGTTACAAGTATATCTTCTTATTCAAAATATCTTATTTTCACGAAATGCTATACTTGGCATCCTAGAAGGAGATAATATATACACACACATTGTAATTCTCTACAGCTAAAGAAAGCCCTTGGAAAATAGATAAGAAAAGTAAATTTTTAAAAACAGTTTCATATCAACAAAAAAGGATAGCATACCTGTTGCGTAAAAATAGATGGAACACGATAAACTATTGATAAAAATTATCACTAGTCTAATAAAAATGATCTCTCTTTCACCTCTGTCTATTTACTTCTGTATCCTGAATTCCCAGTAAAACATGTCATATGTAGTAGGTAGTAGATTCACATTTTAACATATGAATAAATTATTAAAAAAAAAAACAAAAAAAATGGAAACTCCATAGTACCAGGTGATGGTTCCACTTTGGAGCACTATGTTAGCCCAGATAGGGGGAGGAAAGACAAGGTAGAATCTCTGTAAGTGGGGTCTGAAAGAATTGATCAGAGAGAAACTTTCAGTTCCAGGCTTGGTCATTTAGGGGAGAAGTCTAGGCTTGGTGAACTAACATCAGTGCAGGAAGTAAGAGGGAATGAGCCCAGTTATTCTAGTGGGGCATATGGAGAGGAGTTAAAGGAAGCTTGAAACATTCCACTGTTTAGGGTCCCCATTGGGTAAACCAGGAGCTGGCCACAGGCAGGCAAGCCATTCTTAACCTCAGGTGTAACCAGGCTAAGGATTCATGTAGACAGTCTGACCTTGTCAAGATGGCCTCAGGAACTGTTTTGTTCCTCATCACCTCCTAGCTTCCTATACATTTCATTCCCTCCAACCAGTAGAACATGCGCTCCAGGAGATCAAGGTCTCTTAGTTTCAGTTACTCTTAGATACTGAGCATCAAGAAGGGTGCCTGTAACAGAATAAGTACTCAATAAATATTTATCACATGAATGTGTAATGGCTGAGAGAATAATTGTGGTAACAGGTAACAAATGAATGCTTGAGTGAACTGAATAGACAGAGGCTTCAGTGGAGGATCATAGTACTTAACTCCACATCGCAAATTGACCCAAGTAGAGTGCCGTGATGTGGTTCTGGCACGAACCGCATCAAACCAGACACACAGGAAGACACACAGGAAGGGTTGCATAAAGATACAAGGATCAAATAACAGAGTAACAGTTTGGAAAATGATCAATATTTTCTGCATTTTAAATCAGCTTATTTAATTGAGGAATGAATATAGAAAATGAAAGCAAAGAGTTGTGTAGAGTGGCCACTGCAGAGTTTTTAGAAAAGGGGTTTGATATGGGTTTTTAATAATTTCATGGATCTTTGGGATCTTTTCCAAAGAGTCCAAATCAAGATCAAACCCACAAATCTATTATCTGATAATGCTATCAATCTCAGTCTCAAGCTTGCATGAAAATGACATTTAAAAGGCTATATTAAAAGTGCTATGACTGAGCCAGTTTTGGCTGAACAGATTCTCGAGGTTCACAGATTCTTTGAAGGAATGGGAAACAATTGCAAGAAACAGGGGAGCTCAAGATAGAAAGAGAAACAGTATTGTGAGCAGCACCATCTCCCTGAGCCCAGTTCTCCTTACTTTTGGTTGCATAGGCTTCAGAAGTTACCTATAAATTTGCTAAACTTTGCTCCATGTGGAGCTTGGGCTTTGTGGCCCTCCTATGTGTTTCTAAGTTTATGAAAGAGGGTGTGGTTAGCTTTCACCAGCAGAAATTAGCATGAAGTGGCTTTGCTGGTCAGAATAGTCACCTCAGAGGCAGTGAATGTGTCCCATGTTTAGCACAGATATAGGGTATATTCTACCTCATATAAATGCACTGTTGCAGTTTGCTGTGACCCCTTACAAATGTCCTGGCATGGGTGATATCAACTGTGGGGAGAGAAAATCACTGGGATTCCTTTCTCCAGAAGGTATCTGCATAGAGGGAGATAGGAAGGCATTATCAATTTCTCTCTGTGGACAACAAGATGTTTTAAAAATAATTTCTAAGTTTCTTCTTTGTAGTCATTAAGTCAAAGATAAGCTGTCAGAAGCCTAAGGTGATGTTAAAGTCAAGCTCATCAGACAGAAGAGAATCACTGTACATAGCTTTCAAGTCACATAGGAACTAATGGCTACATCATCATGATGTTTTTCTCTTCCACAGGCAGGAGAGTCTTTCTTATGATTAGAAAGAATCAGACACGAGGACTCAGTATCTCCAGAAAAAAACCACAAGCAATGTTATTGTCCTCTCTACTACTTCTGTGTAGGAAGAATGAAAGATAAGTTATCAGGAAGTAACATTGATAGAAATAATTTCATTAGCAGGCTGTAGGGAAATAGTTATCTCAATAGTTCCTTAATTGGAAATAGTCATTGAGAATCCATGTGAATGAATTTTAATAATATCAAGTTCATCTGAAGTTCCATAGTAGTGCTGCACCTCATAAAGCTACAGCAAAATTTGACTATAGAACACAGAAATGAGCATGCATGGTTAAGGAATGGGGGATAATGAAGAAAGTACTGACTTTTGCCTTTAATTTTTCTAAAAGCATTCATACATGTAGACCTGTAGATTTCCACATTCATATATAACTATTGATATTTATGTATCAATATAGATTTGGAAATTATCTATCAATAAATTTGGAAAACTCAGCAGCGGCCACAGGACTAGAAAAGGTTAGTTTTCATTTCAATCCCAAAGAAACACAATGCCAAAGAATGTTCAAACTATCACACAATTGCACTCATCTCACATGCTAGCAAAGTAATGCTCAAAATTCTCCAAGTGAGGCTTCAACAGTACGTGAACTGAGAACTTCCAGATGTTCAAGCTGGATTTAGGAAAGGCAGAGGAACCAGAGATCAAATTGCCAACATCTGCTGTATCATAGAAAAAGGAAGAGAATTCCAGAAAAACATCTACTTCTGCTTTATTGACTACGCCAAAGCCTTTAACTGTGTGGATCACAACAAACTGGAAAACTCTTCAAGAGATGGGAATACCAGACCACCTTATCTGCCTCCTGAGAAATCTGTATACAGGTCATTAAGCAACAATTAGAACTGGACATGGAACAACAGACTGGTTCCAGTTGGGAAAGGAGTACTTCAAGGCTATATACTATCACCCTGCTTATTTAGCTTATATGCAGAGTACATCATGCAAAATGCCAGACTGGATTAAGCACAAGTTGGAATCAAGACTGCTGGGAGAAATAGCACTCTTATGGCAGAAAGCAAAGAGGAGCTAAAGAGCCTCTTAATAAAAGTGAAAAAGGAGAGTGAAAAAGCTGACTTAAAACTCAACATTCAGAAAACTAAAATAGCATCCAGTCCCATCACTTCAAGGCAAATAGATGGGGAAACAATGGGAACAGTGACAAACTTTATTTTTTGGGGCTCCAAAATCATTGCAGATGGTTACTGCAGCCATGAAATTAAAAGATACTTGCTCTTTGAAAAAAAAGTTATGACCAACCTAGACAGCATATTAAAAAGCAGAGACATTACTTTGCCAACAAAGGTCCATCTAGTCAAAGCTATGGTTTTCCCAGTAGTCATGTATGGATCTGAGAGTTGGACCATAAAGAAAGCTGAGTGCTGAAGAATTGATGATTTTGAAGTATGGTGTTGGAGAAAATTCTTGAAAGTCCCTTGGACTGCAAGAAGATCAAACCAGTCAATCCTAAAGGAAATCAGTCCTGAATATTCATTGGAAGAACTGATGCTGAAGCTGAAGCTCCAGTACTTTGGCCACCTGATGTGAAGAATTGACTCATTGGAAAAGACACTGATGCTGGGAAAAATTAAAGACGGGAGGAGAAGGGGATGACAGAGGAAGAGATGGTTGGATGGCACCACCGACTCGATGGACATGAGTTTGAGCAAGCTCCAGGAGTTGGTGATGGACAGGGAAGCCTGGCTTGCTGCAGTCCATATGGTTGCAAAGAGTTGGACACAACAAAGCGGCTGAACTGAACTGATTGATATTTATGGACACCCATACACATCATATTTATTAAAACTGAAATTAATTATACTAGTTCAGTTGTGCTGTTAAATTTATATTTTGAATTTTAAAAACTAGTAAGGGAAAAGGTACATCAACTTTTGCAAACAGCCATGAAGAAATGAATGCGTGAATGAACAATTGCTACCCCAAAATGGTGATCACAAATGAGACCCCTGTTGCCACCTGGTGGCAGCATACCCTAATTGAAGAATTAGTTTTTGAGTGAAATCGAGAAGCCTAAGTGTCACGGAGACAGAATTCTACCACACTGCATGAGATAAGACAAGTTAAATATTAGAGGATCAGAAACCTATGTGATTTAAATTAAAACTTATTTTTCATTTTCTACCTCAAGTGAGGAGGAGAAATGCAACTCTCTGGTCTAGGGTACAAGGCTAGTTTTCCTTAAGCTATATTAAGAGTGTTCACCTAATGAGCCACAGAGCCATTTTACCTATAAGGTGGCCCCAGGCCTATTCAGCTGCCCTACTGACTAAAAAGTTTTATTATGTCATTTCTATGGGCCTCGTGTAGAGAAAATAACTGTTACACCAGCAGTGCTTTCTAGGGATAACTCCTCTTGACCCTTCGAAAATTTCTGTGGTTCTATGGATTCCTGCACATACTTATTTTAAAAAGCTCATTTTATTAAGCTAATCCCATTATCCATGCCACAATTCAGACCAATCACATCGTTATCTCTTGAGATTAATAACAGGCATCAATATTTTTGTTAAAGCTTCCCAGTGGTTCCAATGTGCAGCCAATGTTGAGAATCACTGAACTGTAGTAAAGGGAAGATTGAAACATGGGCTATGGAAAAATGATGCTACTGTTCAAAATTAAGCAAATATGCAGCAAAACTAAATATAAAATTGAAGTGTGTATGAAAAAATATGCAACAAAAATCCACAATGTCATTGGTAACTGCCCTCCAAAATCCTTCCAAAACTCTGAAGAGTAATGGAAAGTAAACTATCATTAATAGACAACTTTTTGTACAGGTGTTTTCTATATTCATTTAATCTTCACCCAAATGGGAGGTACACTTTATTATCCCTGTGTTCCTTATCAGGTGGCACAATGTTAAAAAGTCTGCCTGCCAATGCAGGAGACACAGATTTTATCCCTGGGTCAAGAAGATCCCTTGGAGAAGGAAATGGCAACCCATTTCTGTATTCTTGTCTGGAAAATTCCATGGACAGAGGAGCCTGGTGGGCTATAGTCCATGAGGTCGCAAAGAATCCGACACAACTGAGCACACACACACACACACGTGCTACTTACAGTTTCAAAAACTGAAGCAGAAGTAGATTTATTAACACAAGATCATGCACGTTGTAAATAGCATAGCATGGATTTGAACTTAAGACGGACTCCAAATCCCATGGGTAAATCCATGCTATCTTGGTGATTTTGAATTAAGAAACAGAATAGCCAGCAGACTTCCAAGGGTCTCCTTGGATTCATTAACAGCTTCTTACTGAGCCTCAAACCGCTAGAGCCAAAGCTTTAACAGGTTTAGAGACAGAGACTTGGCTCAGTAGTTCATCTGAGCTTCCCCGTATTGCTTCTCCCTTCTTACCGCATAACTGAGTTAAGGGAACTCTAGTTCAAATGCAAAGAAGGCAGTGGATGCCAGCTGATTAGGAGATGAATCAAAGACAGATTTTTTTCAGTGGGAAACTTTGGTGGGCTTCCCAGGTATCACTACTGGTAAAGAATCCACCTGCCAATGCAGGAGACGTAAGAGCCGCAGGTTCGATTCCTGGGTCAGGAAGATCCCCTGGAGATGGGAATGGCACCCCAGTCCAGTATTCCTGCCTGGAGATTCCCATGGACAGAGGAATCAGGTGGGCCATGGTTCATAGGGTCACAAACAGTTAGACAGGACTGAAGTGATTTAGCACCCACACAGGCATAGCTGAACCAGCATGTGCTCTAATAAAATGAAGGAATATAAGGCTCCAGAACAGCAACAGTTCAGCCAAGTGTTTGCTATCCTAAGTGCTGTACATATATAAAGTCAATTCACTTCAAAATAACTCAGTAATTCATCTGACCTTCTCTGTGTCTCTTCTCCCTGTTTACCAACCAACTGAATTAAGGAAACTCTAGTTCAAATGCAAAGAAGGCAGTGGCTGCCAGCTGGTTAGGAGATGAATCAAAGACAGATTTTTTCAGTGGGAAACTTTGGTAGAAATAATGACTTTTTCAGCTATAGATAGACCCTTTCCCCACCCAAACTGCAGTGGTATCTGATCTACTGCAGCCCCTATTTTCAAGACTCGTCACAACCCTCTGAACTTGCCTGGACAACTGGCTCTTTTACTTTCTCCTACTGGGTAGCACGATGATGAAGCCAGTCAACAGTAAAGTAAGACTTACTGTTGCTCTGCTGTTGATATTCAATATAGATCGCTCCCTCAATGTGTTTGCAGTCTAGTAAAACACAGAAACTACGCACGTGTGTAAATCTAACCATTTCACTTCGGTGCGTAAAATCCCCCTAGTGACATTCTTTTGTTTTTAAGATAAACATGGAGATCTTTGATGGGTTCTATAAGGCTCTGCTTGGTTTGAACCTTGTCTATCCCTCCAAAATCTTGTCTTCTTGTCTTCCTCTACAAGTGCTTCATTCCCTCTGCAAGACTTTCCTTTATGCATGCTCTCTCCCTTTACCTAGAATTCCATTCAAGCCCCCATACTACAGCTAATGTGCTACTAACCTATTGCCATGGGACAAACCATCCTCAAAATCAGTGTCTTAGAATCACAGCCATTTGACTAGCTCATGATACTATGGTCAAGAGTTTGGACTGGAATCTTCCACTGGTATCACTCTGGGTTACTTTTGCTGCTGTAAGTCTCTGGACCAGGGCTGGAAGACCTAAGACCCCTTTGTTAACAGTTAGCACAATATGTCAGCTGGTGGGGCTGTGGAGACATGGCAAAGACAGTTCTTCACTGGCCTCTTGTCCTCCAGTAGGTAAGACTGGGCTTCTTCAGTTGGCAGTCTCAGGGATGCACTCCAAGAAAGCAAAGCAGAAGCCTTTACTTCTTCTGCTTTTTGCTGAATACAGGAAGCCAGCTGGGATTCAATGAGTGGGAAAACCCATTCTACCTCTTGATAGGAGAAGCTGATCATTTTTTTACCTACCACAGCTGATTGATGAAGGCTCATACTTCCTTCAGATATCAGTTCTCATTTTCCTTCTATAGGAAACCTTTACTCTGAATCACTGTGCTGTGCTTAGTTGCTCAGTCATGTCCGATTCTTGCAACCCTGTGGACTGTAGCCCACCAGGCTCCTCTGTCCATGGGATTCTCCAGGCAAGAATACTGGAGTGGGTTGCCATGCCCTCCTCCAGGGAATCTTCCAAACCCAGGGATTGAATCCAGGTTTCTCTCAAAGCAGGCAGATTCTTTACCATCTGAACCACCAGGGAAGCCCAATCTGAATCATTGGATATAATCAAATTCTCCATTATACGCAGTCAAATCACCACATTTTTTTCTCTCGTAGCATTTATCTCAGTTTAGCATTTATCTCATTTTATAAGCAAATATTTGTGTGGATTCTCTCCTCAACTGTGCCCTCCATGAAGGCAGAAACAGGATCTAAATTCTCAGTGCTGACCACAAAGCCAGGCTGAAGGGTACCACTCAGCAAGTGCTTGTTGACTGAACATGAGCCTGTGAAAGTAAGTTGAGAGTAAAGTGGTTTAGAAGGAAGATTACCACTTCCTAGCTGTGAGAACATCATCAAGTTACATAACCATGTTACACTCAGTTTTCACATCTGCAAGCTGAGCTTACGCATAACTGAGGACAATAAATGCCCTTGAAAGCAATAGGAGATTAATCACTTAATTTTTAGTGAAAAACAGGTACACATTTCATCCTCAGATACTTTTTTAGTGTGTGAAAAATCACAGAAAAACAGGGAATTATCAACTCCTATATTGATTAGTTAATATTAGCACATTTAAAAATACTGCTGTAATGAATTGGATGCCACTTTCTGTCTGTATAAATAAGGGCAGAGGTAGATGGTAAAAACAGACAGAAACCTTAGGTCAGCCACTGAAAGAGTGTTTGTAACTCTCAGGTGTCTTTTTTTTTTTTCTTCAAGCAGGTAGAAAAAATTTCCCAGGACTACTAGAAAGTCTTGTCAAAAATACCCACGATTTGTCAGTTAAACCCTTGACATTTTTAGTGCTGGAAAATCTGTCAAAATGTCCAAAAAGACTCACATTTTATAGAGCATAAGAAACAAAACCACAGGGGTTGACTAAAATGAAACACAGTCATTAGTAGTAAGTTTGAGGTTGCCTGCTCTTTAAAAAAATAAACAAACCTGTTTCTTCTGTTCTTCCAGTGGTGTCAGTCTAAAGGGGCCTCTGCTAACTTTGTTCTCTATGAGAACAGAAGTGTACCTACCCATTTCTGGTTTCCTGCCATCGTGTTTAGCATACGGATTTTACATATTTGGGGTTATCACCCCAGTCACCTCTTTGATGAAATTGACCTTCATAAGTTAAAAATACTCTAATTTCAGACATTCAGTGCTCCATGGGTTACTAATGACTGACCAACATGCTGTTTCCACCAGGGCAGATGATATCTCTTGTGAATTCTGAAACATGAGGCAGTTTTATCCTCTCTCCCATACTCTCATTTCAATTTCCCCTAACCCAAGATGAGTACAAAAGAACTTCCTCAAAAGCACTGTAACAGAAACAGGTTTCAACAAGCATGAGAATCATACCAAAGAGAAATTGTTCACACTAAAGGTTTAAAATATCTCTGGGCAATAAGCTACCATAATTTCAGCATTATTGGGGTCTGGTGTGTATTATTAACAGTTTAGGCTACACTTTGATAGCAAGTAGCTACAAATTTGTAATGGTTCAACAAAAATGGTTATTGTATCATTATGTAACAGTCTAGGGAGGCGGCAGATAATGTGCATGTTGAGGTGGAGGGTTCTACTCTACCCCGTCATTCAGGAATCCAAGCTGATAGAGATTCTGCCATCTTGAATATGTAGCTTCCAAAGCCATTGTTGAGGTTGCCATCACAACCAGCCAGAAGAGGAAAAGCAGCAAAGAAGAATGAATGAGGGTTGCCCAAATCCCATCCATTCACATTCTGTTAGCCAAAGCTCAGTCTCATACCCATGGCTAACTGTAAGAGAAGCTAGGTGATGCCATGTCTGTACATGAAGAAACAAGAGGAAGACAGACTTTGGAAAACACTCTCTGACATATGATGTTGACACACACAAAAAATCAAAGCTTTCAGTATGAGAATATTTTCTTCAATATTATTTCTCATTACTTCTCAAAGTGACCCTTGTCTCACCTGCAGATCAGCTTTCACTCTAACTGTCCTCTACAATAGGGTACTTCAGTATTTCCATCTCCAGTTTTTCTCTCTCTCCGATCTATGAGGTCCTGAATATTCATTGGGAGGACTGATGCTGAACCTGAAGCTCCAATGCTTTGGCCACCTGCTGCGAAGAACTGACTCATGGGAAAAGACCCTGATGCTATGAAAGACTGAAGGCAGGAGGAGAAGTGGACGACAGAGGATGAGATGGTTGGATGGCATCACTGACTCTATGGGCATGAGTTTGAACAAGCTCCAGGAGTTGGTGATGGACAGAAGTCTGGCATGCTGCAGTCACTGGGGTCGCAAAGAATCAGACATGACTGAGCCACTGAACTGAACTGAATCTATGCTGTACACAGTGGTCAGAGTCACTTTTGTAATACATAAATGAAATCTGCTTATTACTCTTATTCTTCAATTAGTCTCATAATGATACAGTCATGGCATACAAACTCCTTTTAATCCAGCCCCTTAGGCTGTATGATGTAGGTTGGGAACACAAATTCTGCAACAGACTGCCTGGATTTGACTTTTTCTGTACTACTTACTGGTTCTGTTAACCTCAAGCAAGACTAAATGTCTCTCAGAGTTCATTCCTTATCACTAAAACGGGGATGATATTAATGTCTATCTCACTGAATTACTGTGCATTTTAACTGATTCACTGGGATTCCCTGGTTGCTCAGTTGTAAATAATCCACCTGCCAGCATAGGAAACAGAGGTTTGACCCCTGGGTCAGGAAGATCCCTTGGAGAAGGAAATGGCAACTCACTCCAGTATTCTTGTCCAGGAAATCCCATGGACAGAGGAGCCCGGCAAGCTACAATCCATGGGGTCGCAACTTAGTAACTGAGCACACATTCACATGTAAAGCACTCAAAATAACAAACACTTGTCTGAATTATTATTATTATTAGTTATTCCCTTCCATAATTCTAATCAGTTACACCCCAGTGCAGCTATGTTATTTTTCAGTCGCTCAGTCATATCTGACTCTTTGTGACCCCATGGACTGCAGCACACCAGGCTTCCCTGTCCTTCACCATCTCCCGGAATTTGCTCAAACTCATGTCCATTGAGTCGTGATGCCATCCAGCCATCTCATCCTCTGTCATCGCCTTCTCATCCTGCTTTCAATCTTTCCCAGCATCAGGGTCTTTTCTAATGAGTCTGCTCTTCACATCAGGTGGCCAAAGTATTGGAGCTTCAGCTTCAGCTTCATTTCTTCCAATGAATATTCAGAATTGATTTCCTTTAGGACTGAGTGGTTTGATCTCCTTGCAGTCTAAGGGATTCTCAAGAGTCTTCTCTAACATCACATTTCAAAAGCATCAATTCTTTGGTGTTCAGCCTTCTTTATGGTCTAACTCTCACATTCATACATGACTACTGGAAAAACCATAGCTTTGACTGATGGACCTTTGTCAACAAAGTAATGTCTCTGCTTTTTAATACGCTGTCTAGGTTGATCATAGCTTTTCTTCCAAGGAGCAAGTGTCTTTTAATTTCATGGCTGTGGTCAATATCTGCAGTGATTTCGGAGCCCAAGAAAATAAAGCCTGTCACTGCTTCCCTTGTTTCCCCATCTGTTTGCCATGAAGTGATGGGGCCAGATGCCATGACCTTAGGTTTTAAATACTGAGTGTTAAGCCAGCTTTTTCACTATCCTCTTTCACCTTCATCAGGAGGCTCTTTAGTTCCTCTTTGCTTTCTGCCAAAAGGGTGGTGTCATCTGCATATATGAGATTATTGATATTCCTCCTGGCAATCTTGATTCCAGCTTGTGCTTCATCCAGCCCAGCATTTTGCATGATGTACCCTGCACAGAAGTTAAATAAGCATGGTGACAATATACAGCCTTGACGTACTCCTTTCCCAATTTGAAACAAGTCTGTTGTTCCATGTCCAGTTCTAACTATTGCTTCTTGACTAGCATACAGGTTTCACAGGAGGCATGTAAGGTGGTCTGGTATTCCCATCTGTTTAAGAATTTTCCAGTCTGTTGTGATCTACACAGTCAAAGGCTTTAGCGTAGTCAATGAAGCAGAATTAGATGTTTTTCTGGAGTTCTCTTGCTTTTTCTATGATCCAATTGATGTTGGCAATTTGATTTCTGGTTCCTTTGTCTTTTCTAACTCCAACTTGAACATCTGGATGTTCAAGGTTCATGTATTGTTGAAGCCTGGCTTGGAGAATTTTGAGCATTATTTTGTTAGCATGTGAGATGAGTGCAACTGTGTGGTAGTTTGAACTTTCTTTGGCATTGCCTTTATTTGGGATTGGGATGAAAACTGACCTTTTCCAGTCCTGTGGCCACTGCTGAGTTTTCCAAATTTACTGACATATTGAGTTCAGCACTTTCACAGCATCATCTTTTAGGATTTGAAGCAGGTCAGCTGGAATTCCATCACCTCCACTGGCTTTGTTCATAGTGATACTTCCTAAGGCCCACTTGACTTTGCACCCCAGGATGTCTGTCTCTAGGTGAGTGATCACACCACCGTGGTTATCTGTGCCATGAATATCTTTTTTTTTTATATAGTTCTTCTGTGTATTCCTGCCACCTTTTCTTAATATCTTTTGCTTCTGTTAGGTCCATACAGTTTCTGTCCTTTATTGTGCCTATCCTTGCATGAAATGTCCCTTGGTATCTCTAATTTTCTTGACGAGATCTCTAGTCTCTCCCATTCTATTGTTTTTTTCTATGCACAGCATCAAGAAGAGTAACATCACCAACAAGGATAATAATCCTTCATACAGTGCTTCCCTATGTGCTGGAAACTATTCTGAACATCTTGCATCGATTTTCTTCTTATCCTCATTTAACAAATGAAGAAACTGAGGCATGGAAAGGTTTCTCAAGCTCAAATCCTTGCTCAAATAGCTTGCTGGTGACAGGGCAGAGTTTGAATCCAAACAGTCTGACTTTTATTTATTTTATTGTGACTTTGCTCTATTGTACATATTATTTTCTTTACGCCTTCTCATCTTCATGGCTAATCCAATTTTATCCATCAAGACCCGGTCCAATGTCACCTCTTATTTGAAGCCTTCCCTGATTCCCTCAGACTCAGTTAATCACTCTTGGCTTTACTCTACTGACTTATTTGTGGTTCAGAATTTACTCTGGGATATCAACTTATATATCTGTCTCTCCCACAAGCCTTGTATTTTTTAAAATCATTCATCTTGCAACTTCAGTGCCAAGATGAGTACTTATTTCCCTCAGTCCCAGTATCTGCTTAGGCAAAAATTCCCAACATTCTCCCTTTTGCATTAATCTTACTTGTAGCAGTCAGGTCCCAATCAGGAAACAGACAACAGATTCAAATTGAGATAATTTCAGGAGGGTTTATATTTAGTCATAGAAATATGTGGGGGGGGGGCATAAGGGAATGACAAGAAACAGTACAGATATCCAGGCTAGGAACAGTAGAGCTGTTACCATTCTGTGATATTTTTCCCATAAGAAGTGGAACTTAATTACCCTCCCCCTTGAACATGGGCTTCTGTGGTGGTTCAAATGGTGAAGAATCTGTCTGCAATGAAGGAGACCTGGGTTCAATCCCTGGATTAGGAAGATCCCCTGGAGAAAGGAATAGCTGATCACTCCAGTATTCTTGCCTGGAAAATTCCATGGACAGAGGAATCAGGTGGGCTACAGTCCATAGGGTCAGAAAGAATCAGACAAAACTGACTGACTAACACACTTGAACAGGGGCTAAACATAGTGGGTCACATATAATGAATAGAATACAGTGGAAATGATGCGTTTGACTTCTGAGATTAAGTTTTACAAAACATTGTGGCATAATCGTTGCTTTGTCTCTTGGAACAGTTACCCTGAGAAAAGTCAACAGCCATGTCGTAAGAATGCTCAAGCAGCCCTATGGAGAGGACCACGTGGAGAGGAACTGAGGTTTCCTGCCAACAACCAGCAAGGAACTGAGAACGCTAGCCAATAGTTATATGAATGAGCAATCTTAGAAGTGGATCATGCAGCCTTAGACGCGCCTTCTGACAACTACAACCCCAACCAACATCTTGACTGAAATCTTACAAGCAATCCTGAGCCAAAGACACTCAGCTCTGAAAAAGGCAGTTTTTTATCTTTGAAATGAGAATAATACAAGTATCTACCTCATTCAGTTATTTTGAAGTGACTTGACTTTATATATGTACAGCACTTAGGATAGCAAACACTTGGCTGAATTGTTGCTATTCTGGAGCCTTACCTTCCATCATTTTATTAGAGCACATGCCAGTTCAGCTATGCCTGCGTAGGTGCTAAGTCGCTTCAGTCACGTCCAGCTGTTTGTGACCCTATGGACAATAGCCCACCTGTCTCCTCTGTCCATGGGACTTTTCAGGCAGGAATACTAGAGTGGGTTACCATGCTCTCTTCCAGGGGATTTTCCTGACCCAGGGATCAAACCGGTGTCTCTTATGTCTCCTGCATTGGCAGGTGGGTTTTTTGCCACCAGAGCCACCTGGGAAGCCCCGATTCTGCTATACACAGCATCAAGACCAGCACCAGCATTAGCAAAGATAGTGATTGCTTGAACAGAGCTTCCAACGTGCCCAGAACTGTGAGATAATAAACCTTTGTTGTTTTAAGCCACCAAAGTTTGGGCTAATTTGTCACACAGCGATAGATAAGGTAATGAATGGTTGTGTCTAATTTATTTAACCTCTCCATGCCTAAGTTTCTTTCAGCCTCTGATTCTTCATTTGTGAAATACAGATAATACCCATTTCACCACATTGTGGTGAGAATTACATTAAATTATTACCTTAGACTAAATCACATGTTAGAAGGGATATGAAAGTATCTGACTCAGTGCCCAGTACTTAGGAAGTATTTAGTAAACAATTACACCTTCTTTCTTCCAGAATAAATCACTGCAGTTCTCCTCTCACTACCAGCCTGGGTTTCTAGTGATCAAGATGGTTTCTTTTTAATGGATACTTATACTTAATTATCCAGAGAAGGCAATGGCAACCCACTCCAGTACTCTTGCTTGGAAAATCCCGCGGACGGAGGAGCCTGGTAGACTGCAGTCCATGGGGTCGCGAAGAGTCGGACACGACTGAGCAACTTCACTTTAACGCATTGCAGAAGGAAATGTCAACCCACTCCAGTGTTCTTGCCTGGAGAATCCCAGGGATGGCGGAGCCTGGTGGGCTGCTGTCTATGGGGTCGCACAGAGTCGGACACGACTGAAGCAACTTAGCAGCAGCAGCAGCATACTTAATTATCAACCCCTAAATAGAGTCTCTATCTGAAGACCTTGAGGAAAAAAAAAAAAAAAAAGATTAGATTAATACTAAGCATGCCTGAACAGCTTTCAAAGGATTTTTAATGTCCCATTTCTGAGAAACCATTTCAAACTGCAGTAAATGCAGTGGGAAGGTATAAGGACTTGGTACATTGGCAACAAAGGATATGCAACGAAAATATGCAAGCTCAGGAAAAATGTAAATTTGAAACAATACGGGATTTCACCTTGTCATGAAATGTTCAGGGAGTACGACAGGGCAGCGATTTATCAAGAGGATATGCCAAAGTAAACGCACAGCTCTAAGTGCCCTGTGGTTTCTATGGACCAGGGTTTTATGATTGTGAGATTCGACGCTCCTGGGCATTTGACTATCTGCACTTAAGAACTTAAATAATAAACATTGCAAGGACTCAGCAAGTTCATAATTATTCTCATAGCAGTGACTCTCTTGGGGTTTTGCTGATTTGTCCTTATTTGAAGGATGTGAATAGAGTAGGTAAGTGAAAGGGAAAAATGAAAAGTGTAAAAGAGGCAATGTATCTCTTTCCTAGAGGAAAATCCATTTGGAGGAAGTACCTTTAATGTTTACAAGGAACCTAGAGTGTTCTCCCATTCTGTGCTTTCTTTGCCAGTGTCTTCCAAGGTCATGCCAGCTTTGTGCTTCCAAGGACAAGTGCCAGTAATGGTAATAATGAGATCAAAGGCATGAAGTACATATGTGTCAGTCCTGTTCTCAGAGAGACAGATACACACACACAAGCATTAATTAGTTAATTGATCAAAATATAAACATAACAACCTAGACAACCTAGACATATATAACATAACATATATGTTAATAAAAGTTATTAAAAATACAATTAATAAAGCTATAAACATAACAACCTCCGTCCATGGAGAATTCCATAGTCAGAGGAGCCTGGGGGGCTATATTCCATAGGGTCTCAAAGAGTCGGACATGACTGAAGTGACTTAGCATGCTCGAAATAATGAACTGCCAAAAATAAAATATCCTGAACATTTCACACTCTTTACAGTAGCTGATGTTTTTACACACGTAGTGTGTCTCATTCTGAGATGTGTCTTGTGTGTGTTCGTGTGTGTGTACTAAGTTGCTTCAGTTGTGTCCAACTCTTTTCGACCCTAAAAACTGTAGCCCTCCAGGCTCCTCTGTCCATGGGATTCTCCAGGCAAGAATACTGGAGTGGGTTGCCATGCCCTCCTCCAGGGCATCTTCCCAACCCAGGGATCAAATCTGCATCTCTTACATCTACCTGCATTGGCAGGGAGGTTGTTTACTGCTAGTACAACCTGGGAAGCCTGAGATTGGTCCCAATTATTCCCATTTCACAGTTGGGGAAACTGAGACTGGAAGCTTAAGTCTTGACTGATATCAGTTGGTGAGTGTGAGTTAGAACCAAGAACTCCATACTTACCGTAGAAACTTTACCACTTAACAGTTTGTGTTACTGAAAGAGTTGCTTCACCTCTCTAAACATATTTAAACCAATTTCCTAATATATAGAATGCAATTAATAATAGTTTCTGCTCAGTGGATTTGTTGGTGCATCAGATGAGGTTCTACGTGTAAAATATTTAACATAGTTCATGACATATAGTAAGCCTGCAATAAATATGTGCTATTATCATTAGTAAAATCATCTCCATTATTACTAGGGTTGGTTTTCTTTTTCACATTATTAGAAAGAAGTAATGGATAATCCCTCAGCTAGGTTTTTTTCTTTATTATTGTTGTTAAATGCCCCCTACTCTTAAAACTATCTACTTAGAAGAACTTCTTCAATGTTAGACTTTAAACAAAGAAAAACTCTACTCTAGCAGGAAAGTGATGAAGTAGAAAGGTGAAATTTCCCTCCATAAGCACTTTTCTTTTCTTTGGGAGGTGGACACTAAATGATTTGTGTGTGCACATTTGTCTATGCAGCTCTCAAAATTAAAATTCTTTAGATGGAACCATTGAAACCCAATCATTCAAAAAGTTTAAAAAATGACATCTTGAAGAGCTCCTTGGTGCTAATTCATCAAAGTTAGCAATGATTCAACTGTGATTCTTTATTCAGATTCATTTCTCCCACAATATTAAATGCCATGAAGCTTTGCAGCTTTGTATCCCAATGAATGGCGATACCAAGGGAAAAGTGAAGTGAGCAAGTGGGATGAGCCCACTCTAGCAGCTCTCTTGGGAAAAAAACAATGTTCTTTAGAAAGAATCAGTTAACCTTGACAATTTCTGTGCTTAATTGTGTATTGATAGTATCACCAATTTTAAACAATTGAATATATGCCTGAAGTTTACAGTTAGCCTTTCTAAATCAACTTGAAAAACTTTTTCACCAGCATTACCTCATCCAGGCTTTACAATAATCCTGCAAAGTGAATAGTATTATGTTTCCATCTTACAGAAGGGAAAACTGAGACACAAAGAGTTTATCTACTCAAGGTCAGCTCAGTAATATTAAGAACCAGGAATGATACCATCTTCCTTCTCCATTTTTCCTGTTCTTCACACTATTAGGAGTACCTAAAGAATGATTAAGATCAGTAACATCTCAATAACAATAAATAAATATCCTTATATGAAGTTCAACTTTTAAAGGTTGGGGTCATCTATTTATGAAATAAATTGAATGTCAATCATTTGGCAATAGTTATTGAGTACATATTTATTGAGAAACAAACATTAGTCTAGAGGTAAATGTGAAATATAAGACCCAGTGTCTGCTCAGAGGAATGAAACTTACAATTATGGCAAGAAATACAAGTCCGTTAACAAAATAACAGTGTGTGAAAATTGGTCATTACTTTAGACCAATTTTTCCGGAGCTATAAGTTGTCTTCCTGCCTGGTTTTTCCAGGTGTTGATAATTTTTCTGCCTTTAAAAACTTTGGAAAAATTTAGGGGGTGAGCTTCATGGTAGGAAGACATTCTGCGGGGATATAGGCCTCCTGGTGTTAGAGACTGGCAGTCCACAATTTGCCCATGTCAAGTTCCTAAAGCCTCACAAAAATAATGAAAAACTTTTTAGCTTTTTGAGCCAGCATCTCCTAAACATTTCATCATGAAGCAAGTTCACTCACAAAATCTTATTGAGGAATGAGTGTCCTTGAAAAGGGTGATTCTCAAACTTGAGAATACATAAAGGTCACTTGGAAAAGTGGTGAAAATACATTTCTTGCCTCCTCCCCAGAAATTCTGACTCAGGAGGACTTGGGTACAGTCTGAGAACTTGCATTTTTCACAAGCTCCTAACTGTTCCAATTTGTAGATTTGAACTAAATTTGAGTAGCATCTCTACAAATCAGCTTCTAAGATGGTCCCCTAGAAAGCTAGACCCTTGAAATGGACTGAAATGTATCCCCCCCCACCTCCAGTGGAATTCAGATAGAGAAGTTTTAATCCCAAATATAATTATACCTGGAGATAGAGCTTTTAGAAGGTACTTAGGGTTAAATGAAGTCATAAGAATGGGGTTCTAATCTGAGAGGACTGGTGGACTTATAAGAAGAGGAAGAGAGATAGATATCTGCCCCCTCCCCCATAGAGGTGTTCAGAACAGCATTATTTTTCATGGCGTCCAGTGCCTATCTCACTGTGCACATGTGCTGGAGTTTCTCTAACATATTCTAAAATATATTCCTGGGTCAAAGTCTATGCAGTCTTCAATTTCCACAGATATTATACTAATTGGTGTATATGTATGGTCAATGTGAGAGTTTCTGTGGCTCACATTTACATGGAGCACAGATGACCTGCGGATCAAGTTGACTGATCAGAAGATCATTGCTGAGTTCAAGAGAGATGCTGATGATCTGAGGAAAGTGCACACAATAGAGACAAGGTAGGAGAGGACAGAAGTGAACCTATTTACAAATAAAACCCACAGGACTTGGTAATGGAGAGTGGAGACACAAGGAGGGGGAAAGAACCGAGAACTGCTCTTCAGTTTCTAGCTTGAGCACGAGGAGGGAACTTATGTATAGTTTGCCTGATGATGAATTCCCTTAGAATGTGTCACCTCTGATGAGCAGGGCAGGTACCAGAAAGCACTGTCGGTCAAGCACTTGGATATTCAGGTCTGGGAACTGAGAATAGATCAAGACAGAAAACACAATGTGTGGAATTTTCAAAATAGATGCAATCGGAAAAACTGGATTGGGGAAAGACGGTAGAATCAGAAGAAGAGTGAGCTGAGACAATATCCCTGGGAATCATTTGTATTTAAAGGAGTACAGCAGGAAGAGAAGACTGTAGAAGAGACAGAAACTAAAGGAACAGCCAGAGAAATAGAGTTTTAAAGAGCAAGTGGTCAACTACATTAAATTCAAGGAGGAAGCCAAGAAGGTGAAATCTGAAAATTAAATATTAGTGTCACAATGAGGCCATTGAACCCATGTTAAAGATGGTTTCAGTAGAAAGTGCAGAGGTGGAAAAGAGTGCAATGGCTTTTAAGGAATAAAAAGGAAGAACAACAAGTTCAGATAGCTAGTTTTCACAAGTTGGGCTCTCTGCAGGTAGATACTGAGATGGAGTTGGATGTAAGATGTTTATCGGAAATCAGTACATGTGAAAAGAAGAAGAATGATCTCAGAAATTTGGCTTCAGAGTCCATGAATTTAACCATTCTATTATAGTTCTTCTCTAGTAAAAAAAAAAAAAAAAAACCACCAAATCCATCTCACGCCACCAGAATCAGATTCATCAAATCTGTTCTGTCCTACTATGGTCACTATTTTCATCCTTCTAGCCTTATCAGGGAAATTGCAGTGAAGAGTTAGGAGAGCAAAGAACATGAAAGAAAGTTTTATTTCTCCCTCACCTTTTCTCCCTTTCATTTTCCCCCATCGTTGCTAGAATGAACACTTAGAAAACACGAGATAAACTTGTGTGTACAAATGAAGCCCCTAATAGAATGACCAACGGTGTCAACACACGACCTCTACTGCTAGGGACTGGGAAGGCAGGTGCCTTAGTTCACTGAGCCTAATCACAAGAAAAATCAAAATGATCATAGGTTCTTTTCTTTATCATGAGGCTGCTCTGAAACATCAGTGAGAACTCACTGTGCATTCAGCTCCTAGGGTACAACAGGACTCAGGATATGGTAGATATGGCTGCCCCTGCCCATCAGAGTTGCTGGAGAAGGAGCAAGGCCAGCCTGCAGTTCCCCAGATGCTCACTGGGAAGAGCTGGAATGAAGATGGGAAGGTTGGGGATTTGGCAAAGAAGTCTTCTGTCTGGAAAAGACTAGTTAACTTTCAATCAACTTTCCCTTAGGAGCTAAGAAGTGAAAGTTTGAACTTGACTATCAAGGAACACACCAGTTGTTAACCAGGCCCCCAGGAGGAAATCAACAAGCCCCACTACATCTAACAACACCTACTGCTGGCAGCCTTTCCCCCAGTCAGGCATCTCTACGCCTAGCTCTCCTGCTTTCCACCTGGGGGTGCAGGGGGATGAACGGACACCAAGAGGAAATTATTTCACTTCCTTCCCAGAGACAAGATGGAGGTGGAGGAATCAGCATGAATTGAACATCTAATGCATGTTGGTTGCATTACACACACTGTGCAGTGTTACCATCCCCACCAGACAGATGAAGACACGGAAGCTCAGCTGCTTATTTAAGACACCCATCTAGTTATCAGTGAGCTATGGTATTAAGTCATGTCAGCCGGGTACCCAAGTCCCCATTCTTTCTATAGCTGCATCAGATATTTCTGCAGATAATTTAAATTTAAAAGCATGGGTCCCATATAACTGGTTCTTAGAACATATCCCCTTAGTATGACCTCCATCATCATTCTGCCTTCTTCCTCTGTGCAGTTAGCACTTATTGTTGGTCACTTCTAGAGAAGTTTTCAATCTGGGAGGAGAGATGGATACATGAAGAAATCATTTTGATGTAATACAGTAAATGTAAAACTAGAAGAATGTGTTAGTGACTATGGACAGGGGACTGAGGACCTCTAACTTAACATGGAGGTTCATGAAAGCCTCTTGAAGACAAAGCCCTGAATTCTAAAGTATAAGTCACATTGGACAGAAAAAAGAAAGGGGGAAAGGGAATTCCAGAAAGAAGTCACATGTAACAAAAGCAGAGAGACATGAAACAGCTTGAACTCTTTGGGCAAATTACAAGCAATCTGGCAGTTCTAAAGAATAACCCTGATAGCTCATTTGATAATGAATCTGCCCACAATGTGGGAGACCTGGGTTTAATCCCTGGGCTGGGAAGATCCCCTGGAAAAGGGAAAGGCTCCCCACTCCAGGATTCTGGCCTAGAGAATTCCCTGGATGATCCATGGGATCACAAAGAGTTGGACACGACTAAGTGACTTTCACTCACTCACACATATGAGGTCGGGAGAGGGGAGAAATAAATCTAAACAGATAAGGGTCCTTTTCAGGCTAAACTCTAGGTGCTACTGTAAATATACACATAAGAACATTTGCATGGAATATTTTAAGACCTTGGTAGACTAGTTAAAGAATTTGGTGGTTGTTACATTAAGCACTCATATCTGTGAAGGCAGAATCTCACATCACGTCAAATGTAACTCAATATACCTACATTACACATTGACACATTAATTCACAAAATATTTATTGACCACTGAAGATGTGCCAGAATGTGAGAGTTGGACTATAAAGAAAGCTGAGCGCCGAAGAATTGATGCTTTTGAACTGTGGTGCTGGAGAAGACTCTTGAGAGTCCTTTGGACTGCAAGGAGATCCAACCAGTCCATCCTAAAGGAGATCAGTCCTGGGTATTCATTGGAAGGACTGATGTTGAAGCTGAAACTCCAGTACTTTGGGCACCTCATGCAAAGAGCTGACTCATTTGAAAAGGCCCTGATGCTGGGAAAGATTGAGGGCAGGAGGAGAAGGGGACGGCAGAGGACGAGATGGTTGGATGGCATCATCGACTCAATGGACATGGGTTTGGGTGGACTCAGGGAGTTGGTGATGGACAAGGAGGCCTAGTGTGCTATGGTTCATGGGGTCACAAAGAGTCAGACATGACTGAGCGACAGAACTGAACTGATGTGCCAGGAAGTCATCTAACCTAGCATCCCCAAAAACTCACACACACACAAAATCACTTCCCTGCTTGGAATGACCTTCTAGTGTGAGCAGACAATGAAGAAAATGAGTGAATTGTATGTTATCTCAGGAGATGTTACATGCCATGCAGAAAAATTCATCAGGGAAGGGAGTAAGTTGTACCAAGAGAGAAATTATTATATTAATAGAATGTTCATGAAGAGCTCAGTTGGAAGGTCATGTTTTAGAAGACACTTGAAGAAGATGAGGGGGTTGGTCAAGCTGAACTGGGAGAAGAACATTCCAGGAAAAGGGACCCACCAACACGAAAGCCCTGAGGCAACGTGTGCTTGGCATATTTGAGGAGTGGCAAGGGGACCAGTATGGCTGAAGCAGACTGATCAAGAGGAAAGATAGTAGGAAATGAGGTTGGAGAAACAGTAAGAAGACAAGGAATTTTTAAGTCTTCAGGGATTTGGGTTTTCCTTGAGGGAAGAGTAGTCCCTGGAGTGTTTTGAGCAGAGTATAGTTTCCTCTGACTCAGGTTTTAACTGGGTCAAGAGTGGGAGCAAGGAGGTCAGTGAGGAGACAGCTGCAAAAATCCTGACAAGAGGTTCAGAGGCTTAGACTGGGGAAAGAACAGCAGAGGGGGTGAAAGTGACTGGTCTCTGGGTGTAAGAAAGGGTGGATAGGTGAGGACAGTGTCAAGGCTGATCCAAGATTTTGACCTGAGGACGTGGAAAGAAGACAATGGAGTTCTGCTTGCAGCTTTGTTTTACTTTTAAAATATTTGAACGAATTATACTTTTTAGTTCTTTTATAAATTTTCCTATTCTTGTGATTTAAAGTGAAAGTCACTCAGTCATGTCCAACTCTCTGCAACCCCATGGACTATACAGTCCATGGAATTCTCCAGGCCAGAATACTGGAGTGGGTAGACTTTCCCTCCTCCGGAGGATTTTCCCAACCCAGGAATTGAACCAGGGTCTCCTGCATTCCAGGCAGATTCTTTACTAGTTGAGCTACCAGGGAAGCCCTGTGATTTAAACTTACTACATTTTAATATAAACAATTAAAAGTCGAGTTGACCTTGGTATTATATTTTGTAGACAATCCATTAACATCTATAAAGTGTTAGTCCCTCTGTCGTATCCGGCTTTTTGTGACCCCATGGACTGTAGCCCACTAGGCTCTTCTTCCCATGGAATTCTCCAGGCAAGAATACTGGCGTGGGTTGCCATTCCCTTCTCCCAAAGGTCTTCCTATCCCAGGGATCGAACTTGGGTCTCTTGCACTGCAGACAGATCCTTTACCATCTGAGCCACCAGGGAAGACTAATTTTTGATTCTTCTATTTTCTTTTCACATTTCAGAACAATACATTTGTTTTTTGGTTCTCAGACAGGCCACTGAAAAGCTCCTAATCCTAATCACTCTTCCTATAGTGGGTGATAAATAAAACATCTCTGCTTGCCTTCTTGGAGTTTGTAGTCAAAGATAGAAAAAAATAATAAAAGGAAATATATGTATTTTTATTTCACATGGTTTGAGTCTTAAAGCTCATAAAAGTTATTTTATATCATTCTCACAATGGCCCTATGAGGTAGGCACTATTAGTGCCTCCATTTTAAAGATAGGGAGGTTGGAGCCCAGAAAGTTTGAGTGACTGGTCTAAGATCTCAAAGGTATGTGCTGCCTAAGCCAGGATTTGAATCCAGAAAATTACATTCTGGGCATCACTGGATTCTCTTAACCAAGTCTTGTGATTTACACTCAAGAGTGATATAACCCCAGGAAGCATTTGTAAATGAAGGTGATGGGGGTGCTTTGGGCTCATTCCAGTGGTGGAGGAGCACCACTGTTGTCAGGGAGGGGTAGGTAGGGATATCATCTTTTAGACCGTGGAACGAACCATCAGATCAGGAGGAAATGTCCTTCTCAAAAGGTCAATAGCCCTCCTCCCCTTAAGAAATGCCAACTGTTAAGCTGCCTCTTCATTCGTCTTGCCCATTTCCACCTTTTAAGTCAGGTGTTTGGTGACATAAAAGACTAGATGTTTGGTATCGATGAGTTTTGTGAATTCTCTCACATTTCTTATTTCTTCTCTTTGTATCCCGAATTGCTACACTACTCTGAGCCAGCTCTAAGAGTCAAATCCCATTACATTTGTTTTGGGGGATACTAAATATACTACTAAAGATTACTCAGGGTAAATAGACCACCGACTAGAACTTGATGATAGTTTCAATATATCGTGAAGTAATTGTACTCTGCATGTAAAACAATCAATGTAACATCTTTGGGGTATTTTTGAATAAACATGAGGCATCAAGTCAAAGAGGATGAAGTGAAAATGTTTAGGGTGTCTTGAAAACCTGCTTTGAGACAGGCCCTCTCAGGGTCTCTGAATGGTTAATGTCACACAACTAGTAAAGAGCAGAGTCCAGATTCAGTGACAATGTGAGTCTGCAGCTCATGTCTTAATGTTTTACATCATGTTGTCTCCTGCACTGGGAGTCAAAAGAACTGGTTTCTAACTCTGATCCTGCTGTCATCTCACTGAGTGACCCTAATAAGGTCATATGACTTCTCTGAGTCTTAATATCTACATCTAAAAATAAGGAAGGCTAGGATACTTAGGGGCTTCCCAGGTGGCACTAGTGGTAAAGAACCCGCGTGACAATGCAGGAGAGGTAAGAGATGCAGGTTTGATCTCTGGGTTGGGAAGATCCCCTGAAGGAGGTCATGGCAACCCACTCCAGTATTCTTGCCTGGAGAATTCCATGGACAGAGGAGACTAGGGGTCCACAAGGTCACAAAGAGTCAGGCACAACTGACACGACTTAGCACACAGACATGCAGAATGCTAAAGCCTCTTCCATCTCTTCCAATCATTGATTTTATAGGATCTTGGTCATTAAATGGTTTATTATATTTTAAAGAAACAAATTTTGTCCTCATGTTGATGCCAGCCAGGCTTGTTGCTCTTAACTGCTATAACCGCTTCTCTTTGCTGAAGACATTTGCCAGCCCCAACTTGACGGATCTATAAGGCTCTGGCATTCTGCCTATGTCTAGCCCATAGAATTCCAATAACAAGTCCACTGGGCATCTGCGACCACCGGGCTATTTGTCTTACCATGCCAACTAAAGTTGGGCAGAGATTAAAGTCAGCTTTTATTATATGGGGGCAGAGTTTGAGAGAAAGTAGGGTACAAAGCCAAAAGCATTGTCTTTTGAGTCAGGCAGGCATGAGTTCTTATCCCAACTCAACCACTTTCTGGGCTTGTGGCCATAACCAGGCCGCAGCGTAAGAGGGACTTTCACGGAGAGGCCTCACAGGGTCTCCCAAGCCGGGTTAGCTCAGAACATGGATTTTACCCCATGATAAATCTTATCGTATTTAACCATATATAGTGGGTACTTAATAAGTACTTTGAGAATAAATAGTCTTTCTCAGTCTCTGTAGTCACTCCTATGAGATGGGTAAAGAAGAGGACTGGACTCTTCAGCAGCAAAATCAAGTCAAAATTCTTCAAAAATAGCATAACACTCTCACAATATTAGATAGTATGATTCCAATCTGAAATAAACCAGTTAAAGAGCAAACCTCAGATTCAAGTAGGGCTTTTCTGTAATTTAAAACTTAGAGGAAGAAATGGAGAAGCTAAAAATTACTGAGTGTGTGTGATGTGCCAGTGTGTGTGATAGGATGATACACATTTAATATTCAAAAAGTTCAAAGGTTCAAGATTCAAAAAGAATTTCCAGAGGAGGGAAATAGACAAAGGCAAGATTTGCTCTAACTTTTCACACACTTTAGTGAACCTGTTGCCTTTTTCTTCTAATTTGGAACTTTTGAGGCCACTACTCTTAGAAGGAAAAAGCTGGTGATGCTTATCTGTGTTGAGAACTAGCAAATGCCCTCTTCCGCTCCCTTGGTCGGCCCCACTGTTGTTCAGGTGCTGCCTGTGAACAGACACCCACAGAAGACGGAAAAGATGAATCTGCAGATTGCTACAGGCACATGCTCCTCTAGATGAGGTAGCAGACACCGTGCGGCTGGGTCTACCAATGAGGTACGATCTCATTTACAAATGACCACACCTTTCTTAAAAGTGACAGTGATGGAACATGGCCAAGAGGAATACTAAGGGCAGCTGTGTTCTGTGGGTTTTATCCAGAGCAGGAGTCAGAAGATCCAAACTGTAACCAAAGATTTATTGCTTGCTAATATCCTTTGTGGGCTTCCCTGATGGCTCAGCGATAAAGAATCCACTTGCCAACGCAGGAGACACAGGTTCGATCCCTGGGTTGGGAAGATCCCCTGGAGAAGGAAACGGCAACCCGCTCCAGTATTCTTGCCTGGGAAATTCCATGGACAGAGGAGCCCGGCGGGCTACATTCCATGAGGTCACAAATAGACACGACTTAGCGACTAAACAGCAATAACAATATCTTTTGTAAGCCTGTTCCATCGCCTGTCAAATGGATCACTAAACATCCACACATTCATTTATTCATTCACTAAATAAATGTGTAGTAAAACTATGTCAGCAATTATGAAAAACACTTTGTGCAAAACACAAAGGTTTGATTACTATAAATTCCTGTAATGAAGGAGTCACCATCTAGTGAAGAAGAAAAGCATGCAAACAAATAATGAATTTAGCAAAATGTTCAAAAATTCTTACTGAGACATATGAAAAGTGCAATATGATCACAAAGAAAAGAGAGAATATCTTACCCTCTAGGTTACTAGAAGTTTTCATTGACATAAAGATATTTGAGTGAGCTTTAAAATATGTTAGAATTTATCAGATAAAGTAGGTAAATAAATGTGTTCAAGGCAGAGATTGTCCTGAGGCAGTGAGTCATGAAGTAGCACAATGCCTAGCACAGAGTAGCCACGTTAAATATTTGTTTTATGAATGAATACATGTATCTATGAATGAGTTAATGAATGTTTGGAGAAGCATTAAAAAATTCATTGTTCCTGGATGTATTGTGTAAGATTTAGAGAGGATAGCAGGGACAGTATAAACTGTGGGAAAGCTGGGGGTGAATTTAAACATTCAAAATGGATAGTTTTGACATAATTGTATTTTCTTTTCTTTCTTTCTCTTTTTCCTTTTTGGCTACACAGCTGCTACTTGTCTTGTGGGATCCTAGTTCCCCGACCAGGAATTGACCCAGGCCATCAGCAGTGAAAGTGCTGAGTGCTAACCACTGAACCTCCAGGGAATTCCCAATAATTGTTTTTCTAACGTAATTTTGTCTAGCAATTGACTCAAGCTCTTGTTTAAATCCCAAAGTGCTCTTTATACTTTTTGATATGCCCTATACTTGAATTATGAACAATAGTTTCATTGGGGAAGTTGATGACTTGATATGACTGTAACAAATCAAGCAGAAATATAGTAGTTGAGGGTTACAATTTTTGATTAACATATTCATTTATGTCATTCATTTACCTATCAAATATAAATGTATCCAAAGTGTGCATTTATTAATTCAACTAATGATCATAAAGCACTTATTGTAACCAGGGTGCTGGGCTTGGACCTGGGCGTATAGTGGTGAACAAAGTAATCATGCTTTGTTCAATTATGGAGCTTTTACATTCAAGTCTGTATATCAAAGGTATATAAATGTATATCAAATGGAGGTGAGTATTAGGAAAGAAAAGAACACTGTGCAAGGAGAGATAATGATGGAAGTGGATGGCCTAGTCTAAAGTAATTGTTTATGGACTATGGTAAACATTGCCTCTGCCTGTAGCAGACACTGCTCATTGTCCATCTATTGGCCATTTCCTTTTTTTCATTGCTAATAGGATCCCAGTTTAGTTTGGGGTGACCATACAAACAGCTCTAGTGGAATCACCATGGCTAATCAACATTTTCCATGGCAAATCCATTCTTCTTTCCCAGATATTCATTTTCTAGCCTCCCCTAGAGCTAAAAGTGACCTGTGGTATGGTTCTGCCATTCATATGTAAAGAAAGCATTCAGAGGAACCTCTGGAAAAGATTAGACATCTTAATAAAAGAGACTAATACTAGAGACTGCCTTACCACTTTTTCTTCTTTGAAGATTTTGGTGGGAAGTTATGATGTTTGGAATTGCAGCAGTCATAGTGGTCTTTCAGTTCAGTTCAGTCGTTCAGTCGTGTCCGACTATTTGTGACCCCATGAACCGCAGCACGCCAGGCCTCCCTGTCCATCACCAATTCTTGGAGCCCACCAAAACACATGTCCATCGAATCAGTGATGCCATCCAGCCATCTCATCCTCTGTCGTCCCCTTCTCCTCCTGCCCTCAATCTTTCCCAGTATCAGGGTCTTTTCCAATGAGTCAGCTCTTTGCATGAGGTGGCCAAAGTATTGGAGTTTCAGCTTCAACATCAGTCCTTCCAATGAACAGCCAGGACTGATCTCCTTTAGGATGGACTGGTTGGATCTCCTTGCAGTCCAAGGGACTCTCAAGAGTCTTCTCCAGCACCGCAGTTCAAAAGCATCAATTCTTTGGCGCTCAGCTTTCTTTATAGTCCAACTCTTACATCCATACATGACCACTGGAAAAACCATAGCCTTGACAAAATGGACCTTTGTTGACAAAGTAATGTCTCTGCTTTTTAATATGCTGTCTAAGTTGGTCGTAACTTTCCTTCCAAGGAGTAAGCGTCTTTTAATTTCATGGCTGCAATCACCATCTGCAGTGATTTTGGAGCCCAGAAAAATAAAGTCAGCCACTGTTTCCACTGTTTCCCCATCTATTTGCCATGAAGTGATGGGACTGGATGCCATGATCTTAGTTTTCTGAATGTTGAGCTTTAAGCCAACTTTTTCACTCTCCTCTTTCACTTTCATCAAGAGGCTCTTTAGTTCTTCTTCCCTTTCTGCCATATAGGTGGTGTCATCTGCATATCTGAGGTTATTGATATTTCTCCCGGCAATCTTGATTCCAGCTCATGCTTCCTCCAGCCCAGCGTTTCTCATGATGTACTCTGCATAGAAGTTAAAAAAGTAGGGTGACAATATACAGCCTTGATGTACTCCTTTTCCTATTTGGAACCAGTCTGTTGTTCCATATCCAGTTCTAACTGTTGCTTCCTGATCTTCATACAGGTTTCTCAAGAGGCAGGTCAGGTGGGCTGGTATTCCCATCTCTTGAAGAATTTTCCACAGTTTATTGTGATCAACACAGTCAAAGGCTTTGGCATAGTCAATAAAGCAGAAATAGATATTTTTCTGGAACTCTCTTGCTTTTTCAGTGATCCATCAGATGTTGGCGATTTGATCTCTGGTTCCTCTGCCTTTTCTAAAACCAGCTTGAACATCTGGAAGTTCACGGTTCACGTATTGCTGAAGCCTGTCTTGGAGAATTTTAAGCATTACTTTACTAGCATGTGAGATGAGTGCAATTGTGTGGTAGTTTGAGCATTCTTTGGCATTGCCTTTCTTTGGGATTGGGATGAAAACTGACCTTTTCCAGTCCTGTGGCCACTGCTGAGTTTTCCATATTTGCTGGCACATTGAGTGCAGCACTTTCACAGCATCATCTTTCAGGATTTGAAAGAGCTCAACTGGAATTCCATCACCTCCACTAGCTTTGTTCGTAGTGATGCTTCCTAAGGTGCACTTGACTTCACATTCCAGGATGTCTGGTTCTAGGTGAGTGATCACACCATCATGGTTGTCTGGGTCATGAAGAGCTTCTTTGTACAATTCTTCTGTATATTCTTGCCACCTCTTCTTAATATCTTCTGCTTCTGTTAGGTCCATACCATTTCTGTCATTTATTGAGCCCATCTTTGCATGAAATGTTCCCTTAGTATCTCTAGTTTTCTTGAAAAGATCTCCAGTCTTTCCCATTCTATTGTTTTCCTCTATTTCTTTGCATTGATTGCTGAGGAAGACTTTCTTATCTCTCCTTGCTATTCTTTGGAACTCCGCATTCAAATGGGTATATTTTTCCTTTTCTTCTTTGCTTTTCACTTATCTTCTTTTCACAGCTATTTGTAAGGTCTCCTCAGACAGCCATTTTGCTTTTTTGCATTTCTTTTTCTTGGGAATAGTCTGGATTCCTGTCTCCTGTACAATGTCTAGAACCTCCATCCATATTTCATCAGGCATTCTGTCTATCAGATCTAGTCCTTTAAATCTATTTCTCACTTCTACTGTATAGTCATAAAGGATTTGATTTAGGTCATACCTGGAAGGTCTAGTGGTTTTCTCCACTTTTTTCAATTTCAGTCTGAATTTGGCAATAAGGAGTTCATGATCTGATCCACAGTCAGCTCCCTGTCTTGTTTTTGCTGATTGTATACAGCTTCTCCATCTTTGGCTGTAAAGAATATTATCAATCTGATTTCGGTGTTGACCATCTGGTGATGTCCATGTGTAGAGTCTTCTCTTGTGTTGTTGGAAGAGGGTGTTTGCTATGACCAGTGCCCTCTCTTGGCAGAACTCTATTAGCCTTTTCCCTGCTCATTCTGTACTCCAAAGCCAAATTTGCCTGTTGCTCCAGGTGTTTCTTGACTTCCTACTTTTGCATTCCAGTCCCCTATAATAAAAAGCACATCTTTTTTGGGTGTTAGTTCTAGAAGGTCTTGTAGGTCTTCATTGAACCATTCAACTTCAGCTTCTTCAGCGTTACTGGTTGGGGCATAGGCTTGGATTACCGTGATATTGAATGCTTTGCCTTGGATACAAACAGAGATCATTCTGTCCTTTTTGAGATTGCATCCAAATACTGCATTTTGGACTCTTTTGTTGACGATGGTGGCTACTCCATTCCTTCTAAGGGAATCCTGCCCACAGTAGTAGATATAATGGTCATCTGAGTTAAATTCACCCATTCCAGGCCATCTTAGTTCACTGATTCCTAGAATGTCAATGTTCACTCTTGTCATCTCCTGTTTGACCACTTCCAATTTTCCCTGATTCATGGACCTAACATTCCAGGTTCCTATGCAATATTGCTCTTTACAGCATCGAATCTTGCTTCTATCACCAGTTCCATTCACAACTGGGTGTTGTTTTTGCTTTGGCTCCATCCCTTCATTCTTTCTGTTGTTATTTCTCCACTGATCTCCAGTAGCGTATTGGGCACCTACTGACCTGTGGGGTTCATCTTTCAGCGTCCTACCTTTTTGCCTTTTCATACTGTTCATGGGGTTCTCAAGGCAAAAGTACTGAAGTGGTTTGCCATCCCCTTCTCTAGTGGACCACATTCTGTCAGACCTCTTCACCATGACCTATCCGTCTTGGGTGGCCCCTTACAGCATGGCTTAGTTTCATTGAGTTAGACAAGGCTGTGGTCTATGTGATCAGATTGACAACTAGCCAATCTGATAGTGGTCTTAAGCTGATTGAAACAACAACAACAACAGCCTGAGTATGTTTAGAGAGATGAATAGAAAACCTCTGTTCTTCCATGACAGTTTTCTGCACTAATCCTAAAATCTAATGCCTTCAGTCGTCCAGTTGCTTTAGAAAATTAGATAGCTTTTTAAATTTGAGAATGTAGGTTTTCTATTACTTGCACCTAAAAGCCACAAGATTGTAGGCTCAGAAAAGATAAGGTTATGTCTATTTTGTTAAAAATCAATTTCTCAGTTTCTACCAAAGTGTCTAGTGCATAAGAGCCACTTAACATCTGTTTAATGAGTGAATAAAGGATGGATGGGATTAATGAGATTTGCATAAGCAGTAGAGGGTTTTAGGAAAAGCAGTTTCGAAATAGTCTAACCTCAGTCAATCAGTCCTTCTCAGGGTTGGACCAGGGAGTCACATGGGACGTAGGACATAACCCCACCAGAATAATTGACTCGTCCTAAATGATAGAAGTTTGTTAGTACACAATATTAGCAAGATGTTAATACAAAAAATCTCACCAGGGCTTCCCTGGTGGCTCAGTGGTAAAGAATCTGCCTGCCAATGCAGGAGATACGGGTTCCACCCCTGATCCAGCAACTAAGTCTGTAGGCCACAACTATCAAGCCTGTGCTTTAGAGCCTTGAGCAGCAACTACTGAGCCCACGTGCGGGAATTACTGAAGCCCATACACTCTAGAGTCTATGCTTTGAAACGAGAGAAGCCACTGCAACAAGAAGCCCAGGTACCACAACTAGAGAGTAGCCCTGGCTCGCCACAACTAGAGGAAAGCCTGAGCTGCAACAAAGACCACCCAGCAAAACCAAATAAATGAATAAATACTGAAAATTATTTTTAAAAACTGATCTCACAAAAGTTGCTCAGGAGGCAGTATTCTTTCATCTTAGGCCAGTTATAGCATCAGAGAAACTGGATTTAGTCCCCTCTCTCCTATTTTTCATGCTATATTTTCTTCACATTCAAACTATAGCTCTCATTTCCCTCTCCTTATCACCACTTATGGTTGTTATTAAATAAGTCTTGGCCAGCATGATAAGGCAAGAAAAATAAATAAAAAGCATACAGATAAAGGAATAAGTAACACTATCTTTTTTTGGACAAAATTCTCCAAGCCAGGCATCAGCAATACGTGAACCATGAACTTCCAGATGTTCAAGCTGGTTTTAGAAAAGGCAGAGGAAAAAGAGATCAAATTGCCAACATCTGATGGATGATTGAAAAAGCAAGAGTTCCAGAAAAACATCTGTTTCTACTTTATGGACTATGCCAAAGCCTTTGACTGTGTGGATCACAATAAACTGTGGAAAATTCTTCAAGAGATGGGAATACCAGCCCACCTGACCTGCCTCTTGAGAAACCTGTATGAAGATCAGGAAGCAACAGTTAGAACTGGATATGGAACAACAGACTGGTTCCAAATAGGAAAAGGAGTACATCAAGGCTGTATATTGTCATCCTACTTATTTAACTTCTATGCAGAGTACATCATGAGAAACGCTGGGCTGGAGGAAGCATGAGCTGGAATCAAGATTGCCGGGAGAAATATCAATAACCTCAGATATGCAGATGACACCACCCATATGGCAGAAAGGGAAGAAGAACTAAAGAGCCTCTTGATGAAAGTGAAAGAGGAGAGTGAAAAAGTTGGCTTAAAGCTCAACATTCAGAAAACTAAGATCATGGCATCCAGTCCCATCACTTCATGGCAAATAGATGGGGAAACAGTGGAAACAGTGGCTGACTTTATTTTTCTGGGCTCCAAAATCACTGCAGATGATGATAGCAGTCATGAAATTAAAAGACGCTTACTCCTTGGAAGGAAAGTTACGACCAACTTAGACAGCATATTAAAAAGCAGAGACATTACTTTGTCAACAAAGGTCCATTTTGTCAAGGCTATGGTTTTTCCAGTGGTCATGTATGGATGTGAGAGTTGGACTATAAAGAAAGCTGAGTGCCGAAGAATTGATGTTTTTGAACTGTGGTGTTGGAGGAGACTCTTGAGAGTCCCTTGGACTGCAAGGAGATCCAACCAGTCCATCCTAAAGGAGATCAGTCCTGGCTGTTCATTGGAAGGACTGATGTTGAAGCTGAAACTCCAATACTCTGGCTACCTGATGAGAAGAGCTGACTCATTTGAAAAGACCTTGATGCTAGGAAAGATTGAGGGCAGGAGGAGAAGGGGACGATAGAGGAGGAGATGGTTAGATGGCATCACCGACTCAATGCAGATGGGTTTAGGTAGACTCCGGCAGCTGGTGATGGACAGGAAGGCCTTACGTGCTGCAATTCATGGGGTCGCAAAGAGTTGGACACGACTGAATGACTGAAATGAACTGAACTGAAGACTATCTTACTCAGAGAGGATATGATCGTATAGAGAGAAAATCCCAAAGAATGTACAAACTATCAGAGTTAATAAGTCAGTTTTGGAAAGTCATTGGTCACAGAGTTTATATTCAAATGTTAAATGTATTTTTATACACTAATAACTGAAAATTAGAAACAATGTTTAAAATAATAGCATTTACAATAACATCAAAAAGTATCAAATCATTAAGACTAGTCAAAGTTTCCAAGATCTCTACACTGAAAATTGGAAGCTATTGCTAAGAGAAATGAAAGAAGACAGATAAGTGGAAAGACTTACTATGTTTATGTTATGGATGACTCAATACCTGTAAGATGTAAATTCTCTCCAAACTCATATACCAATTCAGTGTGATCCCAGTTAAAGTCTCTGAAAATGTCTTCTTTGTTGTTGTTGGAATAAACGAGCTGATTATAAATTTTTTATAGAAGTGCAAAGAACCTAAAATACCCAAAGATATTTTGCAAAAGAAGAAAATTGGAAGACTTAAGCAGTCAGATTTTGATAACTATAACAAAGCTACAATTATTAAAAGAGTATATATTTCTACAGGAAAAGACAGACTAATGCAATAGGAGAGAGAATTCAGAAATAGAACTCTATGCACAGTCACCTTATTTGTGCCAAAAGTGCCAAGGGAATTCAGAAAAGAGAGGAAGATGTTCTAAATAAACTATCAGATATCTAGATGTGAACAAGTAAACCTTGACTATATTTCATGCCACACTCCAACATAAATTATAGATTGAACGCACACCAAATGTGAACATAAACTTCTAGGGGAAAAAAAAAGAAAGTATTTGCATACTTCGGGTTAGCAGATATTTCTTAAACAGAACATAAAGAAGTACAAAGGCAAGAAAAATTTGGGATAAGGTTTTTATAATATTGCACATATATGTTTATATCTGACAAAGAACTCATACCTAGCATGCACTAATAACTCTTACAAATTAATAACAAAAGAATGAATACCTACTTTAAAATGGCAAACAAGCAAAAAAAAAAAAGAAAGAAAGAAAAAAACCCAACAGATGATTCAGACAGATCACTCAGGAAAATGCAAATAACTACCATGAGTTATCACTACCACTACATCCTCATCAGGATGGCTAAAAATTGTTTTTAACTTTTTATTTTGTATTGGAGTATAGCTAATTAACCATGTTGTGATAGTTTCAGGTAGACAGCAAAAGGACTCAGTCATACATATACATATATCCATTCCTCCCCAAACTCCTCTCCCCAGGATAACTAATTTAAAAAAAAAACAACGAACAATACCAAGTATTGTTAAGTAAGAAGAGTAGATGGAACTCTATACATTACTAGCTGGAGTATGACTGCTGCTGCTACTAAGTCGCTTCAGTCATGTCCGACTCTTAGCGACCCCATGGACTGTAGCCCACCAGGCTCCTCCATCCATGGGATTCTCCAGGCAATGACGAGGGGTACTCCTTTTGAAAAACTATTGAAACTGTCTGCTAGAGTAAAACATTCACCTACACTGCAACCCAGAAGCTCTATTACTAGACACATACCCCAGAGAAATAAAATATATGCAAAGCCATGCACAAAAATATTCATAACAACCAAAAACCTGGAAAAATTCAGATATCCATCAACCTAAAAATGGATAAATTATGATCTAATCATATAATGAAACACAACTAAGCAATAAAAACAAAATGCTGATATATGCAACAACACAGATTAAACTCAACTAGTATGCTGAGTGAGAGAAATCAGATATAAAAGAATGCCACCATATGATTTATATAAAGTTCAAGGATAAGTAAAATGAATCTATAGTGATAGTGGTTGTATCCATAGGTGTAAGTGGAAAGGGACACAGGGAAGGTTTTTTTTTTTTAATATTTATTTATTTGTTTGATTGCACCAGATCTTAGTTGCAGCAAGCAAGATCTTTACCTATGGCATGCAAACTTTTAGTTACAGCATGTGGGATCTAGTTCCCTGACCAGGGATTGAACCTGGGCCCCCTGCATTTGGAGCACAGAGTCTTAGCCATTGAACCAGCAGGGAAGTCCCAAGGGAAACTTTTAAGGTGATGGAAATATTCTTTGCCTTATATTTTAATGGCGGTTACCAGGTGTATACAGGTCTGCTCATACATAGGCAATCAATGAGCTGGACATAAGATCTAAGCCCTTTAAGTGCCTTACTGATGTACTTTATATTTCAATTAAATTTTTTAAAATATTTTTAAACATTATTATACTTCACATTTCCTAAAACTCTGTTCGCACTTCTCTCTCTATCTTTATCTCTTTTTCCTTGAAAGATAAATCCAATCTCAGAAGCAAAAGAAATCTACATGGACAAATTTAGGTTCAAGTAGGCCTTCAGAATAAAGATGGAAAAATCAAGGTGAGACTGGAATTGCCCACTTTGAATACCTGTACCAAAGTCTCACTGGATAATCGCCCCAAATTTCACTTCATTTTGTGACATGTACCCATATTGACTTCTGGTTTGAACATTTAAGAAGAGATACAGCAAAACAGAATAACTTTCCAATAATAGTGACTTCCACTCACCAGGCTCACTGGATACTGGAGATTGTGGCTCCGGCCCCATTCTTCTCACAGTTAACAGTGTAACCCTGGGATGACCATGTAACTCTCCATGTCTCTGAACCCTCAGTTGAAATATGAAGGGGCTGCCCAATACCTTTTTTATTCTAATGAAATACAAATAGTCTCTATCCATTCTGTCATGCAGCTAGTATTACTTAGTGCCTGCTAGAAACCAGGTATGTTTTATATCAGAGGGTGGAAATCAGGAGTTCATGTCTACTTTATTCAGTAATACTTAGATTTTACCTCCAGTAAAAGAAAAAAAAAAGATCATTCATTTGATGCAAGGATGAAGGATCTAGCAATGGGGAGGGATGGGAAGTGAGGGTTCAACAGGCAGCAGCAGTATTGATGTCCTGCTTCTCTTAAAAGAGAAAACAGCCGCAAACACTCTGAACTGACAGGATTCTTATGTATTTAGCCAGGAGTCTGAGTATCTGGGTCTTTCCATTTCCTTCCTCTCACAAAGAGTACAAAGTCAAGGCCATGCCCTGTGAGTGTTTGTACGCACACCTCAGTGGGTAAGGATATTTATAATGAATGAGCATAGCTCTTACTTTACTTTGTGTATGCATAGTGTGTGTGTGTGTGTGTGTGTGTGTGTGCGTGTGTGTGTGTGCGCGTGTGCGCGCGTGCGCATGTTTCTTAGTGGTTGTCTGTAAGGATGTGATATGTGTTTGTGTATGTGTATATGTATGATGGAGGAGAGGGAGGTTGGTATACTTAAAAGCTATCCGAGGCTTTATCTCTCTCTGAAGGCTGAGTAATAACATAAAAAGTGTGAGTCAGAAAGATGAAGGGTTAACCGTTTAATGAACATGAAATTCATTCAGAAAACTGTGCTTTGTAACTGGTAAAAGGAAGTACTGAACAGTTTCTCGTAAAGTTACAATAGCCAGGCCTACAAAGGAAACCCCTCCTAGCTTGGAATTCCAGAGTGTTTCCTAGAGTTTGAAAGGTGGCCAAAAAAACGGCCAGGCATTTAAAAGAGAAGAGGATAGAATGAGGATGCCTGGAGTCAGGGGAGCAAATTCCTCTTTCATAAATAATTCCAAGGGAAAGCTAACGGATCTATACTTAATATCTTGTCTCTTACCATTTTGCTTTTGTTTTGTTTTCATGTCCTTTCTCCTAGCATGGCCCATCACAAAGTACCGCAGAGACCAGTGACCATGAATTCCCTGTCTAACCCTTTCCCTAAATGATCTGTGTTTCCTCATTTGTCAAGTGGATTCTTATCTCAAAAATAGTTGCTCTGAGCATCAGATGAACATACGCTAATAGCTTACAGGCTGTAAACTCTGCGGGAGTGGGGAATCCTCCTGGCTTGTTCATTTTTATCTAGTGTTTAGCACAGCCCTTCTCACATGATAGACATCTCTCAGATCATGTTGAATGAATAAATGAATATATTAAAAAGGACAATTTTTAAATAAACCATTAGGTGCTACTATAAAATCATTTGGTGATAATGGTGAAGGAGAAAATGTAGGGAAGAATTCCTCTAACTTATATCTTACAGGTTTTTCAAGAGAGTTTGGGAAGAAGGAAGGAGATAGGTTGGTTGGTAGCTAGAGGCTCGAATCGGCAAGACAGACTGAGGTCCGCTCATGCTTACAAGCCTGCCTCCTTCTTCATCTCTGCCTTCCCTGCTCTGAGGCCCTCACCCGACTGTGCCTTTGCATCGCTCATAAGCACAAATCTCTCATTTGACCAACAGGAGCTGCTGCTCTTCTGAGCTTGACACTGACACTGATGCCATCTGCCCAGCAGGGTGGGGAAAATGTGCAGATCAGGTGCTCCCAGGTTTGTATTCCTACTCCAGGATACACACAGTCAGGCTCTGGTATTGATAGGATTGTATTTATACAGAAAAAAAGCACAGTATGAGACACAATTTCGGTGAGATAAAACACAGAGTGGAACACAGAATTAATGATCCAATATCACAAAGTGTTCCAGTGAGCCTTCCTACAGAAGGGCAGAAGTGCGAGGCGCTACCCAAGTGAGTACCCCAAATACTCAGCACTCTTCCAGGTGATGAGCTAAATGTAGGAGAGCAAGCCACAAATGTATCTTTTCTCCCATGCCAGGTCCTACACCTGTTGGATTCCAACAGCCATCCGTATCCTGCCTGAACTATTTGCAAGCATTATAACACAGTGTTCTCCTTGCTTAGCGGTCAGCTTATAATTTCCTTAAGTGACCTAATTTCAGTTATGCTTCGAATAGTCTTTCCACAGTAAGAGCATGTCAGGCTTGGTCAGGAGCTCTAGGCTCAGGGATAAATGGGACTGAATTCTTTTACTTATGAAGCTCATCGATGCAGTGATTTACTGACTGTAAAAACCAGGTTCATCACTTTCTTCCTCTGTTCCCAGTGTTTCTTCTGAACAACAGGCAAAAGCTTTAAGTTTCTCTTTCTCATTGAGTTCCCACGACAGCTCAGTGTGGTACGTATTTTCATCAGACCCATTTTCAAGATGAGGAACTGAAGGTAAGGTTATATAACTTGCCTAAAACATTCAAGTTACTGCTGAGAGGTTAAAAGTTCAAATTTTAGCCCAACTCCCAAATTGCAAGTCACTTCTGTACTAGGAAAGAGAAACAGATGAAATTTCATAGAACTACCTAAACGACTACAAAAGTTTAGGGAAAATTCTCTGGTGCAGTAGAATTTTAGCTGGGTCTTGAATGACATATAGAAGAATTCAATTAAAGAGAAGTGAAGGCACTTTGCAGAAGAGACAGCATTTACAAACCAGCTCAGAATTATAAAAGCTCCTATGATATCCTGAGTGTGATGCCAAGTTCATTGGCAAACACCTACCCTCCTCCCAGAGGGGTTGGATAGTAGTCAAGGAGTGTAAGTGGAAATGAGGCTGGAAAGGGTCTAAAGTTTTTAAATCAAGATTTGAATGGCCATCTTTTCAATGCCAATGAGCACCTCAATGTTCGTGTGCTTTGGATTTGAGACAATTTGGTTACTGAGAGTTAAAAATGTGAATAAGTTGGATCGTTATCAGATCAATGTCTCCATAGTTATAAGGCAGGTTTTCCTGTGTGGCTCAGGTGTGACCTTAGAAAATGGTGTCAAAAGCCAGTCCAATGTGTTTCAGCAAAAGCATCAGATTTTCCATGTGGAATCATGGATATTCTGTTTGCACTCAGTTGTGTTCAACTCTGTGCAACCCTATGGACTGTAGCCAGCCAGGCTCCTCTGTCCACGGGGTTCTCCAGGCAAGAATACTGGGGTGGGTTACCATTTCCTACTCCAGGGGATCTTCCCAACCCAGAGATTGAACCTGCATCTTCTGTGTCTCCTGAATTGGCAGACAGATTCTTTACCACTGTGCCATCTGGGAAGCCCGTGGAACCATGGATAAGAATGTGTAAATTCCAGGATGATAGCTAGAGGGTAGGGTAATGCAGGGGCCTTTCCGACTATCTACGTTTATCTGGAAATGTGTTTGCCTTCACCAGCTTGTCATGACCTGTGAAATGGGGTTGGAGCTATGGTTTTCCTATTCCAACTTCCTAGGGATATCAGAAGTCACATTCCGGGCATACAGAGCTTCGAACCAAAAAGTCCCCATTAGAACATATTTTTGGAGGAAGACTTAAACGATCCAACAGGAGGGATATTTATGATATCTTTCTTTATCTGTTTCTCCATGAAGGTTATGCAGTCATCAGCTTTCTTATCGGTACATTCTGTACTTACAAATGAATAATCTACACATGACACTTCACATGAAATAAAGTGTATGATCTGATGATTTGATATATATATGCTTTGTAGAGTAATTACCAAAATCAAGATAAATATACATCCACCAATTCACATAGTTGACATAGATAGTGCTCTCTTTTTTTGTGGTGAGAATGCTTAAGATCTATTCTAATCAACTTTCAAGTATACAATACCATATTAGCTGCAATCACCATACTGTGCCTTTGCTCTTCAGAATTTCTTCTTCCTGTAAGTGAAAATGTGTGCCTTTTCTCCTGTATCATGTGGGGTGCCATATGACTTGTAGGAAAGATTCTCTGCATACAAGGCATGGTACCTGAACTGGGCTGGGAAACTGTGATAACAATGAAAAGCTATGTGGGTGTCCTCACCTCTGCCATCTCAAAATGTCCAGCTCTGGGGTTAAACGTTTTCCCCGATGAAATCCCCATTGCAAACAGAAACCAGAACTATGAACCCAAAGAAAAATATCTATTTGAATTTTTCTTCCGGTGAACTGCCTTTTAAGCTATTTTAGTGTATTTTCTTGGTGGCTGAAGCATAGCAAACAGACTTGTGTTTCTTTCTCACAGATGTGCTATTTCTTTGAACTGTGCATGGAATGGCATGTATGACAAGGCATTTATTTCTTTATTTATTAGAGTGTAGTTGATTTACAGTAGTGTATTAATTTTTACTGTACAGCAAACTGATTCAGTTATACATATACACATTATTTTTTTTAAATCTTCTTTACCATTATGGTTTATGGGGCCACAGTTTGGGGGAGGGGGAAGAGGCAGTGGGTGTCACTCCCCTTAGGGAATCTATTTCTTGGAGGTAACCAGGTAGCATCAAGTGATGTGTGAGAGTTTCATGTTAACTGCCATCTTTGCATCCCACTAATTCACGAGGTCAAGAAGCAAGATCCTCAGTGATAAAAGATATTTCTGATGAATCCTGGAATCACAGCGCCAAGAGCTAGACAGAAGATTAAGGGGACATCTGAGCCAGTCAGATGATGAGTTACTATGTGGTGAGTAGCAGGTGATGAGTTACTATGCTGGTTTTGGAGACCATACAACCAGAACCCAGAGGTATTCAGGTATTCCCCTCTGGTCCACAGGGCAGATCCAGGGACCAGACTGCAGCCTGTGACAATGCAGTATGATTATCTTTGCGTTATTTTATGCACTTCCTCAACTTATCATCAAAGGACGTAAAATGTGCATTGTAGCCATTTCTAGAGCTGTGGAAAACACAAGGTTCCTCCTCTGCACACACAACACCTTTGAAGCGTGTAGTACAAATGTGAAATAGGTCGTCCCTGGGGGTTAGCGTTGGGACTTCCTAATGCTCAGAGCAACGTAAGCGAAACTGCTTCACTTTGCATACCTAAACACAAAACTGAGCAACCTCATATTGGGTGCTTGCTCTGTTCTCACTTGTAGCCAGATATTTTTAAGTATTCTTTTTTTTACACATTGCAAAAATAATACAGGCCTATTGTGAAAGTGAGATAAATATAACAATGCTTTTTTCAAAAATATAATTCTGCAACTACAAAAATCACCATTGACATTTTAGCATACAGCAGGACTCAGCAAACTTTTTCTCTAAAGAACCAGATGGAAAATGTTTTAGGCTTTGAGGATCTATGAGCTCAAGCACAAGAACTCAGTTCTGCCATTGTATCGTGGAAGCAGCCATAGAAGATCCATAAAAGCCAGTGCGGCTGTGTATCAATTATTTCCAAAAAAGAAGGGGGAGAACAGGTTTGGTACAGGAGCCATAGTTGCCACCCCCTGGCATACAGAATTTAGAATTTTATGATGCCTATCACATCATGTAGACAAATGGGTGGGGCTTTCCAGGTGGCACTACTGGTAAAGAATCTGCCTGCCAAAGTAGGAGACGCGGGAGAACCAGGGCTCCAATCCCTGGGTCAGTAAGATTTCCTGGAGAAGGAAATGGCAACCCACTCCAGTATTCTTGCCTGGGAAATTCCATGGACAGAAGAGCGTGGCAGGCTACAGTCCATGGGATGGCAAGGAGTCAGACACAACTGAGCCCTCACACACACAGGTGTGTATCCTGTTCTTCTCACTTTATGTAATGCTATAAATACTTTCTCAAGTTATTGAACTTAATACAGTATTCTGCATTAAGCTCTTACTTGTTATTCATTTTATGAATATACCAAAATTTGTATGACCATTGAACTTTTAAATGTTTTACAGTTTTCTTACTATTTTACATACTATGATGAACATCTCTATACATTGGTTTTCTATCCACATTCCACATTACTTCCATAAGATAGATTTCTGAAAGTGGAATTTTTTCATTCCTTTGGAAAATATTGCTATTTTTTTTTTTTGTCTCATACAGTTTCTCCAGTTTACTCCCAGAACTCCCAGAACTCAGTGTTAAATTGCACACCAGAACTCAGTGTTAAATTGCACACCAACACTGAATATTACCACTCTGTAAATCATTGTTCATTTGATAAGAAACGGAATGTCTTAGGCTTCTGTTTACTTACGGAAACATGGCACTCAGGTCCTAAGCCTCCTCATCCCTCATTAACAAGGATGACTCCAGCAGAAGGGAATGCTGAAAGATCACGCGCCTCACACTTTCTCCTCTACTGCACTCTCCGAATCTACCCCACCCCTCCTCCAGGCAGAGGGCAGAGAATGGGCAAGCCCATTATCTTTCCAAATGTCTCTTCCCTCTTCCTGCCCATCTCACATCTGGAATGAATATGGATTCCCTGGCTTCCTGTTTCTCTCCTCGCAAAAGCTCCCAAATGTCAATTCCAAATTAACCTTTTTTTTTCCTTCTGTATCTCACTTCAATTCCAAGCTCTTTATTGACATTCTTATTGTATCAAATGGGTTCCAATGAGTTCTGCCTCTTAAAGACTCTCCATTTGGCTGCTCTTGTCCCCGCCTTCAGGGGGGCAGACCATTTACAGGTTCACAGGGATGTATGAAGATGCTTTTGTGGACAGTAGGGATTAATGGGGTCTGTGGCGCAGTTCCTTTGAATTCAAAACCTATCAACCGGTACGAGGCCAAGAAATGCTGTGTACTGGCTAGATCAAATTCATAGGGTCTCATATTTGCAGTCTTGTTTCTACCCATTAGCTTCTTCTAACCTATTATGTCTTTTTCATTTTCCCAGATACTGAGCTAGGATTAGATAAACTCAAATTTTGACTATGAAACTGATTAGATCTGTGACCTAGGGGAAAGGATTTACCCTCCCTAAGTCTCTCCTTCAACTTTGTAAAGTGTGTGTGTGTGGGGGGGGGGGTAGGGGTGTGATAACACTTTTCTCCTGGAGTTGAAATATTAATATCTTGACCCAGGTGGTACAGTGGTGAAAAAATCCATCTGCCAGTACAGGAGACACAAGAGACATGGGTTCTATCCCTGAGTTGGGAAGACCCCTTAAAGTAGGAAATGGCAGCCCACTCCAGTATTCTTGCCTGGAAAATTCCATGGACAGAGGAGCCTGGCAGGCTACAGTCCAAGGGGTTGCAAGGAGTCAGACACAACTGAGCCCATGCATGAGGACACGTATTGTAACAATACCATAGTCACTTGCCATGAGAAGTAAAGATAATCCCCTGTTCTTATAACTGTGCCTGTCCACTCTCATTTATCCTCACTGCCACCACCTCGATTTGGGTCAAAACTATTGCAGCACAACTCTGACAGTGCCTTTCCATGCTAGCCAGGCACACAGGTCTTCACAACTGCCCCACTAGCCTTTCACCACTTCCTTTGGGACTTCCCTGGTGGCTCAGAGGTTAAAGCGTCTGCCTCCAATGCGGGAGACCTGGGTTTGATCCCTGGGTCGGGAAGATCCCCTGGAGAAGGAAATGGCAAACCACTCCAGTATTCTTGCCTGGAGAATCCCATGGACAGAGGAGCCTGGTAGGCTACAGTCCACGGGGTCACAAAGAGTCGGACACGACTGAGCGACTTCCCTTCCTTCCTTCCTTCTGCCTCCAGCTGTCCTAGGATCCCATCAGTCAGTTCAGTCACACAGTCATGTCCAACTCTTTGTGACTCCATGGACTGAAGATCGCCAGGCTTCCCTGTCAATCACCAACTATCAGAGCTTACTCAAACTCATGTCCATTGAGTTGGGATGCCATCCAACCATCTCATCCACTGTCATCCCCTTCTCCTCCCACCTTCAATCTTTCTCAGCATCAGGGTCTTTTCCAATGAGTCAGTTCTTCACATCAGGTGGCCAAAGTATTGGAGTTTCAACTTCAACATCGTCCCTCCAGTGAATATTCACGACTGATTTCCTTTAGGATAGACTGGTTGGATCTCCTTGCTGTCTAAGGGATTCTCAAGAGTCTTCTCCAACACCACAGCTCAAAAGCATCAATTCTTCTGTGGACTGTAAAAAAACAGTCCAACTCTCACATCCATACATGACTACTGGAAAAACCAAAGCTTTGACTAGACAGACCTTTGTTGACGAAGTAATGTCTCTGCTTTTTAATATGCTGTCTAGGTTGGTCATAACTTTTCTTCCAAAGTGCAAGCATCTTTTAATTTCATGGCTGCAGTCACCATCTGCAGTTCCCCATCTATTTGCCATGAAGTGATGGGACCAGATGCCATGATCTTGGTTTTCTGAATGTTGAGCTTTAAGCCAACTTTTTCACTCTCCTCTTTCACTTTCAAGAGGCTCTTTAGTTCTTCTTCACTTTCTGCCATAAGGGTGATGTCATCTGCATATCTGAGGTTATTGATATTTCTCCCAGCAATCTTGATTCCAGCTTGTGCTTAATCCAGCCCAGCATTTCTCATGATGTGCTCTGCATTTAAGTTAAATAAGCAGGGTGACAAAATACAGCCTTGACATACTCCTTTCCCAATTTGGAACCAGTCTGTTGTTCCAGGTACAGTTCTAACTGTTGCTTCTTGTACTGCATACAGATTTCTCAGGAGGCAGGTCAGGTGGTCTGGTATCCCCATCTCTTGCAGAATTTTCCACAGTTTATTGTGATCCACACAGTCAAAGGCTTTGGCATAGTCGATAAAGCAAAATTAGATGTTTTTCTGGAACTCTCTCACTTTTTTGATGATCCAATAGATGTTGGCAATTTGATCTCTGGTTCCTCTGCCTTTTCTAAAACCAGCTTGAACATCTGGAATTTCATGGTTCATGTACTGGTGAAGCCTGGCTTGGAGAATTTTGAGAATTACTTTACTAGCATGTGAGATGAGTGCAACTGTGCGGTAGTTTGAGCATTCTTTGGCATTGCCTTTCTTTGGGATTGGAAAGAAAACTGACCTTTTCCAGTCCTGTGGCCACTGTTGAGTTTTCCATATTTGCTGGCATATTGAGTGCAGCACTTTCACAGCATCATCTCTTAGGATTTTAAATACTTCAACTGAAATTCCATCACTTCCAGTAGCTTTGTTCATAGTGATGCTTCCTAAGGCCCACTTGACTTTGCATTCCAGGATGTTTGGCTCTAGGTGAGTGATCACACCACTGTAGTTATCTGGGTCATGAAAATCTTTTTTGTGTAGTTTTCTGTGTATTCTTGCCTCCTCTTCTTAATATCTTCTGCTTCTGTTAGGTCCATACCATTTATGTCCTTTATTGTGCCCATCTTTGCATGAAATGTTCCCTTGGTATCTAATTTTCTTGAAGAGATCTCTAGTCTTTCCGATTCTATTGTTTTCCTCTATTTCTTTGCATTAGTCACTGAGGACGGCTCCTAATCTCTCCTTGCTATTCTTTGGAACTCTGCATTCAAATGGGTATATCTTTCCTTTTCTCCTTTGCCTTTCACTTCTCTTCTTTTGACAGCTATTAGTAAGACCTCCTCAGACAACCATTTTGGTTTTTTGCATTCTTTCTCTTGGAGATGGTCTTGATCACTGCCTCCTGTACAATGTCATGAACCTCTGTTCATAGTTCTTCAGGCACTCTATCAGATCTAATCCCTTTAATCTATTTCTCATTTCCACTGTATAATTATAGGGATTTGATGAAGGTCATACCTGAATGGTCTAGTGGTTTTCCCTACTTTCTTCAATTTAAGTCTGAATTTGGCAATAAGCAGTTCATTATCTGAGCCACAGTCAGCTCCTGGTCTTGTTTTTGCTGACTGTATAGAGCTTCTCCATCTTTGGCTACAAAGAATATAATCAATCTGATTTTGGTATTGACCATCTGGCGATGTCCACATGTAGAGTCTTCTCTTGTGCCGTTGGAAGAGGGTGTTTGCTATGACCAGTGTGTTCTCTTGGCAAAACTCTATTAGCCTTTGCCCTGCTTTATTCTGTACTCCAAGTCCAAATTTTCCTATTACTCCAGGTTTTTCTTGACTTCCTACTTTTGTATTCCAGTCCCCTATAATGAAAAGGACATCTTTTTTGGGTGTTTGTTCTAGAAGGCCTTCATAGAACCATTCAACTTCTTCAGCATTACTGGTCGGGGCATAGACTTAGATTATTGTGATATTTAATGGTTTGCCTTGGAAACAAATAGAGATCATTCTGTCGTTTTTGAGATTGCATCCAAGTACTGTGTTTCGGACTCTTTTGTTGACTATGATGGCTATTCCATTTCTTCCAATGGATTCTTGCCCACAGTAGTAGATATAATGGTCATCGAGTTAAATTCACCCACTCCAGTCCATTTTAGTTTGCTGATTCCTAAAATGATGATGTTCACTCTTGCCGTCTCCTGTGTGACCACTTCCAATTTGCCTTGATTCATGGACCTAATATTCCAGGTTCCTATGCAATATTGCTCTTTACAGCATTGGACTTTACTTCCATCACCAGTCACATCCACAACTGGGTGTTGTTTTTGCTTTGGCTCCATCCCTTCATTACTTCTCCACTGATCTCCAGTAGCATATTGGGCACCTACCAACCTGGGGAGTTCATCTTTCAGTGTCCTATCTTTTTGCCTTTTCATACTTTTCATGGGGTTCTCAAGGCAAAAATACTGAGGTGGTTTGCCATTCCCTTCTCCAATGGACCATGTTTTGTCAGAACTCTCCACCATGACCCATCCATCTTGGGTGGCCCTATACCATGGCTCATAGTTTCATTGAGCTAGACAAGGCTGTGGCCCATGTGATCACATTGGTTAGTTTTCTGTGATTGTGGTTTTCATTCTATCTGCCCTCTGATGGAGAAGGATATGAGGCTTATGGAAGTTTCCTGGTGGGAGAGACTGACTATGGGGGAAACTTGTTCGTGTTCTGATGGGCCATGCTCAGTAAATCTTTAATCTAACTTTCTGTTGATGGGCAGGGCTGTGTTCCCTCCCTGTTATTTGACCTGAGGCAAAACTATGGTGGAGGTAATGAAGAAAATGGCGACCTCCTTCCAAAGGTTCCATGCAGGCACTGCTTCATGCACTGCCCCCAACCCTGCAGCAGGCTACCACCATCCCACACCTCTGCCAAACACTCCTGGACCCTCGCAGACAAATCTGGGTCAGTCTCTTGTGGGGTCTCTGCTCCTTTCTCCTGGGTCCTCGTGTGCACAACGTTTTTTTTTGTGCCCTCCAAGAGTCTGTCTGTCCATCACCAACTCCAACTCCTGGAGGTTGCTCAAACTCATGTCCATTGAGTCAGTAATGCCATCTAACCATCTCATCCTCTGTCATCCCCTTCTCCTCCTGCCTTCAATCGAGGATCCCATACCACTGCTAAACTCAACTTTCTCCACACCACTAATCTTTTGCTTATAATGACATTTTTTTCCCTTAAATGTCCTTTCTTAGTTATTTTTTTTTTTTTATTAAGGAAAGCTTGGATATCACTTTTATGATATCATATCTTTCTCCTTAATGTCACACCTTCTCTCATACCTGGCTGACTTTACATAGAACTGCACTGCAGCATTTCAGTCTTCTCACACATTGAACATCTAATGTGTGGATGAAAAATGTCTCCTGTCATGTGTGAACAAAAGATGTTGTGACCATCCAGCCAGCAGCCACTGCAACCGCCCCAGCTGTGCACCCTGAGGGGATGCAGAATAGAGAAGAGCAGGATCCTGGCCCTAGATAGTGACAATGCATATCAAAGGAATGATTTCACTGAGCCCAGACTCTTGCATCTTCCCAGACATACAAAAGCACTAAATTCATATCCTGTTATCTCTAATTAACATTGTTCTGGCTACCTGGTTGTTGCAAAGCTCCTATATATTCTACTGTCTTCCTTACCCCTTTGAGGAGTCCCACTGAAAGATCTGAGCAACTTTCTTCTGGGCTTAAGTCCTCAGAAAATCCACCAAATAGTAGATAGTTATTAACTTTCAGGTTGCACTTTTTTTTTTTTCAGTCGACAAATACGGGCCCAGAACAGTGTGAGGCACTGGGAACACAGCCGGGACAAGACAGACCTGTCCTGCTTCTCACAACACTTACAATAGCTTTTGCATTTTGACCATTACATTAATTAGAAGCCAGGGGTCCTCCTCCCACACTGGAAGCTCCTGAGGAAAAGGGTGATGGTCCATGTGTCACTTACCCTTGCGCCAGGAACAGGTTAGGCTCTAAGGGGATGTTTATGGAGTGACTGAATGTTTTGTTGCTGACAGGAAGCAGTGACCTCCTTGAGAACAGGACAGTGTCTGATTCACCTCTGCAGCCCCCACAAGCAGCAAGCACAGAGCCTGGCACCATAAATCCTAAGTAAATGAATATGGGAGGAAATGAATAAGCGACACCATATTGCCTCCTGACCCTCTTTCCTCAACTCTCACCAAAGAAAACAAAACCCAGCAAAAGAGCAGCAAGCAGATGGGATGAAAACTGGCTCCCAAGCCTGAATATCCTCATGAATAAGGAATTCTCTACTTTATTTCCTGAAAGATGCTTCACAAGTTATAAAAACTTATGTATTTTAACAAAATAATCATCACTGAATGCTAAGTCTCTTCAGTCATATCCAACTCTGCTACCCTATGGACTGTAACCTGCCAGGCTCCTCTGTCCATGAATTTTCCAGGCAAGAATACTAGAGTAGGTTGTCATTTCCTCTTCCAAGGGGTCTTCCTGACCCGGGGATCGAATCCATGTCTCTTACATCTCCTGCATTGGCAGGCAGGTTCTTTACCTCCAACACCAACCTGGGAAGCCCACTAGTCATCATTGCTCATTGCCATCCCTTGTTGGCTGAGGAAGCTGGGATGAGGGCGTGATTGCCTCTGATCCTCAATTGTCTTTTCTGTAAGATAGGGATGATAAAGCAAACCCATGTGTGTGGAGGGATAATTCAATTAAATGATGGAAAATATATTTTAGTACCTATCTCCTAGCACAGAGTAGGCTTCAAGAAGTGTTAGGAATTTTTTTTCTCCCTATTATTCTAATAATCTAGTGTGACAGCAAAATTTAAGCCTTTTTTAAAAAATAAAAATGCTTCCTAATTTTTCCTCCAGTCAAACACACAGATTCTGATTTCAAGAAAGTCCTGGCTATTGGTTGACCCCCAGAAAACTGTAAATTTGCTCAGTGTACAGAGTGGAGCCAACTAGAGGATGGTAGTTAAGGGTGCTCACTGGTTAAGTGTTAAGTGTGTTCTGCTCTTAAGGCACCTGGGTTGAATTCATTCAACACATAGTTATGATGTTCTGGCCAAGTGCCAGATGCTGTGCTAGGCATGGGGTACAGCAGAGATGAAATCTCTGCCCTCAGGGAGTAGATATTCTACCGAAGGGAAAGACAGAGAATCAAATAATAAATGTATGAAATGTTTGTGAGAAATGAGGATGAGTGTGATGGAGAAATACAGAAGATAACAGGAAAGTCTGTACTAGAGAAGGCTGGGGGGAGGAGAGGGGGAGGCCAGGAGAGACAGATTCTCTGCTTTGCATCCCACTCAATGAGTGGTGGTCACCAGGACAGGAGCAACCTCACAGTTTTGAGGCCCAGTACATACTGAACATGCAGGGTCTGCTGTTCAAAATTGCAAGTCAGTGCAAAATTTCAAGTAGAGTGTTAAACCAAGTGTAGGTCTTTCTAAGTGTGGGGCCCTAGCAATTACACAGGTCACATACCCACAAGCTGGCCCTGACCTTTGGGAAAGCTGTTATACTTTATCCTTCCTCCAATTCAAATTTTATTTGTGTATTTGTGAAAGTAAAAGAGGAGACTGAAAAAGCTGGCTTAAAACTCAACATTCAAAAAACTAAGATCATGACATCCAGTCCCATCACTTCATGGCAAATAGATGGGGAAACAATGGAAAGAGTAACAGACTTTATTTTCTTGGGCTTCCCTGATAGCTCAGTTGGTAAAGAGCCTGCTTCCAATACAGGCAATGTAAGAGTCGTGTGTTCGATGTCTGGGTCGGCCAGGAAGATCCCCCTGGAGAAGGACATGGAAACCCACCCCAGTATTCTTGCCTGGAGAATCCTCTAGTCAGAGGAGCCTGGTGGGCTACAGTCCAAGGATTGCAAAGAGTCAGTCACAACTGAAGTGACTTAGCATGCATATAAGTGATATATATGTGTGGTGTGCGTGTGTGTGTGTATCTGTTGACGAGCAGGCCCATCATCCTCATCATATTGCCAAAGAGGTGCATGTCCCCTTAAAATTGTTAGGAACCATTTACTCAAAGAAATGGACTCAGAAATTTCACCTACTTATAAGGACGCAATAATATTAAGATTTGCCATGTGTGCATCTTTCTCACATTATGACGTGTTCATATTTCATCTCATTTAAGAACTGGACAGAGCTTCCCAGGTGGCATTAGTGGTAAAAAAACCCACCTGCCATTACAGGAGACATAAGAAATGTGGATTCAATCCCTGGATCAAGAAGATCCCTTGGAGGAGGTCATGGCAACCCATTCCAGTATTTTTACCTGGAGAATCCCATGGACAGATGAGCCTGGCAGGATACAGTCCATAGGATCGCAAAGAGTAAGACACAACTGAAGTGACTTAGCACACACACAAGCCCTGGACAACCCACTGGGCTAGGCAGACAGAGCAATGACTTGAGTACACTTTTTTTCACTGGCTCTAAAATACATGATCCTAAACATCCTCACCATTGGAGGGCGTTGCTTTTTACCCTTTTGGTTTCAGCTGTGCTATTGAAAGCAACAAATCAAGGGCAGGACCACAGGTTGACCTTACACTATTCAACTCCACTTAATTACCCATTGTGGTGCAAGCACGTAAATACAGGATGTCCCCTCACTCAGCCATTCTGCTTTGCATCATTATCAAAAAGACAAATGTAATTCACATCCAATTACTCACTTGCCACAAGGTCAGAATATTTATTTTCATCGTACTTGCGATTCTCAGGGTTAGGAGTATCAGTATTTGTTCATGGCTAGCCTAAGTCAAACAACCTGTTGATATCATAAGGAGCCATTCAGTTATTGCTGCAGGTATGCTGAGTCACACAACACATATGAAGCTTATGAGTTGATAGGGAAAAGCCTGCAGGGAGGTAGAGAGATAAGTGGCTCGGCTGATCACAAGTGTCTTACGAAATATCCACATTGTTTATTTATACTGTTCATTTATTCAACTCAAAAGGTGCTTGGTAAACTGAAACTAGTTAGAAACAAACTAGTGAGGGGTTTATTATTATTATTGTTTTCAACTTGGTGGTGGTGGTAACTTTTTGATGAAATTTATCAAGTACTTATTTTAGAAATTTTCTCTTTCTAATAGAAAAGAGGCTTGACTAGTTAAAGGTGAAGAGAGACATAGGAAAAAGATGGAACAATAAAGGAGGCTCATGTAACTGGGAATAATTTACTCAGAGATCTAGGATAGCAATAACTGTTGTCTGTCTAAAACCCATGTGGTCAATTAATAAGATTAATTTGAAGTGGCCATATTGAAAGGGAGAATTCAGACACTTAGAAGTTGCAGTATGCAATTGACCCTTTCCCTTCCCCATTCAGATTCATCAGTCAAATATAATTTACTTCCTGAGCTTTTCATCAATTCCTTGTCCTTGCAGACATCACTGTTATACATTGTGCCTATCATTCCATCTTTATTTGCCTGGTCTACTTCTCCATCTACACTAGCAGATTATATACATTAGATAGTTTTTCTTAAGCCACTGCATTGTTCTCCTTGGTGTCCTTGGACAGATCAGCATTCTGGGAATCGGTTTCTCGATGAAGTCTGACTAGGAGTTGTTTATTCGTTAAGTCACGTCCAACTCTTTTGGGACCCCGTGGACTGTAGCCTGCTAGGCTCCTCTGCCCATGGTATTCTCCAGGCAAGCATACCGGAGTGGGTTGCCATTTCCTTCTCCAAGGGATCTTTCCGACCCAGGGATCAAACCCACCTCTCCTGCATTGGCAGTGAAGTCTTTATCATTGAGCCACCAGGGAAGCCCTGCTAGGAGTTAGTAGCTGTGAGACCCAGGCAAGCATTATGACTCTGAGTCTCAGTTCCCTCGTCTGTGAAAAGAGGATGTGAAATCAAATGGTTGCTTTGGTCTTCTTCTACTATATCACTCTATATTTCTATAATTTTGTATCGAGTTTCTGTGACGCACATGACCATTAGTAATACACAGGTGACTCTCTTCAGTTTCATCAGACAAGCCGAGTTGAGGGATTTGTGAACCAAGCTTCAGTCTTTAGATGACAGTAAATGAAATATGAGTCATTGATGTGATACCTTCTCCTGAAAAAGGTAAATTTGATGTTTGAATACACAGAAATATAGTAAGTTTTAGAATATTAAATTTCCATTTTGGTAGATCAAAAATGATTGAATAAAGGCGGTTTCCTAAAGTTCATGATCCATCAAGTGAGACAGAAAAAAATCTACTTTTCTCCGTTCTGCTCAGCATAGCTCATATTTAATGCCATACAAAAAAGAGAGTAATGGGCAAAGATAGAAACGTGTTCAGTAAATGGAGATGATATTGGGAGGGGACTAAAAGGATGTTCAGTTAATAGAGAAGAAAATAAATGCGTTCCTTAGAGATGTAAGTCTTCTAATACTTGAAGAAGTGAAGTGAAGTCGCTCAGTCGTGTCCGACTCTTTGCAACCCCACGGACTGTAGCCTACCAGGCTTCTCTGTCCATGGGATTTTCCAGGCAAGAATACTAGAGTGGGTTGCCATTTCCTTCTCCAGGAGATCTTCCCGACCCAGGAATTGAACACGGGTCTCCCGCATTGTAGGCAGACGCTTTACCGTCTGAGCCACCAGGGAAGTTCTAATACTTGAAAGATAAGTGCAAAAGACAAAATATATCTGCATTTATTTTTTCTGAGGGAAAAGTTGAGGTCGTGACTATGTAGTTTGGAAAATTTTAGACTCCTGTAAGGAAGAACTCTGGGGACAGAGCTCTCATCTGGGGTAAATTTGCCATCCAGGGAACATTTGACAAGATTGGGAGATACTTTTGGTTGTCACAAATCTGAGGATGGGTAAGAGGGTACTGCTGGCCTCTAGTGGATAGAAACTAGTGGGCATGTTATTAAACATCCTATAATCCATAGGACAGCCCTCCACCGGGAAAGACTTATCTGGTCCAAAATGTGCAAAGATTGAGAATCCCTAGGGTAAAGATTTTAATAAAGATAAGAAAAAGCAAAAGTGTTAGTTCCTCAGTTGTGTCCAATTTTTTGGGATACCATAGACTGCAGCCCACCAGTCTCCTCTGTCCTTGGAGTTCTCCAGACAAGAATGCTGGAGTGAGTAGGCATTCCCTTCTCCAGGGGCTCTTCCTGACCCAGTGATTGGACCCAGGTCTCCTGCCTGCATTGCAGGCAGATTCTTTAACATCTGACCTACCAGGTTGATTAAGATATTTGCTTCCTAATATCCCCATTTTTTAAAAAAGAATGCTAAAACATGCAGAAATGTAAGTGAAAAAAGGAACATCCAGCACTAAATTAATGAAAAGAACATATTCCTACATTGGAAATAAAAAAAAGAAGATATTGGCTTGAGAGTAAGTCTCTGATTAGTGGGATTATTCATGCTTTGTTCTCTTTTGTCTGTTTAGTTGATTGTTTTGTTCTGTTTTACCAGTGGTTATAAAGTACAGCTACTGCTTTTAAATTCAGACACAAAAAAAGAGAAAAAAATCTAGATTGAACTTTGAAAACCTGATATAGCCCCAAGGATCTAACAGCACATGGTAATAAGAGTAACAGTAATAGTAACTTCAAATTAGAGGTAAGCTTACGTGGAGACAGGCCAGCTCATTCACTCCCAGTCAGAATGTAAATTGTTACAACCCTTTTGGAAGACAATCTGGCAATATGATTGTATAGCCTTAAAAATATTCGTAGCCTATGATCCAGTCATTCTAATTCCGGGAAGCTAGCCTAAGGAAATAATCAAAAATAGGCACAAAGATTTATCCACAAAGATGTTCATTTAAGCACAATTTACACTAGTCAGAAATTCAATTTATAATGGCTACAAACTGAAAACAGCTTAAAAGAACAGAAATAGGTGAATGCTTAGCTAAATTATAATAAAACCATATTATGTATTACATAGTCATTGGAAACAATAAGGGTCCAAAATACATAAAAAGGGTAACCTCAAATATTGGGTTGGCCAAAAAGTTCATTTGGTTAGTGAATATGTTATTTAGTAAAGTTCTTCATAAAAATGAAAAATGTCTTCTATTTTTTCTTAAAACTGAATGAATTTTTGGGCCAGCCGAATATACAAGTATACAAAGGCCCAAAAATGTTTGGCAGAAAGTATCTTAAAATGTTAACAGAAGATAAACATTTTGGGGGTATAAGATATGAGTGGCTTTTATTTTGTTCTTTTTTTAATATGTTTTTGCCTTTTTCAAATTATGTAAAATGGAAAATGTAATTGTTATATAAAAACACTGGTAAGATTTAGAAAATGCCAAATCTGAGTCCAATGTCGTTATGAATTTAAGGAATATCATCTTATTGAAAGTTGCAACTATTTTTAAGGGTACCATCATGCCCATTTCACAGATGAGAAAACTAGGCCTGATACTCTTCATTCTCCATATCTAATCTTAGCTATTATTCTCTCTAAGAAGCCCTCCTTGACCTCCGAAGTCTAATTAAATCATTCTTTCTCTGAATTCCATTGTCTTTCTGATTTTTTTTTTTTATGGGAGGGCCCGGGGAGAGGGTGGATAATAGGTAGTGCCTAGCAAGTATATGACACAAAGTATTGGTGGTCTGAATGAATGGATTAAAAACAAAAAAAGAATAACTTACCCAAGCCAGTAAGTGGCAGGGGTGGCCAGGTCAGTGTAACTTCAAAGCCATTGTCATCACTGAATGTTCCAGATGGATCATTAGGACTAAAGTTCATTTCTCAGTACATTTTCCAAAGTGTGGAGCTTATTGTTGGAACAGAATGGAGCCTGGCCTAGAAGTTATACATGTTTCTGGCCCTAAAGACCTGAATGCCTGCAAAGAGCAGCATGGATTTTTCTCTATGAAGTGTGAGCATTTTTGCAATGCTTAACACAGTGTCTGGTAATGACTGTTGCTTCTGTTTACCTTTGAAATTCCATGTTCCTTTACTAAACAGGGCATTACTAATCTGGAATAAGGCAGTAGGTGAAGAACCTGATTTGCAAAAAGGATAACAGATTAATGAAAAGAAGCAGAGGTATGCGTAGATGATGGTGTTTCTACAAGGCTTTGTTCAATAGAGATGATTTAAGGGCAAGCTTTAGCTGGCTGGTCATAATAAGAGCCATGTTATGGAGGGGATTTACACAGCAATTACCATGGTCCTTGCTGGTGGGTTACAATGTTTTAGGGCTCCCTGGATACTTAAGATTAATGTCTGAATCAGCAGTGTTATTGGTGCAGGATCTCAGTGGTGATGGGGAGCCATTTGAGACAGGAATTTTTACCCCTTATCCGAACATAAAATATCTCATAGTCTGCAAGAACACTGATGCCTATGGCTTGTAGCTGCCCTCAAAATAGGTTAAGCACCATGTTCATTGGTTTCTTCCCTTGGCAGCTAGAATGTGTAAAACAGTCTAGAGCTACTTTTGCTCATCCAGGTAATATGATTAAAATGGGAATTAGACATGTTCAATCATTCAGAGGTGAGGGACTAAAATCATTGACGTGAGCAAGACAAATGATTACAGAGAAGCTACTATGTAAATGGTAGATGTGGGCTGCAATTAAGGGCTTTTCTGTGTTCCCTAGAGCAGGTCCACAGCATCTCTGCAGATACACCAGGCTTTACATTAGTGTATGTGTTGGTACTAATGATTCTGAAGCCCAGAGGGTCTTGGGAGAATTGATACGTTAAGTGCTAAGTATATACCTGACCAAGAAGAATTTGGTGAATCAGGAACACATCATGAGAGTCGTAAGAAGACTAATTGACTTCTCTATTAGTATGGTTTCTCAAGCCTGGATATCTGTGGGGAAATGGGGCCAAGCCCAAGAAGTAGCCCTCCAAGACAGCGGTCAAAATGAGTAACGTTTATTAGTAAATCACTTTGCTACCCAACTCATCTGGTCAATGAGGTCAATGCCTTAACTCCTCCTTTCCTCTCCAGAATCCCCACAGATTAAGTCCTAACACCATCTCATGAGAAGTGAAATGAGGACCTAGACACAGAGAATATGATTGTCCCATGACTTCTGAACAATCAAACAGAACCTTGAGAAATGCAATTAGACAAGTCTCTTTTGAGGGTCTTGGTGAGATTGGGATGCTAGTGTAGACATGATATTCAGCCAGGAGCATGTGAATGTCTGAATCCTACCCTCCCCATGACCATCCCTTCCCATTATATCTCTGAGAGCAAAGAAAAGTGGTGTCCATTAGCTGGATTGTTAGCCACAAACTCCAATAAAACATATATAAGACTACTGGAAAATTGCTCTCATTTCTGGACAAAGTATTGCCAACTACCCTCAAAGCCCTAATCCTCTACTCCTTTGTATTTTGAACTTTTCCGTTTAAAGGTCATATCCACACCTACCCAGAAAGATCTATAGTGCCGCTTCTCAAAAAGCTGCCCAATGAACATCCTGAAACCTGAGTGCTCAGATCAGCCTTCCTCCACATCTTTGTGTATGTATATGTGTGTGGATGAATTGTGATGTTGGAAAAGACTCTTGAGAGTCCCTTGGACTGTGAGGAGTTCAAACCAGTCAATCCTAAAGAAAATCAGTCCTGAATATTCATTGGAAGGACTAATGCTGAAGCTGAAACTCCAATATTTTGGCCACCCGATGTGAAGAACTGACTCATTGGAAAAGACTCTGCTGATGGGAAAGATTGAAGGCAGGAGGAGAAGGGGATGTCAGAGGACGAGGTGGTTGGATGGTGTCACCAACTCAATGAACGTGAGTGTGAGCAAGCTCCAGGAGTTGGTGAAGGACAGGTAAGCCTGGTGTGCTGCAGTCCATGGGGTCACAAAGAGTCAGACACAACTGAGCGACTGAACTGAACTAATGTGTGTGGAAGTGGGGTTGGTGCTGGGAGGTAGGAGGGTTTGGAAATTAGAAAAACAGGAAAACAAAAGAGAGGTCTGGGGCTTCAGCTAGAAAGCAATATCACAAATCCAGAAGGACGAGACCAAGACCAGGATATAGATGACCTGATGCCAGTTACGCTCTTTCATTCTCATTCAGTTATTCATCAGACAGATATTTGCTGAACATCAGTGATTCTGTCAAGCACCATGTTTGGTGATGAGGCGAGCGCACATGAGGAGTCTGAACAGATGACAAGATCAGAAGTCCTGTGGGAAGAATAGGAAGATTATTACCTAGTCCTCAGAACACAGGGAGGAGCGGTGAAGGCAAGTGGACCCCCACAGCTTCTTCCTTTTCTACAGACACAACAACTGAGAGCACAGTGGAGGCTGGGTTGAAGGACACAATCACAACCAGGCAGAGGGAGTCTAGTTTCTACAGGAAAGTTGTGATATTTGAAAGTTTCCATACACACAGGCAGGTACACTTACAGGCTACCCCTGCCCCTACCAAGCACATTTAGAATCTCACAGCCTTATGCTTGATTCCCAGATTTGCTTGTTAGCTGTGTGACTTCGTTCAACTTGGTCGCCCTGTCTTGACAACTGCTAGCTCTGGAGCTACTGTGAAGACTAAACAAGAATATGTAGTCTAGAGCTGACCCTGGGGGTGGATGCCATCTGATGAATGATGAAATTTTTTCCCTTGTGTCTTCCTTGAGAGCAGACCCAGTCTATTGTTTATTCTTTACAATGACACAAAATTATGAAAGAAACAGAGAGAGGGAGTGAGAAAAGAAAATGGAAAAAAAGAAGAGAAAAACATAGCATGATCAAGAAACTAAGTTTGCAGACAGATTTGATCCAGTCTTCTTTAACATAGAAACAGGTCCACAATGTCTAGTTTCCAGTCCAATCATCATGAAGGGAAATAGTCAACACTTACCTATTGATGCATTTAAGATCAAGCAGAAGAGAATACAAATAACAAGTAGATACACCATTTATCAGGCTTACCTTGTGGCTCAGATGATAAAGGATCTGCCTGTAATGCAGGAGACCTGAGTTGGGAAGATTCCCTGGAGAAGGGAATGGCAACCCACTCCATTATTCTTGCCTGGGAAGTCCGATGCACAGAGGAGCCTGACAGGCTACAGTCTATTGGGTCACAAAGAGTCGGACACAACTAAGCGACTAAACACACATGGGTACACACACACACACACACACACACACACACACCATTAATAATTAAGCACCACTATGAAACACTGGCTGATTTACCTATCTATAAGTCTGGTTGCATTTTGCTGGGTAGAGAAAGCAGAACATTTGGAAACTATCTAGGCCTCCCCCATGTCTCAAAATAGTAATTACAAAAGTCATAGTTTATTGGTCACTTGCCACATATCAGGTATTTTCATTACATTTTTTTTTCATCTCGGTGATAGAGGTATTTCTAGTATAATTTTCCAGGTGAGAAGATTAAGATTGAGAAATAATAAGTTAGGTGCCTGAGATTAGTTAGCTTAGAAAGTGACAAAATCCAGATTGCAAATGAGGTCTATGTACCTGCACAGCTGACACTCATTTCCACCACACTGTGGAGTCCATCACATTTGTAGGAAAAAGGTGGGCTTGAGCTGAGGGAAATCTAATCTCTGCTACATTTCATAAGTGAATTATTTTTTGAAGTCAATGGCACTGGATAAGAATAAGAAAGACATGGTGTGGGAGCACAGGCAGGGTGGGATGGGATGGGGAAGAAAGCCACAGCAGTGAGGAATACACAGAAGGCCCCCAGTCTTTGGTTCTTAAATGAATGACTGCATCAGCATCCATGAAACATCCATGGAGATGGGAGGAGGAAGCACTGTTTCAGTATTTCCTTCATATTTCAATTGCACAGTCTGAAATTTTACATTTTCATTGTAGTCAGTAATATACATAAAATCAAAGATTTTGATCCAAAATGTACATAAGATGACAGAAGGCAGTATCAACTGAACAACCACTAGTGCCACATTGTGGCATACATCTCATCTAAACCTCATAAGCTGCTTCTCTGGTGGCTCCGCAGTAAAGAATCTGCCTGCGATGCAGAAGACACAGGTTCGATCCCTGGATTGAGAAGATCCCTTGGAGAAAGAAATGGCAACCTTTTCCAGTATTCTTGCCTGGGAAATCCCATGGGCAGAGGAGACTGATGGGCCACAGTCCATGTGCAGTCACTCAGTCACATCCAACTCTTTGCAATCCCATGGACTGTAACCCACCAGTCTCCCCTGTCCACGGGATTACCCAGGCAAGAATACTGGGGTGGGTTGCCATTTTCTGCTCCAGAGGATTTTCCCAACCCAGGGGTCAAACCCATGTTTCCTGCATCTTCTGCATTGGCAGGTGGATTCTTTACCACTGTGCCACCTAGGAAACCCCGGGCTACAGTTGATGTGGTTGCAGAAGAGTCGGACACAACTTAGCAACTAAACAACAGCAACAACAAACCTCATAAACCTGTCTGCCAAGAATTCTATTCATTTATAGAGTTAGAAACTAGATCTTTGAGAAACTAAGTAACTTTCTGCAAAACTGTTGAACTACTGAGAAGAATTTATGATGGAACTCACACATCTCTAACCTCAAAGAACAAGCAGTGGTCACTGTTCTACATGCTGATCTTGACCTGATTTTCTTTTACTAACTTTAACTGTGGGTTAAAAGTTATTAACAGAAATTATTAACACAGGTTGTCTTCCGGTAGAAGAAGTAAGAACAGGAATGGGAGAATCTCCATCAATGCTTTTGTATCTTTCCAGTTTTGAAACACGAATTTAGTACCTATTCAAAACAAACTGTCAAAGTTAACTTTAAAGTGGATTAACATGAACATTAAACTAAAAAAATAAATCTGATTATTTATGGTTTAAGTCCATATAATGGTCAAATATAAGAAATATATGATGACAAAGAAAAAAAGCCTTAAGAAGAAACATATATTGAATTTTCTTCCCTCTCTCCCTATCATGTCAATTAAAGTCAATAAACACTTATTGAGCAACTCCTACACATCAATCTGGGAATTATACAGCTTTTTAAAATGTTGCTAAGATTGTATGAGAAAAAAAAGATTATAGGTGAAAAAATAATTATAATTTAGTTTATATTTTTTGTTCATAAGCTTATAAGTTATTTTGAAATTCTTTTCTGAAATAAGGAAAGAAAAAATAAATAAGCTAAATAAAACAAGTTTAAAAATCAAGTGTTGAAATACCATCTTCTACAAAATTAGTAAACATCATTCATAAAGGTAATCTTTTTAACCTCCCATTGTCACCTGCTGCACATAGAAATCACATTTTTCTCTTTACTTAGATACTAAGTAGACCCTGCTATAAATGTTAACAAACAACATAAATGTGCACTTTCTATAACTTTCTTTTATTTTTGTTAATAACAACTGACATGACATGGAATGATTATTATATGCCTGACACTAAGTTAATATTTTTCATGTGTTGCTGTTTAACCCCAAGAATCCTCTGGGAAGTGGATATAGTTGGCCCCGTTTTAGAGATGAGGAAACTGGGGCTCAAAGAGGACAGTCCTGTGACCAGAAAGAGATCAAGCTGGGATCTGAACTCCTCTGACAAAAGAATGTGCTCTCAATTATTACATTTTCCTGATTTACAAAGATAAATATAGGTTCCAGGATGCCTGGGGAAAACAAGGGCTCTCTTATTTCTTTTCTTTTTTTCTTGTTATTTATAGCCAAGACTACCAACTGATATCACCTTTTGTTCAAAAATGAGAATGGACATGGACCATCACAGATGGAGATCCACCTTCTTATCATGGATTTATTCAAAAGCACCCAGATTTCACAAGAGGAAATGATGAGGCATTTTTCTGAGACGTTGAAAGTATTCTGTTAGTCACCAATGAAAAAAAAATGCTCTGAAAATTCCTCAAAGGTAAAAGGTAGCCTTTCTTCTCCCAAAGTTCTGATATGGTCCCAAAAGGAAATAGAAACTTGCATAATTCAGGCTCCAGTAATTCTTCTTTCACTCCTATTAACTGCAAATCTTTGCCACATTTTTCTTTACTAATTAGTTAAATGCTTAAGCTCCTGAGTCACTGGGCTGTCTACTGGTTAGAGCTTGTTCTAACTCTTCCACCCTCAAATGGAACTTGCAAGGAATTAGGCACTGCAAAGATTCGACATTCATGTCCTGAAAACAAGCCAGCAATGAAATCGCCAAGAAGGACAGATAAGCATGAGTATTAAGACCAACTAATGCTGAGTCAAGGCCTTCCAATACATTGCCAGTTGGAAGAAGATAGAAAGATTCTGTTTCTTCATTTATTCATATATGTCTTCTTTCCTCTGAAGATCTGGATTCACATTGGTCCTCTCGTCCTTGTTACATTCAAGAGCACAGTTGAGCCTGCGGTTTGAAAATGGCCTTGAATTTCTCTCCAGCAGTGATGGAGCCAGACATGAGGCCAGGTCTTCTGTTTTCTGTAGCTAGAGGTCAGAAGTTTGTCAAAGTCATAGAATCTGAGAAAATCAACAGCACATGAGACATGAAATGACTAGTCAGTAGCATGTACAGAAGGTGGGAAATTTGCCTCTTCCAGAAAAGTCACATCTTCAGCGTAGATAACTTCCATCCTCACTTCTCAGTGCCAAACAAGGTTCCCAGTAGGTGCTCCATTAATCACTGTCATATAAACCACAGGAAAAAGCCATGAGGAGTATTCCCAAGCTTGTATCTAATGACACAAACTCCTTAGTATAAATATATAACCTTCCACTGATCGGCTCCAAAACACATTTCTAAAGGTTGCTTTGCCTTTACTCATCAGCAGAGTAGCTGTCAAAATGTTCACAGTTCCCCAGAAGCTGTATCCTCTCTGGGTTCTCTCATTTACATTCTCTACCCTTCCCTGGATACCATTATCTTCCTAAAAAATTAAATCTGATTATATCATGTTCACATCTGCACCCACTCTACATTAATTGGGATCTCCACCTTTGCATGGAGATTGGAGTCCATGCTCATTAAAAAGGAATAAAATACCCTTCTCAGTCCAACTCCAATCTGCTCCTCCAGCTTCATCTCCACTATCTCTTCTTCATCCTCTCCCTTCCCTGAGATCACCACAAAAATCATCTTTCATTTCTCACCATTTCCAGAGGATACCAAGCCCAAATTCAGTAGTTTTGTGCACTTCTGCCCCTCCACGTGGTGTTGTCATCTCTTCTATCTCTACTGAGCAAACTCCTTCTCACCCTTGATGAGCTAGTTCTTGTAGCCCCCCCTGAGAAGCCCCAGATGGAGTTAGTTATATCCTTCCCTGTGAGTACAGCAAGAAAAAGCACCTTTCTTCCTCCACCTATCTCACTACTCCACTGAAATAGCTTACCTGCCTGTCTCCCTATCTCCCCATTAATCTGTGTATTTCTAGAAGGCACGATCATTTTCTATTTCTTCAATTCCCCAGCACCTAGCAGAATGCATATCATGTAAAAGTTGCTTAGTAGCTATTTGTAGAATAAATGAGAAGTGCATTGGGTGACTTGGCATATGATAATGATGCTGGCATTCCCGAAAACTCCCCACGTGATCAAATAGGCAGGCTCCCCTGCATTGCCGCAAGCCTTACCATCACCTTTGAGAACGTCCTCCTCTGCCTCTGAATATCTTGCTCTAGCAAAGATGGCAAAGTCCTAGGGAGCAGGAAACAGAAGGAACCAGCTTCAGGTTTCACTAGTACCTCACACCTGCTCAGAACAGTAGAGGATGCTAACAGGATGCTAAGAGGTGCTCCAATCATAATCTATTTTCTTGAACATGATAAGGCTGAATAAAATGCTCTGCAAATTGCATGTACTTGTTAAAGCTTGAGTGCTAACTCCATAAAGCAAAACTGTAGAATGCCAAGGCCGAAGAGACCTTGATATCAACTACTTTTTTGTAGAGATGAGAACACTGAGACCCAGAAAGGGAAAGAAACAGCAACATGGATATGAACAATAAATTCACAAGTGTGCCCTGGACTATAGTAGAAAACATTCCCTAATAGATGAAAGTGAAGTCGCTCAATCATGTCCGACTCTCTGCGACCCTATGGACTGTAGCCTACCAGGCTCCTTCGCCCATGGGATTTTTCAGGCAAGAGTACTGGAGTGGGTTGCCATTTCCTTCTCCAGGGGATCTTCCCAACCCAGGGATCGAACCCAGGTCTCCCACGTTGTAGGCAGACACTTCACCGTCTGAGCCACGAGAGAAGTCCTAATAAATGAAAGAGGGTGTCTATTTAAAGTGTTAGCTTTCTGTGCTTGCTTAAGAAACCTCTAGGCACAGCTCTGAGCCACCCAGCTCTGCACTGGATCCCAGATCCCCATGTAAAGCAGAGCGAATCTGGGAGGCTGACATGTTTGGCACCTCTCACTGTGATTGTGGAACACTGACATTTTTGTTGAGGGTGACTAACAGGGATGATTTGCCTTGGTTAGAAATTAGTCAGATGGCATTTCCTTAGGCTTTGCTTTCATTTCTCAAAGAAAGGTTGAAATGCATGAAAGATTTGGTTTTCTTTTCAGATTATTTCATGAATGATCCATAGTTGTTGCATAGTTCCAGAAGCCTAGGGCAAGAGAACTTGATATTGAAGGGAACACCAGGACCTTTCCAAACACCAGGAAAGGTCCAACAGGTGCTAAGCAGGGGGCCTCAGGAGAACTCATGACAAATCCTGGATCCTGATTTCCTGACTTGTGAAACAAAGGGCTTTGACCAGGTACACTTTGAGTCTCCTTCCTGCTCTGGGAATCCTTCAGGTCTCCAAGGCCACTCATGAACGGTCATTCACTTAACACATCTCTCTTGCCTCTTGTGTGGTGGGCTCTGTGGTTGGCTCTGAGAAGGGAATGACACCAAGACCCAATCAGTCCTGTCATCATGGAACTCCAGGTGGAGACAGGCAATTAGCCACTGGAAAACACATTAAATGTTGTTACCAGTCATTATGAAAAAAATAGTGAGGATCTGAGGTATTCAGTTCCATAACATAAGGAATCACATGGGGGTGGGGGTGGCACTTATTTTAGATGGAAGGTCAGGAATGTCTTCTCTTAGGAGGGGGCTTCTAAGATGAAACTTAAAGAACAAAAAAAAGTTAGCAATTAAAAAAAATTAAGTCTGGAACTTTCGAGGCAGAGAGAAAGAATGTACAAGAGGCTAAGAGAAGAGAAAGTTTGGCCTGTTGGAGAAATTGAAAGAAGACACTTGTGACTTTTGGACAGTGAAGTAGGGAATGGAAAGGGATTGTACAGAATGTAGTGAGATGGGGAGGCAGGCATGGAAAGGTCAACGTGTTGGTTTCAGTATCACAGCAAGGGGGTTCATTAAGCGAGAAGGTAACATAGCTTGGTTTACATTTTGACTCTGATGGCTGTTTGGGGAATAACCTGAATTGGAGCCAACACAGGAATTGAGAGCTATTTCAGGAGGCCATTGAAAGAGACCTGGGAAAAAATGACTGTGGTCAAGTTCAGGTGGAAAGAGGTAGATGAGTTTGATGAATATTTGGACCTCTCGTATTTGGTCAATCCAGAACCTCTTGATGGACTAGTATTTGGATAATCATTTGGGGGGTGGGAGCTGTCACTGAATTAGGGCTAGGTGCAGTGAGTATACAAGACAAAGAGGATGTGGTCTTATGTCCAGACCTTTAGAAGCTCACAGTTGGCGCAACTCTTGCAGAAGCAGGTGAGTTACAATAGTTTCAATAGCAATCTGTTGTACAATAGAGTTACAATCAACATGTTCTTTCGTTTTCACAACATGGAGGAGAGAGACTTCCATAACAGAGGAGGAAGAAGAGGTTTCAAAAAGGAGTAGGCCTGTGAGCTGGGCCATGAATGACAGATTCTGGTTCAGCAAGCAGAGAAGGGAGAAAAAGCACTAGAAAGCACAATATCAGAGTCAGTGTGGTGTGAAAACACAGGCTGTGATTCAGGAATGGTGAGTGGTGTTAGACTGGAGCCAATTCCATGAGTAAGTTGGCCTGGTGGCTCAGTGGTAAAGAATCCACCTGCCAATGTAGGGCACCCGGGTTCTGTCCCTGGGTCAAGAACAACCCCTGGAGAAGGAAATGGCAACTCACTCCAGTATTCTTGCCTGGGAAATCCCAGGGACAGAGGAACCTGGAGAGCTACACTGCATGGGGTAGCAAAAGTGTCGGACACAACTTATCAACTAAACAACAATTCAATGAGTGCATTAGAAAGATGAGGTTGGGAATGCAGATTTGAGGTTGGATTTTGGAGGGTTTGAAACTCTACTGGAGGTGTCTGCATTCATTAAGAATTTTAGAGTGATATTATTAGCTCTAAGATTGGAAAGATAATTCCAAGGATGAGACCTCTGATGGTGTAGGATTAGCTTCTTCACTGAGTGATTGACATTGGAATGGGTTTCCAAGTTATTCTAAAACTCTGTTACTGTGGCAGGAATAAGGAGCCGACACATCACCCCTTTGCCAGGTCTGTTCTCTGAACCAAATCAACAATGAAGCAGAAGGTAATATTCATATCAAACAGCTGTAGAGATAGACCTTGTGCCAGACATTGTTCTAAATGCTTCATGCATCTTAACTCATTAAATCCTTACAACTCTGAGCAGGTAACAGAGTAGGAATTTAAATCTCAGCTCTTCGAGGCCATCACCAATGCCTTCACCCACAAGGTCTTTCTGCCTCTGAATGAATGTAGCATGAAAATATTCCCTTTATTATACAAAATATCACTTTGGAAAATGGTCTTATACCAGCAGGCAAGTGGACTTCCTCATCTAAACTCCAGAAGCATCTGGCTTCTAGGCATAGATGCACCTACCTGATACATTGGAGACAGACCTACCTACAAGACATATGGAATGCTGGAATAGCTCAGATTTCAACAATAAGTGTTTCATAAAATTCCTTGCATGGGCAAGAACAATGGCAAATATGTGTGCTATCTGAGCCGTCCATTTCTGGGCAGTAGGAGGTAGGACTCAAGGAACTGGATTACACATGCCTGGGTTCTCCTCCCAAAGCACAAATTGTATGAAGCATTTCTCCTTTGGGGGGTCATAGTTGCCCCTCTGAGAGAGATAGCACTGGTATATTAGCATGGGACAACTTATCCCCATGGAAGGGAGCACCAAGAGCAAAGTGAATTCACTTAGTCGTGTCCGACTCTTTGCGACCCCACGGACTGTAGCCTACCAGGCTCCTCTACCCATGGAATTTTCCAGACAAGAGTATTGGAGTGGGTTGCCATTTACTTTTCCAGGGGGTCTTCCAGACCCAGGGATCGAACCCAGGTGTCCCACATAGCAGGCAGATGCTTTACCATCTGAGCCACCAAGGATCATGGCTACTAAGAGCAAAGAAACTCAACATCTGATACCTAGCACAACTGAGTCTGCCTAAAAGAGATATATGGTTTGATGTAATAGAATACAATATATTTAGCACTAAAATTATGTAGACAGAAAATCAACATGTTGATATTCTTTATTTAATAAATAGACAAATATTCATTGCCTACAAGGAGTCCAGCATTATAATTAGAACCATCATTAAAAATATTTAAGATCTTTTATACTATCAAAGGGCTTCCCAGGTGGCTCAGCTGGTAAAGAATCCACCTGCCAATGGAGGAGATCTCTGGGTAGAGAAGACACCCTGGAGAAGGAAATAGTTACCCACTCTGGTATTCTTGCCTGGGAAATCCCATGGACAGAGGAGCCTGGCAGGCTACAGTACATGGGGGTTGCAAAAGAATCAGACATGACTGAGTGATTAAACAAGAACAAATACTATCAAAGTATAAATCCCTCATTTAACCAGAAGTTATGAATAATTCTCAATAAACAAATTTATTGAACTCAGATAATTTTATATCCTTTCTGCTGTGATATGACATATATATATATCATTTATTTATATTTATACATATATAAATTGAGGCATCAAGAGAAGCAAGAACAATTCAGACCTCATGGAATCCATAGAATTTTATAAATGTTAGAGTCATCACATTCCTGAGGTGCCTGTCCCCTGCCTTGATGTCATATGTGATAGTGAAGTGAAAGTCGTTTAGTCGTGTCTGACTCTTTACGACCCCATGGACAGGCCAGAATACTGGAGTGGGTAGCCTTTCCCTTCTCCAGGGGATCTTCCCAACCCAGGGATGGAACCCAGGTCTCTCGCATTGTATGCGTATTCTTTACCAGCTGAGCCACAAGGGAAGCGCACCATATGTGGTAGACAGCATACAATTAGTGGTTAGAATCCTTTGTACTGAGGAGATAAATCCAAACTAGAAATACTTTTTCACTGAAATGTGGAGAACTGCAAACTGGATCTCCCACAATGAGCTAGTCCTATATGTATCAACATAAGCTCAAAACACTGTAAAATAGTTACCCAAGTTTATTAAAAACTAAGGAAAAAAGATTGGGTAACATGGATGCCTGACAGTTGGGAACCGTTGGAGTTAACACAATAGTAGCATATCATTGGGGCTTCCCTCTTAGCTCAGTTAGTAAAGAATCCACCTGCAATGCAGGAGACCTGGGTTTGATCCCTGGGTCGGGAAGATCACCTGGAGAAGGAAATGGCAACCCACTCCAGTATTCTTGCCTGGAGAATCCCATGGACAGAGGAGCCTGGCAGTCTACAGTCCATAGGGTCTCAGAGTCAGACAAGACTTAGCAACTAAACCACCACAACATATCATTACATGACCATTTGTGATAAACAAAAAAGTGAAGTGTGCGCGCAAACACACACACACACACACACACACACACTTAGGTGAGTTTGTTATAAAATAATGGCAAATCACTGGAGAGAGGTCCCTGTCTATAGCTTTTAAGACAAAGGTAGAAGTAACGATAATCAAGAATCGTATAAGGTTCCTTTCAGTTGTAGAAAACAGCAGCAAAGCAAAGCTTCACAGCTTGTGCTTGCTTGAAACTTTACTGTTACTAGAGGTGAGAGATCATCAATAAGAAACTGATGTAAAGAAAAAGGTGGGAGGTATTGAAATTCAATGCAAAATGGTGGCCAGGGAGAATCCATGGGATTAGGAGTCAGCAGACATTGTCCTGCCACCTGCTGATCTTGTGTGAGCCTGGTCAAGTCACTTAGACTTGGTAAGTGTCAATTTCCTAATCTGGAAACTAGGAGAAGTTGCTGCAAATTGTGTCTGAGTTCCTTTCATCTTGAAGATGCTAGCATCTTAACGTGCAGTTTTAGAAGTCCAACTCATATCTCTGTCAACTCCCTGTACAGTGTGACTTTATTAGAAAGTGTGGTTTAATTATCATTCATTCTTCCCATATCCATAGCAGATATGACAAATGGCCAATATAAGTAGCACCAGTTAATGATAAATAATAAATCAAGTTTTTCTGACACATACACACCCAAGCTATTAGATCATTATCTTAATGTTCCCTCAGAGTGAGAGAATGGTCGGAAAACATGTTTATTTTCCATCTTGAACATTATTGAACCACATTCCATGTAATTTAGTGTAATTAAATCAACACATTAATACATCTATAATTGGCCAGTGTAGATTTCTCCCAGACACAGGAAAGTCAGATATACATGTTTTTAGAATCTGTCTTCTTATTTTCAGTGTGATCTATTTAACTATGTATCCAAAGAGCTGAGTGGGTTAATATGAAAATGCCCAAGGCAATAATCTAAAATGTAAAATTTAAATCATTTGATTTTAAAAAACCTTAGACCTCTTTTAAAGGCAATTCTTTACCTTTGTGGCTGAAATTCTAATCTGCTACTTCCTCTTATGAAGATCAGGCAGTTACAAAGAAAAATGTCAAAAGGTAATCCTAAGCCTCCACAGTAAAGAATCAAAGGAAATCAAATACTATAAAAAGAGAAATACATTTTTGATATCATAAATGTTATTACTTGGACTTAAAGACTGGGTGACCATGGGATACAGGCTAAAAGATAAACCCTTAATATTGATCATAAAAAGATAAACAAAAACAGAGGTCACTCAAGGTGAAATTATAAGGTTCTTATACAAGCAGTCTTCAACCACATAATGTTAGGCATGAAGCAATTAAAAAATACTCCTATGTTCTTGCTATTGAGGGAAGTGGGATGAGTGGAAGGGACATTTAGTGGTACTGTGCAGAAATGTTCATTTATTTTTCTAAGATGCAGACTATTTATTTTTAGCATAGACTATACATTTGAAGTAATGCTTTTCAGTAAGAAAAACAAGCAGAAAACAATAACTTGCTGCTGGAGAGAACAGAGGATGGCTCTAACAGAAGAACTGGCATGCCTGCACCAAACAGAAAACACGGACTCTACAAGCATGAGAGAGACAGAGTTAAAGCTAAGATGACCAACTGTTCCACTCTCCCAGGACTGTACAGGCTTTAACACTGGAAGTCCAAAGTTTCCAGAAACCCTTCAGTCTGGGTAAACCAGGACAGCTGGCTTCCCCAACTGCAGCATCTTGCAGCCATCCTATAACAAGCAAAGACAGAGAGTCTTCATCATCAGTGACATAAGACTTGAAAGCTAGAAGCATGAAGCCCTTATAGACGCTGTAAATAAAAAGAAGTTCACAGAAGCTCCCAGGACCAAAATGAGATGGTCCTCTTAGCTATGTTTTTTAAACACATCATTAATTGTCAAGCAAGGAAGCAGTGATTAAACTACAAACCCATCACATAGTCTCTCTTGTGTCCTATGTGTAGGTTTATGAAGCTTAAATATCAAAGACTGATTCATATGGCCCCAATCCATCTTCTGCCCAGAAAGACTCAGCAATTTTATCCAAGAACCCATCTTGTTCATCCCTGGTTCAATTAAAACATGGAATTTGCTCAAGACGTGGCTCTAGACCAGAGCTTCTCAAAGGGATCTTGTTGAAGTGCAAATTTTGATTTGGTAGAAGAGGATGGGAAGGGGTCTTTTCCAATGAGTTGGCTCTTGACATCAGGTCGCCAAAGTACTGGAGCTTCAGCTTCAGCATCAGCCCTTCCAATGAATATTCAGGGTTGATTTCCTTCAGTATTGACTGATTTGATCTCCTTGCAGTCCAGGAAACTCTCAAGAATCTTCTCCAGAACCACAATTTGAAAGCATCAGTTCTTTGGCACTCAACCTTCTTTATGGTCCTACTCTCACATCTGCACATGACTACTGGAAAAACCATGACTTTGACTATAAAGACCTTTAGCAAGTTACTTTACCCATCTCCAGCCTATTTTCCTATCTGTCCACTAGTACGATGCTAATAGCTCCCATTTAAGGATTATTTCAAGGAATGAATGAGATTATCAATATGAAGGTCAAAAAGCAACAATTAGAGCCAGACATGGAACAGCAGACTGGTTCCAAGTCAGGAAAGGCTGTATATTGTCACCCTGCTTATTTAACTTATAACACAGAGTACATCATGTGAAATGCCAGCCTGGTTGAAACACAAGCTGAAATCAAGATTGCCAAGAGAAAAATCAATAACCTCAGATATGCAGATTCAGTTCAGTTCAGTTCAGTTCAGTCGCTCAGTTGTGTCCGACTCTTTGCGGTACACCAGGCCTCCCTGTCCAACACTAACTCCCGGAGCCTACCCAAACTTATGACACCACCCTTATGGCAGAAAGAAAGAAGAGCTAAAGAGCCTTTTAATGAAAGTGAAAGAGGAGAGTGAAAAAGTTGGTTTAAAACTCAACATTCAGAAAACTAAGATCATAGCATCTGGTCCCATCACTTTATGGCAAATAGATGGGGAAACAATGGAAATAGTGACAGTCTTTATTTTGGGGGGCTCCGAAATCACTGCAGATGGTGACTGCAGCCATGAAATGAAAATATGCTTGCTCCTTAGAAGAAAAGCTATGACCAACCTCGACAGCATATTAAAAAGCAGAGACATTACTTTGCCCACAAAGGTCTGTATAGTCAAGGATATGGTTTTTCCAGTAGCCATGTTTGGATGTGAGAGTTGTACTATAATGAAAGCTGAACATTGAAGAATTGATGCTTTTGTACTGTGGTGTTGGAGAAGACTCTTGAGAGTCCCTTGGACTGCAGGGAGATCCAAACAGTCAATCCTAAAGGAAATTAGTCCTGAATATTCATTGGAAGGACTGATGCTGAAGCTGAAACTTCAATACTTTGGCCAGCTGATGCAAAGAACTGGCTCATTTGAAAAGACCCTGATGCTGGGAAAGATTGAGGGCAGGAGGAGAAGGGGATGACAGAGGACGAGATGGTTGGATGGCATCACCAACTCGATGGACATGACTTTGAGCAAGCTCCGGGAGTTGGTGATGGACAGGGAAGTCTGGTGTGCTGCAGTCCATGAGGTTGCAAAGAGTTGGACACTACTGAACGACTGAACTGAACTGATCGATGTGAAGAATCTGGTATGGGGTACAAGAATTAACCCATCCCAGTTTTCACAGTCTACCTGAGAAGACAGGAAACAGAGACGTACATGTTAGTATTGCTTCTGCCTTGTAATCAGTATATTAGAGACAAACAATGAGAAAGAGCCAGCACCTATTTATAGGAAGTTCATCATGTTTTTGTGCTCTGTTGCTTGACAGGGTACATCTGGGGAACTTCAGATTTTTCTGTGGTTGGTCACTGTTTTGGTTTTTGGTTTGTGGGGTTTGGTTGGTTTCATTTTACTATAGTTTTAAAAGCAGACATGATTTGGCAGATGTTTAGAGTAATAGGTGTGCCTTACTTTTGATGTCTTTGAGAACACAGAGTCCTTGAGGACTGGAGCAATGTCTTTCTGTAGATTGTATTTTCTAACAAATAGTGAGGTAGTTCCTGAGCATTAAACAATGCTTCAGATTACATAAGAGGCTATTCTTCAGGAAGCAGAGTGACTTAGTGTGAGAAAACTAAAGAAAACCAGCACATTCCACATGAATCTTGTTCAGCTTGACAAGGGGCCAATGTGATTAGTGAGTTAATAGAGAAATCTGAAATGAATCCTGTAATTTACTTAGGACTTGGAAGAAGTCTTAAACCTGATATTTCCCAGATAAACTGGTGATGGTGATTTGAGGTTGATAATGATGATCCATTGGAAATAGAATTGCTGACCCAGGACTTAGGAGACGTGGGTTGAATTCCACTCACATCCCTAACTAGAAGCATTAAATATCATTCAACACTTAAGTGACACTGTAATTTACAATGAATCTCACTACCACCTCATTTGATGCTTATACCCTTCTTTGTAATATAACTATCCCTATTTCACAAATAAGTAAGCCGAAGCTTGAGGTTGATAAATGATCAAGTCTTAGATACTAGGCTATTCCACAGTGGCACCAACTATGAACCCCAGATGCATCTCATTTCCAAAGACTTTACTGTTCCCACTAAAAGTCAGCCATAATCAATATCAGGCAGTTACTTTACTGTCTGTTCCTCAATTTCTTCATATCTTGGCCCTCCTTACTTCACAGTGATAACATGATAAAAATATGAGTTAATAATGGAAAAGAGCTTTGAAAGTACAAAGTACTGTACAAGCCTAGAGTATTGTTAGGATGGTTCAAGAAGTGTGGAAGTGAATCAGAACATGGCATGTGTGTCAGTAAACCCACCACCCTCACTGAAGTCTATGAACGAGGCAACCTGAAGTTTTCATTATTTTTTAGTTAACACTCTGCATTTCTAAAAGCCTCCTGGAATATTTTGCTTTCACTTGCCAATTTTTGTTAATCCCACTTGGGCTGAGTCCAAACTTGAAACAATTTCATCTGAAAAAAAATTTTTTTTTCAACTCCCATACAGTTCAGAGTATAAAGTCCTCTTTCACAGAGAATAAAAACAAGGTTTACAGTGGAAATGATGTTGTCGACAGGCCAGGGACCTCTTTGCTCCTCAGCCAATCATCCAGAGCTGAGTGAGTGGAGGAGGGAGCCTGGCTTCAGAGGTTAGACTCAATGTCACTTCACCCAGCTCCCCCTGTGAAGAACTTTGTGAATGTCCCGGGCTTGCAATGAACTTACGACGCTGGAGCTTGCTTCCGTGAACCATATAGTTTGGGAGAGTAACTTCTCCAATCATCCAAAAGAAACATGGGCTACGGATGAGGATTGGTCTAAACTGGCTGGATCATTAAACCTGAAATCCAAGGCTGTTAACGAGGTAGGGCAAGTGGGCCCCATGCCAATGGGTTTTCAGCCTTGGGTAGACTTTACTTAAACAAGGCCATGAACTCTTTCAGCTACCTCCTTTCTTTAATGCTTCTTAGCGAATTTGAAACAAGTGATGAATTAAGAGCTGCTGTTACCAAGCATACAGAAATAAAGCCTTCCCCCCAGATGAGCTAGAGAAGGTTATCTGTCGCCCCCTCAGGATCCAGCTGCACGACAGCTACAATCCAGTGGTGATGCACCTAGGATGGACAAAGGATGGAAGAGGGTCAGGAGTGTAAGAGGATCACCATCCCCCATCCAGTCCTGAGGTGAGCTTGGTGCCCCTCAAATCAGATGATGCACATGGAGAATGGCAGAACCTCAAGATGCAAGAATGGAGGCCTCAGCCCTGGGTCACCTGTACCCAGTTCTCACCTGCTTTAGTAGGAACTTTCTAAAGTACCACTGTGCCCCACTGTTATGCAAGCTGGGCCCTACATCACACAGGACACCAGGGTCTTCAGAGCTGAAGAATGATGATTTAGGTGAAATAAAATACATATTAAGGTAAAATAAGAGAAATGAAGCCTTCTCTTTCTGTTGCCCATCCCTTCACAGATTATGCCCAAAGGTCAAATGTACTGTGACACCTGCTCATGTTCAGTGACATCTGACTCCTTGCAACCCCATGGACTGTAGGTCACCAAGCTCCTCTGTCCATGGGATTTTCCAGGCAAGGATACTGGAGTGGGTTGTCATTTCCCCCTCCAAGGAGATCTTCCCAACCCAGGGATCAAACCTGCATCTCCTGCAGTGGAAGGCAGATTCTTTACCACTGAGCCGCCTGGGAAGCCGTACTGTGACACCTACACATGTCCAAGTGGGCTCTGGTCTTGGATGCCTGAGTTAAACTATAAAGAAAGCTGAGCACCAAAGAATTGATGCTTTTGAACTATGGTGTTGGAGAAGACTCTTGAGAGTCCTTTGGACTGCAAGGAGATCCAACCAGTCCATCCTAAAGGAGATCACTCCTGGGTGTTCATTGGAAGGACTGATGTTGAAGCTGAAACTCCAATACTTTGGCCACCTGATGCGAAGAGCTAATTCATTGGAAAAGATCCTGATGCTGGGAAAGATTGAGGGCAGGAGGAGAAGGGGATGACAGAGGATGAGATGGTTGGATGGCGTCACCGACTCAATGGACATGAGTTTGGGTAAACTCCAGGAGTTGGTGATAGACAGGGAGGCCTGGTGTGCTGCAGTTCATGGGGTCGCAGAGTCGGACATGACTGAGTGACTGAACTGAACTGAACTGATGTTTTTGGACCTGATAGCCGCTACCTGAATTCTCATCCTCAAGGCTCCATCACCACCTTCATTCTTCTTTATAATTCTGAATGTGGGTCAGATTTTTCTTCTCCCAGAAAGTTCTCCTTGATTCCTCAGAAGGTACTTGGGGGCTCCTGGCCTCTACTCCCAGCACTCTCTGAGTTTGCTTCCACCTAAGTATTTATCTTTCCACTTCTTGCCTTTGTTCCCTTGTACTCAACCCACTGTGAATTCTTCTAACATTTTAATATCTTCTTCTCTACGAACTTTGGATAAAGAATAACATGCAGAACTTCTATTGTGTGTTAAAAATCTGCTTGCCAATGCAGAGGACATGGATTCAATCGCTGGTCCAGGAAGATTCCACACACCACAGAGCAACTAAGCCTGTGAGCCACAACTACTGAGCCCATGTGCCCTGGAGCCTGTGCTTCACAAAAGGGGAAGCCACTGCAAGGAGAAACCCGAGCACTTACAGCTAGAGAATAGCCCCTACTCAGCACAAGTAGAGAGAGCCCACACATAGCCACGAACACCCAGTGCAGCCAAAATAAATAAATAAATACATACTAAACCTTTATTTTTTTAAAAAAAAGGATGACATGCAGACAAATCATGGTGTCTTTAAGGTGGAAGAAAACTGCTGATTATTGTTCACTTTCAATAAGACTTGCTTGGTACTCCAGGTGACTTATCTCATCATATCATCCCAAATATACCCTGAAACTCACATTATTATCAATATCATCATTTTACAAGGAAAAAAGCTTCCTCTCAGAGAAGCTATGTAATTTTAGAGAAATTGTCCCAGGGTCACACCAAGAGCAGGATATTCAGAATAGAAGTCTAGATCTGTCTGTGTCCAAACCTCAAACCAGTTCTGTGTCACTGTGCTGCTTTCCTTACTCATAAGGATTTATATTTTTGGTTTGAACCTAGCCGAGTACCAAATGTACTTTCAAATTTCCTCAGACAGTGATCTGTGGATACTATGTTGTATCACCTAGAATCAGGGTGCTCATTTCTCCAGCTTCTGGGAATGCTGCTTGCTGATGGGAATTGCCCTTTTTGAAGGCAGTTCCTTTGCTTTGTTGAGGCTTTATTTTATTTATTTATTTACAGCTGCACTGGATCTTCGTTGCTGCCCATAGGCATTCCCTAGTCTCAGTGCACAGGCTTCTCATTGCACTGGCTTCTCTTGTGGAGCACAGGCTCTAGGAGAACAGCCATCAGTAGTTGCAGCACGTGGGTTTAGTAGCTGTGGTACACAGGTTTCGTTGCCTTGTGGCATGAGGTTCTCATTCCAGGGATCGAACCCATGTCTCCTGCATTGGCAAGCAGATTCTTAACCACTGGACCACCAGGGAAGTCCTTGACTATTTTTTTAATGCTCCCTCCTGGGTTCAGCCTAATCCAGTGACTGGTCGATACAGAGGTACGGTCTGTATCATAGGCAAGGTCTCTGTTTCAGTTCAGGAAAACTGCAGCGTCATGCCAGCTCCAGAGCCCCTGGGATTTGCTGAAGCTTCAGCTGCACCTGTGTTGTAGTTCAGTCTGTCTCTCTGCCCCTTCATACTTCCCTCAATCTCTTACAAATGTTGCTCCAGAGGACACTGCCTAGTAAACTTCCTACAGACACATCTCCACCTCCATCTCTGTCTCTCAGGAAACCCAACCACAGAGAAGATGATAGAAAGTCCCTGATTACAAATTACTAATCACAGTAAGACTTTCAACCAACCTTCTAGCAGTGGTTTAGGGACACAATGCACGGTTCAGAAAGGATGCAAGTCTTTCAGAGCAGAGTCTCTGGCTCGTAGAACACGAAATTGGAAAAGCACCCCATTCACTATTTTGGGGTAAAATATATCCCCTGAATGTTATCACTTGATCCAGATGTTGTAAAATTCCCAAGTCTCTTTTGCATGCGTCTCCACCACCATAGTATTAGGCTAGCCTTTCAGGTGTGCCCTATGGTTAGGGAGGCAGAACCCATGAGCACCAGCAGCTCAACACAATCAAACCAGTCCCGTCACTGAGACAGTAGTGGCAATTTCTGCTTTCAGAAAAATGAGGACCATTTTTTCAGTGCAGCCAGTCACTGCTATGCTTGCCAGGCAAGGTTTTAAGTAGATGCATTTTTAACTTGGATAGTGCTCAGATAAAAGTAGTAAATGATGTAACTGGGAGCCCAAATTCATGCTATATACCCATTCAGCCATCATACATTACTTGTTAGTTAGAATCAACACTCACAGTTTAAAACATCTTCCCTCATTGTCATAGCTTTTGTGAGATTATATTGGGAAAATATGAACAGTATATGCCTAGAAATGGCAGAGAGTTTCACCCTAGAGAAGACTCTATGTGACATATGTTCATCATACCTACCTTTATGGCATTCTTACTCTAGCCCAGACAAATACATATATTGTTAGACTGCTATTGTTACAAAACAACTACTGTTATCATTCAGCAATTTTTTTTCTTCAAATACCACCTAATTCATTGGGCATTTACTATTCTGGAATCATATTGCTAAGCAGATCCCATGCTTTATCTCTCAAAAGCTCTGCAAAATAGGCACCCCCTCCCTCTTCCACTTTATGGGTGATAAAAATAAAACTTACAATGTTTAAATATCTTACTGTGGGCCTAAGCCAAGTTTCAAATCCAGATCTGCAGAATCCAAAACCCTTGGTTTTAATCAATGCAATGCACATGTACATTCTGCCTACATAACACATCTCTCTGATGGCATGGCATTTGGAAGAGAGAGAGTAGTCAATCCATATGGTCCTATTGAGTAGTCATAAGACAAGTGAGAAGAAATTACAAAGCAAACAGAGACTTAAAATAAGTGTATCAAACAACCCAGTTCAAACTGTTGTTGTTCAGTCGCTAATTCATGTCCGACTCTTTGCAACCCCAAGGACTGCAGCACTCCATGCCTTCCTATCCCTCACTATATCCTGGAGTATGCCCAAGTTCATGTCCATCGAATCAGTGATGCCCTCCAACCATTTCATCTTCTGTCGCCCTCTTCTCCTTTTGCCTTCTATCTTTCCCTTTCAAACAGATCAAAGTCCAAACTCTAGGGAAAGTCAGACACAGCTGAATATAGATACTCAAACAACTCTTGGGCAAGAACAGATTTCTTCTGTTGGCTTCATTCTCAGGGTTAGACAAAGATGGCCACAAGAACATTGAGGCTCACAAACTATCGCTTTAGCAACTCTACCGGAAAGAATGTTTGCCCTTTCCTAATGGTGCTATAAAAATTCTAAGATTGGGTCTGAATAAGCTGACTTTCATTAGATACGCCCCTTAGAACTGATCACTTTGAGGTGGTTTATGGTTATGGTCAGTTATGGTCCAGGACTGGGTAACATGTTGACTCTGGATCTAGGAGGTCAGCTCAGAGGTACTGGAAACTCCTTCCAAAGTATGTGGGCTGAGACAGGGGAGGAGAGATTTTCCAAATGAGAGATTGACAAGAGAATAAGAGATCCTCGGAAGACAAAAATGTCAGAGGCCATCTACAGTGAAGAACAGATTTTGACATCTTGTAATACACTTTGTTGGAGACCTATTCATATCTCCCTGGCTCTTACAATGTCTGTGCACACCAGCTCAACCAATTGCTACTCCTCTGCTCCTTTGCTAAAGACTAAAGATTGTTCTGCAATTCTGCCCTCTCACTTACATTTTGGGAATTAACTCCTCTCCACAGCAGATATTAATATAACCAGTAATTGTGCAATCTGGTGAATACATACCCCAGAAACCTTACCCCTTAGGTTAGATAATTCTGAGGTTCCTAGACTTTCTCTGCAAGATTAAGCCCCAATGATCTAAAACAATAACTTGATTTAAAATATACCCTTGTTTATTGCCCTGTCAATCCCCCGTGGAAATTCTGCACATCTCTACTGAGTAGGGATACCAGGATAACCTCACAAATAAACTAATTGCACTTAAATCCTATCTCACAAGTCAAAAATAAGAAGATAGGCTGTTTCATGTGGTAGTGAACTTCACGGCAGTCAACACATCCATGAATATAAGAAGGCATTTGCAGAGACTTAGGAATAAAAGGGGTGATAGAACTGAAAGACCCACGTTTAGATCTTGCTGTCCTTTCTAATGCTAAGTTGAATCATTATTTATTTGACTTCACTGTTACAGAAAAAGAGACTTTAAGTTCATGCTTTGGATTCTGAAATTTATGAATGAGTTAAAACAGTTCTCTGGGGAGGACTTTTTTCTAGAGGTTGTTGGAAAGGACAATATTCAGCCTCTTCTTTTGTTGTGGCACATTCTTACGAAATGACCTTCTTTGTTTGCTCAGCTCTTCTTCAGCTTAGGAAGTGCTCAAGGTTACTAGAATATGTCATTTCCTTGGTCCTGACTAGTTTTAAATTTTGACACCCACCATCATCCAGGCAGAGAAAGAGCCTTCAGAAAAGAATTTCTAAAACAAAGGATACATGCAGCTGCCACAGAGAAGTAGGTTGAGGGTGTGTCACCAACTTAAGTTCTTTGAGCTCTTTTGGACATATGCCCAGGACACAGAAATGTAAAGGAAGTGCTTTCTCTCAAAATAAACTTATCAATCAAAAAAAGATAAAGAAAATAACTATTTTGTCTTTTTGATGTGTGAAAGAATGCATGTCATATGGAACATATTCCCAAGTGATATCTTTTATTTCCCCACTGGTAGTTTTCCACATCTCACTCATGAAATACTAATAATAGGTAAAATTTGTTGAGTGGTAACTGTGTGCCAGGCATGATGAAAACTCCTTAATACAAATTATTACTTTGACTCTTCTCAAGAAAATGTGTGCATGGCATCAGCATCTTAAGTTCACACAACAAGGAAAGGTAGGTCTCCATGTGTCTAGTGGCATATTAGTAATGCCTTCAATGCTTAAAACATTGAGCATTTATATCGCTCACAAGGCTATGGGGCAGCCGGGACATTTTCTTGGCCTCATCTACGCTGGCTCATTCATCTGTAGTCAGCCATGAGTTAAAGATGGCTTCAGGGAAGATGACTCTGCTGAGCTCTTTTGGACTCACTCACATATTTGGGGTCAACTGGAAATTGGCTAAATTATGGTGCTCTTGGTTGAGTCAACAGGGTTCTCCATCAGCTGGTCTCACACTCCAGAAGACTAGAACAGGTTTATTTTTATATGCTCACAGGTTATTACTGTTCCTCTCTGATGGGGTGCCTGGAGCCATTCCCATACTCTGAATGCTGTGTCACAAGTTTGGGGTCTGCTGGGCCCATCAGCTCTGTTAATCTATGAGTTCTGGTTTTATTAACAGAACCTCAATTGGGTTCTGTTTTGTTTTGTTTTGCTTTTCCTTTATCTCCTCTTCCTTTTAAAATTTCACCTTCTTCAAATTCACAGATACAGAGAATAAACTAGTGGTTACCAGTGGGGAGAGGGAAGGAAGGAGGGGCAAAATAGGGATAGGGAAAAAAGAAGTGGTATGGGATTATATGAAATCATGTGAGTGAAACTTTTGAAAATTGTAAAAATACTGAGTTTAAATAATTTTTCATCATTAAAAAAATTAAAAATAAAATTGCACCTTCTCTTTTTTAAGTATTATAGTAGTATTTAAGTCTATACATCTTTTAAAAATCTTATTGTATTCAATTGAATTTGGTTTCTCATCCATGGCAAATGATAGGAAAGAGGATTCTCACCCCCATATTTGTACAAATGGTTTTGAAGCCAAAGAATGGGTATCTGTCTTTCTCTCTTGTCATCTCTTCTATGAGTTCAGGTCCATCTTTCCAGTTAGTGGCAAGGCTGTAAACATTGATGCTGTTATAGCATCAGTTCATTTATCATTCAGTGGTCCTCTGCCAAGACACTCTTCAATACAAGGCTCTGCAGTAGCTGCTTGGGACGCAAATGGGTGAAACCCAGTTTGGTCCTTGGAGGGCTAGCAGGCTCCTGGATGAGCCTGTGATTTAGAAAAATCCCTTCAGGTAACCTTGGGCTTGTTGAGATACACACATCTTTGGGGATTTCTTCTATAATCTTCTTCTATGTCCCAAGAGGACACTTGTATAGAGAACGAAGTCTGTGTGACTGAGTGATATTGGGGAGGACCATCTGGCTCCTGAGCTGTCTTCCCCTGCAGGCTTCCTTCGCAGAGGAGACGCTCTCATTCATCCTCAGCCAGCATGCCGGCCTCCTCTGCCAATGTCAGGTGCTGCTGTGGGGACACCTCTAGAGTCCAGATCTCCTCCAGGCTCAGAATCTTTCACCCTCTGGGGGCTGGTGGTGGTCATAATGAATAAGCTGTGGGTCTCTCTGCACAGGTGGTGGTGTGGGAGTTAGCTTCATCCCTCTCTTTACTCGCCCACTGCCCCTGCACTGCACTGGATGGTAGCTTCTTGCTGACTGTGCTTCTCTGAAGGGCTTGCAGACTCCCAAGTCTCTGCCCAAGGATGCAGGAACCAAGTTCTGATGTTGTCAAGTTCTCTTCAATGTTATTAGTTTTCCTTAGCCTCCAGCTTGACACTTCACACCAAGGAATAAAAGGAAAAGCCAGGAGGGCTTGAGAACATATAACCTGATAAGATTTACATTTGAAAAGGATGGCCTGACTGCTATGTTAGGAGAAGACTACAAGTAAATCAAAGGCAGAAGCAAGGAGGTCAGGTATCATATTATTGAAATAATCCAAATAAAAGATGATGGTGCCTTGAACCAGAGTGGTCATGCTAGAGATGGTGAGAACTAGGTGGGTCCTAGACATATTTTAAAAATAGAACCAACAGGATTTGCTAATGAAATAGATGTGGGGTGTGACTGAAAGAGAGGAATTAGGAACTTTGCATATAACACAGTGTTGTGCAAAAAGTTAATTCGAGTTTCTCTGTAAGACGGTATGGAAAAACCTGAACAAACTTTTTGGCCAACCCAATAGAAGGATGGAATTCCATCTACAGAGGGGGAGAAGGATGCAGAGAGGCAGGCTGGGGATGGGAATTGGTTTCTGGTACAATCTTATATATTCACTTGGAGATGTCAGACATAGTTGGTTATAATTCTTGGCAAACTCAGAGGAGACCCAGACCTGGTGTGTCATTTTGGGAGCCATCAGTGTATGGATGGTATTAAAGTCGTGAAACTCCATGCCAGTGAGTCTAGATAGAGAAGGATGATGTTCAAAAACTGAATCCTAGAGCACACCAAAGTTTGGTAGTTGGGGAACTGGGCAGCAAAGAGCAGAGGAGATTGAGATGGAACCAGTGGAAAACAGGAGAATGGTATCCTGGAAGAAATGAGGAATTCTTCTCACTGCAGAGGGGGTGGTCACTTGGTCAAATGCTACCAATAGGTTACGGAAGATTAAGAATGAGGTTTGCAACATGCAGGTCTCTGGAGAGACATTAACAAGAGACATTTCATGAAATGGAAAGGAGATAAGCCCGAATGGAGTGAGTCCAAGAGAGAATGGAGAGAGACATAAAGACAATAAGAATCTCTTTGAAGGAGTTTTGCTAAAAGCAGGAGCAGGGAATATGTGGCAACAGCTGGAAGGAAACACGGCATGCAGAGAAGGGAGTTTTTTAGGATAAGAGGAATTACACACCAGCTTCGTTTGCTAATAAAAATATTTGTGCAGAAGAGATAAAGGATGCTTGTAGGGGCAAGGTCCTTGAATAGGGAAGAGAGGATGGGTTCTGTTGTAAAAGTGCAGAGATAGGTTCTGGACATAAACACAGATGTGTGTCATTCATACTGACTAGGAGAAAGTGCAGGATATAGGATATAGTGCCAGGATATAGTCCAGATATGTACAAGGTAGAAGTGGTGGGGAGACTGTCAGAAAATTGTCTTCTGCTTCCTTCTATTTCCCCAGTTAAACAGGAAAAAAGAGCAAGAGATGGTAGGTCACTGTGCAGTCAAAGCTTTTTGGAGCTGCCATCCCAGAATGTAGCTTAAATTTGGGAAGAGTGTGGTGATGAGAGTGTGATACTTGAAGCTGAGATTACAGAGAGAGTGGTTATTTGAATGCCAAGGTCTGGGGGGAATAGAGAGGAGGTAAAATACATAAGAGACCAGGTGACTGCCAGGATTATCTTCGCTGATACAGAAATCACTAGCTGATGATATGAACAGTAATTAAAATTCTGAGAATAAGCCAGGAGTTATACACTTTTCAGAATAAAAAGGGAGAGGGCCTTGAATCACAAGGTCTGCAGATGCCTGTAACAAGGAGGGGGATGAGAGGTATAAATTGATGATATAAACTTCAAAGCAGATTTTCAGAGAAGAAGGAGGGAGAAGGGTCTGGATACAATCATGGGAAAACAGGAGGACATCTCTCCCACCTCCGGTAGAGGGAGTCCAAAAAAATTACAAATTTAAATAACTTTGTGGGGAGACAAGATTCCTAGGAGTATCTGAGTTTCTGTTAGAGCAAGAAGGTAGAATAGAATTTACTAGAGTTTACAAGGAAGAGGTTAAGGATATAGTTATTGTTTGTTGTTTAATCACTAAGTCATGTCCGAGTCTTTTGCAGCTTCCTGAACTGTAGCACACCAGGCTCCTCTGTCCATGAACTCTCCCAGGAAAGAATGCTAGAGTCAGCTGCCATTTCCTTCTCCAAGGAATCTTCCCAACCCCGGGATTGAACCTGCTGCTCTTGTCATGTCTCCTGTGTTGTAGGTGGATTCTCTACCCCTGAGCCCTAGATGATATTGCCAATGACTGATCTGGAATTGCAGAGAGTACAGTGGGAAGATTTGGGAATTGGGAAGAGGTGAAGAGGGATCTGTATAATATTACATACAGAGCTGTACACAAATATTGGGGGGATATTTAGGGGAGAAAGAATGACCTAGGGCTATAGGGTTTCTTACAGTGTCTGATGGAAATGAATGTCAAGATGACCTCCAAGAGACTGGTGATGAGGCTATGAATGTAGTAGGAATTAGAGTATGTGGCTTTTCCTGGTACTCCCAGAATTCTCGGACACTCTCTTTTCTCTCATCCCAGTGTGTGTGCGTATGTGTGTGTGTGTGTGTGTGTATGTGTGTGTGAAGTTGCTCAGTCGTTTCCGACTCTTTGCGACCCCATGGACTGTAGACTACCAGGCTCCTCCAACCATGGGATTCTCCAGGCAAGAATACTCCTCTCAGTGGTTTATGGAAACTAGGGGAGACAGGGTGTTACTAGGAAAAATAAAGCTTGATTCTTTTTTCATTCTTGCTGAACGTTCGTTTCTTTATTCATTCATTAATTCATGGAACAATATCTATTTGAGTCCAGCTAAACCTGAATGTGGGCTTCCCTCTTAGCTCAGTTGGTAAAGAATCTGCCTGCAGTGCAAGAGATCTGGGTTCAATTTCTGGGTTGGGAAGATCCCCTGGAGAAGGAAATGGCAACCCACTCCAGTATTCTTGCCTGGAGAATCCCATGGACAGAGGAGCCTGGCAGGCTACAGCCCATGGGGTTACAAGAATCGGACACAACTTAGTGACTGAACCACCACCACCACCAAACCTGAATGCTAGATTTAATACAGCAGTGAGACGAAAGTCAGTTACTTCTTTCATGGAGCCTTCAGAATATTTGGAGAAAATTGACTTCATTCATTCAACCAACAAATACTTGTAGGGTGACATGATCATATTTGCGTTTTTCTCTTAAAGCTTGATCTGGCTTTACTAGGGAAAATGGATTCAAGTAGGGCATGGGTGAGATAGAGAAACCAGTTAGTATGTCAGTGTTACAGTCCAAATGAGAAGCTAGAGAATATAGTGGGAAGTTATAGAGATAGAGGGTGCTTCCAGGTGGCTCAGTGGTAAAGAATCTGCCTGCCAATGCAAGAGACACAGGAGACGTGGGTTTGATCCTTGGGTCAGGAAGATCCTCTGCAGGAGAAAATGGCAACCCAGTCCAGTATTCTTGCCTGGAAAATCCCATGGACAAAGGAGCCTGGCAAGCTGCAGTCCATGGGGTTCCAAAGAGTCAGACAGGACTTAGTGACTGCACACATATGCATAGCGATAGAAAGAAGTGGATGGTTTTGAAATACATTTGTGACCATACGTAAACTATGGGACTTGGTGAAGGATAAAAGCTGAGGAAAATGATAACGTCAAAGACAATTTCTACATTTTTCACTTAATTGCCAAATGAATGATGATGTCATATGTAGATTGGAAACACTGGAGATGACCAGTTTTAGGGGAAGAGAATCATAGGTTTATGTGAGATATTCAGATGAAGTTAAAGTGGTTATCAGAAAATATTAACACCTGATATTTGTTCTATATTCTGCTCTGCATCAGGCATCCTCCTAAGTGCTTAACAGTTATTAAGTCAGTGACTGTATTCATGTTAAGTCACTTTAGTCGTCTGACTCTTTGCAATGCCATGGACTATAGCCCATCAGGCTCCTCTGTCTATGGGATTCTCCAGGCAAGAATACTGGAGTGGATTGCCATGCCCTTCCCCAGGAGATCTTCCCAACCCAAGGATCGAATCCATATCTCTTAAATCTCCTGCATTGGCAGGCAGGTTCTTTACGACTAGTGCCACCTGGGAAGCATCATTATAACAAGATAGTAGAAATACTTCCCATTTTGTAAAGGAAGAAACTGAGGCTCTGAGTGATTAAATAACTCCCAGGGTCACATCTTCCCTGGTGGCTCAGATGGTAAAGAATCTCCCTGCAATGCAGGAGACCTGGGTTCAATCCCTGGGTCAAGAAGATCCCCTGGTAAAGGGAATGGCAACCCACTCCAGTATTCTTGTCTGGAGAATCCCATGGACAGTGGAGTCTGGTGGGCTGTACTCCATGGGTTTACAAAGAGTCAGACACAACTAAATGACTAGCTCTTTCACTTTCAGGGTCACGCTAACTGTCAGTCCATTCCAAAGGCCCTGGCTTACCCACTACTCTGTGCTGTCTTCCTAGGGGTTACTTAAATATCTGAATATCTAACACCTCAGAGAAGGGATGTGGGCTGGAAATAGAAGCTTCAGCTGTAATCAGGGACAGTATGACCCAAGGGGAAAAAAAAAAAAACACCACACATACAACAGAATTATCAAAAGTCTGAGAAATTGGCAAAAATAAGAGGGGTTCCAGAATATCGTGTTGAGAAATACTTGCTTTTTAAAGGGGGTGGCGGGTAGGGGAATGAGTTCTTCAGGGCTGCCATATAACAAAACAGCACAAACGGGTGGCTTAGAACAACAGAAACACATTTTTTCACGGTTCAGATGTCAGCAAAGTCAGTTCCTTCTTAGGACTGAGAAGGGGATCTCTTCCAAGTTCCTCTCCTAACTTCTGACTGGTGGCATTCCTTGGTGTCCCTTGGCATGTAGAAGTGTCATTTCAACCTCTGCCTCAGTGGTATCTCTCCCTCTGTCTCTGCATCTCTCTAGGTCTCCAACCTCTCTCTCCTTTTAAGAACATCAGCAATGGGATTGAGGGCCCATCCTATTCCAGTACAGCCTTATCTTAATTTGATTACATCTGCAAAGAATAAGGTCACATGCATAGGCATGGGAGAAGGCAATGGGAACCCACTCCAGTACTCTCGCCTGGAAAATCCCAGGGCCAGAGGAGCCTGGTAGGCTGCAGTCCATTGGGTTGCTAAAAGTCGGATACGACTGAGCGACTTTACTTTCACTTTTCACTTTCATGTATTGGAGAAGGAAATGGCAACCCACTCCAGTGTTCTTGCCTGGAGAATCCCGGGGACAGGGGAGTCTGGTGGGCTGCTGTCTATGGGGTCGCCCAGAGTCGGACACGACTGAAGCAACTTAGGAGCAGCAGCAGCAGCATAGGCATGAATTTTGGGAGGACACTATTCAACCACTACAGTAAAAAAAGTGACATTATAACAAACCAGTTTTGTTCTACCTTGATTATGCAGCAATACCTTCCAGTTTTTCAGATCACTTGATTTGAGCTCCTCACCAAAATCCTAATTTCTTCCTCATTGGGAATGTTTGTGATCACATAGAGCAGTTACTTGGTCATGACTTTTGCTAGATGATCACATTTCTCTTTTCTTTAGGTCAATGGTTATTAAATTTGTTAAAACAGATGCTGGCTCTAACCCCCAGAGTTTCTAATTCAGTAGTTCAAGGGTGTGACCTCCCCAAAATTTGCATTTTTTTACAAGTTTCCAGGTGATGTTAATGTTGATTCTGCTAGTTCTGAACCACATTTTGAGAATCACTGCTCTAGACTCCAAGAAATCTGCTTTCTCCAACTCTATCCTTGGGTAAAAGAGCTCACAGTTACATCAGTTATTTATTTCTCTGTTTCCTGTGTGTAGTTCATGACTAGATGCACCAAAACCCCCAACAGATGCAAGAATGCTGGTGCTTATGCTGACATTGTTATCCTAATAATGTTAGTTACCGCTTTCTGTATCCCACTACAAGTTTCAAAGTGCCTTCCCACCCAGAAAGTTTAATGTAACTTTCTCATGAGTAATAAGTTGGATGTTGTTGCCCCATTTTACCAAAGAAACCTTCCATTCAGAGGACTTAGGTATCTTGAGGAGCATCGTCACCCGCTGGTAGTAGAGGCTTTGTCGCAAATTCCAGTCTTTTCATTCTAGGGTCAGTGCAATCTCAGCTCCTCAGCAGCTGTTTCATAGTTTCAGAACCCAAATTTTGGTGAAAACGTCTGGGTGGTGCGCTATGAAAAATGACTACCATTGAGACAACTCGCAATTTTGTTTTCTAAGGCATTTTTGCTACCAGCTAGCTACAAGATCAAGGCGGTGGTGATGTTTTTTCTCTTATTCCCTTCCTCTTATCCTAGCAGAGGGCTTATCAGCCTAGTTCATCAAAGTACTTTGTTCTCTGTTCCCTCTGTTTGTCCAAAAGGCAAGCTTTGTATATACATGTCAGAGCACATTTCCTGACACTAGTTCTCCGAAGTTAATCTGTCCTTGACTCTTCTGAGGAGCCAAGGCAGGTAAACACGATGTGAGCTGTGTTTTCTCTTATTGCTTCAACCTTCCTCCTCTATAACTTCACCTCTTTTCAGGATCACATATCTGGCAAGCGGTAAAGCTGAGATTTGAACCTATCTAGTCTACATCCCTAACCATTTCACACTGCCCTGCTCCCAGACCTCAAGAGTTCTCATTTTCTAACAAAGTCTTACTAAATTCCTGAACCTGACACTGACTGCACAACCAACTCACCCATGTTTGCATCTTCGGTGTGCTCCAGTAAGGCCAGCTCCTCCAAGCAGCAGTTTCTAGCTCACCTGTCATGCTCACTACTGTATCTGTGACATGCATCAGAGTCATCAAAAACACAAGCTTTGGAGCCAAATAATTCTAAGATATAACTTCTCACTTCTTCCATTACATTGTAACCTTGAGCAAGTCACTGATTTCTGTTACCACCATCTCTTCATCTGTAGAATGGGTACAATAATATCAACCTTGCTCAGTTGCTGTGAGAATTAAATGGATAATTTTTGCACTGAGTGGCATCTCAATAATTGGAGCTCTTCTTATTGGCATCATGCTTTTGCCCCAACCTAGAGCACTGAATTTATTCCTTTTTGCCCAAATTTCTAAATGCTTGCCTCAATTTTTCCTCACATGATAACACCCTGACTGTAAACAGACAGGGTAGGGGTGTGGTCCCAGAAGAAGAGAACCAGGCATGGCTTTCTTGACATAATAGAAGCCATTTTGTGATCTAAGCCTGGTTGCAATGCTTGTCTTTGAACAGGTCCCAGTAATAACAATCTTAAGAGAACAAAAGGACAAAATTATCAGGCAAGAGAAGTAACAATAGAAAGGATAACAAATCAGTTGTAAAGACTCCCAGTTCTATTTCAATGGTAAAGACTAACCTAAGGCACTGTCTTGAGCAGTTTTACAGAATTTAAATCACCCTCAGGTGATCAACCACCAGACCAGATGGAATCTAAGGAATGATGATGTTAACTTTTTCTGACACCCTCCCCTCTTTGTTGACTCCAATCAACTAAGGCTTGCACTCTGTCTACTGCCCAAGCCCCTTCATGAATATGCATGTACCCATAGATTATGACAGCTCCAGTTTTGCTGTCTCAGAGACACTGCTTTGGGAAAGATTTCCCAGTGTTCTCCTAACATGCTGCAAGCAATGATAGGTCCTTCCTTCTCTTTGGCTTGGTTGTGTCTTTGGCTCAACACCCACCAAGAGGTAAACCCAGTTTTTGGGTAATGTGACAAGTCATGCTATAATCTCCATTATATATTAATTTCTCTTGGAGCCTTGGTGCACTATAGAGGAAGTATCTTCCTAACATCATGGTCTGTTTATTTCTCTGTTCTCTGCCTCTTTCACACACAATATGGCTATACATAGAACTCCTCAACCTGGCCTCAGAAGTTTAAATGTCTGACTACTTTCTTCTCCTCACCCTTCCAGCAGCATCAAACAAACCCTGCCATATAGCAGGTGGTTTTTCATCTAGGTACTGTTGCTCACAGGTCTTTCTTTCTCCTGCCTCTCTGCTTCTTAAACTGGGTAACATTTAACATCTCTACAACCAAATTCAGGATTGTAACCTCCTCTGGAAGTCTTCCCTCTTTATCCAGTGATGCTAGGTGAGGAGCTCCAAGGCTGAGTTGTCACACACAATAAGGTAATATTCTCTCTACACGCCTATGTGTCTCCTCCAGACTCAGAGCTCCTTGAGGACAAGATCTGGGGCTTTGCTCATTGTCGTATCTGCAAGGATCTACACAGGTGTGGTACTTATTGAATGAGTGAATGTCTTTATGAATTAGCATGAGAATATCTAACACGATGGTGGGTGCACAAGTTGCCCTAAATCACTGCTTGCCGACTTGGTCTTAGTTAGATAAGTATGATGCTTCTGGAGCTCTTGGCGGATTTCCTAATGAAAATAACTTGGCCAGAAATGAAGCCCATGAGTTCTGCATGAGAAGTGGTGAGGCAGCTTATGAAAGATCCTCTTCTGTCTATGGTGTCCAATTGAATGCCACATCCAAAACTTTCTTGCTTCCGTTCACAAACTTTAACTCTCCTAGGGTCAGAGGGACCATGGCCTCCAGGGTTGAGATGAATAGGCTGTGGACAAACCCTATTTCTAGATTATCACCAAGTATGGCAGGTGAAGTTGCTACAGTCAAGGTATTTTCCAGGAAGTTTCTGTATATTTACATGGCTTTCCAGTAAAGTACAAACAAACACCTAAGCGCTTATCACTTCCAGACATCGCCCTTCCCTTCCAATCATCCTTTGGAACATCACCATCATGCTCCTTCACTCCTTCCGGTGCCCTCCTCCACTCCCACGGGGAGTTGCCTAGGTGCTGCTTCAATATTCACAGCATACAACCCATCAAATCAGATCTGCCCAGCTCCCAGCCAGGCTCACTAACTGTAAAGCCTTTGCTGGGCTTGAAAACAACTTCCAAGTTCACATTTGTAAGCCTGAGGCAGTTCTCTGGTGTTTCAGGATGGGGAAAAATAACACTTTATTTGTTTCTGTTTCCATTTCAGTCATTGTGGCAGCCATGCTCTGTAACAAGGCTCTGATTATGAAGCTGAAATGGCTGGTACAGTCAGCAAGTAACTAATTCTAATAGCATTTTGGTGTTAGTTAAACTGCAGGGAAGGAAAAGAAAAGAAGAAAATAGAAACATCAGCAAATGCTAGGTTGGAAATAAAATACTATCTGGGACCATAGACTACATCAGAAGATGTTCATTCAATGCTATTCAGTACCCAGGCATTGGAGAAATAAAACAGCAAAGGAGACGGGGTTCCCTGCCCTGGCCCAGGGTACAGGCTCCAAGAGAATCAGACCTGCCCAACCTGAGCTTTGGAGAAGCCACTAACTGCTTTAGGGCAAAAATATGTATGTAAAGTATGGAGTTGAACTAGAGAGCTGGTACCTACACATCTTAATACTGGAATATCTCTTTTGTTACTTTTGCCTCATGGATCCAATACCTTAAAAGGATTTCAATCCAAAAATTAATGATGGTAGTTTCCAATCAGTACTTTAACCCATTTCCCATTCTTTAACTGATTGAAGATACACAAATAACTAATGCTTCCTTGGTGGTGCGATGGTAAAGAATCCACCTGCCAATGTAGGAGACACAAGAGGCATGGGTTTGATTTCTGAGTTGGGAAGATCTCCTGGAGGAGGAAAGGGCAACCCACTCCAGGGAGTTCATTCCAGAGCCAAAGAGAGATGATTATCTATCCAAAAGTATTTGTTGAGTCCCTTCTAGGCTATAACCTGGGGCTAGAGTGGTGAATAAGACAAGCAAAGTCACTGGCTCATAGATGGGATAATACCCTGACCCAGAAAGTCAGGTTCATTCCTCCCAGTCCTAAAGAGAGTGTGGGAAGCTGCCCTTCATCTCTTCTGTTCTACCTGAAAATGACCACATCAAAATCAAATAGAATTAAGAAGGCATGAGTCTGGGACAAATACTTTAAAACCACCACTTAGTCTCCCTAGGACTTGGGTCATATACCTTCTTTAACCTTTCTAAGCCTCTAATGAGACCTACCTGACAGGTTTTCTGGAAAGATTTAGGAAGATAATGCACTTCACATAACATACCTGGCATACCAATGGTACCCCATGAGGAAAAGGATTAAATAATGAGGAAGTCAAAAGGAGCTTTTTGGATTTTTTTTTTCAACAACATCTATATCATACTATATGAGCAGTGCTATAGCACCATGTACAAATCAAAATAAATTTCATTCATGACCTCAACATCCTCTCCCAAACCTGACTTTTATTTACCTATGTCCTTTCTCTAATTGATCACAAACACATATGACATCAGAGGAGCTATGATCAGAGTGGAATTGACATTTCTAGATTTACAATTTTCTTATTTGATAGAGCATGAAGCATTGCCATGTTTACAAACTTAATTTGTTAAAGCTAGAGAACATTATTTGGGCATTATCTTTTTAAGTGCTTATGTTGCTACCAATATTCACCAGTATAAACAGAATGGCAAAGCAGAAAATGTGACATTGTTTTCACCTTAAATGCTTAGAATAGGCCCTCAGGATTATAGACTTCATTTGATGAATAGTATTCCAATTCTCACCGATGTCCTTTGCAGAACTGATGGAGATCAAGGGGAGAGGGGTTGATGGTAGAGCGAGAGGTGATTGAAAGCGAGAAGGCCGGGGTTGGCTATGGAGCAGGCAGTGAGTGAGAGAGGGCTGAGACTTACCCTGCAGTGTGAAGGGCAAGGGGGCAGAAAAGAGGACAGAGGCTGGGAATGGGCTGTGAAGTAGCTGTAGAGGTGGAAATACTGGAGCTAATCGTGGAGATTTCAGAGCTGGTGGGACTTGAGAAAGAGAACTTTCTGTGGAGTATGAGGGGATAGGAAGCTGATGGGAATGTGGTTCACTGTGAGTGGGAAAGGCTTGTGGGTGGGGAGGCTGAGGGATCACTGCAGTGTCTGTAAGAGAGGGAGAGTTGTGGATTGTTGCTTGTGTGGTTGTGAAGGGGCCCTGTGGAAAAAGGACTGGACTTGAATGTGGGATGGAAATTGGTGACGAGGGGTGGGGGGGTGGGAACTATCGCGGGTGTGAAATAGCCATTTGGGGAATGATATTCTTGCCTGGAAACTCCCATGGATGGAGGAGCCTGGTAGGCTGTAGTATATGGAGTCGCGAAGAGTCGGATACGACTGAGCGACTTAACTTTCACTTTTCACTTTCATGCATTGGCGATGGAAATGGCAACCCACTCCAGTGTTCTTGCCTGGAGAATCCTGACGGAGCCTGATGGGCTGCCGTCTATGGGTTCGCACAGAGTCGGGCACGACTGAAGCGACTTAGCAGCAGCAGCAGCAGCAGAAATAGCTCTGGAGGCTAAAGTGGTTGTTGAGGCAGGAGGGTTGGGGTTTCTCCTGAATGGGTTGAGTTGTTGGATGAGAAGATTGGTGTTTCAGTGGAGAGTGAGCTTGTCTTGGTATTAACTATGGAGTGAAAAGTGGTTTTAGGATGACAGATAGGGGTTTATTGTGGATTGTGAAAGGATTGTGAGGGGGGAGTGGATGGGGTTTACTGGGGAGTGTGAACTGTTGTAGACAGGGAGGCTGGAGATGAACAGAGAGTGTGAAAGTGCTCTGGGAAGAGTGTTGGTTCCTCTGGGAGAATGTGAGGGGCCGGGATGGGGGAGACATAATGCTTATGTGTGGAATGTAAATTGGTGAACTGTGTGTGGAGGAGTCTTGGCCATGCACTGGGGTGTGAGGTGACTGGCTGTAGGGTGAGGTAATGGGCTTTCTGTGGATCTGTGGAATGTGAACTTGCTGTGGAGAGAATGGTTCAAGCTTTATCATTTCACGTAACTTGATTGTGGGTGGGAGGATTGAGGCTTACTACTAGAGTGTAAAGGTGTTGTGAGTGTGGGATGTGAGTGTTCATGATGGGTAAGAACTGAGCTGGGAAACTGGGTTTGTCACTTGGAGAATCATGTGACTGGTGGGGGAGGTTTGAGTTCATCCCGCTGTGTGAAGGGTCACAGAGGGACCATTGGGCTTTACTGTGGAGTGTGAAAGAGTTTGGGTTGGAAGTGACTGGGGCTCACTGGACTGTGAAACAGGTGTCAGGGGGGAGAATTGGGCTCAGTGTGGATGGGAAGTAACTCTGGGAGAGAAGGCTGAGAACTCCCTGAAGTGGGAAGTGTTTGTGAAAGATGAGGGTCACGTTGACGGAGGACTGCTCTCCCTGTAGGGTGTGCACTGGTCAGTAGAAAGAAGGATGGAGAAATGGGCTGGTCAGTGGTTTTAGAGAGAAGATTGGGGCTACTGCAGGTGGAGGAGTGGCTGTGAAGAGCCCGGCTGAGAAGGGGCTGTGGGTGTGAAGTGGCTTTGAGGAAGGGAGTTTGGGGGTTGTGAGGGTGGGGAGAGTGTGGCCTATTGTGGAGTGTGAAGCAGGTGTGAGGGAGGAGAGCTGGAGTTTACTGTGGAGCATGGGGCGTTTGTAAGGGAGAGAGAATGGAGACTCGTGTTCAATGTCAAATGCTGTGGAGGTGAGAAAGTAGAGTCTTAGGGTCTGAGGCTGCATGGATTGGTCTTTACTGTGGAGTGGGAGGAACTGTGATGGGTGAGCTCTGGGGTGTCCTGGGGAAGGTCAAGTACCCCTTGGAGGACTGGGATTCACTGTGGAGTACGATGTGTTTGGGGACGGAGAATCAAGGGTTGAACATGAAGTGGCTGTGGGAAGAGAGGAGAGGCACTTTTGGAGTATGTAGGGGTGTGAGAGAAGACTGGGGTTCACTGGTTGTTGGGGGTTATGGGGAGGGATGAAGGAAAAGGCTGTCAAATGGACACGGGTTTTCGGGAGAGAGGAGTGGGCTTCTCATGGTGGATGAAGAGTGGTATGGAAGAGGGCTTGTACTCTTCATGGAAGGTGAAGTGGTAGCAGAGTGGGGAGAACTTTACTCTGGAGATACATTCTGGAGTAGGGGGGAGTCTGTGGACACTGGAGTATTAAGGGCTTTAGTAGAGAACTAAGGCTCACTGTTGGGTGTGAAGTGTAAGCGGAGAGGCAGGAATGGTGCTTGGTGTGGAGTGGGAAGCAGGGGCAGGGGTGGAAGGTCTGTGATCACAGTGGAGCTTTCGGTGGGTCTGTGGTGGAAGAATTGGGTTCACTCTGGACTGTCAAGGGCTCATGGGGAGGGAGTTCATGTTGATGCATGAAGTGGCCCTTGGTAGGAGGACTGAGCTTATTCTTGGAATACAAAGTGGTGTGGGAAGGGACGACCAGGGGTTCCTTGAAGGTGTGAAGTGGTTGTAGCAGAGATTAGGTGGTTAACCTGGAATGTGAATTGGTTGTGGGAAGGAGCACTGGGGCTTCCCATGAATGTGAAGTGGTTGGGGAGGGTAAGACTGTGGTTCACTGTGGTGTATGAAATGGTTGTTGGACTGGAGAACTGCATTTACTGTGGAGCATGAAGTAGTGTAAGGGGGATGGTTTCAGTTAGCGCAGACTGTGCATTGGTCATGAGAGGAAGGAGCACCATTTTCTGTGGAGCTGTCCATGGGAGGATCCTGGCTTTTGGGAGGGTGACATGGTCTTCTGAGCTCTCTCTGGACCACTCTGTTGTTCCTTATCTCTCTACACACTACCTCCCAAATCCAACCAGATGTGTCCCTCCTGAGGTGGCAACTTTGACTCAAGAGAGCTGTCCCACAACTCTTCCATCCCTACAGCCTGCCTCTTACTCAGCAGATATCTATTTCCACACCTGCAATGTCTACTCTTAGGAACAGGAAAAAACCATATGAAAGAGACACAAATCCCTTCTTCATGAGCACTCAGTTTGAAAGCAAATGAGGAGTTCATGCCTAGAGGAAGCAAGTTATTGAGTCTCAAGTCATCCCTAGACTCCCCAGAGAGCAGTAAAGCACACCATCTGGTTTCCACCTCAAGTATCCATTCTTCCTGAAGAGCTGGCATTGGGCATTTGAGAGAGATGTACTCTTTTTGATAATGTACATGGATCCAGAAGTAGCTATTTCTCAAGGGATCCCAGACATAGCATCTGAGTTGTCATGAATCCAGGGATCCTAACACTGGTGACCCCTGGGACCTTGGGGACAAGAACATTGAGGGCAGCATGGATAATATGGTTAAGAACAGGGGCCTGGGAGTTGGCTAGATCTGGGCTCCAGTCTCAATTTTACAGTTGTGGTAGACATTTGTCATGTAACCCATGGGAACACTCTGTTCACATTTTGGAAGTTCTCTACAGTGTAAGGTTCTTTTCTATATAGTATTTATTTTCCTTGTTATTGCAGGACAAACATGCAGAACAGCCTCTGTTAATCAGAAGGGCCCTGGAGGACACTTTGGTGGTTTGGTGGGGGGTGGGGGGTGGGGGTAGGGAATGAGATAATTGATGGAGAAGGAGGCAGGATGTAGGGAACCTATTCTGACCGGCATAGATGGATGTAGGTTGGTTCTGGAATCCCCAGGTGGGCTGGCAGTTCCTGGTTCATGGTGCCCTGATCATGATGGGAACGGTTTCTCTCTGGGTGGGTTGGTTCTCTGATATGACTCGAAGAACCATTCCTAGGACTTCAGCCTGGAGTCTGTTACTTTAGCCTTTTTATCCATTGTGGGAGGATAGCATAATGGATCCTTTTCTTCTTAAAATAGCTATATTTAATTATGTGTGTGTGCATGCTTAGTCACTCAGTCATGTCCACTCTTTGCAACCCCATGAACTGTAGCCCACCAGGCTCCTTTGTCCATGGAATTTTCCAGGCAAAAATACTGGAGTGGGTAGCCATGCCCTTCTCCAGGCGATCTCCCCAACCCAGGGAATGAACCCAGGTCTCTTGCATTGAAGGTGGATTCTTTACCATCTGAGCCACCAGGGAAGCCCAGATTTAATTATGCAGTCTATAGTAAACATGACTACTACAACTACGAATTCACTTTGAAACTTGGAACAAATCAACCTGAACAGATCGTCTGGCATTTTCAGTAGCAAAATGGCCTAATGATTAAGAGGCATGGACTCTGGAGCAAGGTTACCTGGGTGACTCCTGGCTCTGACACCCAGCAGTCTGACAAGTTACATGATTGTGGGTACGTTATTCCACCTCCTAGTGTTTCTGTTTCCTCCTCCGTGAATTGAGGACACTGTGGCCTTCCTTGTGGGGTTGTTGTTGTGAATGAAGTGGACAGATTCATATTAGGCACTTAGAAAAACACCTGTGACATATGGGCACTGAATCAAGATTAATTTTTAGTGTCACACTCTCTGAGCCTCAGTTTTCTGAAAATTGAAATGACATAATTCATCTCAGAAGGTTGCTGTGACAAGTAGGTTTTTAATGACACATTTGCTGATTCTTTCCTTCCTCTTTTTCCTCCTTCCTTCCTTCCAGAATGGGGAGGTACGGAAATGGCTGGCAACTAAAACTTGAGGACCATCTAAGGCAAATCTGACTTACTTATCAGTTTTGAACTGTTTCCTCTCCTTTGGATCATCCAGATTTAAAACTACACCTTAGAAACAATGCACGACCCAGGGAGAGACAGAGACAAGAGAGAGAATTAAACAACTGTGTGAGTTGATTAAGTTAAGTCTACTTTAAGGAGTCAAGCACTTAACATCCATTTAAGCTTCCACTGAGCAAAGAAATTTCAATAAGATTGCTATTATTGTTGTCATTTGCTTTTTATTTCCTGACTTTTTAAATGCCTTTCATGTGTCTTTATTTTGTTTTTTGCAATGAGCACAGTTTTTTTTTTCTTTCCACCTTATACCTTGAACACCATAATTAGATGGACACTGTTCTTAATTTTTATTTATTTATTTATGCATTTTCCGCTGTGCCAAGTCTTTGTTGCTGCACAGGCTTTTGTATAGTTGTGGCTACTCTTCATCGCAGTGTGCGAACTTCTCACAGGCTGCTCTTGTTGCAGAGCACAGGCTCTAGGGCTCTTCAGCAGTTGGATTCTTCACCACTGAGCCACCAGGGAAGCCCCAACACTATTCTTCTTTACTCTCAATAAATAAGTCCCCCACTCAGGAAGTAAAGCTCCTAGAATGTGAACTACTTCTAAATTATTAGAACCACTCTGAAGAACCCACACGTCTGGAGAAAATAATGAAGAGACTTTAGATCAGCAAAATAGTTGACAGTTCATCCATTGACATCTGTCTTTTCCTCTTGTGAAAGTTAGTCTCTATATCAGTTAGATTTATTTTCATTCCAGGCCACAGAAAAGCCAGCTCATTGGCTTGGGGACCAGGACAAAGTTGGCATGAGTGTTTAATTCATTTATGGCTTAAAAGCAGACTCACTCTCTTTAGTGATTCTGGATACTGAAAGGTTGTTTCTGAACCCACGAAAAGACGTTGGGATTCTTGGCCTGCAGAGGAGAAGAATTCAATCTGGGGCCAGAGACGAGGCTTGATTGCTCAGAACTTTTGTGTATTAAAGTTTTATTAAAGTATAAAGGATTTTGAGACATGAAGATGGCGGAGGAATAGGACGGGGAGACCACTCTCTCCTCCACAAATTTATCGAAAGAACATCTGAACGCTGACCAAACTTCACAAAACTACTTCTGAAGGCTGGCTGAGGACGTCAGGCTTTCACAAAAACTGCGCATTATCTTCAAAAGAGTCCTCTATTACACCTTTAACTTTCATTTTCATAACCCACTATTAACTTGCAAAAAAAAAAAAAAAACCTATTTTTGAAGCAAACTACATACATATATCTTATACCTTTTGTGTTTTCTTTTTTTTTTAATGTTTTTTTCCTGTTCTACATTTTTTTTACTGTTTCTTTTTTTACTGTTTTACTGTTTTTTTTCTTTTTACACTGTTTCCTTTTTTCTTTCTTTTTTTTTTTTTTAGATTGTAAGTTTTATAAGAGTCTGACCTCTACTCTAGATTTTTAATCTTTGTTTTACATATTTGATATCAACTTTGTACATTTAAGAACCCAATCTTTAGGACCCATTTTTACTCAGGAGTGTGATCACTGGCCTGATCACTCTCTCCCCCTATTGATGCTCTTTCTTCTCCCCCAGGGAACCTCTATCTCCCACCCTCCTCCTTCTCTTCTCAACCCAATTCTGTGAATCTCTGAGGGTGTTCTGGGTACCAGAGAACACTTTAGGAACAGGATACTGCCCAGATCTCTCTCTCCCCTCTTAATTCCTCCCTTTCTACTCATGCTCACCTCTGTTACCTTCGTCCCCCCTCTCTATGTATCTCTGTGAATCACTCTGAGGGTTCCAAACTGTGGAAAGCACAGAGGGAAGTGCTTACTGGCTAGATTGCTCTCTCCACATTTGAATTCCCCTCTTCCCCTCCTGGTCACCTCAACCCACCCCCCCCACCTCATCTCTCCATGTAACTCAGTGAACCTTTCTGGGTATCCCTCACTGTGGAGAATCTTTTCACCATTAACCTAAAAGTTTTACTATTGAGGCTGTATGGAAGGAGAAGTCTTGAGGCTACTGCAAGAATAAGACTGAAAACCAGGGGAAACATTAATTAATAAGAGACCATCCAATAGCCTCCATAAATTCACTGAAACCAAGCTCCACCCAAGAGACAATAAGTTCCAGAGCAAGACATACCACGCAAATTCTCCAGCAACGCAGGAACATAGACCTGAGCATCAATATACAGGCTGCCCAGAGGCACACCAAATCCATAGACATCTCAAAAATTAATACTGGTCACTCCATTACACTCTAGAGAGCAGAAATCCAGCTCCACCTACCAGAACACCGACACAAGCTCCCCCAACCAGGAAACCTTGACAAGCCACCTGTCCAACCCCAACCGCAGTGAGGAACCTCCACAACAAAGAGGAACTTCATACTACCAGAATACAGAAGGGCCACGCCTAACACAGCAATCTAAACAAGATGAAAAGGCAGAGAAATACTCAGCAAGTAAAGGAAAATGAGAAATGCCCACAAAGCCAAACAAAAGAGGAGGAGATAGGGACTCTATCTGAAAAAGAATTTAGAATAAGGATAATAAAAATGATCCAAAATCTTGAAAGCAAAATGGAGTTACAGATAAATAGCCTGGAGACAAAGATTGAGAAGATGCAAGAAATGTTTATCAAGGACTTAGAAGAAATAAAAGGGAATCAATATAGAATGAATAATGAAATAAAGGAGATAAAAGACACTCTGGAGGGAACCAACAGTAGAATAACGGAGGCAGAAGATAGGATAAGTGAGGTAGAAGATAGAATGATGGAAATAAACGAAGCAGAGAGGAAAAAAGAAAAAAGAATCAAAAGAAATGAGGAAAACCTCCGGGACCTCTGGGACAATATGAAACGCCCCAACATTCGAATCATAGGAGTCCCAGAAGAAGAAGATAAAAGGAAAGGCCATGAAAAAATACTCGAGGAGATAATAGTTGAGAATTTCCCTAAATTGAGGAAAGAAATAGTCACAGAAGTCCAAGAAACCCAGAGAGTTCCAAACAGGATAAACCCAAGGCGAAACACCCCAAGACACATATTAATCAAATTAACAAAGATCAAACACAAAGAACAAATATTAAAAGCAGCAAGGGAAAAACAACAAATAACACACAAGGGGATCCCCATAAGGATAACAGCTGATCTTTCAATAGAAACCCTTCAGGCTAGAAGGGAATGGCAGGACATACTTAAAGTAATGAAAGAGAATAATCTACAACCCAGATTACTGTACCCAGCAAGGATCTCATTCAGATATGAAGGAGAATTCAAAAGCTTTACAGACAAGCAAGAGCTGAGGGAATTCAGCACCACCAAACCAGCTCTCCAGCAAATGCTAAAGGATCTTCTCTAAACAGGAAACACAGAAAGGATGTTTCAACACGAACTCAAAACAACAAAGTAAATGGCAACGGGATCATACTTATCAATAATTACCTTAAATGTAAATGGGTTGAATGCCCCAACCAAAAGACAAAGGGTTGCTGAATGGATACAAAAACAAGACCCCTATATATGCTGTCTACAAGAGACCCACCTCAAAACTAGGGACACACACAGGCTGAAAGTGAAAGGATGGAAAAACATATTCCATGCAAACGGAGACCAAAAGAAAGCAGGAGTCGCAATACTCATTTCAGATAAAATAGACTTTAAAATAAAGGATGTGAAAAGGGACAAAGAAGGACACTACATAAAGATCAAAGGATCAATTCAAGAAGAAGACGTAACAATCATAAATATATATGCACCCAACATAGGAGCACCACAATATATAAGGCAAATACTAACAAGTATGAAAGGGGAAATTAACAATAACACAATAATAGTGGGAGACTTTAATACTCCACTCACGCATATGGATAGATCAACTAAACAGAAAATTAACAAGGAAACACAAACTTTAAATGATACAATAGACAAATTAGATTTAATTGATATTTACAGGAGTTTCCACCCCAAAACAATCAATTTTACCTTTTTCTCAAGTGCACATGGAACTTTCTCCAGGATAGATCACATCCTGGGCCATAAATCTAGCCTTGGTAAATTCAAAAAAATTGAAATCATCCCAGCCATCTTCTCTGACCACAATGCAGTAAGATTAGACCTCAATTACAGGAAAAAAACTATTAAAAGTTCCAACATATGGAGGCTAAACAACACGCTTCTGAATAACCAACAAATCACAGAAGAAATCAAAAAAGAAATAAAATTATGCATAGAAACGAATGAAAATGAAAACACAACAACCCAAAACCTATGGGACACTGTAAAAGCAATACTAAGGGGAAGGTTCATAGCAATACAGGCGTACCTCAAGAAACAAGAAAAAAATCAAATAAATCAACTAACTCTACACCTAAAGCAACTAGAGAAGGAAGAAATGAAAAACCCCAGGGTCAGTAGAAGGAAAGAAATCTTAAAAATTAGGGCAGAAATAAATGCAAAAGAAACAAAAGAGACCATAGCAAAAATAAACAAAACTAAAAGCTGGTTTTTCGAGAAGATAAACAAAATTGATAAGCCATTAGCCAGACTCATCAAGAAACAAAGGGAGAAGAATCAGATCAACAAAATTAGAAATGAAAATGGAGAGATCACAACAGACTCCACAGAAATACAAAGGATCATAAGAGACTACTACCAACAGCTATATGCCAATAAAATGGACAACTTGGAAGAAATGGACAAATTCTTAGAAAAGTATAACTTTCCAAAACTGAACCAGGAAGAAATAGAAGATCTTAACAGACCCATCACAAGCACGGAAATCGAAACTGTAATCAGAAATCTTCCAGCAAACAAAAGCCCAGGACCAGACGGCTTCACAGCGGAATTCTACCAAAAATTTAGAGAAGAGCTAACACCTATCCTACTCAAACTCTTCCAGAAAATTGCAGAAGATGGTAAACTTCCAAACTCATTCTATGAGGCCACCATCACCCTAATTCCAAAACCAGACAAAGATGTCACAAAAAAGGAAAACTACAGGCCAATATCACTGATGAACATAGATGCAAAAATCCTTAATAAAATTCTAGCAAACAGAATCCAACATCATATTAAAAAGATCATACATCATGACCAAGTGGGCTTTATCCCAGGAATGCAAGGTTTTTTTAACATCCGCAAATCAATCAATGTAATACACCACATTAACAAATTGAAAGAAAAAAACCATATGGTTATCTCAATAGATGCAGAAAAAGCCTTTGACAAAATTCAGCATCCATTTATGATTAAAACCCTCCAGAAAGCAGGAATAGAAGGAACATATCTCAACATAATAAAAGCTATATATGACAAACCCACAGCAAACATTATCCTCAATGGTGAAAAATTGAAAGCATTTCCCCTAAAGTCAGGAACAAGGCAAGGATGCCCACTTTCACCACTACTATTCAACATAGTTTTGGAAGTTTTGGCCACAGCAATCAGAGCTGAAAAAGAAATAAAAGGAATACAGATAGGAAAAGAAGAAGTAAAACTCTCACTGTTTGCAGATGACATGATCCTCTACATAGAAAACCCTAAAGACTCTACTAGAAAATTACTAGAGTTGATCAATGAATATAGTAAAGTTGCAGGATATAAAATTAACACACAGAAATCCCTTGCATTCCTATACTCCAATAATGAGAAAACAGAAAGAGAAATTAAGGAAACAATACCATTCACCATTGCATCAAAAAGAATAAAATACTTAGGAATATATCTACCTAAAGAAACAAAAGACTTATATATAGAAAACTATAAAACACTGATGAAAGAAATCAAAGAGGACACAAGCAGATGGAGAAATATACCGTGTTCATGGATTGGAAGAATTAATATAGTGAAAATGAGTATTCTACCCAAAGCAATCTACAGATTCAATGCAATCCCTATCAAGCTACCAATGGTATTTTTCACAGAACTAGAACAAATCATCTCACAATTTGTATGGAAATATAAGAAACCTCGAATAGCCAAAGCAATCTTGAGGAAGAAGAATGGAACTGGAGGAATCAACCTGCCTGACTTCAGGCTGTACTACAAAGCCACAGTCATCAAGACAGTATGGTATTGGCACAAAGATAGAAATATAGATCAATGGAACAAAATAGAAAGCCCAGAGATAAACCCACGCACATATGGACACCTTATCTTCGACAAAGGAGGCAAGAATATACAATGGAGAAAAGACAATCTCTTTAACAAGTGGTGCTGGGAAAACTGGTCAACCACTTGTAAAAGAATGAAACTAGAACACTTCCTAACACCGTACACAAAAATAAACTCAAAATGGATTAAAGATCTAAACGTAAGACCAGAAACAATAAAACTCCTAGAGGAAAACATAGGCAAAACACTCTCCGACATAAATCACAGCAGGATCCTCCATGACCCACCTCCCAGAATATTGGAAATAAAAGCAAAAATAAACAAATGGGACCTAATTAAAATTAAAAGCTTTTGCACAACAAAGGAAACTATAAACAAGGTGAAAAGACAGCCTTCAGAATGGGAGAAAATAATAGCAAATGAAGCAACAGACAAACAATTAATCTCAAAAATATACAAGCAACTTCTGCAGCTGAATTCCCAAAAAATAAACGACCCAATCAAAAAATGGGCCAAAGAACTAAACAGACATTTCTCCAAAGAAGACATACAGATGGCTAACAAACACATGAAAAGATGCTCAACATCACTCATTATTAGAGAAATGCAAATCAAAACCTCAATGAGGTATCATTTCACACCAGTCAGAATGGCTGCTATCCAAAAGTCTACAAGCAATAAATGCTGGAGAGGGTGTGGAGAAAAGGGAACCCTCTTACACTGTTGGTGGGAATGCAAACTAGTACAGCCACTATGGAGAACAGTGTGGAGATTCCTTAAAAAACTGGGAATAGAACTGCCATATGACCCAGCAATCCCACTGCTGGGCATATACACCGAGGAGACCAGAATTGAAAGAGACGCGTGTACCCCAATGTTCATCGCAGCACTGTTTACAATAGCCAGGACATGGAAGCAACCTAGATGTCCATCAGCAGACGAATGGATAAGGAAGCTGTGGTACATATACACAATGGAATATTACTCAGCCGTTAAAAAAAATACATTTGAATCGGTTCTACTGAGATGGATGAAACTGGAGCCCATTATACAGAGTGAAGTAAGCCAGAAAGAAAAACAACAATACAGTATACTAATGCATATATATGGAATTTGAAAGATGGTAACGATAACCCTATATGCGAGACAGAATAAGAGACACAGATGCATGGAACAATTTTATGGACTCTGAGGGAGAAGGTGAGGGTGGGACGTTCTGGGAGAATGGCATTGAGACATGTGTATTGTCATATGTGAAACAGAGCACCATTCCATGTTCGATGCATGTGACAAGGGCTCAGGGCCGGGGCAATGGGATGATCCAGAAGGATGGGATGGGGAGGGAGGTGGGTGGGGGGTCCGGGAAGGGGAACACATGTAAACCCATGGCTGATTCATGTCAATGTATGGCAAAAACTATTACAATATTGTAAAGTAATTAGCCCCCAACTAAAATAAATAAATTTATTAAAAAAAAAAAAAAGTATAAAGGAGATAGAGAAAGCTTCTGACATAGGCATCAGAAGCGGGCAGAAAGAGTACCCACTTGCTAGTGTTAGCAATGGGATTATATACTCTCAAAGTAGTAATTACAGTGAATCAAAAGAATGTCTGGAGGTTGTAAAGACCTCACCAGACCCACTGCCATAATTTACAATTTAAGATAACAGAATTAGCCAGAAGGTTTTTTTCCAGAGACTGTCCTCAAGCAGGATACATTATTGTTATATAATCCTAAGGAATGTAGAGAAAAAAAAAATAGTTTGTCCTTTCTTCCTCCTTGAGAATTCCAGACCTCTCTCTCCTTGGGGACCCCTAGACTTCTTATCAATCTGCCTAGGAAATGACTCTCTCAACACTAAGGCAAAACAGAAGTAGCAGCTATACCCCTAGGTTCCCCTAGGTTTATATTTTGCAAACAGGGTGATGCTTTTCATCCCCCAAGATTGCCACACAACTCTCAGGCCTGACTTAATCAGGTCACATGCCCATATGTGGACCAACTATTGAAGCCAAGACAATGCTATCTTTGATGGTCAAGGCCTGCATCACATGTGAGTAGAAAGTGGGAAGGGGGTGGTGCCTCAATGGAAAATCAGCAAATTGTTACCAAAATAAGGGAGAAGGGAGTCTGGACATCCCTGTTGTCCACCACAGTCATCTCTAGAGTATGTGTGGACCTTCAGTTGAAGAAAAGTACAGGACTTTCCTTTATAATTAATGCATATATTGAGCATCATGAAGGGTGTGCCTGTTGGTTCTCCGACTATAATGGTTACTGGGGTTATAATCCTGAGATTTCAAAGTCACACTCTTGACTAGCACTACTTAGTACTAATTAGTATTACTGTGATGTATCTTTCCCAGCTTCCCTTGCTGTTAGATTGAGGCCATAATGGGCCAATGGATTTAAGTGGAAGTAATGTGTGTTACTTGTGAGTTGAATCAGTTAAAGTCTTCCTCTGTTCCTTTCATTCTCTGCCTTGGTGACCCTGAAGGCTGTATGTTCTACAGGCTGTGTGTTCTACAGTCTGTATGTTCTAAAGCTGTGAGGAAAGACACATCACAGGTGAGGAGAAGGTAACTGAATATTGTTGAGAAGAGGTTTTGATGTAGTATGGAAATATATTTATTATTACAAATACGTGTCTGTCAAATACAAATCAAAATCTTACTTTTAGAATCAAAACCACAACAGGAAAAGAAAGATAACATTGTCTTAGCCAATGGCAATGGGCTAAAACAATACTTGGCATCTACATACTAGCAGGTATATCATCAAAAAGAGGAATGTGTTCCCACCATGAAAGATGAATACTAGAACTTCAATGGTAAGAGATTATTATGTCAAACGACTATGAAAGTGTCAGTTTTTCAGGGATGTCTACTCTGACCAACAAACTTAAATATATACCCTGCCAATTATTTTGCATTTCCTTCACAGCTTTTACCACAGCTTGTAATTATTTATTTTTTTGCCTATTTTTTTCTGTCTTCCCCACTAGACTAAATACTTCATGAGTACGCAGATCACGTCTGCTTTGTTCTCACAATATATCCAGTCCCTGATGTTTGGGGAGTAGCATTATTTTAGTCAGGGTGGGACAGGCTCTGCTGTGGTAACAGAGAAATCTCTGAATCTCAGCAGCTTAGAGAAATAAAGCATGTTTCTCATTCATGCAAAATCTATTTCAGTTTGGACAGCTTTCCTTCATGTTACAGACATGCCATCTAGAACACACAGCCTCCAGGGTCGCCAAGACAGAGAATGAGAGGGATAAAGGAAGACTTTAACTGATAACACGCATTACTTCCACTTAAATTCATTGGCCCCACATGGCCCCAAATCTAACAGCAAGGGAGGCTGGGAAATGTAGGTAATGACAGATGTATGGAGAGTGTCTACTGCCTCAACCACACAGTTATTCCCAACTTTTCTGGTTTCCATGAGGAGGAACTTATTCTAAAATCCCGAGTCCTCTTTCCACTCACTCTCTTACTCTGCTTTGAGAGGGGGAGTAACTCAGCTACTGGGTCCTTTGGGAGAAGGAACTGAGCTTGTTGGCACAATCCCTCTCTTGCTTCCATTCTCTGGGGGTGTATCTGATAGCATGGAACACACAGTCTGTGCTGGTTCTCTGTACTGCAAGTTGGGCTGAAAAAAGATGCCCCCAGCACACTCAGGAGTGTGAGACCTTGTGATGGTCCAGAATGCATAAGAATGGATGAAAAAATTCATTTTATTCTGAGGCTGAGTGTTGGGAAAGCCATTACTGCTGTTCCTTGTAGCCTTACACCTTCAGTGGTGTTTATCTACAATTGCGGTGATGTGCTAATCTCCATCTGCCTAATAATTTCAGTGTTCTCCTCTCAACTGGCTCTGAACTCAGGCAGGAAGCAAGAAGAAGCATGATAGACCCTGCCACCCAACACAAGTTTCTTTAGTCCTAATAAGTGCTCAGTAAACAACCAGTGAATGAATGAGCCTGAACATCTAGTCCAACTTTCCCCTTTCGGGAACCCAGAGGTGACCTGACTGCTCAGAATCTCTTATCTTGATAGCTGATCTCCAAATGTCTACCGTATCTAATACATGCTGCTAATACCAAACCAGGAAAGAATCGAAAGCAATATCTTACCTGGCACACTCTCTCCATAATTTTAGAGACCTTTCTCATAAGGAAGAGGGAGATTGAGAAAAAGAAAGCAGATTAAACTCCTCTGAGTACGTAACATGCCATTCTTTTCTAGGAGGTGAGAGTAGGGGGGACAGGTAAATGCTTCCCCCGTCTCCACTCGTATCACCCAAACCATTGAATACTTTTGGGTGAATCATTCCCAGGCTAAACTGATAATCCTCAAAGCAAACTTTTCTTTCTTGGCCATAAAAGAGCAATAGCTTGTTAGTCATACAACTATTTAACCCAGTCCCTCCCTAGTTCTACAACGGAGCTCCAAGCCCAGAACTTATAATTCACCCACCCACACTTATTGAAATGAGATTATTGTTCCCACAGAAAAGAATCCTGCAATTGCACAAGTTCCAACTGTGTTCCAGAGAGTGATAAAGAGGAGAAGGCAAAGGCCTGGAGTCGTTTGGTAGGCTTCTAAGGGGCAGTAAAAAGGAATGAAAGATTTCAGCCCAGGTACACCTTGTGAAACTGTATTCCTGCAAATATCCAGAAGGCTCCCTCACCCTTTGATCTAGAAGCCACCACGAAGCCCTGACAGAGGGGTGGTCAGGATAAAAGCCCTTGTCATGGCCTGCAAAGTTGTAGCAGCCAGGAAGGAAGAACATCCAGCCTATGGGGGTTCAGGCTGAGGAATAGCTTGGCACAGCAGAAAGAGAAAAAGTTTCGGGATCATGTTAACAGGGATTGTGGTCTCAAACCTGCCACTTGTTGCCTATGAGAGTCAGAAATTACAACTTTGAGTGGAGTTTGTGTGCCAGGAACTATTTTAGTAACCGAAGTAAGACCTCAGCAGACCCTCCATCACCCGCAGGGAGCTAGACTTTCTGCTCCTTTAAAATGAGGATCATAACTTCTACCTTATAATTGTTATAAGAAGAGGAGATAATGCAGGCACAATGCCTGGCCCATAGTCTACACATAGTTGACAGAAGTGATGATTCTTTCTCACTCTTTGAGAAGGGCTGGTTTCAAGATATCTTGAAGAATAGGAGCCATTCATTTAAGGACCAAACTCCCAGCTGCAGCTCCGAAAAGAATCCAGCTAAAGCAAATATGGGGTTAAAAGGCAGGGTTTGGGCTTCAACTCCCTAACCATTCCAGAGACCAGAGGAGCTTCTGGGTTAAAATGACACATTGCAGGGGACACTGGGAGAGAATTGGAAGGGACTGGGTTTCTGGGTTGAGAACATGGAAGTAGGAGTCAAAGATGGACTGGCTGGGAGGCCACTAGAGGTTTGGAGGAAGATAGACATGCTTTGACTTCCCATCACTCCTTTTTAGAGAGGCAAGAGTAAAGAGAGCAAACCAGTCTGTCCTTGGAGGATGAAGTTCTCGAGGCAAAGAGGCAAGGCTGTTGTTTTCTGTGATGTTTCTGGATGACTTCCTGCTGCCCCAGCAGAGCCCAGATGCCTTGGGCACAACTGTCTCATCCATAGCCCTCTAACATTGCCTGAAAATCCATCCTCCTCCTAAACTGGAGACTCATCCTAAACAACAGTTCCTCCAGGGCCCTTTTGTATCCGTATTGGTACTAAAGCATCTTATGCGCTATCTGACCCAGAGAAATATTTATGTATACAGAAGCACACTTTTTACAAATTTAGAATAATGCTATATAAACTGGTTTGTACCTTCCTTTTTCCTCTCGAAGTTTAGAATTGTATCCTCATCTTTTTAATGGCTGCAGGGATTTCCTCATCTAGATATACCATGATTAACTTAAGAATTCTACTACTAATGGATGATTATAATTTTTCCTGTTCCTTTTAGCTTCTCAAATAAACTTTTTTTTTACTTCTTATTTTGTATTGGGGTATAGTCAAAGAGTCGACTCATTGGAAAAGACCCTGATGCTGGGAAAGATTGAGGGCAGAAGGAAAATGGGCAACAGAGGATGAGATGATTGGATAGCATCACTGACTCAATGGATATGAGTTTGAGCAAACTCCGGGAGATACTGAAGGACCGGCAAGCCTGATGTGCTGCAGTCCATGGGATTGCAAAGAATTGGACATGACTTAGTGACTAAACAGCAACAACAATAACTGATGAGCAGTGTTGTGATAGTGTCAGGTGAACAGCGAAGGGGCTCAGCCATACATATGAAATAAACTCTTTGCATTCTTGTCTGCATCACTGATTACTTCTAACAATAGAATCCCAGAAGTAATCATCACACTGTCTTGTGTATAGGGAGGCAGTAAGTGGTAAAGAACAAAAGATTGCAGCTAAACCACGTTGACCAAATGTGTGATTTGGGTCTGAAATTTAACCCCTCTGAACCTCAGTTTCCTTACTTGAAACTGTAGCTGATAAGAGTAACTAACAAGTAGGATTGTTGCAAAGAGCAAATAAATTAATATATATGAAACACATAGAACAGCACCTGGCATATGGTAAGTGTTCTATGAATATCTGCTATTATTATTGTAGTTATTGCTATTATTATTTATAATCACACGGTTGTGTCCCACAAGACTGGGAGGCCCTTGAGAGCAATGGCCATGTCTCATCCAGTCATGTATTCAAACCTCACAACCTGGCCCTGAGGAGGAGCTCTGTGCATATTTGCTAAATTAGAATCACTGATGTGGAAATCAACCACTGACTTGGTCATTGACCAATATGCCCCCGTAAGTGGTTCATTAGTTTGGATTAAATCTCTATCCTCAAATATATATTGAATCTTACCAGTACTTTGCACATATGTTTGGAATGAATTTATTGAATGTATTCTAAAGATAAGGATTGATAAAAGGAAGGAGAACGACGCATGAGGAATCTGGGTGCCCTAGGGAAAAAGCAGAGCAGACGTGAACAAGGAAGCAGAGAAAACAGGAAAGGGAGTGGCCAACCTGAAGACAAATGTCAGCAGCTCACTGATTTTTCCCAGGGTTGGCTCTGTACCTGTGAATTTATATTACAGCCAGGCTCCTATTCATTTAACTGTGGCTGATCATACCCCCTTCCATCAACAAGATAAACTTGGAATGAGGAAGTATACATGGAAGCCAATAATTACTGAGTGCCTACTGTCCAAAGAAGACTTAAATAACGATCTTACTTGAATCTCAGAGACATTCAAATGCTGGGAGCTCTATGTTATTATCCCCTCTCCTCAGATGAGAAAACCAAGACACAGCCATGAGTAGTCATGCAGCCGGGACACCGAGAGCAATAATTTAGACTCTGACCTCTGTACTTCCCTGTTCTAACCATTTCTTTCTTGTTTAAGCAGAACCCAAACAGGGCTCACTCCCAAGCAACAAACCATTCTAAGCTTAGTATTCTGGTTTCCTACACCAGGGCGGGAAAGGAAAGAATACATTTGCTTTAAATCCCACCCATTACACTGCCAGGAAACAAGCACTGTCATTAGCCTTTGTTTTTGCTTAGGTACCATGGTTAGAGAAGCAAAGGTGTTGAAACAGGTAAAAGTTAAGTCTGCCCAGTCGACAGGTGGAGACTTGCATCATCAGAGAACAGAAACTGTTGAAAGTTTTATAGTTGGAGGAAAGCCAGCACAGCTGAATGTCAGAGACAGCGTTCAAAGTTTGACGCAAGCTTCCTTTCAATCATCAGCTTCCCTCTTGGTTGTAAAAAGAGGGAAAAAGGAAAAGAAACAGAATTTTGTTGTTAGTTTTCATTTTTGACCGTCAGACTGTGATCCCAGTCCTCAATAAAAGGGAGATTGAAATGATTCACTGTGGTCCCTACAAGAATTTGGTATTTTCTGGAGAAAAGCAAGCACAGATATATTTATATATCTGGAAATATATGTACTGCTTAGGTATCTGAATCATTCATGTTCTGGAGTAAAATCTTAGATTTATTTTCAGTGGTGTTTCCAAGGATTTGATAACACAAATCTTCCATTATTGTCTCATGTGTTATCATCTCTTGATGGGGAAATAAAATAGAGACTAGAATTTATTTTCCAACTGATACAGGGAGGAAACTTGAGGCACTTGATGAAGCAACTCATCTAAAAAGTATAGATAAATAAAAGGCATTTTTGAAAAAAAAAAATCAACTCATCCAGGGCCCAGCCCCATAATCATAAATTTCAAGACCTTATTGGATGCTGCGCTGCCACTATCTCAGAGATCCTCTGTGGTCTATTCCTGGATGAAAGTGTGAAAGTGCTATTCACTCGGTCATGTCCGACTCTTTGCGAGCCCATGGACTGTAGCTTGCCAGGCCTCTCTATCAGTGGAATTCTCCAGGCAAGAATACCAGAGTGGGTTGCCATTCCCTTCTCCAAGGGATCTTCTTGACCCAGGGACTGAACTTCGGTCTCTCGCGTTGCAGGCAGATTATTTACCGTCTGAGACACCGGGCATTGACAACCGTCCAAACTCTGCCTCAGCATGCTCAGAAAAGAAACATTTTTTTTTTCTCTTTGTGGGATGCCATATTTCAAAGAAAATATTCCCCATGAGCAAGGCAGATACTCAACAGGCATTGAGCAGGCTTGGGGAAGGCTGGAATCTATCTGCAAGGCAGTATTAGTCCCAGGTGGTTACTGATCAATTACACAGTTATGCTGATCATTTATTGAACCACTAAGAAATCTGTTTCTTCAGTAACAGGTACATGGCCGCTTCAAAATCTTAATTGACGCTTCACTGTTGTTCGTGTTACAAACTCTTTATCTTCACTGTATCAGGTTTATATTTACGACTTGAAGGTATTGAATATTTACTGAAAGCCAAACACTGATAAAGCACTTCTAAAGATTTTGCTCATTTATCCTTACAGTCACTCTCATGAAGGATTACTAGCCCCCCATTTTCTGGATGAGAAAACTGAGGGTTATAATTATACCTCATTGAGGGAAGCAGAAGACCAAAGGAGCCATTAGCCATAAGAACTACATTATGAATTATTCTAGGGATCTTTAGAAAGAAACCATCATCTCAGTTAGTGGCCTGTTGAGAGAGGATGACTTCTGAGATGCCTGGGGTGGGGGTGGGAGGTGGGGGGTGTGGAGTGAGGTCCTGGAGAGTGGTGAATGAAGGGGAGGAAGGCATTATAGACAAAGGGAACACCATAATGAAAAGGCCTGGGGTCTTGAGAGAAGACAGTGAATTTGCAATACATCTTAAAGGCAGCTCACTTGACTCCTGACCTGGCTCTCTTCACCTTATACAGAGCAGGTATATACCTTACACTTGCTAACTTATACAGAGCAGGTATATACCTTGTTGTATGATTGCCTTCTGTGTGGGCCATATGCTTGACTTCACAGCACTTGCCCCTAGAGATGGATCTCCAAGCTCCCAAGGATGGAATTGGTTCTTAAACCCCACTTGATGTCATGGTGATAGGGGTGTTAGTTGCTCAGTCATGTCCAACTCTGTGTAACCCCATGGACTGTAGGGCACCAGGATCCTCTGTCCATGGGATTCACCAGGCAGGAATACTGGAGTGGGTTGCCATTGCCTTCTCCAGGGGATCTTCCTGATCCAGGAATCGGTGATAGGGTTGGCATTGGTTAATCCCTCAGCAGGCAAGCAGAAAGTTTATTTCAGGAGCCAGGCTTGGGTGGACAAAATGTTCAGGCCTTCTAGATTCTTTCATAATAAGTAGAAATTTTTTCTTTTCCTCCAGTGATACCTGTAATAAATTTTAACTAAAGGCAATAACCAGCTCCACTCACCAAATGGCAATCAGCTGTGAGTATCAACCCTCAGGGAATCATTCCTCTTTTAAAAAGAAAATTCTCATTTAAATAAATTACACATTGGCCTCTGGGTTAATGTGCAAATTGTAGGATATGACTACCAGTAGTTTTGCCGAGAACATATGAGACATTATTTGTAAAACTTGGTGCTTTCTGCCGTAAGCTATTAACCCATTCTGAGCTTTAATGAGATAAGCTGTGGATCTAGAATGTTCTGGGGAGTTTTACACTGACTTAAATGAGAAAAAAAAGTAGAATCAGAGAAAAGCATATCTAGAGAGGTTTTAGCATGGACTTCTCTAGAAATTTCAAACTTGTTTTTAAGGATGGAAATCATTTTTCAGACAACATCTTAAATGGACCCTGAGGTAGGCATCTTATTATTCCTCCTTTGTCTCCTTCTTGATAAAATACACCTAAATTTTCTTGAAGAAAATAACCTTATTCTGTGTATATTATATGGGATTGACCCCAACCCAGCTTCTGCCATTAGCAAGTCTAGCTTAAGCCCAAAGCTGGCACAGGAGGCAGATCTCTGAGCAATACAAAGAAATGAACCTCTAAGGTAGTTAACATGCTGGATCAAGCTGTACCTGAAACCAACTGACTTTAGCCTTCTTAATTATGTAAATAAAGAGATTATCTCTTATACTTAAGCAAGTATGAGTGGAACTTTCTGTTACTTGCAAATTAAAGCTTTGTAAAAGAGTCCAAACCCCAGCAATATAAAAAAGGTAAGTCTAGACTCCTCTGGTTAAAATGAGGGTAGGAAACTTGGGGCCCTACTCACAATGTACTCCCTCAATTTTCTGAAAGCTCTGTAGATGGACTCTGCAATCTAGTTCAATTCTTTTATTTTACAGATAGACAAACCATGGTCCAAAGAAAGATACTAAAATGGTGGCAGCATGCTTGAAGGCATTAGAATTTGAGTACAGGTTTTTTCTTTTTTAAAAGCAAGTCCTACTGAGATGGATGAAACTGGAGCCCATTATACAGAGTGAAGTAAGCCAGAAAGAAAAACAACAATACAGTATACTAATGCATATATATGGAATTTGAAAGATGGTAACGATAACCCTATATGCGAGACAGAATAAGAGACACAGATGCATGGAACAATTTTATGGACTCTGAGGGAGAAGGTGAGGGTGGGACGTTCTGGGAGAATGGCATTGAGACATGTGTATTGTCATATGTGAAACAGAGCACCATTCCATGTTCGATGCATGTGACAAGGGCTCAGGGCCAGGGCAACGGGATGATCCAGAAGGATGGGATGGGGAGGGAGGTGGGTGGGGGGTCCGGGAAGGGGAACACATGTAAACCCATGGCTGATTCATGTCAATGTATGGCAAAAACTATTACAATATTGTAAAGTAATTAGCCCCCAACTAAAATAAATAAATTTATAAAAAAAAAAAATAAAAAAAAATAAAATAAAATAAAATAAAAAAAAAAAAAAAAAAAAAGCAAGTCCAGAAAATTAGGATGAGTAGTTACTACTTAAAAATTAAAAAAGATTTTATTGAGGGAAATCACAATAATATAAGACACAAAACAACACTAAACAAGCTATCAATAATTATAGCACAATAACACAAGTAATATGTGTTTCACACAGTTCATAAAAAGCATTGACAGTTATTGCTCTATGGATAGTTGGTCATCCATCAGAAAAACGGATTTGTGTAGACCTGACCATGCATCTTATAAACTTGCCAGAGAAATTTCTGGTATGTTCTAGTAAAAATACACTTTTCCTTTGGGAGCTGGCTTTATATAATGCCATTCATCTTACCTTTTACTATTGTGGGAAGCGTCACACCATGTAAACTCAACTTTCTTCTGAAGGACTACACTATTGCAGAAGATGCCTTTAAGAGAAACTAAAAGAAATTCAACATACAGATCAAAATTTGGTAGCACAATGGGAAAGTCATGTGGTAGACAATTGTGACTAGAAAAAGGTCAGAAGATTGGCAAAGTTAGTAAGTCAAAGAGGGGAAAGTAGGTTCTGGCCATGAATATATAACTGATAAGTGAGTCATTGTTCTCTTCATTTAAATAAAATAATCTACGTAAAGGGGCTAATTCCACAAACCACACTGCCTCTTTTCTCTATTCCAGTGAGAAAAAAAAACCCACACAATTTAGTGGTTAGATAAACAGATACTAAGCCAAAATTTGAAAGAACATCATTTCCTTCTGTCTCTTATCGAAAGATAAATCATTGCATGACCCCTTTCTGAAGTTGAAGACGTGTCTTATAGAAATACATATCTTTAAGAGCTTGGAGCTCAACTCAGTATAAAATTCTTTTAATCCTTCTGTTTGATGAAATGGTAGTAATACTAGTAATAGCTCATCCATGCTGGTTAAAAGAGTTTACTTTTGGAGAGCCATATGAATGTTTTTGTATTATTTTTTGTTGCTTGTTGCACTTTCATCTAACATTTTTTTCCTTTTTAAAAAATATTTATTTATTTGGCTGGGTTGCGTCTCAGTTGTGGCAAGGGGGATCTGCCTTTCAGCACAGGGACACTACAGTAGCGGCACCTGGGTTTAGTTGTTCCAAGGCATGTGAAATCTTAATTCCCCAACCAGGGATTGAACCCATGTTCCCTGCATTGCAAGGCAGATTCTTAACCACTGGACCACCAGGGAAATCCCTTATCTAGTATTTTGGAGTAAAGGAGAGTTCTTCAAAACTTCATTTGCTTTTAGTGGCAAAGTTGCTGAAGTACTTAAGAAACAAGAGGCTACGAGTTGTTACATAAAAATGTAATGATTTATTCAAGAAAAGGCAAGGAAATTAAGTTTCCCTGATATACATAAAGAGTAATTTTGCTATTCAAACTACATCTTGTTTGGGCTTCCACCACTGAAAGCACTGATACCTAGTTACTTTCAAGGAGTAATTAGAAATGCCCTTTTGGATGAGTTTTAGTAAAATTTGAGATTGTGCAGTTTTTCCGAGATCTAATATCCCACAGCAATATGCTGCCATGTTAATTGCCTGAATTCTACCCTACTCTTGCCACTTACTAATTATGTGAACTTGGGCAAATTATTTATCTTTTCTCAGATGACATTCTCAGTTTTCTCATCTATAAAATGGAGATATATTCAGTACTTTAATAAGGTTGTTGTAAAGATGTTATGAGTTAGTTAATATATATACGCTCTGCTGTGCTTAGTCGCTTAGTCATCTCCATCTCTTTGAGACCCTATGGGCTGTAGTCTGCCAGGCTCCTCTGTCCATGGGATTCTCCAGGCAAGAATACTAGAGTGGGTTGTCATGCCCTTCTCCAGGGGATCTTCCTGACCCAGTGATTGAACCTACATCTCTTATGTCTCCTGCGTTGGCAGGTGGGTTCTTTACCCTAGCAACACCTTGGAACCCTATATCACTCACTCAGTCCTGTCCAACTCTTTGTGACCCCATGGACTGCAGCACACCAGGCTTCCCTGTCCATCACCAACTCCCGGAGCTTGCTCAGACTCATGACCATCGAGTCGTTGATGCCATCCAACCATCTCATCCGCTGTCATCCCCTTCTCCTCCTGCCTTCAATCTTTCCCAGCATCAGGGTCTTTTCTAATGAGTTGGCTCTCAACATCAGGTGGCCAGAGTATTGGTGCTTCAGCTTCAGCATCAGTCCTTCCAATGAATATTCAGGCCTCATTTCCTTTAGGATTGACTGGTTTGATCTCCTTGCAGTCCAGCAACCCTATATACATATCTATCTATCCATCTATCTATATGTGTGGCTCTTAAGATTATTCCTGGCATATGGGAAACATGTAGCGTTAGTCTTTATTAACTTATGTGCCTAGTGTAATTGACATGAGCAGGCAGTCTGTACCATGAAGGGCTTCACTTTGAGAAAAACTGATATTGAAAAACCTGATCTCATCATCCAGATAAATAAGGCTACTCTTTCTGGTCAGCCTGGATATTCACTGACTGCAGGAGGCAGGATTCTAAGATTCTCCCAAGATTTCCTCCCTCTTTATGTATGGATCCTTTATAATCTTCTCCTCTTAAGTGCAAGCAGAACCTTATATATGATGGGGTATCACTCTTCCCTCATAGCTCAGATAATAAAGAATCTGCCTGCAGTGCAGGAGACCCAGGTTCAATCCCTGGGTCGGGAAGACCCCCTGGAGAAGTAAATGGCAGACCACTCCAGTATCCTTGCCTGGAAAATCCCATCGACAGAGGAGCCTGGTGGGCTGCAGTCTATGGGGTAGCAAAGAGTAGGGCACAACTGAGCAACTAACACTATATCACTTGTTATTTGATAATCAATCAGTTGAGTTTGAGTTAACCGAAAGCAAAGTTAGCTGGATGGACCTGACCCAATCAAGTGAGCCCTTAAAGGGAAAATCTCCTTCTTAAAGTGTGGGAGGGCCTATGGAAGGAGCCACATGGCAAGGAACTGGGAATGATGTGTGGACCACAGCCAGAGACATAGTGGGGGCCTTGGCCCCACAGTAACTGAATTCTTTGGATAACCATGTGAGCTTAGATGGGAGCCCAAGTTCTAGAGGTGATTACAGCTGATGAAACCCTGAGCAGAGAACCCAGCTGAGCTCCACCTGAACTCTTAACCCCAGTAGAAGACTAAAGGATGACAAAGTTCTAGAGAAAGGATTCCATCCTTGTGGAACCCTGAGCAGGGAACCCAGCTGGGCTGCTCCTGAACTCTTAACCCTCATAACTGCAGAATAAATTGATGTTGTTTTAAGCTGTTGTATTTGTGGTAATTTGTTACACAGCAATAGAAAACAAATACCCTGCTAATGACCTAAGGTTGTGCCTCATCCTCTGGCCTCATGAGAAGCTTGAAGGCTAAGACAGTAAGGATATGGAGTCATCATTCGGCTTCTCATCTGCCCCTGTGAGGGAACCATAACTCACAGAGTCATGGGGCACCAGAGAATGGCTCTGTTCATTGTGTGGACCTGCCTCCTACTGGGGGGGGGGAAGCTGTTACCCCTGAAATGTCTTTAACATCCTCAGTACAATTCCCTAGAGAATCCTTCCTCTAGAAGGATTTGTCATCCTTTAAGCTTCTTCTTAATAGAAATTCCAAGAGACTTTCACTAACCACTCAATCTCACTCTAGCCACCTCCCTGAGATAACCCCTGACATCACCACATACCTCCATCATAGCACCGGTTTGTATGAGCATGTCACCTTACATTGTAAAAGACTTTGCAGACCTGATTAAGTTAAGGATTCTGAGATGAGGACATTATCCTGGGTTTACCACATGTGCCCACTGTAATCACAATAGACACTCTTAAAAGAGAGAGACAGGAAGAACAGAGACACAAAAGGAGATACGGCAACAGAATCAGAGACTGGAACAATTTGATTGCTGGCTTTGAAGATGGAATATTCCTGAAACTGAGGAATGCAGGCAGCCACTAAAAGCTGATAGACAAAGAAGCAGATTTTCCTGTAGAAATTCCAGAAGCAATGCAGTCTTGTGGACACCTTGATTTCACCTCAGTGAAACCCATTTTGGAAATCTGACCTCTGAGAACTGTAAGATAATACATTTTTATTACGTTAAGCCTCTAAATGGGTGGTAACTTGTTATAGCAGTAGTATGTTATAGCAGTAGTAGTATAGCATGCAGAAAGGTATAGAGACAGAACTATCTTAGACATTTGTCTCCCCTTTTTCTTCTTTTTTTTAAAAAAAATTTAATTTATTTATTTTTTCATTGAAGGATAATTGCTTTACAAAATTGTGTTGATTTCTGCCAAACATCAACATGAATCAGCCATAGGTATACATATGTCCCCTCTCTCTTGAATCTCCCTCACATCTCCCTTCCTATCCCACCCCTCTAGTTTGTTACAGAGCCCCAGTTTGAGTTCCCTGAGTCATACAGCAAATTCCCATTGACTATCTATTTTACATAAATATATATCCCCTCTTTATAAAGATCATCTTGCATTGCTTTGTCTACTAGCCAGTGATGCTAGGTCTTGCCAAGAATGGGAACCCGAATGTTTACCTCTAGTAAAGCTTTCCTCATCATCTCCCTGGCCTACTCTTCAACCTTGCCCCTTGGATGTGATTTGGCAGATGTAGACACAACAGAAGCTTCAGAATCAAAAAAAGTTGAATTCAAGTCTTTGTTCCATTACTTATCAGTATTATACATTAGGACAAACAATTACACCGCTTTGATTCAGTCTTTTCATCTCACTTTCAGCATTGCCACAAAGGTTAGGAGCCAAAGAAATCATAGCAAAGAAAATAATGCTATAGTTGATAACCAAAGCAACCTTCCAAGGAGATGGATGAAGTACTCATATTAGAGTTTTTCTGCGCTGGACATCCACAAGTTTGCAAGGTGGCAGGGGCTGTAGGTAGCTAAGTTCCTTATTCACATTATAGGAGAAGGCTAGGTGCCAACAGGCCTAGTCTTGGAAAGGAAGAAAAAGCAAAGATTGAATGGGGCAGAAAAGAGGAGGCCAGTGAATGACAGAAGGTAGCAAGTTCACTTATGTGAACTTCCTTGGAATTTCCAAATCTTCAGAAAAGAGTTCTCAATGTACACATTCTTAATGTGAGTATATTCATTTTTTACAGAAATGTATAAAGGCAATTCCTAGAACTGCTTTGAGTTAGGGCAAGACAGAAGTTTCAGGTGGAGGGTGACCTAAGAAGGCAAGCCCCTGGGAATTAGTTAAAAAAAAAAAAATCAAGGACGGATATTAGACTTCCAAGGACCATGAGATTGAGAATTGAACCAGGCTTAGGGTACAAGGCCAAAGCCCTACTAACAACTTATGATAGGAATACCTGGCAAGTTATAGTCACACAAACCAGCTAGAGACACACAAACAATTTTGAGGATGTTCTACACAATTTTTCCTCTCATTTGAAACATACTGTTTTCCAAGTTTGTTTAGATAAGAGACGTACTAAGTGCTGATGATCTGAACAGGAAAACAGTGTGTTTGACAGGTGGTAATAGCAATCAAGGAGTCCATTCCACCTCCAGGGCCAGAATTTATCCTCTTCATTGCCAATCACCTCTCTGCCCTCCAGTACAATGGTGTCTGCTGGGGAAGACTGAACACAAGAGAGCAGGTGGCTTCACAGGGCTCTCATTTGGGTAATGAGTTAGAACTTTTACCTAAAGCCAAGCCCAAGGACCCCTCCAGCTGCTATTCACTGGAAGTTGACAGCAAGGTGTGTGTGTGTGTGTGTGTGTAGAGGAAAGTTGAAATGTCTTTATAATAATCAACACATTCATACCTGTTTCCTTTATTATTTTTTTTTCCTTTCTGAAAACTGCAAGTTTCTTGGATCACTTGATTACTTTATGGGGTAATGAAAAAAAATCAAGCCTACCTTGAGGCAATCAGCTGCCTCTTCAAACAATTAGCTTTATGCATAATTTTCAAAGAACTCCTCATTGCCCCTTCTGAACTGCTGTGGGAAAAGATTGGAAAGAGATAGCCAAAGGCTAACAATATAGGGTGAGGCACCTGGACACCCTCCTCAGCTTAGAGAAATGTTAATGAGTTGCATTCTGGAGACAAAGAGAACTTTGACAAGAGAAAGTCTGGCAGTTGTCATAAGGCAGGAAACGTGACCATTATCAAGCCAGAGCTGGTTGTGCAAACACAATCTATATGTTTATATACCTTCTCCCAGCTTGCGGACATTGTTTAAATGGGAGGGGAAGAAAGTGTAAGGAGGAAATCCTCTTCCTTTTGGCAAGACATAGACAGAAATTCTCGTGCTTGACCTGTATCTTTTGTCTCAAGGAGCAATTGCCACCTCCCTTGTGTTGGGTGTCACAGAGAGTATTTGAAAGACAGCATCACCACCATCAGCATCGAATGAATACTCAATGGCCATTTATTGAGCACTGATTGTGGGACAGCCATTTTGGGCATGTTTGTATGCTAAGTTGATTCAGTTGTGTCTGACTCTTTGTGACCCCACTGACTGTAGTCCCAGGCTCCTCTGTCCATGGTATTCTCCAGGCAAGAATACTGGAGTGGGTTTCTATGCCCTCCTCCAGGGGACCCAGAGATTGAATCCTGATCTCCTGCATTGTATGCGGACTCTTTATCCTCTGAGCCACCAGGAAAGCCGAATAGTCTCTACACAAGGTGCCAGATTTACAATAATGAGCAAAAAATCAATCTCCTTTCTTTATTCCATAGATTCCTGGTCTAGTCATTCTTGTCATTCAACTAGTCATCATCATCATTGCTATCATCACTACCATCTCTTTTTCATCTGTTAGTATGGGTGTTTAAAATTTAAATGTACTTGAAACAAGTAGGTGAGGAATGAAATATTTCCTGCCATATCGTTAAACAAGGATATTGCAGTCATCAGTGGTTACAGCCCTCCGATGTGAGCTGGTGAGGCCTAAGGGCACTCAGGAATAAGAAGAATACCTGTAGTCTAGCAGCCATCAGACTGCAGCCACTCTGCACAGTGAGCCCCAAGGGAGCTCAGGATGTGGAAAACACAGGATACTGGTCCTGGATAGCTGAGATGCCTATGAAAGGAATGATTTCAGGGAGCCCAGACTCTTGCATCTTCCCATATATAGAAAAGTGCTAAATTCCTTAACTTAGGATATCCTATTTTCTTTAACTAATAATAATCTTTTGATGTTCAAACTACCTGCCCTTGTTACAAAGCTTCTATATAATCTGGCTCCTCCCCTCACTTTCTCAGAGCAGTTCTCTCAGAGTTACTTGAGATGCTATCTCCAGGTCTTGAAGTCCTAAAACTTACCACAAAATAAAACACAACTCTCAACTTTTAGCTTGTGAATATTTTTTAAGTCAATATAGCAATGAAAAAAACGAACATAAAAATAAAGTCTTAAAAACTAAGACTAAAAATAATCACCTTGGAGTTTAATTAAAATGCACATTTCCAGGTATATTTGCCATGCTATGCATTAGCAAATTTGAGATGGATCCCAGGACTCAACATTTTCAAAACAATCCGGAAGATATTCATGCAGACATTTCATGGCTCTCACTTTGCAAATATAGGCTTATGTTATAGCACTTCAAACATTTTTGTCACATTCATTGCATTTCATATGTCACAACAGCCCAAGAAGGTAAATAGAATGAGAATTATTATCTCCAATTCATGGATGAGGGAAACAAATGCACAAGAATGTCTATCCAATCTAATATAATATAATTGGCACCCAATTTTTCAAGCTTTGTACTAAAAGTTGTAGAGAAGAATGAGATGCTCAGCGACTTTGCATTAGAAGAACAAAGAAAAGGACACAAATGTGCTTGGTGCTTTACATGCTATCTTATCTGCAGTTTACTTTTATATGTTTTATATGTATTAGTATATACATTTATTATGTCACTTTTATTCTGTACCTTGAAGGTGATAAGTTTATTTATTCACTAATATATTCATTCATTTTATCTAATATTTAGAGAACACTATAATGTGCTTTGCATTCCTCTAGGCATTGGGGATACAGTAATAAATAAAATACACAAAAACATCTGCCTCTATAGCTTGACATTCTGTCTGGGGAAACAGACATTAGGAAAATACACTATGATGTACTTCATTCATATTTGAAGGAACCTATCCAGGAACACACTGTACAACTGTTTGTGACCTATTTGATAACAAATATTTATACAAGTAACAGAGTTAAGCTTGCCTAGGAAAATCCCATGGGCAGAGGAGCCTGGTAGGCTACAGTCCATGGGATTGCAAAAGAATCGGACATGATTTAGCAACTAAACAACAACAACAACTTAGAACACGGTATCTGTCACATATTAGATGCTCAGTAAGTATTTGCTTTTTTAGATAAAATTGTCACAGGATTCTGAAAAGTACAATGGATGACTCTTTCAATTGAGATGATCAGAAATAGAAAATGAAAAATCAGTTTTTAACTTAAGCTATTTTTATTCTAAATCATTATTATTTACTTACTCCTTTTAATATAAGGTTTAGAGATCATGGAGCAAGAGGCTCATTTTCAATATACAATGCATGTATCCAGAAATCTGAGTCATTAATGGGGTTATCTGAGGCCAACCTGGAGAAATATTTGTAGAGGGAGGTCCTAGATGGGCAGGGTTGACACAGAATACAGAACGTGGGAAAGAGAAAGTGGGCATTGGACCAGGCTTTTATATATTAGATTTTCTCTTTTGTGTTACAAACAAGTTGGAGTAAGAGGTGTTGAATGAACCATATATACTTAAATCACACTTCATATCTTGTCACTTTTTAATGACATGGTTCATGTACACGGTTAATGTCATTTGATGGCATTGAAACAGACAACTTTGGCAAATATTGATTAGCTACATGTAAACATGTGACAGACTTATAGCATTTAATATATTCATGTGTGTGTGCCTAGATAAATGGGCCTTGTTTTCTGAGTCCAATACTAAGATAAACAGTTAAACAGGGAATTTTATTAATTTATGAATTTCCTTAATGTCTTACTGTCAATACAGATTTATCACATTTAGGTATATGTATCAGAAATGCATGAAATTATCTGAAATTAGACTGTTGTCAATATGGGAAATAGATTCAATCTGTGAACAAGTATGTACAACGTAATTACAAAAGCCACTGTTTAAGCTTTATGCAGACTCATGAGGTCAAAAAATATTATACCAGTAAAAGCTCAAGAGAAAGTATTTATGTGACACACACCCATGTATGTATACACACATACATATGTTCATGTGCACTTCTAGAAACAGTGATTTCATGATGAAAGCACTTTGAGCTAAATTTGTTTATCCCTCTGAACTTACAGTTTTCTCCATTCTAAACATAAGTATAATTATTAGTGTTTCTATCTCATGGAGATGTCAGAATTAAATGAGATGATATATATGAAAATACATAGCTCCCGTGGCACATGTGATACAGAATTTTCACCTCTTACTTCTCTTTTCGTCTCTATTCCTATTTATCATGAATCAAGCCTTGCACTATTCTTTTTGGAGGAGCCACAGTAGTAGATAAAATCCTACCTGCTGCCAAAGACAATTTTGTTGGGAAACCAAAATTGTTCATTAACAGACTAGAGAACTTCAGGGAAGAGGCTATAACCAAGCATTCACTCATGTGCTTCACACTTTTATGTGTATAAAGTAGAAGGTGGGAATTTCAAAAAGTGCTGGTTAAGATTTCTTCAAGGTTAATCCTCTTAGATTATGGCCAGCAGGAATTAAAGATAAGATCCCCAATGATCCAGAAAAGTCAGAATCAGGTCATTGCCACACTGGAAAGATGCCCTGAACCCAGGAAGCCCTGGAGGAACAATGATAGACAGAACAGAGGCAAGAGGAAAGACAGGGGATTTGCTGAAGCCACGCTGTAACAGTCAGATGACAGGAACTGGAAAAGTATACCAGAAGGAAAGGAATCTTCCATCTGAGCCCAAGCTCCATCACCCACTCAAGTCCTGATGCTTACCAATGTATACCTGTGCAGCATTCCCAGGTGTATAGCACAGGGTGAGTAAGGAACATTTGCTTGCCTTAGTGACATGGATAGCAATATCCTCACCTAGTATAGTGAACACTGAACCAGCAACTAGAAGACCCAGAATCAGATCTCCCTTCAAATTAACAACTCCGTGTGTGCGTGCTTAGTCGCTTCAGTCGTGTCCGATTCTGTGTGACCCTATGGACTGTAGCCCACCAGGCTCCTCTGTCCATGGGATTATCCAGGTGAGAATACTTCAGTGGGTTGCCATGCCCTCCTGCAGGGGATCCTCCTGGACCAGAGATAGAACCTGCATCTCTCACGTCTCCTTCATTGGCAGGCAGGTTCTTTACTGCTAGTGCCACCTGGGATGCCCAATCGCTCCATAATATTGGGCAAATACATTCCTTTCGTGTCCTTACTCACAAAGTGATGATGTTCACTCTCTTTCATATATCATGTGAGATGCAGAAGAAATAGATATGAAGCCTCATAGGTTAACGGTGAGGAGCATAGAGTGCCTGGATTCAAATCCCAGATTCACCACTTTAGCAGTACCCAATCTCAGTAAGTGTAGCTATTCTTCAGAGCCCTCATCGGGAAAATGGGTTAATAAGATACCTTTTTCATGGAGTTGTTGTGAAGAGTAACTGACAAACCATGTGAAGTAGTTACAACAGAGCCACACCCACAGTAAACAGTCAATAAATGTAATGTGCACCATGATCATTAATGAGAACATGGTCTGTGAACAGGTGATATAGAACCACAGGGAACCTGGCTTCGGATTCAGACAGGCTTCGGCACTGATTCAAATCCCACCATTATGAGCTGGATGATTTGAAGGAAATTATTTAACTCCTCAATATCAAGTTTTTAATTTGCACAATGGTCATGATAATTCACTGTTCCAGGTGTTCTTAGGAAGATTTGAAATAGCCTATATCAAGGAAATGGAACATGTTATATTTTAATGAATGGGAGTTATTATGTGTAACGATAGGGTAAGAGACACATCTAGAAAGTATTGCTATTAGAATTGATATTACTGTCAAGGTCTTTCCTAAGACAGATATGACTTCTCAGATGCTAAAACTGAGAGTTTCTTGAGTCAATATGAGTGAGGTGAACCAGTGCAACTGGGAAATCTGAAAACCTCATTTCAAGCAAGCATAAATTCATCTTCCTTCACAGAAAACTTGATCAGAACAGACTTGACTCACACAACTTATCCATCCCCAGTGGTTTGTATTTATGGTGGCACTTTGCCCAGCCCTCTCTCCTCTCTGGTAGTATGTGTCAGTGAGACTGAGGAGGAGAACATCAAAATGTCCTGGGAGGGAAATGCCACAGGTAGCCTGAGGACATGAGCCCTGTGTCCTGTGGGCCTGGACCTTGACAACTGCCACTGTCTTTCCCAGAAATGCTGGAATGCGGATGATGGCCAGGTGGACCCAGCTGCCATGGAGCAGACCAAAGGGCTGCAAATGGGCCAGGAGGAAGCCTAGAAGATGTATCTCTGAGAATGTGGCTAGCGGTGCATTCTCACCGTGCTCTTCAAAGCACTGGCATCATCCCAGCTCTAAGTGCCAAATACCCAAAGGAGCGAGCAGCACACTTCTAACTCCTCATAGGGAGTCCTGGCTCAGAGGATCTGCAAAGAAGAGAAAGGGCCCGGCAATGATTAAGTTCCTCCTGTGTGGCAAGTACAAGTACCTTGACCCCATTTGATCCCCACAACACCAGTGTCAAATTCCAATCATTATCCCATTATACACAGCCTGGTATGTTGTGAGCTTTCAACAAATGCTAGCTGTTATTATTGTTGTAGTCATCCTTTTCATTGCAAATGAAGAGAATGAGCCTCATGACTGAGAAATCACTTGCCCATGGTCATACAGTTGTTAGTAACAAAGTTGGGACTCAAACCAACTTATCTACCTCCAAAACATACACACTAGCATCAAAGACTGCAGCCATATGGCTTATTACACACCTTCTCCGCACTGGGGACCAACCAGGTGCATTGGCCAAGACAGGTAATTCCCACCTCCTGAAAACTTTAGAGTCTAGTACAGTGGGCTTCCCAGGTGGCTCAGTGGTAAAGAATCTACCTACCAATGCAAGAAACCTAAGAGACACAAGTTCAATCCCTGTGTTGGGAAGATCCCCTGGAGGAGGAAATGGCAACCCACTCCAGTATTCTTGCCTGGAAAATTCCATGTACAGAGGATCCTGGCAGGCTAGAGTCCATGGGGTTGCAAAGAGTCAGACACAACTGAGCACACATGCATAGTCATTTTCAAACTATGAGTCCTGGCCTTCAGTAGTTCATGAAACCACTTGGAGGTCATCACAAATACATTTTTAATGATATTGAATCAAATTTAAACAAAAAAATACCTCTAATATAATTCAATGAAGTAATGACACTTTTGTTATAATCATGTATATTAACATGAATATGTTTATATGGGATCATGATAATACAAAACATAGATCTAAAGATAACGGTCAGAAGTATTTCAAAGCTGACATCTCTCATGATGTGAGAGCTGGACAATAAAAAAGGCTGAATACCAAAGAATTGTTGCCTTTGAACTGTGGCAGAAGTTCTTGAGAAGAACTCTTGAGAGCCCCTTGGACAGCAAGATCAAACCAGTCAATACCAAAGGAAATCAACCCTGAATATTCATTGGAAGGAATGATGCTGAAGCTGAAAATCCAATACTTTGGCCACCTGATGCAAAGAGCCAACTCATTGGAAAAGACCCTGATGCTGGGAAAGACTGAAGGCAAGAAGAAAAGGGGAAGACAGAGGATGAGATGGTTGGATGGAATCACTGACTCAATGAACATGAGTTTGAGCAAACTCTGGGAGATGATGAAGGACAGGGAACCCTGGTGTGTTGCAGTTCATGGGGTCACAACAGGTCAGACATGAATGAGCAACTGAACAACAGCAACAAGTTTCAAAGCTGTTAATATAGAAGATATGCAAGCAACAGACAGAGATTTAAGTGATGCAATTACTTGGTTGCAAACTCTTCCCATTGGTCTCTTTGGGACTGCTTGGTGCCCTTAGAACTCCTTATTGCCAAATTCAGACTTAAATTGAAGAAAGTAGGGAAAACCACTAGACCATTCAGGTATGACCTAAATCAAATTGCTTAATGATTCTGCAGTGGAAATGACAAATAGGTTCAAGGGATTAGATCTGATAGACAGAGTGCCTGAAGAACTATGGATGGAGGTTCATGATATTGTACAGAAGGCAGTGATCAAGACCATCCCCAAGAAAAAGAAATGCAAAAGAGCAAAATGGTTGTCTCAGGAGGCCTTACAAATAGCTGAGAAGAGAAGCTAGAGGTAAAGGAGAAAAGGAAAGGTATACCGATTTGAATGCAGAGTTCCAAAAAATAGCAAGGAGAAATAAAACCTTCCTCAATGATCAATGCAAAGAAATAGAGGGAAACAATAGAATGGGAAAGACTAGAGATCTCTTCAAGAAATTTAGAGATACCAAGGGAACATTTCATGCAAAGATGGGCACAGTAAAGCACAGTAGTGGTATGGACCTAACAGAAGCAGAAGATATTAAGAAGAGGAGGCAAGAATACACAGAAGAACTATACAAAAAAGATCTTCATGACCCAGATAACCATGATGGTGTGATCACTCACCTAGAGCCAGACATCCTGGAATGCTAAGTCAAGTGGGCCTTAGGAAGCATCACTATGAACAAAGCTAGTGGAAGTGATGGAATTCCAGTTGAGCTATTTCAAATCCTAAAAGATGATGCTGTGAAAGTGTTGAACTCAACATGCTGGCAAATTTGGAAATCAGCAGTGACCACAGGACTGGAAAAGGTCAGTTTTCATTCCAGTCTCAAAGAAAGGCAATGCCAAAGAATGCTCAAAATACCACACAATTGCACTCATCTCACATTCTAGCAAAATAATTCTCAGAATTCTCCAAGACAGGCTTCAACCGTACATGAACCATGAACTTCCAGATGTTCAAGCTGGATTTAGAAATGGCAGAGGAACCAGAGATCAAATTGCCGACATCAGCTGGATCATCGAAAAACAAGAGTTCCAGAAAAACATCAACTTCAGGTTTATTGATTATGCCAAAGTCTTGACTGTGTAGATCACAACAAACTGTGGAAAATTCTTCAAGAGATGGGACTACCAGACCACCTGACCTGCCTCCTGAGAAATCAGTATGCAGGTCAAGAAGCAACAGTTAGAACTGGACATGGAACAACAGACTGGTTCCAAATTGGGAAAGGAGTACATCAAGGCTGTATATTGTCACTCTGCTTATTTAACTTATATGCAGAGTACATCATGAGAAATGCTGGGCTGGAGGACACACAAGCTGGAATCAAGATTACCGGGAGAAATACCAATGACCTCAAATATGCAGATGACACCACCCTTATGGCAGAAAGTGAAGAAGAACTAAAGACCTCTTGAACAAAGTGAAAGAGGAGAGTGAAAAAGCTGGCTTAAAACTCAACATTCAGAAAACTAAGATCATGGCATCCAGTCCCATCACTTCATGGAAAGTAGATTGGGAAACAGTGCAAACGTGACAGACTATTTTTTGGGGCTCCCAAATCACTGCAGATGTTGACTGAAGCCATGGAATTAAAAGACACTTGCTCCTTGGAAGAAAAGCTATGACCGAACTCGATAGCATATTAAAAAGCAGAGACATTACTTTGCCAACAAAGGTCTGTCTAGTCAAAGCTATGGTTTTTCCAGTAGTCATGTATGGATGTGAGAGTTGGACTATAAAGAAAGCTGAGTGCCGAAGAATTTATGTTTTTGAACTACGGTGTTGGAGAAAATTCTTGAGAGTCCCTTAGACTGCAAGGATATCAAACCAGTCAACCCTAAAGGAAATGAGTCCTGAATATTCATTGGAAGGACTGATATTGAAGCTGAAATTCCAATACTTTGGCCACCTGATGCGAAGAACTGACTCATTGGAAAAGACCCTGATGCTGGGAAAAATTGAAAGCAGGAGGAGAAGGGGATGACAGAGGATGAGATGGTTGGATGGCATCACCGACTCATTGCACATGAGTTTGAGCAAGTTCCAGGAGTTGGTGATGGACAGGGAAGCCTGGCATACTGCAGTCCATGGGGTCGCAAAGAGTCAGACACCACTGAGCTACTGAACTGAACTGAATTGGTGCCCTTAGTGGTATCTGTAGTGGAGGGAAGTGTTCATCATGGCCCACACACAGGTAAGGCGATCATGGGATAGGATGTCATAGATGAGACTTCTGAAATCCATGTTGAACATCACAGTACACTGAATCCATTAACATAATATGAATTGAGTTTTGAATCAAGTCTGAGTAAAATCATTTTTTTGATTCCTATATGAATACTTGTTTCCAAATTTAATTTTTTTCATTGAAGTATAGTTGATTTACAATGTTGTGTGAGTTTCAGGTATATATAAAAGTGATTTAGACATACATACACACACACGCAAACACACACACACATATACATATGTACATACACACATATATATGGATATATTCTTTTCAGATTGTTTTCCATTATAGGTTATTATAAGATATTGAGTGTAGTGCCCTGTTCTATGCAGTAGGTCCTTAGTGTTTATCTGTTTTTTATATGGTACTGTATATACGTTAATCCCAAACTCCTAGTTTATCCTTCCTCTCCCCTCTGCCCTTTAGTAACCATATTTTGTTCTCTATGTCCACGAATCTTAAATCCAATTATTTTTATTTAACATTCAACTAACATTTTTTAAGCCCCTCTGCGTACCAGTCAGTGTATTAAGCACTGCTGCTGCTGCTACTGCTGCTAAGTCACGTAGGTCATGTCCGACTCTGTGCGACCCTATAGACGGCAGCCCAACAGGCTCCTCCGTCCCTGGGATTCTCCAGGCAAGAATATTGGAGTGGGTTGCCATTTCCTTCTCCAGTGCATGAAAGGGAAAAGTGAAAGTGAAGTCGTTCAGTCGTGTCTGACTCTTTGAGACCCCATGGGCTGCAGCCTACCAGGCTCCTCTGTCCATGGGGTTTCCCAGGCAAGAGTACTAGAATGGGGTGCCATTGCCTTCTCCAGTAAGCACTGCAAAGAAATTCAAAAGACAGATACGCTTTTACCTTGCCCTGGTATTGTTCCAAGTTCCTTCCACAACATGAACTGAACCCCTTTTACATACTAGAACCTGAGCCAAAATGTAGGGAGATCAAAGCTAAGCCAAGCTATGTTGGAGCTTGAGGCCAAACAAATTTTTGTGAGTTTTTAATTGCTAATTTTTTCCAGAACATTAGAATGGCTGAAAAATCAAAACATAGAAGCATTAAAACTCACGTTAAATTTAAATGCTTTATTTATACCCCAAACTGAATTTATTATAATTTTACTTTCCTAGTTTTATTGGAAGCAAATTCATCAATAACATTTCAAAATCAATTCCTAGCTTATCTCACATTCATCTGGGAGAATTTCCATGTCTGACAATTACCCTTGGCCAAGTGATGATCTTAAATAAATTTTAATTAAGTTCAGTTTACTGATCCTGTCTTAATTTTAAATGTTGATATTATGTTCACCTTGGAACGTTTGCACTAATTTTGATTTTTAAAGCCATTCATTAAAATATTAAATCATCTTGATTGCTTATATTGCCCACCAGCTTCCCACCAAATATTATGCCCAGGCAAGCACCTTGCTGGGCTTCCCAGGTGGCGCTACTGGTGAAGAACCCACTTGCCAAAGAAGAAGACATAAAAGACGCAGTGTCAATCCCTGGAGGAGGGCATGGCATCCCACTCCAATATTGTTGCCTAGAAAATCCCATGGACAGAAGAGCCTGAATAGGTTGCAGTCCATAGGGTTGCAGAGTCGGACACAACTGAAGCGACTTGGCACTAGCACTAATAGCACCTTGCTGAGTCTGCCCTAGTCCTAGCTCTAAGGGACACATAAATGAGTTAGGATGGAGCTCTTCTTCTTCAGCTGTTATAATCCAACAGGAGACTCAAGGTAAACACATACAGCATTCTTGAGCATTTATTCTGTTGCTCTAACTGTAATACTTAATCTTTCCAGCAATCCTATGAGGCAGATACTAATTATTATCCTCATCAAAAAAATAGAAAAAAATTTTAGGCAAAGAGCACTTAGGACACTAGCTAAAGACCACCCTGATCTAAAAGACAGAACATAGACTTGAACACAGATAGTCATCCTGTCTCCAAAACCTAAGCTATCAGCATGGAGTAGTTTCCAGGCTAAGACAGGAGACTGTGGCTTTCAGTCTAAAGGATCATGTGTTCAGCAGGAGGAACGAAAGCACACATTATATTATGTCAACACAGGGCTTTAAACCCAACTGTTAAAAAAATAAATGATTAATAATGCTTTGAATGCAGTGTGAATCTACCCCCAGATAATTTTATTTCCTTCTTTTAAAAGGATTATCTTCCTTCCATGAGACATATGCCTGCCGTTCCTTAGGTAGCTAATAGGACTCTCTCTACATACATGTAAAGTAATCACAGGGTTTCCTTAGGGTGACAGTGAGCTCCCGAATCAGCCCTCTTCCACAGTAAGTGGCCACACCGAATGAATCCCACCACATGTTACCCATGTCTCTTGCATATTCCATCACCTCTATTCATTCAACAAATGTTTATCAAGCAACTACTGTGGGTCAGTTTCAGAACTCATGGTCTCCTATTTAAAGAAAATATACAATGTCTATAAAGCAATCAACCAGAGGTCTGTTTTACTCTGAATTTCCCTCAAGAGATCTCTGAGGAGGAAGCACTGCTAATGCATGAAGCCATATGCTCAAATTAAAAAAAAAAAAACAACTATATATATAACTCACATCTGTATCATGGCTTACGGGTTACAAAGTGCTTTCATATGTATTATTTCATTTGCTATTCATCTTTTAGATTGTCTCAGGAAATAAGTAAAATTTAGACAATACTAATTTAAAATACTCTGATTAAAGAAGCCTAAAACTGTAAGCATTTAGCAATAGATAAAACTCTGTTACTCCACTGAGGAGGAGAATTTGAAAAAAGCTAAGTCATACATCATGACTTCCCTGATTAAAGAAGGAAGAAAAATGCTTAAGCCCTGCCACTAACCCCTTGGGTGATGTCAGATTAAGTCATTAAACTCTGTGTTTCAGTTTCCCTATCAGTAAAGCGAGTGTTCGATCATGTGCCAGTTCATCTCAGAGAGTGACCGTGGGAATCAATGATGATGTCCTTGACAAAAACTTAATGCTTTTCATCTCTGCAGCCCCCATGCCTCTCACAATTCCTGATATGTGGAGGGTACCCAATGTATATGATGGATGGACAAAGAAATGACTGATTGGCCTGGCTTCCTCTATACTGGGCCTTTAAGTGAATTTGCATGACTGTCCATCACATGAAACTACTTGTGGGCACTAGCCCATGTAAGATATTTGCCCAGGGCATTTGCATTTGCTGTAGCTGCTGCCTGGTATACTCATCTACCAATTCTTTACCTTCCTTGTTTCAACTTGTCATTTGAATCCCAGCTCAAATGTATTTTCCTCAGAGGGGTCTTCCCTGATTACTCTTCAGTATCACATGCTCAGTCCTGTTTTATCAGTCACCTTGCTTTATTATCTGCAGAAGTCTCAGCACTTAAATGACCATATTAATTTTCTTAATTTACATATATGTTATCTGTTCTCCCCCTTGAATATCAGCTCCATTAATTCAGTGTAGTAATAGTGTCTCTTATTCACTACTGAACTCTAGGGCCATCCATAATAATCTGCTGGTACTTAGTAATGAATGATTATTGGATGAATGAATGAATTAGCCTATACCACCCTTCCAAGACCTAATTGTCCTTTTTTAAAAAAATTTTTTGACTCATTTGACTTTACACTGAGCTAATCCCAGTATCTCCCACCTCCAATCCATTCCTCATTGTCTTCGTTGGTCCCAACTTAGAGGTAGACTTTTTCTAGGTCTGCCTCTGCATTTGAGAAAAGCCTTTGGCCTTTCTTATCAATATTATTCAGAGTCCATCATTTACTAATTTCCACGACTACAAATAAAAGAACTTTTTTCTTCTTCTCATATCCCATGAAACCCTTACAGATCAGGCTTATTCCTAGATTTTATATTAAGAGAGCAGCTAGTAATGGATGGATATGTAGATGGATGGATAGATGGGGCAGATAAATGAATGATGACTTTGAAAATGCTTTCTAGGTTTTATGGCCATTTTCACCAGTTGAGGACTTGTTAAAGTTCCTTTGTTTGGGGGAAAAGCTGAATTGGAGAATGTGAGATGGGTATATCATTGCAGTAGGTTTTATTCCAATTACCTACTGCTGTATAACAACCACTTCAAACTTGGTGACTTAAAACAACAACAATCATTTATTTTACTCATGAGTCTCCAACATGGGCAGGGCTTAGTGTGGACAACTTGCCTCTCCTCCACGTGGCATCAGCTGGGGTGGCTGACCAGGGCTGGAGGATCAGTTTTACAGATGGCTCATTCACATGATTGACAGCTTGGTCCTGAGTAATGACGAAGCTCAGTTGAGGCATCAGCTGGGAGCCCTCGATCCCCTCCTTCCCACATACTCCAGGAACACCTGGGCCAGATCTAGGCTACATGTCCCCCAGACTTCTCCAGTTGCCTCCCCTTGGGTGAGCAAATCTCAGTATCTCCCATCTCTAATTCATTTCTCATCCCTCTACTCAGCACCTCCCTTCACCAATACCCACATCTTTTTTCACCTGGACAATCTTATTCTCATATTGTTTCATCAATTCTTAATCTCTCAGTCTGTTAAAATCAAAGTTCTCAGTCTTGCCTTCAAGGTCTTCCATTCCACCTTTCCATTTTTAACTCCCACGTAGCTTATAATCTATCCAAACTATATGACTCAATTATCTGGGAAAAAAAAAAAAGCCCCACTTTTTTCTCATTTCCCGATTTTGCTCTTTATATTCCATCTAAAATAGATTAATGATAGCTACAAACTCATTGCTACTTCTTCTATTAAGAGGGTAAGTCTGCCTTGAGCATCACATCTGCCTTCATGACTTGACTGACCAATAGCATGCAGTAGAGGTACGTTTCTGGGAAAGAAATTTCTAGGATTTCTAAGGCAAAGAGATAAGGAACCTTGCCACTTCTGTCTGGGCTTCTTAGGATGCATACTGTAAGGATGCTTTTTCTTAGGACTTGCTCTCTCAAATCCCAGCCACCATGCTGTCAGGAAGCCCAAGCCAGCCTTACAGAGTAGATGCAAGTGGAAATAATGCCCAGCCAGACCCAGCAATTCCAATCATCCTTCCAAGACACCAGACGCATCTGCAATCTGAACACCACCAAGTGACCTCTATCTCATTCGAACAGAAATGAGCAGACAAGCTCTCCTCCAGCCCAGATGCACAAAATAGACGTCACAAAATGACTACCTTTTAAGCTACTAAGTTTTGGAGGTAACTTGAACATAACTATATGCCCAAAATAGGGCCAATTTCCCCAGAGAAATCCCATGACAAAATTCCTCCTTCCTCCTCAATTAGAGTGTTAAAAGTTTGTGGGCAAGAAGTTTTCATTGAAACTAAATGGTGCAAGACAGGTTTAAGGAATATTTCAAGCATGTGATGCCTTTATGTATCTTGTGATAAATGAATATTGTAGAGCTGGCAAGGCTTGGACAGTAGATTTTCCTTGGAATAATAGAGGAAGCAGTGTCATTGTGTTAGAAGTCCAGGAATGAGTGTGCATGATCTCGCCCTGAACAGAGAAGCCTTCAAATGACCCCACATCTAACAGCCTGCTTCACAAAGTGTAAAAGAAAATCATTATTATTTATTCCTCATGATAAACATTTTAATTAATTTTTATAATAAATATGATTTCTCCCTCTCAGATGCTTCTTAAAAAACAAGAAGAGATTGCTAGCTGTTATTCTAAGCTTTTTCTCTTTAACAAGACTCTGACCGCTGCTTATAATCTGCAATTGATTATGGAACTTTACACATTAAAATAAAGCTTAATTTCATCATATTGAAAGAGGCCCAAGGCTACATTATTTATTTTCCTTACCATTATCAATAGTAAACCCAAAGAATAAAAAGAAGGAGGAAAAGAGGAGGGTCACTCAAAGTGGAAATGCTTGTTTATAAATAATATTGTGTAATTCTTTGCCGTTTTTCAAACCCTCATTCAGAAAATTAACCTTGAACCACTTCAGCTTTTTCACTCCCTATCAGGTTAACTACAGAAATAAAATACAGAAAGCACAAAGGTAATTTTTAGCAAGAAGCCTGAGTATAAAATAGAAAACTCCAAACATGCTTGGAATATTATTGCAGAAATAAGATATCAGAATCTAATATACATAGAAATACACACATCTATCTCAATAGTTACTATTGTTGAAATCCTCTTCATCAGTCTCAACAGATCTCAAGGATCTTGTTTATTCATTCATTCATTCTTATGTGTGTTCATTTAAATAGTGTTGATTGTCTACTATACGTCAGGCGCCATGCTAGATGCTACAGAAACTCTGATGAACAAGACAGACATTGACCCCACTCTCCTAGATCTTAAAAGCTAATGAGTAGACAAAAGTTAAACAAATATTTAAGCAACTTTCTGTTTATTATAATTTTTGTCATTATTTGGGTGTGATTTATCAAAGAAATTGCCAACCAATGGTGCAAGGTGTTATAAGAAGAACACCAGAACCTTCTAGAGAATCACAGAAGGCTTCTTTGGGGATAATTGTAGTGTTCTCTTTTGTAGTCATTTGGCTTCATAACAGCCAGTGATTTCAGTCCATTTTTTCCTTTTCTCTTTCTACCTTAGCTAGACAGACTACAAAAGCTAGATGATCAGCCCAGGCTTCCTGTGCAGCAAGGGGTAACCATAAGACTCAGTTCTAGCCAGCACCACATTGAAGGGTCTTTGCTAGTCTTAAAGGAGATGTTTTCTCTACCTTGTCAAAGTAGAAAGGTTTAGGTTCCTCTATAGACTTTTGTCTTCCCAGGCAGAAATCATGGACTATTATTCTTGACATCTCTAGGGCCTGGTAGAGTACCAGCCTGTACTCAGTTTATAACTATTTCAGTAACTCTCAATAAATAAATGCTGAATTAAATGAAGGTGTGCATGTTCAGCAGCAATCGACTTTTTGTAAGCCCATGGACTGTAGCCCACCAGGCTACTCTGTCCATGGGATTTTCCTGGCAAGAATACTGGAGTGTGTTGCCATTTCCTCCTCCAGGGGATCTTCCTGACCCAGGGATGGAACTTGGGTCTCCTGTGTCTCCAGAACTGCAGGCTGATTTCCTTACCACTGAGCCACCAGCCACCGGGCTTTCCAGTGATGATGACATCATTATTAGCAGTCGTGTTGACTGTGCAGCAGCTAAGATGGTAGCTTTTGGTGGCTGATTTACTGATGGTGGTGGTGCTGATGGTGCAGGTGGGGGCAGTGATGTGGAGGCGAGAGTCAGGGTTCAGTAATGATGGTTGTAGCAATACCAGCAATCATGAGAATACAGGTGATAATATTAATACTTCTGAGCCTGGATCAGAGGGAGGGGTGCTGAATTCTATCATTTTGATAAGGAGGGAAAACTTGGTGACAAGCCTGATTTTCAGGCTCTGCCGCAGTTTTGGGAAGGAACCAGTACACATTCTCTGATACACTGTGAGATCGGATGGATAGACAAGCCGGGAGTATTGGGGGGAGGGGGGCAGAATTTTGTCAGCCACCAGAAAAGATGGCCCCAGAGTGTTCTTCTAGCTGATTCTCCAAATGCCTCTTGCCCCGGGACGTGTGTCTTTGAAGGTACTGAGCAATGAATAGGGAAGAAGAGAGATCAACAGTCACACCCAAAGAGACTTCCCACTCTTCACGGTCTCCTGCGAAGAAAAGAAATTCAAGGAAGAGGGTTCCTTCCAAACCAAACATCCTGCACACCCAGGCAGCCTGCTTTGGATCCCCAGTAGCCAGTATGCTGACTCACCAACATTCATAGAGCTCCTTGGAGCCAACAAATTATAATGAGAACATTCCAGGCCACAGAATTACTGGGGCAAGAGAGGGTGGGGAAGTGCAGGTGGCCCACATAGGTCACTTTCTAGAAAGCGGGTTCTGAAAATGTCTCTCTGTGTGCTAAGATTCAGGTCTCACTCCTTGAACATGGTCTGTTCTGCCTGGAGCATACACAGGCTCAGCGAATTAAAATTCATCAGGCTTAGTTGAAAGCTTATTGTACTTAAGTCTACAGAAATTCAGCATTTTTCAAACTTATTTACCCTGTGCTGTATTTAAACCACCTCCCTCCCACTTTTGTTCTGTAAATAACTATTCCCAAATCCAAACTGCCTATCGAACGGCAAACTGATGATTCAGTTAATAATTATAAACTCAAACAATTCGGCACACACCCACATGCAAAGGAACTAGATATCACTTGCCTGAAATATTTGACAATGATACAAGAAAGCAAATGGGGCTCCTTGAACACAACAGTCATGTTGGGAGCTGTTGGGGAGGAGGCAGGAATTGTTGTTTTTTGAATGAAACTTTGCCTAAATGGTTCCAGTTAATTCTTTCCCACACAAGCTCGAGCCCACATCTCACAGAAGCATTAGGTCTGTTCACTTCCTTGTGCTTTGCTCCAAGAATTAGTGAGTCATGTTTTAAGCACAAATTCTTAACATAGGTGCTACCAGGGAACAAAGGAAAACAAAACGCCTCATTCTTTTATTCATCCTTTGAAAGGAAACTCATGGCGGAAACATTTGTATAACATTCCATTTATATAAAAGGGGAAGGATCAGCTGAAGGAAAGAATGGTTCAGCTGGGGAAGGGGAGCATGTGTTTTTCTTTTCACATGGCTGCACCCCTCCTAGGCTAATCAGCTCCTAACATCCTATTACAGATCCTGGGCCAGCCAGGAGATGTGAAGGAGATGTGAAGGGAGTCAATAAGATGGGGGAAAGATGACAAGAGAGGCCAGGTCATTCAGCAGGGATTAGGAAGTGGTTCACTGAAATGTTTGCAAGCATGGGCTCCAGAGTCAGGCAGCCTGGGTTCAGATCCTGCTCCTTACTGGCTGTGTGGCCTTGGGCAGGTTGTTGAACCTCTCTGTGCCCTGGTATTAGTATTGGCAAAACAGACATCATAAAATCTACTCCTACATAACATATATAAAACTGTGTCTGATACATAAACCAAGTTCAGTAAAGCCCCTGAGGTCCAATTCTGGCTTCTCCTCTTGGCCTGGTCATTTTATTCCTCTTAGTGTCAGTTTCCTCACCTTTCCCTGGATCTCATAAATTCCACATTGATGGAAAAATTGCAGAAGTGTTACAAAAATGGGAAAAGTCACTGGACACCAGCCACAGCATGGTGTTCACCAAACATGATTTGCTCTGTGACCATGCAAGGGAAAGGAATAAGTATGTGGGTTATCTAAAAGTCTTATAGCCCGTATATCCTGTAAACGTTGAAAAACCTTTCCTTACCATCTTCAAGTCAGTTTATAATGCTCTTTTCTTTTGATCTTTTTCATAGTGGATGATGTATTAGACAGGGCTCTGTACGCAAGCAGTTGTTGTTGCTGTTTAGTCATTAAGTTGTGCCTTACTCTTTTGTGACCCCATGGACAGTAGCCCACCAAGCTTCTCTGTCAAAGGGATTTCCCAAGCAAGAATACTAGAGTGGGTTGTCATTTTCTTCTCCAGGGGATCTTCCCCACCCCGGGATCAAACCTTCATCTCCTGCATTGCAGGCAGATTCTTTATCACTGAGCCACCAGGGAAGCCCAGGATACAAGCAGGGTTTTGATTATAGATTTTCCACTTTTCCATTCTGCTCTGGAGCACGTGAAGTGAACACCTTTTTTCCCTTCAGCTGGCTCATCACAAGTAATATCATTCATTGGTCTTTTCAAAAGAGCCAGATTTTGCTCCTCTTCATCTTTTCTACTCTATTGTTTTCTATATCGTGAATTTCTCCTTTTACATTTGTCAATTCCCAGGTACTCCCTCATGATTTACATGCCTTTTTCTGGACTCTTAATTGAAATTATTCATTTATTTTCAATGAAATAATTAAAGCATGTTTGGCTGTACATTTCCTTCTAATTATAGGTTTATGTTCAATAGGTTTGATAACAAGTAATCATCTTTTCATGGATTCTTAGATAAGACTTAATTTCTATTTTTACTTCTTTGCACATTGGAGTAATCTCTACCCTTCCAGTGGTTAAACTTTTTAAAAACATATATTTGCTTAGCTTTTCTATTTGTTGGTCATATGAAATTTTATTCCTGGGTTTACAAAATTATGGTCAGAACATTGCAACCTCAAAAATCTCTATTTTTGGAAATTTTTAAAGTAGTATTTTTTTTTTACTGTGATGAAGTATGTACTGGGTTTTTACAATTGTTACTTGGATGAAGATAATGGTTAGTGTTACCTATTTGTAGGCTCCTTACATATATTAGATCAAACCTATTTGAATCACTCAAATTATCCATATCTTTCTAAAATTTTTGTCAAAATTTTCTGCACATTCTGAAAACAGGCAGTTTTATCTAGTTACAGTTCTAGGATGTTTTTCTGTTTGAGGCAGAAAGATTCATGACATATCTTCTTGATTTTTCATCTTAGTCTTACATAATAAGGCTTTGATTGAACATTTTGGACTCTGAATTCATCTTTGCCTAGACTCACCCATTCTCTAAGCCTCAATTTACTCATCTTTAAACTAGGATTATTAGAGCTGCTATTGCAATGTTGTTGTAAAAATATATGGTGAGAGAAACATGATCAAGTACGCAGCATAGCAGCCACCATCCAGTTCACATTACATCATTTTAGCTCTTCCTTCCTGCCCTGTAAGTTCTCTTAATCCCCAAAATAAAATCCTGGAAATGGAAAAAGCACCCCCCACCCCCACCATGAGTTCTCTTTAGGGACCCTTAGAGACTAGATCATTGGTATTCTTCTTCCCTATTAACTACCAGGCTATGGTTTTGAAAAAGAAAAAGTGAAAGTGTTAGTTGCTAAGTCATGTCTGACGTTTTCGACCCCATGGACTGTAGCCCACCAGACTCCTTTGGTTTTGAAAGCAGAGTATAATTGCATCACTCTAGACAGAAGCATGGAAATGAGTGTTCTAAGCTAGATCAATGGGTGTTTTATGAAACAATGCAGTCCTTGTTCCAGTAGGCCAAGGATGCACTGGAGTGTCTCGGGTAGCCATGTATCCTGGAATCTCTTTGCTACAAAAGAGATGAGGTAAGTGTGAAATTCCAGTCATCTTACTGTTCTTTTGGGCTTCCCTGGTAGCTCAGTTGGTAAAGAATCTGCCTGCAGTGCAGGAGACTTGGGTTCAATCCCTGGGTTGGGAAGATCCCCTGAAGAAAGAAATGGCAAACTACTCCAGTATCCTTGCCTGGAAAATCCCATGGACAGAGGAACCTGATGGGGTGTAGTCCATGGGGTCGCAAAGAGTAGGGCATGACTGAGTGACTAACACTTTCTCTTCACTTACTGCTCTTTTGTAATCTATTCTTTTCTACCTCCTTTGGTTTCTTCACATTCTACCTCCACAGTCCACCTGGCTTAAAGCACTGATGGTTTCACAAGGTTCCCTCCTTAAACTTCCCACCAGATATGACTCTTCCAAGGGAGATAGAATCACTGTTCCGGAAAATGAAACTATGCACAATGCTTATCAATATCAGAAAAATTCTTTTGGGTGACTCACCCAACAAATGAACCTCTACATTTTAAATGATGTAGTCTTACTCATTAAATATCCACTTAGCTGTTTGCTCTCTCTCCTTCCTTCTCCCATAAGTGCTTTCTTTCCCCTTCAACTTGAAATACTTCCACAAAGTTAGGTCTTTTTAAGAATGAGCAATGCTGCTCAATATAAGAAATGTATTTGCCAAGCAGATCAGTGGGCACCTGTATATATCATCACCTTGAATTTTCACAGAAAGCCTAAGAGAAGGTTCCATGTTCGGAAGGTACACTGTTCGGAAGACAAATCTGAGGCTCAGGAAATTAACTCACCAAAAGTCTCACCCCACCTGGCAGCCCTTTCTGTTAAGCTCAAAGCCACATTCTTTCACCTTGATTGTACCACCCTCCCGCAAATCTCCCTTGGGCTTTCGGAAAGTGCAAAGTGAATGTGGAGTGTTAGTCTGAGTATTCTCTAGTTGTGTGCATGTGTGCGTGTTCAATCACGCCCAACTCTTTGTGACTGTGAAATGGAAATATCTCTTGCTATATTAATAAGCAAGAAATGTCACCACCATCAGTGATTTCTGGTCTCCAAATGTGATTGAAGGCTCCAAAACCTGCGATCCAGTGGATGCTGCCACCCCACAGTGATTACTGAGGAGCTGGGGGTATGCAAAAAGCAGCCATCTGCCATTCACCTTAAGATGAACAAGGAAAGAGGATTGGCCCCAGAGAGCTGAGGTGCATATGAAAGGAATGAATTCAATGAGCCCAGAGTCTTGCATCTTCCCATACACAGAATGTTAAATTCCTTAACTTGATACCTGATCTTTGATGTTCAGACTGCCTGCTCCCTTTGTTGCAAACTTGTATGTAGCCTGACTTCCCCTCCTGCCTCCTTGGAGCAGTTTTCTCAAAACTACTGAGATGCTGTCTCCTGGGCTCGGAGTCCTAAACATTCCCACTAAATAAAATCTCTACTTTGAGGTTGTGACAATATTTTTTTGGTTGACACAACCCTATGGACTGTAGCCCTCTAAGCTCCTCTGTCCATGGGGTTTTCCAGGCAAGAATACTGAAGCAGGTGCCATTTCTTCTTCCAGGGAATCTTCCTGAGGCAGGGGTCAAATCTGCATCTCCTGCAAGTCTCCTGCAGTGCAGGCAGATTCTTTAACTGAGTCACCCTGGAGAATTGTTCAATTAGCCACTTTCCCAGCAATATAACAGAGGAAGGAATCCCGTTAGCTATTAATCTTTTTCAGATAATTATTGGTGGTCTCAGATGTTCATCTGGTCCAAACAGACATGTTGCACTCTTTTTGTTTAGTGTAAGGACTGACAGTCTTCAGCAGGTGCTATGTTTCAGATTCCTGTTCTTTAGCAAATTGGTGGGAAGATGTCATGATAAACAGTCTCCAAAAATGACAACACATTTTCCTTCCCTCCCTATATGCACCTGTCATTCTGTCCATCAAAATGTACTATAGGTCACATCCCCTTAAGCCTGGGGAGACATATAGTAGATGTGCCAGTTCTAAGCTTTGCCTTCGAGAAGACTGACAGCTTCTGCTTTCATATGTGAAGCTAGCAACACCGTAAGAAATTTCATTATCCTGGGACCACCATGCTTTGAGAGAACGCAAGCTATTCACATGGAGAGGCTGCATGCAGAACAGGCCCTGAAGACATGAATGAAAACTTTTCAGATCATTCAGACCACCCAGCTTGCTCCAGATATCAGCTGAGTACGGTCAAATAAGCAACTCAGTTAATACTATGTGGAGCAGAAGAACCACTCAGCTGAGCCCAGGCAAGCTGCAGAATCATGAGAAATATTTACTCATTTTGTTTAATTCAGTAGGTCTTCAGGTATTTTATTACACAGCCATGGATAACAGAATGGATGTTTAAGTCAAGAATAGACAAAGCAAAACTTACAATATTCCACAATAATTCACCAATAGATAGGATTTTGCAACTCTGACTGGGCATCAGAACCACTGATAGCTTTTCTAAACTAGAGATGTTCAAATCCTAATATAGATCTTCAGAATGTAAAACTTAGGCTTGTACATGTGTATGCTTTTCAATTCCCCAAATATGTACAATGAACAGTCATTGTAACCCACATAATGACTCAGTTGCTTTATCTTTTCTAAATAATTATATTTAGTTTTGGCTATACTGGGTCTTTGTTGCTGCACACGCTTTTCTCTAGTTGCAGACAGCAGAGGCTACTCTCCAGTTGTGGCAATGCATCTCCTTGTGGAGCACGGGCTCTAGGGCATTTGAGCTTCAGTAGTTGTGGCACATTAGCTCAATAGTTGTGGCATCTGGGCTCTGGAACACATGCTCAATAGTTTTGGCACACAGGCTCAGTTGTTCTGCAGCATGTGGAATCTTCCCAGATCAGGGATTCATTTGCTTTAGGAAACTCGTCTTTTAAAATTCAAATTCCTTCTGGGAGTGATAAATCAAGCAGGTGGTCACAGAATTATATCCTTAATCAGATTGCTTTCCTAACTCCTGACTAGGATTAGCAAATGTAGCATATAAGAGAGCTAAATATAGAGCAGGAACATACCTGAGCTGGAAGTTGTTGATTCAAGTCCCCCAAAGATGCCATGTGAACAGCCTAGAGTAAGCTCATGCCCAATAGATAGCTGAAAACCAGAAGACAGTACAAAGAAAACAGTGGGAAAGTGACAACACCAATTACACCCACACCAATAGAAAGTCATGAAAAATCACCACAGGGGTTACCTTTGAAGTTTGACATTTAGGAGCCTGAGAAATGATTGTGGAGGTTACTCCATGGGACCCAGATAAGAATATTTCTGTTCATATCTGGTTTTCCAGGAGAACAAAATATGAAGCTGTCCTGATCCCTTCATCCTAATTGTATAAATAAAATGTGTCTACAGATTAGTCCAGCAGGACTCGGGGTTCAGGATTAAAAGCAGAGAGTTGAAGAAAGAAGGCTTGTATTGTAAGGTGGTAATAGTAGGGGAAGTTCTGGTGTCTTTCTCTTGTCTTTTTCACTTTCTATTCCCCCATACTGGCTTTAGCAGCTTCCCTACAAAGGCTTGCATTTCGGTTGCTTTTCCTAAGGAGCATGAATCAGTGTCCTCTGAGAACTTCTCACTTTTACTCTTTTCTTCCCACTGATTCTGTACTGAAACACACGTGGGGGTTTTATGCTCACTAAAGAAAGGAAGTGAAAGGTACTGCATTTCCTACAAAGCTTAACTTCTCTATGTGAAGAAAAAACCTTTAATTCCTGAAACGTCTTTACTTCCGGTGTTGCTGAGTCAGTAAGAAGAAAATTAGTATGTGTTAAGCACCGACTGCATACTAATTGCAGTACCTATATCATATTGAATTCTCACTTTCTATGAGTCTTCCTTCTTGAGACAGATTTGATTATTCCATTTTATACATGGAAACACTGAGATGAAGAATCCTGAGGTAACGTGCTTAAAATCACATGGTTAGGAAGTGATAGAGACAGGATTAGAAACCAGGTTTGGTGGTCCTAATCCCCTTTTTCTAGCCAACAAAGAATTGTTTTTAATCAATTATTTCAGGGTGGGAGTAAAAATTTTTTTGGAATCACACAGATATGGCCTGATGACTTGCTGTTCCAAATGTGGTTCATGGTCCAGCAGTATCCACTTCACCTGGGGAATATATACAATTCCAGTGTGGTCCAGGGGCTGATCTCACTGACATCACCTGGGAGCTCGTTAAAAATGCAGCATCTCAACATATCCTGCCCCATAGCTGTTGAATTAGTGTTTGCATTTTAACAAAATCCCCAGGTAAATTTAGTATACACATTAACATTTGAGAAGCACTGACCTGAATTAAAGTCTCCTAATTATTTAACCTGCTACTTCACTGATTGTCAACCTCTTTCCAGATCCAGTGCTACTCAAATACTTGAATTCCTAGAGCAAATAGACTCTCACAACAGGATGACCTTGAAACTCAAAGAAACAAAATAGCTGGTCTTAGGCATCCCCTTAAATAGGGGCAGAGTCAAACCTAAAGTACATCATTAGTAGGTGTCCAATTCCTGTCAGTCAACCCTCATGTATTAAGCTCTTGGTCTGTGCCAGTCACCCTCACACAGTGCCAAGGATTCAGAGATGATTGGAACCATCTGTGTCCTCAACGAAGGCACGGTCCCCTGGGGACAGCCCATACACGCCCAGACAGTTATAATACAATGTAGCAGCGCAGTGACATAGAGAAGCACAGGGTATTATGAAGTCCTGGATGAGAGACACCGAGACCTTCCTGGAAGAGGTGCTGCCTTCCTGAGTCCCGGCAGTGCACGCCCTCATAATGAATGGACTTACCAGGGACCTCCTCTCACTTTTCTTCACTCAACCCCCATTACCATTTCCCCTTGGAACAGATCACTTTAGCCACTCAAATTCCTACATTTTCCTTTCTGAACATTCCCATCCACACATTCTCCTTTCTCTCAACATCCTCAGCTCTTTTATTTACCAAGCAGTTTCCAAACCTGACTGCATAATTTTTTCAAAAAAACAAGGGAGTTTGAAAAAAATGGACCCTAACAGTTCCTACTCCAGTCTGTGGAAATGATTCCAGGACATTAGCATTTTTTTTGTTTCATGGCATCTGACAAAATTCCAATATACAGTAAGGGTCAAGATGAGAGCCTATTTCACACCACTCACTTAATCCCTGTAGCTTGTATCTCAGAGATATAAAGTTTACAGAATGCCTCCACACCTATCATCTCATTGGATCCCCACATCCCTATAAAATAACAAGTGAAACGGTTGTCCCATTTCACAGATAGGAAAACTGAGCCCCGGAGAGGCTAGGTACCATGCCCAGGTTACACTGACCTTGGACCCACACCTGACTAGCCCTGTGATTGTTCTGATGATAGACATACACATGGAGTTAGGATGAAGGGAAGGGTCAGGCCTTTCTCTCTGAATGGCTCCCATCCCCAACCCGGTGCTAACACATGTAAGATGCTCAGCACAAGAGGAACAGTTAATTCCAACCACTCCTCAGAAGTAGAAATTATTTCAAGAGGTCAGGAAGGTTTCCACCTGAGAAAGAGGTGCTAGGAGTCAGTATAAATCAGAAGTCATATCACCAGACACACATGAGCGACCTCTGTGAGAAAAGGGAAGGATGAAAATAACCTGGGGTTCTGGAACTTTCCTCAAAATCAATCAGGAGTCACGTTCTGATCAGAAGGGCAGATAAGGGGGTCCCGGAGACCGAAATATTCTCTGTTCTCAGTTTCGTTTCTTTCTGCCCAGCTGCCACCTGCTATTTCGGCTCACCAATCCTCTGGTGAATGGGTCCCTTCTTACCTGTCCTCCCTTCAAAAGCAAACACAGAAACATTTGTTAAGCTCCCTTCTCTCTGTTTCTGAAAACAGCCCAGGAAGTAGGGCTGACTAAAAGAGGCCCCAGCACATGAACTTGGGCAGGAAGGGCTTGGGAGTAGGGGCTGGGCAAAAAAAATTCTTTTTTTTTTTTAATTCAAATCTCTTCGCTAGCTAGATTTCCTCCCTGCTCCCTGCTTTGAAACAGATCCATCGACTCGAGAGCCTGTTCTATGTCTATTTCATTCCTCAGATGAAGAATTTTCATTTCTCAGAAAAGAGCAAGACCAGGAGAGAGAAGGGGCGGGGCTGACGGCCCCACTTATCGGGCTTACAGCCCCTTTGTATCCGGCTTACAGGACTGAAGATACACAGTCAGTGTATCAGCATTTCTGGGGCAGTCAGAAGGGTATTCCTAAGGGGAGCATGTTTTATACCAGCAGAAAATAAATGCTGCTTCAAAAATATGCCTCTCAGGCTGTGACTTTCCTGGGTCAGAGCAGCTTTATTGTTATTTTATTTATTTATTTATGTATTCAGAGTAACTCTGCTCCAGCGCACAGGGGCCACTACGCTAACACGTGGATTTCAGAAGGCTCTGGGTCCTTATTTTCATAAATAAATAAACTCTCATAGGCCTTTGGAGTCTGATTATATTTGGAACAAAACTCCTAAGTATAGAGCTATTATCTGAAACCACATGAGCGACCCCAGTCTTTTAACCTAATTTTGTCTATTAGAGAATGGCGCACTTCCAAGACTGTGATTAGGGCTGGAAGCAGGTTTGCAATAAATACCCGGGGTTCTTTTCAGTTCTTTGAGGGGAGAAGTGGGGACAAATGACTTTCTCTTGATTAAACAAACCAATACTTTAGCTTTCACCTGGCTAAACTCCCTCCTTTGCAGGGTTGCTGGTTTGTCTCCAACAGGACAAAGTCCTATTCTAAGAGGAGAGCCTCGTGCACATATTCATCTTCTGTGCTGCTAACTGGCAGAGAGGTTGGTTTCTGTCTTAGAAAACTGACCCAACTCCAACTTGATAAATTAAAGTTAAAGAGTGAAGTGAACTCTATTCACTGACCACATGCTGATTTCCTAGTGTGATCACATTTGATGGATAACTTGGGCAATAGGATAGATGCCTTTCTTGCTCTCACAAAGCTCTTAGACTAATGGGCAGGAAGACATTAATACTCACACTGGAAGTAAGCTAAATCGCATTGGGGTAAGTGCCTTGGAAAAGGACTTTGATGAGGACATAGACTGGGGACATGGGACACAGGTTGCAGGTGGCAGTATGGGTTAGAGGTTCAGGAAACACTTTTCTGTAGGGGAGTTCCCTTCTCTCCACACCTTCTCCAGCGTTTATTGTTTGTGGATTTTTCAATGATAGCCATTTTGACTGGTATGAGGGATATCTCATTGTTGCTTTGATTTGCACTTCTCTAATAATCAGTGATGTTGAGCATCTTTTCATGTGCCTCTTGGCCATCTGTATGTCTTCTTTGGATAAATGTCTATCTAGGTTTTCTGCCCATTTTTTGATTGGAAGGACCTGCTCTACAGCATGGGGAACTCTGCTCAATGTTATGTGGCAGCCTGGGTGAGAGAGGAATTTGAGGAAGAATGGATACATGTATATGTATGTCTGGGTCGCTCTGTTGTGTACCTGAAACTATCACATCTAGTTAATCAGCTATAATCCAATAAGAAATTTAAAAAAAATTTTTAAAAAGAAGCATTTTTCTGAGGTCATGAGATTGCAAATGAAGCTTAATGGGTTAGGGTGGCTACTGAAGAGAAGTTAGAGGGGCAGGTGTTCCAGGCAGTGGGAATGGCCAATGTGAATGCCCTGTAAGAAGGCCAGCCCTACCTGGACACTGGAGAAAGCAGTGGTAAATGCAAAGGGAAATATACAGGGCATGTGATGAGGCCACAGAAGAGCGCTACCAGAATCCAAGATTTCCTAGAGCAGCCACGCCCGAGCCAGGCAAAGGAGCAGGATGAAATGTGTTCCTGAAAGAGAATCAACCACGTCAGAGGGTGACAGGGACCTGGGGGATGAGATGAAATGTCAGCTGATTCTTATCACGGGAGTAGGAGGCTGGGGTAGTGAGGACTGAGATGTGAGACTGCTACACGGAGCTGTGGGGGGAGTGGGGAGCTGTGGGGGGAGTGGGGAGAGGGCCCATGGTAAATTGGCTTTTCCTGGTAGTTTTGAGAGGATGGGATGACACTGGGAACCGGGACTCCTGTTAATGGAAAAATCACATCTCGGATTTCTCCAGGGTTAAAAACATAGTTTAAGAAGCCCTTTTTTCCATGACGTTTTTTGAGGACACATTTTATCTGCGTTGTTGTTATTCACTTGGTTCTTTGTAACTCTTCATTTCTGCAGGACCCGTTCACCCTGCTAGCAGCAGCAGGGCCCAATGGTGGACAGGCTCTTTATTCTTTGTGGCCGGCAGCTGAACTGCAAGGCAATAGTGAGAAAGATGGATTTGTGACTTGATGGACGTATTGGAAGGCTTTCCTGGAAAGAACTGCCAATGGTGAGGTTGGGGGAAGGACATTAAAAGAAGTAGACATGTCTTTTTTTCTCCCCTTGTGCCCAGGCAGCTGAAAACTTCAAGAAAATCCAGGAATCATGCTGCCCTTGCCCTTCCACCTGCCCCAGTCATGAAAGCAGCAATATGTCATCTTTCCTCTAAATATTTCTCCCACCTCAGTGTATCTTCTGTTGACAAGGTTATCAGAAATTTCCCAAGATGACCTGAGGGATCTTTCTAAGGATGAGATGTAATCACACCTCTGATCTAGCCTCTATTGCTTCCCCATTTTCATTTTCTGTTAAAAAAAAAATACATTTTAAAGCTTACTTCTCCTTTGACTTTGTCTTAAAACATTTTTCTTTGGCTATGTTATATCCCAAACTTCTGTGCCCCCAAACATGGCAAGTATTCTCACCTCTGAATGCTGTTCCTTATCCTAGAGGAAAACCCCATCCCTATTCCACTGCTTTACCCCATCTGTGTCACTATTTGCCTGGAGAAATCCTGCTCAGCCTTAGGTTGAATGCCATATTTCTCGATTTCCTCCAGATACCCTTAGAGGTTCCTTTTCCTTTTTTGGGGATACCCACATAAGGGCAGAATCATGTTGCAAGAGAATCAGAGGAAGACCTAGGTGATATGGGACATGAACTTTTATACAATTATAAGGGGTTCTTGTTTAAGGAAAAGAACAGAATTACAAAGTTGAACACAACTTATTTGGGTTAAAATATCTTTCTATTGCCAATTTTACAAGAACATATGGATCATGTGAACTTACTACTAAGGTTGTGGAAAGAGTCCATGTGTGTGAGGGATCCTGGATCTTAACCTCTGGGAGCTGTCCTGTCAAGCTGGCCATGATTGTAGCTGTGGGTTATCAAGCCTGGTCCTCCAGAGACTGAGCTGCATAAGACCAGTGACCATGTCTTCTTTCTCTATGTTACTTAAGAGGCCGGCTTTATTCCAAGTCACATTTCATAACCTCATATGCCCTCTCTCTGGATTCTCTAAAAATTATACTTGGTTTGGACTAGAGTTCATTTTTTGTGTTTGGAAAACCTGCGTAGGAAGGACATGATGGTTTTTCAGAGACGAACACCTGACTGTGGGGGAGAATTGAGAATGCCCATGGGAAGGAATTGGGGGCGGGGGGACACATGAGAACAACCCCTGCTCCCAAAAAGGGAGCACCCTGGGCCTGTCCTCTCACCATAAAGACTCAAGAATATGAACCATTTATTATTAGCCTGTGAACCAACAGCAGTTCATGGAAAGAATCGCTCTCTGGGTTATGATAACCAGTTTTCCATTTAAAGGGGTTGGCAGACTTTTTCTATAAAAATCACAAGAATAAACTTTTTCTACTGAGACTCTTACTGTGTGTGAAAACTGCTGTAGACAATATGTGAACAAATGAGCATGTGTGTGTTCCAATAAAACTTTGTTTGCAAAAGCATGTGGCAGTGGACTGGCTTTGGCCTACAGGCTGTCGTTGGCCAATCTCCGCTCTAGGCCACAGACTGGAGCGGGAGCTCAGAGCCTAGCAGGATTACTTTCAGCAGGAAGAGATCATGAAGGCTAACAAGATGACATCTCATTTCCTGTTAACCCTTTAAAGTGACAGATGAGCCTATACAAGATTACGGGCAGATTCGGAGAAGACAATGCTCTTTTGTACATGTTACCAGCCCTCAGGTCCCACTGGGACAAGACTTGCACACGCTTTGTGGATTCAGAGTTCCAAGAATTGCTCTTTCCTTCTCCTATCAAAATTAGCTTACCTCTCAGTTTGCCTTTTTGGGAGAAATTTCCATATCTTTCAGTCCTTGAACTGTGCGCTAAAAGGGAGTTTTTTTATTTTTTATTTTTTTAAAATGTGGACCATTTATAAAGTCTCTGATTGAATTTTTGTTGCAATATTGCTTCTGTTTTATGTTTTAGCTCCTTGGCTGAGAGACATATGGGTTCTTAGCTCCCCAACCAGGGATCGAACCCACATCCCCTCTATTGGAAGGTGAAGTCTTAACCACCAGACCGCCAGAGAAGTCCCAAGGGAGTTGTTATTAATTGAAATAACATAGTAATAATAATTCTTGCAATAACTCCGTGCAGAATATTTTTATATCTGTTTTTAAAATGGGGAAGCTGAGGCCAAGAGGTTTAAGTGGCCAATGCAGCAGCACAACAGAAGAGAGGAAAGCAGACCTAGAACCCTTGCCTTTTGACTATTGGTTTGATTGCCAGTCTTTAGATTAACAAAGTGGAGTTCATCTGTCTATGATCTTGTTTCATTCAGGCCAGCTCCCTGCTTGAAATTGCTTTCTCCACTGTATTTCTTGAGATGTCTCTTTCTGCATCACTCCCATAGCCACTGCACTGAGCCAAGCTCCATCAACAACATTTACTGGGTCAGAGAATATTTATCCCCTGCCTGCAAGAAGTTCACAATTGATTAGTCAGGGCTTTAAGTTGGTCTTCCCACGTCTATCTTATCTCCTTCAAATCTATCAACAAGACAACATTAATAAACCACCTCCTAAGTGTAACATAAGACACGTTCTCTGATTATTTACTTTGTTCCAAGCCCTATTCTGGATCTTGAGAATGAAAAATTACAAAATTTACAGATCTCGTCATTCACAAAGCATTTTCCTTAAGTCACAAAGGTTTTAGGACAAATAACAAACCTCTGTTGAATTGGCGATAAGGGGTCTGAACAAAAGAAACCTTCAGGAACCAAGATGAAGGAAGAAATGTTTTTTCTTAAAGAAAGTAGTGACTAATCACTCACTAAAGAAGTTGTGTGCAACCTTCAGCACTCATAGACCTGCCCCATCTGCCAAATAACAGGAGAGACAGTGGAGGAAGGTCTCACTTCCAATCCCAAGGCAAGAATAGATACAATAAGCTGCAGAAAGACCCAAGACCTGAGTGGACAGCGCCTGGCCAGTCACTTGAGCCCAGGAGTTTAACACCCTTGATCACCCTCAATATTTAGAGACCACTCACCAAAGGTGGTTAGTTATGATAATAAAGCTGGTTTCTTAGATACAAATAATCCCAAGAAGGTGGGTTGACCTCTGGGAGAATTTCTAGTAGAAATCACTTCATGATCGATTGGAAATATCTCCAAATATACATGTCCTGAGAGGTGAATGAGAAATGTGTGCTGCTGCATTTTCCCAACAAGTGGATGTGTCCTTGTACACACATTTAGAGGAGAGCAGCTTTGAGGAGATAAATAGACACGGTAGATCTAGGAAGCACCATCCAGGCATGAATGGATTCCATGGTTCTAGGACTGCTCAGATGGTAAAGAATTTTCCTGCAATTCAGGAGACCCAAGTTTGATCCCTGGGTCAGTAAGATCCCTAGAGAAGGGAATGGCTACCCACTCCAGTATTCTTGCCTGGAGAATTCCATGGGCATAGGAGCCTGGTGGGCTATAGCCCATGGGGTTACAAAGAGTCAGACACGACTGAGCAACTAACACTTTCACTTTCAGAGAGTAGACAGAAGGCACTACAGAAGGGGAGAGGAAATGCATAATGATTTTAGGTCATTAGGATTGATTGGGGGAAGAAAGTTAAAAAAAAATAGCAACGTTATCAAGTCTGAACTTTATCTTCTGAAAAACAGCGTTTCTGTGGGCAGAGTTCATATTCTGGAGTCATGCATCATAATGACACCCTTGGTCTGACCCCAGGGAAAATAGCTGTGCCTCACTGAGGTCTCATCAGAGGTTCTTTTGACACTCAGAGAGCAAACAAGAGGGGAAGGAAGTACCCTTTTTCCTATTATGCTATCAGGCCAGAAACCCACTTCAGAGGCTGCAGCCTATGACAAATACCCTCATGCAAATTCTGTGCTTGCTTTCGTGCTCCATTTCTTTACCAGCTATATAGCTAAGCAAAATGAAACAAGAAAGAGTGTCTTGGGAGAAATAAAATTGCTGGATTAGATACAGGCCACCTTTATACAGAGAAAATAAGTTAAACTATGGTACTGCTGAAGAGAGTCTATTTGGAGTTCTGCAGAGTTTTATGAGTCTGAGACTGCTGATTAAGTTGATGCCTGAATATTATCATCTTGGTAATAAACAGTCCTCAAATTAAAGGGAATAATAGAGTGCAGGGCAGAAGTTGGCAAAGCAAGGCTACAGGCCATCAGCCTGTTTTTGCTTTGTTTTATAGCCCTTGAGCTAAGTTTCTATATTTTTGGCCTCAATTTGCCTGTTGGCACACAAAGTCTAAGACATTTGCCATCTGGTTCTTTAAAAGTTTGCTGAGTGTGTGCTCAGGCACATCCAACCCTTTCTGACCCTTTGGACTGTAGCCCACCAAGATCCTCTGTCCATGGGATTTTCCAGGCAAGAATACTGGAGTGGGTTGCCTTGCCCTCCTCCAGGGGATCTTCCCAACCCAGGGACTGAACCTGTGTCTTCTGCATTTCAGGTGAATTCTTTACCCACTGAACCATCAGGGAAGCCTAAAAGTTTGTTGACCCCTGTTATATTGAATATATATATATACTGCCGTTTATATTGGATAAGAATGTGTAAGTCCTTGGGTCAAAAAGGTCTGTATTTGAATTCTGCCTAGACACATCTTTCATTCATTTGACAAATACTTACCAAGGATTTGGTATTTCTTTCTCACTTACCTTCTCAGATGCCACTGTCTCCTGGTTTTCCTTCTTTCTCCATTGCCCCTTCTTTTCAATATTCTTTACCAATTTCTCCTAATCCTGACCTCTTAATACCAGATCCAGAACTCACATCTAGGACCCCTTCTCTTTCTCATCTGTGCTCACCATGAAATTAGGTTTCAATCACTCAGTTGTGTTAAACTCTTTGAGACCCCATGGACTGTAGCCCAGCAAGCTCCTCCATCCATGAGATTCTCTAAGCAGGCATACTGGAATGGGTTGCCATTTCCTTCCCCAGGGGATCTTCCTGACCCAGGGATTGAACCCATGTCTCCTGTAGCTCCTGCATTGGCAGGAAGATTCTTTACCACTGAGTCACCTGGGAAGTCCATTGCATTGACCTACATGCTAACAATGTCCAAATTTATATTTCCAGTTCAGACCTCTCCTTCAAACTCCACAATCATAAACACGTGTCTTCTTTAATATTGCCACTTGGTGTTTAACAGATAGTTCAAACTTACCATCTATAAAACTGACTTCCCAATCTTCATCCCCAAGCCTTTTCTTTCTAGAGTCTTTTTTATCTCAGTAAGTGATAATTCCATTCTCCCAGTTATGTCAGGTTAGGCAAGTCACTCACATTTTCTGAATTACAGCTTCTTCATTTGTAAAATGGCACTGCACCCATCTCAAAGGCAGTGCATAGATCAAATGAGATAATACAAGGCAAATGCTGCTCACAGTATTTGCCACATTTAGCTTTCAATAAGAGTAAGTGACTGAAGCATAACCTTTCAATTCTGCTATCCTAAAGTCTCTCAGAGCCATTTTTTTCTTTCGTTGTCTCAGATCCTTATTATCTTATCCCAGGACCATTACAAAATTCTTTCCAATGGTAGCCTTGATTTGGTAATAACGTAGTAATCATAGATAATATTATTCTCCCAGTTTAAAAATGAGGAAAACGAAGATCAGCCAAATGTTACCTAGTGCCCAAACTGGGATTCAAACCCAGCAGAAAAGCCAGTGTCCCACATTCTCCAATAGTCTCCATGCTCATCCTCTGGAATCCAGCCTTCAGCTTCCCCAGGAGAAGAGCAGAAACTAAGAGACTGAACATGATAACCAAGAAGGACAAAAGGAGCATAAAAAACAAGCAGGGGTTCCCAAGCTGGGCTGATAGATCCTTTAGTCCTCTGGATTTTTTGTGTAGATTCCTGAACCTTGCCCTGGAGTAACAATATCAAAATTTCTGTGAGTAGGGCTCAGGAACACACACACACACACACACACACACACACACACACACACACACACGTCCAAAGGCAATATCAAGGAGTCAGATATGGAACCTCAGCTCTAGACTCTAAAAGTCATATTTCACAATAATTACAGACAACAAATAGGATCCTATTACTCAAAACTCCAAAGCAGAAGCCAAAAATCAGACACTCTAATATATAAATGAGCGAAGGGCGTAAAAGGAATTCACAAAAGAGGAAGCAAAATTGCTAATAGAAATAATTTTAAGTTGTCATGTCTACTTGAATTCAAATTAATGCAAACTGTTAAAAATTAATACCATGCCATTTTCAACCTATCAATTTGCCGGTTTTTTAAAATGCAAATACACAATGCCTGTAAAGTTGTGATAAGATGAACACTTTCATAAACTAATGGAAAAGTAAATATTGGTATTACCACTTTGGAAAACAATTCAGTCACGTGTATCACAGCCTTGGAAATGTCAGTAATCTTCAATTCAGAAATTTACCTTATTATAAATGTATATACAATGAAATAAATCAAAAGGAATAAAAAAAGGAACATAAAAATTCTGCATGTTAAAGATATTTTTAACAATCTCATTTATGAAAGCAAATAAATGAAAATAAGCCGAATGTTTAACAATAGGAAGAATTATTCAGCATGATTATGTTATTAAGCAGTTACAAAATCTTTCAGACTATACTATGATATTTTATTTTACATGAGTCTGTAAATATGTGTATCAGGGAAAAAAAGTCTGAATGTCCTTACACTCAATTGTTATCAACAGAATCTCTGAGTAGGACGTAATATTCTTTTCATTTCATTATTTTCAGGCACAAATTTTGCTAATTCTAGAATTCAGACCATCCTGCTCCTTCTGCTGAAAAGGCCCTATCAAGCGTTCCACACTGGGAAAAATGTTTTTATTTTAAGAACTAATGTAGATGTCATCTTCCCTAGGAAATGTCCTTTGTCTCTTACCTGCGTTGTGCCTCGCTTACCTCCCTATTGCCTGGCATAGATTACCTTTACCTTATGCTATTCAAAAATTATCTGCTAGTGTATTCATCACTCCCAATAGACTATGAAGTGTTTGAAGATAAGATTTGGGAGTCCCAAAGTCCTATTCTATAGCACCAGGAATTCTGCTGAATGTTATATGGCAGCCTGGGTGGGAGGGGAGTTTATTTAGGGGAGAAAGGATACACGTATGTGTAACACTGAGTCCTTTTGCTGTCCACCTGAAACTGTCACAATATTGTTAATTGGCTATACCCCAATATAAAATTAAAAGCTAAGCAACAACAACAACAAAAAGATTTGGTAGTCCCAGATGCCCAAAAGTGCTTATTGGATTTAACTCCATGGATGACAGATTGAAAGCCCAAAGTAAAACTTACCCATTTAGTACCTGTGACTTCTCCTAGAAGAAGCTGTGAAAGGCTTTTGTCTTCTACTTAGGATATGGAAAGTAGGTGTCTGTGACATTGCCACAAGTACTACAAACACAATGCTGAAAGATTTGCAGATTCACAACATTTTTTGAACCAGAGTACTGAGGTCACAGGACAACCAACTAACCCCAAGTCAAAAGAAAGGAAGATGCTTCCAAGAAAAACCAGGATATTACAACTTTCTTTTTTTTTCTTTTTTTAATAAATTTATTTATTTTAGTTGGGGGCTAATTACTTTACAATATTGTAATAGTTTTTGCCATACATTGACATGAATCAGCCATGGGTTTACATGTGTTCCCCTTCCTGGACCCCCCACCCACCTCCCTCCCCATCCCATCCCTCTGGGTCATCCCATTGCCCGGGCCCTGAGCCCTTGTCTCATGCATCGAACATGGAATGGTGTTCTGTTTCACATATGATAATATACATGTTTCAATGCTATTCTCCCAGAACGTCCCACCCTCACCTTCTCCCTCAGAGTCCATAAAATTGTTCTTAATAATAGAGTTTCCAAATAAATGGAATAAAAACTGATAGAACTGAAAGGAGAAATACAGAAATCCACAATTAAAGTTGGAGTCCTCCACATCTCTCTTTCATTGATTGCTAGGACAAGTGTTCAGGAAATCAGTCAAGATAGAGAAGAGCTGAACAATGCTATTTACCAGCTCTACACAATTAACATGTATAGAAAATTCCACTCAACAACAGCAGAATACACATTTTTTTCAAGTGTGCATGGAAAATTCATCAATGTAGAACACATTTTAGGCCATCATATGAATGCTCTTTGTTTTGGAAATATGGGTCTTACCTAGACATAAAATTTGCCTTACAAAGCAAAGCACTTTCCAATATACAGATATACCAAAATCAGAATAAGCAACTTAAGTATTAAATTCCACACCACTGGAAGTATTGAAGGATAGCTTGATGACCATACCTAGATGTTATAAATAGGAGAGAGGTTTTCAAACTTTTAAAGCTAGAGAACCATTATTCAAATTAAACAATGGAGCTAAGCATAAAGTGTATAGCAGATCAAAGGAGAGCCAGGATGGAAAAGCACATAACTGATGGACCCTCAGACTACACAGGAGGCCTGAGGTGCCCTTAGGAGATCCTGAGACTCCCCAGGTGGCGCTAGTGGTAAAGAATCTGCCTGCCAATGCAAAAGACATAGGAGATGTAGGTTTGATCCCTGGGTCACGAAGATCCCCTGGAAGAGGAAATGGCAACCCACTCCAGTATTTTTTCCTGGAAAATCCCATGACAGAGGAGCCTGACTGGCTATAATCCATGGGGTTGCAAAAGAGCCAGACACAGCTTAGTGACTAAACAACAATTTGTGTCTAGGTGTCCTGAACTGTAGTTAATAAATTTGCATTGTCTTATGCCAATTTTGTGAAAATTTGTTACAGCAGCATTAGAAAACGAATACAGCCTCCAAAAGAATGATTGTCTTAGGGAAGAAAGACTTTGATGTGTGGGTTTTCTTGCTGTGCTGGCAATTTGTCTATACTACTCGTATTGGATAAAATAGGGACTTAGTAAGTTAATGATGATTAACAAATTAATAGATGACTCACTGAACAATTAGTGGAAGCATTTAATCAAGGAGAGAATGAAACACAATAGATAGAGCTACAGTTTCAGGGTCAGAAGCCAGAATTACAGTTTTCTCTCCTCCAACTGCATGGGGATGAACCACTTTACCTCTCATCTTCTTTACCTACAAAAAGAAACCAAGAATATTCTCCAATCCCCAAGATACCTCCCAGTCATAAGGCTGTGTGACCATATGCCAAGAAATTTTTGGAAGACGTGCCTGAACTGGGTCGGGGGTTGGACTGATGACCTTAGAGATCTCCTCTAGCTCAAAGATGCTGTGACACAGACACAGTGGGACATATCTTGTGTAGAAAATAATTCTAGGAAGGCTGATTTTTCAGAGCCTCCTAGGGGGAGGGGAAGTCCTATGAGAGCAAATAAAGGCACAAGTAGCTTTGGGTCAAGCCCTACTTCTGATTCAGGCCAAAGGCAATGAGAATGCCACAAAGAACATCAAAGGGTGGAATCTGGCCCTGGAACAAGAAGACGGATGGAGGGGAAGTCATGATCTGCAGTAAAACAAATAAATAACCTTTAAAATCACATCTGCAGACGGTCTCACGTTCTTAACTGCTTTCCAATAAGCTTCCCTGGTAGCCTGCCACAAAGCCTCTCCAAGAGGATTTACAACAGATGGAGATGAGGATTGCAACCCCGGCCGGACGCTCCCCCTAACCATTTGGGTGACCTTGGGCATGTTATGGCAACTCTCTGGCCTGTACGTTTCTCATTTCAAAGTGAGGGGGACTGAATTTGATGACTTCTGACCTTCTCTCTAGCCTCAAAATCTTACCCCCTCAGCCCAAGCACTGATCATGGATCAGTAAAAGCACAATGGTTAAGTTTTATATTAAATAAGCAGACATTTTACAGGATTCTACAAAGGAACCCACATTTAAATTTAAATCCTAGCCTTGGGAGAGGGAAAGGAAGGAAAGGGAAGAATGGGAAATAGGGCAAATTTCAGGAGTGTTTTTTTTTTTTTTTTCACCTTACTTGTGAAACCATGTCCTCAGCGTTTCCCCTTGGGGAAAACAACAGCTAAGAATCACCCATGACCAGTGTCCTGTTATGTGACCCCGCTCCAGCTAGAGGTGTGTAGGTCAGGCTTAGAGCTGGGCTATCTTCCTGTGCTCAGGCAGAACTGTGGACTCAGGCCTCCCAGGCATGAAACCCAAGTCCGAAGATAAAGCTTAGGACACTTAATCCTCTTTTGCCCTCAGCTTTCCAGTTGTAGGAATCCAGAAAGAAGGAGCCCTGAACTATCCCCCAGAGTTCCCATTTTAGGACAGGTCTTGAAATAGTTCATGATGTAACTATTTCCACTGCATTTGATTCAGACCCTACCCTGTCTAAGCCAAAGTTGTGAGAACAAGAACTTTACAGTGTTTTGTGTTTTTTTTTTTGAGAAAGACCCAAATAAAAGTCAAAAGCAAGAGTATGTTTACCAGATGTCAAAAGACATTCTGAGTTTGAACTTCAACAAGTATATAGTTTTACCAAGGCCAATCCTCTACCTGTTCCCACCCCCAGCCACTGTATGAATATAGTTGCACCCATGGGATCATTTTGAGTTGATAGGCACCACTTAACATTTACCAGGGAAGAATGAAGGAGCATTGCAAAGTCAAAGTGTGTTTGAAGAACTAATTATATATAATTCCATGTATTCGTGAGATGTTTCAATGCAGTGTTCCCCAAGTACTGTGTGCATACACATGATACTGTATGCATACATATGATAAAGTCCGATATACAAAACAATTTAACGTAGGACACATGTGATACATTGAGTATTTTTAGCAGTTGTTCATGGCCATCCCTGCTCTTACAGTGCAGTCTCAGGAAGAAAATGTATGAAACTTAAAATGATGAGGACACATATTCTATTACCACCTCTCCTCAAGAAACTTCCCACTTCCAAACAGGTAATTATCCTGCTATAGCATTGCTGTGGCAACTTCTGCCTCTCAGTCACTGTCCCTGCCTTCTTCAATCTTCCCTTTCAGGTTAGATTTCTCTTCCTTTGATGGGTCAACGCACTACTTCGGGTCTTCCTCTTCCTTCTCATCCTGCTTTTTGATCCAAAACAGTGGAAAGTTGGTCCTAAGTCAGAGATGCACCCCTGTCTGTTCCTCTCTAGAACATACATTGGGCAACTCTTTCTCTCTGGGCCATGATCTATCCTATGTCTCTCCATCTTTATTTCCTTCCCACTAATTTTCCTTTATAAATGAATGCACGTAAATTAAGACAAAAGGTAAGCTGACTTCAAAGATATTTACTAAATATTAAAGAGCGTAGTGGTCAAAATTTTAATGATTGTACATGAATGACAGTGTGACAAAGACTCTATAGAATTCAGGGTATTTTCCCACTTTTTCTCCATATTTTTTTTTCATTTGTCCTTGTGACATCTCATAACAGAAGGGAAGATGAAGATAATTAAGCCACCATTGAGACGAAGAAGCTGCAACTCGGAGAGGTTAGATAAATTGTGTGCGTGCATGCTAAATCGATTCAGTCGTCTCTGACTCTTTGTGACCCTATAGGCTGTAACCCGCCAGTCTCCTCTGTCCATGGGATTCTCCAGGCAAGAATACTGGAGTAGGTTGCTGTATCCTCCTCCAGGGGATCTTCATGACCCAGGGATCAAACCTGTGCCTTTTAGGTCTCCTGTTTTGGCAGGCAGCTTCTTTACCACTAGCACTACCTGGGAAACCCGTTGAGTGAATTACCCAAAGTCAATGGCAAGTAGCTGGTGGATCCAGGACCAAAATGAGAATTCACTTCAGGTCCCTTGCTCTTTCCACTTCCTGATAGTGACACTCTTTCCTTCCATCTGTACTTAAATATGAATCCTTCATAACTCAAGATATAAATGCGAGATAGAGATTCAGGAGTAAAACGAAGAGACATTTTTAAAAATTCATCTCAGGTAGTTTCAATGTGTGTGTCAAATTAAGAAAAAGTATGATCTGTGGCCAAGGAAAAGAGAACAAATCACTGAAATGTAAATAAGGCCCCCATATAGAATGTGGCAGAAAAATGGAGGACAAATATAACTGGAGGAAAATAACATGAGCATGACTCCTGCATTTTCAAGTATCAGATGTCTGAAAGGAGAGGATGTTAAAAGGTGGAAAAACACAGATTCCGAATGGAGTCAGTTTCCAGGGACATTGTGGTTACTGCACAGTGGGCCCCAGTGAAGATCGAGACAATGATGTGGTGGGGAGAGAGGTGTGAGGTGAGCCAGGCATTGACTGGGCTGTAAGAGCTGCCCCAGCAGTAGATTCAGACCCAGGAGAGGGTCCAAACTGAAGTGAAATGGCCTTAGACAAAGCATAGTGTTAAACCTGAACTTTATGGAGAGTCTTAGGGCATCATGATGAAGAGTGCAGGTGATGAAGTCAAAAGTGATCCAGGTTTAACTATCAGCTCTTTCATCTACTTGATGGATGGTTTTAACCTAACATCTTTGTGTCTCGTTTCTTCACCTTTAAGAAGGTGGCAGTAACAGTTCCTGTCTCTTACCAACTGGTGTGAGGACGGAGTGAGATAATTCTTCTAAGAATATCAGCACAGGAAAGTCCAGTTAGCTGCCATAAAAGAATTAAAAAATCACCCCCAAAAGATGAGGAATTAGAATGACATTGGGTTTCATAACAGCATTCAAGATTGCAAGGCAATGGAATAACATCTTCAAACACCAGAGTAAATGTGATTTCTAGCCTAGAATCCAATAACCCTCTAAGCTATCAGTCAAGTATAGAAGGAGATAAAGATATTTTTAGACATTCAAGGTCCCAAAATATTGCCTCCCAGACAGCCTTACTCAGAAAGCTGTTGGAGCCATACTCCATCAAAGTGAAAAAGTCAGTCAGGGAAAAAGATCGAGGAACAGGAGAAACAACCTAGGTGGGGAAAAGAAGATAATTCCAAGATGATGCTAAAGACAAGCTCCAAGGTCACTGATGCAGCCAGCACGGAAAGCAATGAAATGAGATTGGAGCATAAGAAAGAAGACTGCAGAAGGGTGTCTCCAAGGGAAAAAAATATTTAACTGACAGATTACTTAATGCATTTGACAATAATAAGCAGCGTTTTGCCACTTAGAAGGGAGTTTGTGGATGAATCTGTGACAGTTACATGGAACAAATGAAAATGTAGGGCAATTTTTATCTCCAGAAACACACACCAAGAAGAAAAAAAGAGAAAAAAGAGAAAATGTCATCACAGCACATTGTGGCTCAGCCACGAAGAATATATCCTATATACAAATTTAAACACTGGGTATTGGTTTATCAGAACTAGGAGAGGGGTTTAGTGCTGTGGCATATGAGAAACCTAATTCCTTATCTTCCAGTTTGGAAGCCGAAGACACATAATCTAAAGTTGCAAAACTAAGAAATGATAATATAAACTTGTTATTAGGAAATAGATAATTAGAACTGCTCAGATGATTTTAAAAATAGTGGCCGCTGAGTTTTATAAGCCTATAGTATTATATGAATGTTTTAACTATGTACAGCATTATTTGAATTTTTAAAAGAAAATGAACTATAGGGCACCTTATAGAGTTTCTGGCATAGAGAAAATGCTCACTAAATATTAACTCTTATTATCATTCTCATTAATATATTGCAGGAGAGAATTCCTGGTATTAGCTGTGCATTGCCAGGAAAATTAGTAATCCAGAACCTAGGATATATCAGGTTTGTAGGAAACTGTCTGAAGACAGAAACCATGTTTCTCTTCTTTCGTGATATACTGTTGGCCAACCCCACCCCAAAGTAGCAGAGAACAGGCACAAATTTTAAAAACTTATTAAAAATATAGTTACTGAATGAGCAAAATATAATATTTGATTGCTAATATGGAATTAACTTAGTCTACAGGTACGAAAACAAAGTTGAAAATACTTAAAGGGGGGTTTGAGTGTTAATTCTGAATAGAGCCAAATTCAGTTGCTTATGGACCTAGCAAAAGAGGTAATGACAGTTCTAATTCTTATATTTAATATTTGATTCTAACATGAAATTTTAAATTCTCATATTATGTTCCACTAACTTTCCAACATCTCCCAACTCCCAGAATGTTCAATTCCCAAGAAGTTCTTTTAGGGAGACATGGAACAAGACGATGACAAGAAGAGTGGACAGGAACGCTACATGTAAACTATCCAAAACTTTATAAAAAGAAAAAAACTTATAAAAAGAAAAAAAAATACAATTTCGGCTCTCAGCAACATGATAGACAGGGCCTGCCAAAGTCTTCCAGGAATATCCTCCACAGGCAAACGACACTGGGACACCCTCAGTCCAACATGCATAACTCTGTATCACAAGCTGACAAAGACCATGTGCTGGATCTCATACTGCCTGCAGAAGTCACAAGAGACCAAGTGGAAGACTTGGCAAAAAGTAGCTTTCTGAGGCATGCATCTTGTGTAGAAATGAGAGCTTAAGTCATGTATCGATACTCCCTGTCCGCCCCTTTGGATTTATTCTGTACACTTTTCCATCCTGCTAACTTGGCCAATGTGGATGCCAACTCCTCATCCTCTGACTTCCAGTTGTAAAATGCCAGAGGTCACTGGGCAGAGAAAGGTAGCTCAGGCTTCTGAGTCTAGCCTCTACCCCATGCATGCCCACTGCTCTTTGCTAGAGTGACTCCATCTCTCTACTGAAGCAGATCCTCTTTCCGGGTGCAAGGATTTGCTCCTTTCCCTTGCTCTCCAGACCTGGGGGTACTGACAGCTCACTGCTATGGCCAATCTTCAGGATTCTACTCTCTTTCATGTCTATTTCTCCAAATCTTTGCATCAACTCACTTTATAAAACTCTTCTCCATGAACCAGGGTGAGTGTGGTGGCTGTTCAGTGTGACTAATACACCTTTGCTGTGTGTAATGATGACATATTTGACAAAGGCCACCAGGATTTATCATATGGGGAACAGTCAGTGAATACTCTTCATGAATCCCCGTTCCTCTGGGAGACTTGTTTAGATTGGGTTTATCATATTCTGCCAGTCCACAGTGAAGTCCTGCCGGGTACCAAAGAGCCCCCAGTGAGATTCTTACATCCCTAATTACTCCTATTGTTCATGACAAATGAACACAAATTTAGCAGTTTAGAACAACTCCATTAGCTCACAGTTTATGTGGGTAGGAAGTCTGTGTATGGCTTATCTGGGTTCTGTGTTTCACGAAAGCAAAATCGTGGTGCAGCCAAGCTCATGCTCATCTATCTGGAGCTGGGCTTCTCTTCCAAGATTATTTAGGTTTTGGCAGAATTCAGTTCCTTGCTACTATAAGACTGACGGTCCCATTTCTTAGGCAACTATCATCTGAGGATCACCCTCAACAACTAGAAGACAGTCATATTGCTTGCCTCGTGCACAGTCCATCTTAGAAAACAGCAACAAAGCCTCTGTTATGTTAAATAATTTTCATGCTCTGAATCTGACTTTGTCTCTAACCCCTAGACCCAGGGACTTCCCTGGTAGCTCAGTTGGTAAAGAATCTGCCTGCAGTGCAGGAGACCCAGGTTCGATACCTGGGTCAGGAAGATTCCCTGGAAAAGGAAATGGCAAACTACTCCAGTGTCCTCGCCTGGAAAATCCCATGGACAGAGGGGCCTGATGGGCTGCAGTCCATGGGGTCACAAAGAGTCAGGCATGACTGAGTGACTAAAACTTTCACTTTTCACTTTCACCTGAGTAATCTCTCTTTTAATTAATTCAAAAGATAAGGATCTTAACTACAGCAGTTAAATTCATTTTGCTATATATCATCATATTCACAAGTTCAACTCACACACAATAGGAAAAGATTAGCAAAGGGCAAGAGTTATTAAGGATCATCTTAGGATTCTGTCTACCATACACTGCCTTTAGCAATCCATGTTACTTGGCTCCACCATCCAGGATCTACACTGAATTACACAGAGGGTGAGTGGGTGGGACACCTGTGTAGTCACATTGCAACCAAGTGTGATGATGACCAGACTGTGGACATGGGCAAGGGTTGAAGTTCTGAGAGGGGCTGGGAAGGGCAAGAAGGACTATTGCCCACTCTCTTTTCTATCTTTTTAAAAATATTTGTTTATTTTCAATTGATGACTACTTTACAATATTGGTTTGATTTCTGTCATATATCAACATGAATTCACCATACGTGTATCTCTTTTCTTTTCTCTCTTTATGGAGAACTTAGAGAAATAGTTTTTGTGTATAGTCTCCTTTCTAGGGCAAACTGTAATTCTCAAGATCATTCCAGTCTTATAGATGAGAAAACTGAGGCTGCAAAGAATTGCTCAAATGTTCAGAGTCACCCAGAAGGAATTGGCAAGCTAGGGTTTAAGTCCAAATATGCATCAGTGTAGAACTTTTTCTATTAATAACCATAAAATATAGCTCTTTTTAATGAGAGAAGTAAGGATGAGGGGGAGGGAAGAGACAGTAACAAAGCTGCAGAAGGGTAAACGGGTTTAAGGTCAATGATGTCAGTCTCTGGTGGGCAAGGGCTGGAGTGATTATACTAGTAGGAGAGGCGATAATGGTATACAAGTGGGATGTGTGACATCTTGATTTTGGAGAGGAGGTAACAGCTGGAGATGACAGAGCCTAGGATGTGTAGATGGCTGAGATACAGTGGAAGAAGAAATGATTAGATCTAAGGATGCCAAAGGTTGAAAGGTCAGAGTCATGCATAGATGGCCCACCATCATGGATGCTAAATCTGCCAAGAATGATATAAGGCAGACAGAGAGAGAAAAAATAACCCAGATGCTCAAGTCATTGATCAATCAATAGATCAAAAATAATAACAAATTTATATGGCACCAATAATATGCTAACCACTCTTCAAAGTACTTCACATGTATTAACTCATTTAATCTTCACATCTACACTATCCTTATTTTTAATTTAATTTAATTTTTTAAGGTTATTTCCTTTTTTCTTTATTTTTATTATTTATTTATTTATTTATTTATTTATTTTTTTTTTTTAATAAATTTATTTATTTTACTTGGGGGCTAATTACTTTACAATATTGTAATAGTTTTTGCCATACATTGACAAGAATCAGCCATGGGTTTACATGTGTTCCCCTTCCCGAACCCCCCACCCACCTCCCTCCCCCTCCCATCCCTCTGGATCATCCCACTGCCCCGGCCCCGAGCCCTTGTCACATGCATCGAACATGGAATGGTGCTCTGTTTCACATATGACAATACACATGTCTCAATGCCATTCTCCCAGAACGTCCCACCCTCACCTTCTCCCTCAGAGTCCATAAAATTGTTCCATGCATCTGTGTCTCTCATTCTGTCCCGCATATAGGGTTATCGTTACCATCTTTCAGATTCCATATATATGCATTAGTATACTGTATTGTTGTTTTTCTTTCTGGCTTACTTCACTCTGTATAATGGGCTCCAGTTTCATCCATCTCAGTAGAACCGGTTCAAATGTATTTTTTTTAATGGCTGAGTAATATTCCATTGTGTATATGTACCACAGCTTCCTTATCCATTCATCTGCTGATGGACATCTAGGTTGCTTCCATGTCCTGGCTATTGTAAACAGTGCTGCGATGAACATTGGGGTACACGCGTCTCTTTCAATTCTGGTTTCCTCGGTGTATATGCCCAGCAGTGGGATTGCTGGGTCATATGGCAGTTCTATTCCCAGTTTTTTAAGGAATCTCCACACTGTTCTCCATAGTGGCTGTACTAGTTTGCATTCCCACCAACAGTGTAAGAGGGTTCCCTTTTCTCCACACCCTCTCCAGCATTTATTGCTTGTAGACTTTTGGATAGCAGCCATTCTGACTGGTGTGAAATGATACCTCATTGTGGAAAAAAATCAAATAAATCAACTAACTCTACACCTAAAGCAACTAGAGAAGGAAGAAATGAAAAACCCCAGGGTCAGTAGAAGGAAAGAAATCTTAAAAATTAGGGCAGAAATAAATGCAAAAGAAACAAAAGAGACCATAGCAAAAATCAACAAAACTAAAAGCTGGTTTTTCGAGAAGATAAACAAAATTGATAAGCCATTAGCCAGACTCATCAAGAAACAAAGGGAGAAGAATCAGATCAACAAAATTAGAAATGAAAATGGAGAGATCACAACAGATTCCACAGAAATACAAAGGATCATAAGAGACTACTACCAACAGCTATATGCCAATAAAATGGACAACTTGGAAGAAATGGACAAATTCTTAGAAAAGTATAACTTTCCAAAACTGAACCAGGAAGAAATAGAAGATCTTAACAGACCCATCACAAGCACGGAAATCGAAAGTGTAATCAGAAATCTTCCAGCAAACAAAAGCCCAGGACCAGACGGCTTCACAGCGGAATTCTACCAAAAATTTAGAGAAGAGCTAACACCTATCCTGCTCAAACTCTTCCAGAAAATTGCAGAAGATGGTAAACTTCCAAACTCATTCTATGAGGCCACCATCACCCTAATTCCAAAACTAGACAAAGATGTCACAAAAAAGGAAAACTACAGGCCAATATCACTGATGAACATAGATGCAAAAATCCTTAATAAAATTCTAGCAAACAGAATCCAACATCATATTAAAAAGATCATACATCATGACCAAGTGGGCTTTATCCCAGGAATGCAAGGTTTTTTTAACATCCGCAAATCAATCAATGTAATACACCACATTAACAAATTGAAAGAAAAAAACCATATGGTTATCTCAATAGATGCAGAAAAAGCCTTTGACAAAATTCAGCATCCATTTATGATTAAAACCCTCCAGAAAGCAGGAATAGAAGGAACATATCTCAACATAATAAAAGCTATATATGACAAACCCACAGCAAACATTATCCTCAATGGTGAAAAATTGAAAGCATTTCCCCTAAAGTCAGGAACAAGGCAAGGATGCCCACTTTCACCACTACTATTCAACATAGTTTTGGAAGTTTTGGCCACAGCAATCAGAGCTGAAAAAGAAATAAAAGGAATACAGATAGGAAAAGAAGAAGTATTTTTTTAATTGAAGGAAAATTGCTTTACAATTTTGTGTTGGTTTCATTCTACAGCAACATGAGTCAGTAATAATTACATATATATTCCCTCCCTCCATGTGTGTGTGCTCAGTCGCTTCAGTCATGTCCGACTGTTTGAGACCCCATGGACTATAGCCCAGCAGGCGCTTCTGTCCTTGGAATTCTCCAGGCAAGAATATTGAAGTGGGTTGAGTTTTCCTTTTCCAGGGTATCTTCCCGATCCAGTGATTGAACCCCAGTCCCTTGCGTATCCTGCAGTAGCAGGTGGGTTCTTTACCACTATCAACACCTGGGAAGCCCCGCTTTCAGGAATGAGGAAACCAAGTCCTAGAGACATTAACTGACTTGTTCTAATCTCACAGCTAGTAAATTGCAGAACCTAGATCCAAATCAGGCAATTTGATCTCAAGGTCTATCCCCTTTACCACAAGTTTCCCCTACTGCACACACAAAAAAAGTAAAATGATACAATATATAATTAAAGCGAACATTTTGGAAATACTCACTCTGTGTCAAGTAATTATGGGTTAAAAAAATAGTTTAATAATGCTCTTCAGAGAAACTAGAATTTTCAAAATAGGAAAAGACACCATGGGCAAAGGGACATAACTCCCTCACCCTCAGATTCTGAGTTATCTGGGGTGTGAAAGATGACATATCCACCAGTGAGAGGACTTGTGAAGGAAGCTGCTTCACCAGGAAATAGAAAGCCTTCATGTAGATCCAAGAGGTAATGGGACCTCTCAGAGAGGAAGTTTGGAACACGGAGAATTTGTTCATGCTTCACTGTATATTCCAGAGAAGCTCGGGGTTTAAGAGGGCAGAAGAGCTGGGAATAAATCAATTTGGGAGACCTAGTGGCATGTCCATTGGGATGAGCTGAGAGCATTGGTCTATGATGGTGACCAAGGAATAAAGGATGGCAGGTATGATTGGACAAGTCCTGAAAGTGTGAAAGCATTAGTGATGGGAGTCTTGGATCTGGGAGGAGTTTCATACATGCAATGATGGGAGACCCTCAAGGCAAGCTATCTGGTCCACAAACATGTTTTATTGGTCTTTAGAACCCCAGTGTCCAGCACCCAGTCTGGCTTCCAGCACAGAGCTGGAGCCTATGCTATACAAGAAGTTATCTTGTCCCACCTACTTCTTTTGTTTCATCTTAAACTGCTACCCTCTATGTTTACCCAGCTCCAACCAACTGAACGGTCTGATGTTTTTCCCAAATCTACCAAGCTCCCTCCAACCTCAGAATCTATATGCTTACCATGTTATCTGTCTGGACACCACTAAGCTACCCCCAACCACTTTCTCACTTGGCTCTTTTTTACCCCTCAAATTTCTACTCAAAGGTAATCACTGTATCAATAACTTGATTGACTATCAACCTTTAACATCATACTCCAGCTCAGTTTCTTCATTCTGTTTTATTTCCTTCATATCCCACTTATCATCATTTACTTGTCTGTTCAGGTACATATTACTTATTCTTTGAATATTTTGTCTGTACTGAAATGCCCATGAGGCAGAAACTTAATCTGGTTGCCTATCCTCTGCTCTAGCACTTAAAATAGAAAATGCAGTAAATGTTTGTTGAAAACAAATGCCTTAATGACTGTTCAAAAAAATCTTGTTGAAATACATTCAAAAGTTTCAAGTATGAAAACTCTGGTATATCTGAATAGCCCTCATAATTCAGAACAACCCTCTACAGTTCAGCAAGATCAAAATCTGGCTCAGTATCCCCAAGCCAGCTCATCATACTACATCTGCAACTAAGTGTGTGGATTCAGGAGCTGAAGCTGAACAATTCATAAGGGAAGTAAGCAAATATTTGGCAGGCTCATTTGCCAGAATCATTGCCACCAATTAAAAAGCAATTAATTATGGGAATTAAGGGAAGAGAATGGCCTGTAGGTCCCCGGGCCACCTTTTTCTGAATTACCCATGTGTCCCAGGGCAAGTCAAGACATAAAAATAAAAATAAACCATGTGCTCTGAAGCCACATTGAGGCTTTGACAACAAAACTGATGAGACGGCATGTCACAGATAAGGGGATGTAACTGGGTAGAAGATTTTTAAGAGCATGCCTTTGAACTTCAAAATGAACAGAGAGAGAAAAGAGTTCTTAGAATTAAAAGACAAAAATAATATAATTTAAAAAAACACACCATGGGTTAAAGAAAAATAAAATTTATTGCACTGGGAAAACCAAAGAGAACCCATGTGAAGTGTTGTTATGGGATGGAGCAATTAAGATAAGCCCTTTCCAGGTCCGAATAGAGGGTATTAGTTTGAAAGCAAAGGGGGCTTTTTCTCTTCCACTTGATCTATTTGATATTTTATTTTCTGGCTAACTTAACCTTTGAGTCTTATTCAAGTGATTTTTGACCTAGTTGTGACATGGGGACCCGAAGCGCCCTGAAACAGAACTCATTTGTTTATTTTGCTTGGCCACTGTGCAATTTCTTCACTTTTTCCCTATTTTTAAAAATGTTTTTCCCACCTCAATTAAACCAACCTAGCCTTTCAATCCAGGGCTGCAAACAATAGCTTATTCCTTCAGTACCTTCCAAGATTAAGAAGGGAGTTTACCAATCATTCAGTTAGTTCTCAACTCTCCACCCATCTTCTGGTTGAGTAAAGGAAGCCCCAAAATGATGAAGATGCTGGCTTGAGAGCCCAGTTGCCTAGTGACAGCTTGGAGGTGGGAGAATTCAAATACTGAGTCAGGAGTTCTTGAGTTTGAATCCACTTCCAATATGCACTAGCCGTGTGGCAATGACCATAACTTTAGTGTGTGCAACAAACAACACTATTTCTCCCGGCTGAAATAGTTCTCCTCTACAAGACAGTGAGAATTACATCAATTTCATAGGCATTTATTGTGCACAATCACCATTCTGGGACCTGGGAATTCAGTACAGATGCAACACAGAATGGACACGTGGCGTTTAAGCTCTTTCCATACATTGGTAACTATGACTATTCAATTAGAACTCAGTTGTTTGGACCAGGGGATTTGGGGAAGAAACAAAGAGTGCTTTCTCCTACCCACTGCTAAGGCCATGAAGCCACAACCCCAAGAGGAGTAGAAGACGTATCTATGTCCCTGTCCTTGGGCCTGCTGAGAAGGCTCCTAGCCCTCTCTCCTCCATCCCTAAAATTATACATACAAACTATTCTCTCTGCACCTTGGTATGAAGTATTCTAGAACAATGTCTTCCACTTGGTAGGGGGTTTATTACAGACCTTCATAACATTTTCCGTGTCATGGAACACAGAGAAAATTTAGCTTCTTAAAACCCTATGATCCAGCATAGGAATTGGCAGAATTTTCTGTAAAGGGCCAAATAGTAAATATGTCTGGCTCTGTGGGCCATATGGCCTCTGTGGTGACTCTCAATTCTGTCACTTAGCCTGAAAGCAGCCATAGAAAAGGGGGAAATGGATGAGCGTGGCTGGGTTTCAATCTAATTTGATTTTTTGAAAACAGGTTCGACAATGAATTTGGCTCGCTGACTGTAGTTTGTCATTCCCTGGCCTGACACTAAGTAAAAGCTCAATAAATTCTACGATTAATCATTCATTAATTCTAAAAAAAATATTTACTGAACACCTTCTTTGTGCCATACCCCATCCTACGGCAAAATGTTGAGTGAAATTATATAGTTCTTACCCTGACTGAGTTTGCAGTCTACTTTCTAAACAAATATTTAGAACCCTATGAAACAATATGAAAGAAACAAAATGTAGTTTGACATAAAGAACAATCTAACATCAAAGGTCAAATACTAATACTGCTTATAAGCTCCCAGAGGGTGAGAAATAAATCTTCTAGTCCTATGAAATCTTTTTGGCCAGGCACAGTACTGGGCACACATTAATCACTTCAGTGAAAACTTGCTGGCTTTAATATGACAGTAGAGGATTTAGGTTGTCATGGAGACTATGGCAAATCCCTGCCTTTTCCTATCACTGCAACTTCCTCTCTCTTTCCAGAGGTAGCAAACATGGGCAGGCTAATTGACATGACTAATTTTGTCCTTGGCTTCAAGGCCATAGGGCAATACTAAAGCAACTTGTTCAAATTTCAGAACTCAAATGACTTTGAGAAAATTTGATGAAAAATAGTGTATCATCTCAAAGCCTTGCCTTAACCTAGGTTCCCCCCACCTCCAGCTCCTGCAAGAAAAGTAGAGCCTGGACAATGGGTTTCAGGGAGTTTATTTTGGAGAAGTGGTCCCAAGGAACAGAAGAGAGATTTTGAAGAGGGAAACAGAGAATGAAGAAAAGCCTATCCAGGGTGCACAGTTGAGCTGGTCACCACTGTGGGCAGCTTCAGCTCAGTTCTGCTACCTCCCTCCAGAGAAATCTTGTGGAACGTACCGCATACATGCTACCTAAGCGATAGATGATGTTTATCCACCTGCTTCCATCCCTGCATTGATCAGGGGTTTTCCCAGGAGGCGCTGACTCATTTATTCAGGGCTGCATGTGCCCCAAATGTCTGCACAGATTCCTTCAGGGACTTCACCTTGGCCATGTCATAGATGGTCCAGAGCTAAAAAGTAAGGGTAGTAGAGTGTAGCTGAGGCCAGATACTGTTTGGTTTGTCCTACATAGTAGCTGGTTACCTCAAGCAGTGGGTAGAGTAGGGAATATAGACCAACAGGAGGTAAGATGGTGCAAATGAGATGTCCAGTCATGTATATACATTCAGCCAAAATGTAGCAGGTTCACTGAGGAAAGATCTATGCTCTACACACAGTGAACATCCAGCCAGCTACCTCCCAGCAATTCTCACTCCAACCTTCCTCCACTGATTACATTGATTACAATAAGGATAATAATTCACCTTTGTGTAGCATTTGTATAGACCTTTAACAACATTTGATTTACAAAACTTGTGATGTAGTTAAAGACTGAATTATTATTCTTCTCTTGTCTCAGATCAGGAAATTGAGCTTAAATAAGTTAGAAGATTCACTTGCTTAAAGCAGCACCAACCAATGGGACTTTCTCTAATGATGGAAATAAATATTCCATACATTATCTAATATAATAGCCATTAGTCACATGCAACCATTGAGAGATTGAAATATGGTTCATATGATTAAAAAACTGAATTTTTCATTTCATTTAATGAATTTTAACTTGATTTTTTAAGTTTCCTTTTAACTGAAGTATAGTTGATTAACTATATAAGTATAGTTATATACTATATATGGTTATATAGTTGATAACTACATTAGTGTAGTTGATTAACTATAGTTTCAGGTTTATAACAAAGTGATTCAGTGATATATATATGTATATATATTCTTTTTCAGATTCTTTTCCATTATAGATTATTATATGATATTGAATATAGTTCCCTTGTCATTGTTATTTATCTATATTATATTACAAGAACATGTATCTGTTAATCCCAAATTCCCAATTTATCCCTGTCCCCTTGTTCCCCTTTAGTAACTATGTTTGTTTTCTGTTTGTGAGTCTATTTCTGTTCTGTAAATAAATTCATTTGTATCACTTTTTTAGATTCCACATGTAAGTGATATATGATATTTGTCTTTCTCTGCCTGACTTGCTTCACTTACTGTGATAATCTCTAGGTCCATCCATGTTGCTGCATCTAATTTGAATTTAAATGGCCACATATGGTTAGTGGCTACCATATTGAACAAAGCAGCAGTGGACACTGTATTTTTAATATATTATATTGAAAATATTTTTCACTGTTGAAGTATAATGAAAGAAATGTGTTGGCTTTCTTCATATTTCTTTCTTGTTTACAGGTTTAATTCTAGGTGAAACCATTTTACATATATTCTTTCCAGTTGTTCTCCAGTTTGATATGAAAAGGAGGGGCTCACCCAGAAACAGTGCTGATTAACTAATATAGGCTGGAGCAGCAAGAATCTTCACAGCAACAGAACAAAGGACAGCTTCTCCTCCTCCCTCTTCCCACCTTGCATTCTTGTTTTCAGTTTGCACCAGGACACAAGACCATTTTGTGCTTACAGTATTGAGCAAAAGCATCCTGCACACCTAAAACCATAGCATGTGCCTCAGGGAACAATGCACCTAAGATATCATTTGTATAACATAAGACTTGCGTAACTTTGGGGCATTGGTGACTAATAAATGGGAGATTTGACAGATTCTAATTCTAGCCTTCTGAGTTTTAAACCCAGGACTTTTCACTTCCTATCTTACCACTTCTTAATTCAAGTATGATAAGTATGTCAAATCCAAGTACATTCAATAAATGATTCACGAGCTACTAAGTTACAGTACAATTGTTATTTAAATATTTATGTGTTGTTTGGAGGGAAAGAGGCGTTTTAAATCTAAAGACAGTAGCAGATCATCCATCCTGAATTGTTAGAGAATGAGGCACCTCTCCTTCATGCATTTTTCAGAAAACTGAAGCTTACTGTAACCTTTAAAGATTAAGAATTCTAAAATCCTACCCACTTTTGCTGGAAATATTTCTGAAAGCCCACTCTCACTTTCTTAAACAGAATACTTCAAATATTTTTACTCTTTCATCCATTCACTTATGTATTCATGCTTTCAACAAACATAAAATACACACTTCTCATGAGCCAGGCACTGAAAGGCTCTGGCTTTGGGGTAGACCCAGAAAATAATAAGTCATTCTGTCCTCAAGGAACTCAATGATCTTGAACCACCACCCTCCCATCCTGCCGTTATTACTCAGAATAATAAAAAAAATACTGCAAGTGCTGTAATATAATGACATGTTCCAAAGCAGTGCTTTCCCACAGAAATCGAATGTGAGCCACTCAGGTGATTTTAAATTTTCTAGGATCCATGTTTAAGAAAAGTCAAGGGAAAAAATGAAAAATAAATAATTTTTTTCTCTTTTTAAGTCAAGGGAGGGGACTTTCCTGGCAGTCCAGTGGTTGAGATGTCACCTTCCAGTGCAGGGGGGCATGTTTGATCTCTACTTGGACAGCTAAGATCCCACATGCCTCGCAGCCAAAAAACCTAAAACAGAAGCAGTGTTGTAACAAATTCAATAAAGACTTTTTAAAAAGTCAAAGGAAATAGATTATAATTACTTTTAATAACAGATCTTAACTTGATATATCCTAAATGTTACCATTTCAACATGCATTCAGTGTTTAAAAATCATGAACGGGATATTTTATATTCTTTTTCATAGCCTTCAAAGTTCCACATGCATCTTATGCACACAGCACAACTCCATTCAGACTGATCACATCTCAGATGTTCAGTAGCCACATGTGGCGAGAGGCTTTTATACTGGACATCAAATTTGAGAGCTAATAAAGTATTCATGATTAATTGCCCCTTCATTAAACCAGAGCAGGCACTTAAATATTTTAACTTCGTACATCTGCTTTACCTAGTTTCTCACTTCCCCCTCTTTTTCAGGCAACCCTTTTTCCTCCAGTTTTTTTCATAAATGTTTTTCTCCAGTAAATGCCAGTGTTTGTCATTATTCATGTATTCCTGCAATCTAGAAGCTAGGAAAATTGGTAATAGAATAGCTAGGAAATTGGTAATAGAATGATTTTGTCTAAAAACAGGGCTCATCCTTACAGAGTTCTGAGTAAGGTCTAAAGAGACACATTTGTGAATTAATCACATAAATAATAGTGCATGGATTTCCTAACTCGGGGTTTGACTTCAAGAAGCCTTCACTTCTCTTTCAGCCTTCTCAATCAGTGGTTCTCAAAGTGTGGTCCTTGGACCAGCAGCATCAGACTCACTTGGGGAGTTGTTGGAAAGGCTGCGTATTGGTCCCCATCTCAGACCTACTGAATCAAAAACTTTGGGGATAAGGTGTAGCAGTATTTGTTTTAACAATCACTTTGGGTCAGTCTGGTACCTGCAAAAGTTTCATAACCTTGGATCTAAAAACTTTGCGGACTGAGGTAAATAAATATTCCTTCACACCTCCGTATCAAAATTTTTAATACTATTAACGTGAGTGAGCAATAGAGCTAAAATATGCCTTTTACACATATTTGTATAAAATATTTTTTAAAAATCAAATTTTCTTGAAAAGACTTTTTTTTGTTAGGAATGGGAATAGACAGAAAATTATGGCATCCGGATTGTATGAAACCTTTTTAAAACAACCATATTTCAAATAGTTCCCCTGAGATTTCCACTCCTGAGGACAATTCTTTCTAGAACAACAGCAGAGGTGGTGACAAATAGTCCAATCGTACACATATTCTGAAGGCAGAGCCAAACAGATTTGCTGATGGTTGGTGCTTGGGAGGTAGGAGAAAGAAAGAGAAGTCAAAGATGCCTCCAGTGTTGTGTTTTGTTTTATTTGGGGACAGTGGGGGTTACCGAACAACTGAAAGAATGGAGTTTCCACTTATTCCATGGCAGTCATTGTTCTGGGTTATTTACACAAATTATCTATAATCTTCAATTCAGTCCAACCCTGCAGGCAAGAGAGCAGAGCCATGAGAATCGACAAGATCCTGCCTGTCCCCAGAGCCCTCTGCGTCACACATAGTAGCACCTCCAACACGTTGAATAAGGGTTTACCTTTATGAAGGACTCAGCATGTGTCAGGCACAGTGCTAAACTTTCTTACATTAATTTTTCCATATCATCCTCAAAACAACCTCACCAGTGAGTATTGTTATTGTTCTAAGGCCCCATTGTGTCCCTGCAGAGGCATCAATACCAGCCAGTACTGCCTCCCAGCGCCTCTCTTCACCTCCCTCTTCCAAACTTCTTAAATCTGATGACCCCCAACATCCTTTTTTTCCTTCACACTTAGGGTTAATAACTGCTTCTCGTGGTCATTTCATTCTTTTTGCTTTTGCAGTCCTCTCACACTTCACCAATTGACTCTGTTAAATTCGGTCTTTTAAAGTATCTAGAGTGGTTTCTATTTTCTCCTGATAGAGTGAATCTCCATTTACTCTCACAGTGTCGTATCTCTGCCATGTCCCAGGCAATATGCCAGGCGCTAAAGACATAAAGATGAAAAAGACCGAAGCCCCGACCTCAGGGATTCTAATGAGCTAGACAGACACATGTTATCAATTCCAGTCCCTATAAACCATCATCCCATGCTGTGATTTAAAATGCCAGTACTGTTAACAAAGTGTAGTGGCAACACAGCACCGATAGTGACCAATTCTAAATGCAAGGATCTTACCAGCTAATAACGGGGCTGCGACTTGAAAGAAAAGTGGGATTTAATTGAGAAAAGAAGGTGAGAATGGATGGAGGCAAAGGAAATGGCAAGATCCCAAAAGATCAAGAGTGCTTAGAATGTCAAGGAATCGTGAGGAGCTCAGCAGATTAGGAACAATAAATACCGAGTGTAATGAGAAAGTGTGGTAACTGAGGCAGGAAGGGTAAGGAGAGCCCTGGGATGGCATGGAAAGAATTTGGACTCTTGTTCTCTCAACCGTAATGGGATGTCATCAGAGGAATTTGGTCAGAGAGCCACACGGCCAGATCTGCCTTTCCAAAAATCACACACTCTCACCCCCAGGGAAGGAGGTAGGAAGCTGAGGTATGCATAAAGCCCCAGGGAGAGATAATCAGCATTGAAGTAGCTAGCATGGTGGAGGGGTGTGTGGCAGAAGGGCAGGTCTGAATGGAATAATATGTGTAAGGTTATTTTGAAACATAGAAATCCCAACAGAAAATTCAAGTATATTATTCTCGGTTTCCCTTCATTTGCCTGCCATTCCTGGTGCCAGCAGTAGTCCCATGTCAGGAAGGCAGGCAGTGCAGTCAGCTTCATATTCTTGGTCTTGCATGCTCTTCTCTATTCACCTAGAACATTAGTGGGCATTCTGACTGGAGGCTTTTCAAATTCTATCTTGTTCAGTGTCTTTTCTCATGATTATATCATTGGGTAAAACTTGGACAGTAACTCCCTCCAGAGCTCAATCCGTGTTTTGGGAAACATAGTGGATAGTGCCGAGTTTCATCTCTGAATAACTTCCTCGGCTGAAAGATCATGAACAATACAACATGGACTGGAATTGGACCCGATTCTGTCATTTCCTCATTTCAGAGAGTCATGTCAACTCTCTAAACTTCATTTTCCAATCTGTACAATGGGAATCTCAATACCTACTCATAGCAGGTAACTTACTGGGATGTAAGAATGAAATCTGGGCTTCCCAGGTGGCTCAGTGGGCTGAGAATTCACGTGCAGTGCAGGAGATGCAGGAAGCATGGGTTCAATCCCTGGGTCAGGAAGATCCCCTGTAGAAGGAAATGGCAACCCACTCCAGTATTCTTGCCTGGAGAACCCCACGGACAGAGGAGTCTGGTAGGCTACAGCCCATAGGGTCACAAAGAGTCAGACATGACTGAAGTAACTGAGCACACACACATGTAAAAATGAAGTCTATAAGATGCCTGACATGGAGCTCAGCTCACTTGAATGCAAGGTCCCCAGGAGAAGAGATCAGTCTGCTGTGCTCTCACCAATTCCATATTTACTGACTGGCTCACCCATTCAAATTAATACTTGCCTCCCTCTTTTCCTTTTATTTTATATATATATATAGGTTTGTTTTTTTTTTGCTTACTTTTGCATGAATGTCACAAGGCCCAATTCTGCTCTGCAGAGTTCTCGTGGGAAGCAGCAGTCCTGGAGAAAGCTCAGTCATGAATACTTTATACCACTCTGGCGTCACAACACGCAGCTTCCCAAAGCCTTCCGGTTACATGAAATGAATTGACACTTCTAGGAAGCCAAGGATGGTTATACTCATGCAAGAGAGGAAAAGGAGATTCAAAACGGGGAGTGATTTGGGAACTTGCACAGGGCTAGAATAATAATGTTGGAACTAGAATCAAATCAGGGCTTCCCCAGTGGCTCAGTGGTGGTAAAGAATCCACCTGCAATGAGGTGATGCAGGAGATGCAAACTCGATTCCTGAGTTGAGAAGATTCCCTGGAGAAGGAAACGGCAGCACATATTCTTGCCTGGGAAATTCCATGGAGAGGAGCCTGGCAGGCTACAGTCCATGGGATCACAAAGAGTCAGAGACAACTGAGCGCGCCCACACGCACATACACACACACACACACACACACACACACACACACACAAATATGGATAAAAGCACCTACCACAAAACATTATTATAAGGACAAAATGAGATAAACACATAGTATAGCCTTAAATATGGAAGAAGATTAATTAAATACTAGTGTTCCCCTTCCCTTGCTGAGATGGAAGAGCTGGCTGTCATGTGTGGCCCGCTGAAACATTTTCAATCAGATGCGACAGACCTGAGGCACGAGAACATGTCACCAAACTTAAGATATCCCCCAGACACACGAGGATCTCCTGACTTGTCTCAAAGCTAGGCACAAAAATTCCAGCCTTCTTACAATTTTCATGACTCTCTCAGTCTGTATTACCAAGTCATGGAGAATTATGAAAATCATGCCATGTTGGTGTCCTGAGCCATGACCTTTGGCAAGTTCTTAATCTCTCTTAAGCCTCAGTTTACTCACCTACAAAATGAGAATAACATTATTATCTCTAGCTTTAGGTTGTAGTGAAGATTATGTGAAATGAAAACCACGGATTGTTTAGATCACACTAAATGCTCAGAGTTAATTGTTAACTTTAAGCCCAATAATAATAATCGAAAATACGCCCCCTGCCTTGGAAGCATGGAGTCTTAATCATTGCACCACCAGAAAAGTATAACTATTGTTATTCTTTATATTTTACATTACCTTAGCTCCTCTAATCTTCCCAAATTAGAAAGGAGCTATTATTACTTCCATTTTGCAGATAAGGAAATTGAGGCTCAGATTTGTTTCATGACTTCCTCAACTTAAAAACTGATGGAGACAGAAAGGAGATGTTTGCATGTAAAGGTTTTACAGTTGCCTAGAGTTACAGGATGAACCTAGAAAGTAACTTTGGGTGCTGTCAACACCAAATTTGGAATTTAACACTTGCAGGTCTAGGATGGAATGTCCATCACCTAACACAACACTCAGTTCATTGCAGGAATATGAGAATTGCTTCTTTTCTGAACAGCTTTGTTGAATAATAATTGACATAAAAACTATGCATATTAATTGTGTAAAATTTGATGAGTCTGGATATCCGCAAATTCTCATGATATCATCACCACAATCAAAGTAGAAGGCATATCAACACTTCCTAGTTTCTTTATGTCCCTTTGTTGTTGCTATTCTTATTTTGTGGTAACAACACTTAATACAGGGTCTATTCTCAACAAATTTTAAAGCACACAATACCATATTGTTAACTACAGGCACTGCTTTGTATAGCAGATCTTCAGATTTTGTTCATTAGCATAACAAGCTTTAGACTCATTGACTAACAACTTGCCATCTCCACCATCCCCCAGTCCCTGGCAACCACTACTGTATTCTCGGCTTCTGTGAGTTTGACTACTATAGGTATCTCATATAAGCGGAATCAGGAGATATTTGTCCTTCTGTGACTGGCTGATTTCACTTAGCATAATGTCCTCGGATTTATCCATGTTGTGGCAAATGGCAGGATTTCCTTCGATTTTAAAGCTGAATAATGTTCCATTGTACATAGCATAGACTACATTTTCTTTATCTACCCATCTGTCACGGACACTTGGTTTGTTTTCACATCTCAGTTATTATGAATAATGCTGCAATGAATCTGGGAGTGCAGATACAAATGAAAGCTGCAACACAAAAGTAAAAACAACGGGTAAATGTAGAGTCATTCTCGGGAGACAAACTAACCCATTTTAAGCTAAGAAAATTACATTCACATCAGCAACTCCCGCCTAGAGCTGTCTGTTGGTCTCGTAAAAGAAAAATACTGGATGCCACTGAGATTGCTTCATCTTGGGGGCTTTGAAGCCAAAACAGATCTGAGCTTAAATCTCAGATTTGGTCATTGTTAACATATTAAATCTTTGTTATCCTAATAAATACCTGTTCCCTAAGAGTAAAAAGAGATAGGTAACCCAACTGCTCCAGTCTTGTACTTGAGACTGTATGGGATTCTGAGTCATATAAAAAAAAACTTACTCATCAAGGAATCCAAGACAGTTTCCTGTTAATGCAAGTTAATTTTCAAGACAGGTGTTGTAGGATTCACTTCATTTTCAGGGAAAGACTTGTAAATGGAGGAAAAAAAATGTCTTTTCTGACCAAGAGGAGACTAGCCCATTTTGCATCTCTTATTCAATCATGCCATCCATTTCAATCAAATCACCACATTTTATCCTCTACAAAAACATTCAACTTATCCACGCAGAACAGGTTCTAATATGAGCTATCCTGTCACATAAGGGAGATACCATAAGTATTATATAAACTTCCATTTCTGCAAATGTTTCATAGGGATTCTCATGTTACCTACTCCTTAGAGATGGAGAAGATTTGCATTGCCTTCATACACCCCCCAAACTCAGCATGATTTGTTCAAACTTTTACTAGTCAGCATCAGAATAAAAAAATGGTACATCATGCACAATGATAAACTACCCCATGTGGTTTGAATAAATTAAATACTTTAAGCTTTCAGTCTCCCTAATGATTTGGAAATGAAACAGCCGTGATTTATGACTCTAGCTGATAGGCTAGATCTGAAGTTTACACTTTGAAAAATGCCGTATTTAAATTCTCCTATAAATAAAAAATCATATTGCTCTAAAAATCTAGCCTAATATATGTATGTAATAAATTAGAGATCCTCATATTGGGTGGGGAAATCTTCCAGACTGATGGCTTTCTTCCTTGCAAAAATGCACTGAGGGAACCAGACCTAGGTCTGTGTCTGTTGCTGCCATTTAATCAACAGTGATTGTTCCTTTCTGTCCAATCATTCATTTTCCCATCTCAGTGACCACTGTCAGAGCCACGTGCATCAGCTATAAGAGGAACCTGATGTGGTTTTTCTAAAGCCCAGATCAAACTATTTTTAATCAGGCAGTTTCCCAGATCTTGATGTGAGTACTATTCTGGGTTCCTTGTGCTTTTTGTTTGTATGTACAAATGACACAACTGCTCCTGGGCTTGGCTTTGCTTTCCAAAAAATAAAAGAACAGAAGCAGATAAGAAAAAAGATGCAACTTGGAGAAAAGCACTTGGAGAGGAGTCAGTTGCCTCAGCATCCGTTTGACCTTCCTGCCTTGTGACCTTGCACTAATTTCTCGCCCTCTCTGGGATCTTTATGTTGAAGGGATTGGCCTAGTTTACTTCTAAATCCCCTTCTTTCACTGCCAATTATAGCCCAGTGTTTAGAGTGGAAGCAACTAAATTCACACTCTTTGGCAAATTATTTATTCTCCCTTAGTCCCAATTTTTCCAGGTATAATTTGGAGATAATTATTCCTACTACACAGTATTGTCAGGAAGATTGGATAAGGTAATATACACAAAGAACTTACCACAATTCTGGGCACAGAGTAAGTACTCAGTATAAAGTAGCTGTCATCATTATTTCTATAATTACTGCTAACAATATTTTCATTATTCCTCTAGACAATATCCTGCCATTAAAGGAAAAAGAAAAGCTATGACCAACATAGGCAGCATATTAAAAAGCAAAGACATTACTTTGCTGACAACGTCCACCTAGTCAAAGCTATGGTTTTTCCAGTAGTCATGTATGGATGTGAGAGTTGGACTATAAAGAAAGCTGAGCATCGAAGAATTGATGCTTTTGAACTGTGGTGTTGGAGAAGACTCTTGAGAGTCCCTTGGACTGCACGGAGATCCAACCAATCAATCCTGAAGGAAATCAATCCTGAATATTCATTGGAAGGACTGATGCTGAAGTTTAAACTCCAATATTTTGGCTACCTGATGTGAAGAACCGACTCATTGGAAAAGACCCTGATGCTGGGAAAGATTGAAGGAGGGAGGAGAAGGGGACAACTGAGGATAAGATGGTTGGATGATATCACCAACTCGATGGATGTGAGTTTGAGCAAGCTCTGGGAGTTGGTGATGGACAGGGAAGCCTGGCATGCTACAGTCTATGGGGTTGCAAAGAGTAGGACACAGCTGAGTGACTGAACTGAACTGAAAGGAAAAAGTGAATATCACAACCTTCAAGAGGGAGGGGACATCAAAGAAAGATCCTCCTCTTGTACCTGTGTCATAGGTATGCATCCAAGCCAAAAAGTGTTAAAAGAAATTAAAGACATTTACTGAGTCTTCATGACCATCAAGACTGACTGAAGGGACTTTCCTGGTGGTCCAGTGGTTAAGAATCTGCCTTGCAGTGCAGGGGACATGGGTTCGATCCCAGGTTGGAGAATTAAGATCCTACCTGCTGCAGGGCAACTAAGCCAGGGCAACCACGACTACTGAGACCCTGTGTCACAACTAAGACCCAAACCTGCCTCAGCCAAATAAATATATTTTTTAAAAAAGATTCACTGGAAATTACCTAAGACTCCTCAGTGTATGTGTTCTCAGTCACTCAGTCATGTCCAACTATTTTTTACCTCGAGGACTATAGCCCACCAGGGCTATAGAATTATCCTGTCCATGAAACTATCCTGGCAAGAAGACTGATCTTCCCAACCCAGAGACTGGAGCCGCATCTCCTGTGGCTCCTGCGCTGACAGGTGGATTCTTTACCGCTGAGCCTCCCTGGAAGCCCTCACAGACCTGGACTCAAATTTCATCTCTGCTACTTACCAGGGTTTGAGGTTGGGTAAGTCATATAACCACTCTGAGCTCATATGCTCAAAATGCTATAAAAAGAAGTGGCAATCCCTACTTTATATGGCTGTAGTCTGCATTAAGTAAAACCATGCCTTGCTGCTGCTGTTGTTGTTTAGTCGCCAAGTCCTGTCGGACTCTTTGCAACCCCATGGACTGTAGCCCCTACAAAGAACTTAACTTTTTATCCATCTCATAACAGTTGCTCAAAAATAAAAGTTGCTATTATCATTACTCTTGTTATTATTATTGATTCCCCAGCATGACTTCTCTGCCCCTGCTAAACCCCAACCAATCTGCTCCCAATGTTTTTGGATATCCTCAAGGGTCCCCTCACTTCTTGCTTTTACATCACTTGCCCTCCTTCTATTTTCTTAGCTCTATTTGATTAGTTTTTATAGAAATCCTTCACTTTCTGAGAAGGGCTCTTGTCGCATTTATGATTCATGAGGCCCTGAGTATACAGATGGCATTATATAAATGTTTAATAATCACCATATGGTTTCCCTGGAAATTCTGTCACTCAACGAGGAATACAGACTGAAATAGATAAAAAGCAGATCTTCATTCTCCTGTTCCCTCCATCACCATGTTTTCCATGAAACAGAGGGACTCAGAGCACACCAGCTTGGTAGATGTTTAGAGACCACTGAATTTAGGAGGGTCATAAAAAATAAATGCCTCCTATACTAGATATTACACTCTTTTGTGTCCAAAACAGCTCAGTTGCTCCTGTAATATGCCAGTGTCTGTTTTAATTATTCTGTTATGTGGCATTGTTTTAAGTGGCTGAGAAACCATGGAACTTTCAGTTGAGTCCACGTCCATCGTGGTCTCGTTTCTCATGGCTGTTCCCTTAACGGGCCTTGTGGCAGCCACTTATTTGTGAGGTTCTGCACTTGTGGATGGAGTCGCATAGTAATGGGGAGAGATGGCATATTTGACAAATGGAAATCATGATTGTCTGGCCTCCTGACAGTTGTTGATGTGTTCTCCTGACCTGTAAATGTTCCAGCTGACTGATTACAGTAATTGATTGAGAAAACATTTGTCAATAGCTTTCTAATGAAAAAGAGAGGTGAGGAGGAGAGATTGCTGGAGCTCCTAGAAGCTGGATTTTGCTTAACAGAAGGAGCACTGAACCCTATTACAGACAACACTGAACTCCATATGCCCATGTATAAAATAGAAATGCAATTCATCTGGCCATCATTTGTGGAGCACCTACTATGTGTAAGGTCAGAGATCAGAAACTGGTGATTTACAAGTGGAATAGGGCCATCAGCATTTGTCTGGGGGTCCTGCTTAGTTAATCTGTACTGTCCTTTTGTTACAATTGGAAGTAATTTGCCAATATTTAAAGTCAGAATATTTCACATTCAAATCTAGATTTCTAGTGTCTCTTGGAAAATATCAGTATTTGGCAGCACTAGGATAACATTTCTGTAGGCCAATATTTGTATCAACTTGAGTAGCTGTTGCCTCCTGGACATGGGCCATGTGATTCTGAGTATCCCTCATCCCTACCATTCCAACAGGGACTTCCCTGGTGGCTTCCATGGTGGCTCAGTGGTAAAGAATCCACCTGCCAATGCAGGAGATGCAAGTTCAATCCCTGGGTGGGGAAGATGCCCTGGAGAAGGAAATGTCAGCCCACTCCAGTATTCTTGCCTGGGAAATCCCATGGACAGAGGAGCCTAGAGGGCTTAATCCACGGGGTCGCAAAGAATTGGACAAAACTGAGGGACTGCACATGCACCATTTCATTACTTCTTTCATTAGTGCTAACTAGCTGGGCCCTATAGGGTTTTCAGTTTGAGATCCCTGTTTTAGGTTCTGAAGACATGTGAGAAAATATGATCCCAGGCCCTGCCTTTAAAATACTCACAGTAGTATAACTGCTTGCTGTAGTAAATTTAAATTTCTAGCAAAGAAGGAAGATTAGACATTCTGGCTTATTAAAGATTTTGTATAGTAAAGCCATTCAGTATCTGTCATGATGGCTACCATGTGCAAGAAACCATTTTCAAATTCTTCGCCGTACCCTGTGTCTGGTGGCGGCTGGGATTACAGTTGGAAGGGGGACTATGGCACATCTGGGCATGATTTGCAGGTGTGTCATCAGGTTGCTGGTGACCTCAAGTGAGTCACTTACTTTCCTAAAAATCCTATTCTTCTAGCTCCAACAGAGTAAGAGGTTGGAAAGTGTACCATAAGCTGTATTGCTCTGTATCATGAACCATAAACTGTGGCAAACTGTCTTTGTAAATAAAGTTTTATTGGAACACAGTCACATTCTTTGTTTCTATGTATTGTCCATGGCTGTTTTCACATTATGCCAGCAATGCTGAGTGGCTGCAATAGAAAGCACAGGGTACACTAGACCTAAAATATTTATGATTTGGCCCTTTGAGAAAACTTTGCAGACCCCTTCTCTACATAAAAATTAGGGATACTAGTAATAACGCACACTATTACTGAACTCGATTTCCTCTCCCCAAAAAGGCATTTCAATATTTGCAGTCCATGAATAATTACCAGAACCCCCACTTTTCATCAGATTCCAGATGCGCTGAGAAGTGATATGAAGCTTTCTGCTAAAAAGAGCCACTTTTCTCTTTCTGTGGGAGAATTAACTTCCCAACTTCTCCAAAAGTTTGTGGATGGTACACAGCCATGAATGAAACTTGGTACACAGCTACAAATGAAACTTTGTCCCCAGCCCCACTTCTCTTCCTGGAATGACTTACGGGACCCCATCCATCCTCTGAGACATCAGGGAGTAGAAGTCAAAGGAAACCTTTTGGAAAAGACTTAAGAAGTTCTTAACCTTATGATGCCTCATTTTCCTCATCTGCACAATGGGAAAATGGTAAGACCCATCTCACAGAGTATTATAAGAATTAAGTGAGACAATGATCAACAAGACAGGCAGCAGAGGGCTAGGGTGCAAATGCCTTAGGTGTACATAAGTTCCGCCAGGTCTGGTGGAATGTGACCGATGTCATTATTTCAGAATCCAAACTCCAGTACAGTGCTCCTCAAAGTACAATCACCAGGAACCTGGTTCAGAAAACTCTGGGCTTATAGAAAAGAATGAAGCAATGCCATTTGCAGCAACATGGGTGAACCTAGAGAGTGTCATGTTGAGTGAGTTCAATCAGACAGAAAAGGAGAAATAGTCTATGACATCCTTTATATGCAGAATTTAAAAAGAAATGATACAAATGAACTCATTTACAAAACAGAAACAGACTTACAGACTTAGAGAAAGAAGTTACGGTTGCCAGCAGGGAAGAATGGGAGTAAGAGATAGGTAGGGAGTTTGGGATGGACTGCTATGTTTAAAACAGATAACCAACAATGACCTACTATATAGCACGGGAATTCCCACTCAAAGTTATGTGGCAGCCTGAATGGGAGGGGGGTTTGGGGGAGAATGGATATATGTCTATGTATGGCTTTGCTGTCTACCTGAAATGATCATGACATTGTTAATCAGCTATAATCCAATATGAAATAAAAGTATTTTTTTAAAAAAAGAAAGAAAGAAAACCCTGGGCTTTGTTATGAATACAGACCCCAAAGCCTTACCCCAGGTTTTTTAAAACAGAATTTGATCTTTGGGGACCATCAAATTCCCCCAAATGGACTCTTTACTTTAACAGGATCCCCAGATGATTTTGTTGAACCCTAAAATTTAAGAACTGCAGCCATAGGGATAGCAGTTGCCTCTTTCTGCACATTATGCCACAAAAACTCTGAAAGAGACAGGGGATTTGTGTCTAACACCATGCGTGACAGGCCTGATGAGAGCCGGTGGCATGAATTATGAATCTCCTCTTGTCAGAGAAATCCCTTCAGGCAAGAAAACCCTGCACGAGCTGTTAATGGAGTCGAGATCAACTGAGAACCTATGGAGTTCCTCCTCCGGACAGTTGTCTCAGGAGGCCACTCTCAGCTCACTTCCTGCTCCGATGCCCAAGCCCACTCAGCAGCTAATTTAGTCCAGATGGATTCCCACCCACTGCTCATTGCACAGGGGCGTTCTGGTGGGTGTTCCCGGGACAGCTTTGCTTCCTCTCTTATGGGTCCTCTTTTAATGGATGAGGACGCATGTAATGAGGACCCTTCAACACGCAGAACTCATAGGGCTTACTCATAAAATCAGTTTTCTTGCTTTTGTGCCTGACTGCTCTCTTAAACCTACTCATAGGGATAATAGAAGTATGAAATGGCTCAGTGGGCAAAGAATTTGCCTGCAGTTGCAGAAGACACAGGAAACACATGTTTGATCCCTGGGTCGGGCAGATCCCCTGGAGGATGAAATAGCAACCCATTCCAGTATTCTTGCCTGAAAAATGCTATGGACAGAGGAGCCTGGAGGGCTATAATCCATGGGGTCACAAAGAGTCAGAGACAACTAAGTGACTAAGCACCCAGGCACTGGGTGAAATTTCAGGTCGTCCCCTGGTCAGATCATTAGTATAAGTCTCAAATGGATAATCTCCATTCAGAAATTAAAATATCCAGCTGAATAAATTAATCAAAAGCCTTGTTTCTGTTCAAGGATAATATGTCCCTCCCACCTGGTTCACCCCAATACCTAAAGCCTATGGTTGGCAGGTAAACTTTCTTGGAAAGGCTCACCTTCTCTACTGGCTACTTTTTATTTTTAATCCTCTGTGCCTTTCAGATGAGGGTGGAAGAGGAAAGAATGAGAAGTGAAGGGGGCAAGAGAGTCCTCGCTTAGCTGGTACTGCTGCAAAATAGTTTTGCTCCCTCTGGGTCCAACAGACAAACCGTATGGAACTCTATACTTTCCAGAAGATCAGCTCCAAAGTGGGCCGAACGCCTCAACAGAATCTGTCTACTGCAACTTCAATTACATGAGACACAGATTCATCCAAGCCCCTGAATAGAGTCCTACACCTGTTCCTACTCCACACACAGACACACACTCAGGTTGCCTCACGGGTAGGTGTTAGAAGAGCTTGAGGCCAGCTCTCCCTCCCGTGTGTCCATATCTGACCCAGAGGACACTCAGGCATCTTTTTCACCCTGACAAATTGACTGGGTGCAGGAAGGTGGAGTCAATTCCTTTCATTCAGGAGTCCCCTGGAGGGAGTCAGGCATCGACTCACAACACAGCCATAGCTCCCAGGGACACACATCAAGCTTTCTGAGTGGTCTCATGGAAGCCTCCTCTCACTAGGCTTGCACAGAAGGGCAGATCCCCCCAAAACCACTCCTTAGAGAGGGACTCGCACGCTTGCAACAGCTCTCCAAAATTATCCTCACATAATTCTCTCTCCATTTGCTCCCAGTCATTTTAAGTTCCAATGGAGAGAGAAGGTTTTTAAAATTAATAAAAGTGATTCTCAGCTATTTCTTTTGAAATTCTTCGATGTCGATGTCTGACATCTGCTGAATCTTAACCTCATTAGTAGAAACTTCCAACAAATGAATCATCAGTTGTTTCTATCGTCATGATGTCTTTTTCAGGATTATTCTTGAGAAATGCACTTTCCTGAATAAAACATGTAATAAAAGTTATGAAATCACTCCTCTAGAAAAATGACAGGAACATACTAAATACTGAAGTTAGCTTGGACTCCCAGTTTAGGCTCAACCTCAGCAAAATTCTAGAGTGATGCCAACACATGCATACATCTGGATCATTCCATTCTTTACATTAGGTCAGCCCCACCATGGATGAAATGATGCTGTGTTACCTCTAGCTTGCCCTTTGCCATCCTGCAGTGTGACTCTTTCTTGCCTTTCCTTACCAGACTGAGAATTCCTGAGAACACACCTGTATCTTATCTCAATATCTCCAAATACTAGCAAAGATTCATCACATAGAAGGCTCTACATAAATATTGTTGTTTAGTTGCTAAGTCATGTCTGACTCTTTTGTGACCCCATGGACTGTAGCCCGCCAGTCTTCTCTGTCTATAAGATGCCCAGGGCAAGAATACTGGAATGGGTTGCCATTCCTTCTCCAGGGAATCTTCCTGACCCAGGGATCAAATCTGTGTTTCCTGCATCGGCAGGCAAATTCTTCAGCACTGAGCCACCAGAGAAGCCCTGTTTTGTGGAATAAAAATATCTTTTCTTTCTAGACTCACCTTGGAACAGTCCCTTTAGCCACAATGAGGTAGAAATGACTGCTAGCAACTTAAAGGCAGACCTGTGACCCTATCAAAGCATTAAGGGAAAGGTATAGAGTCGATAGTGATATCAGAGGGGTCAGCCTTTCTCATCCTCTAAAATCGTACCATGAGTGGGCACACCAACAAAGAAGGGCCCTCACCCCTCTTACATTTTATTGTACACATCCAGGTACATCCAGGTGCCCACCCAGAACACATTTATTACATGAGCTAGCCAGAGATCTGTCTAGGGCACAGATTTCTTGCTTGCTGACTGCCTACTCCTTTTTTCAGAATGCATCCTTCATGCTACTTTGCATAGGTTGTTGGGCTGTGCAGAGATAAGACAAAGCAGGTGGGACAAGGGAAGGCTATCGCTCTCCTCTTGTGAAAGTCAGCCACAGACTGGAAGGATTTGACAAAGCTCCAGAAACTGGCATCTACACCTGTGAAGACAGGTTTTCTTCTCCTGAGAATCACATTGCTTTACCGTACTGTTCACTTGCTCTGCACTTGCAGCATTTTGTTCATCCTTCAAGCAAAACATTTATCATGCTGTTATGAGTAGTTCACATGTGCCTGTCCCTTTGAGACTTGGAGCTTTCGGGGTAGAGGAGTTTGTCTTATTTGTCTTAGAAAGCTAAGTATTTAAAACACATAATTTTTGTTGGACACTGATGTTTGTTGGATGGATGGATGGATGGATTTATCTCTTGCATATTTGCTATGTGGACATTAGAACCACATAGTGTCTCTGGTGTCCCTCAAAACCAGACAGTGATGGAGAAGGATCTGGAAATAATGCTATTCTTCATCAACTGCAGCAGCAATATCTCACAATGGCAAAATGTTTTGAAATGTACATGTGTTCAAGTGAGTAATTTTTTATATTAATATAGGAACTATGTATCCAAAGTCCACATTCTTTTTACCACAACATTCCTTCATTCATCCATTCATTTGTTATCACTTGGTCTGTTATTCTTTCAGTTAGCATTTATAGGAAACGTGTGGCTTACCTCCTGGAACAGGAAGTGTCTACAGAAAGGAATAGTGACCTCAAGAGGTCGATGGACCTCCCTAGGAACACAACTGTGTGGACCTATGTGTGAAGGACAAATCTCTCTGGAACAAACCAGCTTGAGGCCATCCCAGCACCTCAGGCTGCAAATACAGCGACTGATTATTCAGACCTCTTTTTTCTGGGCATAGCAAGGTCCCTGCGACTTCACAGAAAGACATGTCACATAAATTATGCTGTGAGCAGTCCATTCTAGTCTTCTAACCTAAAAGGAAAGCTACATGAAAATGCACTTGCTCCCATTCTAGTCAAAGATGAGGATGGGGGGCAGGTAGGGTTTCCTTTTGGGGAAGGAGTACCTGGGAAAGACAGAAGGACAAAGGCAGTCCTAGTGGAGAAGCAAGAGTTACCTCTTGGGCACAGTGAAAGGAGTGTCTTTGTCTTGCTTGGTCTCCCGAACAACTCATCCTTTGTGATCAAACCTGTTAGCAGCTCCTGCCTGGAGAATCGGAGGAGCCTGTCATCCCCACAGACAGAGGGAGGCAGCCAGAGCCCGAGGCAGTGCAGTCACTGGAGGAGAAGAGAACAGCCACCTTTCCTTCCTCTCACCTCGACAGCCTCCTGTTGCAGGTGCAGCTCTGCCTCGTCAGAGATGCACGCCATCCCACCATCTGGCCTCAGAATGTTAACATTCAGGGAATTCTGTGTTCATCTCGCTTTGTCCACTCCTGGATCCTTTGCCCAGCTTGGAGCAGCGATTGGGTTCCAACCTACATTCTCAGCTTCATCACTTGCTAGGACATGCAGTTCATGACCCTTTGTTGTAATTGCAGCGGGCCCCTTACCTCCGGGCCTTTTCTCATGTAGGTACCTCCGCCTGGGATTCTCTTTGTACTTGTTCTTTTGGAAAAGTCCTACACAGGTGTCAACTCTGCTAAGAAGACTTCCCACCATACTGAGGAATGGAGTCATTTTTAGAAAATTAAAGAAGAAACCTCTACCCTTTACTTTTATGATTTCTTTGCCATTGCACTTATTTTGGGAGCTTAAATCATCTTTACAGATTGTTTCTGGTGTCCCCTCCTCCAGGATGTCTTCCTGGCGTCCTTGCTCTTTATCCTGGGTCTGAGGCCAGTATAGCCACCCTCCTTCATGCTCCCAGTGATGTTCATGCTACTGGCCCAAGGATCACACTTTGAGAACAACTGGCCTACACTTACCTCAAGCATAAGCCTCTCCTTGAACTTACAGCACCTGTTGTAAATAAGTTGTTTATAATACCATCTCCCCGACTCAATCAATAAAGCAATGTCAGATCATGAAAAGCATTACAAAGAAAGTAAATCACAATATGGTAGTTATCTATTGTTTTGTAACAAGTTACCCCCAAACTTACTTAAGACAACAGATGTTAGCTCATAGCTTCTGCAGGTCAGGAATCTGGGAAGAGCTTAGTGAGATGGTCCTGGCTCACAGTCTCATGCAATCTCAGACAGCTGGGGCCAGAGCCTCATCAGAAGACTCAACTGGGAGAGGATCCTGTCCCAAGTTCACACATGTGGTTGGCGGCAGATCTTGCTTCCCCACTGGTTGCTGCTAGACTCTTCAGTTGCTCTCCTCTCCACATAGAACCATTCCATTGGATGCATTAATGTCCCCAAAACATGACAGCTGGCTTCCCCTAGAACAAATGATCCAAAAGAGATAGGAATACCTAAGGTGGAAGCCATGGTCATTTACAACCTAACCCTAGAAGTGACATAGCATCAAATTGACCATATGCAATTGGTCATACGGACCAACTCTAGCTCAACTAGCTCAACACATAATGGGACTGCAACATGGGTGTGATGACTTGAGGTGACGTTCACAGAATGCTGGCAACAGCACGGGGCAGTGATAGGGAAGGAGGTAATCCTGTTTATTTAAGGTGTCTAGAGAAGATCTTTCTGAAGAGTTGCTGTGAAAACTGAGACCTAGGTGAAGAAAAACAGTCAGCTGTGTAAAGACACAGGGGTCAGCTTTTCCAGACAGAGGAAAAGCAAAAAAGACCCTGAGGCAGAAATGAGCTTAATGCATTTGAAGAAAAGAACGTAAGCTAGTAAGGTTGTAGCAGTCCAGCAAGGAATCAGAAGGGTAGCCATCACTATTAATATCAACGTCAGTAACATTTTTAGAAATACCTGCTGTGCTCAGGGTACTTTAGGCAATAAGGAAAATGCATCGTTCCTAATTTCAAAGAACTGGTCTTCCTGGTGAAGAACATTCGGTGTTTTTTAATTAGTGGAACAAGAAAGAAAGTTTAGATAATTCAGTATCAATGCATTCTCATTATCACACCCACCATTTCTTCCTATATAACTTTCCAATTCTTTGTAATCAACCTAACAGTGAGGATTTGAGAAAGAAAGAAAGAAAAAAAAACTACATTGATTAAGTGAAGGTAAATCCATGCTTTATATTCATCAAATTCAATGAGCTAGGACCTTTCCAATATCAGAGAGCATACAACCTAGAATCAAACAAAGCTGGAAGAGACCTTGAAGATCATTCCATCCTTCCCACTTCAACACTGATTTCATGTGTTTTTTTTTTTTTTTAAAAAAAAGAGGAAACTGAAAGCGGTGAGCTCAGAAACTAGTCCTCCATCCACTAATTGGGTTAACTGGCTTAATGAGCACCCATCACTTGCATAGTGCTCAGAGTAGAAAACTGACTAAAATCTAGTCTCTGGATTTCTAAGGCAGCCTGATTTCCATAACCAGAGGTGATGCAGAGGTTGCCTTAGGTGTGGGAGGGAGCAAATTAAAAGGAAGGAAGAGGCTGAGAAGCAGCCTCCTGGCTCTCTTTTTCTTTACCAGAGCAGGATGCCTTCACTGACGATGCGTTCCATTTCAAAATACATCTCCTGCTAAAAGAAGTGTGAAAACCACTTCACCCCACCATCCTCTCTTTTCTGATACTATAGCCCAGAAATCAGCCAACTCCACCTCAAGGGCCCAATCCAGTCCACTGCCTGCTTTTGTACGAGGTGTGAGCCAAGAGTGGTTTTTGCATTTGCAGGTGGCGGAAATCAAAAAAAAAAAAATCAAAGGAAAAGTAGTATTCTGGCCACAAGCTTAAAATATTTACAGTCTGGCCCTTTAGAGAAATGTCTGTTGACCCTGGTGTTTCCAAGTGTCTGATGTATGCCTTCATCCTTCCTTCACATCCTCCTTTCTCTCTCTATCCCACTTTCTCCTTCCCAGCAAAACTTTACTATAGGTTTGTTTTTAGAATAAGGTGAACTGGGACATATAGGTTGGTCATGGATGCTAGTGTATTTTGGTTTGTGACTTGGGGACATTTAATACTATAGGGTCAGGTTCCTGATTCAAATCACCCGAACGCCTATCTGCTTTTCTAAGAGCATCCTATAGTCAGAGCAGCAGAAGGAACATCCCATGGCTCCCAAACGTAGCATGTGCTAGATGATAAGCATTGCTCTTTTCCTTTTACTTTAAGCCATGAAAAGCTAGGTTACAGAAGGAGCAGAGCAGAGTACATAGACAACGCCCCCACCCCACAGCTTACTTGAGTCCCAAACAGCTTGCTAGACGGGCAGAAGTAAGAGGAGAAGGGGGAGATGATTGTTCTCTTTGTTGCAGGATTGGATCACTAGGAAGGATTCATTACTAGTGATCATATGGCCTGAAGCATCAGCTGATGGCTTTTACATGCATCTAGAGTAAGACAGAAAGATTGCATTTTAAAGGAGTTCTCACTGCTAACCAAAGGTATGCAAATTAAGACTATATCAAAGCATAACTTTTATATCCACTAAAATAACTTTAGAGAAAATTATAAAAGTAATAAAGCCCAGTGCTTGTAAGACTATAAGAGAAAAGGACACAAATATATTGAAAAAATACCATTTTAGAGATCAGATCAGTAAAATAAATTGAGTCAACATAGTTATGCCTTTTCACTAAGTAATTCACCTGGCAACTCATGCTAATGCACAAATTCAAAAGAAGAAAAATAAAAAAAAAAAAACTTTTACAAGGAAAATTATTGTAGCATATTTACAGTTTGCTATTTAATAAAAAGAAAAAAATCCATTCCCAAGCTTTATATGCCTGATAAAATGTTTTGATTAATTAAATTATGGTAAACTAACCCTATGGAAATACCTTGCAGACATTTGAATGACCATGTTGCAGTGTAACATTTTCCTTTTAAAATTATATTAAAGTAGAAAAAATACAACATTTTATATATGCTGCAGTTAATGTAAAAATATGCATGCATTTAACTAAAATTGGGAAATGAAATTTCTAACAGTTCTTCTTGGTTAAGCCTGGGGAGAACACGAGCGAGTACTTTTCTGTTTTAATTGCCATGAAAGTCACCATAATAAACCCTTTGTTTTACTATTAAGCCCACCTTTTTATAAAAGAAGACAAGGCAAAAGAAGAGTGAGGACTGGTCTTTGGCACATTATTTTTAGAGACACTGAGCAACAACATTCTATTTGAGAAAGGCTGGAGAATAACTCCTGGGGGCACCTCTTAAGCCTGTGACACACAGAACAGGATCTGAGTGGGGAAACAGGCTGGGTTCTACCCACGAGCTCCGGTAACCATGGCATCCATAGAGACGGACGCCCCTGATGGGAGGCAGTGACGGGGGCCACTTGAGAAAGTGACGCAGCAGGGCCAGATGGTATTTATTCAAGAGCTCATTTATTTGGATCAACTAACATACAAAATAGCAGGGATTCTGACAAGGACACGCGATACCTCATTTCCTTGAAGATTAAGAAGCTGAAAACGTACTATCTGCCTCAGAGAGACTGGGGAAGGCAGAGGGAAGCTCAGAGGTGGCCAGGGCCATGAGCAGAGCTCATCCTCTGGGTTGACAGAGACAGAAAGAAGTTTGTCCTATGTTACGGGCTAGATTGTGTCCCCCACGGAAAACAAAGGATATGCGGCAGTCGTAAGTCCTAGTACCTCAGAAGGTGACCTTATATGGAAACAGGGTCATTGCAAATGTAATCTGTCAACATGAGGTGAGGCCATACCAGAGTGGACTAGGCCTTAATCCAATGTGAATGACGTCCTTACAAAAAGAGGCGAGCCCACACACACGCAAAGAATGCCATCTGATGACAGACGCAGAGCTGGAGTGATGGGGATGCCAGCCAGGTGATGCCCATGCTGGCCAGCAGTCACCAGAAGCCAGGAAGAATTGAGGAAGGATTCCCCTACAGGTTTCAGCAGGAGAGTGGCACTGCTTATGCCTTGATTTTGGGCTTTTATCCTCCACAGCTCTGAGACAAAATTTCTGTTGTCAGCCACACAGTTTGTGGAACTTTGTTATGGCAGCCCTAGCTAGAAGCCTAAAATATACCCTAAAACCACCCTAGCTGAGTGGATCTGCTGAGCAGGTGACTTTTCCTTGATGATCTTTTGGATTGCTAGAACTGGCTTCAGCTTGGGCCTTACTGATGTAGGGAACAGGTAGAAATAATCTACCAATTGGAGACCCAGTTTAGGCTTACGTTAGGGTAGACTCATTGGAAAAGACCCTGATGCTGAGAAAGAGTGAAGGGCAGGAGGAGAAGGGGGAGACAGAGGACGAGATGGTTGGATGGCATCCCCAACTCAATGGACATGAATTTGAGCAAACTCAGGGAGAGAGTGAAAGACCAGGGAGGCCTGGCATGCTGCACTCCATGGGGTTGCAAAGAGTCGGATATGACTTAGCAACTGAACAACAATAACAATGGAGCAGAAATGTGGGCTTTGAGCTGGGTACCTTCCCCACCCAGCAGGATGCAAGTGTTTAATAGCAGAGAGCAGAGGAGTGAAGTCACAAATATGAAGTATGTGGTGTGTGCAGTGGCTCGTGCAGTGGCTCAGCACAAGGTTCTGGGCTACATCACTTGACAACCTGTGATGCTACAGTAAGGTACTTAACCTCTCTGAGTCTCAGTTACCTGATCTGTAAAATGAAACTTATAATAGTTCCCACTCCACAGGTTATTGGGAGGAGTGACTTAGTACTTATAAAGTGTTCAGAATTGTACCCAGCACACAGTAGGTTCATAATAAATATTGTCTGCACATTTCCAAGTACACTATCACATTTAATCTCTTAACGATTCCATGATGGAGATTTTATTAGGTTTATGAGTAAAGACACTTAGACTTAAGAGGTGAAAGGTGATATGCCCTAAGTCACAGACCAAATAAAACAGCAAGGCAGTGAGAGATTCAACTGAGGCAAGAAGACAGCAATGGAAGACAAAGCAGGGATGTGAGACATGAGTCTGGGACCTTCCAGTAAGTCAATCCAACTCTGAGCTGGGTCGCCGGGCTTCATGGTTCGTCTTCCTCCACTCCTTCATGGTCCTGATGTCCTAAAGTCTGGTGGATCTGTCACCGACCTGTTGCACAGCCTTCAGGAAGTTAGTCACAATTCTTAATCAATACCCAGAGTTCCTCAACCTCAGCACCATTGATGTTTCAGACCAAGTAATTCTTTTAGTGGGAAGCTGTCCTGGGCATTGTAAGGTACTTGGTAGCATTCCTGGTTTCAGTAGCACCCTTCCCCAATCAAGATGAGCACCAATGTTCCCAGACATTTTCAAATGTTCCCTGGGAGGCAAAATTGTCCCCAGTTGAGAATTACTGACCTACACAATAGGATTAAAGTTACCTGCAAAATGGTTTCACTGAGCCATTCTGAGGAGCAGATTTGATAGATACGTTTTTATCTTTAAAAAGAAAAAGAATGTATTTGCCAATGTATTAGAACACAAATTTAATATTTATTAGTTTTCGCTTGCCAAGTTCAAAAAAAAGGAGCATAACACATCTCTTTCTTTCAAAAAGAACACAACCGAGGAAGGGAAGGAAGAGAGGGGGCAAAGGCGAGGAGCATTGTTAGGGTCGTAAAGGCCTAGAAAGAAATTGCCCTCAATTGAGTCAATAAGGGGACTCTATAAAGAAAGTAGGATGCATGTGTGTGTGTTAACTCCCTTCAGTCGTGTCCGACTCTTTGTGACCCCATGGACTGTAGCCCACCAGGCTCCTCGGTCGTGAGGATTCTCCAGGCAAGAATAACTGGGATGAGTTGCCATGCCTTCCTCCAGGGGAATCTTCCTGACCCAGGGATTGAACCCGAGTCTCTTACATCTCCTGCACTGGCAGGCGGGTTCTTTACCACTAGTGATACATGAGAAGCCCAAAAGTAGGATATGAGGCACTTACTGAAAGATGGGAACAATTTCTGAAGACTGAGGTAATATCTCCCAGGGTATGTATGTGTCTAAACCCAGGATACAGTAGAAGTCAGGTGAGTAAACAACAGGTGCTGAGCTGACTTAACCTCCCAAGATAATTTGTGTTTTTCTTCTGCCTGGAAGGCCTTTTTCACTTGGGTTCACAAACCAGATCTTCCTCCTTCCAGACTTAGCACATCGCCACCTCCTCCATAAGGACTTGTCTGAACTCCCTGATATGATGTGATGCCCCTTCTCCTTGTTCCTTTGTGGCCCTCAGTACCTCCCATCAGTGTCTCCTATGGGGTAGCTATTGATATTTGGGATGAGTCAGTTCATCATTGAGCAATCCAGTAGGAGCACCTCATGCATGGCAGGAAAATTAGCATGTCTGATTCCCACTCCCTAAATATCTAAATATATTGCCAATCATTGTGACAACCAGAAATCTCCATGCATTTTTCCAAATAGCTCTAAATGGGCAGTACCAGTTGAAACCTACATCTTAATACTTACACTTTTCCCGAAACCATGTATACGTCTCTTCCTGCCCACGGGCCAGCTCCTTCAGAATGGAAATTTCTGATTTCACATCATCCCTCCAGTGCTAAGACTTAGCTCAGTGCCGAGTTTGCAGTTGGCCCTTGGTAAATATTTGCTGACCTAATTAAAATGGAGGGTTCATCCAGGGTAAAATTGGAAACTCAAAATTGAAAGATTAATCGGGGCCAAATAGAAGGGGACTTTGCCAGATGCTGAGGAACGTGGGTTTTATTCTATTGGGTGAAATCATATGAAATTGACATTTTTGTAAGTCAAAAAAGGCCAACTTTGAAGTTTCATGTAGTTCATCCTAATATAAGGCAGTATTTACTTGACTTACTTAATTTTCTCTTTTTCTTCCTTTTTTAAAAAATGAAAGGATATTTGATTTACAATATTGTGTCAGTTTCAGGTGTACAGCAAAGTGATTTGGTTTGAGTGTGTGTGTGTGTGTGAGTGTGAGTTTATCCAGCTTCCCAGGCGGCACAGTGGTAAACAATGTGGTGAAGAAAAAAAAAAAATCTGCTTGCCAGTTGAGGAGACACAGGAGACACGAGTTTGATCACTGAGTCAGGAAGACCCCCTGGAGGAGGAAATGGTAACCAGCTTCAGTATTCTTGCCTGGAGAATCCCATGGAGTGAGGAGCCTGGCAGGTTACAGTCCATGGGGTTGCAAAGAATTGGATAACCAACTGAGCACAGCCCATAAAACACACACACACACGCGCGCATATATAACACTTCTCTTTAAATTGAGATACTCTGTTTTTGGCTTAAACACGTAACTTTGATCTCATCTTAAACATTAACATCTATGAAATAATAGGTTAAGTGTACTATTTTTTTTCTTAAAAATCAAAACATTTAAATAATGGATTCCTCACAGTCAGAATGGATGCTATCACTTACACACCATCCATACTCCATGCAACATCATATCATGTGCCACATAGTAGACACAGATCCTGCTGTTGGAAACTGTGCTCTGAACAGTTGAATGGATCTACCGTAGACTAAAGAGTGGTGATACCAGTGGCCGTGAAGTGGATCGGGGGGAGGAAGAGTAGCATTTCAGGAAGGAGGATAAGGGAGAAAGTGGGAGAGGAAAGAAGTGTGCAGAAAGGAAGAAATGGAAGGGGAAAAGAAGAAGAAAAATAAGAACAAGGTAGAAAGAGACAGGAGAGGAAAGAGGAGAAGGAAAAAAAAAAGGAGATGATGGCTATGGACTTGAATTAGCTTCTCACTCTGGATTGCAGATTCCACCCCAGAACTGCAGTACAATCAACGCAGAACCTGATTATCATGGCTGACAGAGCGAGCGCCTGCCTATTTTTAGCTGAAATTAATCATTTTCTTGTGTTATTTTTGGTTCAGATAATGGCTGGAGTACACAGCCGCTTCTTCATGAGCCGACAGCAAGAATGTAAACAAGGTTGAATCTCCACTTGGCAGGTTCTGTATTCTGCCATCCTGAAGCCGAATTCCCTGAGAAAGCAGACTCGGCTATAAAGGACGAGGGGCTGCATGGGGAGGCTTAACCAGTCACAATACTGAACAAACCAGCAGGAGTGAAATAAGTCAGACAAAGACAAATACCCTTTGTCATCACTTATAGGTGAAAACTTAACAGCCAAACAAATGAGCATAACAAAACAGAAACGGACTCACAGATACGGAGAACAAATTAATGATTACCAGTGGGGAGAAGGGAAGAGGGGAAAAAGCAGAGGAAAGGATAGGGGATTAAGAGACACAAACTACTGTGTGTAAAATAAGTAAGCAATAAGGAAATATTATTATACAGTACAGGGAAATATGACTTCCTTGCTGGCTCAACCGTAAAGACTCTGACATGAGAACCTTTCCTGAGTGTGGGCACACAAGACATACACATTCTATCAGTGTGCTGACCTCATTCACTTCCACTAAGATGGGCTTCTATGCAGTAGAGAGCACAACCAGAGGCTGCCTCAAAATTGCGTTCTTGGGTAAAGAGAGAAAAACAGATCCTGCCTCCAGTTTCTCTTTGAAATGACCACAGGGAAAGGTGCTAATTGGTTTGGCTTAGGTCATAAGCTCATTCCTGGTCCAGTCCCAAAGATCTGGAGTATGGGGTATTATAATTGGCCCAGGCAGCATCAGATGCCCACTTTGGGGGCAGAAAGGCAGGTTGTGTGTGATCGTGGGGATATTTGTATACATGTATGTATGTATGTTGGGAAGGCAGAGGAAAAAATTCAGTAACTACTACTACAGATATGCTCAATTTGGAGGGCATGGCAACTCACTCCAGTATTCTAGCCTGGAGAATCCCATGGACTGAGGAGCCTGGTGGGCTACAGTCCATAGGGTTGCAAAGAGTCGGACATGACTGAAGCAACTTAGTACATACAGGCACATACTATAATTTCTCCAATCTTAATAAAATATGTATCTCCCTTAACCTCATGTTCCCCTACAACTACTACCCCATTTTTTTCTCCTTTTAGATAAACTTACTAAAAGTGTAAACTCTACTATTTGTCTTCAATTCTTCACCTTCCCTTCTCTCTTTAGCCTTCTTTTATCAGGATTTTGTCTCCACCACCCCCAATGAAACTACTGTTGTCAAGTTCACCAACAAATTCTATTCTGCCCAGTCTAGTGGATATACGCTGTCTGCCCGTGACTAACTTCCAAGCATTGTTTGACCCTTCATTGTGCGCACCTCCCTTCTTCACCTGGCTCTGTAACAACATACTCGGGTGGTTCTGTTCTTACCTACTTGGCTACTCTTTTGAATTTCTTTTGATGGGTCCATCATCTGTTCACAGCTTTAAAATATAAGGTGATTGGCTGCTTTCTCACTCTATGCTTTCTCTGAGGAAACACAGTTCAGTTCAGTTCAGTTGCTCAGTCGTGTCCAACTCTTTGCAACCCCATGGACTGCAGCAGGCCAGGCCTCCCTGTCCATTACCAACTCCTGGAGTTTACCCAAACTCATGTCCACTGAGTCGGTGATACCATCCAACCATCTCATCCTCTGTTGTCTCCTTCTCCTCTTGCCTTCAATCTTTCCCAGCATCAGGGTCTTTTCAAATGAGTCAGCTCATTGCATCAGGTGGCCAAAGTATTGGAGTTTCAGCTTCAACATTAGTCCTTCCAATGAACACAGTTATGACCATGTAAATTCTATATGCTGACTACTCTAGTTCAGAACTCTCCTCTTTTTTCAGGTTTGTGTTTCCACCTGCCTATTCAATGCCTTCATTAGTATGCCTAATGTTTGTAAACTTACTAGGGCCCAAAGAGAACTCACCCATTCCCACTACACACTCATTTCTTTACAATCTACCCCATCTCATTTAATGATACCACTATTCACCCAATTGCTAAGACTATAATTATAGGAACTGTCCTTTATTCTTTGCTTTTCCTAACCCTCCATGGGGTTTCCCAGGTGGCTCAGTGGTAAGGAACCTGCCTGCCAATGTAGGAGACATAAGAGACACAGATTCGATTCCTGGGTCAGGAAGATTCCCTGGAGGAAGAAATGGCAATCCACTCCAGTATTCTTGTCTGGAAAATCCCATGGACAGAGGAGCCTGGTGGGTTAGAGTCCATGGGGCCACGAACGAGTCACAACTGAGCACATTCGCGCACACACACACACACACACATTATCCAAACACTGCACATCTAGATCATCAGCAATTTCTATTGATTCTTCTTCAAGATACATTCTGAATAAGACCTTTTCTCACCACCCCCAGTGCTACCAACCTAACTAATATTATTGGCAGTTCTCACCAGGACCATTGCAAGAGCACCCTAATGGTTTCCTCACTTCCCTCTTTCTCCTCTAGAGTTCCTTCTTTACGTTGCTACATCTGTGGAAAATGCATTCAGATCATACTCGTCCCTTGTTTAAAATCCTGAAAGAACTTAACAGTTTATTTTTACTTAAATTCAAAATCCCCATGATAGCCCACAAGTTCCTACTTCCTCTTACTTTTCCATCCTCCCTTCTCCCATTCCCTCTATTATTTAGCTGTTCCAACCACACTGGTCTTTTTGTTGTCCCTACACCATACCAATCTCCTTCCTTTTTCAGAGCTTTTACTGTGTTGCCTCTTATGAGAAACTGCTCCTGCCACCCCAGTTTTTCACATAGCTGTGTACTTGCCATTCAAGTCTCTATCTGAATGCCACTTTCTTAAAGAACCCTTCTCTAATAATCCTACATACACATACAGCAGTCACACTAACCTGTTACCTCAGAAAATCTTATTCTATAATGATGTTTTATTTCCTTTATAGCATTTACTTAAATTACACCATTTGTTTGTTTATTTAAGTACCTCTTTTATTTCCCATCTTTCTTCACTGGAGTATGAGCACATAATGATTTTGTCTGATTCTTTTGATTTCAACTCATTTTCTCATCTGTCTACAAGGCCTTGATCAATATCTAGCAATAGTAAATTCTAATTAAATACTTGTTGAATGAAAAAATAAACTTGTGTCTCTCACTGTTCTTTTCAGAATAGATGTTCAGTAATTGTTAGATGGCTAGTTGGATGGATGGAAAGATGGGTAGAAGAACAGGTGAATGGTTGGATGGATGGATAAATAGATAGAGAGACAGATAGATAAGTACAGAAAATCAACAATTTAGTATCTCTCCATTACTGGCAAATATAGATTGGCAATCATTTTCTTTTTCTCTTTTTTCCCCAGTTTTCATGTGAAAAAACAGCCTAAAACTTATTTGATTATCTCTCACAGTTCAGGTAGTTGATTTGGTGACTCTTCTGGTTTTTCTGATGTTGGCTAGGATGCTAGGGTAGCTGCAATCATCCAAGGACTGGGTTAGAAATGAGCGTCCATGATGGCTCACTCATCTGGCTTGTGGTTAATGCTGACTGTCGGCTGAGAGTTCAGCAGGGACTGCCAACCAGGGCACTCACTTACGCTTGTCATCTCCACCTCACTTGGGCTTCTCCCAGCATGGCAGCTGGGTTCTGAGGCCTCCCAGGAGTAACTGTTCAAAGAGATTCAGGCAGAAGCTCTAAGGCTTTTTCTGACCTGGTCCTGAAAGTCCCAGAACATCATTTCTGCCACGTTCCATTTGTTAAGCAATCACTAGCGTCAGCCTAGATTTAAGGTTTCACCTCTGGAAGTGAGGAGCAGCGCTGATGGCAGCCATCTTGGATACTGCCTACCACACCTGTCAACAGGCCCGCTCGCTAGGTTATCCAGGGAAGTCACATTTACTGCATACTGATTCTTCTCTATTCTTTATGGAAACTACTTTGAGTGTATATGTCTATGTGTTTGCCAATCTTGAATGAGTAAAAGGAAATCTTTCTGAAGTCAAGCCTTCATAACTCAGCAGTTGCACAGTCATTGTCTGGAAACTCTCTCTTCAGAGTTCCTTACTCTTCTTTGTTCCAAAAAGACAGTCTTGTTTAACTTTCTTTAAACTCTTCTGTGTGTTCTAACTAGGATTCTCTGTTTTCCATTTCTTTGTACGTGTCACCTGTCCCCTTCCCACTCCAACCACATCTTCTTCTCATTAGCTCAGATAGGTTTATGCAGGAAGAAAAATCAGTTCTAAAATAAGAGCTAGAAAACAGGATGTGAACAGCCAACTGCGGGTATAAATCAAGACAGAGGAATAAGAGTTGAATTATTATTAAATTAATGATTGAGTTCTATTAATATTCAATTAGGATGTCACTATCTTCCTTCCAGTGGTTCTCACTTGTACATAAAAATCCCACATGGGTGCGTGATCAGTCACTTCAGTCGCAGTCTTTTTGCGAACCCATGGACGTAGCCTGCCAGACTCCTCTGTCCATGGTATTCATGCCTTCCTGCAAGGGATCTTCCCAACCTAGGGATCAAACCTTCATCTCCTGTGGCTCCTGCATAGCATGCAGATTTTTTTTTACCGCTGAGTCACCGGTAAAGCCCACATAAAAATCCTGTGTAGAGCTAAAATAAATCAAAAAATAAAAACCTTGAGCTTCACCCAGACCTATGAATCAGAAGCACAAGGGCTAAGACTGGACATATATTTGTTTAAATATCCACAGGTGACTCTGATGTTCTTTCAGCATGAATTACCTCTCTCAGATTTCAAACTACCACCTTGAAAGGAAAACCTAGTTCTTTTGCAATGATGGGTCATCTTATTAGGACATACTTATCATTTCTTCTATTGAAGAGGTGACTAGAAATATCAGCTAAGTTTCCCAGTGTGATTATATGTCCCAGTTTCTGGATGAACATATTTGTACATTTATACGGCAACTTCATAAGAAGATAGCTTTCAATTTGCAGAGATTCACTTTCCAGGCATGTTTTCAACATTGATCCACTTCTGCAAAAGACATTGACCTCACAAGAAACAGTCACAGCCAGGTTCTCACTGTGCTGAATTTCCTCAAGTGCACCCCCGTAAGTGGGCCACAGCTGCAGCCAGCAGATTTTTCACTTCTCTTATTCCTGCTGAGGATGAAATGTGCTGAGGCCAATAACCTGGTGAATAATTCATTTTTCCGAAGGACAATTTGTAAGCCTCGGGACTGTTTTTTGCCAAAATAAAGAGCAAATTTAAAAGATGGTTATACTTTCTGCGTGTGTATAACCTTTTATAATTTTCTAATCATTCTCTTAACAATGAAGCTGTTGATCATGAGCTAGTATTTACTAAGAGCTTGCAATGTGCCAGGTTTTGAACTAAGTGCTTCAAGATAAATCATCTCATTTAATATTCATAACACTGAGGTGTATATTGTCATTTTTATCTCTTTCCAGAGGAAGCAACTGAGACAAAAGTTAAGTAACTTTCCCAGGGCCACGCAGAATTAGAATCTCTGTCATGGTCACCATGCTAGTCTGCCTTCCATTTCTATACATTCCTGTATTTCTATCAGTCTATCTACTGTATGTTCCTATTTTCTTTCAATCTATCAGTCTATCTACTGTAGATCAATAGATAAGGTAATTGCTAGAGGTAGATATAGATTGATTTTTAATAGTCAATTTTTTTTTTTTTACTTTTTCTTGTGGCATGTGAGATCCTAGTTCCCTGATCAGGGATCAAAACTGCACTCTCTTCAATGGAAGTGTGGCATCTTAACCACTGGACCACCAGGGAAATCCCAAGATAGATTGATTTGATAATCACAATATCCTGAGTGATAAAGAGAATCAAGAATTATGGTCCCGACTTTCCCACGAGAAAACTTAAGCTATAGAATTAAAGCAACCTGCCCTAGGTAATGCATAAGGGAGGCAAAATCAGATTTCTGATCAGACTCCTGTGGTCTTCCTCTAGCCAGGAAGGCCACTCCAGCAGAGCCAGAGGGGTTTCTCTAAATCTTGCCTTGCAGTGTGAATGGGGGTGGGGTAGGATATGGTAATGTGCTAAGCCCAGTGATGACACTTTCAGCCAAGAAGAATTCTTTATCAAATCCCCATCAGCCTCAAGACCAGATCGTACCAAGATTTTGCAATACTAATGTAATGTTCCCTACTGTCCGGGATCATAATGTTCCCTACTGTCCGGGATCTAATCCTTTTCCGTAGGGGAGCACATTTGCAAACAATGGCTCCTAACTGACTAGGAACAAGATCCAACTCTTACTCCACACACCAGGACCTTTACACCACACTGGAGGCAACAGCCCTGAGGTTAAAGGGCTGTCCTGTGTCTAACCACTGAAGCTCTTGCTTGAAGAAAGGTTTCCCAAAATGAACCCCCAAAGAAACTGAAAATGGCATGAATGTACATCCTGTTACTCAACACTCCCTGGGTTTCATAACGTGAAGTCAGGAAGAAAAGGTGCCAACATTCCTGAATGTTATAATCATTAAGGAGCAAACTCTAATGTTCCCACACTTGAAAGTTAAAGAGATGGGATTATTTGCTCTCCTCCTCACTTATGGAATCACTGCAAAACCATATGGGCTGAATTAGGCATCCAACGTGAATGTTCCCTTTACCGTTCCCTAAGGGGAACCTTGAGGCTCATCCCAGGCAACTGGCTTTAAAGACAAGGATGTCCTATTTGGAAACATAATCATGAGCCCTGATATTAATAAGCAGTTTCTAACTTCAAAGCATTTTAATAGCCATGCCCTAATTAAGTCTCATAACCTCCCAGAGAAAAGGCAGGCTTCATCATTTCTACTTCCAAATGGATAAACTGAGGCAGAGTCCTATGGAATATGAAACCCTGATTGTGGAACCACTGGACTATTTAATGAGTTTTATGCTAAATAGAAATGCCAAAGTTGAATGTTTTTCTGTTACTATTTGGTGAAAGCCAAAATAGGCATTTAAGACTGTATATTATGATCATGAAAAGCAACAGAACTGGTTGTATGGTCTTTTCCTTGGGATTTAACTTTTCCAAGCTTTAATTTTGTCATCTCGAAAATGGAAATAAAAATAAAGCTTATTAGGGACTTCTCTGGTGGTCCAGTTGTTAAGACTTCATGCTTCCAATACAGGGGACACGGGTTCCATCCCTGGTTGGGGAGCTAAGATCCCACCAAGTTGTACAGCGTGATCAAAACTAAACAAAACAAACAAAAATAACAAACATACAAAATAAAATAAAGCCTACCATAATTTATTTTTGTTTGGACTAAATAAATTAATGCATATTAAAGCTTCTGGCACACATTCAATAAAGTTTAGCAGTTCTTGTTAAGCCAGTTCCTTTTCCTGTAGCCACCCATTGATTTTTTCATTGATTCACTAGTATTTATTGACAGCCATCAAATGTCAAGGGCTGTGCTGTCCAGAAAGGATATAACAGTGAATAAGACAGGCAAGGTCATTCCTGCTTATGGAGTGTATCTCATTTCTTACTATAAAGTAATTCATACTCAATGCAGATTATTCTTCAATGGTGATTTTGGTTGGACCTCACCATTCATGTGGCTAAAAGACTTCACTGGTTATGCTCCCACTGGACAACCATAGGCATTGGGCAGGTTGGGGGAGCTTTGATTGAGTTCTACTGGCAAATGCTGGAGAATTTGAAGGCAGTGCTCTGATCTTGGCCTTCTAACTGAGATGACCAAACAAAGCCTCGCACAATTTGACACCTATTTATTTCTGTCTCAGCACATGCAGTTGGGAAAATCTGTGTTAAGCTTCCCTTGCTGCAGACACTGTGAAGGGCTTTGCAGTGGGAAGGAGAAGCAGAAAGGAAGATTCAGGCAATGCTTTAGGGTGCTTGTGGCCACGGAGCATCAATAGTGGTTTTAAAAGAAGCGGTATCAGTATGGCATTTCATACTGTGTGGGGAAGGTAGAGAGTGAACAAACACTTGAGGTTCCATTTGCTAGAGTCTGTTGCTTGGGGATTTCAATGGTCTTCTCCTATATCCACAACTCTTCTCCTATATCTTCCTAATTGAATTTATACATATTTATATAATTTGTATATGTCTGTATATGCACATACACACACACACACACACATATATATATAGATTTGCATAATTTTCAACAAATGCTTTTTGAGTAATAACTAAGGGAGATATTAATTAAGCTTTTATTCAAGGCCAGAAATGCTAATATATGACATACATGAGTGCATTTAATCTTCCTGAGATTTCTGTGATGTAAGTATAATTATTTATCTTATTTTACAGAGGAGGAAACTCATGTTTGAAAACGTGACACATGCTTCTGTGGGAGAGTTGGAATTTAAACTTACTCCAGTGGAATTCAAAGCCAGTGTGGCTCATTGTATTAAAGTTCACTCTCCCAAAAAGGGCAAGAGGGAGGAAGGAAAGCAGGAAGTGAGGGAAGGAAGAAAAGAGGAAGAGAGGAAAGAGGATTGTTTAGGCAACTCTAATTCTGCGACTCAAAGGCATGGCGAAAACAAACCGATAATTCACACCCATATTTTAAGGTCCAAAAGTTTTGTGTTTGAACCCATTGAGAGAAGACAAGGAGGAACAAACTGGGAGAAGACATGTGTTGGGAGAAGAAAGAGGTGGTGATGGAGACAGACGGCAGCCCAGCCTCCCCAAGCCTCATCTGGAGAACCCCCCACTCTGAGCTTTATGGCAGTGATCGTGGAAATCATATCCCAGAAGAGGATAGATCTATGCCTGATACCTCTGAACACATGGTGCCCCGAGCCCTCAGTCCAGGAGGAGGCTCTAAAGTGTCAGTCCCAGCCAAGGAACCAGCTCTACCCTGTCATATCTTCTCATCCTTCAAGATGTAAGTTTAATTCCTCTTCCTCTTTAGTGAAAATACTCTCTCCACCTATCCCTATCCCCAGGGCTCTCCCTCTCACCTGAAGTCCTTGTAATTATAGAATTGAAAACAGCCAGCATTTACTGAGCCATCACTATGTGCCCAGTACATCACAATAAACTTTAGAGGAAGTCGATTTTTAGTCCCATTTTACTGGGGCCATGATGGTTAAATAATTTCTCAACATCATTTTGCTGCCAATGGACAGAACAAGGCTGCTGACCCAAAGCTCGGATTCTTTCCCTGCAATCTGGTCTTCCTTGTGAGTGATGGCTTGACTCAGCCCAGGTGTTAAAGGAGCAATGATGAAGAGGTGGTAAGAAATGGGAGACTGGTTCCAAAAGCCTTACAGCAGCAAAGAGGGAAAAGAGTGAACAACTCCACACATGGAAGTTTGACCTGCTCTGGGAAGGGCTCAGGACTGTCAACAAGTATCAGAGCTGCACAACCAAGGCCAGTTGTCTAATTTCAATTCCGGGATGTTTCTTGAAACAGAGTGTAAGGCAACAATTATCTGCTAAATAGAAAATTTGAGGCATAAATAAAGTCAAAGCTTAAACCTGTGAGGCAAAAAGTGCATGGGTTCCAATTTCCTTCTGCTACTTGTAACTGCCAATTCAAAAAGAAGAAATCATGGAGATACTAAAAATATAAGATCAATGAACCACGGTTGATAGATGGAGATGCCTCTGATTCCGTATGCCCCACCTCCACCCCCGGTATCAGCCCTTTCCTAGCCACTGTCAAAAGTCAGACAAGTTTAGTGGAATAAGATCTGTGCGAGAGTGATCCCTATTTCTCTTCATAGGCATTTCACTGTCCTGTGAATAAACTCCAGCACTGAATGAGTTTTAGTAAAAAGAGTTTTATTTCCCTAGACTCCTTGTCCCTCTACTTCTGCCAAAATGTATTTCCTAAGTATTGTAACCTTAAGCACACACGATCTCTTGGTATTTTCTAAATACTGACTTTGTTCCTTTCTAAAATTTAGTATCCAATTAAGGTTTCCTATTTGACAGATAAGTGATGACACACGGAAAAGGTCTAAATTTACACTTCCCCCGGGTGCAACTGTAAGACACAAGGTCAAATGTTAAATGCTCTGGGTCAAACTTTACAAACCACTGCCTAATGAGATCAAACTCTGATTGCAACTTCCTTTATCCTCTGTATTTATTCCTCTCCTTTGAATTCTTCCTATAGGTAAATCTCACATTCTCCCCCTCCTCTTAATCTTCACTGCCTCTCTTGCCTGAACCTTTGTGAAGCTAATCACCTCTATTACACCCTCCATACAGTTGCAAGAATATGGTTGTAATGTTTTCTGATGCAATAATCCTATAATATTTTATCCTTATTCAAAAAGTACAGTGGGTTCCCATTGCTCACAAAATATTAATAAAAATCATCCTCCTTGGCAATGCATACCAGGACAGTCACAAAGTTTAACCTCCTCTACCACTGAGGTCATCCATTTATCTTTTCACTGATTCATTTAAAAACAGGAAGCACCTACTCTACACCAGGGCTTCCCAGGTGGCTCAGCGGTAATGAATCCCAGGGTTCGATTTCTGGGGCAGGAAGATCCCCCGGAGTAGGAAATGGCAACCCACGGACAGAGGAGCCTGGGAGGCTATAGTCCATGGAGTCGCAAAGAGTCAGATGCGACTGAACATACACATACTCTACACCAGTCATAGTCTGAATCCACAGCCACGCAAGACTTCTTGTTCCCAAATACTCCCTGGCCTCTCACAGCTCTGCTTTCTCTTACAATGTTCACTTTGCCTGCAAATCCTCCAGCCCGCCTCCATCAAATTCTCATCCATCCTTCAAGATCAGGTTTCCATGGTGTCTTCTCTGTGAAGCCTTGCCTAAGACAAACCTAGACACATGCATGCACACAAACATGTCCCAGACAGCTCTTTCCTCTCCCACTCACTCATCATTTGTACACAGATGGACCATAACTTATATCATATTAGGGAATCATTGTTGGTTTATCTGTTTCCCTTATAAGAAATAGGGGGAGAAGTAGTGTCATATCTCATTAGTCTCTTGGCAGGACACATCTTTAAAATATAATATATATATATATATCAACTTATAGTCATGATGGGATCACATCTCATTTCAAAGAGTACCCAGGACTCTGCTACCTGTGGGGTGTTAGTCCTGGGAAACCAGCAACTTCCAAAGAGAAAAATGTACAACCTGCTCATTATCCTAAAATAAATGACTTTGTTCCTCTCTCTCTTTTTCTCAGGCTTATGCTTCCCTCATATTGTGCCAGTTCCTTGAAGCCTGTTATTGTAGGATATTGTCCTGACATGCCATGACACACAGCATAGTACAATTCAGTGAATATTGACACAACCAAAATGTTATCATCATGGCAAAAATGTAAAAATGTGTGCATAAGAAGAGCAAGCTAAAGATTTTGAATATTAATTCAGGTAGCAGAACAGCCTGAAACCAGGCAGTGATGTATATTTAATTAATCTTAGCACACCCAAGTCTCTTGACCACCCCCAACCAAGCATTATCCCTGGAGAGAGAGCAGAAGCTAAGCCCAAAGGGGTCCCTTGGTAGCACGCTTATGCAAAGTATCAGATTGTTCATCCACTCCTGGCTCAAGCCAATCACCTAGACCTGGATAGCTTCACCACCGGTCACTGTCAAAGCCACCAGTTGACTAGAAATAGGCAATTGGTTTCACTCAAGATTTACTAGTTGCTTGGCTGAATTAAACCATATGTTTCTAAGCATCTCTCTTCACGTACCTAGTGTGTGTGTGTGTGTGTGTGTGTGTGTGTGTATGTGAGTTAGTTGCTTGGTTGTGTCCAACTCTTTATGACCCCATAGACTGAAGCCCACCAGGCTCCTCTTGTCCGTGGGATTCTCCAAGCAAGAACACTGGAGTGGGTTGCCATTTCCTTCTCCAGGGGATCTTCCTGACCCAGGGATTGAACCCATGTTCCTGCATTGGCAGGTGGATTCTTTACCGTCTGAGCCACCAGGGAAGCTCCCTACCTACTATAGCAGTTGCTTTATGTATTGACACAGTTATATGGACTGGCAATGAAAGCTTCTTTCCTGACTTCAACACTTCAACTGATTGGTTAACTCCTATTCTTAGTTCAGAATGCATGTCTCAGGGAAGTCAGCCTTGACCACACAGGTTAAGCCATGAGTCTCTACTATAAGCTCTCATAAGCACCATATGCCTTACTTTCAAAATTAGCCCTCATCAAAAATGAACATGTGCATTGATCTGCATGACTAATGGAATTATATCTGTTTTCTTTATTAGTCTGTAAACTCCCTGAAAGCAGGTCTTTTCTCTGCTTTTGCCTGTTGTCTAGTGACTCTCATACTCTCAATTAATAGTTGTTAAGATTATGAGTAAATGAATGAACAAATGAATGGATGAAAAATATGCTCACAACAGAATGATCTGAGCTCAGAGTAAGTTAATTCATCTGTTCCTGGGCACACAGTTGAACTGCATTTTCCAGTCTCCCTTACAGTTAAGATGTGTTCGTGTGACTTTCAGTCCAACACAACATGACTTCCAAGTCTAGCCTGTAACAATCTCCAATGCATACTTTTCCAAGCTCTTTTCCCTTTGTGATTGACTGGAATGGGGACTATTATGGCAAGCATGGATGCAAGTGTTTAGAATGCAGAGTTCTGTGAGACTGTCCCTCAATAACTACATGGAGTATGCCTGCTAAATCAATTCAGTTGTGTCCAACTCTTTGCAACCCCATGGACCATAGCCTGCCAGGCTCCCCTGTCCATCGAATTTTCCAGCTAGAACACTGGATTTAGTTGCCATGGCCTCCTCCAGGGGATCTTCCTGACCCAGGGATTGAACTCGCATCTCTTACATCTCCTGCATTGGCAGGCAGGTTCTTTACCACTAGTGCCACCTGGGATGCCCCACCCTGATAACATGTCCACCCATCTCCAGAACTGTTGTGTTGCTGCTGCTGCTGCTGCTAAGTCGCTTCAGTCATGTCCGACTCTGCGCGAACTCATAGACAGCAGCCCACCAGGCTACGCTGTCCCTGGGATTCTCCAGGCAAGAACAATGGAGTGGGTTGCCATTTCCTTCTCCAATGCATGAAAGTGAAAAGTGAAAGTGAAGTCGCTCAGTCATGTCTGACTCTTCGCGACCCCATGGACTGCAGCCTACCAGCCTCCTCCATCCATGGAATTTTCCAGGCAAGAGTACTGGAGTGGGTTGCCATTGCCTTCTCCAACTGTTGTGTTGAAAACTAGATAAAACTCTAGCAAGTGTGAGCCTCTATATAGACGGAGTCTATTTGTTGCGGCAGTTAGTGTTATTTGAGCCAATATACCTCCTCCCTGTGATTCTCAACTAAAGAAGACTTTGAAGGTCATATTATAATTTATGAGAGAAGGAATGGTTGGGAAAATCTTCCCAAATGACTAAGACACTTCCACCTTCATGTCCCCCATTATAATCATTGTCTATGCCTTTTCCATGGTTTGCCATGAGAGCAGGGGTTCAAAGATATAATTTGACTAGTTGAGAAGCTTTGCAGATGTATGGGACACACACATTCACCCACATGTGTGGACATAGGAGTCAGACACAACAAAAACTGTGGTTCATGATCAGTAGTATAAGGTGATGTGTTTTGATCCATTTCCTTTCAGAGCAATCAGAATTTCATCAGTGATCATTGTGCATGTCCCTGTGGAGGTGGGAGAGAAAAAAAAAAAGACAGAAAGAAAACCACATGGTTGGTGCCCTCAGAAGAGGCGGCAAGGTGAGGTAGAAAGAGCACAAAATTGTAGTGCAAAAGATTCGGCTTCTAAGTGACTCACCAGCAGTGAAGTTATTCTACCTCTCTCTTTATTTCTTAAAAAGGAGTTTGAATTGGCAACTCAAAATTGCTGCAAGGTTCTATGATTCACTGCATATAAAAGGTCTTCTGGGGGAGAGAGACAAGTGCATCATGGGCCATGACCAATGATTCACATGCTGTGGCAGAGTTAGATACGAAGCATTGTAGGAACATAGCCGGGGGAGGCTGGAGATCAAGGGGAGAGGCAGGGACAACCAGAGTAGGACATTATGTCTGATGCCAGGGCACACGTGGGATTGATTCAAAAGGCAGAGGGTAGAGCTGTTGGGAGGTGATCACATAGAGCTTCTCAGATGTTCTGGGTCTTGAACTGAATGCTAAAAAATGAATACAAAGGCATAGGGAAGGGGATAGCTAGTATGAGACTATAAAATCACCATCAAAAGTTCTCGAATACCAATTAAATTGCTAGGTACTCTAAAGTTCTGATTCAAACCGCCAACTCATGGGAAAAGACTGAAGGCAAAAGGAGAAGGGGGCAGCAGAGGATGATACAGTTAGATAGCATCACTGACTCAGTGGATATGAATCTGAGCAAACTCTGGGAGAAAGTGGAGGACAGTGGGGCCTGCTGGGCTATTGTGACCATGAGGTCACGAAGAGGTAGATACGACTTAGCAACTGAACAACCACAACAACTCTCAAGTTTGCAAAGGTGACATAGATAGAGAAACCATAGCACAATGAAGTGGAAACCACCTTAGACTGGAAGTTAAGAGCCCAAATTCTAAACTCTGCTCTGTGATGAGCTAAATGTTTGATCTTGGAGTATCACATGAAACTTCCCAAGCCTCATCTCCTCATGTGAGAAATGAGGACATCAGCAAAAATAATTTCAATTTGTGTGTGTGTGTGTGATCTTAATGTGTGATTCCATTTCTACCTTTCTCATTTATTTATTTATTTTTTTACCAACTGCATCTCTCAATATAGTCTGCAGGGGGCACTAGACTAAAAACTAGAAAACCTGATTTCTCTTCCCAGCTCCACCCCCGACCAACTGTATGACCCTGGTCAAACTGTTTAACCTCTACATATCTCAGGTCCCCATCCATAAAACAGAAGGACGAGCAAACTCTCCACCTACCACTAAGGGGTGTAGCCAGAGTTAATACCCGCATGGTCCTTTGAGCTCAGCAGATGAAAGGCTCTGAAAAAAGTACAAAGAATTTTTATGTGCTATTGACTTTATTTTACTTTTTTGTGGGGGAGGGAGTCTGCCCCAGCTGGAAGGCTGCTTTCTCTGAATCAAAGGGCAGGAACCCAGCAAGTTTCTCAGGATCAGGGCCTTAGCCTGGGCTGTGTATACTGACAGAACCAGCCAATCCTCCAGTTCAGTTTCCTTTAACCTGGTGCTCCAGGCAATAACTGTGCAACTCTGCAAGTTAACAATGTGTTCTTTGTCCCACAACTTTTCTCATTTCGCAACTGCTCAGGTAATATGTTTGAGCCTGTAGGAAGAGTCAAATAGTTAATGAGGGGAAGGGCTTGGCATGCCCTACATAGGTTCTACCACAAGTCCCAACAAGAAGGCATTCTCGCTCTCCTGGTTTCCAACCTACCCCCAAAATATACAAGTGTCCCTACCAGAAATGAGCCTTTTTTCTCAGCAGGCTGTAATACCAGTTTGGCTTTTATCAATGCATTGGTGAGCTGTGTTTTGTTTATGGTTTTATACTATCTATTTTCCCAGGGATATTATGTTTTCTACAGAACCCTTGCATTTGCGTCAGCTTTTAAAGCTACCAGCACCTTTTCAGCTCTTATTAAGCCCTTAATATGGTATGAATAGGGGAGCTATTAGGCTAAAGAACCATAATCGCCCCGAGGAAAACATCCATCACCAAGCTTTATGTGGTCCCTGAACCTCTAAAAGGTGCCCTCTCTCTGGGGCGTATCTGGTGAGAGTGTTTTCTGGGAGATGCCAAGAAGCCGATGCATTAGGTGGGACTTAGGAAGGCATTTTCTAACCATTACAAATTGCCTCGTCTAGCATCTCAATTTCATCTACGTGATGAGCCTTAATTAAATTTGTCAGGGTTTGATTCTTCATCCCCAGATGTAGCACTGACAGAGATTGCTGACATAAATAATGTGTGCTCCAAATGCGCTCAGGCTCCAGGATCAGCCAGGACAGCTGTGGATTTTTAAATGTCATTCCCAAGACATCCTGGAGGTGTTCAGCTTCCCTCTTTCTAATCTGGGGAGGGAGCCACAGGCAGCATTCTTCCAGATGACACTAATGCATCTTGACAGAGTATTCCTGCTGGAGAGGTGTGCTACCTGCAGATGCCTCCAAGAGAGGAGATGGCTGCTGTCCACAAGGATGGTCTCCCCAAATCTGAAGGCATCTTTCGCTTAAGTCTTGAGTCTGATATGCTCGAATAGGCTTCCTTTAAAACTACACACACACGCACACGCACAGATCTGCAAGAGTTATCAGGGCTTGCCTTATTTAACTATAATATTCCAGGAAACTGTCCAGGTGGCAAAATCTTCTCCCAGTGGTTTCCTGGTTCCTCATTCCTGACTTGGTCCCTTGATGTCAACTGGAGCCAACAACAGAGACTTTCTCACCCTAAAAGGTGTTGGCTCATTACAGCCCAGGCTGATTTCAGCTGGCTCTGGGTGGGTTTTCTTCTGGCGGCTGACTGGTAAAAGCCACAGCAAAGTGTCTGACAAGGCGTTCATCACCCTTGGGCATACTTCCGCCTCAACTCTGGCTTGAACTTAACTGACAGTCCTACCTATTTGCTCAGAGGAGCTTTTACTGAAGGCAACATAAACCAGTGAAAAGAAGAGGCATTCAAACCTCGGGCTGGTGCCTGGCTCTGGGACATGCTCGCCATGTGTGCGTACATCACTTCGTCTCTGAGCCATGAGTGTGTCAGGGTGAGCGCTCTCACACCTCCCTCACAGGACAGGGCAAGTCACATACAAGCTCACATTCTCTCTCCATCTCAAGTGACTCCGCTGCACAAGGACCAGAGTGACTCCTGTGCTGGGCTTCCTTCAAAGAATGAACAAGGAAATCTAACACTGGCCCAAGAAGCAAAAGAGAACTTTTACAAAACAGTTGCAACAAAGAAATATGATGAAACACAAAGCCATTTGTATTCTTCTTCTGGTAGAAATCCAGCCAAGGAGAAGTTCATTGCCTTTGACACCACCAGCTACCGCTATGCCAAGGGCTGGGAATGCTTGTTGCTCCAACACTTTTTAGTTTGCAAGGCAGATTCCTATCTATGATGCTATTTGAAACCCTGACTCTATTAATAGGACTGAAGCTTGTTTCCACTTCACAAATGATGAAACGAAACCACCGTGGGGTTAAATTACAGTCCAAAGTTCACTCAGGTCTAAACCATGGGTCAAGAAACAAGGCTACATCCTATGAAATCAAATCCGGGGTACCTTTCCTTCTATGGCACTGAATTCTTGCCTCATTGACTTCTTGGTGTTCATGATATTCACTGGTATGTTAAGTGTTAGGAGAAATGTATAGTAAATTAACTGTCAAAACAAAACAAACAAAAATCCTGAGACTGGAGTCTTCTTAGCACAAGAAGGCTACATGGCAGATGCATAGCCCCTTGCAAATAGACTGCCTGCATGGTTTTCTTCCTCTAGCCTCTTCTTTCCAGCTCTGCCCTCCCTTCCCTATACCCCTCACCAACAGACTCTAGTCTCCAGCCACAGAGAAAGACCAGAAAGTCATTTCCCAAAGATTCCATACTTCCTGGCTTCTTTGACTTCCACAGACTGAAACTGCTCTGCCTGGAATGTCTATCACCCCTCCCAGGCTGGCAAATGCTACTTTAACCTCCAGTACACAGTGTCCACGAGGATAGCTATAGTCCCAGGTCCTCTGGCAAGGTTGGGCCAAAAGAGCCAAAGAGCTTTTGAACCAGACAAATGCAACGTTATTTTTTATTTATTATTGTTTCATTGGACTATAATTGCTTTACTATGTTGTGTTAGTTTCTGCTGTACAGCAAAGTAAATCTGCTATATGTCTACAAATATTCCCTTCCCTCTTGAATTTCCCCACCACCACCCTCATCCCACACTCTAGGTCATCACAGAGCACCGAGCTGAGCTCCTTGTGCTATATAACAGCTTCCCATTACAACTTTAATGAGTTCTTAATCCCAGCTGTGTGACTCAGGGAAGATTGCTTTACCTCTCTGAGAATCAGAGAAATTTTTTTGTCCTCCAGGAGGGCTATGAAGATGAAACAAGAACATCCATAAAGCAAAGAGCACAGTATTTGCTTCTCAGTGTTGTTAGGCTGCTGCTGCTAAGTCGCTTCAGTCGTGTCCGACTCTGTGTGACCCCATAGACGGCAGCCCACCAGGCTCCGCCGTCCCTGGGATTCTCCAGGCAAGATCACTGGAGTGGGTTGCCGTTTCCCTCTCCAGTGCATGAAAGGGAAAAGTGAAAGTGAAGTCGCTCAGTTGTGTCCGACTCTTAGCGACGTTAGGAGGTGGGAGCTTTTCAGAGGTGACTAGGTAATGACATAGAGCCCCCATGAATGGATTAGTGCCCTTACAGAGGAGACCCCAGAGACCTCCCTTACCCCTTTGGCCGTGTGAGGGCTCGGTGACAAGAAAGCTGTCCATGAAGCAGGAAGTTGACCCTCATCAAACACCGAATCTTGATCTTAGACTTCCCAGCCCCCAGAAGTGTAAGGAATAAACTTCTGTTGGGTATAAGCCATTTAGTCTCTGGTGTTCTCTCATAGCAGCCAGAACAGACCAAGACAAACTCTTTGAGGAACTACTTGTATAAAGCTCTTAAGCTTTGGTTTCAGATACTTTGTTATGATGCAAATGAAGTTATTTATAAAACAGAAAGAGATTCATAGATGAAGAAAACAAACTTGTGGTTACTAATAGGGAAAGGGGGAGAGAGAAATTAAGAGGTTGGTATTAACATATACACACTACTATATATAAAACAGATAACCAATAAGGATAGGAAACTATACTCTCAATATTTTGTAATATCCTATAAGGGAAAATAATCTGAAAAAGAATTCTTATATATTCTTAATATATACAATATATATGCAAATATATATTCAGATCATTGGGCTGTACACCTGAAACTAGCATGACATTGTAAATCAATTATGCTTCAATAAAAATAAAACATCCAATAAAAATAAAAATATTGAAAAAAAGGCTCTAAACTCTCACTCAACAAGTTCATCCATAACAGACTCTAAGAGATACCATGCTGGCAATATGATGAAGTAAAGTGGTGAACTGAACATAATATCAGATAAAATCTATCTTGTCCTATGGAAATTTATAGTTTAATGCAGAACCAACCCAAATGCTCAATAGAACAGTGAAAAACAAGTTTTGAGGTATCCACACAATAAAATACTATACTCCTGATGCATAAAAGGGGATAAACTTCTGATGTTTCCTCTAACATGGGTGGCTCTCAAAATTAAATCAAGCAAAAGAAATCAGACATAGAGATTTGATTTGATTTATATGATTTGATTTGATTTATATGAAGCTCCAGACCATGCAAGACCATGCAAGCTAATCTATGTTTATAAAAACTGTACTATTAGTTACTATCTAGTGGCTCAGATGATAAAGAATCTGCCTGCAATGCAGGAGACCCAGGTTCAATCCCTGAGTTGGGAAGATGTCCTAAAGAAGGGAATGGTTACCCACTCCAGTGTTCTTGCTTGGAGAATTCCATGGACAGAGGAGCCTGACAGATTACAGTCCATGGGGTAGCAAAGAGTTCGGCATGACTGAGCGATTAGCACTAACACTAACTAATTGGTGGGAAAAGTTTCTGGGATGATGGAAATGCTCTGTATCTTAAACTGATTTATGGTTACACTGGAATATGCATTTGCAAAAAAATCATCAAGTAGTATTCTTAAGATTGATGCAATGTATGTTTATATATTATGCCCAATTAAAAAAAAAATCAAATAGGAATGTTACAGTGAAATGGGAATAGTCATTACAAGGCTGGCCTCCCAGGAGACTTCTCTGCCATGGGGAAATCCTGGGAACCTGCACATACATGTTTTGGGAGAGGAAACTGCATGGCTGTGAAGAGCATGGGCGTTGTTGAGTGACAGACCTTGGTTCAAATCCACTTGCTGATGTGATTTTGAACAAGTTGCATAACCTCTCTGATCTCAAGCTTCCTCATCTGTAAAATCAAGCTCCAACTTAGAGCATGGCTGTGAGAATTAAATGGGAAAGTGAATAAAAGAACTCAGCACACTCTCTGGCACAAAGTGGTCTAAATTTAGGTTATTATAATTTTCAATATTCTGCTAATCTGCCCTCCACTCTACATGTGGACTAAGTTCGGAGAAAGAGGGAAGAAGAGGAAGATTTTCAGAGGGAACGGGCTGTGTCTGTGAATTCTCTCTTGTTTTCTTTTCTCTTTTTGCCTCCCAGCAGGCTCTTGCAGGAAAGTTCAAGGCTGCCCACTGTAGCAGTTGTGGTCCCCTGGATAGGACGGGAAGACCTACAGGCCCTCTTACTGAGCAAGGTAATGGCTGCACAGCTCTGCCCCTGTGCACAGAGGTGTGGGGCTCCTACGGGCTCATTAGTGCCTCCCTCACCCACAGCTCCCAAATCTGACCTGAGTTCATTGCAGAGCCAATGTGCCTAAAGGCAGGAGGTGAGACCCCCACAGTGTCTGCCATCCAGTGGCTTCCATGATAGAGTATCAATTTCCATCAGGAGTGTTGCAAGACCTACATGCCAGGCACTAGCCCTTAAAAGCAAAGCCTCTGCAGATGAAAAATCCACCAGCCATCAGCTTGATATTAACAAGCAATTATAATACAGTGCTAGCCTATATGGGAAAAGAAGCTAAAAAAGAGTGGATATACATATAATAGAATCACTTTGCTGTCCATATGAAACTAACACAACATTGTAAATTATGCCCTGTTTAAAAAAAATTTTTTTAATACTACAAATAAAAAAAAAAATAAGGCAGTGCTTGTGTTACCTTCACTTGGGGATATCAAGGTGATTGTTTTAAGAGGAGAAAGAGAAAAATACCAAAACAACAATAACAAGAAAAACTCTATCTGCCCAGAGTGCTCCTGTAGAATTCCATCTGATGAGGACAAGGCCAGTGAGCACCAGCCCTGGAGTCAGGAATATAAGTGAGCCCATAACTAGAGATCTATGTCTATCACCTTCTCTGAGCCTTCTTGCCTTGTTTCTAAAGCAGTGGTGCTCAACCCTGGGTGCATCTTAGAATCACTTGGGGAGCTTTTAAAACTCCCAGTACCAAAGCTACCCTCCAGAACCATTGCATCAAAACTCTGGGATTGAGATCCAGATATTCAGTTTTTAAGGCTCCTCAGGTTTCAAGGTGCAGTTGAATACCCTGAGAACATCCAAACCGAGGTGGCTGAAATCACTGATTTTTGTGGCAGTGATTCTCAACCTTCTGTTGCAGGTCACCCGGAATCACATTACAATGTAGATTCTGACTCAGTAGCTTTGACATAATATGTCTGAGATGCTGCATTTTTAACAAGCAACCAGGTAATACAGTTGTTGCTAGTCTTGGGAAAATATATTAGGGAACAAAATTCTAAGATGCTTTTCCCTGCCAACATTTGCAGTCTATAGCAGTACTGTCCCATAGAACTTTCTGCTATGGAGGAAAGTTCCTCTATCCATATGGTACAGCAGCCACTAGCCACGTGTAACTATCAAGCCCTTGAAATGTGACTAGTAGATTTGAACAACCCACATTTTTTAAATTGGGGATTGCTTCTGTTTTCTAATGCTTTATTTAGGATTTTCATGTCAATATTCAAAAGTAAGAGTGGGCTATAATTTTCAGTTTTTAATTTTAATGTTTTAAAGGGAATTTTTTAATTGGAGGATAATTGCTTTTAATGTTGTGTTAGTTTCTGCGGTACAACAATGTGACTCAGCTCTATGTGTACATAGATTCCCTCCCTCTTGAGCCTTCCTCCCATTCTCCCCATCCTACCCCTCTAAGTCATCACAGAGCACTGAGCTGAGCTCCCTGTGCTATACAGCAGCTTCCCACTAGCTGTCTGTTTTACATATGGTAGTGTATATATGTCAACGCTAATTGAAGTAGCCACATGTGACAATAGATTTTAAAACATGAAGCATATGACAGGGCTGAGAAAGGGTGTTAGCACTGTATACCCATGGACAGGATCACGTGAAATTCTCTCCAGGAATAACCCCAATTCACAGTAAGTCATTCTCCTCCTGGCTCAAGTTAAGCCCAATGCCCCAGTCAACATGAACAGAAAGCATTGATTCTGGGTATATCATTGGAGGGAAATAACTAGAAATGCAGCTGAAAAGGTGATGAGTGATCACCAGTGATCATACTGAGCCTCCTAGGACAGGCTTCATCCCAAAGTCAATGACAAAGGTAAGTCCAAACTATCATGGCAGCACAGAAGTGAGAATCCTTAGTACCACCTGGAGCTTGTGGGGAAGGCAACCAGAGGAGGTAAGATTTGAGCCAGGTCTTAAAAGATGAGGTCACCTGGAAGCCAAACCAGGGAAAGAGTTTCTCAGAAAAAAAGGAACAGAATATGACAAAAAATAAATAAGAAAAAGAAAGGCAAAAATAAGAAAGAGAAAGGCACTAAGTGTGTGGCAGAGAGGAGGCACAGTCAGACTCAAAGAGGCCTTGGGAAGTAGGACTTCAACAAAGGACAACAAAAGACAAACTACAGTGGTGACTTCATCTCTTCCCAGTTTCAAAGAAAATAGTCCTTATTGAGAAGACATTGTAAGAAGTGTCTCCCAAAGAGGCCAATATCCATTTACAGAGGTTACACACTGTGCAACTCCAGGAGCAACTGTTTGCAATACAGATGAGTGCATTCCATGTAGTTGTGCAAGGTAGCAGCTGTGCTTAGTCGCTCAGTCACGTCTGACTCTTTGTGACCCCATGGACTGTAGCCCAGCAGGCTCCTCTGTCCATCAAGATTCTCCAGGCAAGAATACTGGAGTGGGTTGCCATGCCCTCCTCCAGGGATCTCCCAGACCTAGGAATCGAACTGGGGTCTCCTGCATTGTGGGCGGATTCTTTACCAGCTGAGCTACCAGAGAAGCCGCAGTGTACCAGCTCTTCTCTTTACTTCTTTATTTTTAAAATTTTTCATTAAGGTTCTTTTGTTTCTGGTCTAGAAAACTCCATGAGAACGGAGCATTCACACAGGAAGCATCTGTAAGATGATCCCCACTTTCCCAGGGCTTCAATTTCCTGTTAACCAAATGAGATGAAGAATTATGGGTCTCCTGCATGCCTGGCACTGTCCCTATGGTTTAAATGTGTCATCTCCTATTTCTCACAGCAGTGCCATGAAGTACATTTTCCCCATAAGGGAATGGAGCTGAGACATTAATGTAGTCTAGATAGAAATGGTTAGAGCTAACATACTCCCCCAGTTTTGATAGAGTCTTATATCCACGCTCTGTCCACTACTTGATGATTCCTTCAAGGTGTACAGGCGAATCCCTCAGTCTATTTCAATATTTTACAATCCTACTGGAAAGCACTTCTTTCCCTGTGATTAGGTCACATAGGTTCAAGACATCACAAGGCTTTGATGTGACTGAAATAATGTCAATACTATGGCAATGCTAGTTCTCTTGTGCTGATTAGAACCTCTATGTGGCAGCAGTATTTGCCTTAGATTCATTAGAAGCAGAAATGATTGGCTTTAAAATTGCTGTTTGTTCGGTGCCTTATCAAAATATGAGTACCTGTGGGGAAGAAGGCAGGTGACATCCTGTCTGGAATCTTAATTACGTGTGTATCTGTTTACTATCCTCAGCTGTCCCACGGGAAGCTCTCTGTGAATTCTCAGTACATCTAGGTCTCCTTTCTAGTTATGGCCAAGTCTGTGTCTCTTCCCTTACGGTCTCTTCATAGCCCCTAACATTCATATCTAGCTGCCTATGAGAATCCTATGCCTTAAAGTCCCACAGCCCCTTCTTGCTTAACCAAGCATATCTCCTCCTTTTACAATCCTGTCTTTCCTCCGTGTGTCGTTTCTTGGTGAATGGGATCACCACCCACATGGTCGGGGGCTACTCACTCCAGTATCCTTGGGCTTCCCTGATAGCTCAGATGGTAAAGAATCTGCCTGCAATCCAGGAGATCTGGATTCGATCCCTGGGTTGGGAAGATCCCCTGAAGGAGGGGCAACTGGGCAACACACTCCAGTGTTCTTGCCTGGAGAATCCCCACGGACAGAGGAGCCTGGGGGGCTACAGTCCGTGGGGCCGCACAGAGTCGGACTTGACTGAGCAACTGAGCACAGCACCCACATAGTCACCCAAACCAAGAACCAGAGAGTCCTCTTTGATCTTCCCTCTCCCTCCCCATCTCTAATCCTCCTTCCCATCTGTGTGTGTGTGTGTGTGTACGTGCTTAGTTGTATCTGACTTTATGCGACCCCATAGACTGTAGCCCACTAGGCTCCTCTGTCCATGGGATTTCCCAAGCAAGAATACTGGAGTGGGTTGCCATTTCCTTCACCAGGTGATCTTCCTGACCAAGGGATGCTCCCAAATGTTTCTCTTAGAATTAACATCACCTGCATATAACAGAAAACCTAAGCATTTGTTTAACCTCATGATTTAAGTAATTCAGCTATTTAAATATTTTCCCAAGGTAGAAAGTCTGGGCTTGCTACAATGGTGTAATGACCATCATGATCCAAGTTCCTTCATTTTGTTTGCCCTCATAACTTGCAGTTTCCATCCTAATGTCATCTCATAGTCCTGGGTGGTCCTGGAGCTCTTGCCGTCACATCCGTGTTGTAGGCTAGAAGGAAAACGGTAATGGGATAAGAGGTGAGAGGCTTCCCGCAAATTCAGTTTCCTTTAATGAGCTTTCCTCCCAAATTTCACGTCATACTCCTGCTAATTCTCATCGGCCATAACTTAGTGCTATGGCAAACTAGTAAATATAGTCTTCAGCTATGTGCCCGATGTTACCCCATAAAAAAGGAGGTTATGTTACTAGGGCAGAAAGGGAGAACAGATCTTGGAATGCAACCAGTGGTTTCTGCCATCCCAAAATTGTTGCTTCTACCTGCTTTAGATTTAACATACCTGCCTGCTTCCCTACACCACCAACCCCAGAAGAAGAGCACCTTAAATGACAACTGGAAATGTGTACAGATGTACAGAGCAAGAAAAACAGTCTTTGTCCAACGTGGAATAGCTTTTACCAATGTGCCTGTCCCTACTGAAAAACCTCTTGGTTCAGAAGGAACAGTGATGTAAGAAGAATTAACATTTCCACCCACCCCTCCCTCCCCTCCACCCACCCACTCCCTAATAGCAAGAGATTCCACACATCAGACAGGAAAGAGGGCTTGAAAGGAAAATGTGCATTATGATAAATTATTGATGTTAACACCAACAAGGAAGACAAACAATGGTGATAAATGACACAACAGAACCAAGGAAACTGTTCTACTGTGATGTCTTGATTTCAAGCAGATTGACTTTATAATCATCCAACACAGTTTCATCAGTAATTTCATCAATGTCAAGAGCTCTGGGCTGCCAGTCTTCTGTGTTTACTACCAGTATGTACCTGAATAACACAAGCTGACTTTCTATTCATAACCTAGTTCACCAGGGTGGGCTGTCTGCCAGTATCTGAAGACAAAAATGGAAGATTACAGTGAGCTTTCTGCCTCTCTATATCTCTGTATCCCTATAGAAACCCCTTTACCTCTCTGTATCCCAATATCCCACCCAAGCACATTTGGGGATTAAGAAAAAGTAGTACACCTGCCCACCCTTCCCTGACTCCAAAATATATATACTTTTTCCAGGCAGCATTTTAAATATTTTAGACCTTAAAGGAACTGAAGCTAACCACACTGATGGTGAGAGTAAAAGCTACTATTCACTGAGAAAGTTACAGACTTGATCTAACTTAAGCCTCACCATACACTTGAGAGGAAATTAATGACCCTGAGAAAAGGGGGGAAAGGCTGTTGGCATAGCAAGTGCAGGAGTCTGGATTTAATCTGATGTCTCTCTTATCAGAAACACTCAAGAATGGCAAGTAACCATGAGAATGTGGGCAAGATTGGAGAACATCTGAGTTCCCTTTCCAACTTGTATCCTGATTCTGGAATCTAATTTTTGTGACAACTAACTGTGATCCAAAGTGCAGAAGCTAAAATGACTGTCATGCAAAAGCTGGCAGGATGGTGTGGTGGAAACAGAAGGGACTCCAAAATCTGTGTGTGTGTGTGTGTGATTTCAGTATCCTGACAAAGACATATCTGAGGACTGGGAAGAGGGAGGGTTGCCTTGTGAAAGAACACTGATGAGCCCGTTGCTTGAATACTTACTTTGTACCAGACATCGTACAAACAGCTTTATCTCTACGACCTCTGATCCACCCAGAAAACCTGGCAAATTGGTTTGATATGAGATTCATTTTATGATTGAGAAACAAAGCTTGCAGACTTGGAATATTTACTCAGGGTTCCAACATGGCCCCTTATTCAAAGCCCCATATCTTTTGGCAACACCCATGAGGCATGGAAATAGAGTATTTGAGTGTCAGATACAATATATGGCCTGCCAAACCCATAGTAGTGGCTTTAAGACATGTCCACCAATCCAGTGAGAGTCTTCCCTTCAAACACGGAAGACTAATTCCCCTCCTCTTGAGTGTAGGCTGGATTAGTGAATTGCTTCTGATGAACAGAATATGTCAAAAGTGAAAGTGTCTGACATCTGAGACTAAGTAATGAAAGACATGGTGGCTTCTTTCCTGCTCTTCTTTGGTTCACTGTTGGGGAAAACAGCTGACATATTGTGAGGACACTCAAGCAGCCTTATGGAGAGGTCTACCTGGTGACAAACTGAGGTCTCTTATCAACCGCCAGAAAGGAACGGAGGCTATTTCCAACAGACGTGTGAGTGACCATTTTGGTAAGTGGCTTCTCCTGCCCCTGTCAAGCTTTCAGATGACCACACCTCCAGAGGTCATCTTGACCACAGCTTCATGAGAAACCTTGAGCCAGAACCACCCAAAGAAGCTGCTCCATAATTCCTGATTCACAAAAATAGTGAGATAATAAATGTGTGTTGTTTTTAAACCACTAAGTTTGGAGTGGTCTATTATGCATGATAGATAACTAATGTACTATCCAGCAACCAAATAAGCAGTCAGGGAAGAGGTGGAATAAGCCCCCTTATATCTTCATGCAGAGTACACAGGTCCTCGACAGTAAAGAATCAGACCAGGATTAAAAAGAAGGAAATAATGCCATTTTCAGCAACATGGATGGACCCTAGAGACCGTCATACTGAGTGGAAGTAAATCAGACAGAGAAGGAGAAACATCATATGACATCCTTTATATGTGGAATCTAAAAAGAAATGATACAAATGAACTTACTTACAAAACAAAAACAGATTCACAGGCTTAGAACAAACTTCTGGTTTCCTGTTCACACTGCTGTATTTTAAATGGATAACCAACAAGGACCTACTGAATACCACAGGGAATTCTGCTCAATGTTATGTGGCAGCTCGGATGAGACAGGAGTTTGGGAGAGAATGAGTACATGTCTATTTATGACTGAGTCCCTTTGCTGTCCACCTGAAACTATCCCTACATTGTTAATCAGCTATACTCCAATATAAAATAAAAGTTAAAAAAAAATCAGTCCAGTGAGTTTCTTTTTTCTCAACCCATTCAGCCTTGTGGTTCTCTGATGCAGAGCCATTTCCCTTCAACCTACAGGAAATCACTACAGAAAAGAACACCTACCAATAACGTGCACCACAAGTAGAGATGTCTCCCATAAACAGTCATGTCACAGTGGAAACAGAACCGACTCAGGAATCACGGCATCTGGATTGGGATTCCAGATCTGTCGCTGACACAGTGTACACAGCAGTTAGCTTCTCTAAATCTTGATGTTCTCATTCACAATGTGGGGATAATTTCTAATTCATAAAGTGATTAAAAGTAGGTGGAAAGATCACTTATGGAGAGCTTCTAGCACATTTACTCACTCAACAAACATTTAATCATGCTTTGTTGTTATCATTCAGTCACTAAGTTATGTCCGACTCTTTGCCACCACATGGACTGCAGCACGCCAGGCTCCTCTGTCCTCCACCGTCTCCCTGAGTTTGCTCAAATTCATGTCCATTGAGTTGGTGATGATGTCTAACCATCCCATCCTCTGAACCTCCTTTCTCCTTTTGTCTTCAATCTTTCCCAGCATCAGGGTCTTTTCCAGTGAATTGATTCTTCACATTAGGTGGCCAAAGTTTTAGGCACTGTGTTAATTATGGATAAAAATATAAGATAGAACCATACCCTCATAGAACTTTCAGTGGAAAATAAACATAACGAAGTAATAATTTTTTTAAAGCATGGTAAAATGTGTGATACATTGTAGGTCCTCACTAAATACTTGGTTTACCTTCCCTTTTACCTTCTCCTAGAGTCCTTCTTGGTGGTGGTGTTTTTTCTTCAAGACATCTTATTTGACCACTGAAAGCATGGTCACAGTATCCCTCCAATTTCTAGACTATTCCACAAAAAGTTGAGAATTAACCATTCTCTATGATGCAGGTCCTTTATTTTTATGGGAACATAGAATTTATCTTCCAATTGTGTGCCAGACCTACTTCTCAGAAGGCCATGGAAGGGAGGGTTGAAAACATTTCTTGCAGAATTTGGTCTGAAACTGTATCATGAAAAGCTGACATTTTTCAATGGATGGCAACAAAATCCTCAGGCTATTTGGAACCTACTGGGGAGTAGTGAGCAGGAGTAGTGGTGGCAGTCAGGACATTTGTGCAAATTTGCAACAGATGGCATCTAAGTCTGATGACTGTCCTGCATCTCTGATGACTTGGCATACTACTGTCTGTCCAATGGTGGCACTTCTGTATGAAATGGTAGTGCCGGGAAATTACAGTGGACCTCAGGAAACCCAGGTTCTATGAACTAATAGGTTTGTCTTTGATGTATTACATTTCTCCTTTCTCAGCACCAGTTTCCCCAGACATAAAATACAGTGGACTCCATAAGCATTTTTCCTAAATCTACATTGATTTGATAATAGTCCCTTGTCAACAATAAGCTTCCCAGGTGGCACTAGTGGTAAAGAACCCATCTGCCAATGTAGGAGATGTAAGAAACGCAGGTTCAATCCCTGGATCAGGAAGATCCCCTGGAGGAGGAAATGGCAACCCACCCCAGTATTCTTGCCTAGAGAATCCCATGGACAGAGGAACCTGACGGGCTACAGTCCATAGCGTTGCACAGAGTAGGACATGACTGAAGCGACTTAGCATGTATTTCAACAATAACTGCTACCACTATTGAGCACTCTTCCTTACCCACTGCTTTGGATTTTATTTACATTATCCTAATCTGTAAACAAATCTTGAGATAAAGGGCATCGTGATGTTCATTTTTAAGGCACAAAAGTTTGGGTGAGCGACCTCCTCAAGGTCAGGGGCAGGGCTACAGTTTGGACTCAGGTCTCTGCTATTCTAACCTAAGTGATTCTGAAGCTCAGACTTACTGAATGACAAGATATTCCAGAAATACCCAGGGCAGGCGTGATGTCCTATATCACACAAGAATATAAAAACGAAAAATAATTCAGCCAAAAATATTTTAATAGGGATTTTTACATGATTTATTAGGATTTTTATGTAATTTTTAATATCATTTTTTCCAGGTCCCATCTTACCATCACAGAATCTTAGGAAGTAGATTTGATATCTGTGGACTTAATTTGCCCAAGAGAAAAATTTTAGTAATGCTTACAACAAAGACAAAAAGACTGTCAGTTAGAATAGAGAGCATACTTTTCACCTGGGAGGACTCAATATTTGTACACCCAGAGCATCTTGTCAGCTCCTTTTAAGCTCCAGTATAATCAGAAATTGAGGATCCCCATTGGACCTCAGAAATTTTGATTTGTCTACAGGAATTGCTGAATGCCTGCTATGTACCAAGCAATGTGTCTAGGCTTCTATACATGCATATTTCATTTTATCTCTCCACATCTAACCGATGAGAAAAGTGTAATGAAATTTCATTTTGCAAATGAAGAAAATAGGGCTCAGAGCAAGAAAAGGGATTTTTCAAGGTTATACTGCAAGTAAAAGGCTGGAAAGGGATTAGAACCTAAGGCTGCCAGTTTCTCTTCATTACACCAAGCCTGCCTCACATGGACACTGATCTCCCATCACTTTATTTGGAAAGGTCCGCTCCTCTCTCATTCATGAAAAAGTAACTTTATCTAACAAACCCAGAAGCAGACATGAAGCATGAAATAATGAAACCCAGGTGGCAACAAGCATGGCTCTTGCCTGGAGTGGGGAGCAGGGAAGTCCTGGCAACATAACCCTGAAAATAACAAAGAGTGGCTGAAACTAAGAAGGAAGAATCATCCAAGGATCCTGAAATTGGATATTTTCTCAAGCCTCACCTATGATCAAAAATAAATCATAAAGCAGTGAAGACACCAACCTCAAGGAAACACCAGAGTTAAATTCGTGCTGAAAAATCTCCTGGCATTAGGGAAACATATCATGTCGACATTTCTGGGAGATTAAAACAAACCAAATAACAATGACATCCAAAAGAAAATCAATGAAAAAACTTTTTAAAAAAAGAGACATCAGTGGATTAAGGTTCAGCAGCAGATCACAAGGAGAAATAAGACTTGTATTTTATTCATAACTTATTACCTATACCCCCTAACCTCCAGTACAATCTCTATAAGATAGGTGGTTAGAATTCCCAATTTGTAGATAAGGAAACTTATCTTTAAAGTCTTCATTTGCCCCTTCAGATCTTTTCTCCACCCATCTCCATCTGACCCTCACCCTAGGAAACTGACTTTTATGGACTACATCAATGAGCTCCTTGCCTTCTGGATTCCAGTAGGCTTTTAGTCCATTGGAGCCAGCAGGGAGATTGGAAGATAGGAGGATGACATCTGGCTTTTTATTACTCCAACTCTTTTCCTGCCAGAACTTGGATTGGCTGCAATCTTCCATTGAAAGTTACAGCTCCCTCCAGGCAGCTCTTCCCTACAGCAATAACAACTCTCCAAGCTCTGTGAAATGACTCCTCTGCTTGTCTTCCACCCTAGGCTTAGAGTGATAATGGTTGTACTGTCACTAGCTCTGAGATGCTTCACCATTCCTTATGAGGGTCCTTTAGCTCTGTATGCATCTTTTCAAACAGTCTTCTCTTTGAACTTCCTCAATCACACTAAGGGTACACACTGGTTCCTCTGGGAGAGATCCTGACTGATGCTGAATCCAAGACACAGAAAGGTTAAGTAACTGGCATCAAGTCACATAAATAGTCTAAGTAGCTAAGTCGTGTCTGACTCTCACAACCCCATGGACTGTAGCCCACAAGGCTCCTCTGTCCATGGAATTCTCCAGGCAAGAAAACTGGAGAAGGTTGCCATTTCCTTCTCCAGGGGATCTTCCCAACCTGGGGATTGAACCCAGGTCTACTGTATTGCAGGCCAATTCTTTACCAACTGAGCTACAAAAGGCAATGCTATAACATACAAACCCCTAAATCTCAGTGACTTCAGTCAATATACATTTATTTCTGACTCACCCGAGTCCAATATGGGGGTTCCTGAGTAGCAGGTGGCTCTTCTCCAAGTGGTCAATTAGGGAATCTAACTCTGACTTTCTGGCTCCACCATATTCATCATTCCTTAAGGAATCAATCCTGAATATTCACTGGAAGGACTGATGCTGAAGCTGAAGCTCCAATACTCTGGCCACATAACGCAAAGAGCCGGCTCATTGGAAGAGACCTTGATGCTGGGAAAGACTGAGGGCAGGAGGAGAAGGGGGCAACAGGATGAGATGGTTGGATGTCATTTTTGACTCAATGGACATGAATTTGAGCAAACTCTGGGAGATAGCGAGGGACAAAGAAGCGTGGCAGGCTGCAGTCCATGGGGTCGAAAAGAGTCAGACATGATTTAGTGACCGAAAAACAGTATATTTAACATATGATTTTCCAAGGTGCCCCTGGTCATTGGCATTAGACTGAAAGATATGGATCCTTGAATATGGAAGGGGTGTGCCCGGCCTGAAAGTGGCAAGTATCTCCACCACCTCTATTCCATCAACCAGAGCTCTATCATGTGACTGTCCAATTACGAGAGGCCCAGAGAAGCATGCTCAGGAGGGTAAAGGAAAGGGTTTGGGGAAGAGCTGGTCAGTATCATCTTTGCAGGCTCAAATTCACAGCTTTCCCATTCAAAATTTAAGGCTTCTAGTTCATGGTATATTCTGTGTATTTAATATGCGCATCAAATAACAAGAATCAACTCTGCGAGTTCAGAGGGCAAAGAGAGAGAGTGAGAACAAATTGAACAATTTTGTAGATTCTGTCAAGGAAATATCTGCTCTAGAAAGAACAAGATGGGGAGCAAGTGGCCTCAGCCTGTTTCAGTGAGCACTCACCTTCATAATTGAAGTGTCTCACTGCACATGAGTATGATTCTAGCGTTTGTGTGCTTATGTGCTAAGTCCCTTCAGTGGTGTCTGACTCTTTGCGATCCTGTAGACCCTATAGACCAGCAGACACCTCTGTCCATGGGATTCTCCAGCAAGAATACAGTAGTGGGTTGCTGTGCCCTCCTCCAGGGGATCTTCCCAACCCAGAGATGGAACCCGCGTCTCTTACATCTCCTACATTGGCGGGTGGGTTCTATACCACTAGTGCCACCCAGGAAACCCTTCTAGCATTTAAGGATACATATTTTTCTACCGCTCAGTCTCTATTTATTGCATAGACACATATGTATTTATCTCTTTAATCAGAAATGCTACTGTCATAAGATGCTATGAACAAAAATTTGCATTCTATGATCCACAGTCCCTTTTAGAAATCTCAAGGGTAATTTTGATAACTTATCCACTGAATTTGGAGCTTGTGCCATGTATCCTGAATCTCTGCTCCACCCAGACTGTAGATCCTTCTCCCCACTTGCACCTCTGTGGATTTCTCTCTCCTGCGTGTGAGTTTTATAGTGTCAGTACACACCCTCTGAGAATACAGACGGTGCAACTTTTTGCAGTGCTCTGTAAATATGAAGATTCACTACTCAATAAGTATTGACCTGTTGACATCACCTTTTTCCCACCTTGAAAGCATTTCCAGTGATCCAGGAATTTAGAGAAAGAACATGTCTTATGAAGTTAACTTTTCCTACCCAAATCAACTGAAGGACTCATATAAAAGCAATGTTATTTCAAGATTAAAAAACAATGTATTTGAATCCTTCCTCAGTAAGTAAAATGTTCCAAAGACCCACTGTATAGCACAGAGAACTCTGCTCAATATTGTGTAACAGCCTAAATAGGAAAATGAATAACTAAATCACTCTGCTATATACTTGAAACTATTACAACATTGTCAATCGGCTGTGTGTGCTCAGTCACTTCAGTTGTGTCCGCCTCTTTGCATCCTCATGGACCATAGCCCACCAGGCTCCTCTGTCCACAGGATTCTCCAGGCAAGAATATGAGAGTGGGTTATCATGCCTTCTTCCAGGGTATCTTCCCCACCCAAGGATTGAACCCACGTCTCTTGCATCTCCTGCATTGGCAGGCTGATTCTTTACCACTGAGCCACCTGGGAAGCCCCGCAAGGCTCATACCTGGGATCAACAAACAATGCATGCATTATCCAACAAAAAACAAGATAAATACTGAAGGCAGTCAGGATGTAAAGAACTTTGAATCCAGGTGGCATGTTGAAAAGTGTCCTGATATGGGAGAGGGACATGGCCCTTTAGATAGTGGTCAGAAAAGGCCCCTGTGACCGGTGGGAAGGGGAGGGTGGGCAAGATAGGAGTAAGAGATCAAGAGCTGAAAGCTACTATGTATAAAATAAATAAGCAACAAGGATATATTTTACAGCACAGGGAAATATAGCCCTATTTGATAATAACTTCAAATTGAGTATAATCTATAAAAATATTGAATGACTATGTTGTACATCTGAAGCTAATAAAATATGGTAAATCAACTATACCTCACTTAAAAACAAAGAAAGGACAAGGCTCCTCGGAATGAGAAGGAGTGGGTCAGGTGAAGGGTGAAGGAACAGTATTCCAGGCATGAAGGTCAACTATTGCAATGGCCTTGAGCTCAGGTGATTTGTGGAAACATGGGGAATAACCTGAGCCTGTGGGGCTGCAACAGAGACTTTAAACATGAGGTGGGAAGGTGACTGGGGTGTTTCCTTGGCCTCCAGAGCCTATAAGTCAGGACATCGAGGGTTCGATTGTTTTCTGTGTGTCATAGAAAACTGCAGAGGGGAGGAGAGTGAGTGTTGGAAAGTTATGATCTGTTCGGGGATTTTTGTTTTACTTTGTTATAGGAATCTCACCATCCATTCTATGCAGAATAAGCTTTGGGGGATTGACAAGGGTAGAAGCAGAGAGGCCAATTAGGAGATGAGAAACAATGCCTTGAACTATAGAGGTAGATTTGGAGGTGGTGACCATGGTCAGATTGAAGATGCATTTCAGGATCTGCTGATGGATATGGCATGGGCTGAGAAGGAAAGTAGGACTTTCAGGGGTAACTCTTAGGTTTGGAGCTTTGGTATCTAGAAGAAGTGTTTGGCTGTAGCTGACATGGAGGTCCATGGAAGAGGTGTCCCACACTAGTGGTGGAAAATCCACCACTGCCTGGCTCATGGCTTTCAAAGGGCTTCTCTGGTACTAGTCACCAGGCATTTGATGTGTATCTACTCAAAGAAAACATGGTCCCTATCATCAGAGAGTCCTAGGCTGAAAGGAAAAATGGATGTACAAACAGATCATTATGCTGAGAGAGAAAGCCCACAGACATTCTAGGAATAAAGGGAGAGACAATGAACCCAGAGTGTAGACTCCAAAGGGCTTTGTGGAGGAGATGACACCTATGAATAGATAAGACGTGAAAAATAAATAAAAGCCAAAGAGATTAGGAAGGGCAATCAGACAGAGCAAACACGTGAGCAAAAGAAGAGGGTGGAATGGCATGACCACAAAGCGCATGCATTTCACCAGGACAAGCTCTAAAGGCAAAAGCAGAAGATGGCATGTACATTCTGTTACCATCTATATGGGTAATTCCATCATGCTTATTGTCATAAAAGCTAGAACTTGTCAAAGAATTGAAAACAGGTTTGTTTTAATTATTAATATTTTAGAAGATTTGTAAAAACCTCTTTTCTTTTGCTGCTTATACAAAAATTAATACCACCACACACAGGTATGTATACCCAGCATACATACACCATACATGCACACACCACACACACACCACATACAAGCACACACATGAGTTTAGCCAAAACAAACAATAAAAGAAGCAATTTTCAGCAACTTTTGAGCCAAAGAAAATAGAAATAAACCATACCATGTAATACTAATTACAGAAAAGTGTGTGGGCACTAGGGTCAAACAGTAGAATCTTGGCTCTTTTGCTTGCTGGTTGTGTGATTGTGGGCAAGATGATTAACCATGCCTGCTTCCTTATTTGCCAAAAGGGTTATCTGTATCACTTTAAACTGTAAGTATCTCGAGCGAGAGTCACCCTCTGAGAAGATTCATGATACTCTTAGGTCTTCATATTGAACTTTATAATGCATTGGCTCATTTTTGCTCAGTTTGACTTCTAATCCACTTATTTTACATGGTTTGGAAATAAGAGCCTAGAATAGATGACTACATGTTCTATCTCCAATCCCTATTAGCTTTACTCATGAAATTACAGAGATAATCTAACCCAAGTTTCTCTTTTTACTTTGGAGAAGCTAACTGAACCCCAGAGGAGTCAAGTGCTTTGCCCAAAGTCACAGAGAAAGTCAATGATAAAGCTGAGACAAAAACTTAAAACTTCCAATACCCAATTCAGTGCCTCTTGGCAAATATTTGCTGACTGCATATTAATGACCCAGAGATGATTAAAGCACAGTCCCTGCCCACAAATGTTCCACAGTCTGGTGGACTTTATGGAACCCAGCAGGTGACCAGTTGCGATGCTCCCTAACCTTATTTGAGCATGAGTTTGAGAGGCAAGGTAAGAGCCCAGTGATTTCCCAGCTTGGGGTTTGGGTTCTGGAGAGCTGACACCCAGCGACTCAGTAGCCACAATCTGGAAATCTTCTAGCGCTCAACCTGCACCAGTTCCCAGCAGAAACTGGCACATTCACAGCTGTTTTGCATAAGCCTCACATGGAAGACTAGGATGTTTCTGAGAAGCAAAAATGCTAAAAGTAAGAAATCAAACCAATCATTTAAACCTGACAGAAAGATATGATGTATTTAGCAAGATTCTGGAGGCGAGAGTACCAGGACTGGCTCAATCCCTCTGTGACATCTTCCGAACATCACACTCGGTCAGATTTTACCCACTGTGTCAGGTCCTCAGAGGTCTGTAACGAAGCTCTGTGACTCACCAGGCCCTGGAATTCTGCCACGCACTAGGGTTCAGCGGTTCTATCAACCATTGATCCTCAATCTTATCCCCAAATGCTCTCTAGTTCAGCCATCAGTCAAGCCTCAGAGTCTGGTCATCCCAGAACCGCAGTCCACGCCCCTTCTGTTTCTGAGAACTCGAGAATAGGAAGAGAACAGGAAGAATGTTCAGACCCCAAATTAAGAACAGCCGACTCAGTACATCAATGTAATGGATTCCTAGTAAATTATCAGTTGCCAAGGAACCTCTCAGGATGGCTTTAATGAAAAAACTAAATTCTCAAAGTCACTTCTGGGCCCACACCTTCGTGACCGTGTCTCCTCCTCCCTCAGCATCTCACTTGGACTGTTTCAAGAGTCTGTGCCCTGTGACGCAGCTTCCCCGAATGAGTAATAACTCCTGTGAGGGGCGAGTCAAGAGTGTTCTGACGGGAAAGTGTGGCCCCCTGCCAGAGGAACTTTTCCCTTTTTTCCTCTCACACTCCTTCTCTGCTTCCTTTTTCCTCCTAAAGGGAAAAATCTAAAGTAGGTGTTCAGCTTAGTCACCCAAGGGAGTCGTTTTGACTTGTCGAAAGTAAGGACTGCTCCAGCCTAACTCTTTGACTGACAGACAAGCACGTTGTTCAACATCACGCTTAAACCTGCTGAAACCTTAAGGCAGTCATCCATGTTTTCAGTGTTCCAATCAGGTTGGGCAAAACACTCTGGGGCAGTGAAAGTTGATGGTTCTGGAGTCATTCAAATCAAGCCAGATTCCCCATTTTCTAGCTCTGGGTTACTGGCCAAGTTACTCAATGAGCTTCTCATTCACTCCTGCAAAACTGGAACGACAACATTCACATTATTAGATTGCTGTAAGGATTTTAAAAAAACATGTAAGGGAAGCAATATAAATGCCCATCGACAGATGAATGAATAAAAAAGATGTGGTACATATTTAGAATGGAATAGTACATGGCCAGAAAAAGAAACAAAATTTGGTCATTTGTAGTGATATGGATGGATCTAGGGATGGATCTGTCATACAGAGTGAAGTAAGCCAGAAAAAAGAAAAGCAAATATCATATATTAACACATATGTATGAAATCTAGAAAGATGTTACATATGAGCCAGTTTGCGGGGCAGGAACAGAGATGCAGATGTAGGAAATGGACTTGTGTGGAGGAGGAAATGGCACCCCACTCCAGTATTCTTGCCTGGAAAATCCCATGGGCAGAGGAACTGTAGTCTGGCAGGCTACAGTCCATGGACATGACTGAGCACATACAAACCTTTGGAGAACTGAGTAAAGGATTCCCAGGGGAAAAAAAGAGAGACTTGTGGACATAGTGGGGGGATGGGGTGGAGGATGAGATGATTTGGAAGAGTAGGAGGGACATATACACACTCTCAAGCATCAAATAAGTACCTAGTGGGAAGCTGTTATATAGCACAGCGAGCTCAGCTCAGTGCTCTGTGATGACCTAGAGGGGTGGGATGGGGGGTGGTGGTGAGTGAGACTCAAGAGGGAGGGAATATATGTATACATATAACTGATTCCCTTGACTCTACAGCAGAAACTTACACAATGTTATAAACCATTTATACTCCAATAAAATCATTTTAAAAAACAAAATAAATAAAAATAAAAACCATCTAAGTAAATGGCTTATACCTATAATAATTCCTGGGACATGGCAAGTAATTTTTAAAAATCCTTACACAGAGATGCACGTAGGCTATGTGCATGTGTTTGTGTACGGACATATAGACACATATTTACTTACTCATTTATTCATATATATTCAACAAGGATCTCATGCCCACTAAATGCCCAGACCTAATTGAGGCGCTGGATATATAAACATTGAACAAAATAGAGAGATGTTCATCTCGGGTGTTATAGAGTGGAGACAGACAATAAACAAATAAATATGTAGTTGACAAGTGTCAATATGAGCTGTGAAGAAAAATAAAGTGTGGTAAAGGAGTAACAGAGCTGGAGGGGACAAGCTGTTAATTTAAACAGAGTGGTCAGAGGCAGTCTTGCTGCACGGAGACTTGAAAGAAAGGAGGGAGGGAGCCGTGTGGCTGTCTGAGAGGAGAATTCCAGCCAGCCGGAAGAGCAGGTGCAAAGGCTAAGGGGAAGGGAACCCCACGGCCTGGAGAGTAAGAACAGTGAGGGCAAGAGAGAGCAAGGGGGTCATGACAGAGGCTCAGAGAGGTAGCAAGGTTTGCTCACACAGGGCTTGTAAGCCAGATGGAGATGAGTGGACAGAGGTCTGTTATGTTCTGAATTATGTTTTAAAGGACTCACTCTGGTTGTTCTGTGGAGGGGAGATTAAAGTATCAAGTACAGAAACGAGGGGAAGAGTTAGCAGGCCTCCAGCCACAGCACAGCTGGGAAACGGTGGCTGTCTGCAGTAGAGTAGTCGTAAAAGAAGTCCTCATTGATTAATGATAATTATTGAACTTCCCAAGTGGCTCAGTGGTAAAGAATCTTCCTGCTAATGCAGGAGACGAAGGTTCAGTCCCTGGGTCAGGAAGATTCCCTCAAGGAGGAAATGGCCACCCACTCTAGTATTCTTGCCTGGAAAATCCCATGGACAGAGGAACCTGGCAGGCTACAGGTCACAAAGAATTGGACATGACTGAGCATGTATGCACGAATTATATAATAAAGGATGTAGATATTTAAAAAATGACAACTATTGAAGTCAGAGCTGACAGATGTCGCTATTGGGACAGGCATTACTGGGAAACAAAGTAGTCAAGGATGGCAGTACTATTTACAATAGCCAAGTCATGGAAGCATTCTAAATGTACATCAACAGATGAATGCATAAAGAAGAGATGGTACATATATACAATGGAATATTACTCAGCCATAAAAAGTAATGAAATTGAATCATTTGTAATAATGTGGATGAAACTAGAGAGTGTCATACAGTGTGAAGTACATCAGAAAGAGAAAAACAAATTTCATAAATTAACACATGTATGTGGAATCTAGAAAAATGGTACAGATGAACCAATTTGCAGGACACAATTAGAGATGCAGAAGTAGGGAACAGATATGCGGACATGGGGATGGATGGTAGTGGGATGAATTGGGAGATTGGGATTGACGTATGTGCACCATCATGTGTAAAACAGATAAATAGTGGGAAGCTGCTGTATAGTACAGGGAGGTCAGCTCAGTGCCTAGTTATGACCTAGAGGGGTGGGATGGGAGTGGGGTGGGAGGGAGGCTCTAGAGGGAGGGGGTATGTGTATACATATAGCTGATTCACTTCGTTGCATAGCAGAAATTAACACAACATTGTAAAGCAACTAAAATCCTTTTTTAGAAAAAAAGAACAGCAGTGAGGATTTTGAACTGAGGAACTCTTAGAATGAAACAATCATTTAGTGAAATTGGAAAGACTATAGGAGAAGTAGTTTGGGGTTGAGGGTAGAAATCAAGAGTTCGCTCATCCAATATCACTGTTATGGAGGCCCTCTCTCGTTCCAGGCATCATGTCTGGGAATACAGTGATGACTGGACAAAAACAGGTTTCATGCTCATGAAGCTCAAGATGCAAAAACAGACATTTATTGAGTCCTTACCAAGAGTCAGGCACCGTGCTAAGCGTTTTTCCTTTAATGAAGCTTACTGTCTGGTGGGAGAGACAGCCATTAAACAAATAATTACTCAACTACTTAATTATGAGTGGAAAAGTACAGGACATTTCCCTAGATAAAATCTGGAAGAACTGCTCCCAAGGCTTCTTAGGGAAGGTTATACTGGGCTGGAGCAGAAGATAGCTATTTTTAAGGAGTGACCTTCCTGGAAAGATTTTATGTCACACTCAGATTTGAGGCCACCCATCATGTGACAGGCATATGGCCTACCCAATGGTCCCTGAGAGAGAAACCTGAGCATAATCATTCCATGCTCAGACCCACTCTCACTACTCTGCTGGGAGCCATCTTCCACCATGACCAGTCACCCTCTCTCCTCCCTGCCTCCATATCCCAATGGGGGCCAATCCAGTTGGAAACATCTCAACTCCTGACTGTAATGACCTCTCCCTCTGACCACTGCATTCTACAAAAACCTTGTTCCCCAGTCTCCAATACACCTCTCCAACCCCACTTGGATATATTCCATCCAGTGTCTAATCATGTCTCATCTTGTACAATTCTGAAATGCCTCTTATTAGTACTTAGTATATTATTGCTTATTAGCACTGATTTAACTCATTAGTATATTAGCTCTTATTTCCCAGCAAGACTGCAAACTCCTTCAAGACAAGGACAATTCCTTGTTCTGCTTTTGTATCCTCAGCAAGACAGCACAATGCCAAGTGCTCAGAGCTGAGATCACTCAAGAGACTATGAACTGAAGACCTTGCTTGACATCATCTAAAGGAAGATGCTTGGGGGAAAAAAGTCATCTTGTCAGTACCTAGAGTTCAGCCTGACTCAGGCTAATCAGTATGCCCATGAGCGTGAGAAGCACACAGAAAATCAGTTTATTCATTTCCATTGGGAAAAATAAACAGACCTAGATGTTCAGGTTGGCCAGTCTGAGTTGATATAATTCCTTACTTGGAGCCAAACCATAGGAGAGCTAAGACACAATTAGAAATCATTTTATTATTTTATTCTATTCTATTTTGTTTTGTTTTTATGAGAAGTCATTTACACAGAAACCAGATCTCCTTACAATGTAGTATAGTTTCTCTGAGGGGAATCATGGCAGCATAAATTACCATTTATAACTAATGGACTTATTTCTCCAACCTGGATAACCTCTGATATTTCCCATGCATTTTATGAAATCCAGATTTCTGCTAACTGGAATTGGTATAGGACCCCCTAGAGCTTCTCAGATTAGCATCTTTAAGTTGTAAAAGATGACCAGTAAACAATGGGGAACAGACAAGGGGCCTCCCCCTACACTGGGTAGAACCTTAAAAGGGGCTAATTTAGGTTCCTCTTTTCTTTTAGGAAGATTTAGGGAGAAAATCTACCACGATACAGATTTCTGACTCAAGAAGGAGAAGCTGAGGACTTGTGTGTTCCAAAAACAATCTTTAGATAACAACGTTTCAGATACCTAGTTTCTGAGACTAGTGGAAATACCTTATCATCAGCAACATCAAGAAACATTAGAAGCATTTAGAAACCATGATGATTTCAGATAGGCCACAAGAAAGCTAAGATTCAACCCAAAAAGTCTCTACTGAGCATCTAGCACTCTTTAGAGTCTATCTCTCTTTTCTGCATTGTCCATAACAATTGAGAAGGTGCTTTCACAAAAATTTGGCAAGGAAAAGAAAACTCACATTCAGGGGCCAGATTTCATGTTTAGGCTTTTAAGATGTTGCTGATATACTCCTTGCTATGACCCTGTGCACTACGGGCTTCCTGTTAGATGAAACCAACAGTGACGTTGGCTGAGTCACCTCTTGTCAATAAGTCCAAAGGGACAGAGTGAACAATTGACATCAGAGTTGGAGCCCCTATGACCAAACTTCTCTCATAGCCTACTTCTTCACCACTTAGCAGAGAATGTCACTCAGATCTGGGTTCAGCTCTGCTGGGGCTGTGGTTTCCAAACTGGTTGCACACAAAATCTCTTGAGAAGCTTGTCAGACCCAGATTGCTAAGCCTCACCTCAGAGGTTCTGGGTGTGGTGTGGGCCCCAGGGTTGGGATTTTTGCTACCAGCCCAGATCAGGCCCAGGGGTTAGCACTGGGAAGCTGTGGATATGGACTTCCCTGGTGGCTCAGTGGTAAAGAATCCACTGTCAATGCAGGTGACATGAATTCCATCCCTGGGTCAGGAAGATCCCTTGGAGAAAGAAATGGCAACCCACTCGGGTATTCTTGCCTGGGAAATCTCATGAACAGAGGAGCCTGGTGGGCTATAGTCCATGTGGTTGCAAAGCTTCGGACACGACTGAGCAACTAAACAAGAAGCTGTGGATACTCCAGGTGCTTGCATTCATAGGAAGCACCCTGGTTCATGCCCCCAGGGTGAATATTTGGCCCAAATCAAGAGAAGCCCTTTGGGTGGTTAGTGTGCTCTGCTTCATTTGATAGGCAGTCCATGAAATTGAGGTCAATGGAAAGTTCACCGATCTTGCCTTCTACAGAGAGACTCGGACCTAGACACCTAAACTCTCCAAGCTTCAGTGCCTCCTTTAATGCAAATGGCTTATAGTAACCACTCTTATTTAGGTGGCTCAGTGGTAAAGAATCTGTTTGCCAAGCAGGAGATGCCGGTTCGATCCCTGGGTCAGGAATATCCCCTGGGGAAGGAAATGACAACCCACTCCAGTATTCTTGCCTGGAGAATCCCATTGACAGAGGAGCCTGGTGGGCTATAATCCATGGGGTCACAAAGAGTCGGACACGACTGAGCGACAAAACAACAGTACCAGAGGTTCAAATAAGATAACACTTATATTAACATTAATAGCCAACATTTATCAGAGCTAGAGGTTAAGGGCAGATTCTCTAGCCAGACCGCCTGGATTCACTCCCAAGCTTCCTCTCAATGACTGTGTCAACTCAGAGGAGTTACTTCTCTGTGCTTTCATGTCATTATCTGTAAAATGGGGAATGATAGTCCTAGTACTAACTAGGCCTAAGTTGTTGAGATTGTTGAAAGAACCATATGAATTAACATAAAAAGTGTTTAAGTGAGACCCTGGCTTAATGTTAATGAGAAGTTAAGAAATGTTAACAAGTACGTATGCAGGGCACAAATGTTCTCATTTAATATTCACCAACACTTTTGAGATAGTTTCCAGTAGTTTCCTGAATTTACAGATGATAAAGCTGAGTCATACTGTGTTGACCCAGACCTCACAGCTAGCAAATGGTGAAACTGGATTCTGAACTCAGGCAGGTTCCAGAACTTGGAAGCACGATACAGTATCGCCTCCCAAGACAGCCCAAACCTTTGTGACAGTAACTCGTTCGTAGTGCAGAGATCATCTCTCCCTCTGGCTGCAGGTTTCTGAAAGGGTAAAAACAAGTCGCTCAGTCCCTCAGTCATGTCTGACTATTTGTGACTTCATAGACTGTAGCCTGCCAAACTCCTCTGTCCATAGGATTCTCCAGGCAAGAATCCTGGAGTAGGTAGCCATTCCTTTCTCCAGGGGATCTTCCCAACCCAGGGATTGAACCCGCATCTCTTGTATCTTCTGCATTGGCAGGCGGATTCTTTACCTCTAGCCCCCAAGTCCCATTGTACCTCCTGCCATTTGATAGAATCTGGCTCATGTGAGAAGATTAAGCCTTGAAACAGCTAGAAAGATGGAAAACAGGAGTAGTATTTGCCTGCATAGTGGCAGATATTTAAACAATTCTGGAAACCCAGAGAAGCCCTAGCCCCATCAGGGGCCCGTGTGTGCACATTTCCTTGACAACTTTTCTTCTCCAGTCAGAGCTTAATATTCTTCCACAGAGCTCTGCTAAGGAATACTGTGCTGTGGTTTACACTCTGCCACTAAAGTGAAAGTGAAAGTCACTCAGTCATGTCCGACTCTTTTCGACCCCGTGGACTACACAGTCCATGGAATTCTCCAGGTCAGAATACTAGAGTGGTAGCCTTTCCCTTCTCCAGGGGATCTTCCCAACCCAGGGATTGAACCCAGGTCTTCTGCATTGCAGGTGGATTGTTTACTGGCTGAGCCACCAGGGAAGCCCAAGAATACTGGAGTGGGTAGCCTATCCCTTCTCCTGTGGATCTTCCAGATCCAGGAATCCAACCGGGGTCTTCCACGTTGCAGCCGGGTTCTTTACCAACTGAGCTATCTAGGGATGCTCAATAACTTCCCAACAACTGCTGCTAAAGTCTACTGATGTGACTCTTTATAAAAGTGAGGTCTTAATTCACAAAAATGAGTCTCCTGTGAAGGAATGCTGATACTTTGCTACATCAAGTGTTTTCTTAGTCTTAGAACATGTTATAGGCAGAAGGGATCTTTCAGCGCTACAGGTTCCAGTGTTAGTCGCTCAGTCGTGTTCTACTCTTTGCAACCCCATGGACTATAGCTTGCCAGGCTCCTCTGTCCGGGGGGATTTTCCAGGCAAGAATACTGGAGTGCATTGCCATGCCCTTCTTCAGGGAATCTTCCTGACCAGGGATCACACCTGGGTCTCCCGCACAGCAGGCAGATTCTTCACCGTCTGAGGCACCAGGGAAGCCCACAGGTTATACAGTCTAACCCATTACTAGGAAAATGAAGCTCAGAGAGCGATCTCTATATGACACGGTGGTGGGGGCAGTCAACCTAACGCTCAGCCTTGCCCTGGGGCCTCCAGCTCTGGACCGCTGAATCTCGGGGAGATTGAAATCCTAGCACCTTTGCTGGCTCCATCTAAAACTGGCCTTCCCTCCCGCCGTCTGCTTTTACATCCTGATGTTCCCAAGTCACAGGGATTTCTTGGAAACAGAGCCGGCCCTTCCAGTAAGCATATATAACAGATCCGTGATGGCAGAGAGCAAGGCCTGGTGGAAACAGACCCCAGACATGTAAAATTTGACACCTGAACCGACAGAAGTGCCCAACACTCCCTCGCAGTTCCCACTCCCTGCCTCACCCCACCTTCAGGGTGTCCATAATCTTATTTGAGAGAGGGAGAAACCACAACCAGCGCTTATCACCAGGAGCCAAATTCCCTGGCAGCAGCATTGGTTTTAAAAGGGAGAGATGAAAAAAGTTATCAGTACCTATGGGGATTTCTAACACATTAGAAGGGCCTCCCAAAACTGGGCCACACCAAGTATAATATTTTTATTTTTCTTTAAGAGCTTTCTTAATTGGTTCCATGCAAAAGGCCTGCAGGTAATGAGTTTTAAATAAATAATAATTATATTCCACAATCCTTTCTGGCCAAAATTCAATGTCTTTTGCCCTGACTTAGTTCAGTGTGGGGATAGGAAAGAGACCTATATAAGAAATGTGGGCCTCACTGCCAAAGGCAGGACCTACATTCTTGGGCTCAGATGGAACCCACTCTGACTTACACACTCAATTCTCTTTCGGTGATTTTGTGCCAAAGCCTGGTGCCAGTATTGGTGAGATGGAGATGAGGGACAGTATATCAGGATGCTAAGAAAAATTAAAATGGGGAGTGCATTTGGGCTTCAGCCTTTCTGAGCCACTGCAGTTACTTCTTGGCCTCCAGTTTTTCCATGTGTTGATCTCTGGTCCAGACTACCCCCCTTGAATACCCTCTTTTAGGAATGGTCATCATCCCTGAAAGTTTTCTGATTGCTTTTCTTTTGGGATTATGGTAATATTGCACCTCCCATCCACTTGAACTAAGCTATGGCCGTGGAATTTGACTTGGTTAATGATATATAAGTGAAAGCAATGAATAAGCCATGAGAATGAATGTTTATTTTTGTCTCACTCTCTCTCTTCTTCTTGCCACTTTCCAGATGGTAAATTCTCCATCAGCCTGGGTTCTGGAGTAAAGAGACAGAAAGCAAAATCTCCAACTGACCAATTATGGGCCTACTATAAGAAAGAAAGAAACCTTAATCTGTCTTTAATAAAACTTACATCTTCTAAGATCTAAGAGATGTTTGTTACACAGCATAACCTAGTCTAGGATGACTGTTAGACGCCCCCTCCAGTCATTCCCATTTAGTTGGCCAGGAGTCAAGGGATACAAGTGGCCTCTGGAAGCTGCCAAAGGCAAAGAAACAGATTCTTTATTAGATCCTCCAGAAGGAACACAATCCTGCAGACACTTTACTCTTAGCTCAGTGAAACTGATTTTGGATATCGGACTACTAGAACTTTAAAAATAATAAATTTGTGTTGTTTTAAGCTACTTACTTTCTCACAGCAACAGGAAAATAATATACTAATGTTGCCACCAAAAATACAGGGGAACCAGTTAGATATGAATTTCAGAAAAACAGTGAATAGTTTTTTTAGTCTAAATATATTCTACACAATATTCGTGTGTCTTTTATTTTCATTTGCTAAATCTAGCCTACCTGACCAACCAACTTCTTCCCCACCTAGCTCCTGAGTCCCCACCAATCCTATTTCTCCCCATGTGCTCTAACAGTATCATTATACCTGTCGCTCCAGGGTTAGTCTATGACTCAATAGACTGAAATTGTTAAGACCTCAGACAAATGGCTCTGGGGGAAAGTTATTATTCTATATCATTGCCTATCAATTATTTATAGTTTATAATGCAACTCCATTTGTAATGGGTAATATGTTTTTGTATTGTGCCGTAATATCATCCAACTCATCACAACAAGCATTGGGGCGATGGATTGGCCTGGTGCAAACACCAATGCCGTTTTTTTTACACAAGCTGTATGCATTTTTGAATCTAAAAGTTATTGCTATTTTAGATAAGAGGAAACTCTTCTTTGAATTCAAAGAGAAGGATAAAATTCTCCTTTTCTGATTAATTAATTTCTTAAGAAACAGGGCAGGAATTAACGCCAGGCAAACGTGATACTTAGGGCACCAGATTTAAGGAAGCTCTCACTTTTAGGTGCTGCCACTGTGCTTGCATGACCCAGTGAGTGAGTGCTTCCTTAAATTTGGCATCCTGGTAGCCTCACTTGCCTCTTTCTAGTCCTAGCTCTGCTAGAAATCTCATGTCAAGACAACCAACATAAAAACAGAGCTCATCTGGCCTTTTAACCTGACCTAGAAGAAACCAAATCCCAGAAAGTTATAAACAGGCCAAGATCTAATTATCTGAGTGACTGCACTATTACCCAGCATCTTTTGTACCCATCCGCCTCTGGGTTACAGCCAAAAGATTGAGCTTTTTACTTCACTTCCAGTTCCAGGATTATGTCCTGTTCCAACTTGATTAAAGCAAATTAGTATAGTTGCATATCTCTAGCCTCAGTGACTACAGACCTAAGTCAGTCAACAGATGGTCTACCCCTGGCCACCATGGTTAGCTCCAGAGTATGCACATGGCCAGAGTGAAGCCCATGCATTTTGATTCATGGATAAAGAAAAAGATTCTTCCAGGGGATGTGGAAAACAAATGAAAAGTCTGAAACTGCTGCAACCATTTTATTATGGTGAGGAAAGCCAGCATAAGAATGAAGCTGTCACATATGGAAAGGCAAATGTCAAAGAATCATAGGAAGAATGCCAGAATCTCCATCAAATCTCACCTGAAGATCTGCTAATTTGCAATGGACTACTTCGGTCATTGTGTAAAAAATAAATTTAGGATTTCAGAGGAGAATCAAGGTGATAAGTTAGACAGGATACTTTCAGTGGTCCAAGAAAACAGCAAAATGATGGTGACAAAGTTCAGGGTGGTGGCAGTTGAAACGATGGGACATTTATTGCATTTGGGATGAGAAATATGAGTTGCTTGCTTTCCTTTGTCTAGGCTCTCACTCCTTTGACCTCAGTCCAGATAAAATCTTGAGTCGGCCTACATCCTCAAGTATCCTCTGTACCTTGACAATAGATCTCCACTCTGTTCTCTCTAAGGAGTAACATGTACTCACCCTCTGGGGCTTCGCAGTTCTTTCCATCAGGATAAAATTCCCTCCTTGCTGAATCTATCATCAGAGCCAGGGTCAGACAAAATTTAGGAGAGCCAAGTCACTTTGCCTCCCTCTTGATTTGTTTCTCCTGTGCAAAGTGAAAGATTGCACATGATAGATTTTGGTGTCTCTGTCAATCTAACATTTTATAGTTGTTTATAGAATAAAAAGATAAGGAGAAGGAGGAAGAAGAAGAGGAGGAGGTAGAATCAGAAATTTATTTTATGAGGCCAAGATGAAAATTCCTCACCACAATAAACACTATTGTCTGAGACTTTAGAAACTGGTTAAATGAAACAATAAGAGCATGTAAACCCACAGGCGAGGACTGCACTCGGAGCAGCACCTTTCACCTGTCTCACTTCTGATCTCCATTCATAACTCTTCAAAGACAGCAAAGATGCTCCCTAACAAGTCAGTCAGGAGCCAGCTGTCTATTCTTTTCCCGGTTAATCTGAGCATAATTCTAGGCTCTGGGCCCCACGGAAAGGATTTGTCTCCTAAGCTGTATCTGCCTGCCTGATCTGCAGGCACACTCAGAAGTAATCTCAAGTGTCCCCTCAACCTTCAGGGGGACCTCATGCATCTTAAGAAGCAGTCACGCGGGTGGCCCAGGGCAGCCTGCTTTGCACCAGTGTCCTTATTCCCAGGGCCCAGCCTGAATGTCAATGACCCAAATCCCATTACTGACTTTCCGCTTCACTCATTACCATGAGTTCCTCATTTCTCCCCGTGTTCAGGAAAATATCATTTCCATTTTCAGGAGAAACAACTCTGCTTGACACTCGAGAATTTGCCAGGCCTTGATTTTTATTATTGCTGCAAATTTTTTATTGTATTCTTTAGGGAGGCTTTAAAAAAAAAAAAACAACCTCTATTTATGCAGCTGGAATCAGGGGAATTTTCTCACTAAGAGAGTAGGTAGAGAATGGCAGAAAAATAAAAATTTCAAAGATTCTTTAAGATGGGGAGGGAGATATGCCAAGATGGGCTTATATTCTAGAAAAAAATAGAGTGTGTCCCTAGAAAGACTGATGGAGAAACGATTACAAATGAGAAAACCCCCTCAGAAGGAAGAGACAAGAAATAATATCACCTTGGTCTTTCAGACTGGGCCCCAGGATGGACACAGGCACAGAGCACACTGCCCCAGGGCCACCAGCCTTGTTGTTCTGTAAAACACATAAGCTTTCCAATGAAGACTGAGGAAAAACATGAAATCACTTCTGAATGTGCCTGGGAACAGGGCATTGTAGATTGTAACAACAGAGACAAAAAACCTTGTGCACACCTCTCATGCATTGTCCCAAATGGCTTTACAATTGTCCTCCAGGGAAGGGTGTTGTTCAGTCTCTAAGCTGTGTCAGACTCTTTGAGACCCCGTGGACTGCAGCATGCCGGGCTCCCCTATCCTTCACTATTTCCCAGAGTTTCCTCAAAATCACGTTCATTGTGTCAGTGATGTTATCTTATCTTCTCATCCTCTGTCACCCCCTTCTCCTTTTGCCTTCAATCTTTCCCAGCATAAGGATCTTTTCCAATGAGTCGGCTCTTCACATCAGGTGGCCAAAGTATTGAAGCTTCAGCATCAGTGCTTCAATGAATATTAAAGGTTGATTTCCTCTAGGATTGACTGGTTTGATCTCCTTGCAGTCCAGGAAAGGATAGACAGACTCATTTCAGAGTCGGGGAAACATACTGAGTACCAGTCCAAGTTACCAAGTCTGAAACTGACAAGAGCAAGATTTTATTTTTTTCCACCCTATCCTTCTCTCTCTACAATGCAGGACTGCTTTCTGATTGGGAATGTACCAAGTTCAAGGTACCCATATAATCTATACAGTATTCATAATAGAAATGTTAATATGTTGCATATGAGAAAACTGTTAGATACCCTACAAACACTTCCACACTTACCTTCTCACTTGATTCTCACATTAAACTTGTGGGGTAAATAGCCATCCTCTCCTTATTAATAAAGAAATAGAGGCTGACATTCCATGTACCTTGTCAGATGGCCCAGAATCCACAGCCCTAGGGCTGCTCTGGGTCAAGCAAACTTTGTTTCAAGTCCTGACTTTGCCATTTCCCAACCTTGTGACCTTGGAAAAGAAGCATATTTTCTCTGCATCTCAATTTTTATATTTGATATTTGGAAGAAAAACGTACCACCCTCATAGGGAAGTTTATTCATTCTATAAATATTAATGCAGTGTGTACTATGTCCCAAGCCCTGGGGACACAGTTATGAAACAAAGATACCTATTCTTGAGGGATTATGTACTAGTTGGGGGGTTGCATAAAATATACATGAAGGTAATAAGAGCTAAGGAGAATAAAATAGGGAAAGAGTGTAGGGAGTTTTGGGCTAAGGAGTTCAGTTCCAGCAAGATCACCATGGAATGTACATCCCCGAGAAAATGGCATTTAGTGAAGATCTCCAAAGGACAACGTCACAAACCTTATAGATAACTGGAAGAAGAGCTCTCCAGGCAGAGGGGACAACAGGGGCAGAGGACCTGAGGCATGAGGATGGAAGAGTGTAATCCGGGAACAAGGAGTCCATGTGGCTGCATTGGGATGAGTGAGAGAGAAAAAAGTAGGAGAGAAAATCAGAGATGAAACTGGAGGTCCAGACGTGAAGTGAAGTGAAAGTTGCTCGGTCATGTCTGACTCTTTATGACCCCAAGGACTATATGGTCCATGGAATTCTCCAGGCCAGAATACTAGAGTGGGTAGCCTTTCCCTTCTCCAGGGGAACTTCCCAACCCAGGGATCGAACCCAAGTCTTTTGCATTGCAGGCAGATTCTTTACCAGCTGAGCCACAGGTGAAGCCTGGAGGTCCAGAGGGTGGGTATATATTATGTCATGCTTTACAGGATGGTTACACGGACTTAGATTGGGAGCCACTGGGGGCTTTCGACAGAGAAGTGCTACAATCTGACTTTAGCTGGCCAGGATGCTGAAACTAGACTGGAGATGCCAGGAGTAGAAACAGGGCAGTCAAGGAGGAGGCTACTATGGTTATCTAATAAGAGAGGCTGGTGGCTTGGACCAAGGTGATGATGATGGCTATGGGGAGAAAATAGTGGGAATCCATATTTATTTTGAAATAGCCAACAGATTTGCTCATGATTGTATGCAACTTATGAAAGAAAGAGCCAAGAATGGAACTTCACTGTTTTCTGATCTGAATCGCTAGAAAGAAATGGTTGCCTTTCACTGAGAAGGGAAGAGCAGCTCTAGCAATTAAGGATGAATTGAGAAATGAATGGACATTTTCTCTAGGCATGGTACCTGGCACAGAACGTGTGTTCCTTAGCACTTAGATACTATTATTAACAGTCTTGATTCTGCCCCAACTGGTTAAATATTTCTGCCAACCTTTGCCCTACATCTAAGAATTCTCAGAAAATATATGGCTAGGCTATTTTCAACCAGTGAACCACAGAATCTTGGTACTACAGTGGTTTTCAAAGCCCACTGGCCTACTGGAAACCATTGGTTTGTTCTCTGTATCTGTGAGCCTGCTTCTTTCTTATTAAATTCAATAGTTTACTGTCAGTTTATTTGTACATTTTTCATTAAAAAAAAATTATCGGAGTATAGTCAGAGAAAAGAGGGCAGGGAAAGAAAGGGGAAGAGAATTTTTAAAAAGGTTACTATGGGATTATATGAAACCATGTATGATGCTTTTGCAAATTGCAGAGTACTATAGAATTTAAAAAATCTTTCACTCAATAAGAAAGTTTAAAAATAAAATGCATGTAAGAAATAAAGTCGAAGGCAGGAGGAGAAGGGGACGACAGAGGATGAGATGGTTGGATGACATCACCGACTCAGACATGAGTTTGAGCAAGCTCCAGGAGTTGGTGATGGACAGGAAAGCCTGGCGTACTGCAGTCCATGGGGTCGCAAAGAGTTGGACACAACTGAGTGGACTGAACTGAACTGACGAAATAAAGTAGTGACAACATTGTAAACTATATTTCAATTTTTTTTAATGAAAAGAATACCAAGAATACCAAAAATAAGTAAAATATACTACATTCATAAAAAAAGCAAATGAAAACCGAAGCCCATTGGCCACCCAAAGTCCCTTCGACCAATCAGGTATGCACTAAGCACCCGACACTACAGTCTACACGTGCACTGCTCTCTCCACTCCCACCCACTCTCCTCCCAGCTTCTCCATCAAAGCTAAGAGATGGGATGTGAACAAAGGCAAGAGCTGGAAGTCAGTGCAGACTCAGGCTTTGGTTTTGTTCAGAAGACATCTCTTAGTGCTCAAAGAAAATCTAGCCCAGCCTCCCCACGTTACAAAAGAGAAAGCTGAGGACTAGAAAGGTTGCAACTTTCTCATCTGTAAGATGGGAGAATTAAATGAAATAATTTCTAAGACTCCTCCCAACTCATGCTTTGAGTCCCTCAGCAAATGGAAGGCAACTATAATAATGACCAACACCCAGGAGTCACACTGATTCTTCTTTCCCTCATCACTCACATCTAAACCACCAGCAAAGTTTGCTGACCTTACCATTGAAACATGTGCCTTTCTGTCCAGCTCTTGCCAGGACAAGTCATCACCATCTCTCAGTGAACAGCTACATAAATCTCTGACTGGTTTCTCCACTCTGACTTCTAGCTGTTTTCCTACCCAGTAGTATGTGACAGCTTGAATGATTTATTTACAGTTTGAACCAGATACACTTACTTCCCACCAATGACTTCCCACTATGCCTTAGCTAGTCCTCTCAAGCCCTACCTGAACTGACCTCTGCCTCCCTCTTTGACCAGTTCTCGCATAGCTGGTCCCCTCACTCACCAAGCTGGAGCCTGTCTGGCCTCTTATCCATCCCATCAGTATGTCAGGCTTCCTCCTCCCTGTGGTAGTCAGACTTCTAAGATGTGCCCCAACCCTTGTATTCATGCCCTTGTGTAATCCTCTCCCTTTGTGTGTAGTCTGGATAGAATGCTACAACCAAGATTAGGTTACAAAAGACTGTAACTTCCATCTTGTGTGCTCTCTCTCTCCTCAACTACTGACTCATTAGAAGCAAGCTACCATGTTGTGAGCTGCCCAAAGGAGAGTCCTTAAGGCTGTGGATGAAGAGTGGCATACAGCCAAGAGCCAACAAGGAACTCAGGCTGTCAGTCCAACAGCCCAGGAGAAATTGGGTTGTGCCAACAACCTTGCAAGTGAGCTTGGAAGCAGATCAGTTCCCAGTGCAACCATACGATGACTACAGCCTTGGCCAATACCTTAATTGTAGCTTGGTAAGGGGCCCTGAGCCAGAGGATACAGATAAGCCAGGCCCAGATTCCAGGCCTATAGAAACTGTGAGATAATAAATGTTTATTGCTTTAGCCATAGAGTTATGGAATAATGTGTTCATGACAATAGATAACTAAGACATCAGTTCAGAGCATTTGATCCTGCTGTTCCCTCAGCTGGGAATTCTCTTTACACCCAGATCCTCCAATCCAAGCTCCATTGTTCAGCCTTTTAGCTCAGATGACCAATTTCCAGAATTCTTTTCCCTGGCCAACCCAATTCTTAGCCCATTACTCTATTTTATTATATTCATCCACTTTTAACTAGCTGTAAAATTGTATTTTAGATATAGATAACATCACTGACTCAATGGACATGAACTTGAGCAAACTCTGGGAGATAGTGAAGGACAGGGAAACCTGGTGTGCTGCAGTTCACAAGGTTGCAAAGAGTCAGACGTGGCTTAGTGATTGAACAACAACATCAAAAGTTGTAAATATTTATTGGTATATCTGTCTCCCCCATCAAAATAAAAATGCTATGAGAAGAGGGACCTTCTGTGATATGTCCACAGCTGAATCCCACCTCCTAAAACAGATCCTGACACTTAATACCCTCTCAATAAGTATGTGTTCAGTAAATGAATCAATGAATGACGAAGGAAAGGGAGCTGTGAAAGAGAGATGGAGAGAATGAAGAAGCACTAAAACATGATTTTTTTAAAGCTCTTGGCCCACCAGCCAGCATTCAACCCACCTGTCTGCTTGAGACATTTAAATTTTGAAGGATCCCAGAGTTGTTTGTTTCTTTCAAAAAATCACCCCACTACCTCAATTTCCCTACTTGAGTTTTCTGCAGATTTCAGCTGAATTTTAGGGTGGCAAAAACCCACATCCTCTTCCTTCTGGCTTCCCCTCTCTCTTTTCCTCCTCCATAACTCACCAATCAGTTTCAACACATCTCCTCTTTTAAGCAAAGAATATTTAAAAGATTGTAAAGCTTATTGAACTCTCACCACACAACATTTACACCCATTAAGTGCCAATGACTCAAAAACAGATTAGTCTCTCCTGAAATTCATGTGGTTTTACAAATTAGGGAGAAAGTTCTAGGCTCAGAATAAATTGTCAAGTTGTAAAACCTTGTTATGCACCTTCAGAAAGGCTGTTTTCTTCCTTCCTACTTGTATTTAGTCTGTAGCTTACGGCAATAAAGAGAACCAAATCCCCCTATACTCACAGAAAACAGAGAATAAAAGATCAAGAGTTGAAACGTATATTATCATATGTGAAATAGATTGCCAGTCCAGGTTTGATGCATGAGACAGGGTGCTCCGGGGTGGTACACTAGGATGACCCTGAGGGATGGGATGGGGAGGGATAGGGGAAGGAGGGTCAGGATGGGGAACACATGTACACAGAAATCAGCACAATATTGTAAAGTAATTAGCCTCCAATTAAAATTAAAATTAAAAAAAAAGATCAAGAGTACCCTGGAGAAAAATGTGGAATTTTTGTTTATTCTTGAATGCAAATTATAAATGAGAACTTTGCCTCAGATGGTAAAGAATTTGCCTACAATGCAGGAGACCTGAATTCAGTCTCTGTGTTGGGAAGATCCCCTGGAGAAGAGAATGGCTACCCACACCAGTATTCTTGCCTGGAGAATTCTATGGCAAAGGAGCATGGCAGTCTACAGTCTATGGTGTCACAAAGAGTAGAACATGTCTGAGTGACTAACACTTTCACTTTCACTTTTCAACCCAGCTCTAGAGCAGAGTCAGGCAACTACAAATTGGTCTATGAGTCAAATCCAGCCTCCCCGATTTTGTGTACTTTATGAGTTTAAACTATCTTTAAATGAATGTATATTAAATAGCCAAGTAAGTCTTTATAAAAAGTTCTCAGTGTTGCTTCTTAGCCCTCAAAACCTAAGACATGTACTATTTGGTCTTTTATAGAAGAAGTTTGTGCTTCCCTACTCTTGAGTATCTCAACCACTGTGAAATAGTTCCTGTCTAACTTTGAAATCATTACATGTGACCACAAACATAATCTGCAACCTACAGCACTAAAATAATTTGCTATCAACAGAACAATGATGTTATCAAACTCATCCACTGCTGAACCTGATTATGGGTAACACATTATGGGTAATGTGTGGGATGATGAATGTGGCATTGCACACAGGATCGCCTGTCAATCAGGGCCATGAATACCCTGAGCACTTGGCATGCCAACAACCAGCACAGGTACTGACACAAATGCAATGGTAAAAGACATCATCTTCACCCTGGGGATTCACCGCTGAAGTTTCCTGAAATAGTGCATTAAGACTCAAGAAAATCATTTTCTGGTAGATTACAAAGCTAACTAAAGAGGATAAATCAGGCAGACACTTAACCTCTTTGTGACTTCGAGAAAATTTTTTACCTGCTCTGTGCCTCTATTTTCTTATCTGTACAATGGGACTGACTATAGTATAACGTCATAGATACACTGCGGGATTTGATTGGGGTTGTATATGTAAAGTACTTAAGTAAGTTAACACCTTACCTGGCACATTCTCTGTTCCAACAAATGACTGCTATTGTGCTGCTGTTTGTCGCTAAGTCATGTCTGACTCTTTGCGGCCCCATGAACTATAGCCCACCAGACTCCTCTGTCCATGAGATTTTCCAGGCAGGAGTACTGCAGTGGGTTGCCATTTCCTCCTCCAGGGGATCTTCCAGACCCAGGGGTTGAACCTGCATTGCAGCTGGATTCTTTTTTTTTTTTTAATTTATTTATTTAATTGGAAGCTAATTACTTAAAAATATTGTAGTGGCTTTCGCCACACGTTGACATGAATCAACCACGGGTGTACACGTGTCCCCCATCCTGAACCCCCCTCTCTCCTCCCTCCCCATCCCATCCCTCAGGGTGCAGGTGGATTCTTTACCATTGAGCCACCTGGGAAGCCCAATAAATGACAATATTGCTGTTATTTTTACCCCAGTATATCTTAACTTTGTGGCAAATGCATCCCCCTGCAGATGGGCATCAGCAGGTTCACAGACATCTAAAACTGCATGTAAATTTTAAACCTAATATGCATCTTTCTGGAGAGAGGCTCCCTAACTTCAGATTCTCCAAACGACCTAGGACTCAAATGGTAAGAAACACTGGGGTTCAAAGTGATACCAGCTGTGGCAAGTTCCAGAAGACTCTTAGTAGAAAGACATGTGCACCCCTAGAGATGCCCAGTCTGAGGGTACCATGGGAGCATGTCAGCTGCTTCTTCTCTGTCCTCTTCACCCTCAAGACATACATCCTCTTCCTAGGCTCAATGATTCAGGCAAGGAGAAAGAGGCAAAAGCCGAGGGCTGCACTTCTGAGGTCACCGCTCTCTGGAAGGGGCTTCCCAGGTGGTGCTCGTGGTAAAGAATCCATCTGCGAATACAGGAGACACAAGAGACACGAGTTCGATCCCTGGGTCAGGAAGATTCTCTGGGGGAGGAAATGACAACCCCTTCCAGTATTCTTGCTTGGTGAATCCTCATGGACTGAGAAGCCTACAGTCCATGGGGTTGCATAGAGTCAGACAAGACTGAGCAACTGAGCACACACACAATGCACAGTATTCTCTGGAAGTCTCCTCAGAGAGGCCATCTCTCCCAGCCTTTCCTCCTTGACACGCACTCATCATCATCCATTCCTCGTAAATTTATTCCAGACCCCTTTTCCATGGATACCTGAAATCACCCTATTTATGCATTTACTTACATACTATCTCTGTCTACCACATAGGTTTCAAGATGATGAGGATTTTGTCTGTCTTGCTCAGACATATTTATTATGATAAATATGTAATCAACTAGTAAAGAGACCTACTGGTCCGCAGGAAATTTCAATTCAACTTGAAAATAAACCTTAAAAGGCAACCTAGGGCTTTTGACTATACTAGGACAGCCAAACATTCTCCTTGACCAAGGTTGCCAAACTTGAGCTAAAGGATATGTCAGGATACATATTGCGCATATTTTATGGGGAAACAGGAAGAGTGAGGGCATACCCCTTGTTACATTTGGGGGTCCTGGGTGTAAAACATCCAGGATGTTCTGACACCTGGGCTTCTTTCATCTGACTGCTTCTACTCTCCTCTGGTACCCTTCAGGGTAGAGCAGCTATACTTTCAAAAGTAAAATCCTAGTTTAATGAGAGGACAGAATATCCTAGTTGAGACTGTCCTTTTAAATCCTGGTGGGGGGTCCAGGAAGGGGAACACATGTAAACCCATGGCTGATTCATGTCAATGTATGGCAAAAACTATTACAATATTGTAATTAGCCCCCAACTAAAATAAATAAATTTATTAAAATAAAAAAAAAAATTCTTGAATTTCTTTTCATTTTTGTTCGTTCAACAAGTATTTATTGAGCATTACTTTGCCCCAGGCACTGGGGACTCAGCTGTGAACAAGAGAGACAAATCTTTACACTTGTGATGTTTGTATTCAAGAGGAAGGCTTAGTAGAACAGCCCCTCATCTCTGGTTAATCAACTGCCCCCCCAACACTTTTAGCATAAAAAGTGTACACACCGACTTCCCTGGTGATCCAGCAGTTAAGAATCACCTGCCAATATAGGCAACATGGGTCTGATCCCTGGTCTGGGAAGATTCCACACGCTGTGGAGCAACTAAGCTCGTGCACCACAACTACTGAAGCCCAAGCACCTAGAGCCCATGGTCCACAAGAAGAGAAGCCACTGCCATGAGAAGCCCTCACACAACTAGAGAGTAGCCCCCACTAGCCACAACTAGACACACCCGGGGCAATGAAGACCCAGGGCAGCCATAAATAAATAAAGTGTGTATACCCATGCATCACCGACTCAATGGACATGAGTTTGAGTAAGCTCCAGGAGTTGGTGATGGACAGAGGAAGCCTGGTGTGCTGCAGTCCATGGGGTCGCAAAGAGTCAGACATGACAGAGACTGAACTGACCTGAACTGAGTACCCATAATACATCAAACATCTTAGGTCCTACAGCTGTGGTTCTCAACCAGTGGTTGATTTTTGCCCTCCAGGGGACATTTAGTAGTATCCAGAGATTTTGGGGGATCACAACAGAGGTCATTACTGTTAGGTAGAGACCAGAGAAGAGGTTAACAGTCTACAGCCCACAGGACAGCTCTTCACAACAAAGAATTATCTAGTCCCAGTCTCAAGAGTGATGAGGCTAAGAAGTCCTGATCTACAGTCTAGGTCTATTAGTAGACCCAGGCAGCATTTCAAGAAATTAAAAGATGTGCTACTACTGCTGCTAAGTCACTTCAGTCGTGTCCGACTCTGTGTGACCCCATAGATGGCAGCCCACCAGGCTCCGCTGTCCCTGGGATTCTCCAGGCAAGAATACTGGAGTGGGTTGTCAAAAAGATGTGCAGCCATCAAATTAAAAGACGCTTACTCCTTGGAAGGAAAGTTATGACCAACTTAGACAGCATATTAAAAAGCAGAGACATTACTTTGCCAACAAAGGTCTGTCTAGTCAAGACTATGGTTTTTCCAATAGTCATGTATGGATGTGAGAGTTGGACTATAAAGAAGGCTGAGTGCTGAAGAATTAATTCTTTTGAACTGTGGTGTTGGAGAAGACTCTTGAGAGTCCCTTGGACTGCAATGAGATACAACCAGTCCATCCTGAAGGAAATCAGTTCTGAATATTCATTGGAAGGACTGATGTTGAAGCTGAAACTCGAATACTTTGGCCATCTGATGTGAAAAGCTGACTCATTTGAAAAGACCGTGATGCTGGGAAAGATTGAAGGCCGGAGGAGAAGGGGACAGCAGAGGATGAGATGGCTGGATGGCATCACCAACTCAATGGACATGAGTTTAAGTAAACTCTGGGAGTTGGTGATAGACAGGGAGGCCTGGCATGCTGCAGTCCACGGGGTCGCAAAAAGTCGGACACAACTGAGCGACTGAACTGAATGGAACTGAACTGAAGGCAGCATTTCTACTGTCTCAGTTTTGGGTTTTTTTTTTTTTTAATGTTATCCAGCATTAAAAATCTCTAGTAAACATCTGGAGTTTCCCATGCTTGAGAATTTTCCACATACTCCCCATCTTCCCTTGCAACATCCAACTTCAGCCTCTCACTCACATACCCTTAAGGGCTTCAGGGAGAACAAAGAGATGAGAAAGCAGATACTGGGTGAAAATCATTTTTTGACAAGAATTGAGTGACTGGCTTTTAGGAGCAGCAGAAGTGAGATTTCTGGCATCCTGAGCCCGGGATACGAGCCGTGGTCTTTGCACTCAACAGCATTGATGGAGCCTCGGCCGGCACATTCTCGTGATGTCATTGGGAAATGGCCCTTGTTCATAGATAGAGCCTCCAAGGGTGACTTTAGCTTCTCACAAGTCCAGAAAAATATCTAATATGCTTTTTAAGCCCACTAAAATGATTCTGTTAACTATTTTCACAGTCTGATAATAATGAACAGAAACATGTTCATGGTCAATCTATGATCCAAAGGGGATATGTTTACATTCACTTGGATCTCAATCACTGGCTCACCCACTCACTTTATTTTGAAGTGAGAATCACTTTGACTGCTAACATAGTAAAATATCCTATTGTGCATTGCATGGGGGAAAAAACACTACAGAGATTTAATAACTTCATCAACAGCAAAAGAGGAAACCTTACTCTCGTCCTATGAAGTAGCCAGTATCTCCATTCAGCCAGGAATATTCCCTGGCTGTAAATACTGCCTACATGCTTGTATCCCTATTTTGCAAGCACAAGAAGTAGGAGTCGTAAGCCACCTATGCAACCTTTCATATCAAACTTAAAAAAGAGAGAGAGAAAGATAATGAAAGAGTGAGTGGGAAAAGAAAACCTCAATAAAGATTTTAAAGCCAGACTGTCTTTGAACAATCTGAAAGTTTAGTTCAAGTGGCTTATAACCCTCAGCTTGCTGAGGATCTGCCCTATGGCAGGCAGGGAGGAAAGTCATTCCATGGAAGATGCACCCAGTTTGTCTTTGCTGCTTTGGAGGAGGGCTGATATATCAATTGCCAGCCCATCTTCTGCTCACCAGCTCATCTTTTGCTAGAAGAGAAAATGGGAGTAGAATTCTGCTCATTGTCCATGCAGTAGTAGGATAAGCACAGAGGTCGTGATCTAAGTAGTTGGTTTCATAGCAGCAGTCCAATCACCTAGAAAACAAGATCTAAAATCACAAATATACACAAAGCAATGGCTGCCACTATGCCTCATAAGTGGTGCACCTGATACACTCCTTGCATTATCTCTAATCTCCAATGGCTACCCAATAAGGCACATTAGCACCATTTTATAGGTGGGGAAACTGGGCTTCTAGGAGAATATTTGATTTGCCTAAGATCACACAGCAATATCTTAGGAGATTCTTCTGAATTTACAGCCAATATTTTATTTTTTATTTTTTTTGCTGTATCATGAGTCATCTCCATTCCCCTCCAACTGCATCTTCAAATCCTCTTCTCACTCACTAAATGACAACATCACACTTTCAGTCAAAGAATCTGGACAGTCATCTCTCTATCACCCCAGCAGTGACTACAATGTTTTGACTACAATGGAAGATCATTGTACGGGCTTGTCCACTGAGATCCAGTTTCTTGTCTTGGCCCCTGGCACCAAACACAACCAAATACATATGTGCTTTGTACACTCCCTTCAGTTTCCTAGGCTTTAATGTCCTCATTTATAAAACTAGGGTATTGGAACTAAAGTCTTGATGGATCACTTCAAATAGTTTATTTAAGTCTATTTGCTTGATAAAATGCCTTTTACTAATTGTGTTGATATATTCCCCAAACACACACTCAAAGAAACACACATGTGCATACACACAAGCTTTACCGAATGGTTTTATCCATTAGCTCAATGTATAAAAACTTTCTCCCCCTGAAATATAGACACAAATATTCTGTATATAGAAAAATATTCACCATCTCCTTGGCCTAATCATAAGGCAATGAGGAGAAGCTAAGAGAGATCAAAAAAAACGTGAAACTGCAGTAAACTGCATTTGCATTTTTTCCCCAAGTATTTACTCTCCTTTTCCTTTGTATATATAAGAAGATTATTCATCTCTGCCCATTGACATGTGCTTGAGTTGCCTCCCTGGAAGAAATATACCTCCTTGTCACATTAATAATGGATTGGTCACATGTCTTACTTCAGCCAATAGAATGTGAATGAGCATAATTTTGTGTGCATGTCTGAGCTGAAGCCATAAAATAATTGCCTGGTTAATGACTATCTCTAACATGAAACCAGCATGTTCTAGATAGAGACTGAAATCAGTCTTGACCTCATAGTGAGAAGACATCTGAGGCAAAGCTATAGCTGACCTGCAGTTGATATATAGCATGAATAAGAAATAAAACTTTTAGATGGTAAGCCATTGAAATTTTGGAGTTCTTAATTATAGCAGCATAACCTGTCAAAGTCTGACTGATAAAGCAATTATATTCAGATACAGTCGATCCTTATTACTCACCATAGCTGTGTTCTATCAAGTTGCCATAAACACTGAATTAGCAAATACCAGCTCATTGCTCTTAGCTTAAATTCTTCAAGCTTCTGGTCAAAACATTTATATCAACAAAGTAATATATAAGCTTACTTTATGTTTGTTTCTATTTATAGCCACCTTATTAAACATATGTTGTTGAGTCATTAACAATAAGTCACAGACAACTACAGGGTAACTCACACCTGAATGAAGTTTATCTAACATGTACTTTCTTCATAAGGCACCTTACAGCCTTCTTGCACATAGGAACCCATGACAACATTTCAGCCCTGTGACATGTTAAACAGCCAGCTCACCAACAAGCATAAAAACGCAAAAACCATGGCACTAAATAGACTGCCAAAGGGACATTTGTTCATCATGGGAGAGTTAAAACAAGAAGGCACAGAATCTTCTTGTTCAAACTCAGTTAGGTGACTCAAATTCTTACTGCTCTGTACCTGTCCACAAATGTCCATGGAAGCACAGCCAGTATTGACTTGGAGGTTACAAGTCAATTTAAGCAAGTAGGCAACTTCACTAAAACGAAATCCACTAATAAGGAAGATCCTCTATACTCACATGTGCTACTTCACCTAATTCTCAGAACAACTCCATAAGATGGGTATTTTTATCACATTATTACTTTACCAAAGATAAAAATTGAAATTCTGAAGATGGAATAACTTTCCCAAAGACATAGCTAATTAGTGGTAAAAACCATGATCTAAACTCAGGTCAGTCTGTATCCAAAGCCACGGTGCTATTCCTTTTGAGTCACCATATTACTTCCCAGAAGATGAAAGACCTACCTGTGACACAGCTTTGAATTCCTCTGCCTGAATTTCAAGAGCCTGATTGTTTATTGCTTGTGGCCTTTCTCACTCCATCCCTCCAGTCTTCACCGACCACTTTCTTCCTAGTGAAGAGTTTCTCTCCTATTCATGACCTACCATTATTGCTAGTTCTTCTTCAACACCTAATATGCTCTTCTGACAGGCATCTTGTTCACATTTTTAAAGCTAATTAGGAACTTGGGGATTATCTAGTTCAACCTGACTGTTTTCAGACCAGGCCCAGAGACTGTCATTGATTTGCCCAATGCTAATGAGAGTCAGAGGGCTTCCCTAGGGGCTCAGGGGTAAAGAATCCACCAGCTAATTCAGGAGACAGTGGTTCAATCCCTGGGTCAGGAAGATCCCCTGGAGAAGAAAATGGCAACTCACTCCAGTATTCTTGCCTGGGAAATCCCATTGACAGAGGAGCTTGAAGGGCTACAGTCCATGGGGTCACAAAGAGTTGGACACAACTTCGCAAATAAAACAACCGTGAGAGTCAGAGTCAAAGCTTGAACCCAGATCTACTGATCATTAGGAATTTATCCCTGGGATTGTTTCACTCTTCCTCCATCCCCAAAAGCAATTACTTCAACCTCAGAGCAATCAAATGAGGCAGAGGAGGGGCAGGAAGCATGAGAAAGGAAAGCAACGCCACTCAAAGGTGCCTTCACATTATTTCAAAGGACCTTTAGGAAGGAGACAGAGCTGACAACTATGTCTGCGGGTCAGACAACCTCTTGCTCTGAAAGAATCCAACGAGCCACTGAAGAATAATAGCATAGAGCTTCTAGGTTGTGAATTTATACAGCACCTTTCATCTCTGGAGCTCAAGGCTCCTTCCAGACATTATCTCATTCTTCTTCCCAGAACACCAGCAGAGAATGGTTGCAAGTATCGTACCCATTTTATTGAAATTTACAAAAACTAAACCTTGAAGACAGTAAGGGATTTTCTCAGAACTAGGCAAAATAAGAACCTCATTCTGCAGAAGCAGACAAACCTTCACTAGCACCAAAGCTCAGCCCTTTCAAATCACAGCCTAATGCTCATAAACAGCTGTCTAGAAATGAGACAGAAGCAGCATGACTCGTGTTTGTCAAAGACTTGCTAGGTGCCAAGTACCTTACATATAAAGTATCATTGATACTTACCATCCATCCTGTGAAATAAAAATTGTTTTTTCATTCAGCAGACAGGGAATGTGAGGTTGAAGGAAGATTAAGTAGGAAGTTGCTCAAAGTGGTAAGTTGCATGATTTCATCATAGCTCTCCATGACCTGAAGGCTGGCATGGTTTATGAAAATGCACACAGTGTCTCACATGTGCAGAGCACTGTTCTAGGCACAGGAGATGGACAATGAAGCACAGGATGAACACGTGCAAGAACGTGTTATCCGCCAGGCACCAGGGACCCAAAGAGAACTAGGACACCCTACAGAAGCCAACACTCTACTTAGAGAGAGAAGAGAAGCATGTGAAAAACAATTCAGAAAATGCTCTTTCATTTATTCAGTGACTTGTTCCTGAGTGTTTCCTATGTGCCAGGCACTGGGCTAGATGCTAGGGATCCATCAGGAAGAAAAACACAGCCCTTGCCCTCATGTAGCTGGCCACATGATTGCCAACATAATCCTAGAAACACTGCATATCCAACAACCCAGGACAGTCACAGGGGAAGGAGGAGAACTTTGTGTTTTATCTCAAAAGTCATGCAAAATTGTCATCCTACTTTGTATCGAGATTCATTTTAAGACTGCTATATATTTCCTTATAATTCAACAATTAGGTCTCTGGCCTGTTTTTTCACAATTTCTCAGGAAGAGTTGAGACTTTGGGATGAATAACTCTTAGCACACCAAATTGTATCACAGGACATAAGCCCAATTTAAAATGTCTGATCCGTAGTCACAGTTCAATTCCATCAAGGCTACTTTGGTTGAATGCCCTCAGTATCTCTTATGTGCTAAGCACTGGAGAAACAGAAACAAAACCTTGTATCCTGGAGAAGACAAACTCAAATGATTTCTATCCATTGAGGCCAGAGTCATGCCCAAAATTGCCACAGGGGTAAGGGGAGTAAAAGAGGGGATACACAGCCTAGGTTAATAAGTTCTGGGATCCTTTCATATTTGCACGTTATAATCACAAATAAATGCTTTTCACTGATAGATTCACGTCAATTTTGCCATAATCTTGTGACAATTTGTTTCTTGCAAAGGACATGCTTACAGCTAGGCTTGCAGCTTGCTATTAAGACATAGACATGGGAGGTCTCTTTTCTGGACCCAGGTGTCTGACTAAATATTTCTCTGCGAGGCAGCCCAGTCCACCATCCATCCGTCCCCCACCCCACCTCATAGACGTGCCCTTTGGCAACACCTACGGGAGCAATCTCCTTCCTGCTCCCCAAGCAAAGAACTTTCTCACGAGGTGATTTTATGGATTTCTCTGCTCATGATTTCTCTGGTTGTTAATCCTATTACCTTCTGGGTTGGACTGACAGCTCCCGAAAAAAAGGATTTCCTCATGCCCCTGGGAAATAAATCCTCTTTCTGGCTAGGGCTTCTTTCTATGTTGCCATAGCCAGAGCAATTGAAAACACAACAAATGAATCATCACATTCTATCTACATCCAAATCCTTTTTTTTTCTTCCTAGTTATAAACTGGCCCCCAAACCTCACTCTCCCTGCATTTTCTACCATCATGTATATTCATATTCAACTGATATTTATTGAGAACTGACTATATATCTCTCATGTTTATAAATAATATTTAATTGTGTCTCTGGATAGCCCCAGGAGGTAGATTATTGTTATTTTACAGACAGGTCCCCGGTGACTGAAAAAAAACTACTATCCTTGTTACTAATCAGTGGCAGAGCTTCCATGATTCCAACTCAAGCCTCCAAACTTCAGGGCTCCTTTCTCAACGGCATTGTCCAGACTTCTGGATGGATGGATGGATGGAAGGATGGATTGTTAGATGGATGAATGAATAAGATAGATAGATGGATAGATAGAAATAGAGAGATAATTTTTTTTTATTCTAGAGGCACAACCCTGAAACTACTGAATCAGAACTTCTAGAGTCTTGGAGAGCTATCCCAGCTGTTTCTGCCAACTGGAACTTACGAGCCACTGCAGGACACCACAAGCAGTTTCGTCCAAAACAAATTCTTCATTTCAAGCACATAGGCTGGGCAGTGGCATGAGCAGCGTGCAGTACTGCCCCCCCTCCAAGGAAAAAAAAAAAGAATGACGATGGCATTGCAAAGGGAAGATATGTAAAATGCACTATGGGAAAGAGGAAGAGCCTGATAGAAAGAAATCTTTGGGTAATTTCTCTGTGTTCAGAATGGAGCCTGGGGGCACCAGAAGAGAATCTGAATGAGAGAGAAATTAAAGTTAAGGGCAAAGACTTTGCAGAATTCTTTGCCTTGTCTTTTACTCATGCTGCTTCCCTGACACAGGAAGACCTGAACTGGATAGAAGAGATTTCACAAAGATGGTGATAAATAGAGATATGTTTGTTTTATGCATGGAAATTGGAATGACGGACTGTTTGCCCGCACCTTTTTCCACCCAAAGTTATTTTCAGTGTCAAAGTCAGCCCTGGATAGACTGGTTGACTCATCCTCAGACATCCTGAAGTTATTCCACTGCAAAGGAATGGAACTGATACTGATAAACCCACTCCTCATTCCAGAAGGCCAGGGTGAGGCCATGGAAGGGAAGTATTAGGGTTGGTGTCTCAAAGAAACGGACCATCAGTCCTGACACTCACAGTGTTGACCCCAAATACTGGGAAGTAAGAGTTTGACTCCTCCCCATCCCCAGGCCCCTCCTCCTCCGCTCAGGGACAATTAGCCCTCTGCAGTCTGCAGAAAATCGCTGGTGCTTTCTCTCAGTCCCTTCCTATGGAGAGAACTCTGCATCCAGAAACATCCTTCCTCTCTCCATCCAACTCTGCAGTGCTCCTTGCTTCCTTGCAGAAGCTCTCCACGCTCCCCTCCATCGTCATTTCTCGAAGAGGGCTGTCTCACTCCCCTTCAACCCATTTGCCACCAGACACCTCATTCTAAATTGTAAATATCCCATCTACCATCTTCCATCCACTTCCCTTTCATGGCACATTGTACAGCCTCGGTCCCCAGGGACCCTTGGCCAGTGGGCCATCCCTGCCATTCCTAGGGGGCTACCGGTGGCAAACTCATGCTTACTTTTAACCTCTCCAGGCATTTATCCTTTCCATTCCCTCTGCCTGGAATGACATCCTCTGCATCAATACCAGGAGATCTACTGAACTCGAAGATCCATGACTACGTCTGTGTTGTCCTGCCTGTGTCTTCAGGGAGCAACTCTTTGTCTAGCAAGTAAACAGGTGTTCAAGTTTACGTGTTGAATGAGTGAGTGACATGTGAGGAAGCAAGAGAGAATGAAGGAATCCTTGAAGGGCTGATACCTTCACTAGGAGGCTTCTCTGGATCTTGAGGGACAAGGCCACAACTGTTCCTCTGTGCTTCCACAGCACATCAAAAGCCCTCTGCTGCCACCTTATCAATCCACATGGCATTGGGCACTAGCTTCCCTTCTTGAGGGCATTCTGTGCCATATTTCTTTATCAGTAGCACATAACAACCACCTAATCCATAATCACTAACAATTGTAGGCACCCATTGGACCTACTTTTCTTATATTCTCTCACCTCTTTCTACAGCTTTGCCTAAGTTGCCACCTTTCACCCTATTTTTCTTACCTTCAGAAGATTCTAGACCTAACTCTCTTACTCTAGGATTACAGGCTTAAATGTCTTCCCCTGAACCCTTTCCTCTGCTCATTCAAACCCTATACCATTCACAGCTAACAGAAACCATCCCCCTGACCCTCTTCACCCTTCAGAAACATCTTGCCCAGGTCATATACAGGTCTCTGGCAATGATCGTGCTAAGCGTCATGGCAACAAGTTTTGAGTTCCAGAATGAATCACGGGTACTTTATAGAGAACATAAATATGCTCATTTCTGTAATCTCCCACACAATTTGGAAAGACAAGCAACTGAGGCACAAATGGGTTAAATACTTTTCTCAAAGCAAGTGATAAATGGTAGAGTCAGTGTTTGAACCTGGCCATGGTTCATTCACTCATTCATTTACAGAACAAGTATTTACTGAGTGCCTAGGAGGTATTTCTTCCAGACTTTGACACTTTGGGGGGAATCATTCGTCTGGCAAACATAACCAATTCTGCTGTTTAGACAAAACGAAGGCAGACAAAGGAAAGAAACCAGAAGGGATTACAGACTAATTGACTCAGAATCACAACCAGGCAGGAAAAAGGGGGTGAGGGGGGAGGCAAGTTTCAGGTGAGATCTTTGGAAAGAGGAGAGTTCTTAGGGAGTAGCTTCCCTCCTCGGGGGCTCCTGGTTGAATAAATTCCCTGAACTGAGGAACGAGTGTCGAGACTTGTTTTATTGGTATTTACAAAAGTAGGTTTTAAAGGATCAGCGATTTGCAGATTCCTTTTGGATGTGTCACACCCACCTTTCGTTCATCACCCAAAGAGAGCAGGGAAATGTGAAGGCAGAGACTTTGAAAGCCTGGAAACTGTGAGAGGGGTGACCTGAGATTCCAGTGGATTTTTTTTTTACAGGACTTTGTTTTGTCCAGGAAGCAGCAATGCCCTGGGCAGGGGTTTCTTTCCCTCTCATCTTCCAGGCAGTTAGGAGCTTGTCAATTAACCCTTTCAGGCTATACTCAGTTAGGGTTAGAGCTTAACAGAGATCACCTCTCTTCTTCGGTTGAGGCAAGCAGCAACAGAAACTGCTCTCTTCATCTTTCACCTGCTTCAGTGCCCAGCACGGCACTTAGCACCACACTGGTAAGAGTGTGTAATACCATAATGCCCCCTACAAACTCTCATCAGTGTGGCGCTAGGTGCCGTGCTGGGCACTGAAGCGGGTGAAAGATGAAGAGAGCAGTTTCTGTTGCTGGACTCTATGGGAGAGGACAAGGGCAGGATGATATGGGAGAATGGCACTAAAGCATGTAAATTATCATATGTGAAACGAATCGCCAGTCCAGGTTCAATGCATGAGACAGGGTGCTCGGGGCTGGTGCACTGGGATGACCCAGAGCGATGGGATGGGGAGGGAGGTGGGAGGGAGGTTCTGGAAGGGGAACACATGTACACCCATGGTGGATTCATGTCAATGTATGGCAAAACAAATAAAATGTTGTAAAGTTAAAAAATAGAAAATAAACTAATTAAAAAAAAAGAGTTTGTAGGAAACGAGGGAGGGAGGGAGAGAAGAAAAGAAAGGAAGGAGAAATGGAAACCAAGGATATCTATTTGATATTTTGCAAGGTAGTATTAATAGAACACATTCAAGGGTTCTGGGTTCAAATTCAAGTTTTGGTAGTTGTCTGTACATCACTGAGCAGGTCACTAAGTCTCTAAGAGCCTCAGTGTCTTATTCGGCGAGGTGGAAATAATAGTGCCTGTTTTATCAGGATATTTGGAGAGTGAAATGGCAGTGCTTTGGATAATGCTTTGTAAAACTGTCAGATTGTATATGTTAAAATGTTTATTGATTAAGAAAGAAATGTACTTCAAGGGGTTGCTGTCAGAATTTGAAAACAGAGGCTTTTACCAGGATGTTTTCTGGCTTAGATGGGCCATGTTTCTTTTCTAAATACCCTAGGTGATCAGTAAACTCAGAGCCTGAAAGGTGTGATATTTAAATAAGAGATGTTTGGAGTGTGGATCAAAGAGAAAAGCTCCAGCATACCACTGCCCAGAGTAACACAGGTTGTGTTTGATAGTGAGTGAATTCTGTCACTTCTACCAGTGTGGAGCATTTACTATGTATGGGACTTTCAGACGCCTACTAATAAGGACCAGAGAGCAAAGATAATTAAGATGCATGTTGGTGGAGAAGGATGAATTGTGAGATTAGGATTGACATATATACACTATTGGTACTATGTATAAAATAGATAAGCAGTGAGAACCTACTGTATAGCACAGGAAACTCTAAATGCTCTGTGGTGACCTAAATGGGAAGGAAATCCAAAATAAGAGAGGATACATGTACACGTGGGGCTTCCCAGGTGGCGCTAGTGGTAAAGAACCTGTCTGCCAATGCAGGAGACCTAAGAGACATAGGTTTGACCCCTGGCTGGGGAAGATCCCTGGTGGAGGACACAGCAACCCACTCCAGTATTCTTGCCTGGAGAATCCCATGGACAGAGGAGCCTGGTAGGCTACATACAGTCCATGGGGTCGCAAAGAGTCGGACACGACTGAAGCAACTTAGCGTGCAAGCACACATATATATAGTATCCAAACTGATGACAACCCCAAACAAGGATTTAGAAAATTCCCAAAGCATGCTCTAATGCACTGGACCCTCACAACCACCCTGCAAGGTAGAATCCTAAAGCTACTGACAAAGGAATAATTGAGTCTTACAGGCAGCTAAATTATTTGCCCAGGTCAGTGAGAAAGAAATCAGCTGGACCAGAGCATGAAACCAGATTTTCTATTTCTAAACATAAATTTTTCTGTCCCCTCCCCTTTCTCTTTGATCCACACTCCAAACATCTCTTATTTAAATATCATACCTTTTAGGCTATGAGTTTACTGGTCACCTAGGGTATTTAGAAAAGAAACATGGCCCATCTAAGCCAGAAAACATCCTGGTAAAAGCCTCTGTTTTCAAATTCTGACAGCAACCCCTTGAAGTACATTTCTTTCTTATCAGACCCCCTCCCCTTAGTCAAGAGCATTTTTGACTAAAAAGCGTAAGCTCAGGGAGGCTAAATTTAACCAAAGAAGCAGGTAGAATTGCTCTGAAAGCCTGCAGATCCTCCCCAAACACTCTCAAGCCCAGAGTGGGTTAAGTCTTCCCTGGCTCGGTCCCAACAGACATTAAATTCACCTGTGCTTGCTCTGAAATAAATCAGTGTCCCTTTCTGCTGCTGCTGTTGTCTGGAAATAATGTAAATGCAATGGGCCTGCACTGACATTGTGCTGCCCTGGAATGATCCACATAATAAATTGTCCCTTAATGCTGTTAAAGAGACATTTTCCTCTTACTCAGGAGCTTTTGAGGTTGGACTGGGCGACTCACCCCGAGAGGAGGAAGCAGTGATGCCTGGTCCCTGGGCCCAGTTATTCTTGTGGCCTCTCCCTGCCCTCTGGCTCACTGCATTGCTAAGTTCAAGGATGCATTTCCCAGCCCCCAAGTTGAGCCACAGGACTTGCCGGCAACCTCGATGGGTTTTACCCTTCATGATTTGAATTCATTGTGCTCTATGGGATGCAGTTCTATGTTTACTTATTCGGATGCTTGAATGCTGAGGAAAACTGGCACTCCTGGGCCACGCCATTCATCATTTGGAAAAATGCCAAACTGTTTCCACAGAGGACAGAAGGCATGGGTCTCCCCTGCAGGAAGCCACCACTGCTCCTTAATTGTTTGCTAGAGGAAGAATCAAGAGTAAAATTTAAAGTAAATGGCTGGCTGGGATGCATTCATTCATCAAAGCATGTTTCCAGCCGGTAGTCAGAGCATGCATCAGCCACCGGCGCCACCACCTTCTAGGAGAAGCGAAAGCCAGCAGACCTCCAAGCAGATGAAATCATTAGGAGGCATTCAGCAGTGCTTGAAAAGCAAGGGGAGAGGAGGCGGGGATTTCTGTGCACGCTCCTTTTGGCCACATGGGGAAACACCAGTTGTCTGTGACCTAGTTATCCGGGAGAGGAAGCAGGGAACTCTCAGAACTGTTCACTGCATGGGAACCCCATCCTTCAAGGCAACTTGCATGCTGAGAAAACAATTAGAGCTTCTTAGTTTGACTCTATGCATTTCGCTTAGAAATTTTCTGGGAGTATTAAAGACAAATCCACTTAAGATCACTTAAGAAAAGGAGGATTTTACAGGGATACACCATGGACAGGAAATAAAACCCAGGTTCATTAGAGATTAGAAGTGGGAACGGTAAAGCTTACAGAAAATCATCAGCATCTCCTCTCTCTGTGTCTGTCTCTCTCAATACGTGATCCCTTGTCCATGCAATACTTCTCTGTGAAGTCTCTGTGCTTTTAAGCATGCAATCATGGATTCACTCTGTAAGTATGGAATCCTTCCATGTGGCTGCACTGTTCAGGAGGTTGGTGACGTAGCAATGAAAAAATCAGGCAAAAATCCCTGCCCTTGTGAAATGTACATTGCGGTGGGGAGCCAGACACCAAGCAAGATAAATAACTCCGGTGTGTTAGAAAACAGTGAGTGCTTAGCTCGAAATGAGAACTGAAACACTGGGAAGGCAGTTGAAGTCTTGAATAGGATAGCCATGGGGAAAACTCACTGACAAGGGCATTTTTAATAAAGATGTGAAGGGAGGAAGAGAAGTAGCCCCACAGATAACAGGCAGAGTGCACTGGGCAGAAGAAACAGCAGGTGTAAGGGGCCTGGGGTGGTTCACAGAGAAGCAAGAAGGCCAGTGGAGGGGGTACAAATGAGGAGGACTAGTGAGACATGAAGTCATAGTCATAGGTCTGAGTGACAGATCACAAAAGACCTTGTAAGTCATTGTGAGGACTCTGGCTTTTACCCTGAGTGAGATGGGAAGATCCATAAAGGCCAACTCAACTTGCATCACCCCATGGTCCACCCAATCAAGGGGTTGTTTGTTACTAATCACTTACAGAATCAAAATCTTTGTCTTCAAAAGAGAGAATCCAAGAGACAATGTCTGCATGTAGAGTCATCCTGAGTTCTCAAGAATTACCCAAGTATCTGTACTGCTAACTAGGCTCAAGTCCCACTAGGGATAATCAGTGTCTGTATAGGAGTGTGTCATTTCTTCCTGTTTCTCTCCAGAATGAAGAACAGTGCATTCAGCTGGTCAGAGTTCAGAGGTGGAGATCCAGCTATAGCTCTCAATTTCCCTGTTTCTCTTTTTCTCTCTCATTCTACTTATCTTTATTTTATCTTCCACCTCCTCAGAATACTTGAGGAAGAGTAGAGGGTACAGGAAAAGACTTAGTTTCTGAAAGTGCCCAGCCTGGCAAACACGGGGTCTCACAGAATCTTTGCTGAGGGAATGAATTGGCAGGTGCCAGATAAGCATATCAGGATTTTCCCAGTAGCTCAGTGATGAAAGAATCCACCTGCAATGCAGGAGACACGGGAGATGTGGGTTCAATCCCTGAGTTGGGAAAATCCACTGGAGAAGAGAATGGCAACTCACTCCAGTATACTTCCCAGGACAGTCTCAGGGACAGAGGAGTCCGTGGGGCCGCAAAGAGTTGGACACGACTGAGCATGAATGCAATAAGCATGTTAGGACCTCAAGAAGTAGAGATCCCTTTTGAACATTCTGATTTTCTAGAAAGATTTTCACATCACATCTCACACAAAAACAAAATTAGAATATGTTTATTCTCAGCAAACTTCTCGCCCAGAAAGTCCTCAGATGTGGCAGAAGGATCCACGAGAGTTGCCACGAGCAGTAGTGAGGGGTGCCAGTCGTGTTACTATGAATAGATGCCATGCTGAAATTGGACATGTTTTTCCATAAATTAGAATGAATTCAATATTAACCCCCAAATATCATGATTCTCACTCCCCAGCATTCTCATATCCTTTTACGAGTGGGAGAAAAACAGTGGAGGTACAGCTGGACTATCCAAACGGCACTTGACCTCAGGTGTGCCTTGCACACAAATGCCCCTCACTCTTCCGTCTCTTGGTGGAAAATAACATGAGAGTGACTTCCATGGGAAACCAGACAGTGCAGGAAAGTACTTATTTGCAGAATGATACTTCCTTTTCAGACACCAGCTTCAAGGACAGGCATGTTCTAGAACTTTCTTCTCCCTTGTTCTAAGAGTACTGAACTCATGAAATGACCAAAGAGACAAGGATCTTTTCCTAACAGCAATTTCAAAATGTTTTACGATGCCATTCTCGTAATAATATGCAAGAAAGTTACCATCTGTAGTTGAGCCATGGCTCTTCACATGGAAGAGGAAATGACTAAATATATATTTACATATCTCTCATGAATATGCATTTTGTAAATGCACAAATATGTACAATTACTTGATAGACTGTTTTGGTTCCTATCTTTCGAATATTTAATACAACTATAAATGTTTAATTCATATTTACTGGGTTGATTGAACAGTTTCCAAATTATGCCAAGTCTTGCTAGAAACGAGATTGAATGTCTGTAGCACATTGTGCAGCAGGACTTGGCCAGCAGCATCCACACTGACTAGTGTAATGATGGTTTTCTTATAAAGTATATTGAACAAAGCTGCTGGTGAAAATTGGCTTGCTGACTCTGACTTAGAGAAACGGCGCTGGGTTTACATTTCCCAGTTGCCTCCCGAGCCCCTTGTGATTTGGCTTCTCTGTTACCTCTTTGCGGCTCCTTCCACTCTGCCCCTCATCACTCAGCCATAAACAACCCACATTCCACTCGAAGTCCTCTCCACCAGTGGACCCCATGCGCAGCATGCTGTCTGCATAGACATCAAGACTTCACTCTCACATCACTTTCTCCATGAGGCTTATCCTTTCCAGCCCGTTTAAACTGCAGGCACCACAAGCCTGAGGACACCTGATGGCCTCTTATGTGCATCTATTTTCACTTTTCCCACAGTCCTCACCTCTCACACACAATATCATTTACTAATTTTAAATGTTCATGAGTTAGAGTCCGTCTCTATCTTTCTGCAGTGGAAGGTAAATACCATTAGAGCAGAAATCTGTTTTGTTCACTAAAGCATCAGTCCCTAATGTTTTTGGCACCAGGGATTGGCTTCGTGGAAGACACTTTTTCCAGGGACTAGGTAAGGGGCAGTGAGGTGGTGTCAGATTATTCAAATACTTTACATTTATGGTGCACTTTATTTCTAATCTAATGCTGCCGCTGATCTGACAGGAGGTACCGGTCCACAGCCCAGATACTGGGGACTCCTGCACTGAAGGACCCCAAAAGCTGATACTTCCCAAGTGTTCCAGTGAAAGAAGGAAGGAAAATCAAGAGACATGGGTTCAAATCCAGCATGGGAAAAAGGCAAGACCAGAACAGAACAGCAGTAGAAATCTCCCATGAGCACAGGTAGAAACCACTTGGGTGACTATCAGGAGAACTTGTCTAGGGGATAACTTCCGGCCATAGCATCTGTGTAGGAGGGCTTTGTCATCATATCATATACATGCAAAACAGGAGTCGTAACATCTCTTTCTGTGAGTGATCTGAAAATTAAACGGGGGTAAAGTAAGTGAAAATGTATCATATATTAGAGCAGAGGAAGAATTAAAAAAGGAAAAGAATATTTCTCACTAAGTACAGGATTATCTTTTAGGGTAATGCATTCAGCCAAAAGCCAGGAGAGACTATAAAACATGACCCATGACTGCAGTGCAGAGACTGGCACTTCAAAATGCAACTACTGCAGCAGACATATTCTGAAATAAAAGTATTAGGGAAAACCACATCTCCCTGGGGTAAAGTGTTGCACATACTCAACAACAGTAAATAAGAAAGGTTATCACCGCAACTATAGAAAAAGAGTAGATGAAGATATTAGATCCTAAAATGTGTATTTTCAGCAGTTTGTGACAGATTGCATCAAATTTATGACAGAGTGAGAATTAACGTAGTACCTCAAACCCAAACTAAAATTAAAGCATCATTAAAACGTGGAGAGAAACTGTATGCAATTGAATGGGACAGGAAGACGATGTGAGACTAACAGAGAGAGCGAGAGAACAAAGAATAAAGGTTAATAGGAGGCAGCTGGGACGTCTTTGTCAGTCCAGTGGTTGAGACTTTGCCTTCCAATTCAGGGGTTTGCAGGTTTGATCCCTGGTTGGGGAGCTAAGATACCACATGCCTGGCAGCCAAAAAGCAAAACATAAAAAAGAAGCAATTTTGTAACATATTCAATACTTTAAAAATGGTCCACATCAAAAAAAAAAAATTTAATAACAGGGAGGGGCTACACCAGAATCAGGGTAGAGACAGCCTCCCTAACTCTCCTGTCTATGAATGTCACCAGTGTCCTGGTGAAGAAAATTGGTGATAATCACTGAAAGCACACACACTAGTTATAAATGAATAGTATTTATAGCTTGTCATACATGTGCATGAATGCTTAAAGCATATTTCATGAAATGCAAACAGCGTGGGTTCTGTTCTGCCCAGCTAATCCTATATGCCCTAATTACATATTGTATTACTAATTGTATTACTCAAGTAAATACCAGCCCTTGATTTATCAGAAAGAGATATCTGAACTAAATGGAACTGAACAGTCAAACTCCTGTTACCCTTAAGAGCAGGAGAACTTTCATATCCTCCGAGTGGCATTATAAACTGGTTAAAAGGAAGCACACTTCTGGGAAGTCATTTTGCAATTATTTCTCAAAGACTGTAAAAATGTTCATAACATTTATCCCTTGACTCCTCTCTCCACTCTTGCAATATAACTTCTGGGAATACAGTCTACAAACATGATACAAGTCCCTGGAGAAACAAAAGTGATTTGATCGCAGGTATCTGTGACCACGGTGTTTTGCATAGTAAAAAATGAAAAGCAATATAAACATTCAATTATTTTGGGTATGGTTAAGTAGAGTAGGATGTTTCCTTTTTGTTTTTATTAAACTGAGTTTATGGAGATAGAATTTACATACTGTTTTATACGTTTTGAAAAATGTGTACAGTTGTGTAATCACCACCACTGTTCAGATATAGAACATATTCATTATCTTAAAACATCCCTAGAGTAGCCAATCCCAACTCCTGGGATCCACTGATAAGATTCTTTCCCTATAACTTTGCTTTTCCCAGATCATTATATGAACAGAACCATAGGGCACATAAACTTTTATGTATGCTTCCTTTCACTTAGCATCACGTATTTGAGATTCATCCAAGTCGTTGCTAAGTAGCAATTCATTACATGAATGTGCCAAAATGTGTTTATTCATTCACTATACATTTCATTTTAAAAAACCTTTTTTTAAAATTTTGAAATAATTACATATTCATAATCTATAAGGACTCATTTTATATATTAAGGTCTGAAAAGGTTCCTGTACCCTTCTCTGAGATTTCTCACATGGATATACCTTACATAATTATATCAAACAACATCAAAACCAGGAAAGAACCTCAGTGCAATGCATGTGTATGGTGTGCCCACGATGAGTGTGCCATGCTACGTGTCAATCCAGATAAACATCACTGCAGTAAAGCTGCAGAACTATTGAATCACAATGACGTCTCTTCTTTTTCCCCTTCATAGTCACACACCGCCATCTTTACTTCTGTCTGCCCTCTCTTATCGATAAAATAATAGTTTTACATATTTCCTGCTTTGCCATCCTTGATAACCACATCAGACAGTGCTATAATTTTTGTTTCAACCACCAAACATAATTTAGTAATCTCAAGAGAAAAAGGAAAGTCTGTCATATTTAGACACGTTTTTACTCTTTTGTTATCTTTCCTTCCTTTTCTAATCTTCCAAAATTCCTTTTTTATCTTTTACTTTCCTTTTAGGGTAATTCCTTTAGAGAATTTCTTTTGCTGATAACAAATTTCCTTAGTTGTCCTTCACCTTAGAATATTTTTACTTCACCTTCTTTCTACCAAGATTTTCTGCCATCTGTGGTTAATAATTTTTATATTACATATTCAAAGAGAAGGACTGAAAGGAGATAAGCCAAATGCCAACAGATACTGAGTTAGTGAAAGAGAATGATGAAGTCTTTCTCCTCTATTTTCCAATGTTTTATAGGATAGCAACATGAGATTAAAAATATAAACTAAAAGAATAAAAAAAATGATTCAGTCAACCAGACATGTAAAGCAGAAGCTCTTTCAAAAATGGAAGCATACTTTCCAACTGCAAGAGACTGCCATTCTAAATAAAACAAAAACAAAGCAAGCAAGTAAAGAAAACAAAAATCACTAATAAATAAATAATAAATAAACAAAATGAGACCTGCAGAGGATTCCCTTCCAGAATGACTGTGTTATACATCTATGAAACTCCATTGTAACCTTCATCCTTTGTGAAGTATGGTGGCACTAGTGGTAAAGAACCTGCCTGCCAAATGTTGGAGACGTAAGAGATGCGGGTTCGATCCCTGGATCAAGACGATCCCCTGGAGGAGGGCATGGCAACCCACTCCAGTATTCTTGCTTGGAGAATCCCCATGGACAGAGGAGCCTGGAAGGCTATAGTCCATTGGGTTACACAGAGTCAGACACGACTGAAACAATGTAGCATGCGTGGTTGTTGCTTTATGTTGAACAAATCAGCAGCTATATGAATGAGGAGAGTAATATGGTCAGTGGAAAGCACTTGAACAGAATCAGCAGAGAAATAAGCATGTATTCTCTGGCACAAACGTGCAATAAATTGAAATGGATACCAACAGTTGGCTCAAAAATAATCAACTACGAGTATGCTCAAGGTACAAGCATTTTCCCCAACAGAGTCACAAGGCTTGCTCTGCATTGTTCCTCATAGCTCTTCAGAAGTTACCAGATGCAGTTGAACCTAAAATAACACAGCGAGGTACAAGTTAATTACATAGTTACCAGCAAAATCACACACATTTTTTTTGCAATAATAATGTGGTAAATAAATACACACTCACTCCACGGGAAACGATGGCAATTATCAGGAACACATGTTCACACCATCATATTGCTTACTGATAATTGTGCAATTAACCAATGGCAGCCAGCACGCTAAAATGGATATTTATTCTTCTTTGAGCCTCACATGCTATGCAGGATGCATGTGAAAAGCACATATGGGGAGTTTCAAGGGTGAAACTCAAGTGTGTGAGTATTTTTTGTGGTCACACCCCAGCCTCCAAATATTCCCAGAAGGCAGCTTCTGCTTTTTAATAATGTCCATCTATTTTTAAGCAATTGTCTAGCACACAATTAATGCTCAATAAACTCTTTGTTAAATGAACTAATAAAAGGTAATAAAAGACTTGTGTGATGTGAGTGATCCAAAAGGAACAAATAAACTTGAAATATTTTGTGTGTTGGTATTTCGGGAGGAACTTTGCATTTGAAATCAGAAGTTCTTAATCCAAACACCAGGTCTACTGATGGCTAATTAAGGAATTTCAAACAAATTACTTCCAGCCTTTGAATTTCAGTTTTCTCGACTATAAAAGGGAAGTAAAGAAGTTTGTTATGTGACTCAAATGAGATAATGTGTGCAAACCCTTGTAAACCAAACAAACATTATACACGTAGGAAATAGTCTTGGTAATGTGCTCCTATTTCAACAGCAGGAAATCCAGACCTATCTTCAAAGAGATATGTGTTAGCGAAGGATGTCTCATTGGTGGCAAAAGAGAGAGAGTGAGAGTGTCAGCACAATAATTAATCGGGAAGGTGAGAGAGTAGCATAGAGGAATCCATAATGGGTCATCTGCAGAGTGAAAGAGACACAAAACAAATGTTGGACAAGATGGCTCCAGTCCAGAACCAAGTCAATGGCAGGAAGCTCCTAAAAATATAAAAGCAGTGTGATTTTTGTGAATTTCCACATCAGATGGCTCAATGGTAAAGAACTCACCTTGCAATACAGGAGATGCAGGAGCCGTGGGTTCGATTCCTAGGTCAGCAATATCCCCTAAAGGAGGATATGGCAACTCACTCCAGTATTCTTGCTTGGGGAATCCCAAGGACAGAGGAGCCTGGCAGGCCATAGTCCCTGGGGTCGCAAAGAGTCAGACACGACTGAGAACTGAACACATATACATCAGCTCAGACAATCTATATTTCTCATTTCAGTGAACTCATTAGGGAGAAACAATACACTTTTCAGATAATAAGAATAAAAAAGAATAAACATCTGTGGACATTTATTGCTTACAAACCAACAATTTCTATAGCTCTTTAAATTTCTGCTTCATGCCATCAAGAACAACACACTGATCCTTAAGTTAACTGCAGTCAGAGAAAATCCACCACATCTAGAAGAGGTTCTGCAAGCTAAAAAGAATTCCACAACTAACTTGCTCTTATTTATTGCAGTTCACCCACACAATATGACTCTTTTATTTAATATGAATGGATCCGGAAGTCAGTTGGTTAATTAAAAATTTTGTTAAAATATATAAATATCTTGTATCAATATATGTTTTATTATAGTTGAAAATATATAAATGTTCAACTGGTGACCCATCATTTAACTTAGGGGCCAAGTTTTCCCTTTATGGGTCTAGTGATTGAAGACTCAATCATGTTTCTGTAAAATACACCCATTTGGCTTTGTCTACTAGTCCTAATCTTTCCCTGAAGTGGAGTGGTAACTTAAAATATTGGGGAAGAAATTTGAGTACAGATTTCTTATAGATTTATTTATAGATTTGTATGGATTTTTAAATTAACTATTTATAGTTTCCTTAACTGTACCTGATTCAATTATCAGCAAGTCTTTGTCAAGACTTTGCAGAACATTCAGCCTAAGTTTCACAGACACATCAACTCTCTTTTTGTACTCATATTCCATTAGTTTACATTAATAATTAACTAACATAATAAAATAAATAGTATAGCTGTCATAAACAAATTTATGCACAAACACAACCAAGTACAGAATTAAGTACCAAATAGCCACCTTGCCTTTTCTGACAAGCACAGAAGTACAGAATAAAAAGAGAGCCTTTCTTTTTTTTAAAATTTATTTAATTTTAATTGGAGGATAATTGCTTTATAATACTGTGTTGGTTTCTGCCATACATCAACATGAATCAGCCACAGGTATACATATGTCCCTTCCCTCTTGAACCTCCCTCCCACCTTCCACTACATTCCACACCTCTAGGTTGTCACAGATTACTAGGTTTGAGCTCCCTGCATCATACAGCAAATTCCCACTGGCTACCTATTTTGCATATGGTAATGTATATGTTTCAACATTACTCTCAATTTGTCCCACCCTCTCCTTTCCCCACTGTGTCCACAAGTCTGTTCTCTACGTCTGCACCTCCACTGCTGCCCTGCAAATAGATTCATCGGTACCATCTTTCTAGATTCCATATATATGTGCTAATATACAATATTCGTTTTTCTCTGACTTACTTTACTCTGTATAATAGGCCTTACGTTCATCTACCTCATTAGAACAGACTCAAATGCATTCCTTTTTATGACTGAGTAATATTCCATTGTGTATGATGCTGGGAAAGATTGACGGCAGGAGGAAAAGGGTACGACAGAGGATGAGATGGTTGGATGACATCACCGACTCAATGGACATGGGTTTGGGTGGACTCCAGGAGTTGGTGATGGGCAGGGAGGCCTGGAGTGCTACGGTTCATGGGGTTGCAAAGAGTCAGACACAACTGAGTGACAGAACTGAACTGAACTGATATATAACACAACTTCTTTATCCGTTCCTCTGTTGATGGACATCTAGGTTGCTTCCATGTCCTAGCTATTGTTAATAGTGCTTCAATGAATATTGGGGTACCCATGTCTTTTTCAGTTATAGTTTTCTCAGGATATATGCGTAGTAGTGATAGTTCTGGGTGATATGGTAGTTTTAGTTCTAATTTTTTAAGGACTCTCCATGCTGTTCTCCACAGTGGTTGTATCCATTTACATTCCCATGAACAGTTCAAGAGGGTTCCCTTTTTTCCACACTCTCTCCAGCATTTATTGTTTGTAGATTTTTTGATGATGGCCATTCTGACCTGTGTGAGGTGATACCTCTTTGTAGTTTTAATTACTGTCTGAGCCTCCTTTCCTTTCCTTGCCCACACAAAATCACTAGAGTTTGGAATACATTTTGGGACAAATATGTACTTGTTTAATTAATGAACCTCAAAGATTTGGTGGCTGAGAAGAATTGGAGAAACAAGGTGCTTTAAAACTCGTCAACAAAAAAAAATTTAGACTTGGTTTTCAGGGTAGTAATCAGGCATTACTGGAGGAAGTAATCAGACATTATATGCTTCAATATAGCCACCTCAATTTTCTTGAGCAAAAGCAGAAGTTGTACCTCTAAGATTTTCAAGTACGTTAAGGGTAAGTATTCATATTCTCTTGCCCTTCAAACAATATAGGATCAGTATTTTCTCGGTTCCGTTGATACTAGATAGAGCTATTGACTCTTTTTTATGGCGCTGTAAAACATGTTGTACTGAAATAAAGGTTTACTTTGCAGCTGAGAATTCATGGGCAAGGCTTCCTGCTGACTTCTGAGAACCTTGAACAAGTGTGTCACTGCTGTTGTTGATGGAGATATTTTTAGAACAAATTAACTATCTTTTACAGAGTACACACACACACACAGAGAAATGCACGTGCTGTTGAAGAAAGAGAAAGTGTACCATGCACACATGAGTAATTAGATTTCTGCTAAATTAAAACTTTGCTGAAGTTATAACTTGTACTGAGACAATCTGTTTCCATTCTGCTAACGTCTGCTCAAAGCAGCCACTGACCATAAAACCATCTTGCTTTCTTATTCCCCAGAGGCTAGAGAAGATTTTTGTCTCCTGGTAGGGAAAGGAAATGTTGTCAATTTTCTTCTGTGCCTGTAAAGAACAGACAGGAGACAGAGAGTGTTCAAAAGAAGATATTCACCCAAGGAACTTAAGCTCAAGACATTGACTTTGTGGTTCTTCATTCCTTTGACTAAAAGGACAGCATTTGAGTTTCAATGTCATGAGGTTGTGAAGCAGGAAGGGAACTTTGTGTTCAGGTAGGCAAAGAGGTATCATGAAAAAGAGAAGGGCTCTGGAGTCAGGATTTCTAGACTTGAGTTCCATCATGATCATTTCCTAGCTATGTGGCTTTGGGCAAGATGCTCTGTATCCTCGAAGGCTCATTTTCCACATCTGTAAGTTGGGGACAGCAAATGCTCATGGTAACATGCTACCTTCCCCACCGAATTGGATCAAAGATTTTGTGAGTTGTGAAACAGGTATCTGTGAACTGTAAAGAATTAGAGAAATGGACTTTGTTATTACTACCCACTTTCACCCCCTTGTTTCCGAAAAGGAAATAGGGACCTAGAGAGGGGAAAGGACTTTTCAAGGTCAGCAGCCTGACTACCATCCAGAGGTCTGCTCCCAGGTCAGGAAACTTTCACACAAAAGTGTGCAAAGAACCCTCCAATTATGCAAATTCCTGCCAATGGAGCTATGTTCATCTAAGGTGTCAAATTCAAGCTTGGGGAGCCAGTCTCCTCAAACCCAGCAGTCAACATTTAGACGGCTAACCTCAGAGTGTCCAGGCTTATACTTTTTTTTTTACTTTAAACCAAACCATTTAAGCAAAAAATTGGAGCATTTCTTTTCCCCAGCCACCTCATTCTCAGAATTACAGTTGCTGATACAAGTGAACGACTAGTTCCAGTATGTCTAAGACTTTCCATCTTTTAACACTGAAAGTTCCCAGGAACCTTTTCAGCCATGAGCAGACTGAGACAGTTAGACACCCTCAATTTCCACATTTCACTAAATGTCTGTATTGTGCCAGACACTTTGCTAAGTACTTATATTCTTCTTATTCATTCCAAAAATTATGTGGGGCAGGTACAATTATTTCCACTTCACAAGATGAGGAACCCCAGTTCAGGGTGATCAAAATCATATGTCTCACGTCATACAGCCAACATGCTTTGGAGCCAGGACCCAGGGTTTTTTGAATCTAGAGTCTGTTTTTTTACCAGCACAGGTCACTGACTCCCAATATGTCTTAAACATTCTCAGGAAGAGGAGAAGAGTGGACTGCTTTTAAACCAGATCGTTTTACGATCAGCCAGCCACCATGGTCATGGACGTGTCAGAAGCAACTGTAGTATTTAAACTTGGGAGTCAAGTATGTTAGGGAAAAGACAGATAAGAAGGGGTCAAAATCGCAGTTTGAGTTTCTACCGCCTTGCTTCCTGACTTTACCTCTTAAAGCCTTTTCCTTATCATTCAAAGTGGGGATAATAAAACCTATATCAACGTAGTGAGACTCAAAGTAAGTGTTATAAAAAACACTTTGTAACTAGAAAAACATTAGTAAAAAGAGGTTAACTTGTTCACTTCAGTTTAAATATGGTATTACTATAGAAAGCTAAATACTCCATCAGCCGCTGTTTTTTATTTCCCAAAATGTATCCCCACTGTTGGCATCTTTCAAAAACTCTGTACCAGACACGTGTGGTTGCTTACACAGCAGGCATTCTGTCCCTTCCTCATTTTAACAAGATCATGATTTCCAAATGGGACCATCACCCTTTCTGATTTTTAATTATAGGCTTTATCGAATAAGAGCATGAGTCAATCAGAATCAATGAGACATTTGTTAGAGCTTCTGAGGAACTGAAGTTCCCTTCATCTTCCCTGGCAAATTTTTCTCTTTCCTACCGGATATTAAGGACAGCTGGAACCTCTAAAGCTAACAGAGGTCTTGGAAATATCGAATGGAGGACAGGAGAAGAGCCCACATACCATGGAAGCAAAACCCCAAACTGGAAAGGGAAACGGAATATTGATTGTATCAGTTTAGCCTAAAGTCAAATCAAGTACAAATTCCATATTTACCTCCTAACCGCCAAGTAACCTTGGAAATGACCATTAACTTCTCTGAGTTTTTGTTTCCTCCTCTGTAAAAGAGAGATAGTTACATAGTTCTCATAATGTTGTGGTGAGTGTTCAATTAGACGAGAATTGTCAAGTGCCTAGAATAGGACCTGACAATGAATGAGTGCTCTGGCGCTAGTGGTAAATGCAGGAAACATAAGAGACTTGGGCTTGATTCCTGGGAATAGAGGATCCCCTGGAGGAGGAAAGGGCAACCCACTCCAGTATTCTTGCCTGGAGAATTCCACTGACAGAGGAGCCTGGCAGGCTAAGTCTATAGGGTCACAAAGAGTTGGACATGACTGGAGCGACTTGGCCCACATGCTCGCATAGCTATTGAAGGCTTTCTCTCATTGTCCTGCTCCTAGAGGAGAGATCAGGGCAGTGATGTTATAAGGAAAGACTCAAAAATGAGATTCTTATTTGGAGTCTTATCAGAAGCAAAGGACTTTGCTCATGCTACTTTGCGTAATATTACACCTCTGCAAAGAAAGGGAGGAGGGGCATGCTAGGCTACATAATTTCTTACCGCCTTATTTTCATATCTGTTTGCATAGTTCAATTTGCGTGTTAATTTTCATATTGATTCACTTCCCAAGAACAACCCTGGACCAATCCCAGATGTAGTATAATATGCCTGTGTGTGTGTGTTTGTGCATGTGTGTGTAATGTAAAGTGTGCATTTGCGGAGAGGACAGACATAATCCTGATAAACAAGTGACTAGGAAGTACAATTTCTGATTACAGCCATCCTGAACCTCCTCATTTCCAATGTCTTTGACCAAATACTAAGGTCCTGGTCTCAGTGTAGGACTGTCTAATCTTGGTAAATGTGAGTGAGAGAGAGAGACAGAGAGATCTTATTATTAGGACAGGCAAGCTCTTCTAGGTCTTCTCTTTCTGCTCAGATGTGTCTTGGAAACCCAAGGGCCCAGCTGACTTCTCTTCAACAACAGCAGTAGATAAGGAAGCAACATGTCTGACCCACTGGAACATCATCCAAAAGGAAATCCTCTCCAAGCCTGCAGGAAACTCCCAAGATGACATCTGGCAAGAGAACATAGGCAGCGAGAGGCAGCTACGTTTGAGGGCAGGAGCACAAAATCAGAAACTTGCAGGCAGCTCTCTCCCCACTGTGCATTTCCCCTTCCCCAGCCCCAGGGCCCTGCCTGTAGAGTGAGCTCTCCTCGATAAAGAGGAGTAAGAAATGATGTCAACATCAGCTCTGCTGCTCCCAGCACAATCCTGCAAGCATATGTTCTAGACTCATGGGACAATAGGAGGAGTGGACCCAGCAGGACTACGATAACCTCCACAGTACTCCTTCCAGAGCTCCTCCTTTTGTTTCACAGGATCTTTTCTTTCCAACAAAATCTTCTCTGTGTGATATTACCAGGTAAACCCAGTCATTTTCTGCTCCCAGACCCATAATTCTCGAAATGTCCGTAAGGTCATGATGCATGATTGCTTTCCATGCCTGTCTCCCCTGCCAGGTTGTGAGTCTTCATTTGAATGTTTCAGAGTCTTCATCAAACCACCAAAGAATCAAAGTTCAAAACAGACATAGAGCACAGAAGTAGCAGAGATGGATCTTAGCTGTGAGCTGCCCCACTTCCTGCCATTAGAGTAGATGCTTAGCCATGGGGCCCACTTTCCAGACACGCTATGAACACGTGCTTGCCTTCTCCAACCATGTCCCCCCCCACCCCAGAGCTGCCTGACACACTTGCTGAGAGCCTCATGTGCTTCTTCAGGACAGATCATTCCAGTGGCCTGTGCCGGGAGGGAGGGTGTTGTCTGTCAGGAATATCACAAGAGCTGCAGGGGCACGCCCAGCGAATTCCACAGCCATGATCATGTATTGTGAGTAACCAGAGTCTCATGGAAAGAACAGACCCAGAAGCTCTTTGCGCAGTCACTTTGTGTCTCCATTGCCAGCTTCTTCAATGTGTTACAATATTATATACATAGGCACATTTCTGAAATCTTTAACACATTTCCCATGAGGCCAAAGAGGATAAGAAGATGGGCCTGAGTGTGGATGAATGAGAAGATGGAGACATATAGATCCACTCAGGGTGATGATTTCATAGTGACTTGGTGGAATGTTGTAGGACTCATCAGTGCACAGAATAATGCTCACCTTCAAGGTGAAGGTCTGGACCCTGCTGCTCCCATATCTTCCACGTGTCCTGCTCTGGTTTATGGGTCTGTCTCTGGCCCCCTATTAACATCAGTTAGTGCCAGCACTTTACAATCTGAATCTCTGTAACAGAAAACAGCCATTCTCACGACTGGGTTAGCATCCACAGAAAGGACAATGTACAGAAAAGGAACATGCTTTCTCTGGACCGTCCCCTTTTGCCCTGATGAAAAGCTATGAATCTTCTTTGATTTCTTTTCAGTAAATGCTGGCCCTCACGCCTCAATGGCATAGTCCTACTCTTCTCCATATCCATTCTTAACATTTGGGTCTAAGGCACCAGTGTTCTCTACCTTTCTCCTGCACTTCGGCTTCCACCCTCGCCCCCTATAGTCCATCGTCCACCAGCAGCCAGACTGCACTTGCAGAAACAGGAATGAGATAATCATGTCTCTCTTCTATGTTAAAATAGCTCAATGGCTTTCCATCACTCTGAGAACAAAATCCAAACTGTCTACCAAGGACCACATGACTTGTCCAGCCTCCTGACATCCTCTTGAGCCATTTACTTCCTTTGCTGTGCTTCAGCTCTGTTGTTTGCAAAAATACTCATTTTGTTCCTACCTCAAAGACTTTGCACTGCTCGCTCCTTATGCCTAATATCTTCCCCACACTATGTCCCAGCTCTTGGGGCTGTCTTCTCTTATTTGACTCTTACTAAGCTTTCTACTTTCTGCCACAAACACATCATCTAGTTTAATTCTCTAATATTTATTGCTTGTGCTGATTCTTATGCTCAGTCACACAGAAGTGTCCGACTCTTTGTGACTCCATGGACTGTAGCCCACCAGGCTTCTCTGTCCATGGAATTCCCCAGGCAAAAATACTGGAGTGAGTTGCCATTTCCTCCTCCAGGGGATCTTCCTGTACTAGGGATCAAACTTGAGTCTCTTGCCCTGCAGGCAGATTCTTTACCACTGAGCCACCAAAGAAGCCACATATAATATATATTACTAGTTTTTAAATCTATTGTCTTATATATTTATATATTGTCTTCTCCCCTGCATAAGAAAACAAAACTTATAAGAGATCAAAAGCTTTAACACCTTCATTTAAAGTATATCCCCCAGAAGCTACTACATTGCTTGGCAATGTCAATCAGTATTCCTTTAATGCATTTCTGAGTGAATGAATGGACAAAACTCAAGCTTAAATGAATGCCAGCATTTCATAATTACTGTTCTTTAATCTATTCCTAAGTGCTAGTGATTACTAATGCCCCCTCATCCCAAATCATCAAAGAGTGAAGAAAAACTTCTCAAAGAAGTGATTCTGAATCCCAGTCTCACCACTGACTTATGATTCTGGACAAATCTCTGAAATACCCTGTGTTAATTGTCACTTCTAAATGGAGGAAATAGAAGAAATAGAAATACCTGCCTTATAGAGATGATGCTGATGAGATAAGTAAGTACAGTTTGGGTGCCCTGAACAGTTCCTGGTCCATAAGAACCTCTAGACAGGTGATCAATGCTATCATCACTGTGATCATATTCTAAGCATGTTGACTGCACTGCAGAATAGATGATGCTCTTTGTTCTGCCACCGAAAACAGAGAGCAGGATGGACACAGGAAGCAAGTCTGAGAGCCGTGAGACCAGTAGAGACAGAAATAAGCTGATGGATTCACAGGGCAGTGCAGAGGTAGAATTCATAGAATTCCTTGGGCTTCAAGGAGAATTCATAGGATCTGGCTGTTTCAGATATTGGAGGAGTCGAAGATAAGAGGTTGAGAATTCAAACCTGGTCAACCGAAGGAAGGATTCACACACAACCATATGTCAACCTGGCTGATGCTCAGGGTACAAAAATGCACCCAATCTGTACCCTTCTTTGAGGAACTTGGGTTCAAACAGGGAAAACCAACAGACTAAAAATGAGAAGTGATGAGTGTTATCTTGGAGGTATGAACAAAAGGCTATACTTCACAGAATGGGATTTGATCCCTTCCAGTCAAATAAGGTTTGAGTAGACATAACAGAAAGGGTGACAACCTCAACCTTTGAATGTTACAAACTTTGAACCTTACAGCGTGTCCCAGAATGCTGATGGGGGTACCAAAATTATACCAAAACTATTAAGAAGAGAATCAGGTGCTAAAAGGACAATTCTACTTAGGCAAACACCACAAGTCTACCTTTTGCTCTAAGCCCCATCCATCTCAGATCTAGCTTAGTCTCCTAAAGTGTCTGTCTTTGTTGGCCAAAGCTAGTTTACAATGCTAAAAGACTAACTCATCAGGGTGGAAGACAAAACAAACCTGGCTAAAACTGGCAACTGGAAAGACTAAATTATAAATTATAGTCCTGGTCATATAACTGTATTAACATTAGTCAACAGGCATTAATTAAGTTCCCTGCGTCACAGTGAAAGCTGGTTATATCCTTGGAGTAAGTAACTTCCCTGGCTTGAATTTTGTTCTTTTCTCAAATCTCTAAGGTGTAAAGTTAATTGTATTCATAAACATTTTAAAATCCTTCTCAATTGTACAAAGCACTTCCTTGCTGCTTTAAGGAGATAGTCACCATATTACCTTATCTTAGTGATGCATTGTTAAAAACATTAATTTTTTGCTCTATTTAAATAGAGTGTACAGCTATGTTTTCTTAAAGGCTCCTATCAGCTGTGTGCTTATGTCTGTTATTTTAGTGTTTCTGTCATGTTCACACTGCTAGTCTGTCCACTATCACTTTTCCCAGTACTCCATATATCTGCCCCTAAGAACTGTTCCCTTAATTCTAATTGTGCTGCTTCTAATCAGATAGTGCCTAGATACTAGATAAGCATGTTCACAAGAATTGTTTATCAAAGGGAGACCAAGTGTCCTGGAATAATCATTAAGACTTCCATATTTCACTGACAAAAGTGTCTAGATTTGTACAGTAAAAAAAGTATAATTATCCAATTTATTTGTAAAAGCCGGGAAACAAGAGAAGAACAGAGGTGAGAAGTAACTTTCCCAAGATCATAGAAGTGGTGACAATCGATTTTGTTTCCTGGGATCTTTTTTCAGTTTTTCAGTAAGGCTGGGAATGGTCAAGTTGTAAAGGAACTAAACATTGGTTAGAAATAAGATTATCCATAGCAATTTTGGGGCTTCCCCAGTGGCTCAGAAGGCAAAGAATCTGCCTGCAGTGCAGGAGATGCAAGAGATTCTAGTTCAGTCCGTGGGTCCGGAAGATCCCCTAAAGAAGAACGGCGACCCACTCCAGTATTCCTGCCTGGAGAATCCCATGGACAGAGGAGGCTGGCGGGCTACAGTCCATTGGGTCACAAAGAATCAGACACGACTAAGCAACTAACACTTTCACTTTCGTTTTGATAGTAATTTTTAACGCAGCAAACACAACTAGGTGTATATACAATAGTAAGCCTCCAATTACCAGCAGGCTGGGAGACAAAATTTCATGTGCCCGACACTTGTTTGAAACTAGCTTACATTAACCCAAACTCCCAAAATGAATCCATTGACTTGTCTATTTTTCTTACCTGTAAGAGTTTACTTTGACACATTTCCTTTTTCTTCTGATGCATTTCCTATTCTTCGTCCTCTTGTTCCTTCTGCCTTGACTGGGGCCTTGTTCAGTCTTTTAACTCTTCTTCTTGAAAGATATGACTCAGGGCAGTTAAAACATAATCCCACCTACACAAAAGCTGTTCACCCGAACCTGGTAGCCAACCTGTAATATCTGAAGCATCCCTGACTTATCCCTGACTTGTTTCCATGGCCTTGAGCTTTCAGATTGTCCCTTTCAGGACATTGAGGGCAGTGGACTGAAAGTTGGGATTGGAGTTGGACAGATGGAGGCTCTAGGTATAGCAACTTTGCTTGCTGAACTTAAGACCTGGGGTAAAAACACTTCTTTAAGCTTCAATTTTCTAATTTGAAAAATAAAATAGTAATGCCAACCTAATAGGGCTTTTTTGAATTGTGGTGTTGAAGAAGACTCTTGAGAGTCCCTTGGGCTGCAAGGAGATCAAATCAGTCAATCCTAAAGGAAATCAGTCCTAAATATTCATTGGAAGGACTGATGCTGAAGCTGAAGCTCCAATACTTTGGCCACTCGATACAAAGAACTGACTCATTGGAAAAGATCCTGACGCTGGGAAAGATTGAAGGCAGGAGGAGAAGGGGATGACAGAGAATAAGATGGTTGAATGGCATCACCGACTCGATGGACATGTGTTTGAACAAGCTCTGGGAGTTGGTGATGGACAGGGAAGCCTGGCGTGCTACAGTCCATGGAGTCGCAAAGAGTTGAACACGCCTGAGCAACTGCACTGAACTGAACTGAATAGGGCTTTTTCCTGTATTCTCTGCCTCTCTTGGGCTTCTTAGTCAAGATGCTGGCTGATTGGAATCATGATTAAGTTCCAGGAGGTCCGTGATGGGGTGAAGATTGCTATTGAAGCCAGCTCATGGGGTGAAGACTTAGAAGAACAAGTCAATTCCAGATCTTTGGGGAAATTTTAGATTTCAGTGTTAGAAGGACCAGATGTTGTCTAGGGGAACATTTTGTCCTCCTAATCATCCCCACATAAGTCAACCAAGCATCAGGCAATTGATATAGATACACAGAGATCCTAAGAACTCAAAAGAATGACACCCATGGACCGTTAGAATCAGCAAAGGCCTAAGACGCAACAGAATGAAAATAGATACCTTAAAAACTGTGTTTCTCTCTCCATGATCCCCAGTGCAGCTCAGCACCATCCTTACTGAGGATACTCTTACATCAAGGGTTTGTAACTCTGAGTTCTCCTGTGTGTAACTGGACAGAGTTGAGGTATCCAGAAGTTAAACCCTTTCATTTATCTGGAAAGAAATATTCTGAGTTGAGGGATTGGAGCATAATCAGAGAATGCAAAAATGCTCATTTCACTGGTGAGTGCCACTGTGGTTGGATTCAGAAGAGAGTTATAAATTTGTATTACATAATAAAGAGCCTCCCATCTGAGACATATTTTTTTAATTGTGGTATAGTTGCTTTACAATATTATGTTAGTTCCTTCTATACAACAGAGTGAATCAGCTATATATATATATATATACATATATCCCCTCCCTCTTGAACCTCTCTCCCAGGCAAAGAAAGCATATTGTTCTGACGTTTCTGACTAAGTTTTAAACTCTTTCTTCTCATTACCTGGATTTGGTCTAGAGACTTTGGTCCTGTAGTAAGTAGTTTCTTTTAGTTGTCATCTGAATCCCAGAAATAATTTTCAAGGCATTTAATTTTCATTTCTGTTTAAAAAAAATTGCGTGCACTTTTGCTGTGTGGTATTAATTACAAAGCTTTAGAGAGAAAAAAAAATTAAACCCAGAGAATGTCAGAGAAGAATGAGTTCCACTGAGAACGCTGGGAAGGACGTGAACTCTGAGCCAACACCTTGACAAGCTTGAGCAGAAAGTGACCTCTTAAGGAATCACAGTTGCTTCAGTTAAACTAATACTAATTTGGAAAAAAAAAAAAAAAAAGTCTCTGCCCTTGAGTAAGTTAGCCTTCTACTGGGGGATTGAAAGTCCACCAGGAGTAACAAATTCAAATGCCTTCAGGGTTTCCAGTTGCAACAAGATGAATTATAACAAAGAAGTGGGAATGCCTGTGAAAAAAACAGAGCCTTCACACCCTTTTTAAAGGTCCTCAAAGTCAGAAATAGTTCACAGTTCATGACTGGCAAATAGTACCCTTTGGGTGGTGAATTTTCATAACCTCACACAGATCCCCTTAGAACAGAGTTTCTCAGCCTGTGCCCTACTGACATCTGGGGCTAGATAATTTCCTGTTACAAGAGACTGTTCCTTGTAGGAGAATGTTGAGAAGCATCCTTGGCCTTTATGTACCGAATGCCACCTGAGAAAGAAGTGCTGAATGTCACAATCACAAAGAACAACACAAGAGGACAGCCCCACCCCCATCCAATGGTTTTCCAATCACGTTTCATCCCCCAGCAGCTGGGTCAGGAAAAATCCATTATTCTCAATGAACAAATAAAGAAGCAGATGCAGCATCAAGTTACAGCTGGATGTGGCAGCGTCACTATTTAAATCAAGCTGCTTCTGACCCAAAGCTGTGTTTTAACCCATCTGACATCATGCCTCAAGCAGAGGATGTTTCAAAGGATAGCATCATTGAGCAGAGACTCGGAGAGAGGACTGGTCTTACCTTCTGTGTTTGAAACCTCTCTCCTGCCCTTTCTCTCTCTGCTATCAAAACAATAGAGCAGTCCAGAGCCTGCTGCAGTCGTGCTGATGATAAGTGACAAGGATCTGCACTTGACCACTGATGGTAGGGATATAGAAGAAGATACGGAAAATATTATGAAGACAAAATTGTCAGGATTGGTGATTGATTAAATTAGGACATTAAAAAAAGGAACACAGAATCCAGAATCCTAGAAGGATCTGGCATTAGTTAGGATAATCAATATCAGTTGCTTTTACAAACATTTCAAATATCTCAGCAGCTTAACAATGTCACGGTTATTTCTCATTCACCTCACAGTCCAATCAGGTGTCTGGCCAGAAGACTTAGATGCTGTAACTTGGGGATTCCAAGCCCCTTCATCCTGTGACGCCATCATCCTCCAAGTCAGAGGTCAGCGAACTGTAGTCTATGGAACCAACCCCTCTGCTGCCTGTTTTATAAATAAAGTTTTATTGGAACACAATCAAATTCATTTGTTTACATAGCATTCATGGCTGATTTCACACTACAGTGGTAGTATTGAGTAATTGCTACAGACACTATATAGCCAGCAAAGCCTAAAATATTTACTCTCTGGTTTCTTACAGAAACAAGTACGTCTAGGCATCTTCTACTGAATACTTTTCAATCAAGCAATGATTAATAAAAGAAAGTAAGAAAGCTTCTCCAAGAGGTTTTTAAGCCAGGTCTGGACATGGTGTAGAACATTTCTGGGGCATAGATCTTTTGGCCAGAACTTGTCACTGGGCTGCCCTCCCTGGCAAGGGAGGCTGGAGGATGTGGAAGAGTCCATGGCTAAGGCTGGGAACTACCAGTCCATGCCATTGATCCATGGCTCTAGACAAACTTCTTTTTGCTTGATTATCATCCTGTGGTTTCCTTAGAATGGGAAAAGCCCACATATTCTTGCAAAGTGCTGTAAACAACCATATCTCACTGAGACGCATTAATGACCAACATAAACTACTGAACCCTAAGTTTAAACAAATGTATTATGTGAGTTGATAATAGTAGAATAAACATGACCCCAATTAATGAATTTTCTCAAAAAAATTTTTTCTCAGGAAAATCCCGAGCAAAATTTTTGGCAAACTCAATATATGTTCTTTATTAGTTCAAATAAGGGCATAAATGGAAATTCAGTGTAACTCCATAATATGAATATCTACTTCATGCTCAGCGTTGTGCCAAGCAGAAAGGAAAATAAAGACATACTGGATACCTCCTGGGGTCTCATTTTAGGCATGAAATATACAAATATAGAAAAAACAAAAGAAACATTATTCCTATTCCAAAAGGGTAGAGGTTTATCTTTTCATCAGCCTAAAGAAAGAATATACCATGAGGAGTAGTGTGGTTGAGATACACTTTCTGGAGAAGAAAAATAAAAGCCATTATGATTTTTGTGATTTCCATAAAAATTCAAATAAGAGTGAATGGTGATAAAACTTGAAAAATGCTTTGCAATTTAGAAGTCACTATCACTATGTAATATCCTTTCATATTCATCAAAATCCCATGAATTCAGTATTATCAAGACTAACTCACTTTCACTGAGAACCAGTAAGGGGTTGAGACCTGCTCTGTGATACACGGCTTGTCAGGAGAACAGTAGGCCTGAAACGAGGGTTAGATTTATCTTTTTCCTTCATCTTTTTTTCTTTTCCTGATTTCTAATCCCGGACTCTTTCAACTTTGCCACATTGTTATTAAAAAATTTTTAAAAAGGGTGTCCTTTGAAAGACTTACACCGAGGTAGCCATGAAGAACTCACAATGTGCTCCAAAGTAAACAGCAATCAGGAGAAACCTTTCCACACAAAGACAGTGAAATTTCTATTGGCTCAAAGATGCCCCAGCCAGGGGCAAGGGAAATGAAGCCGCAGGCTGCAATCCCTCCCCGAGGATTGCTCCATCCAGTTCTCAGGTTGAAGGCAGCTTTGAAGTTAAAACACAACCATCCAGACAGGTAAAGGAAGTGAAACTATGATGGCTGTCAGTTTTGTCAGGTTCAGATAATGAATTAGGCACAGAATAGTTGACCAAGAATAGAGCAGCCCTTTGTGGATGGCTTGGAGGAATTCTGGCTCCTACCTGCTGTCATGTTCCCTGACTCCCTTCCATTTGTCATCTTGACTCACAAGCAACTAAGACATTAAACTCCTGAACAACAGAAGATGTCTGAGTGTGTGACATATACATACACAGCCTGAGCCAGCAGCAGGCTCTCCCAGGAGGTCGGTGGAACAGAGAAATGCCATGTCATGGTGGAAGAAAGACCTGTTATGGTCCATTTGAGCCAAGCATTCCCTTAAGATGAACTAAAGCAATCATAAGGACCAGTTGGGCAAGATTTCTGTGTGGGTGAGGCTACCAATGGAAATGGGAAGTGAAATGAAATCCAGTTTGCCTTGATCCTAAGGGATAAAGTCCACACCCCTAGCATGACGTACAGGCTACCTGTGTCCTGGTCCCTGTCCAGCTGAGCAGTCTTTCTGTACCCAAATCCTCCTTCCCTGTTTACCACCAATAGGAACCTCTCAACACATCACTTACCACTTACCTGGGCTTGCTCCCAATTCCAGTTTCCACTATTTGGTATGCCCTTCCCACTTTCTCCACCTGACAAACTCCTATCCATCTTCCATACTCGGCATTCAATCACTGTTCATCTGTGACAATTTCTGCAACTTGTCCTTTCAGCCATTAGGAAGCCACTCCCTTCACTTTGCAACCACAGCACTTTATATGTCTCATTGCTACAGTACACATCACATTCCATTGAGAAAATGTGTGTTCTTGTCTGGCTCCCTCACTGGTCCAGAAAGTTGAGTGGCACCTAGGAGCCGACATGCAAACAGAAATGAGGTAGAAAAATGAGATTGGGTGTTAAAGGTTGTGTGTGTGTGTGTGTGTGTGTGTATGTGTCACTCAGTTGTGTCCAACTCTTTGTGACCACATGGACTGTAGCCCACCAGGCTCCTCTGTCCATGGAATTCACCAGGCAAGAATACTGGAGTGGGCTGCCATTCCCTTCTCCAGGAGGTCTTCCCAACCTAGGGATCGAACCCAGGTCTCCTACATTGCAGGCAGATTCTTTACCATCTGAGCCACCAGGGAAGTCAAAAGGTTTTAACATGCTGTGTTAAGAAACTTGGACTTGATCTGTAGCAAGTGGGGAGCCATTGAAGGATTTAGCCTCCAGGAATAACTTGGTCAGAGTTGGAGCTTGAACGCCTTAATTGATCAGGCTGTTAGGTGAGTTTCCAGCCCTTCCTTCCATGGAGGAATGAGAAACTGCAGTGTAACAATGGCCCATGGATGGGCTTCAAGTGGCCTCTTCATTCCAGGCAAGACGACATCACCACTCATAGCTATAGTCTTTGCAGCCACTGGAAAAAAGCAACTGGACCAGAGACAAGAATAATAGCACATGAAAGACCCTGGAATAATCCCCCTAGTGTGACCTCTGGCCCTGGGACACCTGCCTATGAGAGAAACCGTGCCTACATCTGTGCCATGTCTCACATTCCCTGAGCCTGGATCCTCTCCAAACACAATATGTGCAGCCAATGTCAAGGAGAAGAAGAGATAATCAAGTTATTCAGGAGAGGATGGAAAGAGAAAGATAATTTTCCGATATGGGTTTACAAAGTGGATCAGGGCTTGCGTTGTTTTCTCACTTCCTCAAACCTCCATGATATCTTCTTCACCCTAAGAAAAAAAGGGATTAGGAAGTGATTCATATAGAAGGAATGGCTATGTGAGAAGGTTGTCCCGGGAGACAGTGCCAAAACTCTTCCTGATGAGCCCCTCTGCTAATGGGACCACTTAACCAAGGAGGGCAGTTTCCTATTTTTGTTCCTGAAACTTCCAAGTGTCATGAAAGAGGGAACAGAACCAGGCTGTGGTTTGACATGTACAGAAGTCCAGGAAGGACTCATTGCCTTTCAGAGGCAGCCTCTTCTCATAGGAAAGTGTGGGTTTTCGGAGTGGACAGACATGGGTCCAAGCCTAGATCTCAAGCCCCACTTCCTGTGTGACCTCAGCCCACTTGCTAAGCTTTTCTAAGTTTTGTTTTCCTCATCTATAAAATAAGGATAATTCTTATGTTTCTGTAACATTATAAAGTTAAACTAAGTAACATATTTTAAGTGAGCAGCATGGTATTTAGAATGTACCCAACACATTGTATTTATTATTAGAATCAGGTTCCCACTTGAAAACTTTGCATTCAAGATGAATTCCCAGGTTCCAGTTTAGTCTGATAGGATATACTTAAAAAAATAAAAACCCTATACTGTGAAAATCTTGTTGTACTAAAAGATGTTTGAGGAGGTAGCTATCCTATTACTATTCAAGATTTTTCCACAGAATCCCTGTTTGGCCTAGGAGGTGCTCAGGAAATTTTGTTGAATGGTTAGATAAGCAAATTGCTTAGTTAAGCAATTTACTACACCATACAAGTAGATGTTAAAAATATAAGCCTACAGAAAACAAGTCTGAATGTACAGGAAGTTTATATATACTGGTAAGATTGCAGAAGTAAAATTGCCAAAGGATTGAAAGAACAACTCAGAGAAGAGGAATCTGAAATCCTCCAAACTATATGAGCAAAACAATGTTCAATAAACCCACAGTTCTATAAACACAAATACAGACTGAAAGCCTTATTCACTATAAAGTAGAAATGATTTTTAAACCAATAGCATTCAATGATGGTCTGGGTCTGGTGAAATGAGACAATTCATTCACAGTTAGTCAGAATGAACAGTGTTAAGCTTTCTGAAAGGCCATTTATCAGTACAGTTAAAACCCCTGAAAGTGTCTCTACTTTTTTACCCAATAATTCTACTCCTAGAAATCTATAGTACAGAAACATTAGAGCCATAGACAAAGGATGTCTCTGTAGGAATGTTCAGCATACTACTATTTGTGTAATAGCAAACCAAGAGGAGGAGGAACAAGAAGGAGAGAATGAAAAGAAGAAAAAGAAAGGGGAGGAGGAGGAAGAGCAGAAAAGCAGAGTAGAGGTTGGTGAGATAGAATTAAGACAACAAGGCAGCTATGGCAAGGAGTTAGATGAGAAATAATCAGAATTAAAGTGTTACATATTTTTATGTTGTTCTAAGGTATAGTACAGATACAAAATTTTGACTTTGTTAACATAACATTTGTGTTGAAAAAGCTAGTTGACTCCTAAAATTACCGTCATAGAGCATACATGCCTAATGAGTAGAAGAAAAAATGGAAAGATAAAAAAATAATTTTAACAATCATAATAAACTTAAGATTGAAAAAAATGAAACATAAAAAGACAATTTGCAAGTGCATAATCAAATTATAAAAATAAATCTAAATATATCAGTGTCTTAGTGGACTCTGGGTGCCATAATAAAATACTGTAGACCAGGGGTTCCCAGCCCCCATGCCACTCGGCCACCTGTAAGGAACCGGCACAAAGCAGGAGGTGAGCGGTGCGGGAGAGCAAGCCAGGCTTCATCTGCTGCTCCCCATCGCTCCTGTTGCCCCCAAACCATCCCCACACTTCCCAACACCGGTCCGTGGAAAAATTGTCTTCCACCAAACCAGTGCTTGGTGCCAAAAAGGTGGGAATCGCTGCCATCGTCTAAGTGGCTTAAACAGTAGAAATTTACTTCTTACAATTCTGGAGGCTGGAAGTCTAAGATCTGGGTGCTAGCATGGTCAGATTATGGTGAGAACACTCTTGCTGGCTGGAAGATGGCTATCTTCTCGCTGTGTGCTCACATGGTCTTTTCTTGGTACATGCATTCAGAGACAGAGGCAGAGAGGTTGATCTTCCTCTTCTTATAAGGCCGCCAATCCTATTGGAATTTGGATCTCATCCTTCTGACCTAGTTTAACCTTATGTGTATGTGTGTGTGTGTGTGTGTGTGTGTGTGTGTGTGTGTGTGTGCGCGCGCTCAGTCATGTCTGACTCTTTGCAACTAGATGGACTGCAAGGGGCTAGAGGACTAGCTCACCAGGCTCCTCCAACCATCGAATTTTCCAGGCAAGATATACTGGAGTGGTTGCCCTTTTCTCCTCCAGGGCATCTTCCCAACCCAGAGATGGAACCCACACCTCCTGCATTGCAGGCTGATTCTTTACCACTACAACATCTGGAAAGACACGTTTAACCTTAATTACCTCCTTAAAAGTCCTATCTCCAGTACAGTCCCATGGAGGGAGATGTTATGGCTTAACCATAATAATTTGGAAGGGACTTACTGCAGTTGCTTACCAAAGAAAAGGCATCTTATTCTTTATCCTCGAAAAAAATAGGACACAGATTTGTTATTCACACGTGATATACTAAAATTAAACCATTCCTAATTGTGGAAAGGCTAAGAATTCAATCAGAATTATAAACAAAGAGAGTATGAAAGACAAACAGAAAGAGCGAATCAATTTTTTCCAGTAAAAATGAGAGAGAAAATATAATTCTAATGTGATATTTACAGTAGCATTATAAAATGTAATGTACACAATAATTAACAAAAATGTGTATGCCATTTACTGGTATTATAAAACTTAATGGAAAGACATTAAAGAAAGTCTAAATAAATGTGAACCATAAAATATTCTGAGTAAGGCTCAACATCTTACAGATGTTAATTCTCTCCAAACTTGATCTATTGTTTTAATATTATTTCACTAAAAATCCTAACAGCATTTTTTTTCTTTTACTTGATTAACTGATTCTAAATTTTGTATGAAAACCCAAAAGACCAAGAATAGACGTGATGAAGGTATAGTACAAAGTTATGGGACTTCGAGTGCTGGATATCAAGACCTGTTATAAAAGTATAGAAATTAAGCAAACATGTTAGTGCAGAAACTAACAACAACAAAAAATAAAAATAAAAAAGAAAGAAAACTAATAAAGAGGAAGAAAATAGCCTATGAACAGACACACACACACAAAAACAGAAACTTCATTATCACAGAATAGTCATTGCAGATGACTGGGGAAATGATAAACTATTTAATTCTATCATGATGATGGCTATTCATAAACTCTAATATAATATTTGATCCATTGCCAAAATTCAGTTCTGGCAAAATGAAGATTTAAATATAAAGAATCAAACTATAAAGCTTTTAGAAGCAATATGAAGGAATATATATAAGGGAAGAAGAACTAAAGAGCCTCTTGATGAAAGTGAAAGAAGAGAGTGAAAAAGTTGGCTTAAAGCTCAATATTCAGAAAACTAAGATCATGGCATCCGTTCCCACCACTTCATGGCAAATAGATGGGGAAACAGTGGAAACAGTGGCTGACTTTATTTTTCTGGGCTCCAAAATCACTGCAGATGGTGATTGCAGCCATGAAATTAAAAGACGCTTACTCCTTGGAAGGAAAGTTATGACCCACCTAGACAGCATATTGAAAAGCAGAGACATTACTTTGTCAACAAAGGTCCGTCTAGTCAAGGCAATGGTTTTTCCAGTGGTCATGTGTGGATGTGAGAGTTGGACTATAAAGAAAGCTGAGCACAGAAGAATTGATGCTTTTGAACTGTGGTGTTGGAGAAGACTCTTGGACTGCAAGGAGATCCAGCCAGTCCATCCTAAAGGAAATCAGTCCTGATTATTCATTGGAAGGACTGATGTTGAAGCTGAAACGCCAATACTTTGGCCACCTCATGCGGAGAGCTGACTCATTTGAAAAGACCCTGATGCTGGGAAAGATCGAGGGCAGGAGGAGAGGGGGACGACAGAGGATGAGATGGTTGGATGACATCACCAACTCAATGGACATGGGTTTGGGTGGACTCCGGGAGTTGGTAATGGACAGGGAGGCCTGGTGTGATGCAGTTCATGGGGTCACAAAGAGTCAGACATGACTGAGAGACTGAACTGAACTGAACTGATACTCAGTTTGGGGGTAAAGAAGTATTTTTTAACAAAACACAAAAATCACAAACCTTAAAAGAAAATATTGATTAATTTCATTATCTAGAATTTTATAACTTTTTCATCAAAAGACTCAATAAAGAAGAGAAAAGCTAATAAAAAATAATATTTTAAAAAAGAAGGGAAAAGCTTTAATCTAGGTGAAGATTTTTGAAACAAACCAATAAAGGCTTTGTATCTGCTGAATATAAACATTTCCTACAAATCAAAAAACTTTTAAAGATGAATGGCCAAACAAAAAATTTCAAAAACGTATTGCACAGAAGAGAACCAAAAAATAGTCCAAAAACATAAGATGCCTAATCTCTTAGGTTGAGGGAAATTTTCATCAAGGAAGTGCAAATAAAACTCACAAGTTACCATTTCACACATAACAAAGAAGCAAAAAATTAAAAAGTGGACAAGATCAAGTGTTGGTAAAATTATGGAACAATGGAACTTCTATCCCATTACTGGTGGAAGAGCATTTTGGTATGGCCATTGGGGAATTGTTTTAGGCACTGAACAATAGAGTCGAGCATGCACATTCTTCCCTCTTTAGTAACTCTATTACCAGTTGCTTGTGGTTGAAAAGAGTTTCCCAGTGGCTGCACTGTAAGATTCTGATACCCTGAGATTCTGGGGTGACCAAGGGATCACCTGGGTGAGGCCTGGGTAGCCATAAAGTTTCCCACTCCAACCCAGCCCCCACCAGCATCATGCTTCAGTTTCCTTCTGAAAGGTTCCTCTAGATGCAACACAAGAGAAGATGAGCAATACTGTGATCGCTCCTCCATTAGGAAGTGCTTAGAAAGGACGAAGATGCCACCAAGGACACAGGGTCTGTGCCTCAAGGCCACCATCCAACAACACATGGCCAACACTTGACCACTGGCTGTCAGAGACTGGAGTAAGGAAGGCTGGCTGGGGTGAAGTCCTACTGTGCACAGCTTCCAATGGGGGTTCCATATCTCCAACCATTCCTTGTAGCCATCATATTCAGGTCTATTTCCATTCACTGTGCCTTCTAGGTAGCACCCAAGCCAGCCCAGAAGAGCTGCACGTGAACCCTAGCTGGTGCATTCATCCTCAACCTCCACATACATTAAAACTAGACTTCACTGCTGTTTTGAAGTACTTGATAAAAAACTGCTAAGAGATTTAAATTTTATTTGCATCATGACAAGCAATTGAACTAATAAGAGAATTACTAGATCTTATCATTGCTGTAAAACTTTAGAGCTGAACAATGTAGTGTTAATTTTATATCATCTACGTGTGCAGTTTCTTATATAGAGTGCCCATCAAGAATTTGAAGAGACTACCCTTAGAAAACTTCTTAAGAAAAGATATATAACCATTTCAGATGTAAAGCCTGATAAAAAGAAATGGTATTTATTTTTATCATATCTCATTTTTATCATGAGGAAACAGGCTCATGTTCCTCATTAAAATTTTGAAAGTACTTCTTTTGATTTTATTTTTTCCTATCATATTTCTATAACATACATAAAATTCATGAATGTAGTATCAGTTTTCTCTAGTTTATCCCCTGTGCTCTACTAACAGTATTACCATTTTCATGAAGTAAAAAATATTAGGAATCCCCACTGGACAGAACTCACACCTATGCACCAAGGCACACATTCAAGTGTGTCCTTCACAGTATTGTCATCATAGCAAAAAATGGAAACTCACCCAACTGTCCACCCCCAGCACAGTATATGGTGGTCTAACCCATACTCTGCAATCTACATAGCAGTGACAAGGAATAAACTACATGTGCATGATTGTGGATAGAATGACAAGAGAGAGAAATAAGTTCCGGAAGAATGTATAAAGTATAATTCTGTTCACTAAAATCCTCAAACAGAAAAAGCTAAGCATTAAACCTTTGGGAATTTTATGTAGGCGGCCATGCTATCAAGAAACTCAACGGAATGATTAACACAAGTGGAAGGAGAGGCAAGTGGCAGCTGCTCGCTAAAGAAATCACAATATGTTCCTTAAGCTTGAGGGTTGATACACAAATATTCTTTATTAATTCAAAAATGTGTATTAATTAATTAACTAGTTAAATAATCAAAAAAAAATTGAGGCTGTTGCATTTACCTGCAGTGTGGACTAATAATGTTTAAAATAGATAACCAACAAGTATCTAATAAAAAAGTTAAAAAATAAACTTTTTTAATAGTCAAATAAAATTGGAGCAGAGGATGGAAGGGTGTAAGGGAGGAGTGACTGACAGGGAAGCAAGAGAGAAAGAGAGAGAAAAAAACAGATAAGCATATTGAAGTTCATTATTTAAGAGTAAATTTCCCAATGTCTCCTTTACCAAGTTCTACATAAGCTGTAACCACCTTGGCTCTAGGTTGTCGCCAGAGCTTCCCTGATAGCTCAATTGATAAAGAATCTGCCTGCAACACGGGAGACCTAGGTTCGATGCCTGGGTTGGGAAGATCCCCTGGAGAAGGGAAAGGCTACCCACTCCAGTATTCTGGCCTAGAGAATTCCATGGACTGTATTGTCCATGGGGTCACAAAGAGTCAGACACGACTGAGAGAGTTTCATTCTTCACTTGACTGGAAATTTCAATTTAGATGTTGATAATGACCCTTTAAAGCACATGGTTCTAAAGGGAAAATGCTATTTTAGAGAAATAAGCCTGTTATCAAAATCCATTCTGCTCCAAACCATCCAAACACACTGGCCTTAAAATGGGAAAAAACATTTAAGAGATGAATCAAGAGAAGAAATGAACTTCCAATAAGTAGAGAAAAGGCAGGTCTAATGTGTAACTTACCCCCTATAAACTGGTATCCTTATCTACCTCTTTCTATCACTCTGCATTTTGTGATGTCTATCACCACAGCACCAATGCCATTAGCCAGGAGATATTAAGATTGGTAGAAAGCCATGAAATAAATAGGGCTTTAGAGAACCTAATGAAATGTACTTTCCATATACAATGGGCCCCTGGAGGGAAGAATAGCCAGTTTACAGATGATTTATGTGCTCCCTGAAGTTAGGTAGAGGCCAGATTTTTCAGTGCTGGGTAAACTCACTTAATTCTATATTTATTAGGCATAGGTGAATAATTTCTGACCATTTTAATGCTGGCCCTAGCACAGAGCAGGGGAAATAGAAGTGAGTGCTAGGCTAAACATTGTAATTCAGCAACTGTGATACTTTGGGTGAACCATTGAACTGAACTGCCCCTGTGTATTAATATAATCACACATAAAGCCTGCCCCACTGATCTATGGAGTTTCAGTTCAGTTCAGTTTAGTCACTCAGTTTTATCTGACTCTTTGCAGCCCCATGGACTGCAGCACACCAGGCTTCCCTGTACATCACCAACTTCTGGAGTTTACTCAAACTCACGTCCATTGAGTCGGTGATGCCATCCAACCATCTCATCCTCTGTCACCCCCTTCTTCTCCTGCCTTCAATCTTTCCCAGCATTAGGGTCTTTTCCAATGAGTGGGCTCTTCACATCAGGTGGCCAAAGTATTGGAGTTTCAGCTTCAGCATCAGTCCTTCCAGTGAATATTCAGGACTGATTTCCTTTAGGATGGACTGGTTGGATCTTCTTGCAGTCCAAGGGACTCTCAAGAGTCTTCTCCAACACCACAGTTCAAAAGCATCAATTCTTCAGTGCTCAGCTTTCTTTATAGTCTATGGAGTTTTGTGTGTGTGTCAAATGGTTTCTCATATGAAAAACTGAACAGATAGCAAAAAAGTTTAGACCAATTAAAACGGACAATCATGTACACTGAAATTCTAGGATCTCAAAATTTTGGGGTGCATTCCCTTCGTCTTTGGAAAGAAAAAAAAAAACAGCTGATGATATCTAAGGAGCAAGGAATAAGATTGCTCTGACCTACTCCCTTCCAAAGCAAGACCACTATATGCGAGACAGCAAAAGAGACACAGATGTAAAGAACAGATTTTTGGACTCTGTGGGAGAAGGCGAGGGTGGGATGATTTGAGAGAATAGCATTGAAACATGTATATTACCATGTGTGAAATAGATTGCCAGTCCAGGTTCAAAGTATGAGACAGGGCGCTCAGGGTCAGGGCGCTCAGGGTCAGGGCACTGGGACCACCCTTAGGGATGGAACGGGGCGGGGGGAGTTGGAGGGGGGTTCAGGATGGGGGACACATGTACACCCATGGCTGATTCATGTGAATGTGTGGCAAAAACCACTACAATATTGTAAAGTAATTAGCCTCCAATTAAAATAAATTAACTAATTTACAAAAAAAAAAAAAAAACACATTCCCACTCAGACTGACCAACATGTTATCTTTTAAATAATTTTTTTTTTGAGGTGGACACTTTTTAAAGTCTTCATTGAATTTTCTACAATATTGCTGTTTTATGTTTGGCTTTTCAGCCCCAAGGCAGGTAGGATCTTGGCTCCCTCATCAAGAATAGAACCTGCATGCACTAGAAGAAGTCTTAAACACTGGACCACCAGGGAAGTCCCTGGACTTACTAACATGTTTAATTCCAATGAGGTCATATCCTTATCTTATAAAATGGGGAATGGAGAAATGGAGGGAGGATGCAGTGTTATAGATGTTTGTATGCATTCCTAGTAAGTCCAACTGTACAGGTTTCTCTTTAGAATAAAATCCACTATACAGTACAGTAAAGTCCAAAACAGAGAAGGAAAAAATCTACACAGAAATACTCATTGCAGAATGATTTATAATGAAAAAAAGGAAAGAGGGGAATAAGCCATATGTGGAATAATCGATGAATTGTGAATACCCATTGTGTGCCAGCCACTGTCCTGGGCATTTTATGCATATATTCTCATATATTCTCACACTTACCCTATGAGACACTTGATGGAGGAGGAAACTGAGGCTCTGAGACAGTAACTCTCAAGTAACATGTCTGAGGATGCTTGCGTAAACTAGGTCTATGTGAATTCTTGCCCTTATTCTCCAGAGTGTAGACTCTGGAGAGGGATCATAGGTGAGACTACCTGTGGTTAGGTGATGTGCTAGGTATCTTCTCTGTGCCCTTTCACCTCCATTCAACCTCCTTCTCTACCTGTTCTCAGCCAGAAGGCTGACCTGTGGGGGCTTCATCAGTGGACTCTCTCCATCCTGCTGGCTACCAGGTGGCAAGAGATCAGAAGGAGGAGACAGTGAAGTCAGGGTATTGGGTTAAGTGCTGGCCACATCCCTCACACCAAGGTGACAGTTCCTGTCGAGTGATGCTCTCTCTTCATGTCCTGAAACCATATTTCACTTGTTGAGGCCATGGGACACCACAGTGCCACTGTGATAGCTCAGGATTCTGCACAGATAAACCGCAGCATCGCGGTTACTTGTACAGACCCCAGTGATACAGGTGACAAGAAAATCCGAATAGAAGATGGACAGAGATCAGAGTAGAGCCAAAGTTGAGTGAGGACCTAGGACAGCACCAGGGATCTCCCATGTGGTTCTTGTTCACCTAAGTCAGTACCACACAGATTTACTGATTCTGTACACTCTGGTCAAGAAGATCCCCTGGTAGGAAATGGCAACCTTTTCCAATATTCTTGCCTGGAAAATTCCATAGACAGAGGAGCATGGCAAGCTACCGTCCTTGGGTGGCAAAGAGTCGGACACAGCTGAGTGACTGAGCACACACACACATACACACTCTGGTCCAAATGGGGTGTTGTGATGGAGACAGAGATGTCATAAACAAGCAGAGCAGGACTGTGACAGGTACCACATCGTGGTAAGAACAAAGTCCCAAGAGTGGATGGGAAAAAGAGTATTTAACTCTGCCTTAAAGCGAAGACTTCAAGGAGGAAATGACATTTGAAGGATGAGTAGAATTTTGCGGGCAGAAAGAGTGAAAAGACATCTAACTAGTAGGTAGGAACAAGGGTCAATTGCCCCCTAGATTCTCATATCTAAGTAGATTCAGACTACCCTTGTCCAGTTTCCTCTCAAGGGGACATTTAAGTCTCCAGACCTCGGGTTAAGTATGACAGCCTTGTTCTCATCCCTTGGCCCAGGACTAGAGGAGGCTAGTTTCTCTGCACATAAGTGCTAAGTCACTTCAGTCATGTCCGACTCTTTGTGATCCTATGGACTGTAGCCCACCAGACTCCTCTGTCAATGGGATTTTCCAGCAAGAGTATGGGAAGGGGTTGCCATTTCTTCCTCCAGGGGATCTTCCCAACCCAGGAATAAAATCCATGTCTCTATGTCTCCTGCATTGGCAGGTGGGTTCTTTACCACTAGTGCCACCTAGGAAGCCCAGTTTCTCTGCACAGCGAGACTTATTTTCCTGGCAGTCTTAAAGACAAGCTTCTGTCATATAACCTGTCTTGAGACCAGAATTCTAGAATTCTGCATTAACACATAAAACCACTCAACATATACATGCTTCATTAATGTTCAGATAAATAAATTCCACCCAAGGTAAGTGACACTGTCCCCTCTTAAACACAACTCCAGAGGGAATCAAGACTACGAAACCAGCTCAATCTTCCAACACGTTGAAGTTTATGCCTCTTCTTCTCTACAGAGTGGTGTGCAGCTCAGTGTGATCAAAAACAAAGTATTAGTCAAAAACAAGGTGGTCTTGGGCTCCTAAATGTCCAGAAAGCTGACCCTCTCTGGGGGATAAAAATGGTCACTGATGTTTGTGGTTGAGGATTTCTTAAATTGCTGTGATTTTATTCCCACCATCCCTACTCCAGAAGCTTAAGCAAAACAGTAGTTCTGGTGACCTATTTCCCAGAGAGACAGAGCTTTCTTTCCTCTGGAACTCACAGTGATAGAGATGCTGTCTTTGACTATATTTAATCCCTTAATTTTTACCCAGGGAATGGTAGTATTAGTCTAATAAACATGGCAGGTGTCTGGGCCAAGAGCAGGATTAGGGCTTGCATGTAGCCTGGGAGTCCAATAGATGTAGACTCAGTTCCCTGACTCACCAGCTGACCTTGGGCAATCCACTTGGCAAATCCATTCCTCAGTTTCTCCACTTATAAAACGAGGATAATCATAGTTCCCACCAGAGATACTCTTTGTCGGGACCTTTGATGTCAGTTTCCATGGACAAAGAGCTGCTATAATTATCCCGGGTGCAGTAATGAGGAAGGCAAAAAGCCAGACTGATTTTTATAAGATTTCTCAGGTACCTATTTCCGGCCGCTGTTTGTGAGTCATGGTGGACAATGAGTCCAACTTGTCATCTACAGTAACAGACTCCCACTGGTGGGGAGCAGAGTGCAAGCTTATGGATACTTTTTTCAAGCTTCCTAGATTTGAAGAGCTATGATGATTGAATGAGCTCCCCCAATGGCTCAGCAATAAAAAATTCACCTGCAAATGCAGGAGACACAGATACCAACCCTGGGTCGAGAAGATCCCCTGGAGGAGGAAATGACAACCCATTCCAGTATTCTTGCCTAAAAAAATCCCATGGACAGAAGAGTCTGGCGGGCTGTAGTCTGTGGGGTTGCAAAGAGTCGGACACAACTGAGCACACACACACGACGACTGAATGAAGGCAAACATGATCTTCAGAACCTGACATATTTCTTTTCCTTTGCTTATTTTTCTGTGACCTTGAACAAGTTGCTTATATTTTCTGAGCCTGAGTTCTTTAACCTGCTACTCGAGGCTGATGAAAGGATCAGTGAAGTAGTGTATGCACAGTGCCCACCACAAAACCTGAAACATTGTGGATACTGAAATGTTAATTTCTTCTCTTAAAAAAAAAAAAGATAGTTTTCTAGTAGTTTTAGGTTCATAACAAAATAAGAGTAAAAAGTACAGAGGGCTCCCATATATCCCACCCACAGCTTCCCCCACTATCAACTTCCCACGCCAGAGTGGTACATTGTTACAATCTATGAACCTTGATAATGAATGTTGAACAATGATAATGAACACTGACCTGTCATTCTCACCCAAAGCCCATAGTTTACATTAAGGTTCTCTCTTAGTATTGTACTTTCAGTAATTTTGGAAAATGTATTAATATAATGACAAGTATCCATTGTTAGAGTAGCATACAGATTAATATCAGGGCCCTGAAATTCCTCTGTGCTACACTTATTCATCCTTGCCTTCCCCCAACTCCTGGCAACTGATTTTTTTGATAGAATCACTCTGTATGTAGCCTTTTCAGATTGGCTTCTTTCACTTAGCCATACGCATTTAAAGTCCACCCCCATGTCATTTTGTGCCCTGATTAGCTCATTTCTTGAGAATACTGAATAATATTCGATTGGTTAGGGGCACCACAGTCTATTTTTCCATTTAGCTGTAAAAGAACATCTTAGTTGCTTCCAAGCCTCAGCAATAATGAATAAAGCTGCTATAAACATCGGTGTGCAGCTATTTTCAATTTCTTTGTGTAAATACCAAGGAACGAAATCTCTAGACTGCATTGTAAGAGTATGTTGAGCGATATAAGAAACTGCCCAACTGTCTCTCAGTGTGGCTGTACCATCTTGCACTCCCAACAGTGATGAATGAGAGTTCATATTGTTCTACATCCTCACCAGCCTTTGGTATTGTCAGGGTTTTGAATTTCAGTATTCTAATGGGTGTGTGGGCTTCCCTGTTGACTCAGTCAGTAAAGAATTCACCTGCAATGTGGAAGACCTGAGTTCGATCCCTGGGTTGGGAACATTCCCTGCAAGAGTGCATGGCAACTCGCTCCAGTATTCTTGCTGAGGAATCCTCGTGGACAGAGGAGTCTTGCTGGTTACAGTTCATAGGGTCTCAGAGAGATGGACATGACTGAGAGACTAAGCACGATGGGTGTGTACATCCTGTTTTTAGGCATCACAAATATTATGAGATCAACCTGAGAATCTCAAACAGTCTAACAAGAGACAGAGGGTGGCAGTACCCCCAAATATTAATATATCCCCAACCTCTAAATTTTACAGAGCAAATAACAGCTGATATTTATCTCACTTCCTGTCTTGATGGCATTGCAGTTCCTCTTTAGCCAAAGACTCCCTGTCAAGTATCAGCAGATGCACTCAGATCATGCCCAGAGCCAAAAGAAAGTGAGCAAAAGTTTAGAATTACACAGCCACCTGCTTTTCATTTATTTCATCTGAGACATCCTCAGAGTAAGAGTCAGATTCAGATTGGGCAAGGGTAGAAGTATTTCCACTCAGTGAAAGTCACATAAGCCAAGAGATTGAGAAAGGCTTGCTCTTGGGACAGGAAGATGAGGACAAGAATGGCAAAGACTCTAACTTGTCTAGACTGGAACTGGATCATGTCTAGCATCATCTAACTGGATTAGGATCCTCAGTGCTGACCAAAGATAGTTTAGAGGAGAGGTCTGTTCTTTGATCAATACACTTTGCACAGGGACCCCTGCTGAGATCTCATGGAACAAGCTTCCATCTCATTTGCTATGGTACATTGCTTCCATTAGCCTGTGGTGACAGCATTTTAGAACTTATTCAAATAAAATGGAAAACAGAGTTATGTCTATGCAGTTTAACTAAAATAGAGGCCAATTTGGGTGGCCGTTCAGTCCAAATATTTGACACTCCGGTTTTCTTTCTTTGTGTTTTTTGTTTATTTTAGTTTGTGTCTCTCCAAAACAAGGACATTGGAGAGAATAAAATCTTCAGTCCTTATTATTCTATGCAAAAATAATTTTTTCCTAAGGCAAGGTAAAATAACTTGTCTCATTTGACTACCCAGTATTTTGTGTATCATCTTAACCAGAAATTCAGATTAGTATATGACTTAAGGTCAAAAGGGAAGTTTATGACATAATCTAGGACAAGGACATGAGTCAAGCTCTTTGTCCAGGTTATTTGCCAGATTGAGTATTACTGGAAAAAATAAACAGCACATTATAATTGGAAAGGTAGCTGATTTTGACTGAAAATAAAAGAGATGACTGAAATTCATCTTTCCTCAGACCATGAGAGTAATTTGCCAAGCTTTATTAATGGGCATCTTCACATCCTTAGTAACCTTAATTGCTAATTAATTAAGAGATGATTGGATAAACAATAGATTGTACTACATAATGAAGATAGTGAAATTTACTGTCATGGTGCCTAATGAACGTTCTTTATCCTATGCCCTATTAATCTTTCAGTGCCTTGATTTCTGAAGTAAAGAAACCCAAGAGCCATTTTCTGAAAATTAGAGTTAAATCAGATCAGCATTAAAGGACTTCTGGGTCAAACTGTGTTGAGGGCCAGCCCCAGGCAATCATAATTTAATTAGAAGAGGAAAAAAAATCACAGCAAGTGAAACATCCTGCAATAATGACGAGAGCCTTAGTCTTAAAATCATAATGCCTATGTCTCATACATTTACTATTACAGACATTGTTGACAGATACTTTGATTTCTCTGAGCTTCACTTTTCTCCTCGGTAAAATGGAGATGACAAGTTCAGCTGAAAGTGATGGAGACACAAAATAAGAGCTGTCAAAACACGACAGAAGTTTGTATCTCTAACTTATAAAAGATCCAGAGGTAGACAGTCAAGAACTAATGGCAGCTCTGCTCCACAGACATTTCCAAGCCTAGATTCATTCTATCTTGTTTTGCTTCCAGTGCCAAGATTGCCTCATAGTCTAAAAAGACTGCTCCAACACCAGCCTTTATAACCACATTCTAGCCAATGGAAATAAATGCATAATGAAAAGGAACCAAAACATCTACACCAGATGACTACTAAGGGAAGATTTTTAGAAGCCTCCAGACAACACTCCGGCCTAAATCCCATTGACCAGAACTTAGACATGTGGCCACATCTGTCTGCAGGGAAGACTGGAAAATTTAGTGTTGTTCTGAACAGGATGGGAGTTTTTACCAGTGTATGAAAAATAGGGAGTGGAAATTGGAGGATACCTAACTGTCTCTAACCCAAGACATAGCTCAAAGGATTGTTATGAAAGGCCAGTGAAGTAATGGAAGTGACATAGCTAGCAAAGTGTCTGGCTCATATAGTCGATAACTGCTGGCTGAAGCTGACAGACAAAAAGAGAAAGTTCCTGGAAATGTTGAACCCTCTAAAGAGTAATGGAAGTGTGCTCCCTTAGAACCTACACATGCAAGGGGATTCAGATTTCCCAGGGGCACTGATGAGCCAGGGAATGGCCTGTCTGTGAACCAAGCTTCTCTCCAGGGCACCAGGAAGTGTGCACTGTCTTCTTCATCCAATTCCTCCTCATCTCTGATTGTATGGTTTTCTCTTTCCAAAATCTTCTCTTGCTCCTTTTTCACGTTGCCAAAAATGTTAAAGTGTTAATCTCTCAGTCCTGTCCACCTCTTTGTGACCTCATGGACTGTAGCCTGCCAGGCTCCTCTGTCCATGGGATTCTCCAGGCCATAATACTAGAGTGAGTAGCCTTACCTAGGATCATTTCAATATAAGATAAGTGCATAAGAATCTGACGTAAACACTTAATTTGATCTCAAGTTGTTTTAGTAAAAGCAAAGAACTCAGAAAGAGGGAGGTAGTCATTGTACTATGTGCTATACTCATCAGAACACAGCAGGGAATACTGGATTCAGTCCTAGTAATCTCACTTTGGGGGCAAAGGAGAGCAGACAGAATGGGGTGGGGCCAATAAAACAGGTCTGCTCCCTTCTTCAATACACCAGGAAATGTGACTGGACACCTGCTATGGTCCATACATGTATACACAGAGCTGGTTGAGACACTAATGCTTCTTTTAGAAATTGACATTCTAGTGAAGATGCCAATGTGTTGACATACAGTATCACAAAACGTACAGGGTTATATTGAATAGCAGATCTGTGTTTTTGAGGTTTATGGAGTCACAAAATAAAGTATAAAGAGGTGACTCCTGTGTTAGGAGTGCTGTTCTGAATCTCTGTGTTGTTCAGTTGCTAAGCTGTGACTCTTTTGGGACCACATGGACTGCAGCCCACCAGGCTCCTTTGTCTGTGGGATCTCCCAGGCAAAAATAGTGGAGTGGGTTGGGCTGCCATTTCCTTCTCCAGGGGATCTTCCTGACCCAGGAATCAAAGTTATGTTTTAGAAAGATGACCCTCATGGCAGAAGTGGTGAGACCCTTCTGGTAACAGAAATGGAGAAGAGGCATGTATTAAGAAACAGTCAGAAAGTAGAAACATGAGATTGTTTAAATATGAGGATAGGGAGAGAAAGATATCCAGGATAACTCTAACTTAAAATGTGAGAAGAGGATGAGATAGCATAGAAAGTTTAGCTTCAGAAAGAAGACTTCTGGGACCTGTTATTTCTATGTAAAAGGACTTTATCTCATGAAAAAAGTGCTGGGTTTCTTTTGTGTGGCACCAAAGGTTAAATCTAGGACCAGGGCTGGAAATTAAGAAAAAATTTTCTTGCATGACAGGAAGAATTTTCTGAGATTTATTGCTTGTTGTTCAGTCGTCAAGTCATGTCTGACTCTGCAGCTCCATAACTGCAGCACACCAGGCTTCCCTGTTCCTCACCATCTCCCAGAGTTTGCCCAAGTTCATGTCCATTGCATCAGTGATGCCATCCAACCATCTCATCCTCTGTCACCCTCTTCTCCTCTTGCTTTCAATCTTTCCCAGCATCAGGGTCTTTTCCAGAGAGTCAGCTTTTCGCATCAGGTGGCCAAAGTATTGGAGCTTCAGCTTCAGCATCAGTCCTTCCAATAAGTAGCAGGGTTGATTTCCTTTAGGATTGACTGGTTTGATCTCCTTGCTGTCCAAAGGACTCTCCAGAATCTTCTCCAGCCCCACAGTTTGAAGGCATCGATTTATTGCTATCCAAAAACTAACACAAATGTTCTGCAGAAGATGGTGAGTTTATCAAGACAGAAACCAGGAAGACATTGGACAGCTATCCTGGAGGACATATATAGAGGGTGAATGCCCGCCCCTCATCTTGCCTCTTCTGGTAGCATCCCTGCCTGTCTTTGGAGAACCACTCCTTCTCCCTCTCAATATGTGTGATTCAGATAAGGTGCTCCACACTCTTGCTCCAAGGGTGGTCCTGTGGTCCAAGTTTGCACAGTGAAGTGTCTCATAAAAGGCCATGAAGTGAGCACATACTCCTAATCAGGCACATCAGGCCCCTCATCAGATTCTGAAAAGGAATCATAAGGAAGATTCATACTCTTTATGGGGAACAGCTTGTGGTAGTAGACAGAAAATGGATGTGGGGTTACCCTGGGGGCCTCCCAGCCACAACCTATTAACTGTGGTCTGGAAATAAAAGCGACACAGAGAAAAGCCAAGTGGAGATGAGGAAAGAGAGATTGAGACAAAGAGAAAGTGAGATTAAAGATTCAGAGAGCGAGAGAGAGGTTAAGAGAGAGGGAGAGAAAGAAATAGAGGGAGCGGAGAGAGAAAGGAATAGGGAGAGTGAAATCCAAAGACATTTTCTTTTTTAAAAAAAATTTTTGTTTCATTTATTTATTATTTTTGGCTGTGTTGGATCTGATTTCAGTATTGATCACCTGGTGATGTCCACGTGTAGAGTCTTCTCTTGTGTTGTTGGAAGAGGGTGTTTGCTATGACCAGTGTGTTCTCTTGGCAAAATTCTATTAGCCTTTGCCTGCTTCATTCTGTACTCCAAGGCCAAAGTTGCCTGTTACTCCAGGTGTTTCTTGACTTCCTACTTTTGCATTCCAGTCCCCTATAATGAAAAGGACATCTTTTTTGGGTGTTAGTTCTAGAAGGTCTTGTAGATCTTCATAGAACCGTTCAACTTCAGCTTCTTCAACATTACTTGTCGGGGCATAGACTTGGATTACCATGATATTGAATGGTTTGCCTTGGAAACGAACAGAGATCATTCTGTCATTTTTGAGTACTGAATTTCAGACTCTTTTGTTGACTATGATGGCTATTCCATTTCTTCTAAGGGATTCTTGCCCACAGTAATAGATATAATGGTCATCTGAGTTAAATTCACCCATTCCAGTCCATTTTAGTTCTCTGATTCCTAAAATGTTGATGTTCACTCTTGCTATCTCCTGTTTGACCACTTCCAAGTTGCCTTGATTCATGGACCTAACTGAAGAAGGCGATGGCACCCCACTCCAGTACTCTTGCCTAGAAAATCCCATGGACGGAGGAGCCTGGTAGGCTGCAGTCCATGGGGTCGCAAAAACTCGGACACGACTGAGCGACTCGACTTTCACTTTTCACTTTCCTGCACTGGAGAAGGAAATGGCAAACCACTCCAGTGTTCTTGCCTGGAGAATCCCAGGGACATGGGAACCTGGTGGGCTGCCATCTGTCAGGTTGCAGAGTCGGACACGACTGAAGTAACTTAGCAGCAGCAGCATGGACCTAACATTCCAGGTTCCTATGCAAACTACTTTCTTCTTAAATGGAAGAAAGTAGGGAAAACCACTAGACCATTCAGGAATGACCTAAATCAATTCCCTTACGATTATACAGTGGAAGTGAGAAAAAGATTCAAGGAATTAGATCTGATAGACAGAGTGCCTGAAGAACTATGGATGGAGGTTCATGACATTGTGCAGGAGACAGGGATCAAGACCATCCCCAAGAAAAAGAAATGCAAAAAAGCAAAATGGTTGTCAGAGGAGGCCTTACAAATAGCTGAGAAAAGAAGAGAAGCAAAAAGCAAAGGAGAAAAGGAAAGATATACCCATTTAAATGCAGAGTTGCAAAGAACAGCAAGGAGAGATAAGAAAGCCTTCCTCAGTGATCAGTGCAAAGAACTAGAGGAAAACAATAGAATGGGAAAGACTAGAGATCTCTTCAAGAAAGTTAGAGATACCAAGGGAACATTTCATGCAAAGATGGGCAAAATAAAGCACAGAAATGGTGTGGACCTAACAGAAGCAGAAGATACTAAGAAGAGGTGGCAAGAACACACAGAAGAACTATACAAAAAAGATCTTCATGACCCAGATAATCACGATGGTGTGATCACTCACCTAGAGCCAGACATCCTGGAATGTGAAGTCAAGTGAGCCTTAGGAAGCATCACCCTGAACAAAGCTAGTGGAGGTGATAGAATTCCAGTTGAGCTATTTCAAATCCTAAAAGATGATGCTGTGAAAATGCTGTACTCAATATGCCAGCAAATTTGGAAAACTCAGCAGTGGCCACAGGACTAGAAAAGATAAGTTTTCATTCCAATCCCAAAGAAAGGCAATGACAAAGAAAGTTAAAACTACCACACGATTGCACTCATCTCACATGTTAGCAAAGTAATGCTCAGAATTCTCCAAGTGAGGCTTCAACGGTACATGAACTGTGAACTTGCAGATGTTCAAGCTGGATTTAGAAAAGGCAGAGGAACCAGAGATCAAATTGCCAACATCTGTTGGATCATCAATAAAGCAAGAGAGTTTCAGAAAAAATATCTATTTCTGCCTTATTGACTATGCCAAAGCTGTTGAATGTGTGGATCACAACAAACTGTGGAAAATTCTTAAAGAGAGGGAATACCAGACCACCTGACCTGCCTCCTGAGAAATCTGTATGCAGGTCAGGAAGCAACAGTTAGAACTGGATGTGAAACAACAGACTGGTTCCAAATTGGGAAAGGAGTACGTCAAAGCTGTATATTGTCGTATCCTGCTTATTTAACTTATATGTAGAGTACATCAAGAGAAACACTGGGCTGGATGAAGCACCAGCTGGAATCAAGATTGCCGGGAGAAATATCAATAACCTCAGATATGCAGATGACACCACCCTTATGGAAGAAAGTGATAACAAACTAAAGAGCCTCTTGATGAAAGTGAAAGAGGAGAGTGAAAAAGTTGGCTTAAAACTCAACATTCAGAAAACTAAGATAATGGCATCCGGTCCCATCACTTCATTGCAAACTGATGGGGAAACAGTGGAAACAGTGACAGACTTTTTTGGGAGGGGGATCCAAAATCACTGCAGATGGTGACTGCAGCCATGAAATTAAAAGACTCCTTGGAAGAAAAGTTATGACCAACCTAGACAGCATATTAAAAAGCAGAGACATTACTTTGCCAACAAAGGTCCGTCTAGTCAAAGCCATGGTTTTTCCAGAAGTCATGTATGGATGTGAGAGTTGGACTATAAAGAAAGCTGAGTGCCGAAGAATTGATGTTTTTGAACTGTGGTGTTGGAGAAGATTCCTGAGAGTCACTTGGACTGCAAGGAGATCCAACCAGTCCATCCTAAAAGAGATCAGTCCTGAATATTCATTGGAAGGACTGTTGCTGAAGCTGATACTCCAATACTTTGGCCACCTGATGCAAAGAACTGACTCATTGGAAAAGACCCTAATGCAGGGAAAGATTGAAGGCGGGAGGAGAAGGCGACGACAGAGGATGAGATGGTTGGATGGCATCACCGATTCAATGGACATGAGTTTGAGTAAACTCCAGGAGTTGGTGATGGACAGGGAGGCCCGGCATACTGCAGTCCATGGGGTCACAAAGCATCAGACAGGACTGTGCTACTGAACTGAACTGAACTGAACTGTGTTGTGTCTTCATTGCTGCTCTTGGCCTTTCTCTAGTTGAGGTGAGCAGGGGCTACTCTCTAGTTGCGTTGCACAGGCTTCTCAGTATGGTGGCTTCTCTTGATTTCCGGCAAGGGCTCTAGAACTCAGGGGTTTCAGTAGCTGCGGCTCCCAGGCTCTAAAGGAAAGGCTCGTAGTTGTGGTGCCTGGGCTTAGTTTCTCTGGGGCATGTGGAATCCTCCCAGACCAGGGGTCAAACTCGTGTTCCCTGCATTGGCAGGCAGATTCTTTACCATTTGACCATGAGGGACTTCCCAAAGACCTTTTTCAAGAGAAGCCTTTTGTATAGGTACCCCTCAGGCAGGTTGCACCCCAGGAGTTCACCACTATATGAAATCTAAGAAAGAAAAAACCTTTTGTAATCTTTAGCCAGTCAGTTTGAGATAGGTTTATTATTATTTCACCCCCAAAGAATCCTTATTGTAGATATTGTATAGGAAATCCAAGCATAAAATGAGAAGCAACTTCCAGACAAAAGAGCGATGTCAATGAAGCTTCAAGATCAGTCTATTTTTATAACAACTGGCATCTTCAGGTTAAAAAAATAAAAAATAATATTTGACATGCTAAAAAGATGAAAATAAACCTGGACAATAATAGTAACAAAGAAACCCTTCATCATAATGGTACTTAGAGAATTTACCAAGCACCTCTCGGGGCGTCAAAGAGGAACACATTTCTCTACTGGTTCCAGTGATTATTTTTAAAATTATACTACTTCCTTTCAGGAATTTACTAACAGGAAAAAAAGAAAGGAAGAAAGAAAGAAAAAACACTAAAAGCAGAAAAAGCTTCCAAACATAAAACAACTGAATTGGAATATATATATATATATATACATATACATATACATATTCCATGTATATATGGAGCAAAAACCATGTTTTAATTCTAAGTACTTTGGACCTTGCAAGCATCATAACATCCTGGTGTGAATCTTCCTCATTAAGGATGCCTCTCAGTGCCTTTTAGCACCTCTTCCCAAGACCGATAGCATACTAAGGAGAACCAAAACCTTCTTTATTACACCACTGGATCATTCTTTTAATAGAGGATATAATCTCATTACAAGCTCTAGTAGTCACCTAGATTACAATCTTAATTGCCAGTATAGGTAAAAGTGTAATAATATAAGTTTATCTTTTTTTTTTTTGTAACAGCATAATTAAAGAAGAAACTTTTTTCTGTAAGCAAGTCTTCTTGGCATCAAGTTATGCTGACTTTTCCCCACATTTAAATGTGAAATTTCTGTGGTATCAATTCTTGGGAAACTACACAGTATTTTAAGGATTCTCTTACATTTTAGCACAGTCATGAAGCAGATCACTCTCTCCGCTCCCAAATGCTCTCGTTCCTTCCTTCTCATCAAACACTGCCATGTAAACATTGACAGAAAATGAACTTGGGAAGCAGAAGGTCTGTGCTCATGGGTTGGAGTTTCATTGCTTTCTACTTCTGTTGACCTTGAGTCAGCAGAATGTTCAGAGACTCAGTTTTCTTCATCCATTATATGGGACTGTAAATGCCTACTATATATGTGGACCCAATGAGGAAAAAACATGTAAGTGTTCTTCTCAAATCGTACACTATTATACCACTCTAAAATGAGTTTTTTATCAAGGGCTGGCTACGAGTAATACATTGAGGTGATAGAGTTATCTACTTTTCACTCTTCTAATACAGATCTAGGAGTTTGAAGGGACCTTAAGGACTCTTCCTCTTATAGTTTCTTTTTTTCCTATGGGTTTTATTTTTAATTAATTTTTTAATTAATTTTTATTGGAGCATAGTTGCTTTACAATGTTAATTTCTACTGTACAGTACAGTGAATGGGCCATACAAATACATATATCACTTCCCTTTCAGACTTCTTTCCCATTCACAGTATATCCCACAGTATATTCAGTAGAGTTCCCTGTGCTATACAGTATGTTCTTATTAGTTATCTATTTTATGCATAATAGCAATAGTGTATGTGTGTCAATCCCAGTCTCCCAATTCCTCCCACCCCTTCCTCCCCGCCCTTGGTATCCATATATTTAAAGCCAATGTCAAGCTACTATAGCAGAAGCAATTTGAGAATGCAGCCTGAAATAGTAAGGCCAAAAATGGAACTCAACCTTAGAGTCTTGGGCAGGAAGGTATTAACAGGTATGAATAAAGTTCGGAAATGGAACATACATGAGCTAGTGATGGAAATCAGGTCAAGATGGAGGAATGAACATATGCTCAATACAGAGTATGAAGGTGATATCCAGGAGCTGGGAGTGGGTTAGAACCAGGGATCATGAGACAAGAGACACCGGGATCTGGATGGGAGAGGAAGATCCTCAGGACTTGGTAAAGTTTTGGAACACATCTGGGTTATTAAACTTTTGGATATTGAAGGCCCCCAGGTGAATCAGAACAAGTTCTCAAGTCATTAGTACTTTCTGTACACCCCTAGCTCAGGAAAGATCCAGGAGACTCAATTTGAATGACTGCATGAACTTTTAGTCATATAATTACAGATGACTTCAAATTTCTCTAACTGCTTTTCTTGCTCTTCCCTCTTTCTGACTCTAATACTGGTACTCAATGCATAGTCAGGATGGAGCACAGCCCCCAGCAAAAGATTAATAACTATAAACTTAAATATCTCATGTGCCATGCACTGAGCTTAGCAAGCAAAATATGAAACTGAAAAGACAGGCATGGCTCCTCTCTCACAGAATGCATGGCTGACCGTGGAGATAGGCACTTAGAAGCAATTCTTTTAAGTAATCTTTCACTACTGTTAGTAATCCACTGAGAGTGGAATGGGGTAGACACAAAGAGGAAGACAGTTCGCTGGGATGGGATTGATGGACACAGATGCAGCAGCTGGAGGATGTGCCTGGTTAGAGACCCCAGCCCTCAGAAGCATGGCAAGTACAGTCAAGCTCAATCCAGTCATTGGACCTAAGAAAGATTTTCACTGGGGATGAGCATGAGACTTCAGCTTATAGAGTGCATGTGTGCATGCTCAGTCACTCAGAGTCGTGTCAGACTCTTGTGGCCCTGTGAACTATAGCCCACCGGTCTCCTCTGTCCACGGAGTTTTCCAGGCAGGAATACTGGAGTGGGTTCCCATTTCCTCTTCCAGGGGATCTTCCTGACCCAGGGATCGAACCTGCAGCTCCTGCACTGCAAGCAGTTTCTTTACCATCTGAGTCACCTGGGAAGCCCCTTATAAAGGGTGAAGCAGAGCAAAGGTACCATGAATGGTCACATCAGGGAGCTCAGCTCCAAAGACCTCAATTCACAGCCTTGCAACCAAGAAGGCAGGGCAGCAGATGTTAGCCAAGGACCTAAGCAGTCCAGCCGAGAAAGGTTAGCTGTCCCTCCTCTCAGTTTGGGGATCAGTTAGGGCAGCTAAGTTAACCAAGGGGATTTTTCTAGGATAAGACATGGAGGGGAGAACAGAATTGAGCTACACCAAGGTTAAGCTGGCCTATATGGTTGGCAGTCATGTAGGAGAATCAACAATAACCTAACTAAGTTTTCCTGGACATCTACATGTCCTCAGCACTATCTTAAGATACACATATACCTTAAAATAAAACATATTCAACATGTATCTTAGATTAGATATTCGTGTGTGTGTGTGTGTGTGTGTTTAGGAGCATTCATTTAATCATCATAGCAAACCTATAAGACAGGTACTATATTATTGCCATTTGACAGATGAGAAAACTGAGACTCACAGAGGTCAGATAGCTGCCAAAGGTCAGATAGCTAGAAATGGGGCTGGGGCACAAACCAGGCAATTTAGTTCCAGAGCCCATGAGAACGAGAGCCTTGGGAAGCGAGAGACAGTTAATCACCAAGGACCTAAGCGGTCCAGCCGAGAAGGGTTAGCAGAAGTGTCCCTCCTCTCAGTTTGAGGATCAGCACATTTTGCTGTGCTTATGGGTCCTGGGGTATATAGCCATCCTCTCAGGAATAATGTGACAGAAACCTAATTCTGAACCCAATGGTTCATGAAACCAGGGCTGCTGATACCATGGCTTCTGTCAATCTAGAAAGCCCTGGAATAACCTACATCTCACTGGATGCTTCTGAGAAGCGACTGGAGTGAGGCCAGCTGACCGGTCTTGACAGGGGCCTCAGGCAGCATCAACACAAATAACAATTCTGAATTGGAGTTAATGTGCATCTAGCTTTGGTCAACTGTCCCAGAAATCGAATTCAGGTCCAAAACAACTAGCCTATATTAACCTTTTACATCTCCAAATTGTAGCCTTAATCTCTTTCCATCAGCTCACTTATAATTGCATCAGAGACCCCACAAACCTATCATTATTCCTCTCTGAGGCCCTGAGGCAAATCATTTGTGTGCTCTCTGATTGAGTGCCCTGCTAGTCAAGTGCAGAAAAGGGAAAAACCTTCCTCACCACAGTGCTGTGAGAATTCACAGGTTGCTTACATACTGTGCTTTGAAGGTATATTATTCCCTTCAAAGAAAACTTGCCCCTTGATTATCAGGCTGCATGGGGTGTAGGAGGAAAGGGAAAGCCAAGGTTTGTCACTGATTCTTGCTAACATAAACCTGTCATTTATTGATAATAATAATAATAATAATTCTTGCACTCTTATTATCTGTCAGATACTGTCCCAGATGCTAAGGAGACATCAGTGAGCAAATCTCATCTTCAAACAGCCCTGAAGCAGCTGATTGGCTACTCAGAGCAGTAGTTCTCCATCCTGGTTCCAAACTGCAATAGTCTTTTTAAAAATCCCATGCTCAGTGACCTCGCCTTAGGCCAATTAAGTCAGATCTATGAAAGTAGGACCCTGGCATTTGTATTTTTCAACCTTCCTAAATGAGTGTGTTCCCTAGAAAGGCTTGAGAACTACTGGTCTAGAACTAATGAATCATCCTTTCCCTCTGCCCTGGGCAGAGCATTTGTTCGAATACTTGATTTCAGTTGTAGGTGACCCTTGGCATCTGCGAGAAAGATCCCCTTGTCATTTTGTCTAAATAAGAGTCAAGTGGACATTTGTAGCTTCTTGAGGCATGGATTGGAATTCTGGAGTTGGAAGGCTGAGTGTAGAAATGAAGTCATCACCTAGTGACCCAGCCTGGGCAACTCTTGGGCATCCATGACTCTGAAGAAGGGATTCACATCAATTTTCACATTCTCTGTGCATTAGAGATCAATTAATACATAGGGGTGGGATGGACATGTTTTCCTTTGATTTACCTGGATTCTTTCTTGCAAGGATTCCTCTCTACCATTTGAAGAATTCCTCCTCCTCCCTCTTTATATATTCATGTGGTTTTTGATAGGGTTACCCTCAGCCTCTTGGCTCCAAAAGCTATAACCTGCCCCCAGGTCAGGCTAATGTGTGATGCTGTATATATACTCTGCCTATGACCTACACCAGGCCAGTTAATGTCCATTGTAAAGTTTTGCTAGAACAATCAGACATCATATTTGTCCCTGGTTACTCACCTGGCATATGGTAATAGAGTTGCTGGTTCTGGTGGACTTAGCCATCAACTGGGGAAATTCTAACTGAGAATAAAGTCAGAGCGTGTTCCTGATGATCTGATTTGAACACCTCGATCCAGATGGGCTTAAACATCTATTCTTGATCTTTTCATTTGAGTTGATAATTTTCCAGTTTTGGTATAGCTTATCTGAACTCGATTTCATCTCTTATAATCAAAAGAGTGCTCAGTATACAAGTGAATGAATTATCTGCTTCCTTACTCTTCAAGTTGTTGTTGTTTGATCACTAATTCGTGTCCAACTCTTGCGACCCCATGGACTATAGCCCACTAGGCTCCTCTGTCCATAAGACAATTCCATGTCCCATTCTTGTCCAGGCAAGAATTCTTGTCCAGGCAAGAATTCAATACTGGAGTGGGTTACCATTTCCTTCTCCAGTGGCTCTTCCTGACCTAGGGATCAAACCCATGTCTCCTGCATTGCAGGTGGATTCTTGACCACTGAGCTACCTGGGAAGCCCTACTCTTCAAGTAAGAAAACTGAAAGGAAACAAGCATGGCTTCCCCACTTGCCTTCAAAATTATTGAGGATATGGTGACAACTGAAAGCAGTCATCTGTTTGTTGAAAAAAACTTTTCCCAAAGTATGCTCCCCAGAATATTAAATTTTCCCATATTCAAACCAGTTTAGGGTAAAACTGTTAAAAGATATGTACAGGTCAGAATTTCTCAAAACTTAGTGTATCCATGAGAACCCTAAATCTGTCCCAAGAACTGGAATATGCTGCATTTTCCCAGTGTATTTAAGTACAGGGCTCTTTTCTGGTCCTGTGTCTCCTGGGACTAGAGCTTTGGAGGCAGGGTCACTCAAGCTGCAGCCTAAAGAATGTTCTTCCCTCTTCCCGAAACACTCTCTCCACATGCTCACTTCCAAGCCTGTCCAGTAACTACTCAGCCATCATGCCTCAGCTGAAATATTATTTTTTTCCAGAAAGTCTTTAACAGAACCGCTATTGTCACCACCCTCCAAATCCCAGGAGATGGTTATTTATACTTGTTTGTTCTCTTCAACTTAATACTTCCTCTTTTACAGTATTTAACACGGAGAGTTATTATTATTGAACCATTCCACACTTAGAATGCATGGAGTCCATTCTACACTATGGCCCCCAGTGTCCCTCAGCTACTTGTCTCCATGCCCTTCTATGGCACCTCTCATAATGAATCATGGTTGGCCCAATAAACTATGGCAGAAGTGAAGATATGTGACTCCCAAGGTTAGGGCATAAAAGGCATTGAGGTTTCTGCCTTAGGTTCTTGAATTGCTCCTTCCAGCAAAAGTCAGTCACCACGCTGTGAGGACACTCAGGCAACCTTGTGGAAAGGCACCAAAGTCCCTGGCCAAAAACCAGTACCACTTACCAGTCCTGTGAGAGAGCCAACTTGGACGGGGATCCCCTAGTAAAGACGTCAGAAGAATGAAGCTCCAGGCAACATCTGACTACAGTCCAGTAGGAGACCACTAAAAGATCTGTCTACCTGTGCTGGTGCTGGTGCTAAGTCGCTTCAGTCGTGTCCGACTCTGTGCAATCCCATAGACGGCAGCCCACCAGGCTCCGCCATCCCCGGGATTCTCCAGGCAAGATCACTGGAGTGGGTTGCCATTTCCTTCTCCAATGCATGAAAGTGAAAAGTGAAAGTGAAGTCGCTCAGTCATGTCTGACTCTTCGCAACCCCATGGACTGCAGCCTACCAGGCTCCTCCATCCATGGGATTTTCCAGGCAAGAGTACGGAGTGGGGTGCCATTGCCTTCTCCGCTGTCTAGCTGACTCTTTCCCAAATGTCTAACCTGCAGAAACTATGAGATTATAAATTCCTGAAAACTGAATTGCTTGCTATTGTACTACACTCTCCCCCACACCCAGGTGGCGCTAGTAGTAAAGAATCTGCCTGCCAATGCAGGAGACTCAAGAGACACGTGTTCGATCCCTGGGTCGGAAAGATCCCCTGGAGTAGGATGCGGCAACCCACTCCAGCATTTTTGCCTGGGAAATCCCATGGACAGTGGAGCCTGGCGGGCTGCAGCCCATGGGACTGCAAAGAGTTGGACACTACTGAAAGACTGAGCACACACACAGACACTCCACAACACACATGCATAGGGTGAGTGCACACACAATACAAGGATCCCGATTACAGCACTGGAAACATAGAAGGCACTCAACATTATAAACTGGATACGTAGCAACTAATGAACAAAATAAATTCTCTCTCTATATATATATAAATATATATATAGAGAGAGAATTTATTTTGTTACATATATACTATATATATATACAATTTATATATATATACATGCTGTGTGCTTAGTTGCTCAGTCATGTCTAACTCTCTGTGACCCCATGAACCATACAGTCCATGGAATTCTCCAGGCCAGAATACTGGAGAGGGTAGCCTTTCCCTTCTCCAGGGAATCTTCCCAACCCAGGGATCAAACCCAGGTCTCCCTCATTGCAGGTAGATTCTTTACCACAAGGGAAGCCCAAGAATACTGGAGTGGGTAGCCTATCCCTTCTCCAGTGGATCTTCCTGACCCAGGAATCGAACTGGGGTTTCCTGCATTGCAGGATGATCCTTTACCAACTGAGCTATCAGGAAAGCCTATATATATATATACATATATATATATCAATACACAAGTATATTGGCTTCCCAGGTGGCTCAGTGATAAGGAATCTGCTGGCCAAGCAGGAGGCATGGGTTTGCTCTCTGGGTCGGCAAGATCACCAAAGGAGGAACTGTCAAGACACTCCTTCTTGCCTGGGAAATCCCATGGACAGAGGAGCCTGGTGGGCCACAGTCCGTGGGGTCTCCAAAGAGTTGGCCATGACTTAGCAGCTAAACACATACACAAGTGTATACAGATGTAGTGGCTGACAGATAATTTGGATTACGAAGTAAGAGAGGAGAAACATTCCTTCTAAGTTATTCAATACTTAAATCCTTACAACACTCTCAAGTAAAAATTCAAATATCTCACTGTGACAATGCCCCAAACTAGGAAATCTGGGAGCCCTCATTTTGGCATCAGAGCTGCATGGTTCCAGGCAAGTATCATACCCTCCCTGGGTTCAGCCCCCTGTGATAGAAGCGAAGGAGTCAGACTAAGTTATCTTCAAAGGTCTTGTCAGCTCTAATATCCAATCATGCCAGCTCAGCGGAGGTCAGGCACAAATAGAGCCAGAGCAAGGTGGGAGCGGAGCTCAGCTTGACTTACACAGGGTCCTTTGTGACAGAAGGACAGAAGAATGGAAGGGAGACTACGTCACCTGCTAAAATCCCATCTGGGACTGGATTTCGGTCTTGGATTGGGCAGAACTGATAAATCCCCGGTCTGTAGGAAGCAGACAGACGCTGTCAGGACAATTGTCAGATCTCTGGAGCATGCCAGCCTCCCAGGCTTGTGTTGGTGGTGCTGGTGGCCTTGGGTCAAGGAGACGGTGGCCGTGTGGTCATCCACAGGCAGACTTTGGTGCCCTAAGTCTTGGGGTCAGTCCTCAGAATGGCTCCTGCCAACGGTCTCACACAGTCAGCTCTTAGCAGAAACAACAGCTGCTTTCTAAGAACACAGTGTAGCTTTTAGGCAGTCTGCCTAGAAATTCTTCTGCACCGAATTCCTGGAAGAGGCAGCCCGATTTTTTCCACACCCAAGGCTCAGAGGAGCCCAGCTGACCAGAGAGCCAAGAACTGCACCTGATGAAACGGCATCTGCACCACCCAGGCTGGCCTGGGGGTGGAGGGGGAGGTTCTGCAAAGATCTGGTGAATGTGACCCAGGGAAGCAGAGCCCACCATCTTCCTTCATGTTATATTGGGAGAGGACAGTGGGGACTAGAGTTGGGGGCATAATTTTTGCTGAGTACTTGCTTCATGTCGGGTCCATTACATTTGTATCTTGTTTAGTTCTTCTAAGAGTCCCAAAAGGTATACATATTTTTATTCATTTTGGGATTCACAGAATAGTGGATTGAGTACCCAGATGGTCTTGTCCCAGTTCGTGTCCTCTAAGCACCATTAGGCTATCTTGCTTCCTAAACAGAATCACTGAGGATGTGAGTGCATGTGTGGGTGTGTACATATGGCACAGAGAAAAGGGTAGAGAAACAGACACATTCTAGAGCAGAGGTTGGCAAACCATGGCCCGTGGGCCGATCCAGCAGGCCACTTGACTTCGTAAAGTTTTACTGGAATACTGCCATGCTGAGTAAAGTTACTGTCCTAGGGGTTTTCTCACACTGTGGCCTGAAGGAGTCAGTGGCATTTTAATTGAAAAGAGCTGCCACCCTAACCCATTCTGTGGGGTGATTGAACTACTCACTAGGGCAAGAAAAAATGTTGATGAAGCTGAATCAGTGGGAAGTGTCCCAATGCCCAGCCATCCTCCTTTCCACCGCTAGCCTGCAAGCCCAGAGCACAAAGCCCTCCAGCAGAATTCTTGAGATCAAAGTGCAAGGGAAGCGGGAATATCAGAGGTTGAAACCACAGAAGGACTCCAAAGATCAACATCTTTCAGCAGAAATAAAAGCTTTGAGAAGGCGAGCAACTGGCCCGAAGGCACATGGCCATGATGGGGCAAAAGCTGTCATCCACATTCCCAAAGCCCAGTGCAGAGCTTACTCCAAGTCTGAGCAGAGATGCTCAGAGGCAAACAAGAAACCTCTCAGCGGCACCTGATCTCTGCCCTAAAAGCACAATATGGGCCTGGGTCAGTGTTTCCCAACCTTCAGACATTTCTGAAACACCTTTACAATTTTGACAGATCTGTGACCTGCACATACCGGCACTGATTTCATATATTTGAGTCACTTTGGTCTTAATTTACTATATAAAAAAAAAAAACAAACCATTGCCATAAATGTAAAATCAGCAATAGTCACACTAAATAGAAAAGTCTATGTGAATACAGCAAAGCTATTCAATTCCAGGTGGATAACATGACTCGCTCTGCTCCTGAGACCTTTTCATTCCTCCTTTAGAAAGAATGGAGCAAATGTTGGAAAGGCTTTAGGAACAACACCAAACTGAGAATTTCTCCAGAAGGACAGAAAGAGAATTTTTAAAAGTATAACTTTCTCACAATCTCATACCATTAGTAGTCGTCTCCCCAGACATCTGGGAAACACTGAAACCAGACAGTCTGATTTCATGAGAATTACAAAGCCAGCCAAAGAGTTGGGAAGAGGGAGCAGAAAACAAGAAAGATTCCCTTCCTAAAATGGATTAAATCCCTCTAGCTTTCTTGTTGGAGCCTCATGCATAGCAGACACATGATCAATATTCGTTAACCCCAATGGAAATGACATTGTATACTAGGTGGAGTTTGGTCATCAGAGTCAGACCTAACTTTGGATCCTGATTACCATTTTTTGATTCCATGACTTTGGGTAGGCTATGTATCCTCTCTGAGTCTGTCTTCTCCCTTACTAAAAGAATGGGCAGATTTGTGGGGGAACGATGAGGGGAAGGGATATTAAGGAGTTTGGGATGGATGTGTATACACTACCAGGGAAGTGTTAGTCTCTCAATCATGTCCGACTTTTTGCAACCCGATGGACCATAGCCCACCAGGCTCCTCTGTCCATGGGCTTTCCCAGGCAAGAATACTGGAGTGGGTTGCTATTCCCTTCTCCGGGCGATCTTCCTAAACCAGGGACTGAACCCAGGTCTCTAGCATTGCAGGCAGATTCTTTACCATCTGAGCTACCAGAGAAGCCCAATGTATACACTGCTATACTTAAAATGGATAACCAACAAGAACCTACTGTATACCACATGGAACTCTGCTCAACATTATATGGCAGCCTGAATGAGAGGAGGATTTGAGGGAGAATGGATACATGTGTATCTATGGTTGAGTCCCCGAAACTATCACAACATTGCTTGTTAATTGGCTATACCCCAAGACAAAATTAACAGTTTAAAAAATTAAAAAAAAAAGAATAGGAGGTTTGTAGCCACATGGATGGACCTAGAGATGATCGTACTAAATGAAGTAGGCCAGAGAGAGGAAGACAAGCATCTTCCTTGTCCGATGTGTTTGATGCTACAGCCCTCTTCTTCTTGCTCTACCACAAAACAGCTGAATTTTATCTCCTTCACAGTCTCCGTTGTTGGGTCAGAGATCAAGCCCCTGCTTCCTGGCTAATGAGAATAATCGGTCCTCATCCCCTTCAGCACATCCTTGCATGTGTCTGCTACAGTCTGAACACCTCACCTGGCTCAGCCTTGTCTGTAGGCTCACAAGACTCATCTTTCTCAACCTCTGCACATAAATCCAACTCCCCAAACCTTTTATCACTCTCTACTGCTCTCCTTTGAACTGCTTCCAATCCCTCAGCATCTGCCAGGATGTCCAGGACCAATGGCAGTCTGCCAGAAGGTCCGGAACCCACACCAACACTGAGTAGAGTGCATTGTGAATTCAAGTCTGATTCCAGCGATGAGAGGACGCCAACCATGGTTCAAGGTGAAAAGGGAGAGCATGTGGAAAACCTTGAAAAGTGTTGCTCAACTAAGCAGTGGCAAGAAAGGTAGATGGTGGCTCAGTGATAAAGAACCTGTCTGCCAATGCAGGAGATGCTGATTCGATTCTCTGGGTCAGAAAGATCCCCTGGAGAAGGGAATGGCTACCCACTCTAGTATTCTTGCCTGGAGAATCCCAAGGACAGAGGAGCCCGGTGGGCTACACAGTCCATGGGGTTGCAAGAGAGTAGAGTATGACTTAGCAACTAAACAGCAACAAAGAGAGGTAGATAGAGGTAACCTGGCTTGTTCACAGGTGTGAACATGGAAGACAAACCCATGCAACAAAAGCACTGAATGCTAAGTAAGCAGAAGGCATGTCCTGGGTACAAAGATAAGTAGAATTGAGATACAAAGAAGAATAAAACACCTTTCCCTTCTATGAAGGAACTCACTGTCCAGCTCTCCACTGGCCAGCATGCCAAGTCACTTGCCACAGTTGGTTAGCAGAACCTAGAATAAGGCTGATTGAAATTGAGATGTGCTGTAAAGTGTGCACTCAGGTTTGAAGACTTAAGATGAAAAAGGTAGGTGAAATACCGCAGCAATAACCTTTACATTGATTACCAGTTGAACTAATTCATATTTTTAATATATTGGGTTAAATACATTATTAAAATTAATTTCCTCTGTTTGTTTTTACTGTTTTTTTAATATAAGGCTATTTGAAAATCTAAAATTAAAAAAAAAGAAAATCTGAAATTGCATGTATAGCCCACACTATATTCCTGTTAAACAGCACTGGTCGACTCAGCAAGGTCGGCATGGGGTCAACACACAAAACTAGTCAAATGATGACACATACGTAACTAGACACAATTCCCTATCGTGGGGGGAGGGCTGGCATTCCATGTGGGGAAAAGTACAGCATTCACTTATTTACATAATTCACAGCGTTTTCACAACTATTTCCTGCCAAGTTTTCTTTAACCCTTTTCTGATTATTTCCCTTATGTATGGTTAGATTAGTATTCTTGCCTGGAGAATCCCATAGACAGAGGAGCTTGGAGGGCTACAGTCCATAGGGTTGCAAAGAGTCAGACACAACTGATGCAACTTAGCATGTACGCACATGGCTAGATCAGAGAAAAAAACTGCACAAGATGGTATTGTCTTCATTTTCTAGTCACCCACCACCCAAAAGCTGCTACAATCCAAGGCACATAAGGAATGCCTGTAGAAGTGGATGAAGCCAATGCATGTTTATCTAGATCTTATTTCACATGAGCCAGTTTCTATGCAGACAAGTAACCATGTAGTAGAGAAAGACTATTGACTGGATGTAGACAGACTAGAGACCAGGAGTTTATCAAAGAGAGGAGCAGGGACATTTGCTGCTTATTATGCATTAGGCTCTTAGCTGGGTGCTTAGTGTATAATAGCTGACATGAGCTTTAAAATAGACCCTGTGAAAAAGCTAATCTCATCCTATTTTACAGATGAGAAAACTGAGACCTCAGAGGTTACACAACTGCCCTAAGAACAGTTAATAAGAGGGCAGTGCTGGGAAGAGATCTAGTCTACCTGACTTCAAAGCTCAGAAATTTTCCCTTGTGGGGCTCCCGACACAAGGATGTCAGCTTCTGCTTGGGATAATACTGCTGACTATTGTACAAGCAATTCATCTGAGTATTTGGGGAAAGGTGTATAAGCACCCACATCTTCTATAGGAGGAAAATGCAGAGGGATACAGGCAGGGTGACTCTGCTCTCTGCTGGGTCCAACTGCCAAAGAGTAGCCTTCCTTTGTGACTCCAAACTGTGCTTTATCCCACAGGTTCACAGGGTTTGGAACCCATAGCCCCAGACTTGAATACCAGCCAGTGGGAGGAGGGAGGAAAAGAATCTTTTCATAATTGCTACAAGAACTTTCCAAGAGCTATTCCTGGAGTTGGGGAGTGTTGACACCAGGCTGTCAGAGCGAGAACAGGGGAGGACTCTAATTTGGAAACATTTTACACTGTGTGCTTGACAATGCATGCTAGGTGTCAAAAAAAAAAAAACAGTGACAGAGACTCAGACTGGGTAACTGGATATGGGCTGGTTCATTGGTGGCCTGGTTAGTACAATAATCCCATCTAATGAAAAGTGAAGAGAGCCACTCTGTAATGACCTAAAGGGGTGAAATGGGTGGGGAACAAAGGAGGCTCAAGAAGAAGGGGATATATATATATATGACAGATTCTCACTGATGTACGGCAGAGACCACCACAACATTGTAAAGCAATTATCCTTCAATTAAAAAAAACATGATGTGGGGCATTGGTTAAAAAAAAAAGTGTTAGTCACTCAGTTGTGTCCAACTCTTTGCAACCCCATGGACTGTAGCTCACCAGGCTCCTCTGTCCTTGGGATTTCCCAGGCAAGAATACCGGAGTGGGTTGCCATTCTCTTCTCCAGGGGATTTTCCTTACCCAGGGATCAAACCCTGGTCTCCTGCATTGCAGGCAGATTCTTTACTGTCTGCACTATCAGGGAAGCCAAGGGTACTGGCTGATGGGGTTCAAATCCCAGTTTTGCTGCTTGCCATTCAGTTGATTTTGAATAAATCAAGCTCTGTATACCTAATTTCCTCATCTATAAAATGTGAACAATAATAATCTCTGTCTCATGGAGTTACTGCAAGATTTAAATCCATATATATATTGTACTTTCAACAGTGTAAGTGGTAGCTATTCTCCTTATCATCATTTTTAGTGGGTTATCCTAGCAGGTAGCTCCAGCATCTTCATCAGAGACAGATAAAACCAGGGTCACACTGTTCAAAACCATGCTCCTCGCAGTGATGGATGCAAATGGTGACATGGTCTTCTTGTATCTACACTTAGTAAGGAAAGAAGTAGAAAATGTTGGTTGACTATGAGAAAGACTGATGAAAACATAAAGGAATTAGAAACAAAAGAAAGGAATTATTAAGAATGTAAATTTTTTAAAAGGAATGTAAACTTTACATAAGATGGGCTCTTAAACTTTCTAGGTCAGTGTGATCACAATCTTTCCCCATCTCCATAACTCTTTTGGTTATTTTTCCCCTATACACCATGTTTTGAAATGATGGAACCTTATTAAGTAATAATTGCAAAGCTAAAAATACTATGTGTTATTTAGAGGTGGAACTGACTGCTCAAGAGAACTCCTGAAAAGACTGGAAGCACTAAGTTATCTTGAGTTGATAGAATTCTCTTGGAAGAATAGTGTGGTATCATGAACTGGACAAAATGCCCAGTGGATTCTTTAAGAATGTGAAGCCGATTAAATCCATCATGAACAGCAGGCTGAAATAGAATGTCAGGAACCACTGTATCTGGAGCTATTTCTCTTCCCCTGATTTATCAGAAAGAGCTCAGACACAAAGCTTTGAGTAATTGCAGAGCTGGACAACAATTTTCAGATTGATGGTGTTTGGACCCTAATCTGTAGCTATTTCACGAGCAATGTTTGCGTTGAACAGCTATTTTCTTATAAGGTAATTTTGTATTGCATCTCACTTGTTTTTAACACTGGAGAGAAAGATAAACGGGGGAGGGAACAAAAAGGAAATCACTCTCTCATGATTGCTCCCTCAAGTAGGTGTACACCTCTTCTGTGTGATTTGTGTTCAGTGGACAAATGGGACTTTCTTCAGTGAAATGCCATCACCACCACTCATCAAGGTGTGACCGTAAAACGTCCAGTTTCACCATATGTGAAATAAGGCTTAAAGCACTGAGTGTTAATATGAAATTTGAGGATCAGGTCTGCACCTTGAATCTATGTTTGTTCTTTCCCTCTCCAAGAGCTGCAACTAAACAAAAAAAGCAATCATGATTGAGATCATGGGATTTAAAATCAACTCTGAGGTCTGGATCCCAGCTCCATCATCTCATATCTGTCACCCTGGGGAAGTTTCCCTCTCTGAGTTTCCTCATCTCTAAGGTGGTATTCACACAGTTGTCATGAGGACTTCGAGAGGTGTTAAGTGATGGGCACGCTTTCTGACAAATAGTGAGCAGAAAATTCGTATCAGCTACACTCTCATTTTTAGTTGATGAATGAAGCTTTGAAAAGGTCAGCACGTCTTTCAAGGATGTCAGTAGAGACAATGAACCAAAGTATTTGAGGCATTGTGTGCTACAGCCCAAGGCAATGGTCCAGCAGGAGAAGTCCTTGATACAATTTCTTCTGCCTTTGAATGTCACAGGTCACCAGGCTACGTGACTGAAGCCCAGGCCAGCCAATATCTTGGCTTCTCTTGCTTGAACTTCCCCACTCAGGGGATGTTGAGGAAGAAAGTCACTTCCAGCTCTGTCAGAACTTTCAAATGTGTATGCTGGGAGGAGGGAGAGGTCCCATTTGTTCATCACTGTATCATTTCAGCCTCTTTCCAGAGGACCCTCCATCGCTGAGAACCTGACCTCTGATCATCCACACCCACTTTCCTACTGGAGGAGGTTGGCATAGACATTCTGTGTCATACGATAGGGCTCACACCAAAGAAGAAGCCTGAAGTAGGCTTGGGAGGCTGATTTTATTACCTAATTATGAAAGTGCTAGATACAAAGGAAGCTAGCACTGTAGAAGATACAAATGGATTCACCAAGTCAACAGTGAAAACAACTCAAAAGCCTCCCGCCTGACCCTGGGGAACCCGCATGCTTTGAGTCTACAGTCCAGAGTAATCTCCCGACCTCATGATCTCTAATCCCATGTGCAAACTCCCCTTTTCCATGTAAGGTTACATATCCACAGGTCACAGGGAGTAAGATGCTGACATCTTTGTGGGGGCATTTCTCTGCCTGCTAGTGATTGATGACAATCCAGGAGATAAATGAGATCATCTATCATTTATCATTTAGGGGATGTTTGCCTCTGAAAGAAGAGAACAGCTTAAGGGAGCATCTGAATGAAGGGTCAGCAGAGGAAGAAGAAAATGTTGAGGAAAGCTGGGAGAAGAGCTGGGTGGGTAGATTTCCTTTAAAGAGGGAATTTCCAAATTCTTGAGGCACAGAATCAAGTTCTCAGAATATAGGAGCTGGCAGAGGGCTTCCCACATGGTACTAGCGGTAAAGAATCTGCCTGTCTATGCAGGAGACATAAGAGACACGGGTCCAATCCCTGGATCGGGAAGATCCCCTGGAGGAAGGCATGGCAACCTACTCCAGTGTTCTTGTCTGGAGCATCCCATGGACAGAGAAGCCTGGCAGGCTACAGTCCATGGGGTCCCAGAGTCAGACACGACTGAAGTGACTTAGCATGCACATGTGGGCACCCACCAGTGACCTTAGTGTGAGGGAGGTTTGGGCAGGAGGTGGTGGCAAAATGTAAGCCACACTGCTGGTCAGGCTCAGCCCAAACCCTCTGCTCAAGGGAAGCCCCCCACCACTGCCTCTTACCTTGGACCATCCCTCCAGACTGTAAATACAGCTTATTGGGACACAAAGCATGCAGTTGTCATGCATGCCTGGGTGCTCAGTCACTTATTTGTGTCCCATTCTTTAAGACCCCATGGACTGTAGTCTACCAGGCTTCTCTGTCTATTGGGATTTTCCAAGCAAGAATACTGGAGTGGGTTGCCATTTCCTCCTCTAGGGGCTTTTCCCAACCAGGGAATTGAACCCATGTCTCCCGCAACTCTTGCATTGCAGGCAGATTCTTTACCGCTGAGCCACTGGGGAAGCCTGTAGCTGTCACCTGGATGTAATTTGAAAAGTCAGGAGTTAACCTTTGGAAAAGTTGCTTCAGACAGCAAGAATGTTTTAGCTCAGGGAGAAATATATTCATCTGATGAAAGGGGTGGGGACCGGGGATGGGAGGGAAGCAAGATCACCTCGGTACCTCCTGGAGCCTCTGCAGCCATTGTTTTATTTTATGTGGCATCACTGTCATCTTCTGAGACAAATGGCATGACTGTTCAATGCATATTTCATCGTGGAGGGGTTCTCTTCCCTGCTGTGCCTTCAGTCCCCTGGCTCAAGTCTTTCTAAAGTCAAAACTCCACTTATCAGACCCCAAAAGTGACAGCTTCTCCTCTCCACGCTGAGACTGTGGCACAGACTTCAGTTTGGGTTCTGAGCAACAGATGGCTGATTAGCAGCAAGGGACATTTTGCAAAGATACAATTGATGGAGGCCTAGATTATCCCCAGGGAAGACCATTAAACCCCAGAAGCCATTTGGCAGTCCTGTCGAGGCACCTGGACGCAGAGGTCGCTGCCAACAAACTTGTCTCGATTAGGTTCACGCAAAGCAATTTCTCCCTGCTGTCCTCATTGACCTGTTCGGAATGCCGAGGAAGAGCTCAAGGCACCCACTGAGTGATGGAGAGAGAAGCAAGTCTGATGAGATTACAGGGGAAATCTTTCCTCCACCTCCGCTTGGGCAGAAGAGAGGAATGCAACACCTCTTGCTTTAGGAAGGTGAGGAGGATCACTAACAATAGACAACTGGCATTACTCTAGTCCTTACTACACAGCATCCCATGACACACCCACCCCAGAGATGTTGGACTAGTTTTATTCCATTGTTAGGTAAGTGGAAATTCAGGCTTAGATAGGTTAGGCAAGTCTCTGAGTTCCCAAATATGATGAGTCACTGCATTAAGGTTCAAGGCTCAAACTTTCTCTATCTGATTCCAGGGTTGATATGAGTACACATCACAGTACATTGGTCCTTGTAGGGCCAGAATCTGAGGATGGAGCATGGGAAGGAGGTTCAAAAGTGAGGGGATATATGTATTCATATAGGTGGTCACCTGATGCAAAGAGCCAATTCATTGGAAAAGACCCTGATACTAGGGAAGATTAAAGGCAGGAGGAGAAGGGGATGACAGAGGATGAGATGGCTGGATGGCATCACCGACCCAGTGGACATGAGTTTGAGCAAACTCCTGGAGATGGTGAAGGGCAGGGAAGACTGGCATGTGCAGTCCATGGGGTAGCAAAGAGTCAGACATGGCTTGGCAACTGAACAACAACAAATAGCTGATTCACTTCATTGTACAGCAAAAACTAACACAATATTATAAAACGATTACACCCCAAGAAAAAATAAAAGTCCTTAAGCACAAGATCTCTGTCCTGTCTCATTTGTCATTTCACCTGACCAGCTCCCCACCCACCCACCCACCAGGCAAGCAGAGGACCAGGCCTGATGGGCAAGTTTCTTACCCACTCTGAGTCAGGATTTCTCCATCTGGAAAATGAAGGTAAAACACCCACCAGGTGATGCCCTAGATTCCAGTCCATCTTCATGCAAGATGACAAGGCTTGCATATCTATGCAACAAGCACTGAGTGAGCATAGCTGTGGGTGCTGGGCTGTGAGTGGTGCAGAGAGTTAGGAAGATGGCCATAATGAGAGGCTCAGCAGGAAGACATGAGCACTGTTGCTAAGCCCTGCCTTGTGCTTCTACTGCGCTTGTTGCTGTGCTAATCGCCTTGCATTGTTGTTGTTTTTCAGTCACTAAGTCCGGTCTCTTTGTGACCCCATGGACTACAGCACACCAGACTCCTCTGCCCTCCAGTGTCTCCTGGAGTTTGCTAAAATGCATGTTCATTGAGTCAGTGATGCTATCTAACCATCTCTTCCTCTGCCTTCTCCCTTTGCCTTCAATCTTTCCCAGTGTCAGGGTCTTTTCTAATGGGTCGGCTTGCATGCTTTATCTCATTTAATAGGGGTGTGCGTGTGTGTGTGTGTGTGTGTGTGTGTGTGTGTGTGTGTGTGTGTACATGTGCATGCCTGTTCAAGAGAAAGAGAGAGAGAGGACATTCCTGCTGGGTAAATAGGAGCAAAGTTTCCAAGGTAGGAACACGCAGTGCATGTAAAGAGGACTGAATAAGTTCAGAACATTCTTTCACTTCTTTGCTTAACAAATATTTACTGACATTGTCTATGTATCAGGCAGAATGAGGAAGGGCAAAGAATCAGATATGGTTCAGGAGGGAGATTGATAGCACTTTGATATCATCATAACTGTGATCAAATTACAAAGTTACTGGGTAAGAACACAAGATGGTGGAGAGGTAAGGGGTTCACCTTGTCTGGGAAGTTAGGGAAAGCTTCATTGACATGACAGTAAGTACGAAAATAGGGCTTTCCCCTCCTGGGTACAGGGTAAACGTTAATTTAGCAACAAGCTCCTGAGGGAGGTAAGTCTTGGAATCTGGCCATCCCAGCACTGGGGTGAAATGAAAAGCAGGAGCTAGCCTGCAGCTTCATCTGCAGTCAGAAGATATGGCATCAATCAAGTGAGACTCGAAGCAGGATTGGGGCTGCAGATCTCAGACCAGGGCCAAGAACACAGGCCTCCCAGGAGGGTGCCAGGCTCAGGGAAGAAGCACCGTGCATTTGAGTGGCTCCAGGACCTTTTCCAGACACTTTGACCCCGGATGTTTAACATGAATTATCTCATCTGAGCCTCATGACAGACAAAAGGATGTGAGAGTGACCAGAAGTGTCCTCACCTGACCCTGGGGAGCCCAGACAGGAGGGCTGCCTGGAGGCACTGCACTCCTAGGATTAGACATGGCCCTTTCGACCCTCAACCAAAACTCCAAGCGCAGACCCTGGTCATCAAGCTACTACTCAAACCCACGTGCTACTTTTGTTTTCTGTTAATAATAGCCACATAAACAACATTTGCTTCCTGTTTCACTTTTATTTTCCAAAGCACTCTCTTTTCCATTTTCTCACTGAAGCAGTCTCAACAATTCTGTTATAAAGGCTAAAAAACAACAACAAAACCCCACAAGGTTCAGACATGTAATTTGCCCAAAGCCACCCAGGTAAACCGAAAATGAAAAGAAAGTGAAAGTCACTCAGTCGTATCAGACTCTTTACAATCCCATGGACTATAACCAGCCTCCTCTATCCATGGAATCTCCAGGCAAGAACACTGAAGCGGGTTGCCATTTCCTCCTCCAGGGCATCTTCCCGACCCAGGGATAGAAACTGGTTCTCCTGCAGGGCAGGCAGATTCTTTACCGTCTGAGCCACCAGGGAAGCCCATGGTAAAGCAATGGAGAAAACAAATCGTGGATTCAGGCTCTTCCAGAGAACCCTTTGCTCTCTCTGATCCATCCCATCACACTGTCCATTTATTCCACAAACACTCATTGAAAAGCTCCTATGTGCCAATCGCTGTTCCAGGTACTGGAGATGCAATTCTTTTAAGAAATTCACAGGAGCAAACAACCTGACCCATTCCTGAACCACAAGGGTCAGGGTTATAACCAGGGTGGCAGCTAAGTGCTGAGGGTTGGGGTACTCCAAGGAAGCAGCAGCAAAGGCTGAGTGATGGGGGCACAGGGAAACCGGGAAGCTTCCGCAAAAGAGCAGGCACTGGGGCTGAGACATGATAGAGGAGGAGGAGGAGTGGTCCAGGCCAACCTAGCAGGGCAAATATTTGAGGCAGAAAGAACTAGGGCACCGTTGTGGGCAGGCTTGACGACGATTCCAGGGAACGTGGCTAAGAGTGGGAACAGGGGACTGGTGAGCTAAGAAGCCAGAAAGGAGGCAGCCGGACTTGATACCACAAGCAAAGGACAGCCACGGAAGTGTTTCCAGCAAGTAGCGACCACACTGGGCTCTGTGATTTGAGGAAATAGGCAGTGTGGAATTTGGAATAAACGGCCAGGAAAGAGCCTGGGAACTAAAAACTCGGGTAAATGATCAGGGAGCAGTACAGAAAGGGTATTGTACCTAAGAGAAACCTGGGACCGCACCGATCAAAACTTAGTGACCTGTTGGCTAAGGTTATGAGAGAGAAGTGGACACCAAGAGAAGTGACATCAAGCCTTCCATGAGAGGCTGGACAAGCAGCAGAGTCGCTGAGAAGACCTATTTCCTCAAACACATGCGCACAAGCACACAATACATAAATAAAAGGCAAATGGAAATACCTCCTCATGTTAGCTACACTTAGTCTTGAAAGACAAATATTTTCCAGAAATTTCCAAATGTTCTAAATTAACATGTGTTATAATCAGAAAAGATAACGTTATTTTTTAAATTTCTACCCAAAATAATAGCTACATTTTTTAACATCTTCTACATCCTCACATTTTTATGAGCTAAGAGCATTATCCCCATTTTTACAGAAGAAAATCTGAGACTCAGAGAAGCGAAGTAACCTTCCCGACCACATATACTTCTTAAGTGGCCAAGTCATGATTTGAGTCCACCATCTGTTTGACTCCAGAAGTTAGGGTCTGACAGAATACCCAGTGCTGCTGTATGAAGAACCTGAAAGTCATTTGCAAAAGGTTTGAAACAGCCCAGAGACAACTGGAGATGTCAGAGGAGCAGGTTAAATTTTGAACCTGGAGTTGGAGAGGAAATTCCTCGTTGGAAATGTGGACTTGGGAGTTATCTCCACAACAATGGGAAGAGAAAACCATCCAGGGATAATGGACAAGCAGAGAAGACTAAGAAACTGCCCCAAAGAGAAGAGAAGCAGCAGGACAGACATGGGAAGCTTGGAAGGGGAATTTTGGAGAGCTGAGAGTGTCACATGGAGTAGAGTGGTTTTTGGCTGGAGTCTCGCGATGAGCTTGACAGAGAACATCCTGTGGCATAAGCCAGACTGTACCAGGTCAAGGTGGGAAGGAGAGAAAGTCCATTCAAGAAAGCAATTTATTAGGGCTTCCTTGGTGGCTCAGTGATGAAGAATCTGGCTGCCAATGCAGGAGACACGGGTTCAATCCCTGGTCTGGGAAGGTCTCACATGACATGAAGCAACTAAGAGGAATACATTTCAAAGTCTCAGAAGTCGTTGTCTTTGAATAGTGTGATTTTAACTTCTATAACTTATCTATATATTTTGTTTGCAATTTACATATAATAAAGCCATTCTCAAAGCAGCTTAATCAGCCCTTGGACTTGACCTTTTTCAGGACAAGTCCAGGGGTGGCATCAGCTGGGTGGAAACAGAAACTAAACATCTGCCAGGCACGTACCAAGGATTGCATACTTGGCACCACCTTGTCTGAGAGATGAGATTCCCACACTGTGGGGTTGAATCAGACCTCATGCCAGGCAGAGGAACTGACATTGGCTGAGAAGGTCATGGAGATGCCACATCGCAGGGGGGGATGAGGAGACCCAAGGTGTCACTGAGCATCACGCCTCGGCATTGAGTGCACAGAACTGTGACCAAATGCCCCAGGTCAAAAATCTTGCCTGCCTTTCTTGATGTAACAAACTTGATGTTGGTTGAAGGTCCTTTCTACCTTCTGAAACTCCTCCAAGATGTTCATAAACCAACTCATACTTTAAACACAGTAAGTGCATCTTAGAACCACAATAGCCTCTCCCCTGAGATCACACCCCTAGCCTATAAAAATTTAAATTAGGGTTTTATTTGTGGAAAGGAAAATGTCATCATTTTAATGCAAGTTGAAATTTTTAAATAGCAGGTCTTGAATTTGCTTTCAAGGAAACATAAAATGTAGGTTCAAATCTAGCTAACCCTTATTGAGAACAGTATCTGGTACTGTGCCTGGTTGTTTGCCATAAATGTGTATTTCTGTCTTCCCAGTAATCACCCTACCTTCCTCTGTCAACCCAAAACCAGGCGGGGCCGGATAGTGTTGTCTGAATTCAGCGGCCAGGTTCACCCAGAATCTAGTTGCTCTTGGTTGCACAGTATATTGGGGTGAGGAGTCAGGAGACCAGCCTCCACTTAGATATTGTAACACAAGGAGAAAAGGCTGGGGAACTGGACCAGGCATCTCAAAGACCCTTCCAACCCTAAGTGTCTGTGCTTCTTCAAGTCACAGATACAAACCTGTCTCTTATTACATCATAGACGCCCTTCATCTGTCATCTGACAGCTACACACCCACAAATTACCCACCAGGAGACACACAAACACACCTTCACACACACACGCTGAACCACATCCCTGCAGCCAGCAGCCTCACCCAGGTTCACCCACCAGGAGAAACCACCAGCATCAGCAACCGACCCCAGCAGCTCCCAAGATGTTGCTCCTCTCAGTTCTTCCAGGTAGAGGAGACGTATTCCCCTCCCTGAAACTTCCTTCTCATAAGAAGAGGGTTGAAGCCCCCTCTACTCTCTGCCTCCTCCTTATCTGGAATTTAACCCTATTTATTTTAATTGCCTGTTTACCTACTTATATGTTTCACCAGACTGTGAAACCCACAAGGAAGAGCTGTGTGTCATTTTACTGAGTGTTTTGGCTCCAGTAACTGGCTTGGAGCTGGGTGTAGAGGAGTGCATGCTGGGTGTTGTCCTTACCTCTCCAGAGAGTGTTAATGGCTGTCAGGCATGTCCGACTCTTTATGACCCCATGGACTGTAGCCTGTCAGAGTCCTTTGTCCATGGAATTCTCTAGGCAAGAATACTGGAGTGGGTAGCCATGCCCTCCTCCAGGGGACCTTCCTAACCCAAGGATTGAACCTGGGTCTCCTGCATTGCAAACAGATTCTTTACCATTTAGGCCACCAGGGATGCCCCCATCACCTCTCAGGTCCACACTCCTTGTAGATGAAAGATGGCCCCGTGTTCTGAGACTTATCCCATCACGAGGTGGGGTCTCCGTCCTCTTCCCTTCAGTCTAGGCAGGCAGATGTCAGTCTTGTTATTCCTGGTCTGTAGACAGGAAACTGGGGCTCAGAGATGTGAAGCAACTTGCTCAGGGCCACTCAGCTATCAGGTGGTAGAGAGAGGATTTGAGCCAAGTCTGTCTAACTCCAAAGTTCAAGTCCTCTGTAACCACTCGGGTATCTCTCCTCCTAAACAAAGGTGCTGAGAGTGCATGTACATGTGACATCAAGGGAAATACAGAAAAAAATAAACACTTCCTACAGCAAGGGTTGACAAAGGACAGTCTCTAGGTCAAATCCAGCTCATGTTTATAGATAACATTTTATTGAGGTGCAGTCAAGCTCATTTCTTTACATACTGTCTGTGGCTATTTTCACATGGCCACAGTCAAGTTGAGTGGTTGCAACAGAGACCATGTGTTCTCAAAGTCCAAAGTATTCACTGTCTGGTCCTTTACTGAAGGTTTGCTGCTGCCTGTTCTCAAGGACCAGGGAAAAGCATCACTGACATCTCAGACTCGAGGGTACTACAGGCCTTGTTCACCAAAAGCCACCCTGTGCATGATTTGTTTTTAATTTTTATTTATTTGGCTGCGCTGGGTCATTGTTGCTTCACACTGGCTTTCTCAAAGGGGCTACTCTTTGTTTCGGTGAGGAGACTTCTCACTGCAGTGGCTTCTCTTGTTGCAGAACACAGGCCCTAGGGCTTGTTGGCTTCAGTAGCTGAGGTGCATGGGCTCAGTAGTTATGGCCCCCTGGCTCTAGAGCGCTGGCTCAGTAGTGCAGTACATGGGCTTGGTTACCCTGAAGCACACAGAATCTTCCCAGACCAGGGATCCAACCCATGGCCCCCACATTGGCAAGCGGATTCTTATCCACCACACCACTGGGGAAGTCTAGAGCATCATCTAGTGTATCTAGTGATCACCTTGTCCTAGTTTGCCTGGAACTTCCTTATTTTTCTTGGGGAACTCTCACCTCCAGCCCCATCCCAGGCAAACCAGGACAATTGGCCACACTCATTCTAGATCATGCAGCACAGACTCCAGGCAAGGGCACAACCCTGCCCCAGATGAAAATGCCCTACACGCTGCTTCCCTGCATGCTGATGGAGAATCCGTGCCCTGAGCCTAGGAAGGCATTTCCTCTTCTCCCCAAGTCCTGCCCCAGAGGTGACCCAAGGCAAGGCTGCATTGTTAATGAACTTAATTAGACTGTGCCAGCCGGGCCATGAGCTCATTGTCCCTGTCAATGCTTTGCCTTCAAGAGCCAAGAAAAATTCCTGGAGGAAGCAATGATGACACGCTGCCTGAGCCCTTCCTTCTCCCCTCCCTACCTGGCGCCTTCACGTAGCCCAGGACAATAGGACTGATTGTCACTGATGCAAACTTCTTAAGAAGTTGCATCTGAATAAACAACAAGGACCTACTGTATAGCACAGGGAGCTATATTCAATATCTTGTAAAAGTCTATAATGGAAAATAATCTGAAATATATATATGTATGTATAACTGAATCACTTAAGTTTAACTTAATACTAAAATAAAGTTTGGGGTTTTCCTTGTTTTTTAACTATGAAACTATTTTTTTAAGATTTTTTTTTATTTTAATGTGGACCGTTTTTAAAGTCTTTATTGAATTTGTTACAATATTGCTTCTGCTTTATGCTTTGGTTTTGGCCATGAAGCATGTGGAACTGAACCCGCACTCCCTGTATTGCATGATGAAGTTTTAACCACTGGACTGTCAGGGAAATCCCTTAACATGTGACTTTCGGGTTATTGGGGTATGTCTGATAGGATCAGAGTAGGTGGATGTGATTCTGAGTGATGTGTAGATGCGTTGTCTATGCAAATTTGTTTTCAGAAGCACAAATTCTGTAGGCTGAAAGCCTCGGGGACTGCTTACCTTTGAGATTTGCTTCTTAATGTGCAGGGATCGATATAAATGAAGTTGCGTAGACAAGCCACTGGTTAGTGTAATTGTCAGGACATGGCACTAACTAGCTGGGGGTGCCTGAGATTGGAGCAGCCCTGCCTGTGCTGTTAACTGAGGGAGTCAGAACTGTGTGACTAGGACCAAGAACAGTGCCTCTTGCCTCAAGTGCTAAGCAAGGGTGGAACTCTCAAAGGATGGGCTCAGCTTCTGCAGTCCCAGGGACAGAGCCCTGAGAAGGGAGAAAAACCTAGAACAGGGTTAACAGACCACAGACTGCAGGCCACATCTTGCCTGCCACCTGTTTTGGTACAGCCCACGAGCTAAGGCTATTTTTTTACACTTTTAAGTTCAAAAAAATTCAAGGAAGAATGTTCTGTAAAGTGTAAAAATTATAGGGAATTTGAATTTTATTCCCCACCAGTAAATTGTTATTGGAACACAGCCAAGTCCATTTGTCTTTGTTTCCCATTTTACAGAGGAAGAAACTGAGGCCCAGGGAAATGAAATAAATCAATTATTCCTAAATAATTTGAGCCTATATCTGCTTGTCAACAGAAACACTGTAACTCTGACAAGTCTTCTTCTTGAAAGAGTCAGAGAAGCTGGCTCTCAAATGAGTGGATGGGTGGGGAACGACCGACAAGAACACAGGCCTGAGATACAATTCAGCTTTAATGGCCATCTGAAGTGGTATGTTCAAACAGAAGAAAACCCAACAGACACAGAAAGAGACACTGAAAAATACTCCACACAAGCCCTTCATTTTATAGCTGGAGAAGGAAAACATGAGGGAATTTGCCCTAAAGCATCCAGGCAGTCAGAACAAGATGCAGAAACCACCTTATCATCAACTCCAAGAGGTGGGAGTTGGAAACCTGCTGCAGAAAAGGAGTCAGATAACAATCTACCAGCAGGCAAGTGCTCTGGCGGGCTGATTTCGTTTCCACAGGTGACCCTGGGCAAGGTAAGAGATAATCTGTGAGTCAGAGGCCGAACTGAAACAGAATCCACTAACCTTATTTTTCCAAGTTTCCAGAAGATAAAATAAATAATATTTGGAATAATACATGTGAAATAAATTGCATATGGGAAATGGTGATGTATTTGAAAAGGAAACGTCATGAGAAGGACCCCACTTCGGAGCCCACTATTTACACTTAGAAAGTGAGCGCCACTGACCAACTCCTCCCATGTGTGTGAATTGTATCATCTCCTTTTCCAGCTTGGACTAACCAGAGAATCAGAGGCTGGAGTGCAGAGAAGAAAGCCGTGTGCACAGGTCACCAACCCCAGGGCAGGCATCAGTTGTGCATTGGGTACCCTGGTGCAGTGTCATCGCTCATCCTGATTAGGATCCTGACGGGCAAGTGATTTCCATTTTAAAAGTGTTAGTTGCTCAGTCATGTCCGAATCTTCGCAACCCTGTTGATGATAGCCTGCCAGGCTCCGTTGTCCATAGAATTCTTCAGACAAGAATAGTGGTGTAGGTAGACATTCCCTTCTCCAGGGGATCTTCACAACCCAGGGGTCAAACTCCTGCATTGCAGGTGAATTCTTTACCATGGTGAACCACCAGGGAAGCCCCAATTTCCATTTTACTGACAGAGAAACTGAGGCTGAGAGTAGCTGTACTGCCACTAAAGTCATACAGGGAGAAAGAAGCAATGCCAGAAGCCTCCATACTGGGGGAGGGCTGTTGTTGATATTCAGTTGCTAAGTCACGTCAGACTCTTTGTGACCCCATAGACCATGCATGGATCCCTGCCTCATGGTGAAGGGGCTTGCGTAACTCAGTGAAGCTATGGGCCATGCTGTGCAGCGTCACCCAAGATGGGTGGGTCATAGTCAAAAGTTCGGACAGAATGTGGTCCATTGGAGAAGGAAATGGCAACCCACTCCAGAACTCCATGGGCATTATGGAAAGGCAAAAAATCAATCAATCAATAAATAAGACTCCATTCTCCCCTGTCAGCTGGAGTCCTCTTCACCTGGAGGACATTGCCAAATCTTGCCTCCTTGGCAGGATGTCCTCGGGATGTCTTCTGTCTAGAGCTGATGACTGAAACCAGGTTATTGGGGGGAGAGGTTGCAGCCCTGGAGAGTTTATGCTCAACGAAGGCAGATAAAAGCTCCATAATCACCATCAGATGACCCAGATTCCTCATCAAGGTCAAATGCCACCACAAATGTCTTTCTGATACAAGCTCAAGGAGCTGATAGTATAAACCTTAATAAACAGGGCAGGGCACTTTTCATCTCCCTGCAAGCAAGGACACATCCCAGGATGAAATGGGCCGCGGGGAAGGCTTTGCAACTCAACTCACAACTCCAAAGGTTCCGAAAGATAAGCTCTCGCCCTGTGCAAAGTTACGACAGGAAGCCCCACGGGGCCCTTGCGATAAGCGCTCCAAGCCCAAGACCGGGGACTGACATTTGTTTGACAAAGGGGTGGTGTTCACACTGCTTCAACTGTGACTTTGGACCAGAGAGTTGTAACAGACATGCGTGCCTTGCTCGGGCTGGTTAACAACGCCCTATCTGGGCTTAGGGCCTGGCTGAGATTGCTCCAAGAGGGAAATCGATGATGTGAAATCCCTACTTGCTGTGAGTGACAAGCTAGTGGCAGGTGACAGCCCTGGATGTGTGTCAGAGCAGTGAGGGGACACCCATTGAACTGACTGCAATTGGGTTCTGGGATGGGGAGTGGTGCCTCCACTTTGAGCTCTAGAACCAGGCTTTCCTATCCTATGTAACAAGTGACTCCCTGCTACTCCCAATATCCGGCATGTGTCTAATCTCCTCAGAAAACATCTGGGCATGCATTTGCCCAGAGAGCTTGTGGAATCCTGTTTTGCCCCCTTTGGGAGAGGAGTTACATTGGACACCAACTGCAGAGAAATGCTGAAGACCCTGGTATTGTAGATCATGGAAATCTGTCCAGCCCATTTTTCCAAGGCTGTCACAGCTGATCTCTTGGGTTTGGTTCTGTGCTTCAAGAGCACAAAATTTCTAGAAGCTCGCACACTTACACAGCATGCCCCAGGGCATTTACACAAGCTGCGCTTTCTGTCCGAAACTCTGTCTCCCTGCTAGTCCACTTGCCCATCCTCTCCTCCTTCACCATAACCTGGCCCATACATCTTCTCTAAACTGACCTTCTCCTGTACCTCCAGGATGAGCTGGTGGCCCTTCTCTGTGCTCTCCACCATGACCTCTGTCTCTCAGTACTTCTCCTCTGGAACTAAACTGCTTTTAGACCAGTCTTCACCACCAGACAAGCTTGCTGAGAGCATAGGCCTTGTGTTTACCATTCGCATAGCTGCACACGGGCACTTGGCCACAGGAGATGTTCAATAAATGCTTCCTTAATGAAACAAATGTGAAGAAATGAACTGAGATTACAGACCAGATCCAGAGTGATCCCTTTTAGAAATCATCTCATTCATTCATTCAGCAAATGTTTTTTGCACCCTTGAGGGGTATGCAGAGAGACAGCACCAGAACACAATGGTGGGCAAAGCAGGCCTGGTCCCTGCCCTCAGAGTGCTTCTGTGCAGGCAAACCACAGCACAGCTACTTCCTTCACTGGAGCTGTGATTCATGTAACCAAAGAGCCAGGCCATGATGAGAAACTAGAGGCACATTTGCTTGGGCTGCAATATTAAGGAGTTGTCAAGAAAAAAAAAAAAAGCTGCTTTAATGCAATATTTTAAAATCAAAATTGATACAGAAACATCCATACAGAACAAAATATCCAAAATGCAAACATAGACTAGCGTCACTGCAACCCTGACATGAAGTCCATGTAAGCAACAAATTAACTTTTTTCTTTGTTAAGCCACTGAGATTCCTAGGTTTCTATGCATCACCATAATGAGAAACCATATCTCCCTTTTGGAGCTGTGTGGTGACTGAAGGAGATGTTATTTGATGGTGATAACAGTATCACTGATCTATGAATATGTCCAAATTCTTCCAATTATATATCAATACATTAAATATGTACAGCTTATTCTGTTATAACCTACATGGGAAAAGGATCTGAAAAAGAATGGATATATATGTATAACTGAACCACTTTGCCGTACACTTGAAACTAACACAACATTGTAAACAACTACACTCCACTATCAACTAAAAATTAAATTTAAAAATATGTGCAGCTTTTTCAGCTATCAATTATATTGGCAATAAAGTTGCAAAAATAAATCTTTTGGAGAGTAAGTGATCAGAATAAAATTACAATTCATTAAAATTTTCATCTAAAAAAAATTTAAGCCAGTTATTGAAAGAGACACCACGTGCCTGGGAAAATATACCAAAGACAGCCAAGATAGTAACATGTTCTCATAGATCTACTGTTTTTCAAAAAAGAAAAGAAAAGAATTTGCGTACCCCCACCCAAAAAAGAGATGCTGCACTCAAACTGTTTAGCGCACAGTATGTGCCTGAAGACTGTTAGCCGTTATTAGTGATTATCACTTGTGGCAGGCGCTAGAGATGGAGAAATGGCTAATCTGCCCAGCTCTGCAGGGCTTCACAGTCTTGAGCAGAAGAAAGATGGAAACAGATGATGACAGAAGCACAGGAAGGGCTGTGTCTCAAACCGGTACAGGGGAGCTCACACCAGAATCCACCTGGGGATGGAATAAAATGCTTCAAGGTGGGAGTGAAGCTTGAGTTGACTTTTGAAGGATGAGCAGGTGCTCCTAGGCAGACAAAGAGGAGAGAAGCATTCCCAGCAGAGGGGCTGAGCATTTACAAAAAAGTAGGGCAACCATTCTCTGGGCTCCAGGGGTCCCTGGATGTATTCACATAAGGATTCACATTACCTGTTGTATCGGTGACCTCCAGAGTTTAGAGTCCCACCTGCCACCTGGCTGCATGGCCCAAGACAAACCATGAGACCTCTCAAACCTTGGGGTCTGCAGCGGTTGGGAGGGAATGATGGCATCTTGGGGTGAGAGTTTGATTTCAGGATCAGGCAGCACAATACTTAGTCACGGTAGATGTTGGATTCCTGTTAGCCCTTCCTCCTTCCTTCCATCCCCGCTCCATCCTACCCCAGGGCTTCCCTTCCAGAGAATCAGCTTCAGGAGCCCCTTGCAAGTGTGTGTGCTCAGTAAGTTCAGTCATGTTCTACTCTTTGCCACTCCATGGATTGTAGCCCACCAGGCTCCTCTGTCCATGGGATTCTCCAGGCAAGAATACTGGAATGGATTGCATTTCCTCCTCCAGGGGATCTTCCCTACCCAGGGATCAAACCCACATCTCTTGCGTCTCCTGCATTAGCAGGTGGATTCTTTACCATTGAGCCACCTGGGAAGCCTTCAGGAGCCCCTTGGCTGGGACCAAAAGTTTCATCTCCCAGCCTTCTTAAATGCACTGATTCCACCCAAACCAGAGCCTGAGCCACTTGCTATGGGTCAGGCACTCTCAACAGCTCTGTGACTATTCCTCTACAAGCTCCCGCTAGAAGTCCCTCTCCTTCTCCCCCTCCCCTCGACCTGCTCCATCCCTTAGAGAAGTTTGAGGAAGTATTGTGTATCTGATACAAAGTGAGTTCCAGTCCTCTGGTGGCCTGTCTCGCTTTTAGCAGTCCTCCAGCCTCTTGTGTGACTCTCCCATCGTCCTTGGCTGCCAGGTGTTATCAACAGCAACAGGGATGTGCCTGGATACAAGTCAGATATGCACTCTGAGTCCCTTTTACCTAAATATCTGTGGCTCCCAGCCAGCAAGTCCAACAGTCCAACCTTCTTTACGTGAACCTATTTCTTCTTCCCCATTCCCCAAACCCTTTCTTCCCCTATTTTTGGTTCACAGCCAGGAAGGATCATTTCCCTTTCCCCATAAACCAGCAGGGAGAAGCTCCCCTCTCCAAACACACGGAGACTGGAACAGGAGGGGTTGTGGGACTATATTGGGCATTTCAGCTCAGCTACTAAGAGAGAAACACACATACAAACATAAACACACACACACATGAGAGAAGGTTTAAGACTTTAAAAATTAAAATTTTGCTAAGAAACCACAATTTAGGGCTTGAGTCTTGTAAGTCACCTCGGCCCATCAAATTTGATGGCCATGGCTAAAAAGGGGAGCTGAGATCTGAGGCTTCTGAACCCCAAATGCAACAGCCAAGTGGTGCCCCTCAATACAGAGCATGTGAGGAAGCCCTGGCTGGGGAGTCAGTGCCAGATTTGGGTTCAAATTACTCAACCACTCTCTGAGCTTCAGTTTCCTCATCTGCAAAATGGGATTATGAGTGATGCCCTCCTTACAGTATTACTGTGGGCCTTTGATGAGGTAACGTGTGGAGGTTCTTCTCACTGCCCAGCTCACTATGAGCAAAGATAGCCAAACTGTTCATCAACAATGAACGGGTGAATGAACTGTGATCTATCCATACAATGGAATATTGTTCAGCCATAGCAAGAAATGAAGTATTGACATATACTGTCACTGGATGCGCCTTGAGAACAATAGGCTAAGTAAAAAGCATGAGTGCTTTTTACTTAGCCTATTGTTCTCAAGGCGCATCCAGTGCCAGTGATTCATGTCAATGTATGGCAAAAACTATTACAATATTGTAAAGTATTTAGCCCCCAACTAAAATAAATAAATTTATAAAAAAAAAAAAAAAAAGCATGAGTGCTTAGTCACTTCAGTTGTGACTAACTCTTTGCGACCCTATGGACGGTAGCCCACCAGGCTCTGCTGTCCATGGGACTCTCCAGGCAAGGATGCTGGAGTGGGTTGCCATTCCCTATTCCACAGGATCTTCTAGACCCTAGGATTGAACCTGTGTCTCCTGTGTTTCCTGCATTGCAGGTGGATTCTTGAACTGCTGACCTATACAGGAAGCCCAGGTTAAGTGAGAGGAGCCAGACATAAAAGGCTACATGTTGTTGTAAGATTCCATTAATTGGAACTATCCAGAATAGGTGAATCCATGAGACAGAACAAAGATCAGAGTTTACCAGGGATGGGGAAGTGGGGAATGAGGAGCAAACACTTAATAGGTACAGGGTTTGCTTTTAGGGTGATGAAAATGCTCTGGACAGAGGTGGTAGCTGATCAACACTGTGAATGTGTTCAATGCCATTGTATTGTTCATTTTAAAATGATTTATCTTATGTGAATTTTACCTCAGTTCAGTACAGGTGGTCAGTCATGTCCAACTCTTTGCGATCCCATGAACAGCAGCACGCCAGGCCTCCCTGTCTATCACCAACTCCTGGAGTCTACTCAAACTCATGTCCATTGAGTCGATGATGCCATCCAACCATCTCATCCTCTGTCATTCCCTTCTCCTCCTGCCCTCAATCTTTCCCAGCATCAGAGTTTTTTCAAATGAGTCAGCTCTTCGCATCAGGTAGCCAAAGTATTGGAGTTTCAGCTTCAACATCAGTCCTTCCAATGAACACCCAGGGCTGATCTCCTTTAGGATGGACTGGTTGGATCTCCTTGCAGTCCAAGGAGACTCTCAAGAGTCTTCTCCAACACCACAGTTCAAAAGCATCAATTCTTCGGTGCTCAGCTTTCTTTATAGTCCAACTCTCTCATCCATACATGACTACTGGAAAAACCATAGCTTTAACTAGATGGACCTTTGCTGGTAAAGTAATGTCTCTGCTGTTTAATATGCTGTCTAGATTGGTCATAACTTTCCTTCCAAGGAGTAAGCGTCTTTTAATTTCATGGCTGCAATCACCATCTGCAGTGATTCTGGAGCCCCAAAATTAAAGTCAGCCACTGTTTCCACTGTTCCCCCACCTACTTGCCATGAAGTGATGGGACTGGATGCCATGATCTTAGTTTTCTGAATGTTGAGCTTTAAGCCAACTTTTTCACTCTCCTCTTCCACTTTCATCAAGAGGCTCTTTAGTTCTTCTTCACTTTCTGCCATGAGGGTGGTGTCATCTGCATATCTGAGGTTATTGATATTTCTCCCAGCAATCTTGATTCCAGCTTGTGCTTTTTCCAGACCAGCATTTCTCATGATATACTCTGCATATAAGTTAAATATGAGTTAATAATTTTACCTCACTTTTTATTAAATCAGGCTTCACCTTTTCCTGGCCCTGTTTGGCTTGAAATTAGCCCTAGAAACCACAGTGCCAGGCCAGAGCCCTGGGCACCTATACGGCCTTTAGTTTCCAGCAGAAATGCAGAAGACCATCCCAACCCTGTGAAGTTCATAAACAGTCTCAATGCTGCCAAACTGTAGCTTCTTTGGATGTGCTCTGCTGTGTGCTTAGTCACTCAGCTGTGTCCGGCTCTTTGTGACCCCATGGACTGTAGCCCATCAGGCTCCTCTGTCCACAGGGATTCACCAGGCAATAATAGGTTGCCATGCCCTCCACCAGGGGCTCTTTCCAACATAAGGATCAAACCCAGGTCTCCTGCATTTCAGGCATATTCTTTACCACTGAGCCACCAAGGAGGACAATCCCGGATGACCTTCCCTTAATTAGTCCCGCAAAGATTCTTTTTCCAAATAAGGTTGCATTCACAGGTTCTTGGAATTACAACCTGAACCTATCTTTTGAGGGGCCACCATTCAACCCAGTATAGGGGATAATCCAGGTAAAGTTCTTTTGGAGTACTTGGTACATGTTAGATATTTCATCGTTGTCATCACTGTCATGGTTGTTATTATTATTATCAGCTAGGCCCTATCTCAATCCTCTCTAGGACAGTAGGACAGCAGCTGGTTGACATCTTCAGCTCACCAGAGCTCCTTTCAAGCTGCAAGCCTTCCACCTTCTTTGTGAGGTAGCTGCAGCTCTCCTGGTGTGCCCTTCCCACTCCACTCCCATTCCTAACTAGATTCTCACTGTACCTTTGCAACTTTTCTCCATCATTACCAACAACCAACTGAAGCCTTCCATTTCTGGGTCCCACCCACTATTGATGGAGTCATCCCAGACAGTGCTACTGGGTAGAGAATCAGCCTATCAATGCAGGAGACATAAGAGACTCAGGTTTGATCCCTGGGTCAGCAAGATCCCCTGGAGAAGGAAATGGCAATCAACTCCAATATTCTTGCCTGGAGAATCCCATGGACAGAGGAGTCTTGTGGATTGCCATCCATGGGGTCCCAAAGAGTCATAAGCAACTGAAGTGACCTAGCACACACGCAGGCACACACCCACTATTGAGATATTAGACCTGACATCCTGATCCTGGTTCATCCCTTGGACCCCACATCCTAGACCACCCTGATGCCCTTTCAGAGCTGACCATCTTCAGCCCCATAGCTTCCTCTGCCCCATTCCTTCCACCTGGGCTCTTGCTTTTCTCTTGGTTGCAGTTGAGGGACCAGCATGCCTCCAATTCTTAACAAGTTCAGTTCAGTTCTGTTCAGTCACTCAGTCATGTCCAACTCTTTGCAACCCCATGGACTGCAGCACACCAGGCCTCCTTGTCCATCACCAACTCCTGGAGTCCACCCAAACCCATGTCCATTGAGTCAGTGATGCCATACAACCATCTCATACTCTGTCATCCCTTTCTCCTCCTGCCCTCAATCTTTCCCAGCATTAGGGTCTTTTCAAATGAGTTAGCTCTTCGCATCAGGTGGCCAAAGTATTGGAGTTTCAGCTTCAACATCAGTCCTTCCAATGAATACTTAGGACTGATCTCCTTTAGGATGGAATGGTTGGATCTTCTTGCAGTCCAAGGGACTCTCAAGAGTCTTCTCAAGCACCACAGTTCAAAAACATCAATTCTTCTGTGCTCAGCTTTCTTTATAGTCCAACTCTCACATCCATACATGACTACTGGAAAAACCATAGCCTTTACTAGATGGATCTTTGTTGGCAAAGTAATGTCTCTGTTTTTTAATATGCTGTCTAGGTTGGTCATCACTTTCCTTCCAAGGAGTAAGTGTCTTTTAATTTCATGGCTGCAATCACCATCTGCAGTGATTTAGCTCATAAAAATCTAAGGTCCAGAATGGACACATGTATATGCATAGCTGAGTCCCTTTGCTGTTCACCTGAAACTATCACAACATTGCTAATCAGGTATACCCCAATACAAATGAAAAAGTTCAAATAAAAAAAAAAAGTCTAAGTTCTAGGCTGCATGCCCAAATCAATTACATCAGAATTTCTTAGGATAAACCATAGACATTCTACTCTAGGGCATAAGTACTCAGAATGGCATTGCCCCATCCCCAAGCACTTGAAATCCCCAAAAACTTCCATGGGGCTCAATCCATTTTGTAGATATTATACAGAAAGGCTGTGGTCACTGGATAATACTGGACCAGAAAGAGATACCATGAGAAAAGCTTGGGTTTTGATGACAGTCTTGGGATCAAATCTTGCCACCTACTCAGTTGTATAGTCTTGGCCATGACTCTTAACCTCTCTGCAGCTCTGGATTCTTGTGTTTAAAATGGAGATAATAATACTTATCTTAGAACTGGTGTGCCTAAGTAAAGGATATTAAAATCTAGCAAAATTTCTGGACCACAATAGAAGTGATCAAAATCTGTCTCCTTTCCTTTCTCCTGGAATTTGCAGTTTAAATCCAGTTGCAGATACCAAAGCTGTATCTTCTATGAATGGCTTTGTGGCCCTGGAAAGGGGTTAATTGTTTAGCTTAGATTCTTTAATACGTGTTCACTAGATTAGTTAATTCCAGAAATTGACTCCTGGGTGATTAAAATAGGGTGGGGGAACAGTGGAGCTGATTTGGCTATGGCTTCCAGCCACTTGGTGGTGATTTGACTAGGTCAACACAGGCTGCAGCACAGAGATCTGGCCCCATGACAGGCTACACAAGCTGCAGACGTTCTGAGTCTCAAACTCCTTGCCAAAACCCTTGTTTTCCTCCCAAAGCAGAGAAACAAGAGGCTCTGGTTCTCAGCTGCTTGGTCTTCCCAAGGAGCCCCAGAGTCCCTGCTCCTGACCATCCAGTGTTTTTTTCTGTTGTCCCTATGAATTGGGAGGCAAACTCCCCTGGGAAATCTGAAGCCACAATCCACTAGGAAGTGAAATCAGACTCTTCAAACGGTATCAGCGATGACAGTGCATTTTGCCCTCCCCATAAGCACCCTGTAGAATGCTGCTGTCAAAAAAAATAAATAAATAAAACACTCAAACCAAATGCCCTTTCCTCTGCACTTTCCACCTGTTCATTCTTCTTATAGGCAATTTGCAAATAATCTTACTACAGTCCCCCTATGAGATAATAAGGGCTTCTCAGGTGGCTCTAGTGGTAAAGAACCTGCCTGCAAAAGCAAGAGACATAAGAGACACGTGTTCAATCCCTGAGTTGGGAAGATCCCCTGAAAGAGGGCATGGCAACCCACTCCAGTATTCTTGCCTGGAGAATCCCATGAACAGAGGAGATCAGTGGGCTACAGTCCATGGGGTCACAATGAGTCGGATAAGACTAAAGTGACTTAGCACACACACACATGAGATAATAAAGACAGAGGCATCTTTATCTTTTCCCCGTTTCTTTCTCCCCCATCTCCTTTCCCTAATACCCAGTCGAATATAAGACACATTCAAACATTCATTTACTCAATAAGTATTGATGGAACACCTATTATGTGCCAGACACAGCCCTTTACCCCCTGTGCAGGCTTAGAAACTTACATACACAGAAGATGATCCAAGTAATCATTGAAGAGAACTAAACTTATTTAGCATCCAGTTACATGAATGAAGTGGTTGACATAATATGTTAGCAAAATGCCAATCGGCCATGACCTTCTCATATGTCTTGAGCAAAATGTGTGATCCCATAAGAAAGCTCACATTAGTACTTTCCATTTTCATTATGAAAGGAATCGGAGCACTCACTTTAGTCCATTGGATTCCAACTCTGGATCTCCTGGTGATTCCCAAGTACTACCAGGATTGAAAATCACTCATCATCTAGTCCAACCTCTCATCCATAAAGCATGTCCCTGATGAGGCTCCCCATGGCCCTTTTTATAAAGAACTCAGCTGCCTCACAAGTGTCTTACATGATCTTGCCCTTGTCTTGTTTCATCTCCAACTGCCCTGTCCCTCTGCTCACTAAGTCAACCACACTGGCCTCTCTTCCTGCTTGAGCCCATCAGTCTGGACTTTTGCCCTTGCTGGTCCTTCTGATCGTTCAGGACTTGCCTCACAGTTTATCTCCTCAGAGATACTTTATCTGACCATGCGCTGTAAAGTATGATTCACTCCACACACACAAGCACATACAACATACAGACACACAGAAACACACACACACTCATTCTCATACACCCTCTTCTTTTACTCTTTACACCCTCTCTTGTAACACCCATCTCCAGCTGCAACTATCTTCATATCTATTTATTCACTTCTTTCTTGACTGTCTCCACCATGAGAATGGAAACTGCATGAAAGCAAGGATCTTGTATGTCTTTTTCAGCATTTCATCCATGTATCAACCACACAGAAGATGCTTAAGAAGTACTAGTTAAATGAATGGATTGATCAACAAATCATTCCTTGAGCTGGAAAAGGGGGTTCCCTGGGCCTCTCCTTGCACACTTTCTTGCAGATTCTAGACAGAAGCTTCTCTCTCCCACCCAAGATAGTCTCCCTCCCTTGTGGACCAGTTGAGATTGTTAGAAAAGTTTTCCCAACACCAAGCTAACACGTGCCTCCCTCTCACCCCCAGCCACTGACCCGAATTTAACTCCCTATAGCTGGTCCCCCCACCACATGACAGTCCCTCAAATATTTGAAGACTGTTAACTGTCCTCCCAGACTTCTATTGTCCAGGTGAATGGCTTTCGGGAGATGTCGTCAAGAAATGCGGCCGTGTTTGCCCTCGATGACTGCACCTATAAAACACTTCAGTTTCCTGCATCGGTCAACGGCCTGAGATTTTATTTTTCAGAACAGCTGCCGATACACACCAGGGTGAGGCTGACACTTGCATTTTCTCATCTCAGAACTGTCACTAGTAAGGGTCCAGGTGTCCTCTTCAGAGGTCCCTGAGAAATATGCCTCTGGCTATGTCAATTTCTATGAGAGGTCTTGGGGACTTCTAACAGAAAAACAAAGAGAAGGGTGTGTAGGAGAGAAGCCCCTGAAGGAAGCCCCAGTACTGCGGGTGTAGTGAAAGGAGAGTAGGATATGTCTTCCTTCAACTTCTGTCTTGATCTTCTCCACCAGCCTTCCCATCTTCCTTCCCAAAACAGCACACACACCCCACCACTGCCGATCATCTATCAGCACTTTCCATTCAGCTCCAAAGCTTTGTTTTCTTTACAGCAAATGGCTCTGTTTACCTATTTGGTCTCTTGTTTACTGTTTGTTCCCTTAACTAGAACAGAAGCTCTATGAGCATAGGGACCTCACCTGTCTGGTGGAGCATGGTATTACCAGGCCTGGAATGGTGCCTGGTGCAGCATCAGTGCTTCATAAGCAAAGAGAGAATGAATGGAAGAATGCATAAGGGGTGGTGAGATCTTAGACACATCACTTACATTCTCTGAGCCTCAGTGTCCTCTTCTGCAGAATGGGGAGAAGGGACAGTAATTCCCTCCTCATTAAGCTCTTGTCAGGATCAACTCAGGTGATATCTGGAAGTCCATCACCAGCTAATAACTTCATCAAACGCTCATGGCTGTTGTGTCATATTGCTCACACAGGGCTGGTCCTCTAGTAGAGAAAGTCAGTGGTTGATTTTTGAATGTGATTTGAAGAGCCTGATTGCCCGGAAAAATTCGCCTTTCTAGTTTGACTGTCTGAAAACCCCACCATTAGACATTCTTTTCAGTAAAGGCAGCGTGTTTCCACTGAAACAGAAATTCTTCCCTCAGTTTGAAGATGGGAGGGTAGAGATAATGCAGGAGGACATAGCTTTCTTTCTCTTCATCTCTACTTCTACCTTTCAGCTCCCAAGTCTTGCTAATTTCTGCAGCACTTCAGAGTCAGGAGCCTGGATTACTTTCACTGCCAACTGTTCTTTAAATGGAGGGATCGCCCTAACTATCATCCACCTATCTTTCCAGCCTGGCTTACTTGGGAGGCTTTTTTCCATCTGGCTCTCAGTTCCCTCGCAACACACATTCCATGTGAGAGGAACCTCACCAGGCAAGTGTTTCCTGCTGCAGTTCTGCCAAAAGAAAACCGGACTCCAAAGATGGGACTGCAGGCAGAGCTCTGGCCCAGACAGGTCAGGCAGGATTATCACCGTCTGGAAGCAGAGGCGGGGTATCCCCCGTGCTTTCAGCAGTGGCAGGAAGAGGAAAACGTGGAAGAAGCATTAAACCAACTCCCCACGGGGACACCCACACCCCAGTCCACCCAGCTGCCTGCCCTTCTCACCGCCATGCTGCCTTCTCCTGCCTTCCAACCTCCTTGTAATCCAAGCATCCAAGGCCAGTCACTTATTTAACAAGCAGGGACTCAGCTCCTGCTCTGATCTGGGAGTGCCCAGGATGGTGTTCTCCAAAACCTCAGAGTCAAGTAAGAGGAGCAGAAGAAAACGGCAGGCAGAACGCAGGGCGATGCAGCTATTCCTGGGGCAGAGATGCTCAGAGGAAGAAAACTGAGGACGGTGAGCCAGGAGGGTCCCAGAAGGTCCTAAGATGCTTGTGACAAGAGGGATGAACTGAGTCTTAAAGAACAAGTGTGTGTTACATGTGCGCTGTGCTAAGTTGCTTCAGTCATGTCCGAGTCTGCAATCCCATGGACTGCAGCCCACCAGACTCCTCTGTCCATGGGATCCTCCAGGCAAGAATACTGGAGTGGGGTGCCATGCCCTCCTCCAGGGGATCTTCCCGACCCAGGGATTGAACCCATGTCTCCTGCGTCTCCTGCTTTGGGAAACGGGCTCTTTACCATTAGCGTCACCTGCGAAGCTCCAAATGTGCATCAACCCAGGACAAATGGGAAGAAGGGTGCTGCAGCCCCACAGAATAGAATGTGCAAAATGAAAGCAGGACATCTTCAGGGAAGTGAATGAGGCTGGTTTGGCTGAGAGAAGGGTGAGTGTGAGGTGACAGCCAAGAGGGGCTGGGAAAAGCTACTAAGGTCAGACGAAGAAAGCCTAGAAGAGTGTGCTGAGGGGTTTGGGCTTATGTCATAAAGCAAAGTGGTGTATCCTTTGGACCCTATAAAGGAAGTCACTGAAGGAATTTAAAATTGACCAGTGCTGCATTTAGACAAATTACCCAGCTGTAGTTTGGAGGATGGATTCTGAGGAAGGAGGTTTGATGAAAGAGTGGAAAAAAGGAAGGAGCTGTAATAAAAACACACCTGAATGATGGTGACAATTGGAATGAGGCAGTGGCCGCTGAGGGAAGGGGAGGATCTGAGCTAAGAGCATCTTTGGAGTCAGATGGACTAGGATCCTTTTCCCGGCAGTGCTTTACCTACTGGTGTGGCCCTGGGTGAGGCAACCAGTTTTCAACCCAGTCATTTTATCTGGAAAAAGAAGATGATAATGCCCATCTTGCCAGATTCTGAAGATATGAACTGCAAAGTGCCAAATGTCCAGAACAGTCAGCACACAAGAGGTCCTTGACACACAATAGCTCTTAGGTTTATCCCAACTGTTGAGGAATAGAAGACCACAATGCTGCATCGTTAATCATCTACTTTGGCAATGCCAAGTGCAGGGGTTATGGGCTACCCAACATTGTGTAAGTCTTGGAGCATCATCTGTCCTTATGAGGTGTGAGCAATTTATAAATAAAGGCATTGACTTAATAAGAGACTTGAACTACCAACAACTCACAGATATCCTGACTGCCTGGCCTGCCCTCAGAAACAACGGAGACCCAAAGAACACAACAAAGTGTTGGATGCAGCTGTTGACCTCAAGAAGTTTCCGGTCTGTTTGGGGAGATAAATCAGAAACCCATGAAACCACTGAAGAACAATATCTCTTTTCAGTCCTTATCATGGACTTCTTTATAGATTTTGTCCCTAGTGCCCTCGCCCTCCTTCCTGAAACTCACTTCACCCTTAATTTCCAGGGAACCACTCTTAATGCTGATGCATTTTTTCCCATCCTCTTTTCCTGGTTCTTCTTCCATCTGTTTTTAACAGTTGATATTCTCTGAGGTCCTTCGGCCCTCTTTTTTCATTGCACACAGCTTCCTACCCTATTCACAGCTACAAGTCCATGGGCAGCTACCTGGACCTCTGTACTGAGGTTAGAATGAAACTACTACCCCACCTTCTAGGCGATGATACTTGGGTACCCTACCCATATGCCAGACATACTTCCAAGGCTGACCCATGATTTTTCCCTCAAACCCATTCCTCCTTCATGCCAAACCTGGCTTCATGACTTTACTGTCCACTTAGCTGCCCAAGCTTTCTTAACCAAGTGGTAGAGATTACAAACTTGTGTTTAATTTGGTTAAAACACAAGTACTAGGACTAGACTATCTGGGTTTAGTTCCCAGCTCTCCTTTCCTGATTTCCTCTGTGATCTGTAAGTTAGTAAACATCTCTGTCTCAATTTTGTCACCTATAAAATGAACACTTTAGTAGAACCTATTTGGTAGAATTGTTGGGAGTACAAAATGAATTAACATGTATATAAAGTGCATTAAAAACTGTTTGGTACACAGAGAGTGATATATAAAGATTTACAATCATTATTATTATCATCAACATTATCTTAGATTCCCCTTACTCCTTCAAACCTCTACAGATGATTGGCTCTCACCCCCAGCAAATGCATCCTGTTTAGATTCATGCTTCTGCAGTCAAGGTGCTGCTGTCTGTGTTCAGGTCTTCTTTATCTACTGCGTGTGTGTGTGCTAAGTCACCTCAGTCATGTCCAACTCTTTGCAATCCTATGGACTATAGCCTGCCAGGCTCCCCTGTCTCTGGGATTCTCCAGGCAAGAATACTGGAGTGGGTTGCATCTCCTACTCCAGGGATCTTCTCAACCCAGGGATTGAACTCACATCTCTTAAGTCTCCTGCTCTTTGCCACTAGTGCCACCTGGGAAGCCCCACTTTACCTATTGTAGGAGTTCTCAAAGCAGCTGCCACTCATCCCACACCTACCCAGTGATGGGCCTCAGAGCTTGAGGCCCAGGTGTCATCTGGGTGATGCTCACGAAGCTATTGTCAAGACTTTCTAACTCTCAGGTTCTCTGGTTCTAGAGCCTGATGTCCGATCCAGGTAAGCATGTGTCAGTGTCAGATCAGAAAAGCCCCCTCCACTTTCCCCCAACGCCCCCACTTAAATCCACTCTCCTATAAGCGTTCTTCCTACTTTGCTTTTCTTCCTTCAGCCCTTTCTTTTTCCCTGGTCCTTTTCATTCTAAAGACCAGTGGGAAAAAGAAAGCAATCAGATCTTTTGACTCTGTCTTGCTCTCCCCAAGGCACCGCTCCTTCTGAGTTGATAAGGGTGAGAACATTCGAGCCACAGATAAGACTTCAGCTCCCCAGCTCCCTCCACTCCCTTGGCTCAGCTTTGAAGTTCCCCAAACCCTGCCTCTGTAACCTGATTGTGTTATCTTGGAAGCCAAGGTAAGAGAGCCAGAATGACTTTATGGCTTCCAGTAAGCAGTCTTCCCTGGAGCCATGATTTCTTATAAAGGGAGGGAAAGGAACTGGGGGCCAAGTACCAGGGCAGGGGAGACCAGCAGCTTCCTAGCAATTAGAGTACTGTCTGGCCTGGAGTAGGGCTTCCCTGGTGGCTCAGTCAGTAAAGAATCTGCCTGCATACTGGAGACCCCCTGCAGTGGAGACCCAGTTTCTGTCCCTGGATCTGGAAGATCTCCTGGTGAAGGAGATGGCTACCTACTCCAGTATTCTTGCCTAGGAAACCCCATGGCCATAGGAAATTGTCAGGCTGCAGTCCCTGGGGTCACTAGGGTCAGACACGACTTAGTGACTAAACCACCGCCGCCACCTGGCATGGAGTAGGGGCCTATAAGGGTTTAGAGAGTGGAAGAGAGGCAGGTAGCAGATACTCAATTGAGTTCAGAGCAGTGGTTTTCAACCAGGATGACTGCACTCCTCTGGGGAAATTTGGCAAAGTCTGAGACATCTCATCATTACAGCTTGGAGGATGCATGTCACTAGCATCTAGTGGGCAGAAGCCAGGGAATTCTTCTAAACATTCCACAAAGTATGGGACAGCATCCCTCATCAAATACTTCTCAGGCTCAGAATGGAATAGTGCTGAGTTTCAGAAGCCCTGCTTTAGAGAATGAAGGAAAAAGAAAAGGAAAGAGAGAAAGGAAACACATAGATCTCACTTTTACTGTACCCTCTTTAAAATTAGAGTGGGATTTGAGACCTCTTAAGAATGCATATACATGAAGATTAAAACATAGCAGAACAAAAATGCCAGGGTAACTTGCCTTTATATTAGTAGAAAGATCATCTGTGCTTACAGTCCATTGGTCAAAATTAGGCACCTGGCCACACCCAACTGCCCAAAGCCTAGGACAGGTAACCTAGCTGTGTGCTCCAAAGAAGGAGAAAATGTATTGCCAAGAGGCCATGGCAGGTTCTGTCACAAGGGCTTGGTGCTCTGTATGGGGTCCTTAACTTTCAGAGTGGCTCGGTGAGAGTCTGCCAAACAATCCTCGTGGTGTCAAGAGGAGGTCTGGCTGGCCCAGTCAGGATTCTGGCCAGTAGATAGAGGTCAAGGTCAGATTCCATAATACTGGAGCTGGGAGCCAGAGGAGCAAGCAAGCCAAAGGCTGCTAGGTAGGGGAAAGCTGAATTTCAGTCCTCCAAAGACCAGAGTCCAGAGGGAGGAATTAAAGTTGAGTGACAAAGCCAGAAAGTAAAAAAACAGGAAAAAGAAGAGGAACAAGAATGGGGAGGGTGAGGGGAGATGGAGAAGAAAAAGGGTAGAAATTGGGAGAAGAAATGAGAGCCATTCAGAAGGGAAAAGGGGGGAAGGATGCAAGCACAATGAGCCCCAACTCTAATGGAGGTTCCTGGGCCATATTTAGAGGCCAGTGGCTGTATAGTGTGGACACAGGTTGGATTGGCTCAAAAATCTAGGACCAAGAACTTTCTGGAAGAGTGAAGAGAGGAGAACATAGTTGACTATCATGGGCTGAATTGTATCTTCCTCCAAATTCATATACTGAGGTCCAGACCCCTAGTCCCTCAGACTGTGACCTTATTTGGATATAGGGTCATGCTATATGCATTAGTTAATTTAAAATGAGGTCATAGTGGAGCTGGTTGTACCACTAGTGCAATCTGACTGGTGTCCTTATAAAAAGGGGAAATTGAAACTCAGACACCCCTGCAGGAGGAATGTCATGTCAAGATCAAGGCAGAGATCAGGGTGAGACTTCTATAAGGCAAGGAATGCTAATGATAGCCAGCAAATCACAAGTCACTAAAAGCTAGGTTGTGAGGCATGGAACAGTCTCCCTCGCAACCCTCAGGAGGAGCCAAACCTGGCAACACCTTTATCTTGTACTTTTAGCCTCCAGACCTGTAAGAACATATTTTTTTTGTTGTTATTTCAGCCACCCAGCTTGCAGAAATTTTTTCCAGCAGTCCCGGCAAACAAATGCCTATGATGTTGCAGAGGGAGTGTCCAGGGAGTGCCGTGTATGTGTTAAGTCACTTCAGTTATGTTCCACTCTCGCGACCCCATGGACTGTAGCCTGCCAGGCTCCTCTGTCCCTGGGATTGTCCATGCAAGAATACTGGAGTGGGTTGCCATTTCCTTCTCCTGGAGATCTTCCCGACCCAGGGATCGAACCCATGTTTCTTAAGTCACTTGCGTTGGCACGTGGGTTCTTTACCACTAGCGCCACCTGGGAAGCCCCAGGGGAGTGCAGAGGAGGTGAACTCAGCCCAGGGTGGACACCATCTCTAGCCATCCTGGGACAGTAAGGGACAAAAGAGTGCTAGGGTGGAACCAAAGCAGGGCTACCTATTGCCACTGACTATGTTTGTTATACTCTGTTTTCTATCAATTCAGTTTCAGAATAGACTGTGCTCCCCGGCTGTGCCTGGCTCCAAGGATCTAAGGAAAGAACACAGCTGGTGCTGTGACATCATCTTCCCAGGTGCATCCCCACTGAAGGAAAACTGGCGTCTTCATAAAAGTTGTCATCTGAGCCTCTGAGTCAGCAGTGGTTAGCAGGAGGACAAGTACCAAATATAAAGCGGGGCTGAGTGAGTGGAAGGGAGATCAAAAGAGAGGGAACTGGCTGTGCCCAAGGCTGGAGGAAATGAGGACTGACCTGAGCCTTGAAGGTTGCGTTCATCAGGAAAGCAGAGAATAGAGACAGAAAATTCCGGGTGCTGTGGACCTCTCTGTAGTACTCTTGCCACACATGGTACCGCTTCCTCCTCCATCTCTGTTGTAACTATAACAACAGAGGATGCTGAACAAGCCGGCTTCATGGGGTGCAAGCAGAAAGTAACGTCATCATTCTCCTACTATCCGTTTAAAGTGTATCCAGGGACTTTCCTGGTGGTCCAGTGGCTAAGACTCCACACTCCCAATGCAACAGGTGGCCCAGGTTCAATCCTTGGTCAGGGACCTAAATCCCACAGGCCACAACTAAAACCTGGCCCAGGCAGATAAATATATAAATAAATAAATAAACTTAAAATGTATTCAGTTGGGGAAGGCAATCATGCTCTAGGAGGAAAACTTATACAACCCAATGAGTTTTCTGGTCACTCTTAGTTCATAAAAGTTGATGTCCCTTTACACCACCAGAGTCTGTATTCAGATATTGGAATGTCTTGTCGTACAACGATTTTTACTCCAAATTTGATTCCAAGTTAAATTGTGTCTCCTTCCCGAGGTAAGGTCTGTGCTAGACGAGAAGCTTAGACCTGGGGTTCTTGTTTTCTTCCATCAACTTGCTAAGAGGTTTCTGTCCCTCCAACCCCCACCACCCACCCAGAGTCAGAGGAAGGGGAGGAAGGGAGGTAAGAAGTGTATGAAAATTCTTGCTTGCCTGGTATTGCTGTAAGCTGGCTTCATGCTAACTGAGCCTAGCAGATATTTAACGCTGACTTGTTTTCCTTTTTTTTTTTTTTAATAAATTTATTTATTTTTGTTGGGGGTGTTTTCTTAAGGGATGCTTTAGTGAGTCCTTTGGTCCCAATTGCGGAGGAGCCCTGGCCCATCGTTCCCTTGATGCTGGACATGGAGTGCTTTACTTCCAGCTAAGGGGTTATTCCTTTCATGTGTCCCAGGAATATGCCCATAGTGCCAACTGAGGTCCTAGGCAGCCTTTGGGAACAGAATCAGCTACAATCTCACAACAGCTCTCTTGCACATGTACCCCAGTCTGGTCCATGAAAACAGTCATGAATCCTTATTGCTGACAACTCCCAGAAGACAGGCTGCCAAGTCAACAACCTGTCCTTTGCAAAGCCATCAGCAGCTGGCCAGCCCATCTCTAACCCCTCAGATGTCCCAGATGGGAGTCAGACTTGGGTCCAATGCAACCTTTAACTTCTAACCACTCTCCTGGTGGTCCTGCCTAAGCCCCCCTCCAAAGACATAAGGTGAGGCAAAGCACCTTGCCCCTATTGTTTCAGAGCATCACAGAGCTCAGCAAGCAAGCTGTTCCTGCTCCCTTCCCATTAAATCATCTCTTCTCACAACACTTTCATACCCTGATGTGGGTCAGGGGCTTAAGAGATAGCTAACTGACTCTTCACTACACACTTTTTACAAATTCTTTGGATGGTCCATTTCAGCACATCATGATGTATTGGAATCTATTACCTTAGGGTCTCAATCAAAACGTCCATGTTAATGTCCTCCTATAACTCTTCACTCTTCTGTAAATTCCTCACAAGCAAAGTCCCCATCTTTTCATCTTTGTAGCCCAGCCTCAGACACACAATTTGAGAGTCATTAGTTGAATGAATGAACTGATGGATATTGAAACGTTCTACAAAGCATGTTCCTCAAACATTAAGACAGCAACCTGGCTGGAGGAAAGAGTTTGTTTAGGAAGGATCAGGAGCTATGTTGAAAAGATTCAAAAATATTTGGAGCCTCGAAAACTATAGATTTGAGACTGAGGAGCAGAGCTGGAAAAGCATGGACTTCAGGAACAAATGAATGCAACAGGACAGAGCTCTGTTGCTGAGGTTAACTGTAGACCAAAGGCAAGTTACCTAACTTCTGTGACTCTCAGTATTCTTATTGCAAAATAAATACTACTGTTCCTATCTGGTAAGGTTGATATGAAGTTTCATGGAAACAGTGGGTACAAAGCACCTGCTGCAGGGCTTATCACAGTAAATGATTGACATGTGGTCATAATAACAATTTAAAAGCCATCTTTGAGTGCTTGCTATGGGTCAGAGACTGTGTCAAATGCTTTTCAGGCAGTATTTATTTAATCCTTATACAAAGCCCACAAGACAGGGAGCATGTTAGCCTGATTCAGCACCTTGCTCAAAGTCACCAAGCTAGTGAGAGTAAGACTTGGGATTCAGAGGCAGATCTCTCCTTCTGCAGAGCTGGCTGTCTGTCAGCCTGACATCCTCATGCATCTTTAACGAAGAATCACTGCATGTCTCCCATTTAGAGACTCGAGGAAACACATGAGAAACGGAGCCAGATCTCAAAGGAGCAGACATGCTTCAGCCCCCATGCTAAAAGCAATTATGAATTCTCTTTTCTTAATTAAGAACAGATCAGTGATGTTAGGACCAAAATATGTGTTGAAACTCTCTAAAGACATGGGACAATATTAGTGTGATTGAACCACACCCTGTGGATAGTGGCCCCTGGAGAGGGTCAGATGAGCAAAATGGGTTAAAATACTTGGAAATCTGTGAAGTGCTTTCAAAGAGGGAGGCAGAAGCTTTCCAGAAGATTTGGGAGAGCAAGATGACTCTCCTGCAGGCTAGAGTCCAACTCTCCCATCAAAATGTTTCTCCCACTGAAAGTAGAAGAAGTCAACACTAAGGGGAAAATGAAAGGCCAGGAGAGAGGAGAATATTGTGAGATTCCCTTTCCGTGCCTGCTATGCCCCAGTCACTGTTCTAGCTGTAGAGGATACAGCTATTATTAAAAAAGCAATCTCTGCCTCAGGGAATTTATAATATAGTAGCTGCAGATAGGTAGATAGGTAATAAATACTCATGTCAGGATCTGTTAACCTCTGCAGGGGGAAAAAAAAAAGCCATGAAAAGACACAGAGGAAACTTAAATGCATATTACTAAGTGAAAGAAGCCAGTCTGAAAAGATTACATACCATATGATTCCAACTATATGCCATTCTGGAAAAAGCAAAACTATACAGACAGTAAAGACATTACTAGTTGCCAGGGGGTGGGGGTAAAGGGAGGGATGAATAGATGGAGCACAGAGGATTCTTAGGACAATGAAACTACCCCGCATGATACTATGATGGTAGATACATGTCATTATTTATTTCTCTACATTCATAGAATGTATAGCATGTATAGTGAACTCTTATGAAAACTTGGACTTTGGGTTATAATGATATATCAATGTAGGCTATTTAGATGTAATAAATATACCACTCTGGTGAGCAATGTTGATAATGGGAGAGGCTGTGGGTGATGGGAAATCTCTGTACCTTCTTCTTAATTTTACCATGAATCTAAAACTTCTATAAAATAGATAGGTGAATAGATAGATAGATAATAGGTGGATAAATGGATGGATAGATAATAGATAGGTGGGTGGATAGATAGGTAGGTAGGTAGATAGTGCTGGAAAAGAGACTGAGCATGACAAAGAAAATAGAAAGTTCTTTCTTTTCAGGTGGGTGTTCATGGGAGGCCTGCCTGACAGAGTGACATTTGAACAGAGATGCATGAGACAGGATGCTCAGGGCCGGTACACTGGGATGACCCTGAGGGACGGGGTGGGGAGGGAGGTGGGAGGAGGGTTCAGGATGGGGAACACATGTACACCCATGGCTGATTCATGTCAGTGTATGGCAAATACCACCACAATATTGTAAAGTAATTAGCCTCCAATTAAAATTAATTAATTAATTTTAAAAAAAAAGATAAAAGTAAGCCACCCACATGGAAATCCAAGGGAAAAGTACTCCAAGCAGAAGGAACTGTAAATGCAAGGACCTAAGGAAAAGCAAGGAGACTGTGTGCAGAGTGAGAGCGGGACAGAACCATGAGTGATGAGATCAGAGGTGCAGCTGCAAGGGGTGTCCATCAACCCTGTAAACCACTAAAAATTTGGGATTTTTCTCTGAGTGAGATGAGATGTTCTTGGAGGATTTTGAACTAAGGAGTATGATAATTGAACATTTGTTTTTAAAATGTCATCCAGAGAATAGGCCACAAAGGAAGACAAATGGAAGCAGGGGGAGGAATAAAGAGGTCACTGTAATAGTTGAGGCAAGAGAGGAAGGTGGCTTAGACAGGGTGGTAACATAGAGGTGTGATAAATGGTCAGATTCTTTATGTATTTTAAAGACAGAACCACTAAAATTTACTAATGGATCCAATGTAAAGAGAAGAAAAGTCAAGGATGACTCTAAATCTCCAAACTGATCACTTGGAAGAAGGAGATAGTCATTTGCTAAAAAAGGAAGACTGGGGCAGGTATGGTCTTGGGAAAGATGGGGAGTTCAGTGTTGGACATACTAGGTTTGACACGACTATTAGGTCAGTAGTTGGATGTATAAAAGTCAGCAATCCAGAGGAGAGATTCAGGTTGGAGATAGCAATTCAGGGGTCATAAACATACAGATGACATTTTTAAATGTGCAACAAAGAGAAGAGAACAAAGACAAGGATTGAGCTCTCCTGAGGCCCTCTAACGCTTAAAGATTTGGAAGGCAGGGAGGACTTACCAAGCAAGACTGAGAGCAGCCTCGGAGGTGGAGGAGGACCAAAGGAGAGGGTGGTTCCAAGTGAAGAAAGGATTCCACAAACAGAAAAATCAACTGCCACTGATGGCCAAGTGAGGCCACTTTAAAGATGGAAGATAAAGCTGAGGCTGAGGGTGCTGAATCAATAAGTGGATTGAACAATGTGGAGGCCACTGGTGATGTTGATAGAAACTGCATTTAGTGGAATCATGTAACCAGGTTCTGCTTGGAATAAGTTCGGAGGGACTAGGAAGAGAGGAAATAGTGACAGTAAGTCTAGACAACTCTTTTGAGAATTTTTCCGCAAAGGTTTATAGAGAAATGTGGTGGTTGCTGGTGGGCATCCAAAGTCAAGGACAAATTTCAACGTCTTTTCATTCCATTTTCCGAAGACAATAATTGTAGAAAATAAACATTAATTTCTAAGGGTTAGAAATACTCTACTGATTGATCCATGCTGACTTTTTAATTATCTAGGGGTCTAGACTAATGAGACAGTTTCCTGGATGAGACACACTGGACTGCCCATATTTACAAAGACCGAAGAGGTCATATTGAAAGTGTCCCATGCTGAGGTGGGCACAACACCAATTATCTACAATATTCCTGAAGAGGAAGGCAGGAGCCCAGTTTTTGCTTTGTTTTTTGAATGGAGCGAATATATAGGACTAGGAACATATCAAGATCAAAATTCTGAAAATTTTATCAAATCATTGTTTAAAAAGAAACATTCTCCTCACCAATCTCCAGGCCTAAACTAGGCGAAGGAAGGACTCATTGAATCTAAAAACATCATTTAACATATATACACCATTATGTATAAAATAGATAACTACTGAGAACTTCCTGTATAGAAGTCTACTCAGTGATCTGTGGTGACCTAAATGGGAAGGAAATCCAAAAAAGAGGGGCTACGTGTATGAGTATAGTTGATTCACTTTGCTATACAGCAGAAACTAATGCAACATTGTAAAGCAACTATACTCCAATAAAAATTAAAATAAACAGGTAAATAAATGTCTTTTACATTTACATCTGTTAATGCATTAAAGCCACACAGCAGCCTGGTGATGTAGATTAACTGCTGCCCTGCATCTACTGCTGTGTAACAAACAAGCCCCAGTGTAGGGGTAAGATCACAGCTATTTTATTACACAAACAGAATCTGTGGGTCAGGACACACAGTTTGTAGTGTAGGATATGGCTTGCCTCTGCTCTTTATTGTCTGTAGCCTCAGGTGGGAAGATGCGTAGGGGCAACTCAAGGAGCTGGTGGCTGCACTCATCTGAGGCTTATTCATTTGCAATTCTGGCTGCTGGGCTGGGAGGACTTAAAGGCTGTGGACCAGAGGCCTCTTCAAACAGGCATTCTCATTGTTCTTAGTTTTCTTATATGCATCTCAGAGCTCCACAAACAAAAGTTCCACCAAATGAGACAGAAACTGCTTGACCTTTTAAATCCCATCTCAGAAATTATAGCCTCACTTCTTTTTTTTTTAAATTTATTTACTTTTTAACTGAAGGGTAATTGCTTTACAAAATTATGCTGTTTTCTGTCAAACATCAACCTGAATCAGCCATCACAGCCTCACTTCTGATGCACTGTGTTGGTCAAAGCTGTCATCCAATTCATCCAATTCAATTCCCCCAATTAAATTGAACTCTGCCCAAATTTAAAGGGAGGAGACAGACCTCTCAAAGAAGTTGCAGCCATGTTTTGAAATTACCACACTCTATTTTTGCAGAGGGAGGAGAATTAACACCAGGTGCTTAAGTAACTTCCCAAGGTCATAGAGCTGGGTTAAGTCTATCTGAACTACTCACCCTATTCCTTCCTGATCTTGTGCAAAACAGCAATCCCAGCCCCCTCCCCAAGATTTACCCTGCTTGCATCACTTTTTTTTTCTCCATAACACTAATCACCCTAGACATGACCTATGATCACAGGGACTTTGTCTCATTTATTCTTAACGTTTCTGTCTACCAAGACAGTGTCTGGCATGTCTGTTTTTTTTTTTTTTTAATTCTTTTGCTCTCATTTATTTTTTTCATGCTAGAGTTACTTGCTAATGGTGCTATTCTTTTTATTCTTTTTTTTTTTTTAATAAATGTATTTATTTTAGTTGGGGGCTAATTACTCTATAATATTGTAGTAGTTTTTGCCATACATTGACATGAATCAGCCATGGGTCTACATGTGTTCCCCTTCCTGGACCCCCCTCCCACCTCCCTCCCCATCCCATCCCTCTGGGTCATCCCATTGCCCCAGCCCTGAGCATTTGTCTCACCACTGCTGGGCATACACACCGAGGAAACCAGAATTGAAAGAGACACGTGTACCCCAATGTTCATCGCAGCACTGTTTACAATAGCCAGGACATGGAAGCAACCTAGATGTCCATCAGCAGACAAATGGATAAGGAAGCTGTGGTACATATACACAATGGAATATTACTCAGCCATTAAAAAAAAATTTGAATCGGTTCTATTGAGATGGATGAAACTGGAGCCCATAATACAGAGTGAAATAAGCCAGAAAGAAAAACACCAATACAGTATACTAATGCATATATATGGAATTTGAAAAATGGTAACGATAACCCTATATGTGAGACAGAATAAGAGACACAGATGCATAGAACAGTCTTATGGACTCTGAGGGAGAAGGTGAGGGTGGCATGTCTTTAAAAAATGATGCTTTTAAAAAAAATGGAAAAAAATCTTTTTATTTTACCAATACCAAATATTTAAAGAAACTCTAAAATTCCCAAGAAGGCAATCTTTCAAAATTAAGTTTTGCTCAACCACAAGCTTTAAAGATAGATATTATAAGCCTTTCAAACACTCTCAACTTTATAGACTCCTGGACTCATAACACTGAAAGGCTGCATATTTGTGGGACATACTTTTTTCTAGTGATAAAGAAAAATAGAAGCCACCAAAACAGAGACCAGTGTAGCTAGCCTTTGTAAGAGCCTGTGGTTCTACCTGCTAGATCATTTGCTGAGACCTTCTGATCTCTCATCCTCTCCCTGCATTCAGCATCAGTCCCTCATCTGTCCAACTCAGACCCAGTCATCCCCAAATCTTTGTAGTCCCCAGAGATATCATGTTTCACCTTTACCAGAATGTGTTTCCCTCCACTCTTCCTTGCTTTCCTGGCTCAAATGAATCATAGTCTTCCACGGTGGGCTGAGTGGTGCCCCTCAAAAATGTTAGTTCCTAATCCCTGGAGTCTGTGACTATTATCTTGTCTGATTAAAAAAAAAAAAAAATTTTGCAATTGCGTATGTGACTAAAGAGAAGATTCCCTTTTCATATCCATGAACGGATTACCCTAAATCATTCACGTGGGCTCTTCAATGCCATGATAAGTATGCTTATAAGAGAGAGACAGAGGGAGAACAGATACATAGAGGATGCAGCCATATGAGCCCAGAGGACAAATCAGAGTGATGTGTTGTAAGTAAAACAAACAAACAAACAAAATAGCAGCCGCTAGAAGCTAGAAGAGGCAAGGAGGGATCCACCCCTGGAACCTCTGAAAGGAGCCTGGCTGATGACACCTTGATTTCAGCTCAGTGCCCTTGATTTCCAACCTCTGGCTTCCCAAACTGTGAACTTCCAACCACAGCTCTGCCAGCCCCCAGCAGTTAGAGTTACCTTGACTCAGACTCCAGACACTAAGGAGTGAAGACCAGCCATCCCTTCTGTGTTCCTGTTCAGATTCCTGACCTGCAAAATCTCTGAGCCTAGTGAGATGGTTGCTTTATCCCCCTAGGTCTGGAGACAATCTGTAACTCTGTTTATAAGTCTCGAGAACATGCTGCTACTACGACTCAATGCCCTCTATTTTCCCCCAGTGACACGAGTGCCGAGATTAGCTGAATATTCTACTGTAAAAAATCCAGAGCTTTTCTTCTGATTTTTAAATTTTAGTAACTAGCCAAAACTTTTTATAAAATTCAGTGGACGGCGAAGAAATTCCATCTGCACTTCCCAATTGGCCCATGAGTCACTGATTTGCAAACTCTTAAACTGTAATTAAGTACTATCTGTCCTTCCCCCAGAGGTTTGTAAGCTCATGAATGTTTATCTTCATGTCCCTCACACTTTAAAGCCTGAAGATGAAGTTAACCAGGGACTTGACCTCCAAGCCCTGGATTAGGTCAGGAGACCTAACCAGCAGCCCAACCTAGGGCTTCCCTTCTCTTCCCTTAACTGACAAGTGGGGGCACAAGTATTGACCTTCACTGCTTCATGGGCTGCTGTGAGGTTAGTTATAAACAAGTGTGTGTGTAAAGAAGCAATTTGTAATGGATGATGTACTAAGTACTTTTAATGGGTGCATAGTGGATATGTGTCCTAATCCCCAGAATCAGTGACTGTGACCTCGCTTGGAGAAAAGGTTTTGCAGAGATCAACCAGGCCCTAAATCTAATTAGAACTTCTCATTATGAGAGACACAAAGGGAAACACACATGCGCACAGGAAAAGGCCCCATGAAGATGAAGGCAGAGATTAAACAGATGCAGCCACAAGCCAAGGAATGAGAGTGACCACCAGAAACTGGAAGAGACAAGGAATGAAACCTCGCCCTGGAGGTTCCAGAAGGATCACAACCCTGCCGATACCCTGATTTCAAATTTCTGGGCTCCCGAGCTGTGAAAGAATAAATTTCTATTGTTTTAAGTCACTTAGTTTGTGGTCATCATTACATCATCTTTTTAGAACATTAACCCAGAACATAGCAGAACAGTGGATTCCTTTGAGCGGTGCAACTTGTGGGCGCTTTGTAATCCATTGGTCATCTGTCTGACCACTCTAGCTTGAGGAGACTCCTCCCTGAAGTCCCCCATCTGGTCATTAATCAGTAATGCCTTGTGAAATCACATCCATTCTGGGAGGAATTACTCAAATCATGCATTGTTGTTCAGTATTGTATTTTCTCTCCTAGTGAGAAGCTCCTGGAGATGGTGAGTCATATAACATAGCAGACGTCCTGGAAAAGTGGTCCCCAAGCCACGCTCATCAGAATTGCCTGGAACAGGTCCTAGAAATGCTGAACCTCAGACCCTATCCTAGACTTAGTGAGTCAACTACCAGAGGTGGGTAGGATAAGAGGGGATTGAGAATCAGTAGTTTGAATAAGCTCCTTAAGTACTTGCTATGCTCAGTAAAATTTGAAAACCACTAACATAGGAAGGAGCTATCATGGCCTTTAGTCAGATAGCCTGGGACTGATTTCTAGCCCTGCTCCTCACTCTCCATAAAAGCTTAGGCTCTCAGGGACTTCTCTGGTGGTCCAGTGGTTAAGACTCCACGCTTCCAAAAAAGGGAGTCCAGGTTCAATCCCTGGTTGAAGAGTTAAGATCCCACCTACCTCATGGCCAAAAAAACGAAACTTAAAACAGAAGCAATATTGTAACAAACTCAACATAGACTTTAAAAATGGCCTACAACAACAACAACAACAAAAATCTTAAAAAATAAAAGTCTAAGGGTCAGTTTCCTCCTCTGTAAAATGGAGATACCCAGGATGGCCCATTGAAGGGTTGTGCTTGCATAAATCATGCGTGCAAATTTCCTAGTGTGGTTGCTTAATAAACTCCAGATATTGTTAGCCATGATGGGGGTGGCGATGATGACCCTGCCCCCGCTAAGCAAATAGTCTGAGGTCTCCCATATTTAATACCACGTGAGCCTCCTGAGTGGTCCCCCCTGTTCAAATCCACCATTTGCCATCATGAGTCATTCACTGCAAAGTTCTAATCTGATCCCATTTAACTGATGAAATCCGTATCACATTCTCCAAGAAAGAGGATGAATATAGCGATAATTCAAATCTCTCTCTTTTTAGATCTTCTAAGACTACTATAAGTCTTTGATATATGTTGCTGTGCTTAGTCGCCCCAACTCTTTGCGACCTCATGGACTGTATAGCCTGCCAGATTCCTCTGTCCATGGAGATTCTCCAGGCGAGGGTACTGGAGTGGGTTGGCATGCTCTCCTCCAGGGGATCTTCCCAACCCTCAGTATATGTTCTTAAGGGTAAAAGAAGAAAATCTTGACTTTGTCAATCTTTTGCTTAAAGTCATCTATCTGAGCATGGCACACAGTAGCCCATGTGACCCCTTCAAACCACTTTCCCTATCTCACCTCATTCTGCCTTCTTCCTTGAAACATTTGCAGTTTCTAAACAGCCTGGTACAATTTCAACCCCCTGTGCTTTTCTGCCTTCTCTCCTCTCTGCCTCCAATGCCCTCCTCCTTCCCAAGCCCTCTTCCATTCATCTGTAGCATTCGTATTCACTTTGCAGGGCTCAGCTAAACCATCACCTCCTCTCTGAAGCCTTTCCTGATTCCTTTATATTACTCCAATGATCCCCATAGCTGAGCTCTTCTTGCCTTCTCTGTTCCACCCTCTTCCCAGTACACACACTACATAGAACCTAGGGTCTAGGTACTATAGCATAGAACCTAGGGTCCCAGGCTAAAACCACAGACTACCTGTCTTTAAATCCTAGGACCATGACTTAGTAGTTAGTTGTGTGACCTAATCTTTCTGGGCCTCTGTTCCCTGATGCATACAATCTGAATTGTTGCAAACCTTCAATGAAGTGATTTTCGGTAATCATTGAACGTGGTGCCTGACACATAGTAAGTAACTAGAAATATTTATCACTCTGGCTATTATACTTTGGCATCATCTAAAAATGTAAGTAAAGTCACCTCTGTCTTTTGCTTTCCAGACACCCACAGAATAGTTTCAAAGACCATCAGTGATTCGATGTGTGCGTCATAGAAACCTGGGCTTGGAAGGAACCTCAGAGATCATTTGCTCCAACTCACTTTTAACCACAGTAGGTCAACGTCACTGTCACTCAGGGTAGAAGCCAGAGGGCTCTGTTTACGTGACTGACAGACCCAAGACAAAACAAAACACTGCAAGCTTCACCATCACAACTTCCTTGAGAAACAGGTGTGGAGCAAGGACTCAGAGCCCCAATTTCTAGATGAAGAAACAGAGTCACAGCGGTAAGGTGACCAGCAAAAGGTCACACAGTCAGCCAGGAGGGCCAGTTCCTAGAGGACTCCTCCACCTATCAGTTGACGATCTCAAGACCAGGAAGTTGTTTGGGTCACAAATAATGTTCTTGTGGGAAATGAATGTGAGGAGATAAACATGAGGTTATGAGAACCAGAGAATGAGGTAATGTTCAGGGTTTGGGTGCTGTTCTTTATTGAACTTTCATTTGCTTTCATTCCAGAAAAGCCTTGTAATGAGAATAGGCGATGAAGCATCTCGGGAAGCAGTATGGGCTCAGAGAAAATAGGGAAGAGTTATCATTAGACAGAGCTCTGCCTAAATCCCCACAATGTCTATCACTGGATGGATGGATTTGGCTCTATCCTGCAGGCTCTTAGAGCTTCATCTTCACCTGTAGGATGGCAGTAATGGTAATGCCTGCCTTATGGGGATGTTGGTAGAATCTTGGATGATGTATCTAGAACACTTGACACATAATAGGCGCTCTATAAATAGCTACTATTGCTGTGATTGGGGGTGTTAGGACACGTGTAAACTCTTTAGAAGGAGGTGGAAAGTGCTTGAAAAGACTGATGAGTGTTAGTGTTGGGGAGTTACTACCTCCAGGAAGTAAATATTTATGGAGCACCGGCTGTGTGCCAGGAGCTGTTCTAGAATCCTACAAGTGTGCCTTCATGTTTGTAACCTCCTCCCCAGGTACAGTGCCTAGGAAGCATTCAATAAATATTTGTTACTTATTGCATAATTTGAAGGTATGAATTGAATGAACCGTTCATTCATATAATCCCCACAGATCTACTAAATAAATATTATCATTTTCACCTTAAAAATTTAAAGAACAGAAGCCTGGAGCAGACAAGTCAGTTCTCCAAAGTCACATAGTAAGCAGAGGAATTGACCAGGTAAGGCCTCTTTCAAAAGTGTTTTTAACTAAAACCTCCGGTGGCTCAGACAGTAAAGAATCTGTGCGCAATGTGAGAGACCCAGGTTTGATCCCTGGGTCGGGAAGATCCCCTGGAGAAGGGAATGGCTACCCACTCTCATATTCTTGCCTGGACAATTCCATGGACAGAGGATCCTGACAGGCTATAATCCATGGGATCGCACAGTTGGACACAACTGATCGACTTTTACTTTCAGAAGATGAGATAGGTATAGCTAAGGCAAGAATACAAGGAAGAGAATTCTAGGTAGAGGAAACAGCCCATGTGAAGGCTGTGAGGTAGGCTGGAGACCAGCATGTTGGAGGAGCAAAGAGAATGCCAGTGTGTCCTAAGCATAAGGACTGTGGTCTAAGATGAGTTTGGAGGAATTCTCTCACGGCCCAGTGGTTAAAAATCTGCCTTGCAATGTAGGGGACACAGGTTCGATCCCTGGTGGCAGAACTAAAATCCCACAGGCCACAGGGCAACTAAGCCCATGAACCACAACTACTGAGCCCTTGTGCTGCAGTTACTGTAGCCCGAGCACCCTAGAGCCCAGGCTCCGCAACAAGAGAATAGCTCCCGCTCACTACAGCTAGAGAAAGCCACACACAGCAATGTAGAGCCCATGAGCCACTACAAAGACCCAGTGTAGCCAAAAATAAAAAAGAATAAGATGATTTGGGGGAGCAAGATGGGGGTCAGAGCAAGTAGGAGATTATGAGCTTCAGTTAAGACTTTTGGATTTCATTCCAGGCACAAGGGAAGCATTGTCTTTAAAGCAGAGAAGGGACATGATTCAAATCTCATTTTGGCATTGATTAGAGAATGGCCAGGAAGAGAGACAGGAATAGACTCCAACAGGTTGTCATAGCAGAAGCCCAGGCAAGCACTGCTGTGGCTGGTCCCAGGTTGAGGGGAGTAGAGATAAACTGGGCAGTCTGGAGGAAGCTTTGGTTAGTGTACCCAGTAGACCATGCTGATGGTTGGTGTGAATGGTTATGGGAAAGTGAAAAATGAAACACAATCCTCTGGCCTAAGCCATTTTTTGAGACTCTAAAGTCTAAATGAAAAGCAGATGGAGAGAAGATTAAAAGCCTCATTGGGGCGTGTTAGGTTGAAAGGCTTGTGAGACACCCAAGTGGAGGGCTAGCTGGAGACCTGCCTTAGAAAGTTCTTCACACAGGGATGATATTTAAAGCTATGGCAATTCAGGAAACCACCTGGGTTTGGAGTGGAGGACGGAGGAGTTCAATACAGCATAAGAAGTGGACCAAACCCTGGGGAGCTTTCCTGGTGGCCCAGATGGTAAAGAATCTGCCCACAATGCAGGAAACCCAGGTTCAATCACTGGGTTGGGAAGGTACCGTGGAGAAGGAAATAGCCACCCACTCCAGTATTCTTGCCTGGAGAATTTCATGGACAGAGAAGCCTGGCAGGCTACAGTCCATGGGGTCACAAACAGTCGGACATGACTGAGTAACTAACACTTTCACTTTCAAATCCCGAGGAACCCTAACAGGTAGAGGCTGGGAGGAGTGAGAAAAGGAAAATAAGAAGCAACTAATCACCAAGGAGGAAAACCAGGAGGGTCTGGGATGCTTCAGAAACCAGGATCAGTGAGAACGGCCATCATCAAAAAGCCTACAAATAAATACTGGAGAGGATGTGGAGAAAAGGGAACCCTCCTGCACTGTTGGTGGGAATGTCAACTGGTGTAGCCATTATGAAAAAGAATCTGGAAATTCCTTTTAAAAAATTAACAATAGAGTTACCAAATGATCCAGCAATCTCACCCCTGGGCATCTATTTGCAAAAGACAAAAACTGTAATTCAACTGTAATAAAAAGATACATGCATCCCAGTGTTCATAGTGGCAGCACTATTTACAATTGCCAAGACATGGAGGCAACCTAAATGTCCATCAACAGATGAAAGAGTAAAGAAGATGTGGCATGTATATACAATGGAATATTAGTCATAAAAAAGGGAAGTATTGCCATTTGCCACAATAAGGATGGACCTAGAAAATACTGTATTAAGTGAGGTAAGTCAGAGAAAAACAGGTGTTAGACGATATTACTTATTTATGGAATCTAAAAAAAATACAAATGAACTCATTTACAAAACAGAAACAGACTCACAGACATAGAAAACAAACTTATGATTACCAAAGGGGAAAGGGTAGAAGGATAAATTAGGAGTATGAGATTAACAAGGAAAAAAAAAAGAAAGAAACCAGGAGAAAAAACTGGCACTGACTCAAAGGACATAGAAGCCTAGAATTAGAAGGTCAGGTCAACTCGTTCAACTGCCTTGTTTTCATATGGGAATCTGCAGTACAGATAGGGGAAGTGGCTTGCCCAAGATCACACAATTAGATAACCTCAGAAGAACTTTCTAACAATGATAACTATCACCCTGTAGTGAAATAGACTCTCTCTCCTCAGGCAGTGGACCCTTTGCCACAAAGAGAAGCTGGCTGGGACCACTCAATGTGACAGAAGAGTCCTATGTGTTTTCAGGGTAAGGGGTGGTGGTGATTTCTCTCAATTTTAAGGTTGTAAAATAAGTGACTATCAAGTATAACTGGAAAGCTTTGGATCTCAGGATCCCAGAGGTTTCTTGCAATGAATGAAAACCTCAAGATCCATAAATGCAAATAAATGACCCTATTGATGAGCAATAGAATATTTGCCCAAATCTGTTTGCGAAAGCATACACCACAGAAGTTTCTGGCTGAGGCTCTCTAATGATGCCAGGAAAGAGACAAAAGGTATTAGCAGGCTTCCCTATGGTTATCATAGCAGAGATGGTTGGATGCCATCACCGATTCAATGGACATGAACTTGGGCAAACTCTGGGAGGTGGTGAGGGATAGGGAGGCCTGGTGTGCTGCAGCCTGTGGGGTCAAAAAGAGTCAGACCCGACTTGGCGACTGAACAGCAACCATAGGATTGTCCCCTCTGTTGGGGAATCTCTCTGTACCTGTGCTGTGACTGAAAAATATCAAGAGCTTAGAGATGGAAGATTGTGCATCTACAGTGTCCCATGAACTCCAGAGGGGAATCCCAGATCCCACCACTCCCGGGAGCCCAGTTGCACCCTCCCCACGAGGGTTCACGGGCTGGAGCTCTGCAGGCATCTAGGGAAGAGAGCACATTGCCTCTGTAAACGTTATCTTCTTAACTTCTTCGTGAGACAAGCCGGTGAAGCAATACACCCCCAACGTTTGGAGGGAAGCAGGTAAAGATAAGGCCACTGAAAGAACCCTCAGAAGTAAATCCCTCAAAAAACCCTCAGAACATTTTAGCTGAGGGGTTGGGGGGTGGAGAGGACCAAGCACCTCTCTCACTTTTCTTGCTTTTGTCATCACGTCTCCAACCTTCCTACGGGCTTTCTCTTTTACTCTGTCTCTTCTCTCTCCTCCTCTTCCCTTCCCTTCTCTTAGGACCCTGTGTGCATGTCATCTGGCCACTCTGTTTAGTCCCAGGTGCTAGGAGTAGTAGTTTCTGACATGACAAAGGTGATTTGGTCCCTGAAATTTAAAAGAAGGAGGCAAATGTGGGTGTGAATAAGACATATAAACACTATTGACACTACGTATAAAATAGGTAACTGATGAGAACCTATTGTATAGCTCAGGGAACTCTATTCAATGCTCTGTGGTAATCTAAATGAGAAGGAAATTTTTAAAAGAGGGGATATAAGTTTATGTACAGCTGATCTACTTGCTGTACAGTATAAAAGGACACAGCATTGTAAAGAAACTCTCCTCCAATAAAAATTAATTTTTAAAAAATTTTTAACCACGCAGGGGATGAAAGAACCAGAGAGAAACCACACTAGGGGCAGTGATTCTATTTTCTCACAAAGTAACGATACAGGGTGAGGAAGCTGAATGAAAGCTACAGAGGAGAATAGGAGTGAGAGCTGGCCAAGGGTCACCAAGAGGACTGTTAGAGGGCACTGGGCATCAGCTGAGTCATGATGCTGCGAGAGTGTGGTGGCACCAATCAGCCTAGTCACATGTTTTGCTCCAATAGTGCTCAGAAATCATGGTACAGGAGGCTGTACCCTAATTAGAAATGATCAGACTGGGGGTTTTGCTGAACAGTAGTGGCAGACAACCAAGGAAGCAAAGGTGTTATGCAGAGAATCCTTCTGATAATCAACCAGGTGGTCCAGGAGTGGGCAGGCAGTCAAGGTGGGAGCCACTGACTGACCAAGAGGAAAATGGAGGAGAAAACCTAAAGGCGCCGGACATTTGGAAGCCAGAGTCAGAGGAAGAGAGGGTGACGGTGAAGATTTCAGAGCTGGAGCCCTTTGGTGTTAACATGAGATGAAGTATGACTATGGGGTTGGGATGGAGCAGGTGTGAAGGCCACTGAGGTCAATAAGGTCAAGGAATGAGGAAGCAATGATGTTGAGGCACTGTTTCATTGCCACTGAGGTCAGTTGTGACGATGGAAAAAGTGAGATGAAAGGAAAGACACTGAGCCAGGACCAGTCTCCAGTGAATGGTGGGGAAGGGACAACAGCGGTTAAAGGATGGTGTGAGCCTCCAATGAGGAGGCAGCATGATAGGAGGAAGGAGCAACAGAAGTCTGAAAGTAATAGTGAGGGAGCTGGTCCACCTCTATGAACCCACCCAGGTGATGGATTCATGCCGGATCATTATGCTATTAGCCTCTCTGTTTTTGAATACATTGGAAGTCTTCCATAATAAAAAGTTGGTGGAAAATGGATTTTGATGGGATAAGACCAACAGGAAGATATTTTAATGGGCATACATAAATTCTATGTTTGAGCTCAGAATTGGGGAGGGAAACTAGGTTTCAAGAATTCCCATGACTATGGTCTGGAAATTATTTGGCCCCAAATCAATGGGTCAGTAAAGTGAGGCATCTGTTACAAAAGTCAATCCCCCTTTTGGCCAAGATCCCAACAGGATCCCCTGGGTCTAGGTTTGCTAAAGCATGTTTGGGGTAGTGTGCTCAATTCTGGACCCAGAACTTACAGGGGACATTGTCAAACTCAAAGCTACTTACTGCCAAGTTCAGCCTGGAGAAGAGAAGACTTGGTTAAGGACACATAAGGACACGGTGGTGGAGGGAGGCAGCTTTGGGCTACATAAAGGGATTTTTTTCCACATCAGGAAGTAGTCTGGGACATCACAGTGCTTCTTGACATTTTCCACTCTATCATCCCTAAGAATAGAGGAAGAGAATAAATATATCCCTGGAGGTAGCAGCACAGACTAGAAATGTCTCATAAATGTGTCTGGTCTTTAAAAACCATGTGGATTTGCATCCTATTCAATGATATCTTGAAATGGCAAAGATGGTGATCTAGAACCTTGCCTTCACCATGCAGCTTCCTCTGCCACTGGCTCATGATCCCATATTGGGATGTAAGTGGTGATTTACCCCAGGGTTAGATTCACAGAAGGGTAGACAGAGCTCCTGCCCCTTCCTATCTTTGTACTCTTGAGCACGTGAGTTAACCTCTTTGAATCTCCGTTTCACTCATCTGTAGATGAGATTCTTTATACAAACATTACTGGGTTTAATGAATGGATGAGAGATACCCTATGGAACAATTACTAGGGTTCTTCATTGAGCATTTACTGTGAACTCTATATAGTCAGTTCTGCTACAGCACTTTTTTGGAAACATGAATTTGTCTCAGCACAACTGATATATCAGAGAACCACTGGAGCATGGGGCAGAGTCTGTTTTCTTATGTGAGATTTCACCTGCAAGAAATGCTGGATACACCCCACTGAACCAGGCTACATCAGAGTGTGCAGAACACCTTTCAAACATCTGCCAGTGATCTCAGTTGTAAATACAGGGTGTGTGTAATGAGCCACACCTGTGCACATCTGGTATAACAACTTTCCTCTTGACTTCAAATAAGCCTCCTATCGCTACTCCACAATAACTCACAAACTGCAGGGCTTCTGACACCCCCTTAACCAAGTAAACTTTAGGTCTCTCTTAAGATAAGCATCCTACTTATTGGGGCTTCCCATGTTGCCCAGTGGTAGAGAATCTGCCTGCCAATACAGGAGACATGCAGGAGATGTGAGTTCGAAACCTGGGTCAGGAAGATCCCCTGGAGAAGGAAATGACAACCTGTTCTGTATTTTTGCTGGGATAATTCCATGGACAGTGGAGTCTGGCAGGCTACAGTCCACTGGGTCTCAGAGAGTCAGACATGACTGAGCACCCACACTGTATTTATTTTTTTTACAGTATTTAAGCAGTTCTTAGCCATTTAACGTGTAAAACTGTATTAACCGTTTTATTAGGTTTGTATATCTATCTCACTGGTGACGTTTTTGAGTGTTTTCCCTTAATCCTATTTTCCCACAAGCCCTGTGGTTTTCATTGTGTGATTTGTTGCATAGCACAGTGATTTTTAGGAATGCATATGTCGTGTTATAACAGAGCTGGCTGTACTAAGCAATTTGCATGCTTTCCATTTTCACTAACTCAATGAGATGGATGCTATTATTGTCTTCACATTGTAGGTACTCAGTAAATGACAGCTGCTGCTGTTACTAAGAATAACAGGAAGTACATCCAGGACTGTTAAAAAGCGCCCTTGCCAGCTGCTGTGGCATTTCCCCTTATTGATGGTCAAGCACTTGAATGATCAATGATGGATGATAATTTGGGTGTCTTGGGGTCTTCCATTTCTCAGTCTCCAGTTTTGGAGCTCTCTGATCAAGGAGCCCTAATCAGAGGCCTCGCTGAGCCAGCCCCTTGGCCGCCACTCACTCACCAGACAGGTCAGGCAAGTCCACAGCCGGGTGGCTCTCTCCTGTTCAGACCTGAGAGACGTCTTCCTAATCTATGTCTTCCTCTGTGACTCAGAACCTGAAAGATCAACTTGATCGATTTGTTGCAGGACCTTACTGCAACTCAGCCAAATACTTTCCATAAAATCTGCATGATTACTTGTGGCCCAGATGTCTGAAACATCTGTCACTTCCTGCCCTGTGTTCTCCGTTAAATGAAGACCCAAAGTGAGTCACTGGAAGATTCATGCAGTGGAGCAGGGTCTGCTCCAGAAGCCCGCCCAGGACCTGTAATTCCCAATGTCTATGTCTACCAGCCACCTTCTGGATGGCTTTGTTGGAATAAGTAACCTGTTGAAGTCAAAAGCTAAGAAGGTCGTTTGTTCATCAGTCAACACGTTTGATTGAGAGCCTCCTTCACGCCGGGCTCCATGCAGGGTCCTGGGAATGGAGCTGAAAGTAGCACAGCTGACACTGTCTACCCACCTGCAGCATACAGTCTAATGAGTTCATAGAAATAATTTATCACAGTCTACACATGTTAGGCATGTTTTCAATTTACACTGTGGGAAGGATGCCCACAACTCTTCTCTTCACTCAGATTTCTAAGGTAAAAAATTGCAAATTTAAAATCTCAGATTTGTTGTTTTCCAGATTTATCACCTTGAATAAATATTTGGGTTATTTCATCTAAGCCTCTGTTTTCTCATCTGTGAATGGGGACCATGCCTATAGTGAAGTGCTGCTGTTTCCATTACAAAGTATATGGTATACAAAGCATCCAGCAGGGCTTCCCCAGTGGTGAATCCACTTGCAATGCGGGAGAGCTAGGTTCGACCCCTGGGTCGGGAAGATTCCCTAGAGAAGGGAATGGCAGCCCACTCCAGTATTCTCACCTGGAGAATCCCATGGACAGAGGAACCTGGTGGACTCCATGGAATCACAGAGTATGACATGGCTGAGCGACTAAGCATGCAGGCACAAAGCATCCAGCACTGTATTAGATGAGATTGCAAACATGTTAGTTATCCTCCTCTTTCAACACAGTTGGCCCTCATCCTTTAGGGTAGCAGACAATTAGCGCAACGGCTCTAAGCCGAATTTCCTGAATGTTCATCATGAAGGAAGGCTTCTCTTAGGCTGGGAGCCTCAACCCAGCACTGGTTCTTGTGGACTGGGATTCAGAACACAAGGAAGTAGCCTCGGGCTACATTTGGGAAAAGCAATTCACCAAAACATCACGGCCTGAGATAGCCTCCCCACTCCACAGCCTCCCAAGCTGGGCCCTGGAAGAGCCTTCAGTGTTCTGGGTGTGATGAAAATCAACCAGTGGCTTGGACAGTAAACGAAGCAACAGAGGGACTTCCCAGGTAGTTGGAACTCTGTGCTTCCACTGCAAGGGGGTGCAGTTTCCATCCCCGGTCAGGGAACTAAGATCCCGCACAGCCACAAATAAAAAAAAAAAAAAGAATTTCACGATGGTGACAGCAGAACATTAAATCAAGTGTGGGGCTTCTTTTAAAAAAGAGTGAAAGAAAGAACAAATGAAAAGAAAGGAGCAACAGAAGCCATGGCTCTCCCCCTTCCCCATCTGCTTTTGTTCCTCTGAAACTGAGTTCTCTTCATCCCTCTTAAATGATCATTTTAATCTGTGAATCCACTTCTTAACTGTTTGCCACAGAAACATTTAGTTGCTGACTCATTTTTCGCCAGGGGCTAAAGAGGGAATGATTCTGATAGCCATCAAGTTCATCAAGTTCATCAAAAAATGAAAGTTTGTTTTTCCCTTTATGAAATAAATGATACCTTATTTTCCCAACATTGTCAGGAAATAAGTTGTGAGAAATTAACACCTGTTACTTACAAGCTGCAACTTTAGGTTTGGGTCTAGATCCGCCAACATGCGAGTAAATTCCAACGGCAGCATCATTCCACTTCAGTCACTTTTCCTGAGGACTTACCAGTTCTGCACTAGAAGATACTGAGTGCACTATGTTCTAGAAACTTTCAGTACCTTATCTGTAAGCTCTCCACAACCCTTGGGAATAACAATGATTATTTTCAGCTTACAAACAAGGAAATTGAAGTCCAGAGAGGTTGAGACCAAAAAAGAAATAAACGCTTACTGGCTCATTACTTGGGATGAGTCAAGAAAGAGATGGTGTTACTTGACTCTTTTGAGTCCCCAAAGAATTTGGGTCTAGCCCTCCCAACTATGTTCATATAATTAAACTCATCGAAATTGTGTTCAACAATCCATTTCATCTCTTCTTAAATGCCCATTTTCCTCCTGGTGAGCAAGTCTACATGGGTAAGGATGATGTTTGTTTTGCTCATTTGGTCAATAACTATGCGAGCCCCCTGGATGCCAAACTTTGGTCTCACTGCTGGAGACTCAGTGGTGACTATGGTGGGGTGACGTCCCTGAGACATTCCAGTCCAGCACTGAACACTGCAGCCCCAGCTCCCAGCCCAGAACCTGGAGCACAGTAGGCTTTCAGTAAATACTCTTCACTTCATAAATGCCTGGAAGTCAAGTTCCCTGCTTGAGTCCTCATGTGCACACACCTTCACCGACGTGCCTCTTGGTGTGTCCTTCAGTCTTTTGTGATCTGACTACTTCCTCCTGCTTCATTCCCACCCTTTACAGCCCAGTAGTGCCAAAGCAAACAAACCTTAATCAAATAAGTCTCTCTCATATCTCTCTGCCTTTGACCGTGCCATTGCCTCTGCATGGACTGCAAAGCCCATCTGATCAAAAGTCCACCTACGGGGCAATGGGATGACCCAGAGGGATGGGATGGGGAGGGAGGTGGGTGGGGGGTCCAGGAAGGGGAACACATGTAAACCCATGGCTGATTCATGTCAATGTATGGCAAAAACTATTACAATATTGTAAAGTAATTAGCCCCCAACTAAAATAAATAAATTTATAAAAAAAAAAAAAAAAGTCCACCTAAAGCCACCTCCTCTCTGAAGCCTTCCCTGACCTTATGTTGCAGACCAAGCTTACTCCCCTATGCCCTCCTGAAGCACCTGGTTTGCACCTGCATTCAGGTGTGTATCACATTGTGCTGGCATCAATTGCTTCCTTGCTACTTTTGCAAGGCTGTGAGTTCTTGGTGGATAGATGGGCTCCACATGTTCCTCACTTTTGCATCATCTTGCACGTATTAGAAATAGTTGTTCAGCTGTGTCCGACTTTGCAACCCATGGACTGTAGCCTGTCAGGATCCTCTGTCCGTGGAATTCTCCAGGCCAGAATACTGGAGTGGGTAGCCTTTCCCTTCTCCAGGGGATCTTCCCAACCCAGGGATCGAATGCAGGTCTCCTGCATTGCAGGCAGATTCCTTACTGTCTGAGCCACCATGGAAACCCTGCAAGTATTAGAGAGCTTCCAATCGTAATAGCCAATGCAACTAAGTGGCTAGAACAATAAAGACATTTCACAAAATAAGAAGCCTTACAATAAGAGACAGCTTAATTCAAACTCTCAATGAACCTTTTAGGATCTTCTCCAAAGACCTCTCTGTCCTCCCTGTCAGCAATAGATCTTCTTATCATTACAGGATGGTGGTCACAGCTTTGGCATCACACGTGGACACAGCAATGCCTGCAAAGGAAAATGTGGAGAATGTGGAAATACCACCTCCACACACCGATGTTTCTAAGACTGATAATTCTTTCTCAGTCATTCAAGAAGATTTCCCCTATTTACAGGCCATAAATATGTCATATATCCATATCCAAACCAGTCTCTGGCCAGAAGAATGAGACCACTCTGATGGCTGAAATAATTTTTTTCTCTCCTTTTGAAAGGTGAGTGAACGAGATTAGGGCTCTGCTAATAGGGAAGAAGGGATGAGAATGGATTAAGTTGACACACCAGTATGTGTCTGAAACACCCTTTATGACTTTTTACTACACAGATTCACTATTCTTTTAAATAACTCAGATATGCTGGCTACAATGAAACTCTTGCTTATGGTGGCATTGATTTAGCTGCTAAGTCGTGTCTGACTCTTTGTGACTCCATGGGCTGCAGCCCACCAGGCTCCTCTGTCCATTGAATTTCCCAGGCAAGAATACTGGAGTAGGTTGCCATTTCTTTCTCCAGGGGATCTTCCTGACCCAGGGATGGAGCCTGCATCTACTGCACTGGCAGGAAGATTCTTTATGGCTGAGCCATCAGGGAAGTCCTTTTGCCTATGGTAGACCCAGGTAAGAATTGGCTGGTTTATTGGAGAAAGTTACTCAGTCCCTTTTAGCTAGCCTCCACTATGCAGGCACAACTCCATCTAGGTCCTACGGCTTGCTCTGGATTTGTGCTGTGAACTTATTTGTTCGTTAAGCTGAACTGTGTTGAGTCCCATCCTTGCTCATGAACAAGGTGTTGGGGACTCAGGAAATAAAGTCACAGACTTCTCCTCAAGTAGCTCTGTCTATTGCTCAGTCTCATTTGGTTTTCCCTCCAAAATATGAGATAGGCAGTGGAGATATGACTTAGCAACTGAGCATGCAGGAGACAGGCAGGGAAGACACCCCTCCTTGTACAGACTAGCCTTGTGTGGAGTGTGCCACTCTCATGATAGAGGGAAAAGACAAGACAGCTCACAGAGGCACGTAGTGCTTCATAAGGTCTTCTGCTCAGACATGGCACACATCGCATCTACTCGCAATCTACTGATCAAATCTAAAGTCAGTCAAGAAGGCAGGGAGGTATCCTCTTTCCTCCTGTAGGAGTCGCTCATGGTCACATGGCATCGAGGAGGAGGGGTACATGCAATCCTTTTGTAGGTGAGGGGCAGGAAGTAATTGTGGATGACAACACAGTGACTTGGAGAAGAGAAGAACAGCAGTGTGTAGGGTTATAAGAATGGGCTCGGAAGCCAGATCGGCCTGAATTTGAGCTCAGCTCTGCCAGTGATTAGCAGGGTGATCTTGGGGGCATTAAATAAACTCTAATCCTCAGTCTTTTCATCTGTAAAATGGGAATAATGGTGTCTACCTCATCAGGTTCTGGCAAAGATTTAATGAGATAACTCTTCGATTCTTAGGACAATACCTGATATAGTCAAATCCACAGTGAATGGCACATATAATCATGTCAGAGTTTACTTTGCAAACTAAATCTCATGAGTGCTTATGATTCTTACCCCTCCTCACACCATTCTGACCTTCTTTGGCAAGTCTGCATCTCCTGGCCTAAAAGAGGCCACTGGGTCCTGGGCGAAGTGAAGGAAGAAAAACAAGGGAAAAGATAACAAGTGACAGATATGACAAGCTGTTTCTTTGGGAACTGCTTAATCATAGACAGATCAACCCTAGTGACATATGCAAATGACATGCCCAGGACAAGTAAATACACCTTGGCCTCCTGGTATCTAAATCTGGCTTTGGAAGGAGAAAAAAATTCTTTCAGGATTCAAAAAAAAAATGAGGAAGTAAAAGCTTGCAAGGGGAAGGTTAGTATGGAAGCCTCCATATTCTCTGCTACCAGGCTAGGTTATGGGGAGGACAGGCCATTCTCACCCTCTCTACTCAAGGAGGAAAAGCAGCCTTGTTCTCACAAGTTCTAATTGTTAGGGGCCCCGGCTGGGTGCGTCTCCTTCCTCTTTGATGAGGGGGGCTGGTTTCAGCAACATGAAGTCATGCACTCACAAACCACATCAAGGTCATTAGCAATGGAGGGGTTATGTCACCATGTTCAGTGATGACCCATTGAATCTTTGGGGTAAGAAACAATGTAAGAAGCATCTCAGGGAGCCCTGGGTCTCCTGTTCTCTCAGAGAGAGAGCAGGAGGTTCAGAGGAGCTGCTCTGCTTCTCTTGAGAGTGTCCACATGAGGTTCTGAGTGTCAGGAGTCTCACCCTGATGCCTCTGCAGAGCCATTTTTCTTTCTCTGTCCTGCTTCTAAGTGTGTGCTCAGTCGTGGCTGACACTTTGAGATCCCATAGACTGTAGCCCGCCAGGCTCTTCTGTCTAGGAGATTTTTCAGGCAAGAATACTGGAGTGGGTAGCCATTCCCTTCTTCAGGGGATCCTCCTGACCCAGGAATTGAACTCTTGCCCCCTGTGTCTCCTACATTGCAGGTGGATTCTTTATTCACTGAGCCATCAGGAAAGCCCCCTATCCTGCTTTTAATTCTGTTCAAATCCAGAAGACAAGTAATCTCTGCAACAGAGGCATTGCCTAAATGCTTACTGTGTGCAGAGCCCTGGGCTAAATCCTTCAAGTCTATTGTCTACCTGCAACCCCATGAGATGGCTGCTGCTATTGCTCCCATTTTCCAAATAAGGAGTTGAGGTTTCAAGAGTTGGAATAACTTGCTCTAGAATGTATGGGTAGCGAGTACCAAAGCTATGATTCAAAGCCAGCCCATTTGACTCTTGCCTGGTGACTCACACTGTAAAGAATCTGCCTGCAGTGTGGGAGACCCGGGTTCAATCCCTGGGTTGGGAAGATCCCCTGGAGAAGGAAATGCAACCCACTCCAGTATTCTTGCCTGGAGAATTCCTGGACAGAGGAGCCTGGCGGGCTACAGTCCCTGGGGTCACAAAGAGTTGGACACGACTGAGCAACTAACACACATACTTGTTGCACTATAAGGACTTGTGTTGTGGAGCCAAGGAGAGCACCAGCTGTGAAACCTGAGAGACTGCAGGAGCTGCTTCTCTTTCCAGGGACCAGATAAGTCCGGATCTGAATGTAGCCCGTCAGGTCACGTGGCTCATATGAAGAGACCCAAGTCACCAGCAAGAGGGACAGATGGAAGAGAAGCAGCATCTCCCAAGTCACCCTCATCCCTGCTCTATTTGTCATCTTCTGCAGTATCACCTCTGTCCCTTGACAGCAGCTACAGTTGATACCATAGCAGCAATAGCATCCATCAAGATCACTTAGGCAGGCCCCACCAGGACTGACCCAGATCATAAGAAACACAGAGTCTCAGGTTCTAGAAGGGGCAGAACAGGTGGAATCTAGACAAACAAACACAGAGATGCTCACAAGACAAAAGATAACCCTCTAGTTGCCATTCACCCCAATCTCTGTACTTAACATGAACTTTCATCTGTATGGGATGTTCTCGTCACCTCCCCTTTATTACACTATACCTCTTCCTACCCCACTGGACTGAGAAAATGAGTACTACAGGGAGTATGTTTTATTCATCTTCAGGTGCCTTGAACCCAACCCACTGTAGTACCCAGTGAGGGCTCTGTAACTATACAAATGAATACTATTGTTCAACGGAGTCCTGGAACTTCATATTTCCACAGCACTTTCCTGCTGCAAAATGCTTCATCTTTTTACTTCTCAATAACTCTGTGAGTCAAGCAAGGCAGGTTGTATTCCGCTTTTTCAGAGGAAAAATCAAGCCTCCAAGATGTCAAGTGACTTGGCCAAGATCACCAGTCAGCAAGGTGTACAGCTGAAAACCAGATCTTGTTAAACACACAGCAGGAGCATAATAAATACTTATTGGGGAGATAAGGAAGAGAAGAGGAAAAATCAACAGAAAGAGGAAACACAGGGGTGATTTGGATCCAACTCCAGTGCAATAGTCTGACCATCTGGCAATACCCACGTTGAGAGACTGAATCAATGATTGTTTTTATAGCCAGAGATAAGTGGACACATTTTCACTTTGATGGATTATCAAACGGCAATTTTAGTAATGTCGTTAGACTGCTGTAGAGATAGAATGCAATTTAGATATGCATATCCTCTTTCTAATCATCATTTATCCATCAGCTTTGGAGGTCAAGTTGAGTTTAATCTTCCTCAATGGCCGTACTTTCGGTTTCCATCTCCGCATAGTAACAGAACCTCCTGTAACTTCCATTCCAGCGCATAATGGGAAAGGCATGTGTCCAGAGTCTGAGAAGGTAGGGTGATTCGTCAAAAAAAAAAAAAGACAAGGAAGGTTTGTTTGTAACACTGATTTTCTTCAGATACCCAGCCTTGTCCACACCTCCATAGATAGATCCACTTGAATCTATCACTGTGTATTTTAGGAAACTCCTCATGGTTCTGCAAAAGGAGATGCCTGTTTGCATGGAGGTTTTCAGCAGCCTTGACAAGCATGATGTTGGAAACTTTGGAATCATCTATTTTTTATATGTAAATAAAAAGTGAGAGGAAAGGAGAGGCATCCATACAATTTTAATGAACAAGATTCTCATCGGTCATCAAAAGAAAACAAAAGACAGCTTAATGGGCACAAGGAAGCTATTTTTCTCGTAATTTTGTTGCTCAGCTCTCCTGGGATGAGGAGTGGCTTCTAAACTAAAAAGAAAAAAGAATGATGCTCTGAGTATATTTTTTTCTGTCATTTCATAGTCTTTGATCTTGCGTTTCCTAAGAAAGAAGCACTTAACCTCAAGTGTCAGATCAATGTCGGAAATGCATGCTTTATTTTAAGATCCTCTTCTAGTGCCTAGAGACTCTGTGAATTAGGTCAAATCTGTATCTTCACCTATGAGCTTAAACAAATTCAAACACTGGGTGGCATTCAAGCAACCAATATGCTTCAATCTATTGGCTGAATTCAAGCATATAACTGGATTTTTCATCCACTCAATGAATTATTTTTGAGATAGTAACTATCTTTCAATAGGCTGTATTTAACGAAATTTAACCAGTCAGAATGCTTTAAAACCAGTTCACATGTGAACACTAACCACGTGGACTCCCTCTTCACTGAAATAGCAGATTCTCCACCTATTTCTCCTGAAGGGAGGTGAAAGCCCCCTCCAGTTCCAGCAGTCTATCATGGATCTGTTTGAATTCCCTTTCCAAGTGAATGAAGTGTATTATGTTGCCAGAAGGATACTCCATCATCTATAATAAATATTCATCTGCATGTATCGTGCACTTGAGCTGCATGACTGATGAACTCCAGCTCCGGAAATGAATGGGAAACTCACTAAGACAAATGTCACCTTTCAGTAATGTTCTTACAGATAAATTGCAGTTAGATTTAAACAAAGTCAGTAATTTCATGCTTTCCAACTGGTACCTGATTCAGTTCAGGCAGCCCCTAACGCACTGTATAATGATGCTAACACCCAGTTTGATCAGTTGGGTCCTGACAAGCTCTCCAGGGAATGGTCAACAATTTCTGCTCAGTGGTCTTATTATTAAAATACAATTATGTTAAGTACACCTGTCCAGGTATTTATGCAATCTGGCTAGTCTAAAATTTGGGCAGTTTTCATTCATGGTTGGTAGGAGTATACAGATGTACAGCTCTCTTGGAAAGAAATTTGGTCACCATGCCATAAAATTACATTCACTCTATGACTCAGGAATCCCCCATGGGATTAAATCAAAGTGTTTCTAATGGAATCCACTTACCTCCTAGTCCTCTGGGTTCTTTTTATGGAAAGAAATTCTTACCCTAGAAGAATCAGCATCCTCTCCTTTCTTGTGCTCTTCTTCATGGAAGGAGAAGACTCAGCTGATGGGTGCATTTGGGAGAGTGGGTCCAACAAGACCCTCCTCACATGTCACACTCCCTTTCTCCAGGCTGCCTTTCAGGAGGTTTGATTCATTCTATGCTGAGCAAGAAGAGTTGTGAACTTCAACTCAGGGGAAAGTGTCTTAGGAAATCCACATGGCTGATGTGGATTTCTTCTCTATTCATCCAACTCTAGCATCTCTCTCTCCTTGTGTTGAATCTTATGAAAGGAAGAGAAAAGTTTCATATATTAGTTTTCATCAAACACCAACAAGCATTAAACTCAAAGACATCTGCTGTGGAGTTGTTTATTAACCAACAATGGGGAAAATGTAGGAGCATGACCCACTCCGTGTAATGCACAATGTTAAGCAGCCATTGCAAATAATGTAAATACAATGTTTAGAATTTGTTTTAAAATAATAAAGCAAAAGTGGAAGGATGGATAAAACAATACTGGCAAAACATCAGTAACTGTTAAAGCCATGTGATGAAAATGTTAGTGCTTATCCTACTCCCTTCCCTCTAAAAATAATCAGGATACAAATGAAACAAGCATCAAACTCATTTAATTTCTATGAAAACTATTTGAATATCTATTTTTAAATGAATTTTGGTTCATTTTTTATATACAATAATAAGTGGTTTTCTTTACCTGCAGAGAAAGTTTTATAACTTGTAGCAGGGCAGAATGGGCAAAGTTCACTAATGTGATTTAGTTCAAAACAGTGTGTACAGAATCATTTAGATGTGGAGAGTGCTATGGAGTGTACGTGCCAAGGTGTTCACTTTATTTACTGTTTCAAGGAAGTAGGAATTGATACCTTCCCCTCCAGGCACCTCCCATCCTGCCCCCATTGAAATGCTTCAGGTGTGATTGTCCTTGTGTAAGTTTGTAGAGAACTCTTAAAAATAATGTGTATCTCGATTTAAGTTAACGAATATAAAAGCAAAAACTTACACACAGTCTAACAGTTGTGTTCCTTGTTATCTACCCAAGTTAGTTAAAAACTTAATGCTCACAAAAGCCTGCTTGCAAATATTTATAAGCTTTATTCTTAATTATCAAAGCATGGAAGTAAACAAGATGTCCTTCAATAGCGAAGTCACATCTGACTCTTTGCGACCTTGGTAGGAGCAGCCTACCAAGCTCCTCCGTCCATGGGATTTTCCAGGCAAGAGTACTGGAGTGGGTTGCCATTTCCTTCTCCAGGGGATCTTCCCAACTTAGGGATCAAACCCGGGTCTCCCGCATTGCAGGCAGACGCTTTATCCTCTAAGCCACCAGGGAAGCCCTTTAATAGATGAGTGGGTAAATACACTGTGATACATTCAGACAGTGGAATATTATCCAGTGATAAAAATAACTGAGCTACCTACCTATGAAAAGACATAGATGAACCTTAAATATATATTGCAAAGTGAAAGAAGCCAATCTGAAAAGGTTATATGTTGTATTATTTCAACTATATGACATACTGGAAAAGGCAAAACTGTGGAGAAGTGAAAAATCAGTGGTGTGGCCAGGCGCTCAAAGGGAGAGAGGAAGGGATGATTACAGGACCACACAGGATTTTTCGGGCAGTGAAATTATCCTGTTTGATACTGTAATAGTGGGTACATGTCATCTGTTTGTCAAAACCTAGAATGTACAACACAAAGAGTGAACGCTAATGTAGACTGTGAACTTCAGTTCATAATAATATACCAATATCGGTTCATCAACAGTAACGAATATACCATACTAAAGCAAGAAGTTAATAATACACTGTGAGTGGGAGTGGGGAGAAATAAGGAACTCTCTACTGTCTTCTCAGTTCCATAGACCTAAAAATGTACTTGAAAACAGTCTAGTAATTTTTTAAAATGATAACTCTACCATGATGACGGTGATATCAACTCTGCAACCAAATACATAGAGGTGGCATCAGGTAGTTAAGAGGATGATGGAGTCAACCAGGGTGACTATCAGAGCATTGCTTCTCTGACACATTCTTTTCATGGCCAAGGCCAAAAGAAGTCCTCAGTGACATCTGAGCTTTTGCCTCCTTGGATTCTGCCAGCTCCTCCAGTTCCTTGAACTCTGGGGAAAACGTATACAGTTGGGAATAAGTCACAGTGCAAAACATTTGAAAGACATAAAGCCAGACAACTCAGATATTCAACAACAACATCTAATCAATGATACTAATATTATCTATTAAGACTAAGCAGTGACATCAAACTGCTTACATAGTACTGAATTCATAAAGAGAAACACAAGGACAGAAAATCTTGTGGGCATGAAAAAATGATGAGAGTGTGTTCTGAATTGAGTGTTACAATTAATATCTTATTCAGGACACCTGTGGTCCTAAAAAAATCATTATGTGTGCAATTTAATGGCAATTACAGTTAAAACTGCACTTGAAAATGTAACAGGGGAAAAAGGAAGACAGGAAAAAATTCAAAATGAGAGTTGTGACCTCAAGATGCTCGGCTGTGTGTGATGACAGCATGTCGAGACCTGGGCTCGATACCTGGGTTGGGAGGATCCCCTGGTGAAGGGGAAAGGCTACCCACTCCAGTATTCTGGCCTGGAGAATTCCATGACTGTATAGTCCATGGGGTCGCAAAGGGTTGAACATGAACTGAGTGACCTTCACTTTCGCTTTCATACAACTTGGACTGTTTAAGTGCATTTTGGGGGAAAGTTGATCATCAATCATTTGATTGTTAAACAATGCTTCTATATAGGCACTATGCATTCTTAAGAATTGAATCCTTGGGTATGGCAAACATCTTCTATGTTTCAGGCTCAAATATACAATGAGGAAATTAAGCCCAAAAGTTTGCTGAAGTCCTATTGTTTGTAGAACCAGTACTAAAATGTAAAGCTCAGTTCTTAATTCTTTTCTTGGGAAAACATTTTTAACACAGACTGTACCAGTCCTCGTTGAAACTCTTGTCTACAGACCCCACTAGATTTTTAGTCATGTTCTTCTGATTCATTTCTATGTCACTAGTTCTTAACATGGTCCCTGATATATAACAGTTGCCCAGTAAATGAACAAATGATTTCTATTCAGTAATACCCTGTCTTGTTTTTGAGTAGACGATTCCTCACCAAGAACTGTCAATTCTTTGACATCTGGAATGATCTCACCTTATATTTTTTAGCATCTTCCCAAACACACAATACAAGCCAAGTAAACTGTCAATGAATTGATTGGTGTTTGAAGAGAACTTTTAAAGCTGACCAACTTACCAATTCATTTGGACTCATTGTCAGTCACTGCCCTTGAACATTTTAAACTCAACAGAGTTTTAATAATGCTTCACACTACTATGCTCCAGACTGGGGCATTTTATGTACAATTTCTTAATCATCACAGTTCCATGCAGTAAGTATCACTCATGCCTCTATTTCCTAGTTGAGCAAAATGAGGCACAAAAGAGCTAAGTGTAAAGTTCACAGGAGCTAAGGTGTAAAAAAGCAATTCAAACACAGACTCCAGGGTCCAAGTTCATAGACATCCCTTTAGTCATACCTGTTCCTTACAAGTAAGATCTTGGGAAACACCCTGATGCTAGAAAAGATTGAAGACACAAGGAGAAGGGGACAGCAGAAGATGAGATGGTTAGATAGCGTCACCAACTAAATGGACATGAATTTGAGCAAACCCTGGGAGACAGTGGAGGACAGAGGAGCCTGGTGTGCTATGGTCCAGGAGGTCTTAAAGCGTCCAACTCTATTTAGCGATCAAATAACCACACCAAGATCTTTCCTCTTGTAGAATGTTCAGGACAGGAGTAAGAATTTTATCCACAAAAGATCCTGGTATGTTTCTGTGATTACCAGATAAATCTAACAGGCATTATAGTATATTTCATCCTGGTTTCCATACAGCATGAAATCTGCCAATGTGCTGCCATACTATTTGACTTAACATTGACACGGAGAGATGAGAAGTCAGATCACAGAGGTGACACTGTCTTGATTTCCAGACAGATGAAGTCTGGCAAACAATATATTTTTCCACTCAACACTGACGCCAACTCCAAAAATTTCTGAACCTGGCAGGAAAATGGCAAAACAAAATGTAAACATTGTCAGTGCGTTTAATAAATGATAGTTCATAAAACCTGAAAAGATTATAGCTCAGAAACTTAACCTCCTGTGTTTCCCATTATTTAATAATTTATTGTATGGAATCCATTGACCTTTCAGTGGGCTATTTTTTTTTTTAGAGGAAGCTGGAGCGTTAATTATGGTTTAGCTACTTTATCGAGCAACATTAGCATACAAATAGGACATCAATAACCAATTACAATCTCCATCTTGGCAAAGTAGGTCTCTTCCAGAGCCTCTGTGACTGCTAAGTCAGCCACTTAAAGGTCTCAGAGCTTAATGATGGTGGCATTCAGGGCTCTTCTCAATCGACCCCCAGGGACTATCTCCAACCTGATGTCTACAACATCCTGTTCCTCCCTCTGGCCAAGTGGGTCCACCTGCTACAACCAAGCAGAACCTGTGCTCACCGGACAGTTCCTTATCTCATGCTAACCCAGTTCATCCGATCTCTAACCCTTTGATTTTTTGGCTCCATGCACCTCCTCTCCCATTCTTCATTCATTCAACAGATGTTTATTGGATCCTGGCTAATACCAATCACTGGGTGACTTTGGGGAAACACCAGGAATGAAGTAGACATGAGCCCTCTCCCCACCCCAGGGCTACAGGTTCAGTGAAATTTCTCTCTAAAGAACTAGGTAGTGAATATTGCAGTCTCTACAAGGCCATACAGTGTCTACCCCAACTACTCAGTTACGCTGTTGCGGTGAGAAAGTGGCCATTGACAATACATAAATGAATGACTGCAGCTGTGTTCCAGTGAACTTTTAATTACAGACAACAGGTAGGATGCTGGACTTGGCCTGTAGGACAGTTTGCTAGTCTCCGCCATAGAGCCTGGACTCTGAAGTCAGAGAGAGCTGGGTTAGAAGTCCAGCCACACTGCCTACCACTGTGTGACCTTCTACAAGCTGTTCTGTTTCTCTGCACCTCAGTGTTCTCATCTGTGAAATGGGCATAATGAAACAATCCATCGCAAAGGCCTTGAGCAATGTTTTTCACCTATTTCTCTTAACCTGTTCATAACCAATCTCCCATCCTTGACTCTGTTTCTACCACGCTGATCTGCTTTCCCAGCCCAGGGCAACTCTAATGCAGTCCCCAGTGCCCAGGACTCTCTCCTTCCTACTTAGCACATGCTCAGCTCCCATCCACCAGAGTCCAATTCCCAGCACAGTTTCCTCTAAGGGGCCTAGGATGCCATCCCATCTAAAAGTTCCTCATTCACACAGGAAAATATGCCACGGGTCCTCTGCTGTCTCTGCCCCTCATTTCTCTCTTTTGGAGCACTTAATGCAACTTGTGTTTGTTTAATTCTTCATTTTATGTCCCCCCACTAAAGTATCAGTACCTTGAGCACAGAGGCTTCACCATTGTGTCTCCAGCATCTAACCCAGGGAATACCATGAATCATCAATCAAATAAATATTTGTGTTGATAATAAAGAAATCAATAAATATCAGTGGGTAAATGCATCTCAAGGAAGAGACCTGGTGTTTTTTCTTTCCCACTGTGACATCAAGCGTGGTAGACCACAACTCATCTTTCTTTAAAAACTCCTTTTCCATTAATGTTGATTCTACATTATTGCATGGCTATATTTTGATTTCTAGAATGATTAAATTACTGACTTGCAGCATTTGAGTGTGCCCTCAATGTCCCATGCTGAGCCACCTCTAGTGTTCCTAGGGCTATCTACTTATTTATTTCTGGTGAGATTCAAGGACCAGAAGGATCAAGGCAAGAAAAGTGGAGAGCCCTAGATTCTGGTACCAGCTCTCTCCAATTAGTTGCATGACCTTGGACAATTCAAGTAACCTCTCTGAGCTCAGCTTCTTCTACTCCAAAGGAAGACCATGAACAGTTTTACCAACAACAATCTAATATTCTCTGAAGCACCCCTGAGCTGTGGAGCCACTGGTGTGAGCAGATAAAAGTAAATAAGAAGAATGTTTGAACATCCCTGGTTCATAGGAACAAACCAATTCAAAACACTTATGCCAATGCTATCCACTCTTGTAGAGCTCTCAGGCAGAATGGACTTTCCGAGGCCAAGCCAGTCTCTGAAATGATTAATTATTGTAACAGCAGAAAGGTAGTTGAAGAAGCGACAGATGGCCTGTGTGAAATCATCTAGAATCACCTGCTATGAAATTAATTCCACATCTTGGAGGTTTGGGACTCAGAACACTGTGCAAAAAAATATGACTGTTGATAAATCGTGTGTGTTTGTGTGTCAGCCTCTCTGCAAACACCTAAATAATATATGTCATGTCATGTTTTCTTTCCCCCATCTCGTTTTAATACATTATCATTTATAGAAAACTGTGGGGAACTGTGGAACATCAATCAAGCCATTAATTCCTGAGATTATGCTAATGACATGCCTGGAGTGTTTGTTTCCGAGAATAGCTGCTCCCCTGGGGGAAGGGGAAGGATGCTCTCCTCGCTCCCCAGCTCAAGCCTCCCTGCTTAGATCAGGAGCCAGCGCCATGGTGTTCTTAAAAGGGCACCCAGCACGTCGGCGCTGGCATGGGAAGGGTTTACCCAGCCAGACAACAGAAGCCAACAGCTTCCCTGGCAAACTGAAGATGAAATGGGAACATTGGAAACACGAAGAGGAGAAAGATGTGAGAAACCAGCTAACGAGCTTAGGAAAGCCTCTGCCAGTTTGCTGGGGAGCAGAGTGGAGGAGGAAGACAAAAATGAAAGAAAGCCTCCCCAGAGAGATGCTCCGTCAGCTGGGATGGCAAGAGGAGACTACAACAGCCGTGAATTCTATCCATGCAGAAGAAGTGAGAGGGATGAGCCTGATGCCAAAGGAGAAAACCTCAATTATATTGATAGTAACTGCCACTCACTAGGCACTTACTGGTCGCTATGCCACAAGGCTGCACATCACAGCAAGTGTGTCACCCCTGCTTTTATCAATAGGGATTGCAGGGTGATACAAGGTTGCCCAGCTGTGAGGAGCTGTGCTGTTCCTCAAACTCAGGGATGCTGGAGTCCAGAGCTTATGCTCATTCTGCTTTATGTATCGTATACATATTACAGATGTAAGAGTTGGACCATAACAAAGGCTGAGCACCAAAGAATTGATGCTTTCGAATTGTGGTGCTGGAGAAGATTCTTGAAAGTCCCTTGGACAACAAGGAGATCAAGCCAGTCAATCCTAAAGGGAATCAACCCTAAGTATTCATTGGAAGGACTGGTGCTGAAGCTCCAATACTTTGGCCACCATGAAGAGCCAACTCATTGGAAAAGACCCTGATGCTGGGAAAGATTGAGGGCAAAAGGAGAAGTGGGTGACAGAGGATGATGGTTGGATGGCATCACTGACTCAATGGACATGAGTTTGAGTAAGCTCTGGGAGATAATGGAGGACAGAGGAGCCTGGTGTACTGCATGCAGTTCATGGGGTCACAAAGAGTTGGATACAGCTTAAAAACTGTTCAAGAACAAGAGAAACAGAAAATGGATTTAATGATCAACATATTTAAGATGCTTCAAAAGGAAAATCACAGACTAGCTAAGAGTAGCACAAGGGACCATTGTGGTGATGGGGCAGTTCTGTATCTTGACTGTGGTGGTGATGAATTAATGGAATCTGTATACATGATACAATTGCACAGAACTGCAGACACACACATATACACTCAGGAAGGCAAGTAAAATGGGTGAAGTCCAAACAAACTCTACAGATTGAACCAATGTCAACTTCCTGGCTTTGATATTGTATTTTAGTTGTGCAAGATATTACCATTGGGTGAAACTGGGTGTTGGGTATAGGAAATCTCATTCGTTACAGACTGAATGTTTATATTCCTCAAAATTCGTATGTTGAAGCCTTAAGCCCCAATTCGATAGCACTTGGAGGTGAGAACGTGGGGACGTGATTATGTTTCGATTAGGTCATGAGTGTGGGGCCCTTGTGATACAGTTGGTATCTTTATTAAAAGAGGAAGACACACCAGAGCTTCCTCTCTCTTTCTCCCTCCCCACTTCGTTCTTTCTCTCCCTGCCCCCCACACTTCTCACTGTGTGAAGACACAGTGAGAAGGCAGCCACCTATAAGCCAGGAACCAAATTTATCAGCCTCTTGATCTTGGGCTTCCAGAACTGTGAGAAATAAATGTCAAGTTTTCCTTTGCTTCAGCCTCCACTTATTCCTGTCCCCACTACTGCCTTTGCTGCCTTCTTCTTATCGGTACATAGATCAGCAGTAAGAATCACAAAAAATTTAAACTATAAAGGAAAAGATGGGAAATCTGACTCCATAAAATATATTTTTTTACACAGACACCATAACCTACATGAAAAAATAATGCATACACTAGAAGAAAAAGTTGCAGTACATATAAACAGAACAAATAATCCAGAGTGTATAATCATACATAGAAGACATGTGTATATCCAGAATATATGAGATACTCCTAGGCAATCAACAGGAAAATAGTACACAGCCCAATCAAAACTGAGCAAAGAATAAGAAAAGTCAATGGAAACACAACTGGTCAATAAACACAAATAAAGATGTTCACCCTGACTAACAGTCTGTGAAATATGATTTTTTTTTTATTCAACTATAGTTGATTTGCAATATTATATCAATTTCAGGTGTATAATATAATGATTCAATATTCTTATAGATTATATTCCATCTAAAGTTGTTACAAAACAAAGGCTGTATTTCCCTGTGCTATACAATATATCGTTCTAACTTATTTATTTTATACAGAGTAGCTTATAACTCTTAATTCCCTACTCCTATCTCATGCCTCCCTCCATCCTTCCCTCCAGTGGTAACTTCCCTCCAGTTTTTTGGTTATCGTGTCACTTCCCTGATAGCTCAGTTGGTAAAGAATCCGCTTGCAATGCAGGAGACTCCAGTTCGATCCCTGGGTTGGGAAGATCCCCTGGAGAAGGGAAAGGCTCCCCACTCCAGTATTCTGGCCTGGAGAACTCCATGGACTCTATAGTCTATGAGGTCGCAAAAAGGCAGACATGACTGAGCTACTTTCACTTCACTTCACAGTCAATTAACATAGGGACATCAGACAGAAAAATGCCAGGGGCAAAAGCATCCCACAATTGTTGGACTCAAACATGTGCAATGTTTCATTTGACCTTGACTGTAACCATAACCAGTGAAGGTCATCGTTAGACCCACTGTACAAGTAAGATAGCCAGAGGAACAGTCGCATGACAAGATACAGACCCATAAAAGGGAAGAGGTGGAACAGAAACTCAAGGCTACTGACTCCAAAACAAGATCCATTTCTTAAGCCTTATTATAGCAACTTCATTTCCAAAAGCACCTCTCTTTTCTGATCAATGATCTTTTCCACTTTTTACAGTTCAAACAGTTGATTCACTAATAAGTTTTAACTTTTCCCTGAACCCAAGCAATGACTTTTCCCCTTCTTGACAGCAGTGTTCAGCCTAGCCCCCCCAGCAAGCAAGATGCTTTTTTTCTCCAGATCGATAGCACAAACAAACCAGTTAGGAGGTAGGTACTGTAGAGTCCGGTCAGAGTTCACTTATTAATCTGCTGGATGGCTTACTTAGTTCTGCCTTAGTTTCATCATCTCCAAATGGGAACTCCAGCCCTTAACCATCTCATCAGGTTGTTGTGAAGACAAACTGAGATAACATATGTAAAGCATTTTGTAAACATTACAAGCACTATACAAATGTAGGCGTCATTATTACAAAGGCAATAAAAGGACTGATCTGATAAATAGTGAGCATGTTCTCGTGGCTGCGTAGTTTCCAAGAATGGCAGTAATTGCACTTGGCAGATAAATCCGTGGCAGTTAACCAAAGCCGAGAGTATTGGAGAAAGGCACAAGTTGGCCAAATCCAAATGATTTTAAAAGACTCTATAAAAATAAACACGTATTCCAATATAATTGATTCCAGTTCTGTCAATCCTGCCTGCTACTTGCAGCAATGTAGCTTGTTATGAAGCAATTATCCTCTGAATCCTTTTAATCCCTTCTGACCATTTTCAGCTTTAATTGTCTTGCTGGGTTTGAATGTTGTTATAGTTCAAATACAGCTGATTAGCACAGGCCTGGCCATCTCATGATGATTCTCGTGCAAAGAACACTCCTTGAAATCCCTGGAGGACTTTGCTCCAGATTTATCCGAGTAGCCAGAGTTTACACTCTCAGGTGCTGTTTGGGGGAGGAAGGGCCAGCACAGACAGAGAAAGCACAGACAGAGAAAGCACCAGAAGCAGCGGGCCACGTTCACTGAGGCTCAACAAAATTGCACAAAATTCCTATAAGGCTAGTGTCCCAGGGTATCTGGGCAGGATGCATGCCCTTGTCACTGGAGATGTTTAAGCAGATGACAGGGGAAGGATCTGAGCATCTAGTTGGGGGTATGGAGAAGCAGGAAGGTGACCCTAATGATCACAAAGATTTCTCCCTCCCCTTAGGATCTATGATCCAATGTGATCTGGTGAGACAACAAATACGGTGGAGAAAAATGGTGGAGAGCTTAAGAGTCTCAGTGTCAGATCTGCCATCTACTAACTGAAAGCATAAGATTCAGAGCAAGAGGGTACATCTCTTCAGGGCTTGTTCCATTATGATAGGAACAGTTGGTATTTAACCTCTCTGTGCCTCAATTTCCTCATCTGGAAAGTGATAATAGTAGTATTCACGTTGTAAAGTGGACCTTAATATTGAATGAGTGAGAACATGTAATACATTTAGCACAGTATCTAGCACCTAAGCGCCCAGTCCTGAAATCATCTCATCATCATCCACCTATTCTCTCTCTTTCAGTGGCATTATAATTGCTGTTTCTACTTCCTGCCCAGCCCCTGACCCCCTGCCCTCTGTCCTCCACATTGCTGCTGGATGCTCTCTCTAAGTACAACTCCAATCCTCTTCTTCATTTGAATAAAGCCCCTCTGTTGTTCCCCAGCACCTACAGGATAAAACCCATGTTCCTGCTGTCATTCATTCGCTAAGTAGTTGTCCGACTCTTCAAGAACCCATGGACTGCAGCATGCCAGGCTTCCCTGTCTTTTACTATTTCCAGGAATTTGCTCAAACTCATGTCCATTGAGTCAGTGATGCCATCCATGTTCCTGAGCCCAGTGAGTAATGCTCTTGAGTCAGTTCTGCCCCCTCTCTCATCATCATCATCATTCCTTCCCTCCTTCCTCCCACCTCCCTTGCAGCTTTTTTCCCAAACATTCACTGTTCTCCAAGTCTCCAGTACCTGCCACACAGTAAGCGCTTAACGCATGCTAGCTGTCTGGTTTTTAAGTCAATGATCTTGGCACATCATTGGGATACTTACAGAAGGAGTTTAAGTATTAGGAAAAGTATGAGTCCAAATCTCAGTTCTTCTGGGTGGCACTGGAAAAGTGTCTTAACCATTTTGAGCTTTCATTTCTTCATTAGGAAAAGATGGAAATGATAATTCCTTTGTCGTAGATTAATGATGAAGAATATATGGGATAACCTGTGTATTGGTTCTACTGTGATGCTTGGTGCACAGTGGGAGCTCTGGAACTGCTGGCTTTCCTCCTTTCATCCAAGTCTTCCCTGGAGCCAACGAGCAGAGCATCACCAGGAAAGACCTAAACACCCAGAGCAGCTTCACTTGGCAACAGATTTGGCTGTGAAATACTCAGTGGTCAATGACCAATACAGTCACTGACACATACAAGGAGCGTAGATGGGGCTCCCATTTTGGGGAAGTTTAGTTGCACTTGAAAGACCTCAAACCAGACCTGAAGTAGGTTATAGGGAAATGCTACTCACTGGCAGGCTCTCAGAGGGAGTGAGTTTGAAAATTTAATCCTTCTCCAAATTGGGGAGAATTACTCAAGCTTGCCATTTCCCTCATTAAAGGCCATTGAGAATGAGGGAATGGAGACTTGCCCAGTGGGCCAGTGGCTAAGACTCCTCACTCCCAGTGCAGGGGGTCTGTGTTCAATCCCGAGTTGGGGAACTAGATTCTACATGCTGTGCAGCTAAGACCTGGCACAGCCAAATAAATAAATATAAATAAACATTTTAAAAAAGAATGAGGGAATGATGGCAGTGACCCCTTCAGGGGCTTCCTGATGAGTGACATTGACAAAGGACATACTTTAAGACACCACCTTACATGCCACCCTCTCTAGCCATCTTACTCAAATCTGGAATAAACAGCAAGTTATAAAAAGACTAATGCTAAGTCATTTCAGTCGTGTCCAGCTCTTTGCAACCCTAGGGACTGTAGCCCGCCAGGCTCCTCTTTCCATGCAATTTTCCAGGGAAGAGCACTGGAGTGGGTTGCCCCAGTATTCTTGCCTGAGAAATCCCAAGGACAGAAGACCCTGGTGGGTCATAGTCTAGGGGGTCGAAAAGAATCGGACATGACTGAGGGACTAAAGCAACAACAGCAGCAATTCAAAAATCTATACTGCTGTTTCTGAAACACCAATATCCATACAAATACCTGACATCTTGATAAAATATAAGTTCTCATCCAGCCGATCTGGGGTAAGGCCTGAGATTCTGCATTTCTAATAAGCTTCTAGAGCTTGGATACTGAGCTGTGAGCCAAAATTTGAAAAGCAAAAGTCTACACAACTCATTATTATTTCAATTCAAAGATGCCCAGTAGACTTCCATTTCTGACCAGGGACCAGATTTACCTTCCAAATGTAAGTTAAAAGAAAATAGACAAAGCAATAATTTTCAAGATGTTGGCTAGCAGGCAGCAAAGGACAGTGATCCCTGGGAGGCAGAAAAACAAGATAAGCCCTTGTAATTGCCCCAGCTTATTGCCTGTAGAGAGCTTCCAGGTCCTAGTGCATGGAGGGACAAGCCAGGTGGAACCTGGTGCCCCTCCAGAGTTGAGGAGATGGAGCCGAGAATCCAGAGAGAACAGGGTGGCTAGACTTTGCAGGACTGAGGACCAGGGAGAAAAGATCTGCACAGAGTAAGAAACACAAAGAACTGTACAGGATTCCCTGCGAGTATTCAGCAAAATACAATTCAGCTCCTGTTTGAGGAGACTGCCCAAGTCCAGGGGAAGAACCACCTGCAAAGACGGGCGGGGACAGCCCACAGCACACAGCATTCTTACGGAATCAGAAAAAGTGCCTATTGGCACCAGCCAGACTAGAAAACTCCATAACTCACGGGACATTGCATGAAATACTCAGAAAGGTTTTGCTTCACTGGGGGAACATTAGCCTTTCACTAAATACAGCTCTAGTCCCACCAGAAAAATCTTAAAAGCTAGACCTGAAAGAACCAAGTTATCTCCAAGGACCTTAACTGCAACCCATGACCACACTCAAGAGTATTTATAGTAAAACAAAACTATCCAACACAGAACAAGGTAATACTACATTCACTATGTCTGGCATGCGATCAAATATTGTCAAAAATTACCAGTCAGACAAAGAAGCAGGAAAATATGACCTCTACTGAGGAGAGAGAGCATTAAGTCAAAGCAGACCCCAGGGACTTCTCTGATGGACCACCTACCAGCACAGGGAAAATGGGTTCAATCCCTGGTTGCAGAGGATCCCACATGCCGTGGAACAACTAACCCAGTTGTGCTCTGCAATTGCTGAAGCCTGACTGCCCTAGGGCCCGTGCTCCACAGCAAGAGAAGCTACCACAATGAGAATCCGCCAGTGAAACTAGAGAGTAGTTCCCCTTTACCACAACTAGAGAAAGTCTGCACACAACAACAAAGACTCAGCACAGACAAAAATAATTAATAAATAAAGAGTTTTTAAAAAGCAGACCCCAAACTGACACAGATACTAGAATTAGCAAACAAGAATAAAAGGATTTTAGTAACTGCACCCCCCTTTATATAAATTTTTAGAAAATGCAAACTAACACCGAGTAAAGCAGAGAGCGAAGAGAGGAGAGATTCCAAGGAGACACGATATCTGGGGGAGTGATGGATATGTTCATTATCATACTTGTGATGATGGCTTCATGGACCTGTACATAAGTGAAAATTTAACAAACGTATAATCTAACTGGGTCAATGTATTTTGTGTTATACCTCAATAGGGCTTATTGGAAAAGAAAAGATGCCTGATACACTGAAAACAGCGTCAGATGAGAAAAGAAACAAAAGCAAAGAGATACTTAAGATCATGTAGGGAGAAACCTGAGTCTTGGGTGCAGAATCCTTCTCCCCAAACCCTTTATCCTTTATTGCCAGAGTCAGACTTTGATCTGCCAGAATCAGCAGAGACAAAGCAGACTGAGAAAATGCTGAGAACAGATCAATGTGCTGCAGCCTCAGGTAAAATCCAACGTATACGGGCAGAGCCAGTCTCCTCAGAGACGTGTATGACCAAAAAATTTGGATGACTTATTTAGAAGAAGTACATACACACACCGTGTACACACACACACACACACACACACACAAGCTTAAAACAGTGCCAGCAACCAGTGTGAGAAGATGAGAATACATTTAAAACCAACGAATCCTTCTGTGCTTCTGTTCCTGCTGGTATGTCAGCCAGTGGCAGCTGGAAGATAGAAATGTGAGTTGAGAAACCAAAGAGGTCTCAGTGAGTCAAAGGGTTGGACCAGAAAGAGGACAGGAGAGGAGGCTGAGCAGGGGAACAGCAAGGGAAAGACCAAGCAGATGTATGTTCATTTCACTGCCCAGAGGCGCTGCTGAAACGATCAATGGATGATCATCAGAGGACTTCCCTGGCGGCCCAGCGGTTAAGGTTCTGCCCCCCCACTGCAGGTAGGGCAGGTTCAATCCCTGGTCAGGGAACAAAGATTCCTCATGCCTCCCAGCCAAACAAAACAGAAGAAGAAGGGTATAATTTGCAAAGCATTTTCACATCCATGGCGTCATTTGATACTCATCTTTTGCTGTGCTTAGTCATGTCCAATCTCTGTGACCCCGTGGACTGTAGCCTACCAGGCTCCTCTGTCCATGGGGATTCCCCAGAGAAGAATACTGCAGTCAGTTGCCATGCCCTCCTCCAGAGGATCTTCCCAACCAAGGTATCGAGCCCAGGTCTCCCACATTGCAGGCAGATTCTTTACCGTCTGAGCCACCAGGGAAGTTCAAGAAAACTGGGAGTAGGTAGCCTATCCCTTCTCCAGGGGATCTTCCTGACTCAGGAATCGAACTGAGGTCTCCTGCATTGCAGACAGATTCTTTACCAGCTGAGCTACCAGAGAGGCCCTTAATAAAATGGTAGAGAGCAAAGAAGAACTAAAGAGCCTCTTGATGAAAGTGAAAGAGGAGAGTGAAAAAGTTGGCTTAAACTCAACATTCAGAAAACCAAGATTATGGCATCCGGTCCCATCACTTCATGGCAGATAGATGGGGAAACAGTGACAGACTTTACTTTGGGGGGCTCCAAAATCACTGCAGATGGTGACTGCAACCATGAAATTAAAAGGCTCCTTGGAAGAAAAGCTATGACCAACCTAGACAGCATATTAAAAAGCAGAGACATTACTTTGCCAACAAAGGCCCTTCTAGTCCAAGCTATGGTTTTTCCAGTAGCCGTGTATGTATGTGAGAGTTGGACTATAAAGAAAGCTGAGTGCTGAAGAATTGATGCTTTTGAACTGTGGTGTTGGAGAAGACTCTTGAGAGTCCCTTGGATGAGATCCAACCCGTCCATCCTAAAGGAAATGAGTTCTGAATATTCATTGGAAGGACTGATGCTGAAGCTGAAACTCCAATACTTTGGCAACCTGTTGCGAAGAACTGACTCATTTGAAAAGATGACAGAGAATGAGATGGTTGGATGGCATTACTGACTCAATGGACATGAGTTTGAGCAAGCTCTGGGAGTTGGTGATGGACAGGGAAGCCTGGCGTGCTGTAGTCCATGGGGTCTCAAAGAGTCGGACATGACTGAGTGACTGAACTGAGAGAAAAAAACACAGTGTTCTGGAAAAATGAAGCATGACCTTCATCTTAACATGCTTCATTTTTCTCAGAACACTATGCTTTTTTTCTCTACCATTTTACTAAGGTATATATTTCACAGATAAGGAAAAAAGAGGCACCAAGAGCTTTTGAGGTGTCTTAATCCAGGTCACTGGAGAAGGAAACAGCAACCCAATCTAGAATTCTTGTTTGGGAAATCCCATGGACAGAGGAGCCTGGCGGGCTACAGTCCGTGGAGTCACAAAGTGTCAGACATGACTGAACAACTGAACAACAGCAAGCTCAGGTCGCATGCCTGGTTAGCCACAGACCCAGGACTTGTGCCCCAGTTTCCTGGGACAGCTCTTCCTTGCTTTCACTTATGTACGACCCTGTCTTTCTACCCACTGCCTTCACAGAAAGCTGAACTGCAGTTATTTGCCACTTCACTAAGGTTGGTTAGCAATTGCCCAACTTAAAATAATCCCTTTAATTTTTTCCACCCCCTCCCATCCAAACAGAGGGCTCCCATCAGCCATACTTGACAATATAATACCTTGCCGCTGCTGTGCTGAATTGAACCGGCTATGCGCTTCAGGCTCAAGCTGAGCTGATCAGATCTCTGCCTTAAGAATTTGGAATTACACTGAGAGAACATCTTTCCTCCGTGTGGCCAGAGCTGTCACATGTCTACTTGGAAGCTTCATCATAGGTAATAATAACGTGGAAATCATCACAGTGATGTTTGCCAAGTATTTCAAGCTCCCTGATTTTGGGGCAGGAGGAAGGATTGCATTTTCTAGGCCCCTTGTGATTGGGTGGGTCCTTGGGCCTCGTGCTGCCAAAGAGTCGTGAGTGGATCTGCCGCTTGTACTCCTGGGCAGGCTCATTTAATCGCAGCTTCATGACCTTCCAAAGTTCTCTCTCCCTCTCCCTCAGAGGCCAGAAATATTTGGCTGCCTTTTCAGCCTGGGTTTCAAAGCAAGGAATTATGGGGTGGAGCTCCCAGCCAACTCACAGTGGATATGCAGTGTGAGCAAGTACAAAACCCTTCTATGGATAGATCACTAAAGCTTTGGAGCTGTTTGTTAATGCAGCATAACCTAGCCTGTTCTGATGGATAATTATAGAAATAAGAGTAACCTTCATAAACCAATAAGCTTTGGGGATTAAAACTGCAGCATAACCTAGACTGAGGGTTGGCAAAGTATAGCTTGTGGGTTGTAGTTTTAGAAATAAAGTTTATTGCAACCCAGCCACGCTGATTTATTTACATATTGTCTATGGCTTCCTTCATGACATAAAAGAACTGAGGAATTGCAAAGTAGGCCTAACAGCATGGAAAGCCTAACAAATTTCCTATCTGGTTCTATCTAGAAAAAGTTGGCTGACCTTTGACCTAGACCATCCTGATCACAACAATTTGCGTGTGCTCAGTCATGTTCGACTCTTTGGGATCCCGTGGACTGTAACCTGCCAGGCTCCTCTGTCTATGAAATTTTCCAGGCAAGAATACAGGAGAGGTTTGCCGTTTCCTCTTCCAGAAGATCTTCCTGACCCAGGGCTCGAATCCGTGTCTCCTGTGTCTCTTGCATTGGCTTTTGTGCTGAGTCACTCAGTCATGTCCTAGTCTTTGCGACCCCATAAACTGTAGCCCACCAGGCTCCTCTGTCCATGGGATTTCCCAGGCAAGAATACTGGGGTGGGTTGCCATGCTCTCCTCCAGGGGATCTTCCCAACTCAGGGATCGAACCACGTTGCAGGCAGATTCTTTACAGTCTGAGTCACCAGGGAAGTCCCTACAACAACAGTAGGAAATACTTTATATCGTACTGTGACTATGACAGGTGCTATTGTATGCATCTGACATGAATTAACTCACTCCGTCCACACACTTACCCTGGCTTCCCTGCCCCCAGGCTTCCCTTCCTTGGCCTTCTAACATCCACTTATGGAAATCAAATCACATGGCTTTAAAATCACTCAAGATCACCACCTCCTACATGCTATTTAAAAAAAGAAATCCAAACTCCTTCCATTACATACAAGAGCCTCCATAATCTGAGCCTCTTTTCTCTCTCCAGCCTCATTTTTACCACTCGTGTCATGAATTTTACCCTCAATACTTTATGCCCCTTCTGTGGATTCTTCCTGGAGCATCTTTCCTTCCCCTCCTTCTTGGCATAATTAACTCCTCAAGTCTTGGATCAGATTCTACTTTCTCCAGCAATGATATCCTAAAATCTTCCACACTGACCCCTCCAAGACTGACCATGTGCCCATACTCCGTGTCCACGCTGTTCTGTTTATCTTCATCTTGAACACTTAAAACATTCTTTTTAAAAAATTAGTTCTTTACCTAGCAACCCCTTGGTGGACTGTGAGCCCCCTGAGGGCCAGTTGTGTCTTGTTCATATTTGTAACCTGAGATCAGGCACAGGTTCTAGCTGGGAGTAAGTACATGTTAAAGACTTACTGAAATAATATCGGTTTTCTTAGAATCCATTTTGATATTCATTTTTATGATTACTGACCTGAGGAGGAGAGGGAGACATTTCTTTTCCTAAGTTCAGAACCAATGGAGAAATAAGACATAGAAAACTCGGATGGAGATCAAACCATCTTCCAGATGGAGATGTGTTACTGATAAATCGAATAGGAGAATTAAGCTTTGGAGCTATAGCGTTACAAGCCAGTGTGTTGCTTTAGCACCCTGAGTTAGGCAGACTTACCACTTACCCTGGCTGAGTTGGAAAATTTGGGGTGTCCCTAGAGCAGGCAGAGCGTGCCCCATTGAGCTTACAGAGTGGAAGACAGAGAAGGTGGGTGACCTAGGCAGGCGGCCCCCAACAAGGCAGAAAGGTGCTAAGACAATGCTGCTCAGACCTTCTTCCAAACTGCCCTCCTTAGTGAGAGTGAGAGGGGTGCGTCCATGGAATTCCCTCGTCATGCAAACAGGAAGACTGGGAAATGGGGAACCCCAGTGTTATTATTTGCATCTACAGAGAAATTTGCAAGTAATGCAGTGCTATGAAATACACAGTCTTTTCTGCTCACAAATAGTATAAACTAGGGTGTGCCTGTAAGTGGATCCAACATAATTCTTCTTCCAACCATAGATGGGTTAGCTGAGGGGTGGCTGTGGCTCCTATGTGGCCTCCCGGCATGGATTTAGTAGACTTTTCCAAAGGTGGCAATGATGTTAGCTGACATTCTAGCCCTCAGCATGACCAGGGGCAGAGGGAGCAGGCAGGAGCTTTTGTAACCCTCCCCACTCCCCGCCACCATGAGATCTGGACAAGATCTTCAAAGGTTGAGGAGCTGAGGGGTGGGATTTGGGAACACAAGAGAACCAAGATTCAATCATGGCACTGCCTTTATTGGCTGTGTGTCCCTGGGCAATTGACATGCTCTCTCTGAGTCTGTTTTATTTTTAGCCAAACCATTTCACGGGCTACTGTGATTGTTTCAGGCAGGAATAGTGGGAGTCAGAACTAGGGTTATGATGGAGAAGAGGGAAGAAGTTCAAAAAATACTTCAAAGTAAATTCCACAAGATTTTGGTGGTAATGGTGAAGGTGAGAGAGGAGTCCAGACTTCAAATTGGGGGGATTGGATGATTGTGACTCTGTGCTTAATTAAGATTAGCAGACAAAATCAAACTGAGGTAGAAGGCACAATTTGTTGTTGTTCAGTCAATAAGTGTGTCCAAGTCTTTGTGACCTCATGGACTGCAGTACATCAGGCTCCTCTGTCCTCCACTGTCTCCCAGAGTTTGTGAAAACTCATGTCCATTGAGTCAGTGATGCTATTCAACCATCTCATCCTCTGTCACCCTCTTCTATGAAGATTATTAATTTGGTTTGGGGCGTGCGGAGTTTAAGGTGCCTGAAGACATCCAAGTAAAGGTGTCCAACAGACAGATGACCCTAAGGCTTAGGGAAAGAGGAGTAGGCTGGATATGGGTGTAGGCATCATCATCCCCCTGTGGGATTTACAACAATGAGTTAAATTCAATAAAATATGTTAATAGTAATATTTTAATACAGCCACCCCTCTCCTAGATCCCATTTTATTGTCTTCATATCATTTATTATCACTGATATACTATATATTTTATTTGAGTGATATTATTATTTGCCATCCTGCACTATGGAATATGACCTCCATTGGAACAAAGCTTTTTGCCCATATTGTTCACTGCTGTATCCCAGTGTCTAGAGAGTTACCTGGCACATAGTAGATGTTCAAGACTTTGGGATTTTTTAAGATTTTTTTTTTTTGATATGGATCATTTTTAAAGTCTTTATTCATATTGCTTTGGTTTTATGTTTTGGTTTTATGGCTCTGAGACATGTGGGGTCTTAGCTCCGCAACTAAGGACTAAACCTCCACCCCCTGCATTGGAAGGCAAAGTCTTCACCACTGGACCATAAGGGAAGTCTCTCAAAACTTTGTTGAATGAATATATAAATGATCCTACCACGGAAGTTCATCACTATACCAGTTCAGGAATGTAACAGTGCTAGCTGCTGTAGTAATTCTCAAAGTCTCAGTGATCCCATTGACATTTTTGTCCATATGCTATTTTAGTTGTGGGGTGTATAGCTGTATTCCTAGCCTCTGCATACTGGATGCCAGTAATATGTCCCATCTCCCATTTGTGACTCCAACAACATCTCCAGACATTGCCAAGTGACAGAGTTTATTTTTCAGTCACATCTCAATTCATTGTGTATGGTCCAGTAGACTCCAGGGTACCTATTTCAAGGACTAAGTCTTCTTCCATCCCTAGGCTCCACCATTCCCTAGGGCCTCACTCTTCCTTGTGGGATGCTCAACATTCAGCCAGAGAGGCAGAGAGGATTATGTGAGAGCCAAGCCTAGAAGTAGCACCCATCATTCCACCCACACGCCCCCACCTACCTGCAAAGAAGGCAGGGAAATGTGGTCTATCTCTGTCTATAATGGAAAGGAAATGAACTTGAATAAAGAACACTTGTACTTTGTTAGTGGAAATGTAAATTGGTACAGTAACTATGGAAAAGAGTATGGGGATTTCTCAAAAAATTAGCAATAAAATTACAATGTGATCTAAACATTCCACTTCTGTCTATTCATCCAAAGAATGCAAAAACACTAATTTAAAAATTATAGGGAGGGGGGTCCAGGAAGGGGAACACATGTAAACCCATGGCTGATTCATGTCAATGTATGGCAAAAGCTACTACAATATTGTAAAGTAATTAGCCCCCAACTAAAATAAATAAATTTATCAAAAAAAAAAATTATAGATGCACCCCTATGTTCACTGCAGCATTTTTTTACAATAGCCACAATATGGAACCAACTTAATCATCCATCACTGGATGACTGAATGAAGATGTGTTATATACATATACATACACACACATACACACACACACACACACTGGAATACTACTAAGCCATAAAAAAATGAAGTCTTGTCACTTGTGACAACATGGATGAACCTTGAAGATTTTATGCTAAATGAAATGTCAGACAAAAAAACAAATACCATATAATTTCACTCATTTCCCTCATGTGTGGAATATAAAAACAAACAATAAATGAATGAACCAAACAAAAGTAAAAACACAGATGTCAGAGACTCGAATAGTGGTTACCAGAGGAGATGGGCGAGTAGACACAATGGGTAAAAGGGGTCAATGGATGGTGATGGATGGAAACTAAAGTTTTGTGGTGGGCACACTGTAGAATATACAGAAGTAGAAACAGAATGTTCTTACACATGAAACCCCTATAATGTTATAAACCAGTGTTAGCTCAATCAATTAATCTATCTACCTATCTACAGTCCATGGAATCACAAGAGTCAGACACTATTTAGAGACCAAACCACCACCAACCACCTATCTATCCAGCTTTTAAATACTTGCTGAAGAACTTGGCAAACACAATGCAAAGGATTCCTGAAGCCAGCCACTGTGTAAGGCATGGAGACCTTTCTGTCCCTAGAAGTATTCATTCTCTCCCTAAGTCCACTGCAGGCTGTTTTTAAATTAAGGTGGATCATAAACATACGAGACCTACCTCAAAGTTCATTATTGGATTACCGCCCTTGGCATCAAGGGAGGAACCACACTAGTTAAAATGATCCGGTTTGCTCCACCTAAGAATCTCTGGGGTTTTATATTTGACCTCCAGCAATTTTCTTCTCAACCTTCCCAGAGGTACTATCTGACTTATCTTTAGAATCCTAGTGCTTCCTTCCCCAAATCCCTTTACATTTAACAAGTGAAAAAATACATACTGGCACAGCATGCCAGTACATACTAGGGGCTCAGTAAATATTTGTTAAATAAATGAATGTTTATTATTCTCATGCCTAATTCTGACTTCTGAAGACAGTGGTAGGTGTATCGCCTACTTCAGTCCATAAAGAAATATTGAACATCTCCATTTGCTTCCCTGATCACATGGATGCCATCAAGCAATTCCCTCTGAAGCCATTTCCACTGTTAGGATGCTATGAAAAAGGTTGTTCAGTTCACTATGTGGTAGCTGCCATGTAATTTTTAAGCAATGTATATTCTGAATTTCAAAGGAAACGTGTTATATAAAAAGGAACATTGTTTTGTGAATTTCCTCCAACATTATCTTATTTGCCTTTAAACTGGGCTTATGTGTTTAAACTTGTCTCTAGAGTCTTAGTCACTCAAAACACAAACACATACTTTGCAGAGAGAGTTTGCCGCCCATTAGATCCACAGGCATTTGATGATATTTTTTCTTTTTTTTTTTTTTACGTGCACTTTCCTTTTCTCTCACTCTGAGCTTAGCTTAGTTGTACCTATGCTCCCTTTTGAAATGCTATCTCCATGAATCTCATCTTGCTCATTCTTTCAAGCTGCTGTTTTTCAAGAAGCATTTCAAGGGAAATACACCCTGAACAGCCTCATCAGGCCTCAGTGATGTCTTCTGATTATGCATTTGATCAGTACGGACTCCATTTCTCTCTTCTGCTTTCCTCATCACAATAACTACAGTCTCTCCCAGATAACATCAACACACCAGCCTCATAGGGCCATAATGAGGAGCCCTTTCAGGAGATAGGACCAAGCATCTCTAGTTGGTCTGAATTTCATGACAAGAAGCAGAGGAGGGGAGAGAGGGTAGGAGGCTGAAAGCACCCAGGACTCCTTTGAACACCAGCCTGGGGCATCACTAGGAACAGAGACACGGTTGGCTAGAGAGCATGGGGTCCATTCCCAAAACACAGTCTCTGTTATTGTCACCTATAACCCATTTTGATGTGCTCATTCCCACAAAACAATAGAAACAGATGAAGCCTGGGGCTCAGAGGAACAGTAAGATAAGGGAAAGTCTAATTAGAAATGCACAGGCAGACAGGGAGGCCAGTGAAAGCTGGTGAACACAAGTCATCAGGCCACAGAGAGGAGCTAATATTATACAAGGCTCTGGAGTAGGGGGAGACAAAGTGAACAAGGATACCCAAGGGAACTTTGTGTTTTTGTAAAGATTTTTTCATGTGGACCATTTTTTTTTTTTTAAGTCTTCACTGAATTTGTTACAATATTGCTCTGTGTTTTATGTTTTGGTTATTTGACTGCAAAGCATGTGGGATCTTAGTTCCCAGACCAGAAATCAAACCAGCACCCCCTACATTGAAATGCAAAGTCTTAACCACTGGACCACCAGGGAAGTCCACCCCCTCCTAAATCATGCAGAAATGTATATTGTTGGCCTGGGACACTTACCATCCAGTTTTAGCCTTCTTAAAGAAAGTACCCCTATATAACAGGCATGAACAAGGATTCATTTACCAAACTGGGAGAGAGCAGCAGGTGCTTCACCTAGAGAGTCGGGAGGATGGGTCTTAGAATGAACATCCTGGTACGACTGGTAGAGAGATTAAGGACTCTTACCCATCCCGCTTCCCTGGTGTCTCAGAGGTTAAAGAGTCTGTCTGCAATGCAGGAGACCCTGGTTCGATCCCTGGGTCGGGAAGATCCCCTGGAGAAGGAAATGACAACCCACTCCATTTTTCTTGCCTGGAGAATCCCATGGAGGGAGGAGCCTGGTGGGCTACAGTCCACAGGGTCGTAAAGAGTTGGACATGACTGAGCTACCTCACTTTTTCACCCATCCGGATAACAGTACAGTGAAGGGGCATCAAGGGCTTCCTGTGGGCCTCCATGCAATAATTTCATTCAGACCTTGCAGACACCAGCTGAGGTAGGTGTCATTATCCCCACTTGATAGATAGGAAGACTGACACTCAGCCAGGTTAAGTGGCTGCTGGAAGACCACCTAGCTAGTGAGTGGTTGCCTGTTATCTCTTGCCCTATGTCCTCCTCGGCTGCCTGTGTTGCATGATGCATGAGAAAACATTTTGATGTGTGTTTCTTCTTCTTCAGTCCCTAAGTCATGTCTGACTCTCTGTAACCTCCTGGTCTGCAGCACGCCAGGTTTCCCTGTCCTTTACTATCTCCCAGAGCTTGCTCAAACTCATGTCCGTTGAGTCAGTGATGCCATCCAAACATCTCATCCTTTGTTGTCCCATTCTCCTCCTGCCCTCAATCTTTCCCAGCATCATTGATATTTATTTAATGCCTTGAAGATAGAAACAACGATCACTCTTCAGAACTCCAATGGCCAGAGGGGTCCACAGTGAAAAGTTGCCTCCAAAAGTTGTCTATTTGCCTGCCCCTCACTGACAGGTCACGATACGGAATATGACCTCCGGAGGTGGAGCAGGTACCTTCATAAACCCACCTCACTCTCGTGTTCCATCCAGAATGATTTGACTTCACCTGTAGTTCCTTGCTCCTCACCTCCCCCCACCATGCCAAGTCTCACGTATCTCTTCCTTCTCTCTTCTTAGCCCCTCCACTTTCAATCACTCTGCCTGGAGTCTCCCCACCCACTCCCACTCTGGGCAACCTCCACGTATCCTTCTGGACTCAGCTCAGAAGCCCAAAAACTCACTGTGGCTTCCACCGGTGGTGTCACGCCCCCTCTACTCCAAGGGTGTATTGGTGTTTCTCTCTCTCCCCCACTGGGCAGTGACTGGGGAAGCTGGGACTGCATCTCACAGGTGTATCCCCTAGTGTCCAGCACAGAGCCAGCCTTGTCAACACTGGCATGTTGATGCTACACTGAATGCACAATTACAGACAGAACTCAGGCAGTCCATGCTCGCTCTGGTGTCACTTCTCCTCTCTCAACTCCACAATTCTACACCCAGACTTATTAATAAAGATGATGTCAACAGCAAACTGCAGACCTCTTCTCCTCATCTGCCACTCTTCCAGAAAAGTTCACCCTCTGCAAAGTCCAACTTGCAGAGTGGTAGAAACAGGGAGATTCATGGCCAGTTCCTAGCTTTGGAAGGATCTGATGGAGCTTGAGGAGGCAGTTGGGTTCCTTTTTCTTCCTTAAATAGAATTTTTTTTTCTGAGGCCAGAGGTCTCCAGCTGGGCACTGGTTTGGTCAGGCATCTACCAGATTTCCTCTTGTCCCAGGGCCCCTGTGCCATTACATGTCCAGTCTGCATGTACAGTCCTGGAGATCTTCAGTCAAAATGAAGCCAGTTGGAGAGTCCTTCCAAGGTGGTGGTGGTTTAGTCACCAAGTAGTGTCCTATTCTTTGCGACCCCATGGACTGTAGCCCGCCACGCTCCTCTGTCCATGGGATTTCCCAAGCAAGAATATAGAAGTGGGTTGCCATTTCCTTCTCCAGGGGATCCTCCCTACCCAGGGATTGAATCTGGGTCTCCTGCATTGCAGGGGGATTCTTCACCAACTGAGCCACCAGAGAAGCCTGTCCTTCCAAGGAGCTTAGCCAAATAATTAGAAAGGTTGGTCTGGAAACACTTTGAACATTCTGACCTTTATGTTATTGGAACAAGCAAGAAGGATCCAGACTTCTAAACCTGGATAACCAGAGAAGGGCATTCCCGAAAGTCCACAAATGGAATATGAGCTATAGGTTCAGGATTCTACCTGGGAAAAAGAGACACGAGGAAAACCACAAGTGTATTCCACATTTGTAAAGTGAGGTAAGAAGGCACAGGCTGACTTTGGAAGGCAGAGAAGTAAGAAACTATCCTTTCCCTGGAGGAATCATAGTAATTTTGAAAGAGGAAAGTCAGAAGAATTACATAACTCAACATCCTAACTCTAGGCCCAGTAGACTTTCTCCAACTTACATACTTATCAGATGTTCATTCACCCAAGGCCTTTCAAATTTTTCACACTGTGGACCACTTCGTAAAGGGCAAAGATCATGAACCCCATCAACAGAGCTATAGGAGAAAAAATTACTAAGAGGTCTGGGATAAACTTACTTGCAATCCTAGTGAATGCTTTCTTCTTTCTATTAATGTTACAATTGAATTAATTGTTCATACTCAAAGCCAGTATGACAAGAGGCCAAGCCTGAGATCACCAAAAAGACTACAGTTGGAAAGCATTCATTTCTAGTTATCCTTCCAGACTCATGTGAGATTTCACTTCTTCCAGGAAGTCTTACTTGATTCCCTGCTTTATTCAACAGAATGAATTCCTCCTTACCCTTTGATCATGCTGCACCATCATTTCTCTTTGTTTATTTGTGTGTAAGTCCAGCCTTGAACTGTGAGCTAACTTCACAAGGGCAAGACTGAGTGTCTGCCCTTACCAAATCCCCAGGATTTATCACTCTGACTAATGGCATCCATGAGGCCTAGTAATGCTCTGTTGAATCAAACTGACATGTGTGTAGAAGAGAAACTCTGTTCACAGGTTGTGAGGTCTCACATATGAACCATTTGAATGCCTTACCCTCGTCCTCAGCACAAGTCAAGGTGCCTTGGAAAACCCATCAACCTGGAAAACATAGGCCAATTAGAGGGATATGTTGCCTTGCTGAGCCACCAGCTGAAATGCCAGCCAGCCTTCACCCCTCTGAAATTACCTACCTGCATGAAATTAAATTTTCCACTTCGTTGCTGTTGTTTAGTTGCTAAGTCGTGTCTGACTCTTATGTGACCCATAGACTGCGGCCCTCCAGGCTCCTCACTCCATGGGACTTCCCAGGCAAGAATACTGGAGTGGGTTGCCATTTCCTTCCCAATCCAAGGATCAAACCTGCATCTCCTACATTGGCAGGTGAATTCTTTACCACTGCGCCACGAGGGAAGGCCAAACTCTTCACAAAGACCATGGAAAAGTCCTCTGAGTCATTCTTGGCTGAAATGTGATTTCCAGTAACCTAAACTTCTTCCACAAAGAGGTGATCCATCACATACGCAGGCTCCTAATTCTCTCATAGGGAGTGTAAGAGATTGGCTATTGACCAGAGAAATCATCCAATTAACCCTCCCGCTCAGACCTGATTCATGCCCCATGACACCTGCCAGCGGGTCCCCTGACCTGGTTCCCAGGGGAGAACAGGGCAGCCTGAGAGAGTGAGGCAGGGAGGCAGGGTGGGGGCACCACTTGCCGGAGGGCAGGGAGGCTTCCTTGGAAGAGGGACATAAGCCTGGCTCCTGGCACACACCTGTGTACCTGGGAGCCTGACACTCCGTGTTGAAAGAGTTCCTCCACCAACAGATTGCAGCCTGCAGATTACTCAGCAGCGGCGTGGGGGAGCCTGAGGGGAAGCAACAGCCTTCACAAGGAAACCAGCCCACGCCCAGGTTGCACCTTTTACCCGGGGAACTCGCCCAGGGCCAGTTCCTATGCCTGCTGCCAACAGAGCAGGGTTGGCCTGTGCTTGGGGAGGCGGGGCTGGCTGGCAGAGCTTCTGCAGGTTGGGGATTTATGGCTCATCCCTTCTCCCTTCTTCCTCCACCAACTTTTCCTACGTATTCCTAGGGTCTCCCCTCCTGAGAGCCCAGGATGAACCAACGGAGACAAGAACGGAGGTCCCCACATGGAACTCTGCTCAATGCTATGTGGCGGCCTGGATGGGAGGGGAGGTGGGGGGAGAATGGATACATGTCTTTTGTTGTTGTTCAGTCACCAAGTCGGGTCTGACTCTTCTTGACCTCGTGGACTGCAGCATTCCAGTCTTCCCTGTCCCTCACCAACTCCCAGAGTTTGTGCAAATTCATGTCCATTGAATTGGTGATGATACATGTATAGGTATGACTGAATCCTTTTGCTACCCACCTAAAACTATCACAACACTGTTAATTGGCTCTGTTAACATTGTTATTACAAAATTAAAAGTTTCAAAACAGGAAAGTGAAAGTGAAAGTCGCTCAGTTGTATCCGACTCTGCCACCCCATGGACTGTACAGTCTGTGGAATTGTCTAGGCCAGAATACTGGAGTGGGTAGCCTTTCCCTTCTCCATGGGATCTTTCCAACCCAGAGATCAAACCCAGGTCTTCTGCACTGCAGGTGGATTCTTTACCAGCTGAGCCACAAGGGAAGCCCAAGAATACTGGAGTGGGTAGCCTATCCCTTCCCCAGGGGATCTTCCCAACCCAGAGATCGAACCCAGGTCTCCCACACTGCAGGCGGATTCTTTAAGAGCTGAGCCACAAGGGAAACCCAAGAATATTGGAGTGGGTAGCCTTGGGTAGCCTATCCCTTCTCCAGCAGATCTTCCTGACCCAGGAATTGGACTGGGGCCTCCTGCATTGCAGGCAGATTCTTTACCAACTGAGCTATCAGGGAAGCGCTCAAAACAGAAAGGTGGTCCCAAAGAAAGTTTTACCCAGGGAAGATCACAGCAGATGCTTGCCGCAGGCTTGACTGCGCTCCCCCTCAACTCCCATCTTGCATCATCCTCTCCATCTTCCTCGAAGCTCCAGAGTGAATGCTCTAGAAGGCTCATCAGAACCTCCCACTCATCGTCAAGGACAGCTTCAAAAGCTCCTTGTTTGCTCTCATCAGAACTCATTAGCAAGACAGACATGCTACAACCACCTCATCTGCTTTCAGTCTCCCCAGATTTGTCTCCAAGCTCAAAGGAAGCCCTGAGGAGCGAGAGGGAGCTGTGATCCCATCATCTCCATTAGTGGCACCCTATGCATGCTCGTTTGGTCTTTCTCTAATCCCACATAGAGGGCTGTGCCCACACAACTTCATGGTCCTCTCAGTTACCCCCCAAAGCCCCTCAAAAACAGAGAATTTGGACCCCTGAAATGGCTCATCGCATTTTAGGCTCCAGTTAACATGCACATGTGCTCAGTCACTCAGTCATGTCTGACTCTTTGCAACCCCATAGACTGTAATCCACCAGGCTCTTTTGTCCATGGGATTCTCCAGGCAAGAATACTGGAGTAGGTTGCCATTTCTTTCCCCCAGGGGATCTACCCAACCCAGGAATCAAACCTGCATTTTCTGTGTCTGTAGGCAGGCAGATTCTTTACTGCTGAGCCATCAGGAAAGCCCTTCAGGTTCAAGAGTATAAGCCAGTTTTCAGTTTCCCAAATACACCATGCTGGTTTTTAGCCATCAAATAGCAGTGTTTCTGGAGCCAGGCACTGGCAATACCATCAGGAACCACAAGCAGACTCAGTGTTCTCAGAGTCCCCAGAAGGGAAGATGACGCTGAACAAGCAACTACACCTTTGCCCAGTTGTTCCCTCTGGCTGGGGTGCCCTTTCTCCTCTGCTTCTTGGCCAGGTCGCAAACTCCCACTCCTTCTTCAAGAGAATCTAGAGACTTCCCTGGGGGTCCAATGGCTAAGGTTCTGAGTTCCCAATGCAGGGTTTGATCCCTGGTCAGGGAACTATTAATAGATCCCACATGCTACAACCAAGAGTTTGCATGCCGCAACTAAAGATCCTGAACGCTGCAACCAAGACTGAAGATCCTGCGTGCTTGCCATATTAAGACCAGGCACAGCCAAATAAAGGCTTCCCAGGTGTTGCTAGTGGTAAAGAACCCACCTGCCAATGCAGGGGATATAAGAGACATGGGTTTGATCCCTGGGTCAGTCCATGGGGTCGAAAAAGTCAGAAACCCTGGGTCAGTCCGTGGGCTCAATAAAGTCAGACACGCTTTACTGACTCAACACTCAGGCACACACAGCCAAATAAATAAATATTAAAAAAAAAGAAAGGAAGACTCAGCCTAAATGCCCTTCAATGTAGGTCATTCTTAGCCTTTTGCCTTCTCAGTTCTCATTCTATCTTGGTCCAATTTGCTGTGTGTCTCTTCCTGTTAAGAAGAATGCAACCTCCTTGGTGATAGAACCCACATGACCTCATTTCTGCCTTCTCATGATACCCAAAAAATACTGGTGGGTTGACAGAGCACCATATCATAGCCTTTTGGATCTCCTTCAAAATAAAGCCCCAATCTGACCAGCCCATCCCTCCACCCCTCCTGGTAGTATCCAAGGCCCCCTGGACCTCCTCAGCCACCCCCTCCTGGTGTCTCTGCTTCCGGTCTTGCTCCCTACAGATTCCCTATACAGAGGCCAATTTGACCCCTTGCAGCATAAATCCCATCACATGGTTCCCAGTTCAAACTCCCCCACACTTAGTCTTACCCTGGTTGCTGCCACCACCCACAAGACCCCATGTGAACGGGACCCCAGGTTATTCGGGTACCTCCCCTCATGTTGCCCCCACTTCCTGTATCTTGTGGCAGCCAGCCTGACCTGCTTCTGAAACCCCCCAAACCTGCCCCCACCTTCCTGCCTTTGCCCTGCCATCCCTACTGCCCAGACGTGTTTCCTTTGACACGCTCACACCCCGCTATTTCCTTTCCCCAGTTCTCTGCGGGCTTCCCTGGCTTTGTGTCTGAAGCATCATCCTGCGCCATCCCACCTCCCTGCCCCCTGCTTCACTGCTAATGTTCCTAGCATGTCTCCTCCTCATCGCTAGCACCAGCATTGTCATATGTGCTCATTGACTTGCTATTGGCTATTGCCCACATTCCGTGCCCCTGGGGGCGTGAGGTTGCCCCAGGTTATTTGTGCAGCAACACTCTGCTACACACAATCACTGGAAGCCCTCAGTCCCTCCCCGTGGGGGCAGACACTAGTGGATCTGAGGTGGGTAGACCACCTTTTCCTTCTCCCCTGTCCTGAAGCCATGATCATGGAGCAGCAGCAAGGCTGGAGGAGGCCACCCACGGCTTGCCGCCGACAAAAGGCCTGTTTGTGAACCCTCTCTCACCCCGCGGGCCCGCTCGGGACGGGGGGGTGTAACCCAGATACCATCGGGCTTTGGCAAAATCACACTCCTCAAACCATTTCCTGGCAGAATATGGGGCAACTTGAAAAGTGAGGACTAGACAGATTCACCAGTGTCTACACGGCAGCCAGGGCCGTAATCTGGTCAGTATCTTCCTCTGCTTGACAGCCCCAAAGAATCCCCGCTCTTTGCTTCTTTTCTGGGGCTTCCTGGAGCTGACGAGATTTTCTAGATATGGCTCCTGACTCCACACCCAGCTCTCTGCACACTCAGCAATTCTCCCCAGTCCTGACATTCACCCCTCCATACTGTTTACTCCAGTTCTAAGAACTGCGATTCCCTGAGGTTCCAAGCTCTCTCAAGCCTCCGCACCTCAGCTTAAGCTGGTCCTGCTGCCTGGATCACCCTTTCCTCTGTCTTTGGTGAATACGATCCATTCATCTTCCAAGCCTCAGCTCAAAGACCACCTCTATGAAGTGTGTCCTGACACCTCCTCTGAGTGTGCCCCAACCAGGCACAAATGCTGTTCTGGTGTCCTCCTGGAGCTCCAGGAGAGCAAGATCAGGCAAACAGATACTGTGCAACCAACAGTAGATTTTATTGGGACTTCCCTGGTGCTGGAGTGGTAAAGAATCTGCCTCCCAGTGCAGCTACGCAGGTTCAATTCCTGGTTGGGGAACTAAGATTCCACAGGGCAACTAGGTGCATGCACCACAGCTAAAGCGCCCTCATACCACAGCAAAGACCCAGCACAGCCAAAAAACAAAAACAAACAAAAAAAACAGTAGGCATCATTGGCGACTGCCCCACAGCTAAAGACTGAAATGCTGTGGGTTTTTTATAAGCAGATTCAATTTAGTTCAACAGGCATTTATTGTATAACTGTTTAAGGCAAACACATTCACAAATAACTACTGCATTATAACAGGTCCCTATACTTATTACCTGGATAACCAAAAATTGACTGTTTTTAAGGATCAAGACATTTAAAAAAAATATTCTTAGGCTCCTATCATCTTAGCCATGTCACTGGAGTCTCACTGTCAGAAGCATTTGATGGAAGGAAGGCTAACAGACTTTTCTGGAGTCAAAGCACAGATGAGCTAATTTATATCCTGCTTGAATATAGTTAGTGTTGGATGCAGGGCTGTAACTTTAAGCTTGTAAGAAGATGGAAAGAAATTAAGTGAGAATCCGCCCAATGCTGTGGTGGACACAGTCACTGACGCTTTATAAGTGTGGGTTTTCATAATTGAAGAAGACACAAGTATCCCATTGTTCACTGCAGCACTGTTTACAATAGCCAGGTCACGGAAGCAACCTGGATATCCATCAACAGATGGATGGATAAGGAAGCTGTGGTACATGTACACAATGGAATATTACTCAGCTATAAAAAGTAATGCGTTTGAGTCAATTCTAACCAGGTGACTGAGCCGAGAGCCTATTTACAGAGTTAAGTTAGTCAGTAAGAAAAAGACAAATATACATATATGGAATCTAGAAAGATGGTACTGATGATTCTAAATGTGGGGTGGCAAAGGAAACACAGACATGAAAAACAAACTTTTGGACACGGTAGGTGAGGAAGAGGGTGGGATGATTTGAGAGAATAGCATTGAAGCATACACATTACCAGAGGTAAACGAGATTGCCGGTGGGAGTTTGCTATATGACGCAGGGAACCCAAAGCTGGTGCTCTGTGACCACCTAGAGGGGTGGGAGGGGCAGGGAGGTGGGAGAGGGGTAACAGGGAGGAACATATGTATACCTATAGCTGTTTCATGCTGATGTATGCAAAAACCATCACAATATTTTAAAATAATTATCCTACAATTAAATTTTTTTAAAAGGTGGGTTTTGCCTGAGCTTACAGTGCACATTTGAGAAAGCATATGTTTATGGCCACCAACCTTCCAAGTAGAACAAAACCCAAGGAGGGAATTGACTTCTTCTGCATTGTTCACTGTACCATCTCCAGTAACAAAAATAGTGCTGGACGCATGCTAGATGCTCAAGAGATATTTGTTAAACCGTTGAATTCATGATGACACACTGGAAACCTGCTTAGGTCAAGTGAAAAATCCTCATTTTCCTGCAGGAAATACCTGCAGGCCCCTAGCTACTAGTATCAAAGCCCCGGTAAGGAACCTCTCACTTCATCATGAATAATCCAGTCCTTTCTCTTCTTATATGATGAGGGCCAGAGAGGGGGAGCGTATCATCTAACATAATGCAGCTCCCCAGCAGCAGAGCTGAGAGGGGAGGGAACCAGTCAGGAAGGCGTAGGCCTTCCACTAGTGCCTAGGCGTAATCTTCGGCGTACCACTTGTAAGCTTTCTGACTTCTAAATAACCAGCACAAATTTCTTAATCTTTCTGAGTAGCAGTTTTTTCATCAGTAAAAAGAGGATGGTATGGCTATTTCAACAAATTTAGGTGGTTACATAAAATAACGAGTAGAAAGAAGTTTGGCACATAGTATTCAATAGGAGCTCATCAAATCTCAGGAAACACTAAGAGACGCTCAGAAAAGACAACATGCTGACAATAATAACAGTCACATTTTGTTGAGGCTGACAATGTCCCAGGCACAATGGTGGGAGATTTCACCTGCAGTAGTTCACTTAATCCTTACAACACCCACTGAGGTTGGTACTGATTCTGTTCCACTTGACAGCTGAAGAAACTGAGGCTCAGAGTGGTTTCCTAGCTCACACAAGATCACAAACTTGATCTCCCATCGGTCTGACCCTGGACTCTGGGCTCCCAAACATGATGCCATACTGCTTGAAGAGCATGACCGATGTGTCCTTGCAGCTCTCTTTAATATCAAAGACTTGTGAAATAGAGAGGATGCAGGACCAGCCTAAAGGCATTTCCCAAGTCTGAGAATCGCTAACCCTCTGAAATTTCTGTGGAGATTTTTGAGCTGCATTAACCATATATTCCTGGACCTCCCAGTTCAAAAATAGGGAATAAAATTTGCTATCATTTGAACCCATCTTTTGGGCTTCCCAGGTGGCTCAGTGGTAAAGAATCCACCTGCCAATGCAGGAGACAAAGAGATGTGGGTTAGATCCCTCAGTTGGAAGGATCCCCTGGAGGAAGAAATGGCAACCCATTCCACTATTCTTGCCTAGAAAATTCCAAGAACAGAAGAACCTGGCAGGCTGCAGTCCATGGGGTCACAAAAGAGTCAGACATGACTTAGCAACTAAACAATTACCCTAGATGGGAAAATTTTCTTCAGAAAGTAAAGTCTCTGTCTGGTCTGTCTTTCCCTCTGTCTCTCTCACATACACACCTATACTCTTGTCTCTCCCTCACCTTAATTCACTAATCTCTGTAGCCCAGTAATTCTCAAAGTATAGTCCGTGGACCCATAGCATCAGCATCATCTGGGAATTCACGGACGCGTGGAATGTCAGACCTACGGAGTCAGGCGCCCTGGTCTCTTTGTTCCAATGAGCCCTCCAGAGGATCTTACACAACCTATAGTCTGAGCATTGCCACGTTCGCTGAGGAAAATCAAACCTCTCCATCCTCCCCGCCCCTCTTCTCCGAACGGAGCTGGAGAATAAATCACAGCTCTTCTTGGCCTTTAAATGTCAAGGATCCTGAGCTCAGAGAACAAGGACTCAAAAAGGCCAAACCAAAGCCCTGGTCTGGGAGGGCCCACTCCAGACTCACAGCTTCTCCAAAGGTGCCTCCCTCTCCCTGAGAAAGACAATCAAATCTGCAGTTGGAAGGACAACGGAAGAAAACGGACCTGGGAGGGAAGCAGCAGCTGGCTGCCGGGAGGGGAGGGCGGCTGAGATGAAGGGACCCCCGGGGCCTGGCGGCCTCACGAAGTCACCGGTAAACCTCCCTCCCCTCAGCCACCAAGATGGCCTCGTTCTGCGCCGCTCGCCCACTTCAGTCACATAAAGAGCGATAAAGGAAGACAAGGGCGGAATAACCTCTAAATAAAAGATGAGGTAATTTTGAAGGCACATTAGGGTTTTATGTGTATTATGGCTTGTGGTTTTTTATTCAAACGCGGGGAGGGCCGGCCACTCAACCCCGCGCAGGGCAGTCACCCTCATAAAGCACCAAGGCCAGGCCCGAAAATGGCCCAGAGCTGGGCTGTGCGGCTTGGATGGCTTGGGGAAGGATGGGGGGAAAGGCGGAGAAAGCATAGAAGGCATTTTTCATCCCTTTAGCCTGAGTGTTATTGCAGCAGGCAATGCTGCTGCTAGAATAAAATGAAAGCCTTCTGGGCTCTGCCCCTCCTCTCGGGTTTGTCTCCCAAAAGGAAGAGTCCTAGGGAACCCTCCGTAGTACAAGAGAGACCAATCCTGAAATGACTGGCTGGCTAACGGTGGCCTGGTGCAGCTTGCAAGTTCCAATGAAGGATAAAGAAAGGTACTACTTGACAATTCAGAGAGCACTGCATTTATAGAATCAAAATGTCCAAATGCCCAGAGGCCTGGAAGCGGACAAGAAACACCTTTTCCTCGGGGCCAAGAAGGTTCCCAGTAGGAAAGCTTGGGAGGGCAAGGTGGATGCCCTGATACAGGGTCTTTCATGCCTGCATGATTGCTAAGTCATTTCAGTTGTGTCTGACTCTTTGTGACCCCATGGACTGTAGCCTGCCAGTCTCCTCTGTCCATGGGCTTCTCCAGGCAAGAATACTGGAGTGGGTTGCCATGCCCTCCTCCAGGGGATCTTCCTGACCCTGGGATCGAACTCATATCCTTATGCCTCCAGCATTGGCAGGCAGGTTCTTCACCACCAGCACCAATGGGAAGCCCACAGGGTCATTAGCCATTTATTTTCAGGCTCCTCAATACAATTAGGCTATAGCCAGAGAACAGTAGCCCTAAAACTGTCCCTAAAACAGGGTTCTTTGTTCCCTGTTTAATCACATATGAAACTGGGACTGGGCCACAAACTCACAGCTTAATCATCATCTCCATGGGCCTCATCAAGACCAGGGGTGTTCCCCAAGCACTTCTATGTGTCTGCCCAAAACTAAGGGCCTTACAGGCATATCTTCAGCATCCCATAGAGTAGAAACTTTATCCCCACTTTACAGATGTAGAAACCAAGGCTTACAGAAATGCAGTAAATCAGCCAAGACACAGCAGAAGAGCTAGGACTCAAATCAGGGTCTCCTTGACTCCTAGTATATACAGCAAATGATTTGAGGATACTAACCCTATGTTAATAATACTAAGGATAGTTAACACTAGCAGAATACTTACCAGGTGCCAAGTACTCTTCTAAATTCTGCATGACCTCACTTAAACCTCATAACAGTAGGAATTGAGGCCCAGAGAGGCAGACTGAATAGTGACATTCTCCCAACAAAAAAGCAGAGCATCCCACCCATGAACCACAAAGGAATGTACACGAGAGTATGTTCATCATTTTTTACATTATTTATGTGTTTACAGCACCTTCTATAAACTGAGTGCCATGGTGGGTGCTTGGATGGGACAGAAGTCCACAAAGATGAGTAAGACCTGGTCCCTGCCTTCAGAGCAGCTTCTAATCTAGTGAAGGGGAAACAGAGACATGACAACAGGGAATGAAAGGGGCAGTTTCCACTCCCGTCTTCTGTGAACCTGAGGACTTCTGTTGACAGTGAGGTCTCCTACACCTGGCCTCCTAGAAGGCTTCACTGGATTTGTTCCCATAGATACATGCAGATACAAGCAAGCTTAGAAAGTCCCCAATGTCAGCCAGCCTAATTCCCTGAGTCAGCAACAGCAAAATACAGATGCTTCCTGAATCTTTTCAAGGACAAGTCAGCCCAGTGTTTTCCAAACCCAGGAGAGGGTATCCAGGTCTCCACCCCCACCCATAAGATGCAATAACTACTGCTTCAAGGTTGCCTTGGGCTTCCCTGGTGGCTCAGATGCTAAAGAATCTGCCTGCAATGCTGGAGACCTAGGTTCAATCCTGTGTCAGGAAGATCCCCTGGAGGAGGGCATGGCCACCCACTCCAGTATTCTTGCCTGGAGAATCCCATGGACAGAGGAGCCTGGGGGGCTACAGTCCATGGGGTCACAAAGAGTCGGACACGACTAATTGACTAACCCTTTCCCTTTCCCTCAGGAGACGTGAGTTCAATTCCTGATCAGGGAGATCCCACATGCGGTGGAGCAACTGAGCCTGTGTGCCACAATATTGAGCCTGTGCTCTGGAGCCCAGGAACCACAGCTACTGAGCTCATGCTCCCTAGATCCTGTGCTCCAAAACAAGAGAAGCCATGGCAATGAGCAGCCCAAGCTCTGCAACAAAGACTGGCTCCTGCTCTCCGCAACTAGAGAAAAGTCCACATAGTGATGAAGGACCAGCACAGCCAACAGTAAATGAAAAAATAAAACCTAAAAATAATAATCGTACTCCCTCATAGGGTGTGAGGAATAAATGAGTTAATGCACGGTTAGCTCTTAAAAGAGGGCCTACCATCTGGAAAGCACTCCAGAGGCATCGCTCATTGCTATTCAATTTACAAACATCTATTGAGGACCAGCTATGGTTAGGATGACTGCTGTGCACATGGTCCATACAAAGCACAATGCCACACACGTTCCAGGGATGCAGCAGTTCTGGGATGAAGAATCTCAGGATCTTCTCAGGGGAGAGTCTCAACATAAAGAGGCCAGAGCTTTCTCAGTGGAGCTCAGTGGTCCACGAGCCCCAGAGAGCCTAGGGTCACATCTTGATTCCTCACTTACCAGGTCTGAGACCTTGGATGACCTAGTTTTCTGTTTCTTCATCCATAAAGGGAGGGATAATGACAGTACTATCTCCTGGGGTATGTTTCACAGAAATAATCTATGAACAGTATATAGTACAGGACACTAAGCAAATGTTCAAAAATAGGAGCTATTATAATTATATTATTGTTATCTGACCCATCTTTTCCAAGCCAGCTTAAATGGTACCTCTTACAGGCAGCCTTCCAAACTTTCTCCTGTTAAAAGTTTTAATCCCTTCTGTCAATCTCCACCCCTCTCTAAGGGAACGTAAGACTTTTTATTTGATTTAAATTTATCTTTTCACTTTATCCACCCCACAGGACTATGGGCTTCTTTTTTTAAGATAATTGTTTTTAATTTTCTAAGTTTTCACTCATGCAACATAATAAAGGCAGATTTATGTGACTTGATATCACATTTTTTTAAAAAAAATGTTCCCCCAACATCTGGGCAGTAGTATATAAATATTTACAGTGAAAAAATGAGCAGCAAAAAGGCAATCTTCATTATTCAAGACAATTTCTTTCCAAAGCTTATCAGAATCCTAAAATAAAATACGTCATTAGCTTTCGAGGCATCCATAATTACACAGTGATTCAGGGAATGGTTCAAGAAATCTAGGCATAAGGATGCTTTGTTCTACATCATTCCTGCTCTTAGGACTATGGGCTTCTTGAAGGCAGAGACTTTGTTGATTTGTTACAATATACTCTGACTAGTTTTTGGCAAGTGTTTTTCAATCACTAAGTCACATCTGACTCTTTGCGACCCACAGACCACAGCCTGCCAGGTTCCTCTGTCCATGGGGTTCTACAGAAAGAATACTGGAATGGGTTGCCATTTCCTTCTCCATGGGGTCTTCCCAAACCAGGGATCAAACCTGTATCTTCTGCATTGGCAGGCGGAGTCTTTACCACTGAGCCACTGGGGAAGCCCTACCTCTCCTTCTAGGCATAGCCTAATCATCTGTCTCATTGAATTACTTCTTCATTCATTTGTTCAGCAAAACTTATTGGGTATCTGCTACTTGCCAGAAGGGCTTCCCTTGTGGTTCAGTGGTAAAGAGTCTGCCTGCCAATGCAGGAGACATGGGTTCGATCCCTGGTCCAGGAAGATCCTCTGGAGAGGAAAATGACAACTCAGTCCACTATTCTTGCCTGGAGAATACCATGGACAGAGGAGCTTGGAGAGCTACAGTCCATGGGGTTGCAAAGAGTCGGATGCAACTTAGTGACTGAACAACAACAGCAAAGAAGGAGAGGTAGAGTCATGGCAGGTGGGAACTGCAATAAGAGGAAAGGTTTGCAGACACATAGGACATGTGGGGAAAGGCCCCAAGGCAGATTTTTGTGTTTTGCTTTGAACTGGCACTTTGTGCCAGAAACTTGCCTAAGGTCTTTACCTGTATTAAGCCACTTACCCCTCTCAAAAACCTGATGAGCTGATTTCAGTCATCATCCTCATTTTGCAGATGAGGAAACTGAAGAAGAAAGAATAATTTACCATCGCTACACAGCCAGCAGGAGACAGAGATGGAATTTGAACCCAAGCATTTGGGCTATGGGTACCATTCAGGTTGAGTGTCATAAGACAAAACAGCCTGTGAAATAGGCTGCTCAACACCCCTCAGAGAGGGTGACAGCCCCTCACTGCAACTCTAGCTCCCTCCTTCTCTGGCTCCCGGGGACCCAGCCCTTCCTGTCTCCACCTCCATCTCCAGTGACAGAGTCAAGAGCCCTCATCAAAGGTCTCCCTGAGACAAGCCCCATCCAGGGCCAGCTGCTTAGCAGGTATAGCCCTGCAGCAAATTTAGCAAACCTGTCCCAGAGTGGAAAAAGTGAGGAAAGAGCCAGCTTGGGGTTGCCAGATGAGTGAGCGTGGCGGGAACACCATTTGTGGTGGCTGGGTTGAGCTCTGCACACCTGGTCGCTGACAGTTCCGGCACTTTTCATTGCAACAGCTGGAATCCTGGAAACGTGGCCTCCGTTCAGTTCAGGGCTTCCCAGGCGGCTCAGGGGTAAAGAATCTGCCTGCCAATTCAGGAGAGGCAAGAGACACAGGTTTGATCCTTGGGTCAGGAAGATTCCCTGGAGGAGGGCATGGCAACCCACTCCAGTACTCTTGCCTGGAAAATCTCATGGCCAGAGGAGCCTGGCGGGCTACAGTCCATGGGGTCACAAAGAGTTGGACATGAATGAGTGACTGAGTGACTGAGTCATGACAGTCCAGACAGAAAATCCTATTCCTTATTTGGTATCTCTACTTAGCTGTTGCAGACCTGCCTCTGGGTAGAGCAGAGGGATGGAGGGCAGGGCCAGGGCACAGCCACCACGCCTACCTGGGGAGCTTCTGGGAGAAGGGGCATTTCATTCCTTCCCCTGAGCCAGACCTTCCGGGTGGATGTCCCACTCAAGTACCTTCTCTCCATCCAGCCCCAAATCTGTGAGCCCCTCCCCAGCCTCTGCCTGTACCCCACTACTCACCCAGGAAGCCCAGGTTCTCATCAGAGGTTGTCCATTTCCTTGAACCTCAAGCCAATCAGCCAGCCAGCAAATGCGCAGTGGAGATTCCCACAAGCCAGGGCCTCTGCTAGACATTGAGGGCCAGCCCCCAACTTCTGGCCCAACAAGCATTAAACTAGTGTTCACAAATAATTAATTACTATGTGATGAGCATTGCAAGACACCAGACACAAAGGGAGAGTGGAGGGGGAAAGGCATTTGAAAGGGGAGGGCCGGCAGGGAATCATTAGCCAAAAGCTTCTAAGTTCTGGGAGGGACTGGTTTCCATCATTTTAAAAGGCTTGCCTGGTGGTGTGTGTGGAAAAAACACCCCCGTGTGACCCACGTGTTGTGGAAGGCAGAGGAGATAAGGCCTCTGCCCTCCAGGAACATAGCCTCTGACTACTCATTAACCAATACGAAGATGGTCAATGAAAGCTACCAGGAGGTTCATGTCCGCTTATCTGGGGGAGTTAAGTCAATATTCACCGAGTGCTTCTGGAAAGGAGCCAGGATGCTTCGGCTCCAGCAGCCCAGCACTTGGGAACAGAGGCATCCGGTACATGATTGACCAATAACTGAATAAGTACATGATTCAGAAGAAAGTGAGGACAGACGAAGAATCTGAATCCAATTAGGGAAAAGGATGGCTCGTGGGTAGGATGACTATACATCCCAGTCAGCCAGGGACAGTCCCAGCACATACCTGTCGTTCTAATGTCGTTATGAATCACACCCTTTTCACTCTCAAAGGGTCCCAGGTTACATGATCTAGTAGATGGTCACCCAGTTTAAAGTACACTTTGCAAAGAAATGCAGCTTTGTTCTTTTTTTCTTTTATTTATTTATTTTAGTTGAGGGCTAATTACTTTACAATATTGTAGTAGTTTTTGCCATACATTGACATGAATCAGCCATGGGTTTACATGCGTTCCCCCTCTTGGACCCCCCTCCCACCTCCCTCCCCATCTCATCCCTCTGGGTCATCCCATTGCCCCAGCCCTGAGCATTTATCTCATGCATCAAACATGGAATGGTGTTCTGTTTCACATATCTTTTTCTGACAGTAACTGTGGGTGCAAGTAAACGTTACCTACTACAGGTGAGCTGCAAAGAGAGGTCGGCCAATGGTGGCTCATACGGAGGGCCTGGGGATTGCACCACAATCTAATCTCCAGCAGTGAACTTTGAAAAACCCTAAGGAGGATGGAGACTTGGGTAAAAACAACCCACAAGAAGCAAATTCTAAATGGATGGACCCAAGAGTGAGGTCCAGTAATGTATCATCAACAATGGGCATTATGCCTCACAAAAAGCAAATCGTTCATTTATTTACTTTTCTTGAGCTTCAAGTTTGTGATCTTTAAAATGTGAGTGATACTATAGTAGCTGTCCCACCTCCTTGCAGAACTGTTGTGACTATCCAGTGAGTTAGCGCATATGTTTTCTAAAGTTTATAATGCTAAACCAGCAAAAGGTGTTATTAGTTATCATTAGTTAGATATCGGGAGAAGGCAATGGCAACCCACTCCAGTACTCTTGCCTGGAAAATCCCATGGACAGAGGAGCCTGGTAGGCTGCAGTCCATGGGGTCGCTAAGAGTTGGACACGACTGAATGACTTCACTTTCATGCATTGGAGAAGGAAATGGCAACCCACTCCAGTATTCTTGCCTGGAGAATCCCAGGGATGGGGGACCCTGGTGGGCGGCCGTCCATGGGGTCGCACAGAGTCGGACACGACTGAAGCAATTTAGCAGCAGTTAGATATCATTATTAAGGCTGAACTATTCAGTCACATCAGGGCCTCCCACCATGGCTCAACAGTAAAGAATCCACCTGCAGTATAGGAAATGTGGATCCAGTCCTGACATGGGTTTAATCCCTGGGTCGGGAAAATCCCCTGGAGGAGGAGCAGTCCCCTGGCAACCCACTCCAGTATTCTTGCCTGGAAAATCCCATGGACAGAGGAGCCTGGTAGGCTACAGTCCATAGGGTCGCACAGAGTCGACCATGACTCAAGTGACTTAGTACACACACATTCAATTACATTGGGCCATCGCTGATGGCTCAGTGGTAAAGAGTCCACCTTCAATGCAGGAGATGTAGGTTGGATCCCTGTGTCGGGAAGATCTCCTGGAGAATGAAATGGCAACCCACTCCAGTATTCTTGCCTAGGGAATCCATGGACAGAGAAGTCTGATGGACTAAAGTCCATGGGGTCACAAGAGTTGGACACAACTTAGTCACTAAACCACCAGCACCATATATATATATACATACACACACACACACACACACACACACTCATTTAATCCTCCCAATACACACACATATATAAGACAACACACTGAGGAAAGACTTTTATTTTACAGATAAGAAATATGATGCAGAGTTCTTATATCTGATATATCAGAGAAACATTCAACTGAACAATTTTCTCAACCACATTGCCCACAAATTCTTAAAAACTATGAAGAGACACATATATTTGAGAATGCATTAAAAAAAAATCTAAGAAATAATACTTTATGATGATTCTTACTTTTCTGTCCTACTTTTGTTTCTTATACATATGAGGGTGCAGGAGGTAGAAAGCAAAGGGATCTGGTGTTGTTTTCCTGCTTTCTCCTAAAACTGTGTTCTGACTCTGGCTTGAAAGTCCAGAAGCAGGATGGGAAGGTATCCACCCGGACATCACCCTGGGCAAATCATTTCTCTTTGTGTCTGATTTCCACACCTACAAAAGATGGATAAATAATACTTACCCCACAAGGAGTTTGGAGATTTAATTAACACTTGCAAAGCACTTTGAGATTGGAGATGAAAGGGTCGTTTTAAGAAACTGTTAGTGTCAGCACCTAGGAGCACTTGGTCTCCCAGGAAATATAATCAGGGTGAGGGACCACAGTGCAGGCAACTCTTGGGCTATGCTTTTCTCCGTAAGAAGCTACAGTGGGCTTTTCACTGTTTCATAAACCTGGCATTCTTGCCATCAGGTCACTGTCCACACCAGTTCCCTTTCCTCAGTTCTCTCCCTCCTGTTCACATATTGCAACTCTCCAGGAACACTTCATTCCCATCTGTTCTGATGTCTCCCCTAACCAGTCATTCATTCATTTATTCATTCATTCATTCAACAAGGTTTCACTGAGTGCCTACTGTGGCACTGGGAACCCTGTTAAAGATTCCTGTCCCTGTATAACAGAAGTGGAGACTGAGGCTCAGATAGGTTATACAATCCATCCAAGATTACACAGTAAGTTAGTGACTAAACCAGGATTGAAATTCACATTTCCCAGGCTCCAAATCCCATAGTATTTCTTTTACTTTATGCCACCTCCTACCACAAATTAAAGAACATGGTCCAAAAGGGAAAGAATTCTGACTCACCTAATTATAATTTGCAAGCTCAGTACAAACCAGGAGGCTAAATCTCACACATGGGCTGTCCTTGACATTCCTTTCATAACTAGGTCCCTTCCAATCATGTCACCAAGGGAGTGACTGGAGGTTAGACATAGAGGAAAGCAAAGTACCTCATTCTAAGAAAAACAAAAACTGCTCATTCTACATGCTCCACTTCACAAGTCCCCTGGCCAACGCTGCTTCCAATCAGATGGTCACAGCTGAGTTCCTCTCAAATGAAAACTCCAGAGACTTCATGTTCTCTCATTTTTGATGCCAGAAAGAAAATACAGGGGCGTAGGTAGTGATGAGGGCTTTGAACAGACCAATAAGAGGTTTCTGGCTTATCTCTTACTGACTGCAAGACATTGGGCAGATCAGTAAAATTCCTTAGGACTCAGTTTCCTCATCTGTCAAATGGGCACAATGATGAAGTTTGACACCCTCCCATGGCCACGCATCAAATATCTCAAAAAGTCATACAAAGGAGCCAGGCCTAGAGTCTAACTACAAGCGTTGTCCTGAAAAATACATGCAGGGCTTCCTGTCCAAAGTGTCAACTACTTTGCATCATACGACTTTGCTCTGACACTTCTGCCCTAAGAGTATTAGGCCACAGACAGCTTTGCCAAGGTGCTGTGGAATTGTGCACGTGGATTCATTCTGACTTCTCTTCCTCTCACTGGAGCTCAGTGGAGTTCAGGTGTTACCTGCCATCTTTTAGAAGACTGTTGAGACAGTTGATCATTGCACCAGTCACCTGGGACACAGGCTGTCCAGGAGGCAGAGGACAAAGGTTTGTGGTCAGCATGCAAGAGAAGCTAAATTTCCCCCAGACTCATAAAGAGCTCCTGAACAAGAGGCTGCTAGTGAAGGGCATTTGGCCACTAAGAAGTTTGGGTTGGTCACCTTTTGAAAATTAGATTTTACAATGAAAATTCAATTTCTGGCTTCTCTTGACACATTGGAAATATCTGGAAAATGTATTCTAGCATGGCAGCATTTAGTGGGGGCTGAGGAACCTTGGCTGTCTACTTCTCCCTGCTCCAACCTCAGGTAGAGCACACCACAATGGAAACCATCTGCCTCACTCATGTGTATTTCTTGGCTGTGGTTGTTTTTTCTTGTTTTTTTTTTTTTTTTTGGTTTTGCATTCTTTTTGTCATGCAAAGTCTTTCAAGCCTGGTATGCAATGTAATGTATGGGGCTGTGCCAGTGCTAAAAGAACCTGCCTCCCAATGCAGGAGACATAAGAGATGTGGATTCAATCTCTGGGTCAGGAAGATCCCCTGGAGGAGGACATGGTAACCCACTCCAGTATTCTTGTCTGGAAAATCCCATGAACAGAGAAGACTAGCAGGCTACAGTCCATAGGGTCGCAAAGAGTCGGACACAACTGAAGTGACTTAGCACACACAGCACATGCAATGAACACTTACAGAGCATCGGATTAGTTGCATTTCAAGTCCCTAGTAATTATCACACTGGGCCACAAGCCTCAGGAGTTCCCCATCTTCTCCCTTCCACCCACCCAGGCAGGAAGACCAGAAGATGGCCAAGTGATAATCCTGCTATTTTGGTGCTGAGAAGCAAAAATCAGGAGGATGTGAGACTCTGGGATGCTGGGAGTTGAAACCTCTCCAACTGCATCCTGCACGGCCTCCACCCCATGAGGGCACCCAGGACTCTGTGAGGCAATTCTGTAGATGGCACACAAGAAACCACCAAATCATGTATATTTCTCGCCTAGGCTTGGCAGGCATTTGTTTTCTGTGCCTAACTGAACAGTATCCGGGACTTAGAACATACTGTTGCTTCTGCCTGGAAGGCCTTTACCACCCCAACACTCTTTCTCAGCCACACTGACACCTACTTAGGACTCCTACTCACCCTTCAAGACAAACTCATTGATCACCTCCTCCAGGAAGCCTTTCCTGATGGCCACCTCCACCCTTCCCTGCTTGGGTTCCTGAGTGTTTCTGTTATCTACTGCTGCATAACTAATGCCTTGAAACAATAATAAACACTTATTATCGCCCAGTTTTAATAGGTCAGGAATTTGGGAGCAGCTTGCCTGGATGATTCCAGATCAGAACCAGGCTGCAATCATCTGAAGGCTTGACTGGAACAAGGCTTGCTTCCCAGATGACTCATTCATGTTAGGCAAATTGGTACTGGCTGTTGATTGGAGAAGTCAATTCCTCACCATGTGAACTATCTATAGGACTATTTACGTGAACTATCTATAGGACTATTTACATGTCCTCATGACCATGACGTGGCAGCTGGTTTTTACTAGAGAGAGTGATTCCAAAAACACGGCAAAAAACACAGAGTTTTTTTTCTGATCTTGCCTTATAAGTCATGTGCCATCATTTCTACAATATCATGTTTTGGTTTTTTTTGGTTGTACCACGTGGGATGCAGTATCTTAGTTCCCTGACCAGGGAGTGAACCTGCTCTCACTGCAATGAAAGAGTGGAGTCTTAACCACTGGACCACCAGAGAAGTCCCTATAATATCATTTATGCCTCTCGGGTCAGCCTTTTCACAGGAGAGGGGACCAGCTACATAAGGGCATCAAATATGAGGACCTCTCGGGGTTGTCATGCAGACTGGATACCACACTGAGATCCAGTTGGCTTTCTACCTCTGTCCTGGCACTTTTCATGTAGTATTAAAGTGTATTATTGCCTTATAGAGCTCTCCCAGGAAAACTATGACTTATTAAAGGATTATCTCTTTGAGCCTGATATTCCCTGTGCTGGTGAATAGTAACTACAAGCTCGCTGAGGAGAGAAGTCTTTGTCTCTCTTATTTCCTGATAAAGTTCTGTCACCCATAACACCATAGATGCTCAAAAAATAATCATTAATGTGAACAATGGATGAACCAATTTACTGGTACCCCCAAGTTTAGATGTCAGAAGATCTGCCATGCTATTTTAAATCAGAGATTAAGAAAATTCAAGATTCTATTTCAGTTTCCAGAGAATGTTCTGGAGATGCTCAGAGGTGGATCAACGCATAAGCATTTGTTCAGGACACAAAATGAGGTCATGGATCAGAAACCTAGGTCTGTGCTCAGCATGCAGGGGGTGTCCGCCCAGGCTAGTCTCCTTTCTGTCACCTGTCACCACCTGAATAGGGATGACCCTCCACCCAGCTGCAGGAATCCCCATCACTCCTACAGTGTGATGTTCAAGTTCATGAACTCACCGAGGATGACTGCGGGTCAATCCCCAACTCCCCTCCTGATGAGCTAAAGGAACTTCAGCAAATTATTGAGCCTCTCTGTATCTCGACTTTCTCGTCTGTAAAATGGGAATTGAAACTGGTACCTTCTCACACATTTGCAGTGAGGACTGAATGAGATCATATGATCATGTGTTTCCTTTAGCACCGTGCCTTGCACAATTAAAAGAAGTATTTAAGAAATGCTGAATATCATCTTTATTCAGCACTGACACAGCATGCGATGGATTATATTAAAAACATCAAAAAGATAGATTTAATAAACAAACAAGGTTTTTGATGTCCACATTAGTATGGATTAGAGGATTAAATCTATTCTAACTCTGCTGACTGGTTAATATGCCAGCTGTGCTTGTGTACCAAGTCACTTCAGTTGTGTCCGATTCTTTGTGACCCCAGAGACTGAAGCCTGCCAGGCTCCTCTGTCCATGAGATTCTCCAGGCAAGAAAACTGGAGCGGGTTGCTATTTCCTTTTCCAGGGGATCTTTCTGACCCGGGGATTTAACCCGTGTCTCCTGAGACTCCTATATTGGCAGGTGGATTCTTTACCACTAGCACCACCTGGGAAGCTCCAATATGCCAGCTAGGCATCCTCAAATATAAAATCACTTTATCTACCTTTCATTTAAAGGAGGGGGGAAAAAATCAATGAATTTTTGTTTTCCTCTCTTATCTTTTGCTTCCTCATATGCCAAAGAAGGTTATTGTGCAAAACACCGTGATGTGACCTCTAAATGATCACCAGCCCCTTTGTGTAGCCAATATCAGTGCAGAAAGGTTCTCAAAGGATTTCTTTTGTCCAGATCTTTTTCACTGTCCCAGATCTGACCCCAAACATAAATATTGGCAGCCTGGTTGGCTGACAAAAGGCCCGGTTGCCCCACTGACCCAGTTTACAGAGACAGCACCACCCAGAACCACTTTAGCACTGGCTACTGAGGAACCTCCTGGCCACACAAGCCTGAAGCTTCTCACTCATTCACTCTGATTAGTCCTGGAAAACCCACCATCCAAGGGCTCTAGACTTAGAGATGCTCACAAGCTGTGCCAACACCCAGCTCTGTCCAGGGCTGACTTGAGTCTTGTATGTTATGAACAAAGAGTAACAGAGGTGTCTCTGATGTTCCTAAGAGAAGTGGCTGATAGTACTGCTTCTAGATCCAATGAGAAAGCCCACCCGAGTCAGCGCCAAGATCCGTCTCTTCCCAGTAACAGAGGAGATCTTCTGTATGGAGCCGACATCCATCTTTCTTTCTGTTGCCCTTGTCTACTGTGCTATTCCTGCTGAGTAGAACAGAAAAGCAAAGAATCTCACCCAGCACAACTCATCCCCACAGGAACAGGAGGCTGAGATAACAGGCAATGTGGGCTGTGCTGCAAGGATCACCCTAGAAATAGCATCTCAGTCCTACCACCTCGTCTCATCTTCTGGAAGTTGACTGTCAGGTAATCCCAGCTTCTCTGTCTTGACTCTTGTTGGAACTCAGAGTCCCAGTGTGACTGAAGAAATCACAGCCAGTCTGACTTCTGACAGCTTCCAGCTGACAAAGAGCTATTCCATGTTGCTATGTCATTTGATCTCACTCAAGTATGTGTGTCAGTCCCAGTGTGCAGACGGACACACTGAGAACTTGTGAGGCAAAGTAGCTTGCCCAAGGCCATGTGGTTAACAAACAGCAAATTCATGAGGTCAAACCATGTTTATCCATCCTGGACCTTGTAGTATGACAGAAGGGTTATGTATGTGGCCCGTAGAGCTGGCTTACCTGGGATCAAATTTGAGCTCTTCTCTCAAGCCTCCTCATCTGTACGTCTCTTCATTTGGTTCTTGCTGAGTTGTATCTTTTATAATAAACCAGTAAACGCAAAAGAAAAAGAAACACTTATTTAATACATGAATGGAGGAAGGAAGAGAGAAAGGAGAAGAGGAACAAAAGAAGGAAGGAAAGAAAGAAAAGAGGGGGACATCATTGCTCAGGTAAGCACTAACATTATAAAATAACAATAGTCATGTGTTGAGAATCAACAACATTTCAGAACCTTTACATCCATTCTTTATCTCATTTAACCTTCACAGTGATCCTGGAAGATAAGAATTAGAAACCCCATTTGACAGATGAGCACCCCAGAGGCTAGGTGACAAGCTAGTCAGAGGCATTGCTTGGGTCCACACTTGGATCTTCCTGACTTTCTCCAAAGAGAGCTAGCAGCTACCCACTGGTATTGACCTGGGTGTTTGAAATCTGCATATCTTTACCTGAAAGAGTTCATAAAAGTTGGTTAAACCTGTTGAATATCTGAACAGTCTTCTTCCTAGTTGATCGTTAATTCCTTAAATATTTTCCCCACCTTAAAAGGATGACAGGTTCATTAAGCTGTGAGATAGTATCTGTTCATTAATGTGTGCTAAATTGCCACGCAATTTGTATTGAATTAAATTACATATTCAATAAATAAGCAAATAATTCATCAAGACTAATGTGACTTCTGTGAATGCCAAAGCAAGATTTGGGCCATTTACTTATCAAATGCTGATTTCTTAAAAAAACTCACAATGAAATAATAAATAATCAGCTCAAAAGTTTTATTTGGTATTCTGGTTCAGTCAGGAACATATGCATAGCACCAGGGACCCTCACTGGCTTCCAATTAAGGTGGTACTCAGAAATATGAGCCCATTCATTTTCATTCAGCTGTGTGATTACAGGCTAAGGCTGTACAGCTAAAACATACACACATAACTGAGCATAGCATCTAGGCTACTTCATGGGAACCATAGGCAAGGGCAGTGAAAAGTATTCAACAAATGTGGTATTTTATGGGATCTGTCTGACCTAAGCATCAGCAGATTGAGATGGGGAACAACAGGGTTGCCTCCCTGCTCTGGAGTTCTCCAAGTGTGGTCCCAAGATCAGCAGCAGCTGCATCAACTGGGAACTTAATAGAAACTCAAATCTCAGGTCCCACCCTAGACCTTCTGACTCATAAACTCTGGGGGTGGGGTGATTCCTCCAGGTGACTCTGATACAGCAAATGTTTGAACCACCAGCCAACCTGTAAAAAAATACCAGAAGAGCATGGGGTTTCCCCTTATGTAGATCTAGGTTTGAATCCTGATGGCTACATACCAGTTGCATAACCCTGGGCTGGCTATTTAGCTTTTCTGAGCTTTGTTTTTATCATTTTTTTTAAAGGTTAAAATACAAATGTGACCTCCTTTCTAACCTTGCTGGTGGGTCCATGGAGATGACACGGGCATTGGGAGCACTTGCCTTCTCCCTTGTGTTGGATGTCTTGCAAGATTCAGCATCATCTCTCTCCCTGCGAAGTTCACCTCCTGGCTGCATAAAGGGAGCTGGGCTCATTTCCCAGCTTTCCTTTCCTTGTGTGGTTCCCGGGGAGAGTTGGCCAGTGAGAGAACTGATCCTGGAAAGCACAGGGAAGGAGGGACTGTTTGCTTCGGAGGAGGGAATAGCAGCCAGGCTGTGAGATTCGCAGCAGCTTCCCAGAGGGTTCCTGAGAACACCCGGTGTAGCCCAGGAACTTCGGGCTGTCGCTTCCCAGACACACTTGGGAACGAGTACTCGTGAGAACCTTTTGGCTGCTTCAGGCTAAGACCAGCCGTGGTAGTTTTCCTCCTCTAGCTGTTCCAACAGTCTTACATGCCCCTAATTCCTTTTAGTAAAACCTTATTCCCTAGAATCTACAGAGTAGCTCTTGTTCTCCCAACCAAACCCTGATTTATTCACAGCTCTTGGGTTGGCCGGTAAGTTCGTTCGGGTCTTTCCGTAAGATGGTATGGAAAAAAATGAACAAATTTCTGGCCAATCCAACATTTACCTCCCTGAGAAAAATCTCCCCATGATGAGTGAAAGGATTTCACTTCCTTCAGAATTGGGAGGCTCTCCTAATTACCTAAGGGCACCCCCCCGACTCCCGCCAGAAGCATGCAGCCCCACGCCACACATGGAACATTCTTCCAAGAATCCAGTATGTTCACTGGCATGTTACACTCATATTTCTGGCCTTTTTTTTTTTTGGTATTTTAAATAACTGCTTAAAGATTTTCTACACTTCTGAGTGTAATTTCACATCATTGCAAGCCTCGTGCCCCCATGGAAACCAATCACCGTTCTTTATGCAAATCAATGGGGAAATATGATTCAATTAACAGAAACTGGCTTAACAGTCATCAGCAAGGGCTTGTTTTTTTATTTGACTTTTAATGTTTTTATAATGTCAGATAAGCCATTTTTCTCCCCTCTTCCAGAAAATGATTCTAAATATAAAAGGCAAAATAATAATGAAACCTCAAATAGGTGAAGCACTGACAGCACTTCAAAGCCCTGTGATCTTTTATCTCTGGTTGTCAGGTATTCTCAGCCTCACACAGAGGAAGACACTGAGGCACAGAGAAGGCGTGAGCACGACATTAGGTCACACAGCTTGAGAGAGGAAGAATGATAAGAGTACTTCAGTTCCCCGAATACCCCCAGCAAATCCCAGGTCCCTGTTGGTCGGAAATCAGTTTTTGATTAGATGCTAAATAAATAATTACTCCTTAGTAATAAATCCATGATTAGCAGAATTAGGCCAGAATGGCAGAAGTGGGGCTCTCTCTTTCCCCCTCCCTCTCTCTCTCTTTGGAATTTTACTCATGCAAATCTGAACATGGATTTGAGTTCTTTGGCTAAAAGATCTTTCCCAGAACATGGGCTGGTTTCCAGACTTCTGTTTTCTGGTGAATATGCCCACTGTTTTGGACTCCTTGGTTTTCCAAGGTCATGGCTACCCAATCTGGCTGTGGTAGGGACACTGATACACTAAATCAATGAAGTTCTGTAATGCAGAATGTTTTCCAAAATGAATTCATGGGGATGCTATCATTGAGAATATGGAGAAGGAGGGGATGTCCTAACTAAGGCATTGGTCACATTAATTTTCAAACTGGACACAGAAAATATATGGAGGTAAAAAAATGAAAGTCAGAATATTCTAAAATGAAGTCTTTAAACGAGATGCAAAAGATAATCAAAATAAGTGGCAAAAATCTGTAAGTAGCTTGTTTAAAACTCTGGTACAAAATTGAGTGTACCAAAAGGATCAATACCACTAGCTGAGCCACCAGGGAAGCCCAAGAATACTGGAGTGGGTAGCCTATCCCTTCTCCAGCAAATCTTCCCGACCCAGGAATTGAACCGGAGTCTCCTGCATTGCAGGTGGATTCTTGACCAGCTGACCTACCTGAAAAGCCCAAAAGCCCAAGAATACTGGAGTGGGTAGCCTATCCCTTCTCCAGGGGATTTTCCCAACCCTAGGATCAAACCCAGGTCTCCCGCACTGCAGGTGGATTCTTGACTAGTTAAGCTACCAGGAAAGTCCACCACCCAGAAAATGACAGCTTTTCTCCAGGTCACCCTTTTGATCAGGGCCTAAAATGACCCCACAGACAGTCTCTCCCTGGTCCGTAGGAAGTATAGAGATTGACAGAGGATCCCGGAAGATTTCTTTCAAGAGAGCTATTCCTCTACCCAACAGGAGGTTTAATTTGCTGTCTTAGCTATCATTTGCTAGAGGTTATACCATCCCACAGCTGAGGGCTCAAAATCACCATAATGGTTGGTAATCGCTCATGGTTCTGTGCATGAGGATTTAAGTTGGCTCTGGCTTGGGATCTCCTGTGGTTGCAGTCAAATGTCACCCAGGGCTGTACCATCCAAAGTCTCCACTCGACTGGGGCCAAAGGATCCACTCCAAGGTGCTCACTCACATGGCTGGCAAGTTGGTGCTAACTTCTGGCCAAATCGTTTCTGTAATCTCATCACCAAAGGGCACCTTGAGTGTTCTGACAGCATGGTAGCTGGCTTCCCCTGGAGAAAGAAAACCAAGAGATCAAAGACCTACCCTTGGATGTCACACTCACAGCTTCCACAGTATTCTCTTGGTCATACGAGTCAGTCCTAGTTCTGCACCAGAGAGTGTGAAAAACAAGAAGCTAGGATCCTTGAGCACCATCTTGAAGGCAGCCAGCACTCAGCACACGGCACATGACTTTTGCTGAGAAATCTAAAAGGGAAAAGGCTGATGAAGCAGTAGAGTCAGCAAGTGTGGGGTAGAGGATGTGGGTTTCCCATGGACCAGATGTGGACCTCTCTGTGAAAGCGCCCTGCTGAGGAGTCAGATTAGAAACGTGATGAAATATAACGGAGTTATATTCTTCAGGACAGGCTTCACACAGGGCTCTCAGAAGGGCCCCACACTTGGGTTTAATGCTCAGCTACTGTCATTTTGAAATTCTGAATACTTTTTTTTAACAAACAGCCTGATGCTTTCATTTTGCACTGGGCCCCACAAATTATGTAGCTGGTCCTGGGTAGAGGCTAAGGAAGAAGATAACCATCCATGGACATAAAGATGCCACTGCTCTGTCCTGGAAGTATGGGTGAGAGATCCCCAGTAATGGGGTTCCCTGAAGAACCCATGAAAGCACCTCCAAAAGAGTCAGTCCTAAACTGCTGAGAAATCTGAAAAGATATCTAATGGATAGATTTCTGTTTTAACCCTATGTTGTTGTTGTTCAGTCACCAAGTCATGTTTGACTCTGCAACCCCATGGACTGCAGCACACCAGGCTCCCTTGTCCTTCACTCTCTCCTGGAATTTGCTCAAATGCATGTCCATTGAGTTTTAGCCTGAGTACCTCCAAAAAGCAAAGACTAAGGCAATGGCTTGCAGGCAGGTCGTCCATTTGAGGAGCTGACCACTTGATACAGGTTTGGGAGTTCAGAAGGAGCACAGCATGGGGAGGAGAAAATTATGATCCATGGTTGCTTCATTGAGGTCACTTCTCTGGGTGACCAGGGCTCTGTCTCTCTAGGAACTGTCCCGGAGGTTTGTAGCGTGCCCTTCTGATCAACTTTCTGAGATGTGGGAAAGGGGAGCACTGGTCCGTCAGGAGCCACCCCCGCTGGTCAAGGGTTGCCCCACTGGGTTCTCATCCCTCATGCATACATCAGAAAGGCTGAGTGGATTCCTTTGGCATCTTGGACAGTAACAGCAAAGAAACTCTAGGACCAGAAGCAAGAATAAGCTTGTGTTTCCAAGTTGCTCCTACTTGCCACTGGTTGTTGAAGCAAAAGATGAAGTAAACTGTCAGGCTGAGGGGTTCACAGGGCAGCTCATTGGTCCCCATGCAGCGTCAGCAGAGTGAAAACCTTCCTGCCCCTCCTTGAATTCCGACACTAGAAGGCTCAGAAGACTTGACAGGAAGACAAGGACCAGAAAAGGATTGGAAAAGCCAATTCTCTATCCCTTTCCCAAATTCAGGCTTCCCTCTTGAGCTGGAGGAAAAGTAAAGTCTCAACTCTCATCAACTTAGAATTATATTGGGTGACTCCTACACTGTTGGTGGGAATGTAAATTGGTGCAGCCACTATGGAGAACAGTATGGAGGTTCCTTAGAAAACTAACATAGAGCTATCATGTGACCCTGCAATCTCACTCCTGGGCATATACCCAAGGAAAACATGATCCAAAAGGATACGTGCACCCCAATATTCATTGCAGCGCTGTTTACGATAACCAAAACATGGAAGCAACCTAAATGTCCATTGACAGAGGAATGGATAGAGAAAATGTGGTACATATATACAATGAAATATTACTCAGCCATTAAAAAGAATGAAATAATGCCACTTGCAGCAATATGGATGGACCTAGAGAATGTCATACTGAGTGAAGTAAGTCAGACAGAGAAGGAGAAATACCGTATGACATCCCTTACATGTGGAATCTAAAAAGAAATGATACAAATGAACTTACTTACAAAACAGAAAGAGACTCACAGACTTAGAAAAAAAAAACTTATGGTTGCCAGGGGAACGGGATAGTTAAGGAGTTTGGGATGGTGATGTACACACTGATATATTTAAAATGGATAACCAGACAAAGACTGACTGTATAGCACATGGAACTCTGCCCAGTGTTATGTAGCAGCCTGGATGGGAGAGAAGTTTGAGAGAGAATGCATACATGTATATATATGGCTCAGTCTCTTCACTGTTCACCTGAAACTATCACAACACTGTTAACTGGCTATATCCCCCATACAAAATAAAAAACTCAAAAGAAAAAAAAGTAAAAAGAGAAAAACAACAGCAGCAAAAAAAAATAAAAAGTCATATTGGGTGAGACATTTTAATTCTTCCATCAAAGTGCTGTTTGACGATAAAGTGAAGAGACACCAGGATAATCCTGGAGTCTGAGTTTTCTCCTAGGACCATGAGGATTAGCAGGCTCCCAGAGTGGACTTAAAGGGATGGAAGGCAAGCCAAATAAAGCTCCTTTGTGATCACCCCCAACGAGCCATGCTTGTTCAACCTAACAGAATATATTCAAAACATATTTGTGCTGATGGTACTTGGGCAGAGCAAGAAAATGAAGTTAACAGGGGAAATGTGTTGTTATAGGAATCTCCTTTATACCACTGAAATGGAAACCAGAACCCGTGTCCCTTTCACAGCTTCCTGTTTTTCCACAGGCTGTTATTCTGCCTAAAACCTCTCCTCCACCATCCTATTTACCTCCCCTCTACCAAGTGTCAGCTCAAGGGTCACTTTCTGATGGTGAGGGGGGGAGGTGTATTGTTATTTTTGCTTTTGTTATATTATCTTTTTCTGCCTAGAGCAAAAATATCCCAGGAAATCTTAAAACAAGGACAGAAATGACATAAATTAAAAGGTAATGAGAAGGAAAGATAGCAACTTAAGAAAAGACAGAAAATGACAACAGAATCTAGAATGAACTCCTGCAGCTCTATGTACGCCTTCAGTTACTGACAGGTGCTATGGGGCGAGCCAAAACTTTGGTTCAAATTTCATCAACAACAGATCTGTAAAGGGGCATCCAATCTCATCCCAATCAAGGCAAAACTGAATTATTTCTCAGGAAAGAGATTTGTTCTTGTTGCTGAGGCCAGTTGGTCATTTGCTCTCCCAGAGTTCTCCTGAAGAGGATGGACAATGTCTAAGTGTTCAATACCTCTCTCCACAACACCTTCTTGCCAATGATTTTTTATAAGGTCCCTCCACCTGGGACAAAAACATCACAAGCAGAAAAGAATCTCCAAGAGCCAGGTTGGTTGCCAGCACCTTCAGGCCACACTAACACCCCTTCAGAGTCCTTACGATTTCCTGTTGTAATCATTTCTACACCTATCTTTCTCTCTTTTAGTCTGTGAGTATCTTGAGCATTAAAAACCATGTCTCGCATATCCCTGTGCCACCACTGGCAAACATTTTGCTTCCTGTATATACAAGGAACTCATACATATTTTCTGCCTAAATGGGAAAATTACAGATTAGCACTGTTAGAGTATGTGGGGCAACATTCAAGGCAGGAAACAAATAGGTGTTGCTTAGTCTGGGGCTCTGGAGAAATTTGGCCTCTAAAATGTATGAAATCAGGTGGGAAGGAATAGTCTGAGTAAGGGAATCCGAATACAAAATGCAGAAATCACGGCTGCAAAATTTTTCAAAATTTGTGTCAACGTCCATGTTGGTTATTTATTTCTCCTGGCTATTTCCTCATAGGAATGAGTGGCAAAAATTCTTTTGAAATAAAAGTATCATTTTTGTTGGTCTTGAGACAACAGAGGAGGAAAAACTGCCCTGCGGTCTGCATCCCTCTTCATGTTGAGTGGATCTGTCTACCCAGCGTTTAGGATCGTGTGTTAACCAATGGTATTTGACCTCCATTCCCTCAACAGACATTAAGTGAACCCTATTCTTCTTAGTACAGAAGATAAAATGATAATGAAGACAAAGCCTTTGTCCCCAAGAGACCCTTGTGTATTTGAATCTTTTTACTGATGAATAAGCTTTCTTCAAATCCTAGTTTGGTCTTTCGTTTACAAAAAAGTATACAATTTACTGCACACCTAAGTCAAAACCCACACCAAGACCTGTCACACTGCGATCTTGTCAAAAAGACATGCTGGGGTGAAAACCAGAGATTACAGGAATCCTCAGAGGATTGTTAACCCTTGCTTTGTGATTTCCTGCTCAAATCTTGTATTTTCCCACAGCTCTATGAGATACGCTTTCAATGCCCCTCTTGGGTGATCATGTTCTGGAAGATTCTTGAGATAAGGAATGAAAGAACTAAGAATGAGTTATAACAGCTACCTCGTACTCAACTTTAATTGCAGAAAAAGCAAATCCCTTGCTCTCCTCACTCAGATGGGACGGAATTCTCTTCCGTGATGTCACATTATTACCTCCTTATACTCCTTATGAGTTCAAAGGTGATGTGCCATTTTCAGAAAGAAAGTTGGCCAACGTGCCCATCCCAACACAAATCTGTATTATTAAACAAACACTAAACAGAACCCAAAACCAAGTCTAAGTGTGCTAAAAAAAAAAAAAAAAAAAAAAGTGCTGGGCTGGTTTAAAATATTCTGAGAACCAAAGCAACTACTCTCTTCCAAAAGAACTGGGGAAAAGACTGTTACACAAAGTCTCATTGCTGGCCAGTGAATATCTGAACAACGTATCTCACTATGAACATAATTTGAGAAGAGTGGCTCCTGTCTAAACCCCTATTTTTGGTTCACTCAAAAAAGAAAAAAAAATTCTTTCAGCCTTAAATTTCTCTGTCTCACTCTCTAGTCTGAGGACCATATCCATTTGAAGACTTCAGCAATTTCTGTGGAGCCACGTTTAAATTGGGTGAGTGAAAAACTAACTCTCTTTAATAAAAGTGGCATTGTTTTGCAGTCAGGTAATTCCAAGTGGGCTCACTTTTTACTTTCCATGGGAATAGTCCTTGAAGAAGAAAGGGCCTTTGTTGAGTTTTGTTTTGTTTTGGGAACAGTCAATTGGTTCTTTCTACCCTTCCTTCTGGGGCACCAGTCTCTCCAAGAAAAACCACAAAGTTCAAGCAGAAGTAGTGAAAAAAGAAAGGAAAGAAAGAATCTGCACTGTATGTAAACCCAATTTGTCATTATCTGGGGTTGTTTTGTGTCATTATACCCACCCCCCACCTTTCCTAGCCCATACCTGGCAGAGAGTCAGAGGACCCTCCTCACCCAAAACTCTTTGCTTTGTCCCTATTTCTGTACATAAGGATGTGTGGAGGTGAAACTTTGCTATAAATGTCCTCTTTCTCAAGTAATCCTGCTTTCTGAGTGTCTGCATAAGTGACTTCTTACCTTCAAACTCACAGAAGTTCTTGTTTGGATTCAGATAAGTGGTTGAGATTTTTAATTGTTCTCAATTTGTCCATTTATCAGTACAACTGTTTCAGTTTCTTCAAGACAAATGATTAGGTCCTCCCGTCTTTATCAGTGTGTTGGAATGTGTTCTTCAGGTGCGGACTCAACTTTGCCCTCCACTTCCAGGAGCCATTTCCAATCCATAACTAGAGTATAGATAGTTTGAACACACACACACACACACACACACACACACACACACACACACACATTTGCTCCGGGTTATTTTGGAAAATTTATTATCTACCACTGACATCAAACCAACCACAAAAGACTCTGTTTTCTCAAAAAGGAAGCAATATTCTACATCTGAGTATGAATTGGAAATGGAGAAAAACAAAAGAAGTGAATAAAGCAGAGAGTGATAGGAAAAACTAGGCATTCTCAATAGCTGAGAAAGATAGAGAATAAAGTAGATGAAGTGCCTATAAGAGGTCAGGGGCTTCCCAGGTGATGCTAATGGTAAAGAACTTGGCTGCCAATGCAGAAGACTTAAAGATGTGGTTTGATCCCTGGGTGGGGAGGATCCCCTGGAGGAGAGAATGGCAACCTGCTCCAGTATTCCTGCCTAGAGAACCCCATGGACAGAGGAACCTGGAGGACTACAGTCCATGGGGTCACAAACAATCAGACACGACTGAAGCACCTTAGCATGCACATGCTCAGCTGCAGAAATTGAGGTTCAGAAAGATGATTAGTGGAAGGTACTATTAAAAGGGAGGGGACATGTGTGTACCTGTGACTGATTCATGTTGATATATGGCAGAAAAGAAAGAAAGAAAGATAGTGCTAAGTTGTGTCCAACTCTTGTGATCCCATGAACTATAGCCTGCCAGGCTCCTCTGTCCATGGGATTCTCCAGGCAAGAATACTGGAATGGGTTGCCATTTCTTTCTCCAGGGGATCTGCCCGACCCAGGAATTGAACCCAGGTCTCCCACATTGCAGGCAGATGCTTTGCCGACTGAGCTATGTGGGAAGCATATATGGCAGAAGCCATCACAACATTGTAAAGTAATTATCCTCCAATTAAAAATAAAATTAAGAAAAAAAAGATGAGTTGCTTGCTGAATGTTATGTAGGCAATAAGCGGTGGAACCTTGCAATAAGCCCAATCCTTTTCATTTAAAAAAATATATTTATTTATTTATTTATTTGGCAGCATCAGGTCTTAGTTGCATCATGCAGGATCTTTCACTGCATTATGTAGACTCTCTAGTTGTGGTACTGGAGCTCAATAGTTGTGGTACTTGGGTTTAGTTGCTCCCCAGCATGTGGGATTTTAGTTCCCCAACCAGGGATCAAACCTGAGTCCCCTGCATCACAAGGTGGATTCTTAACCACTGGACCACCAGGGAAGCCCCTAGTCATTCCTTTTCATTAACCAAGAGAGAAGTGGGACATAGTGGAAAGAATCTCAAGCTAGAAGTTCATGCATCTGTATTGTAGTCCCAGCTCTGCTCCAATAAGCCATCCCTCCAATGCCCCTCTTTCACAGTTTAACAACAGAATGAATTGGACAAGACATTCTGTGGCTCCAAGAGCAATTTGAGAGATTCTACTGTAGACACCACATGCACAATAAATATTTACTGAATTAGTTCTCGAATGACTGATTACTGAGGTGCATGGCAAGGTAACAACCTAATATCTGCAGCATGAGGATGTGGATATCAGAGAAGACCACAGTTACATACTTCACTTTAAATTATTTGATCAAAAATTATCTCTTTAAATGCTTGATCCCTTGTTGGGGAACTAAAATCCCACAAGCTGCGGAACAACTAAACCCAAGCACAGAAACTTCCCTCCTGGCAAGTTTCCTGAAAGTAGGGATTTTGACTGGTTCATGGCTGTGGTCCAAGACCAAGAAAAGTATCTGGCACATAGATAGTGCTCAGTAAAATGAACAAATTAGTGAATGAATACACTAAGACTTTACACAGTAAACCAGGGAAGGTTTATAAAGGCAGGAGCATTTGACCAGAATCGAGAAAGATTCTTGGAATTTCAAAAGTGAAATGAAAACTTTGTTTTAGCACTCACCATGTGTGAGCAATATTATTACAATGAATTGTTGACCAAAGGACTAAAGTCGGAAAACAGTCCAGGAAGTAGATTGGAAGAGTCAGATTTAGAGAGCCATGAATGGGACAAGGAAGTAATATATAACAGCTACCTACCGCTGCATACAAACCAGCCAAAATGTAGTGGTGGAGAAACCTGGAAAACACTCCTTTAACCAAGTGTCAAGGTTATCATCATCAGCATTGTCAAGTGGATCTCATGATAAGAACAATTCACTTCTGCAGTATTTCAAAAAATCCATAGCCCCAGTTTAATCGTGGGAAAAAAAATCAGACAATTCCAAACGAGATACCATCTACAAAACTCCCAACTAGTACCCCCTCTAAACCTCAAAGTCATGAAAACTAGGAAGACTGAAAAACTGTCACAGATTGGAGGCGACTAAGGAAATGCATTAACAAAACAAATTTTGGTGTCTTGTTTTGAACCCTAGAACAGAAAAGGGATATTAGTGGAAAAACTTGCAAGATCTAAATGATATCAACAGTTCTGTTCATAGTGATACGCCAGTGTTGGTGTCAGTTTTCGCAAATGTACCACAATAATATATAAGATGGTAATATTAGGGGAAATTGAAGCTAGGTGACAGCCATATTACCTTTTCAACTCTTTCAAAATTTTAAATTGTTTCAGAATAAAAAGGCCATTTCAAAAATGAAATGTTTTCAAACAACGACCATTCATTTAGTGCACAATTGTGTGGGTAGGCAGTTTAGGCTGGGCTCAGGTGAGTGGTTCTTCTAGTATTGGCTGGATTCAGTCATGCATACAGTCCACTGTAGCTAAAGAAGGCAGCTCTGCCTCTAGAGCTTCGCTGGCTTTGGGCAGAGGCATCTTGGTTCTGTTCCATCTAATCTCCCATCTTCCAGCACCATAGCCTGAGTTTGTCTTCATGGCATCTGGGCAGGTGTCCAAGACAGAATAAACAATAGTGCACAAAGCTTCTTGAGACCTAGAGTTAAAAGTGGCACGCCATCAACTCCATCTTGTTTTAATGACTAAAGCAGGTAATAGGGCCAGCCTAGATCCATGGGAGAAGAAATAGACATTATCTCTTGATTAGGAGCTGCACCAGCATAGTGCAAATGCATTAATTCCTGTCATTTCTACAACCCGTCTTACATGTGGTGTCATTTTATCTCATCCTTCTTGATCTTTAAAGCACTTATGTATGGTCAAGAAAAGTTCAGTGAAACAGTTTCTTGTCATTTGTTTGCAGCCATTGATAAGTAGAGTCTTGGAGTGGGGAGGTCCAGCATTAGCAATTCTCATTAGGACTTCTGGCATAAGCAGAAGAAAACAGACATTGGAGACACAAATCTGAATCCCAGCTCTTCCACCTATGACTCTGCCATCTTTGCCAAATTTTACCTCCCTGAAACTCGGTGTCCTCCTTTAAAATATGCAGATAAGAGTAAGAATGGTAAAGTGTTGTTATAAGGATAAAATTTATATAAGGCAGTGTCTGGCCCCACCCCCATCCCTCTTTTCAGCATGGACTTGACTGTAGGTGAGGAAAACATCAGATGCAATTCTCACTGAAGAATTTTCAAGCACAGACACATCACAGCTCTGCCAAAAAGGGCAACTCAGAGCAGCTTCTGATTCTGCCTGGTCTCTTGAAAAACCAGACCATCCTCTGTAGAGTCTGAATTGAACAATAGTTAACTAGACACCAGACCTCAGGTTAAGACACCCAGTTGAGAGGTGCTACCATTCTTGATTTATGGAGAATGAGGAATGGGGAGCTTGTCACATAGCTATGAAGTGAGAGAATAAGGCTTAGAACCAGGCTGTTGGACCCCAAGCCCAAGCTGGCATCTACAGTTACTGTCTCCACCCCTAGCTATGTGATCCTTCATCACCCAGCCCCCACTTAACTACAGGCTCTGTTCCAAACACAGTAGAGTCCTTGATGGAGACTGGGATGCCGCAGGGACAAACTCTGAGCAGCATTTGGTCATTTCAAGGTTCTACATTAAAAACTCCAAATACTCTTCACTTTCCCCAGTGGAACTATTACCATAATTGTTATTTCAACACCCCTTCCCCCAAGAACTACATTTTTTTAGAAGCAAACATTAGGGAGTAAGATAATGAGACTTTGAAATTACCAACATGATTCAAATCCAAAGCTCAAATGAAAACATTTGCAGCTTCCCATCCACCCCCATTAATGTCAGTGTCTCTCTGTCACCACTGAGGAACCAGGAGAGGTGCAAAGATGCAAAACCCTACACTTGCAGAGCTGAGAAAGGAGCTAGTCCACTGCATGGCTAGCCCAATGCTTTTATTGCAGAGATGCAAAAAAGTAAGCCCAAGGAGACCAAGGGACTTGTCCACAAGGCTAACTGGAAACATGAGAAATCCAACGTGTTTTTCTGCCCAGGATTGCCTGTGACAAGGACATTATGAGGCAATAAAACACAAAGTGTTATTTTGCGAAAGAGAGGCTGGGTTGGCAGATCAAGGGCTTGCGGAGGATCTGGGCAGAGCTGGGAATAAGACTGCTGATGCATCAAATAGATTCATTTGACTCCTGATCCATCAAATAGACAAGGCCATGTCTTGTCTTGACTTCGACTTGTAACTTGTTTGTCTTTAGGTAAACCAGGACTTCTCTGAACCTTAGTTTTCTTATCTGCCAAACAGGGATAAATATGATCACACCACAGAGCAACTGAAGGAATTAAAATGAAAGAATAGGGACACCCCTGGTGTTCCAGTGGTTAAGAATCTACCTGCCAATGCTGGGGACACGGGTTTGATCATTGGCCCCAGAAGATTCCACATGCTGTGAGGCAACTAAACCTATGTGCACAAATGCTGAAGTCCTAGAGCCTGTGTTTGGCAACAAGAAAAGCCACCACCAATGAGAAGCTCGGGCACTGCAACTAGAAAGTAGCTCCCACTTGCCACAGCTAGAGAAAGCTCACTCATAGCAACAAAGATCTAGAACAGCCATAAGTAAATAAATAAAAGAATGGTAATTGTGCTCCCTGATATTTACTCAAAGGAGCTGAAAACTTATGTGCATACGAAAACCTGCACACAGATGTTTATAGCAGCTTTGTTCATGATTGTCAAAACATGGAAGCAACCAAGATGTCATTATATAGGTGGATGTATAAATAGAGTGTGGGACCTCCAGATAATGGGTATTATTCAGTACTAAAGAGAAATGGGCCAAGAAGCCATGAAAAGATATGGCAGAAACTTAAACGCCTATTACTAAATGGAGGAAACTAACCTAAATGGGCTTCATACTGTAGGATTCCAACTATATGACATTCTGGATCAAGCAAAACAATGAAGATAGCAAAAATATCAGAGCTGTGGGGCAAAGGGTTGGGAGGGGGAGTGTGAATAGATGGAACACAGAGAATTTTTAGAGCTGTGAAAATATTCTGCATAATACCATAATGATGGATATATGTCATTACACATTCATCCAAACCACAGAAAGTACAACACCAAGAGTGAACCCCAAAGTAAAGTACAAACTTTGGGTTTGTATGCACCAGTGTACTATGCATCAATATAGATTAATCCTTGGTAGAAATGTACCATTCTGGGGAGTGTTGTTGATAATGAGGGAGGCCATGCATGAGTGGGGGCAGGGAGTGTATGGAAAGTGCATGCACCTTCCTTATAATTAGGCAATGAGCCTAAGACTGCTCTCAAAACTCTTTTTAACTAAAAAATAATAATAAAATGAAATAATGGTGCATTGAGCTATTGATGCAGAATTTAGCATGTGACACATGCTACATGAGTGACAGCTGCTTATATGATCATTTTAGTTCCAAACCTCAAATTTTTACAAAGTATTACTGAGTAATGGAATATGACTCAGTCATAAAAGAATGAATGAATACCGTAAAAAGAATGAAATAATGCCATTTGCAGCAACATGGATGGACCTATAGATTATCATACTAAGTGAAGCAAGCCAAAAACAGATATCATATGATATCACTTTCATGGGGAATTTAAAAAAAAAATAGAGAGCAATACAAATGAATTTATATACAAAACAGAAACAGATCCAAAGACACAGAAAACAAACTTATAGTTACCAAAGGGGGAAGGGTAGAGGATAAATTAGGAGTTAGGAATTAACATATATGCACTGTTATATATAAAATAGATAACCAACAAGGACCTACTGTATTGCACAGAGAACTATACTCAATATTTTGTAATTAAGCTATAAGGGGGAAAAAAGCTGAAAAACAATAGATAGATATATGTAAAACTGAATCACTTTGCTTTACACTTGAAACTAACACAACATTGCAAACTAATTATACTTCAACAAAAATAAATTTTTAAAAATATCATGCCTTATCTGGAGTTTTAAAAAGGTTTTGATGGGCTCTCTGGCCTCCATTCAATTCTTTTCCTCTTTCTTTTTCCACCAAAATGTTAATTTAAAGTGTCAGTTTCAAGACACTGAACTTTTGTTTGAGCTCTGATGTAATATCCAGATGATTTATTCACAGAAGGTAATCTGCTAACTCAGGCACCTTGTTTTATGGTCCAAACTCTTTCCATCTCATTCAACTCAGCTCTAGCCAGTTCCCCAGAGACAAAGTCTAAACACTGCTTTCTGACACAGAGATCCCTACTTTGATCCTGAGCAGCAGAAAAGCACTAGATTTTGTTTTGTATTGTCTTGTTTTGTTTTGTTGATCCTAGATGGCCTAAAGGAACACAATTCACAATCCATGTCGAAAGGCCTTACGTCTTGGGTGCATCCTGGTCTGTGTTCCCAGTGGACCTTAGGTCCACGCCCTTTCTCCTGATCTACCTTTACACATTAGACAAGTTCTGCAGTCCTATCTCTCAAAAATTCTCACCAATCAACACATTTCACAGCAAGAGGTTTTGTAGTTAAAACCTTTGACCTCAGAATTTTATCTTATTCCCTTTCTGGGTCATCCAAGACATTTCTACCATCCAAGACATTTCTAGAGTACAGGTGAGGCTAAGCAAATATTTGTTGAAAGAAAGAATGACTAAATATTAACAGCTAACATTTATTGAGTATTTATGATGTGCTAGGCAATAGAAGCACATTATATGCATAATCTGATTTATTTCTTCTAAGAATACTATAAGGTAGTTACTAATATAATCCTCATTTTAAAGACAAGAGGACCGAGGCTCAGAAATTTTTAGTTCAGATTTATAGAGCAGGGACAGCAAGATTTGAACCCAAGGGCTTCTTTTCTCTAACCACTCATGGTTAGAAACACTCTCTGCCCACTTAATGGATTATGAATATGAGAATAAACAAGTAAATGGATAATTGATAGGAATGTCCCAATTCTTTCTTCAGCCCTTGGCCCTCAAAAGCCTATGTGTGGGTTTATTGATCTTCCCTGATATCCTATTTCAACTGATTTAGTTGATATCTTTTAGGAAGCCAAGGTTGGCTCATCTGTTTTCAGTGAAAATTCAGCCTTTTTCTTTTAGTCAGGAAATCTACCACAAAAGAATGAATACACATATAGGTATTGCTGAGACCCTTTGCTGTTCACCTGAAACTATTATAGTATTGTTAATTGGCCCAATACAAAATAAAAAATTCAGAAGAAAAAAAATAAATAAGAAATCTACCACAATAGACTACATTTTCCCAGTGACTTAATAATGATTTTTGCTCTCCAATCTTTTTATAATATATATTGTATTTATTTATCTGGCTGCATTGATGCACCATGTGGGATCTTCATTGCTGTGTGCAGAGTCTTTAGTTACAGAATGCAAACACTTAGTTGCAGCCTGTGGGATCTAGTTCCCTGACCAAGAATGGAACCCAGTCCCCTTGTACAGAGTCTTAGCCACTGGACCCCCAGAGAAGTCTCTTTTGCTCTCCAATTTGAAAGTCTCCATTCTGCCCTCTTCACACTGCCTGAGTTTGAATCCCTGCTTCATTGCTTACTAACTGTTTGATCCCAAGCAGATGATTGAACCTCCTCATGCTGCAGTCACCTCTTCTGCAAGGTAGAAATAAGAATGATGATATGCATCCGATGGGACTGCTGTGAGGTCTAAGTGATGAGTACATGTCAGTGCTTGGAAGAAAATCTAAAGATGGAAATCTGCTCTCCACCCTTTCAATGTATTTCTGGAATTGCATTTATAACCTCATCTGGAGACAAGGGCCAAATATCTCTTTGTGAATGAGGGAGTGGACCAAATGGGCCTCCTGCTTCCTCCTCCCACTCCCCAACCTAGGTTCCCTGTTGAGATATCACAGAGAAATAAAATACTCCCCATGTGTGCATGCTAAGTTGCTTCATTTGTGTGCAACTCTTTGCAATTCTATGGACTGTAGCCCACCAGGCTCCTCTGTCCATGGGATTCTCCATGCAAGAATACTGGAGTTGGTCGCCAGGTCCTTCTCTAGCGAATCTTCCTGACCTAGGGATCAAACCCATATCTCATGTCTCCTGCATTGGCAGGTGGGTTTTTTACCACTAGCACCACCTAGGAAGCCCCCAAATATTCCCCAGGTAAATCAAACTAAAACAAAATGTTTGAAGACTCTTAACCTCCCAGAGTTTACTAAGGCTTCTCCAATTGCAGCATTTTCTATCTTAAGTCCCATCACACATGCCTTCAGAAGCTCTGACTGTCTACCTGCAGTGTGTGGATCTTTTCCTCTCACTGTCAAACGTAGCTGTCATTCACAAGGGAGTAGGCCTCTCTATTCTGATAAGGCATAAAAAAATAAGCTACATAAGTCCAGCCATATGTCCTTCTGCCTTATCTGCAAATCCATTTATCAGCTGTTTTATTGAGGCTGTTCAGGCCACTTGATTCTCCTATCCTCACCAGAAAATGACCTCATTCAGTCTTTCTTGGGCTCCTGCAGGAAAATGCACCAATTATGTAGTATCTGCTTTTTTTTAATTGGCATATCAATTAAGAAATGCTACCGTTGTTTGTATAATTATTAGATTTGTCCCCAAATCAAAGAAATGTTAATCAAAGAAATGTAATTCAGGCAAAGCTTTACTTAGAATGATAATACATCCAGTGCTGACACTGTTATATATATTGAGGGCAGTCTAAATCACTGCAACATCTTCTCTGGGCTAATACTTAAGCAATAGACATCAGGGGCCTTCAATGCCTCTGACTCAATAATTTCACTTCTGAGACTCTATGATAATGAAATAATCCTAAACACAGAAAAAAATTTTTGTCCCCCAAGATGTTCATGTCAGTATTATTTACCATAGCAAAAGCAATGAAACCATATAAACACTTTTTTAAAAAAAGGAAATGGTTATATGAGCTATTTTATAATGACTTCATAGAATACTTTGTAGCTATTTAGAATGATACTTTCAATTAAGTTGACAATTTTTGTAATATCACGTGAAATGGGAGAAAAGGCAGAATACAAATGTACATATATTGTTGTTCAGTCGCTAATTTGTGTCCAACTCTTTGTGACACCATGGACTTCAACACTCCAGACTTCCCTGTCCTTCACCATCTCCTGGAGCTTGCTCAAACTCATGTCCATGGAGTCGGTGATGCCATCCAACCATCTCATCCTCTGTCGTCCCCTTCTCCTACTGCCTTCCATCTTTCCCAGCATCAAGGTCTTTTCCTATGAGTCAGCTCTTTGCATCAGCTGGCCAAAGTACTGGCGCTTCAACTTCAGCATCAGTCCTTCCAATGAATATTCAGGACTGATTTCCTTTAGGATTGACTGGTGTGATCTTTTGCTTAAAAGAAAGATGAGAAAATACAAAGACATTAATGAATGAATGTTGTCACAGTAATGATTCAGAGTGCTGTGAGAGTGAATAAGTGTTCAGATTTAGACTGGAGGATCAGGGAAGCCTCTCAGAGAATCTAGAAGTTAGCCAGGGAAAAGGACTACTTAAGGTAGAGGAAACAGCATGTGCAGAGGTTCTGAGTCAGGAAAAACACAACAAATAGAAGTTTTTGAGGTGCTGGCTACTGGGTGCTAACAATGCATCAGAGTCTTTGTTTCAGATTTGCACTCCTGTCTAGAACTAGGAGCTAAAATTTCCTTGTATGTAATAAGGATTAATATCATCTGCTGAAAGTGAAAATCGCTCAGTCGTGTCTGACTCTTTGCGACCCTATGGACTGTATAGTCCATGGAATTCTCCAGGCCAGAATACTGGAGTGGGTAGCCTTTCCTTTCTCCAGGGGATCTTCCCAACCCCGGGGTCGAACCCAGGTCTCCCTCATTGCAGATGGGTTCTTTACCAGCTGAGCAATCAGGGAAGCCCATCTGCTGAAAAGACACTGGCAACTCAAAGTTTGAGCTTGGTATGTCATGGGGAAAAGTAGCAGTAACAGCACTTATCACCTGCAGTTGTCATGGGGCTGAGGATTCCTTCACTTAAGCCCTTAAAATAGGGCTGGCAAATGGCCAACAAGCACATGAAAAGATGCTCAATATTACTCGCCATCGGGGAAACGCAAATCAAAACCACAATGAGACACCATTTCACACCAACTAACATGACTATAATAAAAAAAGACAGATAACAACAAGGATTGGTGAGAATATGGAGAAATCAGAACCCTCATACACTGCCAGTGGGGCAGTGGCGGGGGTGGCAAGTTGTGTCCTACTCTTTGTGACCTCATGGACTGTAGCCCACCAGGCTCCTCTGTCCATGGGATTTCCCAGGCAAGAATACTGGAGTGGGTTGCCATATCCTAACCCAGCGATTAGACCGTGGTCTCCTGCATTGCAGGCAGATTCTTTACTGACTGAGCCATTGCAGTTCAGTACACTGCCAGTAGGAATAAAAAATGGTGCAGCCACTTTGGAAAGCAATTTGCAATTTCCTCAAATGGTTAACCATAGAGTTACCATATAATCCACCATTCCCACCCCCAAGAGAAATGAAAACCTATGTCTACACAAAAATGTGCAGAGGAATGTTCATAGCAACATTATTCACACTAGGAAGAAGTGGAAACAGCCCAAATGTCCATCAACAACCCAGTGGATGAAGAGATAACAGAGATGTGATATATCCATACCATAGAATATTATTCATTAATAAAAAGAAATTAATAAATAAATTAAATAGAAATGTAATTTCAATAAATGCTACAACATGAATCTTGAAAACATTATGCTAAATGAAAGAGGCTGTCACAGAGGACCACATATAGTCTGATACAATGAACATTAGAATGAACATGAAATGGAAAAATAAACAAACCCATGGAGATAGAAACAGTACTTGATGCTCAAGACTGAGGTGTTGATGGGAAATGAAGAGTAATTGCCAACAGGTACAGGGTTGCTTTTGAGGGTGATAAAAATGTTCTAAAGTTGATTGTGGTGATAGCTGCATAACTCTGAATATAAAAAAAAAACACTGAATCATGCACTTTTTTTTTGTTTTTTGGCTGCTATCTCACAGCTTGCAGGATCTTAGTTCCCTGACTAGGAACTGAACCTGCACCCTCGACAATGAAATCATGGGACTCTAACCACTGGATCACCAGCAAATTCCTTGAACCATGCACTTTAAATAGATGAATTGTATGGTATGTGAATTTTATCTCAATAAAGTTGTTATAAAAAATAGGGTCAGACGAATGGGTGCATAGTGTGTGCTTAATGTTGGCTAATATCATCAATATTCAATAAATATCTCTTTTCTCTGGATGAAACTTTTCCTTATAATGACAACTGTGAATCATCCAGGAAATTTTCTGAATCAGGGTCATAAATTCAAAGGCTTACAAAAACTACGCAGAAGCCAGGAAAAGGTCATAAAGTGAAGGTGCCTGGCATAAGGGAGTGGTGGAGACTGAGTCAAAATGGGAAGCTGACTGCTTCTCACCTCCATCCACATGGGAATCTAGGCCCAAAATTACCAGAGCTGACTTTTCAAGGGAAGGCAGGCTTTCAGATTTTTATGTGAAACCTATTGATTTCTAAGTACTAGCATGCATACCTACGTGCTTAGTTATGCGAATTCTTTATGACTCCATGGACTATAGCCCACAAGGCTGCTCTGTCCATGGGATTTCCCAAGCAAGAGTTCCAGAGAGGGTTGCCATTTCCTCCTCCAGGAGATCTTCTCCACTCGGGGATCGAACCCACATCTCCTGCAACTCCTTGCATTGGCAGGTGGATTCTTTACCACTGAGCCACCTGGGAAGCCCAAGTATCGGCACCTAATTTAAAATGTTATAAACACCAAGAAGGTCAAAACTTACACCTGAGCCAACATAGCAGCAGGCAAATTTCAGTTTTCAAGCTGATTTGTTGTCTCTGCTCAGAGTACTTTAGCATGATTCTCAAAATTGTCTGCTGTCCACTTCCCTCCTCCTAAACTCTGGTTTATCCATCACTGCCTCTGCCCAAACTTATCCATGCTAAAGAGACAGAAGAATTTATACATAAATAGTTTCTAAACATTCTGGTAGATGCCAAAGTTAGAGTACAGTAGCGTGGAGAGTGACTGGGGGCACAGGGTTTTTGATTCCTAATCCAATTAGAGAATCCTACAACAGAGTTTTTATTCAAAGACCAAATTTAATGTACAATCCTATATCTCCAGTAGGGTTTCCCTGGTGGCTCAGATGGTAAAGAATCTTTCTGCAGTGCAGGAGACCCAGGTTTGATCTCTGGGTCGGGAAGATCCCCAGGAGCAGGAAACCCACTCCAGTATTTTTGCCTGGAGAATCCCATGGACAGAGGAGTGGCGGGCTCCTATAGTCCATGGGATCACAGAGTCGGACACGACTGAGCCACTAACACTTGCATCTCCAGTGAAGACGGTTTTCATTAATATTCAGCACAACATTCAGATATACTGGCCAGAACTTCAATATGTTCTTATTTAGTGTTTAATCCTTTAGAGCATTACAGTTAATTATTTCAGTTTTATGGCACACTGGGGGCAACAAGCATCCAAGTGGGTGCCTTTTGCCTCTCCTCCCACCCAGTCAACCCAGGGAGGTGTCAATATAATTATTTAAGGAGTTGAAAGGCAAAGGGCAAGGAAGAGGAAGGGAATTGAGCCCGCAATTATGCACTAATGCTTCGACAGAGAAGCAGATGGCATTCCTTGCATAAATTATTATTTATCTACGGAATTCCCCTCTGCCTATTACCAATTCCACCCTTTTAAAAAATTCTTTGTTGGGCTTGTGAAGTCCCCTGGCCAGTGTCCAACGTCAACTCCCTCCCCCACATCCCTCCCGGTAGAGACACAGTAAGGGTGAGAATTCCAAGATGGCCGCAGGCGGGCCGCAAGGGTTTCCGAGGGCATTGATGCTGAGGTCACAGGGAGGAATCCGCTTTATTTTGTAGGCTGGAGGCAGGGTGCAGTGACTGCCTCGGTGTGCAAACAGAAAGTGACGAGCAGGGTCACCCAGCCTCTGCTTCACCCTCAATAATGAGACCTCCTGCGGGAGCTCCCTGGTGATCTAGCGGTTACAATTCAATGCTTTCACTGCTGTGACCCAGGTTCAATCCCTGGTCAGGAAAATGAGATTCCCCAAGCTGTGCAGCATGGCAATAATACTAATAATAATAAGACCTACTGCATATAGATACCGACCAAAATGCCAGCTCCAGCAACACAGCTTGGAACTTACTACACATGCCCCCATAGAACGGTTGCGTCAGCCCCCAAGGCAAGGGAGAGCACTTCATTGTGAAAAAAACAAATGAAGAAACCCCGAAGCTGTGAGATAAAGAATTCTGCTAATCCGAATGACAACAAAACACCTTTTTTAAAACACTATATAGCTGCATTTTTCTTCTTTTTTTTTAGCTTGTACAGAGTTACAAAAATCACCTTTACCTTTTCAACTATATATTTTTTTAATTCTTATTTTTTTCTGAAGAGAACAGGACTTTTAATCCAAGTAATTAAAAGCAAAAAAACAGTTTTTAATTCCAGAATACTAAAATGAAAACAAAATCCTCAAGACAGTGATGATACACAAAACAGCTATGGTTTTTTAAGACAACTGACATTCTCAGCTAACCTTTAAGACAACTCTGGGGGCAATACGCTCATTACCATTTCCTACAGATGGAGACACTGAGGCTAGGTTCATTGAAGTCAGTTCTCAAAGCCTCCAAACCCACAGTCAGTGTGATGTTTGAACCTGGACTTACAGGGATTCCCAGTACAGCCACAATGTAGTCTTTCCTCTGTATATCACCACTGCCCTCATCCTCTAACCAACACAAAAATCTACTTCCCAAGCACAAATATTAGCTGTCTCATGAAATTTTTCAGCAGAGAGAGAACCAAGCCCCTTGGAGGGCAAAGACTGTCCATTTCTCTGTGTCCACTGTCTTGACACTCATGCTATTCTTGCCTCCTTGGCAATTATACACCAGTGTATATATTAAAGGGTATACATATATAAGGGTAGCCGTGAGAAGCAAAGTGCTCAATCTGATCCTGCTAGCATCTCCCAGAGAAAACTGGCCCTAGTCAGCAGCAGCAGAGACATGGCAAGTGCTGGAAATCAGGGCTGACTGAGGCTTGTGGTGGAACAGATGAAGCCAAGACTGTGGCAGCAAAAGGATTTGGATGCTGAATTCCACCTCTACCACTCACTGTGTGAGTTTGAACAAGTCCCTCCAAGGAGTCAAGTTTCCCCATCTGTAAAATGGAATATTAATCTGCACCTCATAGGATTACTGTGGAGACATAATGAGATAATGCAGTGACTTTCTAACATTTTTAATACACAGTTAGAGATGTGGATGGTGACTGCAGCCATGAAATTAAAAGACACTTGATCCTTGGAAGAAAAGCTATGACACCTAGACAGCGTATTAAAAGGCAGAGACATCATTTTGCTGACAAACATCCATATAGTCAAATCTATGGTTTTTCCAGTAGTCATGTATGAATTTGAGAGTTGGACCATAAAGAAGGCTGAGTGTCGAAGAAATGATGCTTTCAAATTGTGGTGCTGGAAAGACTCTTGAGAGTCCCTTGGACAGCAAGGAGATCAAACCAGTCAATCCTTAAGGAAATCAACCCTGAATATTCATTAAAAGGACTGAAGCTGAAGTTCCAATACTTTGCAACCTGATGTGAAGAGCCAACTCATTACATCCTGATGCTATTATTTACTGATACTGGGACATATTGAAGGCAAAAGGAGAAGGGGGTGGCAGAAGATGAGATAGTTAGATAGCGTCACCAACTCAATGAACATAAACCTGAGCAAGCTCCAGGAGATAGTGAAGGACAGGGGAACCTAGCATGCTGGAGTCCATGGGGTCACAAAGCGTCAGACAAGTTAGTGACTGAACAACAACAAAAGAGATGCAGTGCATTTCATATTATAACCAAGTTCATACAGAGAGAGGGGGGATTCATAAAACCATACTTAGTAATATTCTTTGATAGCTTGGATACTTTCTATGCTAGTCCACTTTTGTGAACTACCACACCACTACCAGTTAAATTGAGTTCATACCCAGTAAAGGATCATAACTTTTCCCTGTGATAAGCCAGACACGATAAGCTTCTCCCTGCCCAACACCAATAACTGTATTCACACACCTCCTTTCTTCTGCTGGATTCTGGTAAGAATTTCCTCTGGGTTTGATTATAAAATTGTGAGGAAACGGACCTGCAGGGGGCGCTGTTTTAAGCGGTTGTGAATTTTGGTTTAGTTTTTATTTTACCCTTTTTGTTTTTTGGTCATTGAGTCCAGTTCTGCTTATCTGGGTGGCTTCTGTCTTCATCCTCCTCCTCAACCATCTCCAGGCTTCAAGTATCCTCAAAGAATGTGAACAAGACCCACCCATCGGTGGAACAGAAGCAAGGGAAAATTCTCAGATCTCTCTCTTTGGATTAAAACTGGGCTGGGCTGCATACGTCTTCCTCTTGGAAGCTCCCTCTGATAGCATTCATCCAATAAGCATTTACAGGACTTCCTCGATGGTCCAGGGGTTAAACTCCATGCTCCCAAATCCAAGGGGGCCAGGTTCAATTCCTGGCTGGGGAACTAGATCCCATATGCCTCAGCTAAGACTGGGTGCAGGCAAACAGAAAAAAATAATAACTTGTACATGAGTGTTCATAACAGCACTGTTAGTAACAGCCAAAAAAATGCACCAGGCAGTGTGCTAGGCCCTGGAGACCACAGACTCTGAGAATGGCAATGCGGAGGCTTTCTTGGTGGGTGCCAACGTGAATATGATGCAGTCCTGGGCCAGGAATCACAAAAATCCATAAAAGCAGTAAGCTATTAGATTTCTTATCACAAAAGCATGGACAGTTAAGACTCTCAAGGGGAACTTCCTTGGTGGCTCAGTGGTGAAGAATCTGCCTGCCAATGCAGGAGACATGAGTTCGATCCCTCGTCCGGGAGGATTTCACATGCCAAGGAGCCCACACACCACAACTAGAGAGTAGCTCCCACTGGACGCAACTAGAGAAAAGCCTATGCAGCAACGAAGACCCAGCATAACCAAAAAATAAATAAATAAAATAAAAAGACTTCCAGTGGAAGGGGAAATATTATCAGAAGAGGAACACTCTTTAGGTGGCTTATTAACATGTAAAAGCAGAGATCTCAGACAGGCAGACTGAGGGCTATATCTATCCCACAAACAGGTTTCGCTTCTATATATAATCTTCCTTGGTAGCTCAGCTGGTAAAGAATCCACCTGCAAGGCAGGGCACCCCAGTTTGATTCCTGGGTCAGGAGGATGCCCTGGAGGAGGGCAAGGGAACTCCAATATTCTTGCCTGGAGAATCCCCATGGACAGAGGAGCCTGGCAGGCCACAGTCCAGGGGGTTGCAAAGAGTCGGACGTGACTGAGCAACTAAGCACAGCACAGCATAATTTTTAAACTGAGTTGCCAGCATTTGATAGTCCACCTTCCCTGAAAAATTTGAAGTGTTGGCACCAATGGGACCACATTGAAGGACAACAACCCACAGATGCTGAGTGGCAACTGCCAGCTGCATACAGACAAATGTTCTCCCGTCTGTTACAGTCCTCACCACTCCCTTCAGACTTCCTCATCTACATTCCCTGTTGGGCCCCTGGAAGCATTCTAGTTTGCACCCCTTGATCTAAAACATGATGAAGGAAATGTGGATTCAAAGTTGGAAAGAGCTTTTCAATCAGGTTGTCAGTCTATGCTTTAAAGGAATAGTTTTTCCAATGTCCAGGTCAGTTCACCAGGGCAAGAAAATAAATACAGATTTCAACAGAAGCTTTATTCAGCCAGGAATTCACTCTGGGGTTGGCAGGACCACACTGACGGTCAGTTGCTAGACAGTATATGGATTCAGTCAAAGGAGGGTAATTCTAACAGAATGCCTGGATTTGTATTAAATAAGAACCATACATAATTCGACCTTGCAGATCTTCCAGAATTTTGCTCTTTCTGGATGAAGGGATCCATGAAATGGCTTAGGGTTGGAATAGTCAGTCAGTCTTACAGCAGATGGAGAGAGGCAAGGGGTGGGTTAGGAATTAGTCATCAAACATTATGGAATCCCTCTGGGAGAAGAGACACACCCTCTGGTTCTCATCTGTCTCATGTCACACGTGTACTCATCCACCATTTTTCAAGCTTGATGAAGTGACAGAGGAAAGAAATGTCATGGAACTCTCTGGGAAGCACCATGACATACTGATACATTAAACTTAAAATAACTCAATCCATAATTTTCTGCTAAAATTCTAACAATTGCTAGCATTTACTGACCATAGGCCAAGCATTAGTGTACGTGTGTTTGTGTTCAGTAGAGTCCGATTCTTTGTGACCCCATGGACTATAGCCTGCCAGGCTCTTCTGTCCATAGAAATTTCCAGGAAAAGATATTGGAGTGGGTTGCCATTTCCTACTCCAGGCCAAGCACCAGGTTCTGTATCAAATGCATTATCTCCTTTAATCTTTATAATGTCCTCAATAAGAAAGATGCTATCCTATGTACAATAGCCAGGACATGGAAGCAGCCTAGATGCCTATCAACAGATGAATGGATAAAGAAGTTATGGTACATATATACAATGAAATATTACTTAGCCATTAAAAGGAATGAAAATTTATTTAAAAAAATAAAAAAATAAAAAATAAACTATTCAGGAAATAAAAGGAATGAATTTGAGTCAAGTGTAGTGAGGTGGATGAACTGAGAGCTTGTTACAGACTGAAGTAAGTCAGAAAGAGAAAAACAAATACTGATACTAATGCATATATATATGGAATCTAAAAAAAAAATAGCTGATGAACTTATTTACAGAGAAGAAATGGAGACACAAATGTAGAGATGGACTTGTGGACACAGCGGGGGAAGGAGAGGTTAGGACAAATTGAGAAAGTAGCATTGACATACATACACTATCATGTGTAACACAGATAACTATTGGGAAGTTGCAATATAACACAGGGAGGCCAGCCTGGCCCTCTGTGACATCTAGAGGGGTGGAATGGGGAGGAGGCTCGAGAGGAAGGGGATATATATACAATTATGACTGATTCTCATTGATGTAAAGCAGAGACCACCACAATATTGCAAAGCAATTATCCTCCAATTAAAAAAAGAGAGAGAAAGACACTATGATGACAGTAGTCCCACTTTACAGATGAGAAAAGTAGTGAGATTCAGAGATCTCATGGGATTTGCTAGATTTAGCAATGAATGAATCAGTGCACAAGGTTAAATGGAAGAGGACACTCGGAACCATTTGGAATCCAGTGCAAGACAAGTCTAGGAGCGACCTGGAGTGGGTAGAGGAGAAAGAAGAGTCAACAGTGGAAACGGAAGAAGCAGCTGGATATGTTAATGTCAGGAGAAGGAGTCACACTGGGATTCTCACTCTGACATATCAGGGCTGGCTGACCTCGTTCTGTTGAGGGGCTGTCCTGGGCACTGTTGGGCATTTAGCAGCATCCCTGACCTCTACCCAGTGTATGCTAGGAGTAACCCTCCTTGGTAACAACCCCTGGATGTCTCTAGACATTTTCAAATGTCCCCTGAGGGCAAAATCACCTTCAGTCAAAAACCACTGATCTACCAAAGAAGCAATCATCTTCGAAAGCCAACAGTTTCCCTGGCAGCAGCGAAGTTAAGAAAATGGGAAAGGGCCAAGGTGATCCAAGGGCACTAGGTACTTTCAAGAAATTCTCTTCTGTCACAAAATCCATTTAAAAGTAGTCACAGAAGGAACAGAATTTAAAAATATGAGCAACCAAGGGTGAGCTGTTCACAGAAAGTCCAGAAGCCTTGGTTTGGGATCTCCACAAGCCTGTCCAAAGAATAGTCTCCCATCCCCCTGGCTTCCAGATGAAGGTCAAAGATTGAAAAGTAGAAGTTTCTACCCAGTGAGTCTCCACTTCAGTCATCTCCCCACCTCCAACCCAGCTAGGGTCCATCCTGGAGACAGATGTTGCCCAAAAGGACCATGGTGAAGACAGGCCAAGTGAGCCAAAGTGTGGAAACTTCTGAGATTGGCTTGGGTTTGGCACTTACGGAACAATAAACCGAGCCTTTGAAGAGGCTAAACAAAGGAACCATTTGTCTATTCTAGCAGCTACAAAGTGAGGCAAGATTACAGCGAAGGACTAAGGAGTAAAAGAAGAATGCCAAGCTGGAGAGGAGACTAGGGTTTACCGAGTCCAAGTTGGACCCTCCGCTGGGATCTAAGGTCCGTGGGTAAGACGGGCAACTGAACATACTTAATGAGACACAGGAAACGTAGACTCTAGAGCTTTATGTTAAAAACACTTGATTTTTTTTTTTCTTTCTCAGCTGCTTTAATGTGTGCAGTATGCTAGAAACAAGACTGGGGGGAGAGAAACAACATTCAAAAACATGCATTTTTAAAAAGGCACAAAGCTTTTCTTCACTGCTTTTTTTGGATATCATTCCTATGAATTAATGATGCTGGATTTTATTTGCTTGTCTGTTGGAGAGCTTTCCTGTACTCCTCTCATTGGGAACAAGGTTGGCATTAAAATGCTCGTCAGACTTTCCCTTCTTTTAACATTCCCTAGCTAGCTTGGTTTTAATCTAACATCCTTTCCAAATGGTCTTTCTGCTGGAGTTATGTATGTATTTATCATTCTCCCCAGACCCTTCCCTTGACAGTCCTCAATGACTTGAAGGGTTTTTCTTTCTTTTTTAAAATTTTTTTAAAGTCAGTTACTTATTGATTTTGGCCACACAGAGCAGCATGTGGGATCTTAGTTCCCCAAACCAGGGATTGAACCCAGGCCCCCTGGATTGGATACACAGAGTCCTAACCACTGGACTGCCAGGGAAGTCCCTAAAGGGTTTTGAAACAGCATCCCAATCACCCTCGAGGGGCTTTCTGTCTCATCTTCAGGTTGCAGCTAACTTTTTGATCACCCACGTCCAGTTTCTTTCCACTGCTTTTGTCTATCGAAGATCCATAGGAAAGTTTCTCAGGGTGGGCTGGAGGGGAAGAGAGAGATATTCAAAGAAGGGGTGGGAGTGGGGAGGAGACTAGTGTTACCTTATGCAAGTCACACATTCTGAAACTCACCATCCTGTGCCTGCAAAGAAAGGAGCAAGTGTGGTTAAATCGCTCATTCTTTCTGTACTTCATTTTTCCTAAGTATAAAAGTGACACATGACTGTCCTTGTAAGAATATGCAGAGATCGAATGCCTCCCAGTTATACCATCGTGGAGGGAAAAAAAAAAATGTTTCCTGCAGTGACACAATGTTCTCTTCCGTGAGGCAATCTTACTGGACCTGGAGTCCTAACCCTGTGGGTATAGCAGAGTTGCCGTTTGGGTGACCTGTCTCTTCTTAGAAACCCAGAAGTACCCCAGAAAGGAAGGAGACACACAGTCTGGGAGCATCCTTAGACCAGCAAACCAGAAATGTTCATTTAATAGACACTTTGCACTGACTTCCAAAAAGAAGGCTGTCCCTTAAAAACTTTTCTTAAAAGACAAACTTCATCAACTATCTCCGGGTGATCAGGATCAGAAACTCTTTACATTTTATTCTAAATTCTGTTATTTTTCTATTTATAACTTTTATTTTACAGTAACGTGCATCTCTTTGGTCATCTCAAATGATATTATTAGTTTTAAATTCCCTTGCCATTTCTCAACCGAGCAAATGTCTCTTCTAGGTCAAATGGCTCTTTAAAATTACTAAAAGAAAGATAGAGAAGTCCCTTAAGACAAGTCTTGCTGAGACATGGCTTTCCAGTTCCTCAGCTGTGAAATGGGATGGCCCCTACCTTATTTGGAAATACAAAACTCCAGGCTGCTACTTGAAAATAACACCACAGTTGATACTACTAGCCTGGGAGAGAAGGTTGAGTCCTGAACCCACCAACAGCATCTCTGCTTGGGGTTCACATTGCCTACACATGGCTGGCATGGTTTGGTAGTCAGACCTTAAGACAGGTATAACAGCCATCTTTAGCAACTTTCAGAAACTACCATCTGAGTTCAAACTAGACCTACTTTTATTGTTGTTGCTTGATTTATTGGTTTTGAGTTTTTGTGGGGGTTTTTTCCTTGCCACAGTAGAGAGCAGTCATTCAGCCTCCACGGAGTAATGCCAAAAGTACAAGATTCCTAGGAAACCAGCTGAAGAGACCTCTTCCAGGAAGGAGTTCCTGCTGTCACGTTTCCTGAGGATCTATCTAGGTGATCAGACACTGTCAAACGTCCTTCTGGTCACAGAGACCTATCTGAAATATTCACACTCATTAAGCATACTATGTAAATTTCCTGCACATTTACTTCTACCTTTATTGCTCAGTTGTTTTGATATGAAAGCTTTTTATTAAAATGATCCTTTACACTTTTTTCCCAGTGGAATCCCAAATGCCCCCCTTTATCATTATGAAACCATCTGGCTCTTCACCAATTTTTTTTTTCATTTGAATAAAACAGTAAACAAAACTAACTCCTCACCTTCCCCTTGCCTCCATTTCCCCAATAAATATAACATCTTTCTCTAAAACTTGGTCGCTAGAAGATGATTGGTTTCGACCGTGTGTGGTCTAAAGCACGTTTTGCTGCTATAGAATTTTGCTGGAATTTTTTTCGTGTGTATGCTTGTTAGTTATTTCACCGTTTTCCATAAGTGGAATCAGTTCTCTATAGGATGATGTTCGTTGTCTATAAGCGCCTGCGTGCTCAGTTGCTCAGTCATGTCCGACTCTGCGACTCCATGGATGATAACCTGCCAGATTCCTCTGTCCATGGGATTTCTTCAGGCAAGAATACTGGAACGGGTTGTCATTGCCTCCTTCAGGGGATCTTCCTGACTCAGGGATCGAACCTGCGTTTCCTGCATTGGCAGGCAGATTCTTCACCATTGAGCCTCCTAGGAAGCCTGACCTTAAGTAGCTGTGGGTTAATCTTCACCACTGCTTATGCAGTTGGACAGCCGCCTCTGAACCACTTTTCTCTCCAGTGATTCCTCTTCTTTCCACCTCTCTGCAGTTGGCCTGAAGGAGTCATAAAACGGCCACTGGAAACTCATTTTAAGGAACCGCCCCTTCCTCAGCCCGGTGGAAACCCTGCCCTCCCGGACGCCCCTGCCCCCACCCGACCCGCCCGCCCTCAGGTGGCATCGGAACACAGCGACCTAGGTTGCCAGTAGAGGGCACACTTACTTTAACTTTCGCAAACCTGGGGCCCGGGTGCAGCCCTGGGAGGGGGCAGGGAAAGACTCTTTGCAGCAAAACCCTGGCTAGGGATTGGTCACTTCGCATTTGCGGCAAAGACCTGGAGGCTGGAGCAATTTGCAGTCCTTAAAACCGACTTGTGCCTTGTACCTGATTTGAAGGAAGTTACTACTCTTCTAACAGTCGAACGCCGAGCAGCAAACTCAGCGGGTAATAATTTATCTGGAACACAAGGATGATATAGGCGAGCCCTCCCCATCCCGAATTTTTTTCACTTTTGGAAGGAGGGGGAAGGGGCGTGGAAAAGTTTACTTATAATGCCCTTGGATGAGGGACCGGGGCTAGGATAGATCGTGTCTGTATAATGCAGAATAGTAAATCCCGAGGGGATACGCATTATATGTTAAATATAGATTCATTGAGGGAGTGAACAAATTATGTGCCGTGTTGGGCAAAATTCTAGGTCGACGTGAACATGAAAGCTATACAGATGTACGTGGATTCTGTTATACATACACACTTCACTATGGTATTCAGAAAAAAATTTAAGAGTCAGTGAACTAGGAAATCAATGCCTGAAATTCGGCCAAATTTTAATTGGCTCAAGACACAGCCAGCAACACCCCCCCCCCAAAGACACGGAAGTAATACTTGGCTCCTCTCCTTAGATGAGAATCGATGCATTGTGTGTGTGTGTGTGTGATTTCGAGCCCAATGATAAAGAGGAAAGCAGACCCAGAAAGGAAGTCAACGTCCAGTTTGTCCGAGCAAGAAAGAGTTAACGGTTTTCCTCACAGGGTACTCTGCCGACTCCCCAGGCAGGATCCGCCGGCTCGCCCCCTTCCCTCTTCTGGGGAGTCTGGTCCCGCGGCTCGCGCCCCCCTCCCCAGTGCTGTATCCTCCCGTCTAGCGCCTTTGATTTTTCCCCAAACCTAGGAGCCCCAGAGTGGTGCAAACCGGCGCCACGGCGCGCAAAGAGGATTCGTCTCTTTTCTGAAATCTGGCTGCGGAATTGGGAACTCCGAGAGAGAGGCGCGGGGGTGGGATGGAGGTGTAGAGGGACGGGGGTGGTCCCCCGCGGCGCGCACCCTCAGGCGCGCTCCTCCCTTACTCCAGCTCCGGAACCCTCAGAAAGATCTCAGGGATTAGCGCTTACAGCCGAGGCGGGGGCGGGGTGGGGGGTGCGGACCCGGGGGAGGAACGCTGGCTCCCGCGGAGAGCGGTGTAGGTCTGTCCAGGCAGAGCCGGGGGTGGGGGGTCTTCTGCGTCTTTGGCACCAATCGGGGAATTCATTGTGGGTAGAAGGTGCCCATTTGAAAAAGCTGCGCAAACCCAGAATGCATAACACCCCCAACAAATGCAATGGGTTTGTTGCGCTCTCCAAGTATACGTGGCAGCGCGTTGCTGAATTATTTTAGTAATTCCAGGCACCATTTTTCTTCCCTATACCTCTGATCATGTATCCCATCGACACTTAACACAACTCCCGCCCCCCCCCCCCCCCCGCCACACACACACACTCAGAGCGCGCGCCCATCAATACCCCTTCTTTCCTCCTCTCTTCGTAGGAGTTATTTTCCAAAGGCTGCCCCTTCCCCGGCCTTAGGGAGGCGCCCGTCCACCCGGGACGTGCATGGCGCAGCCGTGGGTACACGGTGTATTCTCAGCGTCGAGGGATCAGCGGTTCTGCTCCGGATGATTTAAGCACACAGGACAAATATGCGGTTTGTCCAACACAGCGCTGATCCAGAGGAACCAGGCAGCACAGAGAGACGGTTTGAGCGGGAGCAAAAGAAAATGGTAGGCGCGCGCAGTTAATTCATGCGGCGCTCTGACCGTGTTTACATCGAGAGCTCGGCGCACTGGAGTGCCAGGCTCAAAGAGCTAAGTCTCCTCCCCTCCCGCCCTCCCTCCCCATCAGCGCCCCTGCCGGATTCCCAAAGCCGAGGGCGGGGGAGAGAGTAAAAAGATCCTCTCTGGTGGGGCCCCGCCCACCAGCCCTTTATAGGCGAGGGTCTCAGCCGCGGAGGACCCCCGGGCTGCGCATCTCGCGGCTACCGCTGCGGCTGGCTCGCCGCGGCCGCTGCCTGGAAGGGCAGGGCTACTCTGAGGCTTGGCGGGAAAAAGAACAGAGGGGAGGGGCCGTACCTTCTTGGTATAAAAGGTGGTGTTTTCTGGGCTTTATCTGACTCGCTGTAGTAATTTCAGCGAGAGGCAGAGGGAGCGTGCGGGCGGGCCCTCCAGGGTGGAAGAGCCGAGCCAGCCTAGCGAGTGGAGTCGCACTCCGGGCGCCCGGGGAAGGGAGATCCGGAGTGAAAGGGGGGCTTCTGCGCCTCCAGCCCGGCCGGCCCCCACCCGACCCTCCCCGCGGACCCCTGCTAGCGGCCCGCCACCCGCGCCGCATCCGCGAAACTTTGCCCACTGGAACTTACAACACCCGAGCGACACCAAGACTCCCCGGACGCAGAGAGGCTATTTGGGGAGACACTTTCCCCCGCCGCTGCCCACGACCCGCGCCTCTGAAAGGCGCTCCTCGCCGCTTTTTGGACGCTAGATTTCCTTCGGATAGTAGAAATACGGGTGAGCACCCGGACCTATTGGCCTTTTTTCATTTATTTTTGCTACCGCCTTAACGCCGCGATGAGCCGAACGCCCGAATCGAGTGTCTTTTCTCCCATTCCTGAGCTATTGACACTTTTCTCAGAGTAGTTGTGGCTGGTCAGGGTGGGGTGGAGAGGAACCAGAACTGGGTAGGGGTACAGTGACTTGTCAAGATGGGAAGAGAGAGGAAGGCAGAGGGAAACCGGGGGTGCGTTTTCTGAAAGTAGCCTTTAGAGGTTTTTGCTCGCGTTAGATGGACGCTGACCCCGGCCGGGTGGACATTCATGCTTTATTGCATTAATTGCTTTTTGTGCCTTTTGTGGGGGAGAAGGGTATGCTTCGCGGTTGGCAGAAAACCCTTTACATCCTGAGCTCCTTGGAGTAAGAATTACACATTGCGTGTCTGAGCGAAGAGAGCTCCCGCAGCCGCTGACTTTTCCCTGTCTGGAAAAGGGCATTTAAATTTCGGCTTACTGCATTTCTGACAGCCGGAGACAGACTGCGGCGCGTCCCGCCCGCCGATCCCCTCGGCGTCTCCAACGCTCCTGGCTCCTTTTAGAAGTTAGCCTTTGGCTTTTTTTAAAGGATAATAAAATTAAAGATTTTGGTCTACAGAGAGGTTAGGACTCGGTGCTGGGAAGGCGCGGGGACGGGGAAAGGGAAGCTGGGGCTAAGATGTGTCCGAGTCTCCTGGAATTATTGTCTCGGGGGGGAAATGAGGGCAAAATCTCTGCATCCAGCCTTGGCTCCCCGGCCGCCTCCGGGGTCCCCGCGCGGGTGTCCCTGCGCCCCCTGAGATGCGGAGGACGGCCAGGAGCGGGACTCCGGGATTTTCGAGAACAGCTGCTACCCTCGGCGGGTGAGGGGGAAGACGCCCGGCTCCGGGCGCGGAATCGTAGCAGGGTCTCTGGCGCAGTTTCGTCGCCGTATTGAGTGTTGAAGGGAGACGTCCCTGTTATTATTTAACACCCTCCTTTTATTTATGAGGGGGGGGGTGGTTGGAGAAGGGCTAAGGCTCGAAGCTGAGCTCGCCACCCCAGCCGGAGAGAGAAGGAAAGCCCGCAAAGGAAGGAAGGGGGGCGCGCTGGGGGTAGGGATGCGGGAGGCGGAGAAGGGAGGTTGGGAGGGGCGGTGGCGCCGGCAGGGGAAGCCGCGAGACAAGGGCGCGCGAGTGGGAACGGGCGCGGCGCTAGGGGCGCTGGAGCGGGAGGGGGCCAAGCGCAACCGCTCCCGCCGCGGCGCCTCTCGCCGCCTCCTTCAGGTGGCGCAAAACTTTGCGCCTCGGCGTTTGGCAGAGCCTATTCCCCACCGCCGCCGCCGCCGCCGCCGCCCCCTCCCCCGGCCTGTGAAGGAGGCCAAAGCTGATTTCGATTGCTCGGCGGTCGCGAGGCCGACTCCCGGGGTTCGCGCTCCAGGCTCCCTAGGGGGGAGCAGTAAAGCCCCGCGAAGCTGCGGAGCTGGTTCACTAAGTGTGTGTCTGAGATAGTAGAGAGTCACTGAGAGCGGGGTAAAAGGGTGCCTATTTAGTCCGTACCCCCCACCCCCCGCCATCGGCCCCATTTGGGGATCGCGCTGGAAGGGGAGTGGTTCTGGATTGTGGCGCGCGCTGCGCGCTGCGTGGGGTTTCGGCACCATCCAAGACCCCCTTAACTCAAGACTTGCTCCGTCTTTGTGTGCCCCCTCCGGCAGGCTGCAGCGATGCCCTACAACGCCAGCTTCGCCAGCAGGAACTACGACCTCGACTACGATTCGGTGCAGCCTTATTTCTACTGCGACGAGGAGGAGAACTTCTACCACCAGCAGCAGCAGAGCGAACTGCAGCCTCCGGCGCCCAGCGAGGATATCTGGAAGAAATTCGAGCTGCTGCCCACCCCGCCCCTGTCCCCGAGCCGCCGCTCCGGGCTCTGCTCGCCCTCGTACTTCGCGGTCGCCGCCTTCTCGCCCAAGGGAGACGACGGCGGCGGCGGCGGCAGCTTCTCCTCCGCGGACCGGCTGGAGATGGTGACCGAGCTGCTGGGAAGCGACATGGTGAACCAGAGCTTCATCTGCGACCCCGATGATGAGACCTTCATCAAAAACATCATCATCCAGGACTGTATGTGGAGCGGCTTCTCGGCTGCCGCCAAGCTCGTCTCGGAGAAGCTGGCCTCTTACCAGGCTGCGCGCAAAGACGGCGGCAGCCCGAGCCCCGCCCGCGGGCACGGCGGCTGCTCCACCTCCAGCTTGTACCTGCAGGACCTGAGCGCCGCCGCCTCCGAATGCATCGACCCCTCGGTGGTCTTCCCCTACCCGCTCAACGACAGCAGCTCTCCCAAGTCCTGCGACTCCCCGGACTCCACCTCCTTCTCCCCGTCCTCGGACTCTCTGTTCTCCTCTGCCGAGTCCTCCCCGCGGGCCAGTCCCGAGCCCCTGGCGCTCCACGAGGAGACCCCACCCACGACCAGCAGCGACTCTGGTAAGCTGGGACCCTCCAGGCGCGTCAGAGGGGTCGGCTGGCTGTCTTTCCTATTCTCATTGGCTGCCAATTCAAGGGGCCACTTCAGTTGCCCCCACTCCCCCCATGCCTTTTCCCCCTTACATTTGGGGAAAAAAAATGGCAGGTCTGGAAGGGTCTGGGAGCTCACCATCCCTGAAATACTGAGCTTTAGTGTTCTTCCCACTCCTTCCCCTAAGATCGCCCTAGTGGCCAGTGCTCTCCTTTCCCTTCCCTCCCCTTAGGAATGTTTTTTGGGGTTTTAAATCTTCTAGCTTATCTAGCAACTCAATCCTCTCCCTCTTACCCCTCTTAAGCATTTTAATTGCCCTGGAAGGGGGCGGGTCGGGTCGTCGTTGTGGAGTTCAGAGAGGATTGATCTCTCCAGGAGTGAATGAATTACCTCCCTCCTCCCTTCTGAGTTGTTGGATTTAATGGACTACAGATCAACAAAAATGAAGAGGGGTAGTGTACAGAGACCCGGCAGCCTCCCACCTGAGCGCCGGGAGCTAGTGAAAGTGCCTTAAAAGTGTATGGACTGAGCTGGGATCCTTGCACCTCTTTTGAACACTAAAAGCCAGTCCTTGCCAAAATTGGACTTCGTTTTTTCCTTCCCCCACCTTCTAGGACTTTTGGCAAAGCTGCAAGACTTTTTTTTTTTTCTTTTTGCACTACCAGTAAGATAGGGAGTTGCTAAAGTTATACCAAAGATTTGCAGCTATTATTTGCAACACCTGAAGGGTTCTTGGTAAAGATAAAGTCCCTTGCAAATAGGAGGTGCTTGGGAATGTGCTTTGTTTGGGTGTGTCCAGGGCCTCATTAAGTCTTAGGTAAGAATTGGCATCAATGCTTTATTCTGGTAAATTGTAATTTTCTTGTCTGTGCCATAAACCCAGCTGTCATTTTCCTCCCTGAGACTCTGTCTTCATGAGAAGAAAAGCAGAGATGATTGGCTACTTGTCTGGGAATAACTTTGTGCCAGGGTCCTTTTTTTTTTTTTTTTTCTTTTAGCCTCACCCGATGGCATGTGAGATTCTTAGTTCCCCAACCAGGGATCAAAACTTGCCCCCTGTGTTGGAAGCATGGAGCCTTAACCACTGGACTGACAAGGAAGTCCTCCGGGTCCTCTCTTACCTAATAATCCTTTGTATTGGCATAGTATTAGTTTCATCTGGTCATTGATTGCTTTAAGCAAACCGTTGTTAACTGGGTGATTTTTTTCTTTCTTTCTTAAAGAGGAAGAACAAGAGGATGAGGAAGAAATTGATGTTGTTTCTGTGGAAAAGAGGCAGCCCCCTGCCAAAAGGTCAGAATCGGGATCACCCTCTGCTGGCAGCCACAGCAAACCTCCTCACAGCCCGTTGGTCCTAAAGAGATGCCACGTGTCTACCCATCAGCACAATTACGCAGCGCCCCCCTCCACTAGGAAGGACTATCCCGCCGCCAAGAGGGCTAAGTTGGACAGTGGCAGGGTCCTGAAACAGATCAGCAACAACCGCAAATGTGCCAGCCCCAGGTCTTCCGACACGGAGGAGAATGACAAGAGGCGGACACACAACGTCTTGGAGCGCCAGAGGAGAAACGAGCTGAAACGCAGCTTTTTTGCTCTTCGTGACCAGATCCCAGAGTTGGAGAACAATGAAAAAGCCCCCAAGGTAGTTATCCTTAAAAAAGCCACAGCGTACATCCTGTCTGTCCAAGCAGAGGAGCAAAAGCTCATTTCAGAAAAAGACGTGTTGCGGAAGAGGCGAGAACAGTTGAAACTCAAACTTGAACAGATACGGAACTCTTGCGCCTAAATTGACCTATTGGAGGGAGGAACTGGACTCCCTCAGGAAATTCTCATTTGTTACTAAGGGAAAGTGAGGAAAAAGGTTCCTCTGTCAACTCCTTAATAGGAACGTCTTTCATATGCATGAACAACCTCACAACCTTGGCTGGATCTTTAAGACTGAAAGATTCAACCATACTATAAACTGCCTCAAATGAAACGTTGGGCATAAAAGAACATTTTTTTTATGCTTACCATTTTTTTTTTCCTTTAACAGATTTGTATTTAAGAATTGTTTTTAAAAACTCCTGAATTTCACCCAATTTTCCTTTGTAAATATAGCCATTAAATGTAAATAACTTTAATAAAATTTATAGTAGGTATACCTACTATATAGATATAATTTTTTTATTTAAGTACATTTTCCTTTTTAAAGTTGATTTTTTTCTATTGTTTTTAGAAAAAATAAAATACCTTCAAATATATAATTGAGCCAAATCTTAAGTTGTGTTCTGTTTCTTTCTTTTTTTCCCCTCATTCTCTTTTCATCGATTGCAAATTAACAGTATTTGGCCCTTAGGGGAATGAGCTTACAAGGATGGGAAAAGAAGTCATTTGAGAAAGGGTGAGGGCTTTTCTTTGTTCTGATGGGTCTGGGGACTTAAGGTCTTTAAGTTCTCAGGGTTATAAGATGCTTCCTGGAGATCTATGATAAGGGCCAGAGTTGATACTTCAAAGAATGAAAGGGCTGTAGGCTAGAGAGAGGGTTAGAGGTAGGTAAAAGGGATGCTAGAAGTTAAAGATAACAGTTAAGAATACAAAGGAGGGTGAGGACTGGGGATTCGGAAGAAGATGAAGGAAAAATTCTGTTTGGAGGTTCTATGCCATTCCTCAGCTCCATTGGAACCCAGGGGTTCTGCCCATTGAAACAGTCAATGGCAAAAGAGTAGGAACTGACTTTTGCTGCTAACCTGCAGTAGCAGGTGCTCTGGGAGGCAAGTTATTAACCCTATTTTACAAACAAGGGAATATAGAAACTCAGAGTGGTTATAGAACTTCGCAGCTACACAGTAAAAGGCTGAATCCAAGTCCCAAAGCACTCAACACTTGGCTATCATGCTTGAGCTCTTCCTGTGTCGGCAGTACTGAGATCAAGGATGCTTTGGGGTTGGGGCCTGATGGACTGACCCAAGGAGTAACCATATTTAGGTTTCAGGCATTTTTCTAAGCATTTTCCTTCTAGTAACTCCCCAGCAACCGTATGAAGGAGGTACCGTTGATTTCTCCATGATAGGGAAACTCATCCATGTGCCCAAGGTGCACTGATAATGAAGAACAGAACCATGATTCCAATGCAGGCTTAACCTATGCTAGACCACCTCTCAAACAAGCCAGTAGCAATAAACTGGCCAGTCTCAAGGACCTGAGGTTTCAGCACTCAGGCCTGATGGAACCCCAGTTATTCTTTTTTCCTTTTATTTTGTATTTGTATTTTGTTCCTTGCTTAATTTTTCCTTTCACAAAGAGAAACTCAAGGCTCATTCATGCCTATTGTTGTTCAGTCACTAAGTCGTGTCTGACTCTTTGTGACTCTATAAACTGCAGCAGGCCAGGCTTTCCTGTCCTTCACCATCTCCTGGAGTTTGCTCAAACTCATGTTCATTGAGCCAGTGATGCCATCCATTCACTCCTACCTTAGTCATTTGTTAAATGAGGCTCACCAGTTGCTCCTGCGAAGCAGCCAGTATGGAAATGCTACTGTCCAGATCATAAAACATACTTGCTGTTCGTCATGTGAGTCATTATTATTTTGGAAATGACAAAATCCCCTTCCTTCCAACCCCTTTCACACAGGGACATGCATGATACATGCTCATCACTAGAACATGAAAGGCATTTTTGAATGTAGATTTGGGGCTTCCCTGATGTCTCAGACGGTAAAGAATCTGCAATGAGAGAGACCCGGGTTCGATCCCTGAGTTCAATCCCTGAGTTGGGAAGATCCGCTGGAGGAGGGAATGGCAACCCACTCCAGTATTCTCGCCCGGAGAATTCCACGGACAGAGGAGCCTAGCGAGCCCCAATTAGTGACTAACATACACACACACACATTATTAATTATGAACCTTTGATAACCCCACAGTCCAAACCAGAAACTAGAACATTGATGACATAGGTGAATGGAAGTTACTATCACTGTTACAATTATCTCACTGTCTCAACCTCAGAGTAGATCTTCAGATCCCTGTACTTACTTGGGAATTTAAATCTACCCCAACCCATAAATCAATCAATAATTACCGTCTTTGGCTTTGACCACTAAAATAATTTATTCAAGTCCTTAATGTATTTTTTCTTGAGGATTTATTCTGGATCCTAAGTCCTACCCTAATAGCTTCAAGCTGTCGCACCCTACATCCTAAATTCAAAGGAAGATACTATCCACAGAGATGGAGTAGTTCAAAGCGTTACAGAAGCAGAGGCAAACTTACAGGATTCACTCTCTGCCCCTTTGTGGCTGGAGTACAGCCCTGGAGTGAGTCACTGGGGAACACCGAAGGTGTTAGTTTGAATCACTAAGTCTGGACAAGCCTGTGGAATAGGAGAGAGTGTTTCTCACTAGAAAAACAACTTCTTGTTCCAAATGATCGGGAAACACTTTCGGGATGCAGACCTTGGCTGTGGAGAAGAAAGGGAACCATTCCAAATACATATCAGCCTGCCCCCCCCCTTAAGCTTATGAAGCCAGGGAACATTCTGAAAACAGAATAGATGCCAACTTCTTTCCAGAAAATCAGGCTGACCTTGACCCCCTACACAAATTTGTCCTTCTAGCCAATCCAGGGCGTCCCCAGGGTTTATGCTGTTGTGTGATCTTATTTTGTAGATAACAATTGATCAAGAACTGGAGAAGGAGGGATGGAGCTTATGATTCTGTCAGGAATATAGAAGGAATAAGTTAATATTAACTATACCTTTAACCCAGGATGCTGTCCAGGAATTAATGCCTTCCCCAGGGGATTCCTGGAGTGGTTTTGCTTAGGGATGGAATGTATAAAGAGGAAGAAAGTGTTATTTTATGCTGCCATTTGGATAGAGATCCACATTATAAAAACAATCAATCAAACTTTTAAATGCAGTTTTCACAATCTCAGCCTCATAACTGGGTACTCACAGCTAGGATATGTAATTAGAGTTCTCTGCTGGTCTTTAAGACAAAGTTTGGTAAAGAGAACAAAATAATCATGTTAGGGTTTTTTTTTTTTTTTTGGTGTGGCTTGGTTGCAATAGCCCATGAGAATTTGTTAGTGTACATGTTGAGGGCCTCTGAAACATTTCTTCCTGACAATGCATAAACTTTAGGTGAGAAGAGGCTGAAAGATGTCCCCTGACACTATAAATGCATTTGTAGCTTTACAAAAGGATCCCCTTTTAAGATTATAAACCTTTTGTTGTTGTCCTTCGGTTGTTCAATCATGTCCAACTCTTTATGACCCCACAGACTGCAGAACACCAGGCTCCCCTGTCCTTTACTATCTCCTGGAGCTTGCTAAAACTTATGTCAACTGAGTTGGTGATGCCATCCAACCATCTCATTCTATGTTGCCCCCTTCTCCTTCTCCTCCTGCCTTCAATCTTTTCCAGCATTAGGGTCTTTTTCAATGAATCGTCTCTTCATATCAGGTGGCCAAAGTATTGGAGCTTCAGATTTAGCATCAGTCCTTCCAGTGAATATATATTACATGTCTGTTTCAACGAAGGAGGTAGACACAGCTAATAGAATGAGAACAGGGACCTGTTTTGGAAAAAAAAAAACAAACTAAAAATACTCTACCACCCACCACAAAAGCTGTAGCAATAATTTTTCTCTAGTCTAGATCCTTCCAGGGTGAAACTAGACTAATTCTATTTATTTATTTTTATTTTCATTACTCTAGAGATTAATTACAAATGTAGAAGAAATACCCAAGAATGCTCATTTTGCCAAACTGGTTTGAAGTGACTCAAAATGACTGTGAGTTGACTTCTCATTTTGTTTTAAATCTTATTTCTTTCAATATTAGTCTATGTTAAGTTCTTTAGGAAGACACAGTGGAGGGGAAGTGTTAATGGTGTGTAGATCTTCTGAGGCTAAAGAAATGTGCTTTGTTTTTACACAATGCCTGGGAGCAGCTCAACCACAATCCCCAACACTTTCTTCCTTTGTCACCCCATCAGCCCATCGAGGGAGGGATAAAACAGGCCAGTGCAGTCAGGGGTCTCTCTGGACTAGGGAATTGGAGAACTCAAGGAGAGAGGATTAACCTTCTTTACACACCTCCTATCTCCTTCCATCTCACGGGCCCCTCCCAGCAGCCCACCTAGAGAGTAATTTTTTAATGCGATGACACTGAAATTTAGACAAGTTCTCCCAAAGTCACATAAGCAGCTAACAATAAAAACAAAACCACAACAACAGTAGTCAGTCTACACTGTGAATTTTATATACAATTTTCTTAGTTCACCACCCCTCAAGCAACGCTTTAGAAGATAAATTCAATTGCTAATCCCTAATTTACATATAAAGAGATTGAAAACTTCTAGAGATTAAGTAATTTGCCTGCATTCACAGAGCTGGCAAAATGGTGAGAGCAAGATGAATTGTTGTTTGTCCATAAATATTTACTGAGCACCTACTAGGTGCCCATAGTGTGCTGGGGGTGTGAAGAGATGCTGAGATAAATGAGATAGATAAGGTCCTAGCCCTGAGTCACCTATGGACTAGTGGAGAACAAAGGAACCGAAGACAATTAGACTCTAAGTTATTTCACCAACACTTTCAGAGTGTGCTATGTGACAGGAAGGGGTTAAAGCTCTGGGAGCTGTTGAAGACCACCCCCACCCCCCCTAGGGTAAATGGAATCTGGGAAAGAACCCAGGAAATGCTGGAAGGGGAACCAAGGAGAAGACACTATTATTACTTAGGAGGGAGAAGGCTCTAGGAGGAGGCCCTTCCAACAGAAGTATCAGAGACAGCAAGAGGGGAAGCAGGATGTGCGGAGAATGGTTCCATGGGATTTAGCAACATGGAGGCATCTTCTTGACCACCCCTCCTCCCCAGTGGGACAGCAGCCTCATCCACCCAAGATCCTTCCTCTTCTTCATTCCTTTCATTCAGTCCATCACTTAAAACAGCAGCCTAATCATTCTTCCAGCATCCTCAGTTCAGTTCAGTTCACTCAGTTGAGTCCAGATCTTTGAGTCTGCACATGGACTGCAGCACACCAGGCTTCCCTGTCCATCACCAACACCCAGAGCTTGCTCAAACTCATGTCCATCAAGTTGGTGATGCCCGCCCAACCATCTTATCCTCTGTTGTCCCCTTCTCCTCCTGCCTTCCAATCTTTCCAGCATCCTGGCCTCCCATAATACCTTCTCCAAGAGTTCTCCAAGTGTGATTCCTAGACCATCATTACTAACACAGCCTGTGACTTTGTCACAAATTCGAACACATTGTCCCCTGAATTAGAATTTCAGGAAGTGGCTCCCAAGCTTGGGTTTTAATAAGCTGCTGCAGGGCTTGAAAAAGTTGAGACCAACTCACTGTTTTCTCCATCACTGCCACTCCCAGGATCTCTCTAAATCACAAATGTAATTATGCCCCTCCCTTGCCTTCCACATATGAAGTCCAAGGTCCTCCACACACTGGCTTCCGCTGACTCAAAGATCTCATCACTCTGGTTTTCTAATATTCTGTGAGCTTTTTCAGATATTTTGTCCCCTCTGCTTAAAAACTTCTGACCCACATTCTGTCTGTCCATCAACACAACACCCACAAGCCCGGCACACTCTTACTCATCTTTCACGTCTCACCTCCTAATAGTCTAAGGCCATGAGACAAGGATCCCTAGGAGACCAGGATTGTCTGCCTAAACACTCTCCACTCTTTCTAAAATCACTTGTCCTGCCTTGAGGAATGGAATCACATCAGTCCTATTCAGCAGTGAATCTCCATCAGTGACAACATAAATGCCTGACATTGAACAATGACTCAACAACTCCTTGGTAAATGGCTGAATGCAGTGCCGTTTTCCTGGTGGTGTGGGCTTTGACAGTGAGTAGAAAGCAAAGTACAAAGTACAACAACTTTTCAAGAAGCTAGCTCTGAAGATAACGAAAGAGATGGATTTATCAAAAGAAGACCAAGATTTGCATTTGGTTGATTTGCATTTGGTTGATTTTCCGTCTTAAAGGAGATCTGTCCTGAGTGTTCATTGGAAGGACTGATGTTGAAGCTGAAACTCCAATACTTTGGCCACCTGATGTGAAGAGCTGACTCATCTGAAAAGACCCTGATACTGGGAAAGGTTGAGGGCAGGAGGAGAAGGGGAGGACAGAGGATGAGATGGTCGGATAGCATCACCGACTCAATGGACATGGATTTGGGTGGACTCCAGGAGTTGGTGGTGGACAGGGAGGCCTGGTGTGCTGCGGTTCATGGGGTCACAAAGAGTCGGACATGACTGAGCAACTGAACTGAACTGATTTGCTTGATTGGATCTCAATTTTATCTTATTAAAGATAAGTGAAGTCGCTCAGTTGTGTCTGACTCTTTGTGACCCCATGGACTGTAGCCTACCAGGCTCCTCCATCCATGGGATTTTCCAGCAAGGGTACTGGAGTGGGGTTCCATTTCCTTCTCCAGGGGATCTTCCCAACCCAGGGATCGAACCTGGGTCTCCTGCATTGTAGGCAGACGCTTTACCGTCTGAGCCACCAAACTTTCTTATTAAAGATAAAGAGACTATTAGTTTGTAGGCCGATGGGATGAAGTTGAGAAGGGGAGAAGTGAAGATACAGGAGAAAAGGGGTAACGTATCTAAATGTTAAGTATCTCGAGGGCAGCTTTCATCTTTGTCTGCCCGGTGCCAAGCATGTTGCCTGAAACTCTAAAGGGGAAAATAAGGATTAGGTGGACTAGGTGAGAGGGGCATGCCTTCTTGAACATAGTCACTCCTTCAGAGTGACTCTTCCCAGTCACAACATCAAAGACCAGGCCAAGTCTCTTCTTCTAGGCTCACAGGATATGTTCATCTATATAGAAATAACCTGTTTAATTCTCTTTTTCCCTTGCTAGACTCTAAACTCCTTGTGGACATATATTATGACTTTTTCCATCACTGTACCCCATAGAGCAGACATAGTATCTAGCGTATAAGATTGTGCTGATTGAATGAATGAGTGTATTGACAAATGAAGAAATGAATGAACTTATTTGTCATATACTTTCAGTTTCTACACACTAGAGTTGCCCATCTTTTTTTACCCTGTTCAATCCAATGCTCTGTGCTCAGTTCATGCCAAAGCTATTCCCCATTGTGATGTCTACCTAATTCATTCCAAAGAGCAGAAGCCTCAGCAACAGCTTCTCTGAGTCTCAGTCAGAATCTGTAGATTGTAAGCAACAGAAACTCAACTTTAGCTGGTAGACATGGGCAGTGGGGGGAATGTATATAATTAGCTTTTGTAACTGAAAAAGCCCAAGGCTAACTGAATCTAGGGGCTCAAAAAGACAGTGGTATTGGGATTCTTTCCACACTTCCATCTCAGTCAGGATCTGCCCTCCTGGGTCAAATGGCCACAAGCAACTATAAGCTAACATAGGCTCATTAAGAAAGCATGTCCCTCTTTCCCTGATTGTTCTTCTGGGGTCACTTGCCCACTCTGAGGTTTGGCTTCCAATTCTCCTCCTTGGGTACAGTTGGAGCCACGAGTGTGACTGACAGTTCCCCATCCAGCAAGGGAAATGCAATTAATTCCTGAAATGCAAAGTTGGTCACACAAAAAGAAGAGCCATTCCCAAGACTGACTCACTGGGTAACAGTGATGCTAAGCTCCTCAGAGTTGCTTGGAAGAGGCCAGATGTTTTAAAAGCCTGACTCAATCTCAAAATCACCTGAAGATCTTTTTATAAAAGATCCACTTCAAAGCTACTAAACCAATGTCCAGAGTGTGGGGACAGGAATCTCGTTTTTTCTTTTCTTTTTTTTTTTAAAAAAGTGATGGGGATGAAGAAATGAGTTTGAGAACTAACAGTCATCATCAACATAGGCATCTGGCGGCAGGAGTCACACAGACTTTAGTTTCAGTCCGGTTGTGTCACCAGCTGGCCGTGTGATCCAGGGCAGAGGACATCACTACTCTGAGTCTGACTTTCCCAATTTGAGGGAGAAGAAAGTAGAGGGGAGGCTGGGGGTGTGTAGGAACCATATCTCTCTGCTAGGACTGTGGAGAAAATTAAATGGGATTGTATATGAGAAATGGCCCAGCAGGGCTGAGTAAATGAGCAGTCCCTCTCCCACTTCTCCCTCTCTCCCCCTCCATGTCTAACACATCAGCGAGTCCTTCAGATGCTCCCTCCTTACCTCCTCTCGGCTCTGTTCCCCGTCTCACTGACGGCAGCCGCTGCTATCTCTCTGTCCACCACCACTCTGAGCCTAAGTCTCCATGGTAGCATCTCCCTGACTCTAACATGGTCTCCTCAAAGCAACAGGAGTGGTCTTCTTCAAAAGGTGACTGATCTGGGACTTTCCTGGCCATCCAGTGGTTAAAAGATTTGTCTTGCAGTGCAAGGGAAGTGGGTTCCCTCCCTGGTCAGCGAGCTAAGATTCCACCTGCCGCAGAGCAACCAAGCCAACGTGCCACAGCTACGGAGCTGGAGCGTCACAACTAGAGCGCCCGTGCGCCATAAGGAAAGATCCCGCAACTAAGACCCAACACAGCCAAATTATTAATTTAAAAGAGATGACTGACCAGGTCCCTCCCTGATAGACGAGAACTTAGGAGCCTTCCTTACTCTGGCTATAAAAATATAAATATCTTTGTACCTCTTCCTAACCTGCCCCAGCTTACCTGTCCAGCCTGCTGCCGTATCACTCCTTACAACTTTACTGAGGCAATTTGCATTTTTCTTTCTCTGAACTGCCAGGCACATTCCCTCCTCTGGATATCAGTTCCTCGACCTGCCTGGTGTTCATCACACACTTCCATGTCTCATTTTGAATGTCACCTCTTCAGGGAAGCCCCTCTGATTGCTGCTTCCTCAGTTCTCTTTTCTACACCTTTGCAACTAATAAGAGCTAAGCACCATGACACCCTTCTCATTCAGCAGGTTGTTTGCCTGTCTTATGTCACAACATCCTCGTGAGACGAAAACCCTTACTTCCTCATCACACACTTCAGGGTCCTGAGTTTCAGAGTCATCGGGTGACCTTCTCAGGGTCATAGAGCTAGGCAGTGTCAAAGGAGCGATTCAGCCTAGGTCCCCTGATACCACATCACTAGGTTTCTCCACTTCCTTCTGTTTCCCACCTAAGAAACTCCCCTGAAATTGCCCAGGTGCTCCTCTGGCCTCCTCCATGGAGTTGGAGCTGCTTGCTGATGTGTCTTGGTATCTCCAGTGCTAAGCACTGACTGGGCACAAAGAAGGTACTCAGCTAATATTGCAAAACAAATGGAACCAATGAGCTTCATGGCCAGAAAAAGGCAATAGGTTGATGCTTAAAGGAATTTGTTCCTGCCATGCTCCTTGAGGGACATGTGACATAGAGCTGGAGGTAATGTAATCTTAGCCTTGGCTTTCTAGAAGAACCCACCAGAGAAGACATAATCTTCTCAAGAGCCTTCTACTCATTTTTGGCTGACTTGATTCAAGATCTCATATCTTTCAAAATAAAGGCTTTGTTTCCTTGCCTTATCTGAATCCAGGATAATCTTCTGAACTAGGGACATCTGGAGAAAGCAATGGCACCCCACTCCAGTACTCTTGCCTAGAAGATCCCATGGAAGGAGGACCCTGGTAGGCTGCAGTCCATGAGGTCGTTAAGAGTTGGACACGACTGAATGACTTCACTTTTACTTTTCACTTTCATGCATTGGAGATGGAAATGGCAACCCACTCCAGTGTTCTTGCCTGGAGAATCCCAAGGACGGGGGAGCCTGGTGGGCTGCCGTCTGTGGAGTCACACACAACTGATGCGACTTAGCAGCAGCAGGGACATCTTACCACTGGGATGGATCTTCCAAACTGGCTCAGTGCCAAGGCCATGCCAGGTCTGATCCCCACACCCAGACCGCCCCAGTCAACAAATACTTATTGTATTACCCCTACATACAAAGTAGGCACCAGTGTGGAAGAAATAGTTTAAACAATCTAGTGAAGATGCGTGATATTAAATAAATATTTACGCAAGTAATTAAATTCAAAGACCCAATGTAGTAGGGTGAGGAAGAACAGAGTGTTATGGGGGTGCCTGACAGCCTAGAGGTCCAGGGAAGGTATTCAGCTAAAATGTGGAAGATGGGTATGAGTTAGTCAAGTCAGATATTTCCAAGACTGTGCTATGGAATAGAGGAAGAGCCTAGAGGAACCACAAGAATGGAAGGAATGGGCAACACAAGGAGAAGAACATCCCTGGGTGGGGCTTAAGGTGTGGGCTCCAAGCCGGATCACCCAGGGGCCGCGTGAAGGGGCTTGGACTTTGTTTAAGGACAGACTCTGCACTGGGAGAGGTCACATCATTCCCACTACATTTCTCTGGATCCTCTGGTCATACTGGCATCATCCCTGGGGCCTTGGGTTATGGTCAAGTTGAAAGTCATGATGCTGAGTATCAGGACATGGGATTTTCCACATGGCTGTTGTCAGAACGAGTTGTATTCTGTACCTTTGTCTGTAATGAGGATCAGTAAGCCCAGACCAGGTAATCATAAATATGATATTCTTTCCAACTGGCACATAGCAATAAAAATCCTAATAATAATAATAGCAACATTAACATATATCAAGTGTTTTCTAAGGGGCTAGTACTGTGCAAAGCCATTCACATGCATTTTCTCCATTAATATACACAATAAGCACACAAATAAAAGATTGTGATTATGTCCATTTTACAGATGAGAAGAAAGATGCAAAGAAAACTTAAGAGGATGGAACAAGGTCTTTTAATGAAGAAGAAGACATAGGTTTCAAGTCCAGGTCTGCTCCATTCCCCAGGCTGACTTTCTTACCAGCCACATCATACAGCTGTCATCCTTTAGAAAGTCCTGTAGCCTCAAGCACCAAGATGATTTGTGCCAGTCTAACTACAAGAGCTTCCCAGGTGGCGCAGTGGTAAAGAATCCACTTGCCAATGCAGGAGCTGCAGGAGATGGGCTCGATCCCTGGGTCAGCAAGATCCCCCTGGAGTAGGCAGCCCACTCCAGTATTCTTGCCTGGAAAATCCCATGGACAGAGGAGCCCTATGGGCTACAGTCTGTGGGGTCGAAAAGAGTTGGACACGACTGAGCACGAGCGCAACCATTTTTAAGGCCATTTCAGGTTCTTTGAATTTTTGACGCAGTACCCCATGTGATGCTGGAAGGTCCTAGATGGAGCACTATAGAAGCATCCCATGAGGCCTGGCAGCCAAGGCAGGTAACCCCACAGTGTGAAGAATCTGGAGTCCTAACCGTCACCAGATTAATCCAGGCCAGACAGGCATCCTTGGGGCATTTTTTCCAGGAGACTGGCATGCCCTTCTCCTTTTCTTAACAAACTAAGCTGTCATTTCTCTCACCTCACAAATCTCCCTCCCAGGCACTGAGACCAGCTGCCTTTTCCACAATAAATTTGGAAACTTATCATGGAATGCCTCCCAGGCTGGCCTGGGGGATTTTGCCAGCAGGGCACTCACTGTTAATGGGCTCATCAGAAAGGAAGTCAGTACTGTGAGCTGGGGGTGGACCGATTAGACATAATGAAATAGGAGATCAGAGCAGTGGAAGCGGCCAGGGGGTGTAGAAACATTCTGCATGAGAAGCCCCTAATATCTGGTGAACGGACCATCTTTTGCAGAGGAGAAGGTTGTGGTGAGGCAGCAGAAGGGGTGTCTAGAGTATTCAGACTTCCAGGAGCAACCTGGGAGAGTGACTCTCGAGTTTCCTACACCCACTTTCAGGATCCCTTGGGATGCTGGGGCTGCAGGCATCCTCTGTCTTCTTCTGGTAAAGTACTCCCGTCCCTTTTTGGAATTTCCTCTTACCCAGTGTAGGTGGTCTGGGCAGGTTCAAGGGAGTGCCCTGGCCTCTTCCAGCCATGGACATGCCCAGGGGAAACTAGGCAGATTTTTTTTTTTTCCCCCAGTACTTTGAGTCTTGCCTGGAGTGAACCAAGAAGAGAGAGAGGTCTGAGTGCATTTTTTCTGGTCACTCACTGTCCCCAGGGAGACGGAGTTGTCTGGCTCTGTAGGTGCTTGGCATTGCTTCCCAGGTCTCCGTCAGTTCTGGGAACTCTCCAACATCCTACTAGAAAATTATATTTAGGACTCAATGACTCCGTAGGAATTTCTATTTCTTATACCTAACAAGCCCAGAATGACATGAAGCTTGCTTCAAGTTTGCCCCTACAATAGGATGCTGCCTTGTTCTGGGGACAACAATAACATTCAAAAAAAAAAAAAAAAGGCAAGAAGAGATAGAGGACTAAAAGCCATAACAAGGTTTAAGTACAATCAAATCCTGAGCCCTAATATCCTTTGAGTCGCATCTCATTGGCTGCATATTTTGTTCTCTGGTTATCTACACTTAGGGATAGTTTGCACCGCAGCCCAGGCTCACAGATACAATGACAGCAGGCCGCCTGGATGCTGTAGTGTCTCCACTCCGACTGTCCAGGAGTTCTTCCTCCATGCAAACCCAAATAAACTCTGAACAGCTTAAATGCAATCCTTTTTCTCATGTCCCATTTAAGAAATAATTGTTTTGTGACAGGTATTGCACTAAGGATTTTACATATATCATTTAATCATCTCAACAATTCAATGAATTATGTACTGTGATTAGCTCCATTGCGTGAAAGAAAAAAACCGGCCCTCTGAGATTGGGGAGAGGGATAATAAATGAATTGCCAAGGTCACAATGTGAATAGGTGGTAGACCTTAGATGTCAACTCAGTTTAGTCCAATTCTGGAGGCTTTGCTCTGAAGCCCTAAGCTGAATTGCCTGGGAATTTACCAGAGATGGTTCATTCAAGTGGTTCTCAGTCACGAAACCCCCTTGAGGTAGGAAACCTGATTACCAGAACTTCCAGGGAAATTGTTGTTTGAAAAGGATATGATATCACAATTTCATATTTGAAAAGTAGAAAATCAAAGCAATCCTATAGTTTTGCTTGTTTTTTATTTTACTTAATTATTTATCTGGCAGATCCACATGGCAAATGGGATCTTAGTTCCCAGACCAGGGACTGAACCCATGCTCCATGCAGTGGCATCTTAAACCACTAGACTGCAAGGGAAATCCTAGATATTTATTTAGTTTTATTTGTTTGGCTGCTCCAGGTCTCAGTTGCAGCATGCAGGAACCTCAGTTGAGGCATGCAAACTCACAGTTGCAGCATGAGGGATCGAACCCGGGCCCCTAGCATTGGGAGCACAGAGTTTCAACTGTTGGATCACCAGAGAAGTCCCTTCCCCCAGTTTTTTTCTGGTTTGACTGACTTTTAATACAAACCAGGGCACCACTGAGAGTGAAAGGGGCTGCTGTGAACAATCAAGTCTGGGTTCCCCCAGGAGTACCTCGATTTGTGAGGTATATACCTCACCATTTCACAGGTGAGGAAACCGAGCCTCAGGTAGAGGAGGATCTCACAGCAAATAAGTGATAGGGTCAGAGCTGAACCCTGAAAGGAGTAGAGGAGGCCCCCTACATTCCCCTAGATGACTTTTCTGAGAGCCTCTGCTCATCTTTTAAAACTCACTTATAGCAGAGAGAGGCTTCCCTGATAACGCAGTTGGTAAAGGATCCCTCTGCAATGCAGGAGACCCTGGTTCGATTCCTGGGTCAGGAAGTTCCCCTGGAGAAGGGAATGGCTACCCACCCCAGTATTCTGGCCTGGAGAATTCCATGGACTGTATAGAACATGGGGTCACAAAGAGTCGGACACGGCTGAGCAACTTTCACACACACACTTTCACTATAGCAGAAAGTCCTTCCTGATTCAACACAGTTGATTTTTTTAATAGCTTACCTTGTCCTGCTCTTCATTAATTTTCTCTTGATTATGAGCTATTTGTGCTTTCCCCGGGGGTGGTGGGAGGGGACGTGTATAGGCATGCTTGGTACGGTTCCATGTTAACTGAAACTGGGCCTCAGTTACCACAGAATCTGCAAGGTGAGGACACAGTTCTGATTTCGGTTGATACAGTACCTTGCAAAGTGAGGGGTGTCAGCATTCAGTTTTTCTCTTATAGCAATAAATCAGATTTTTGGGGCTGCCATGGCAAATCACCCCAAACTGGACGGCTGACAGAACAGAAATGTACTCTCACAGGTGTCAGCGAGGCCATGCTCCCTCTGAAGTCTCCCGTTGTTTAGTCGCTCAGTCGTGTCCGACTCTTTGTGACCGCATGGACTGTAGCCCACCAGGCTCCTCTGTCCATGGGATTCTCCAGGCCAGAATACTGGAGTGGGTCACTATTTCCTTCTCCAGGGGGCCTTCCCGACCCAGGGATGGAACCTGAGTTTTCTGCATTGCAGTCGGGTTCTTTACTGCTGAGCACCAGGGAGGCCCCTGAAGGCTCTAGTGGAGACCATTTTCTGACCTCTTCCTAGCTTCTGGTGGATTCCAGCAATCCTTGCCATGCCTTGGCTCGTAGCGGCATCATGCCAGTCTCTGCCTCTGTCATCACACGGCCTCTCCCCTGTACTTGTACTTATCTGTCCATCTCCCCTCTCCTTATTATAAGGGCACCAGTCATTAGATTGGGGCCAGCTCTAACCCAGTATGAGCTCATCTTAACTAACTACATCTGCAGAGATGCTATTTCCAAACATGCTGAGATTCCTGGTAGACATGAACTCTGGGACGGGGGAGAGGATAAACGTGATTTAGCTCGGTGCAGGTGGGTCAGCCTTGTGGCATCGATCAACTCCAGTCTCAGTGCCCAAACTGGGGAGCATGCCATAGGCCCTCCAGGAGCCTGGTTGGACCCATTGATGGTGCAGAGCTGAGGGAGGGCAGCCAGGAACCCGGTTCACTGGAGGCCAGTTTTCTCTCTACTCCAGCCCTGTGCACAGCAAACCACTCCCAAGCCCCCTTCCTTCCTTTTTCAATTTGGCTTTCTCTTTCTGCCTCCTACCCTCCCTTGCTTCCTTGATGCTTTCCTTCCTCCTCTTGGCTCCCCATGAGTGGCTGAACCCACAGCAGAATGTGTGTGTGGGTGTGTGCGCATGCGCTGGTGAGAGGCGAGAACTCCCTCTCTGTTTGGTGCCTCTGTCCTCGGCACTTCGAGTTCCCTCACCCACCCAAGCATTTCTTTACTCTGTGCTCTGAGGGAAAAGGCCATTCCTGCCCCTGCAGAAAGTCCAACTGAATTCTCACCCCTTAGTCAAATCGCCTCTCTCAGCCACATATGCTTCTGAAATTTTTTTTCTTAGAGAAAATGAAAAGTTTCCAAATGAAAAGTTTCCTCATGGTGAGTGCTGCCTGCGTATTCCTCTTTCTCTGGTTTCTGGACACCAGTTCATTTTTCTGATTAAAAATGAACAACATAAAAAAAAGAATAACATGTTGTCACTCCATGAATTTTTACTCTGTGCCAAACTATGACACACGTCACACTCATTACATACTCTGTTTTTTTCCTATGTTGATTTTTTTCTTTATTTTTTTATAGAGATACAGTTGATGTACAATTGCTTTTTATTTTTTTTGTCCACACCGTGTGGTTTGTAGGATCTTAGTTCCCCAATCAGAGGTTGAACCTGGGGCCTTAACAATGAAAGTGAAGAGTCCTAATCACTGGACTACCAAAGAATTCCCTGATATATTGATACAATATTATATGTTTCAGATGTATAATACAGCATAGTGATTCACAATGTTTAAAGGTGATAGTCCACTTGTAATTATTGTAAAATATTGTCTATATTCTCTATATTGTACAATATATCCTTGAAGCTTATTTATTTATTTATTTTATTAAATTATAGTTAATGTATAATATTACATTATATAAGTTTCGGGTGAGCATTATAGTGATTCACAATTTTTAAAAGTTATCCTTCATTCATAGTCATTATAAAATATTTGTTATATTCCTCGGGTTGTACAGTAAGTCTTTGTAGCTGATTTTATACATAAGAGCACGTACCTCTTCTTCTCCCACCCCAAGCATCATTTATTCTTGACATGATTGTCAGCAGACAGATGAGATGAGGTCTTAAGCAACTGTGTAGTTCACCCCGGGTCAGGCAGCCAGCTCAAGGTAGGGTCAGAATTTGAACCTACATCCATCAGATTCCCCAGCACTTTCTCTTCCCCACCCTGGGGTTATGAAAGGAATTCTTGGAAATTGTCTTCCTTCACATTACTTACCAGTAAAGCTTCTGGAAAACATATGAGACAGTTGAATGTGATCTGTTGCTTTCTTTAAAGGGTTGGACAGACTCTTTCCATTTCCCATCTCTTCTGTAATTATTGTGGGGTGGAGTTGCTGTAAAATGCTGTTAAAAGGGAAGCCTGCAGACAAAGTGACAGCCTGCAGATCTTTATTAAAGGTTCTCTTAGAATCCATTTTTCTCAGAGCAGCGACTTTGGGCTTCTGGCTGCAATAACTTAAACCCTAAAATGCAAACTTCTCACACTTTCAAAAAGCTTATTGGCAGTTTTCCACTGAACTTGATTCAGCATGTTCTGCAAGCTGGGGACACCCAGCCAGTGTCTCCTCAAATCAGTCAACTGACAGCCTCACATACCCAACACCTCCACCTTGGCAAATTTTTTGCAGTTTCACAAGCAAATCAGTTCACTCTTGTTTCTTTGTACCTGTTGGTCCCTCTGCTGAACACTTCCCACTGAATACAACTTGCTGGGGAGTTTGCCCTTCAAGGCACCAGAGCACCAAGGAAGACATTTCCCCACTGTACTTAACCTTAACCCTGGTATAGGAAATGGCAACCCACTCCAGTATCCTTGTCTGGAAAACCCCATGGACAGAGAAGCCTGGTGGTTATAGTGGGTTATACCAGAGGATCGCAAAAAGTCGGACACGGATTAGCGAATGAGCACACACACAGTGCACCTTAAGGAATTCTTTACTACTGAGCCACCAGGGAAGCCACAACTGATTGCAATTTTCTCTTCTATGTTGTGAGCTCCTGGAAATGGGAACTGGATTTGCTCATCTTTGCATCCCTGTCCTGGGGTAAAAGTCAACTATTGCATTCTTCATTCTTGCCAGAAGGAACTGATTTAGATTTGAAATCTAAATCCTTTCCAATCCTTTAAGATCAAAAAAGAGGTAATAGGATTATGTGTGTGTATATGCTCAGTAAAGTCCAACTCTTTATGATCCCATGGACTGTAGCTTGCCAGGGATTTTCCTTGCAAGAACACTGGAATGAGTTGCTATTTCCTACTCCAGAATAGGATTGACTGGATGGCAAAGAATGTGTTGTTGTTCAGTCACTAAGTCATGTTCGACTCTTTGTAACCCCATGGACTGCAGCACGCCAGGCTCCTCTGTTCTCCACTGTCTCCTGGAGTTTGCTCCAGTTCATGTCCATTGAGTTAATGATACTATCTAACCATCTCATCTTCCGGAAGAAGAAATGGTAACCCACTCCAATATTCTTGCCTAGAGAATCCCATGAACAGTAGGAAAAGGCAAACAACAACTAGAAGGCTAAGTAAGCCTGAGACACTGCCCAAAATGAGAAAGTGAAAGTCAAAGTTGCTCAGTCGTGTTGGACTATTTGCAACCCCATGGACTGTATGGTCCATGGAATTCTCCAGGCCAGAATACTGGAGTGGGTAGCCTTTCCCTTCTCCAGGGGATCTTCCCAACCCAGGGATCGAACCACATTGCAGGAGGATTCAACAAACAGAGGACCCTGTCATTTGATCTGTTGAGATCAGGAGATGTGAACTCTACTCTGGCTGACTCTTGGTACCCCAGAGACTGTCTTCTTTGAGCTTGTGGCCCTTTTCAGTCTGTAGAGTCCTTGTGGATAAAGATTGTGTCCTTCTTGTTGCTCCCCATTGTATCTTCAGAACCTGCTTAGTGCCTGGTAGATAGAAGACTATAAAAACTGTACTAACTGCCCTGGTTGTCTAGTGGATAAGACTCCATGCCCCCAGTCCAGGGAGCCCAGGGTTCGATCCCTAATCAGAGAACTAGAACCCCATGCATGCTGCAACTAAGAGTCGCATGCCACAGCTAAGAAGCCTGCATGCCACAGTAAAGATCCTGAGAGCTGCAACCAAGACCCAGCACAGCCTAAATAAATAAGTAAATTTTTTTAAAATAAATAAACTTAAAAACTATGGGTTGAATGAATAAATAAAGGAGTAATTGTTAAATATGTTCTCATGAGAAAAGTATAGCATATCTTCCCAGTTATTTACCTATTTGTACAGTCTCCTGCAGCTCTAATATTTCCATGTAAAATGCTTTTGTGGGAGGCAATTGGGTTGGAAAGGATGACCTGAAGTTGTCTGAGAAGAACATTTTACAGAAGCTGGAAGAATAATAACATAAAACTGGGGGACACTGAAGATTGTCAAGGAGAAGATTCTATGTCCAGCCTCATCCCAAGCTCCACGAGGTACTTAAACTCCATTTTCTTGACTGTCAGATTCTGGGGTTGATGCAGTGACCTCACCAGATCTCATGTATTCCAGCTCATTACTCAGAATATTGGTTCTGCTTGGGACAAGATGCCAACGAGAGTATCATAAGCTAATGACAGGGAGGCAGGCAAGCAGGAAGTCAACAGAAATTAAACTTTTCTTGGTACACAGCAGCCAAGGCTAGAGCACACAGAAAAGATAAAGGCAGAAGCTGCTAGGAGCTGAGTACTGAGGAGGGCATGGAGACACAGAACTTCAGAAAGCAGTAAGGGTCCCATCTTTGTAAAGAATATCCTGATTGGATGGAGCAAAAACCAGGCCAATGGGAAAAAAGAAAAAAAGGGGTGGAAAGATTAGTAGAAAGATCAGTAGAAAGATTAGATGATGTGTTAAGTTCTTTCCAGCCCAGAGATTCTTGATAGAATGACAAGCGCCTCCAATAGCATGTACCCAGTAGCTTGCCAATTCCTTTGCATCAACAAAGAGAGTCATCATCTTCTAATATATCAAAGAGCCTACACGGGGTCAAAGGAGGGGAAAGGAAAAGAGAGAGAGAACAAGCAAACTTAGAGAGTGTTTACAATCACCAGGCCAGATGTGTTCATGTATATTGTTGTTTAGTTTCCAAGTTATGTTCAACTCTCTTGCGACCCCATGGACTGTAGCCTGCCAGGCTCCTCTGTCCATGGGATTTTTCAGGCAAGAAAACTGGAGTGGGTTGCCATTCCCTCCTCCAGGGAATCTTCCTGACCTGGGATCAAACCCATATCTCCTGTATCTCCTGCATTGGCAGGTGGATTCTTTACCATTGAGCCACCAGGGAAGCATTCATATGTGTGAAAGAATATTAAACTATATCCCCCAGGGAGGTACATCCTCTTATAGGTGCCTTCTTGTACATGAGGAAGCTTAGGTGGGTTGAATTGTCCGCACAAGGTCACCCAATCAGTGGATGGTAGAATTGGGATTTGCTGGCAATCCCATTGTGGAAAGCAGCCTCTAAACGGCCCCCAGTTCCTCACCTCCTGGTATTCTCATCCGTGTGTACCTTCTCTCCCCAGGCGTGGGCTGGACCTAGTAACCCACTATAACAGACATACTATGGTAAAGGTGATGGGATGTCACTTCTGAGGTTAGATCATGGACTGTGGCTCCATCTTATGTTCTTTGTTGTTCTTCCTCAGATGACTCACTCTGTGGAGACCCAGCTGCCATACCATTAGGCTGCACTATGGAGGCACTTACTTGGTAAGGAGCTAATATCTCCAGTCACCAAGAAGGACCTAAGGTCTTTTGAAAGCCGCAAGAGCAACCATGGAAGGGAATTCATTCCTAGTCTAGCCTTGAAGTGACTGAAACCCTGACTAGTCCCTTGAGAGCAGCCTCAAGAGAAACCTTGAACAAGAGTCACCAACTAACTGAGCCTGGATTCCTGCCCCAGCAAAACTGTGAGTTAGTAAACATCTGTTGCTTTCACTCATTGATTTTGGGGGTCATCTGTTACACAGCAGTAGATGGCTAATACACCTATTTAAAAAAAAAAAATTACTCCATAGGAATAGTCATTAATTCTGTTCACCAAATAGTTCACCAGTTCTTCCTCCTTCTGGGAAGATTACAGGATTACTTTTCCTATCCTTTGAGTCGGGTGTGGCCAAATGATCTGCTTTGACCAACAAATTGTGAGTGGAAGTGACACATGCCATCTCTGGACAAACCTTTTATGAAACAATATATGCAAGTCACTAGTTTGCTTTTTTCCTGTGCAGTAATCCTAGAAATACATGATAGGACCTCCCCATCTGGTCTCCTGGCTGACACAGAGCAGAACCACCCAGTATCCCAGGATTAAGTCCTTTGAGTAAGGAAAAACCCTTGTTGTGGCAGACCTCTGAGATTTTGGAGTTATTTGTCACTGTGGCATTACCTAACCTACTTTGACTGGACACTTTATCACCTTGAGAATTATAACTTAATTCAACCTTCAGTTCATCAGCAAACCATATTATTGCTTTGCTTACCTGAATTGTTAACAATATTTTCATCTAAATAAAAATTTACCTGTGGTCACATGCTATCACAAAGTAGGCATGTCAGTAAGGATTGATATAGTCACTATATTCACCTTTATCAGAATCCATATGAAAATTCTCTTATCTGTCTCAGGGCCAAGATACTGCTTCTTTTTGGAGACAGAGATTACAATCAATTTTTCATGTGTTTATTTTATTTTAAACTCTGAAGGCATTAGGGAAAAAATAATAGATGCTATTTCCTGCTTTGCCTTGATTGCTGGGAAGCTCTGAGTGGAATCAGTGTCCATCTGTAGCAAGCATATGATACTTTAAAGCATTTATTTTCAGTTCTAACCTTGTTCTTAGCTTTATTTTTCTTATCATTGTTTTCCTTACCCTGATTTCTCTACTTAGTCTTTCTCTTGGTATAATATATATCCATAAAGTATATCATATCCATTTTGAAATGAAGGAAAAAGTAAAAATAGAAAGAGCATCACTTGGGAACATGAGTGATGGAACAAGCTTATACACTGATATTAGAAAAAAAGCAATCAGGGTTTCCATCCTAGTTTGACCACGTTAGTAGCTGTATGGACTTATAAGAATTATTGTGCCTGAGTTTCTTCTTTTTCAGAAAAGCTTGGGGTAGAGGAAATGCTAATAATATCTCCCTTGAATCTTTGTGTTGAGGATTATGTTGGGGAAAGTGCCTGGCCCTTAGTAAGTGCTCTCCCCAAATTTTAGTTCCTTCCTTCTTCGACTCAAAACCCCTTGAACAGCTATTTGTTCTTGAACTTGCTCAATCATGTTCCTGGGTGACCTCGTGAGCTCAGAAATATCCATTGCTGAGGAAATAGATTTTAGCTGCGTCAGGAGAACCTTAGGTCAGAAGGAAGTGGGGAGAAATGGCTGGATTAAGAGGAAATCACGGCTGTCCAGTGCTTGCTAAGGAAATCAACATATACAAGCTCATAGGGTCGCAGTGGGAAAGAGAGCAGAAATTCACGGCCGGGAAATGCTGCAGTGTGTCCTAAGAACAGCTAAGGGGCTGCTTCTAAGGGGCTTCCTGAAAAAGAACCTCTTTAGTGTGGCCCTGCTGGAGAGCAGGGGATGGTTATACCAGTGAACATTTAAAAAATATTTTCTGCTCCTAATCTCCTGATTCATTTCCCCTCCCCTTCCCCCTACTGCGCCACCCTACTGGATCCACGTGTCATTTCTCTACATCTGTGTTTCATTCCTGCTCTGGAAATAGGCTCACCTATATCTTTTTTACAGATTCCATATATGGGCGTTAATATATAATATTTGTTTAATAGAAACTAACACAATATTGTAAAGCAATTATACTCCAATTAAAAAAGTATTCTCCTTATGTATAATTTTGTATGACAGAGTATAGAGCCCCATTGACATTTTGAGTTTGAATGGTTCTCTGTTTCAGGGGTGGGGGGCTGTCCTGGATATTGTAGAATGCTTACAGGATCTCTGGCTTCTACCCACTAGATGCCAGGATCCTCCCTCACCCCAGATCATGACAACTAAAAATGCCCCTAGAGATGGCCAAACATCCCTTGGTTGGATGAGGGGCGGGAGAAGACAAAATCGCTCCCTTGCCTCCTCTGAGAGCCACCCATGTTGGGTAAGGAAGTATCTGACATCGTTTAGCTTCTACTAAGCAAAGCATCTGGGGAGATAAGAATGCTTACAATATGATCTCTGTTCTCAGGCAACTTGGAACTCACGCTCCGGTTGGGGAGATGGACAAGCCGACATATAATCGCCATTAAGTCCGGCCAGCACATCAGCAGAGCAATAAACTGGGAATGCAATACACACTAGGCTCAAAGTGACAGAGGCCAGCTCTTTGGAGGGTGGAGAGGAAGCTTTTCTAAGAGTGGAGTCTTGCCCTGGAACCACTGACCCACTTCGCCAAGCTGGCCTCCTCCCACCTTTGTGATACTTTCTTTCAGTACTCCCTATGTTTCCTTCATGGCAATGAAGGAAATTTGTAACATCGCAATTTGTAACTCACATTTTTTTGTTTCTTTGTGATTTCATTTGTTTACCTCCTTCCCCAGACTATAAATTCCATGAAAATAAGGATCTTCTGTCTTGTCTACTCTAGATATCCTGGCCCCTGGCACAAGGTAGGGCCCCAAACGGGGACTTAGCAACTATTTACAGAGGAAGCGCAGTAGAAAGGAAGGAAAAGAAGGAGGAAGGAAGGAAAGAAAAGAAAAAAGGAAAGAAAATCTTGGGATTCCTTGGGGCGCAGGAGGTGGGACAAGCATTCCAGGCAAAGAATAGTGTATGCGAAGGCATGGAGAAATCAACAAGCCGGGCTGCATGATTTGTTGGGTTAAGGTTAGGGTTAGTTGGTGCAAAATGAAAGTGCAGGACTCCCTTTCCAAATGTTATTACGACTTTCAAGGCAGTAGTAACAGAGCCTCAGAACAAATGTGGGCCCCTCGGCGTGCAGGGCCCCAGGTGACTGCCCAGCCCATCTGTCCATGGAGATACACGTCCTGGGTCACTATTGTCTGTGAGGTTCGTCTCTCAGTCCACACACTGGTCCCGCGGGATCATCAACGTCACCTCCAGCCACCACACCACACATGTTCTTTCTAGCAGCCAAGGTCACTCTCCCAGAAGAGAACAGAGCCCGCTAAGTGTGTTCTTCCAAATTTGATGTTGATATTGAGAAACACTGCAGGACTGGGGGAGCTAGAGACAGGTTCTACAAAGTGCTGCTTGGTGGAAAGCTCGAGAAACCCTCGGCGAGAACCAAACAAAGCTGCAGTATATGGAGCTCTGGATCCAAGCCTGGGAGCTGCAGGAGGAAAGTGGACTGAGTTTCTACTTAACCAGGCTCAGTCAGAGTCTAGTCAAGTCTTCCTGGACTCTGAGCCTGGAGAACACAATTGGTTATCAGCCCCCAGTGTGAGCTGTGGATAAACACCCTCTAATCCGGTCTTTGGTAAAACTAAAATTTGCAGGCTATCTGAAGGGATAACTTTAATTAGGGTATACATGTTGTGTTTTCCTTCCAGTTGTGGTTATCTAAGTCATTTGCTCAAATCTGTCTAGATTTAAGGGCTGGGTGGTAATGGGGTCAGTGACTACTTCGTGTGTGGTGTGAGTAGGTGTTCATGAATATACACATGCCCTCTCTCAAGATTTGCACATACAGGAATATGAAAAGGAATGATGACTATACATACCTTTTCTCTTGTAAGCCTAGAAAAAGTTGGTAATCCAAGAACTCTTAGAAATGAGCTTTTATCAGGTCATATAGAGTATAACCTGATTATTAAGATCTCCTTCTGGAATGGAGGCTTCCCTGGTAAAGAATTCATCTGCAATGCAGGAGACTCTGGTTCAATTCCTGGGTCAGGAAGATCCCCTGGGGAAGAGATAGGTACCCTCTCCCGTATTGTTGGGCTTCCCTGGTGGCTCATCTGGTAAAGAATCCGCCTGCAATGTGGGAGACCTGGGTTCGATCCTTGGGTTGGGAAGATCCCCTGGAGAAGGGAACGGCTACTCACTCCAGTATTCTGGCCTGGACAATTCCATGAACTATACAGTCCATGGGGTTGCAAAGAGTCAGACACAACTGAGCAACTGTCATTTTCACTTTCTAGAATGGAAAGGAGAAGGAAAGAAAATCTCCTTTCCTGAGCATTTACCTGCCACGGGTCAGGCTCTTTCGTGAACATAATTTCAGGAACTTTCACAAGAACCCATTTTACAGACGAGAAAACAAAAACTCAGGGTTTTGGTGATACTCCCAGCTCCAGCACCACATTAGGATTATCACCCAGGACTTTAAAACTCATATTCTTGCCATGAAACCACATTGTCTCTCAAAGAGGGTGAAAAGGTGATAGAAGAGAAGAGGAGAGGTCATTTCTTTTCCTTGAGGATTGAAAAAAAGCACACAACATGGCCCCATGACTTATGCATTATTAGTCCAGACCCAACACCCCGCCTCACTGGTATTGAACGTCCTCTCTTGCTCTACTTGTTCAGCTCCAGAGAGGCAGTGGGCAATCAGTTAGGCTGCTTATAATCGATGGTCATGGAAAAATCCAAAAGCATAATAATCTGGTAATGTATGATTTCAGAAGACATTTTTCACTGCTCTTCAACGTTGGAATTCTGGTCATTCCCAACATATTCAGTGATTCATTGATTCCACACTGTTCTCTCATTCTTGAGACTCTAGTAGCTCTGTCTGCTCCTACTCTTTGACTTTCAAGTTACAAGAGAAAAGGCCAGGTCCCTCCCTGCCCACTCTCAGAGGAGGGACAAGGACGCAAGGGTCTGGCTTGAGAAAGGGGGGATCATCTGCTCTTCTTGTGGGTAACCTGAATCCTGCCCAGACTTCTGTTAGAACAGAGGGAGCAATGAGACCCCAAGTCCTAAATGTGGGTTGGAGGACCAACTCTGCCCTGTACCAGCTGTGTGATTTAGGGGAAATCACTTACCTTCTCTAGATCTCAATTTTCTGGTCTTTAAAATGAAGATATTAATATACAAGATCCACATATTGTGGTGGTGATGGTTTAGTTGCTAAGTTGTGTCCGACTCTTGCGACCCTACAGACTGTAGTCTGCCAGTCACCTCTGTCCATGGGATTCCCCAGGCAAGAATACTGGAGTGGGTGGCTCTTTCCTTCTCCAACATATTGTGGATGAAGGAATTTTAAATTGTATATATTTTGGCCCAACAATTCCACTTATAGAAATGTATACAAAGGAAATATTCAGGCAAATACACAAAATGATACACGTACAGAGATGTTCTCTGGGACACTGTTTACAATATTGAAAGATTTTAAGCAATCTGATGCCTGTCCATATGGAATGTGTTAAGTAATTATGATATATCCATGTGTTGCAATACATGTGGGCATTTAAAATGATGTGGTAGTTCTCTATTGGCTGAATTAAGAATTTATAGGTGATACTATTACATGTGCAAAGAATATTTCTGGGGTTATATAGGGTGGGAGAGTGAGAAGTATGAACTAGTTGGGTGTAAGATAGGCTATAAAGATTTATTGTACAACATGAGGAAGATAGTCAATATTTTGTGATAAGTGTAAATGGTGTGTAATCTTTAAAAACTGTATAAAAAATAGTGAAAAAAAAATATCCCTGGTAGACTATTCAAAAGCCTGAATATATTGGCTGATTCAAAGAGTAGAAATGGGGATTTGTAAGAGAACATTCTTTCACTGACTATCTTTTGTTATTTTTTGAAGTTTATACCTTGTGTATGATCTGCGTGATAACTGCTTAATTAATTAAAGTATTTAAGAATTTTAATGTAGTTTGACTGTATATGAAAACTTATAGGGACATTTGTATTATCAGTAGTTGTCATGCATTGTAGATCACATGGAATATTTTTCCCCTTAATTATGCTTTTCTGGATTTTCCAAATTGTTTGCAATAAGCAGTCATAATCTATAATAATGAAATACAAGAAAACAATGAAATACTTTCTGTTTTAGAAAAGCAAAAGCCACCTACTAGCTCTAAACCCTTTTACTTATGGAAAGCTTGAAGTAATTACATTATTATATTAGTTATATTGCTGTATAACAGGTTATCCGCAAACTTAGCATCTTAAAGCAATAAAAAACACTCATGATCTCTAAAAGTGTTGTGGGACAAATTTTAGTTTAGCTGAGCATTTTTGGCTCAGGATATTTCTTTTAAAAAGAGAGAGCTCCTTCAGGAGCTCAGAGTTGTATTAATATTACTCTGTACACCAAGGGCTTGGCGCAGCACTGTCTCAGCAGCTGCTAAATAGTTGCTTGCAGATTTAAAGGAACATAAGGAATCCATAATCTGAAAGGCAAGTCTGCAAAAAAGTAAATGCAAGCAACGGCAAAATGATTATTTGACCTCATCAAATCTCATCTCCAATGTTCTGCCTGCTCTCATGCTCTCTGATCTTCCTTCCATCTTGCCTCCGTCTATTGCTCATCTGCCCTTAATTCCCCATCTTCATCTCCTCGGGTCTGATCCCTGGCCCAGTTACCCATTAGCTATTTGATTTTGTGCAAGTTTCTTACTGTCTCTGAGTCTCAATTCCCTGATCTGTAAAACACGAATAATACTTCCACAAAGAGTAATTTTTAAGCTGGAATTAAAGAAAAGTACATAGAGTGCCAGGAACTTACGGGAAGTTATATAAATATGATTTCCCTCTCGCTTTTTATGTTGTCACGAACTATGTGCACATTTCATTTTGTGGTTGACTTGTGTCACTTAATATGATCTTGCAATCATTTTTATAAGCTGTTACCTGATGTTCACAGTTATATTTTTTTACTAACTGTGTAAGATTTTATCAATCATTTCCAGTTATGAGACATTTAAAGTCTTTCAAAATTTTTGTTGTTACCCACGACACGTCCTATTGGAATTTTTTTTTTTCCATAGGATAACTTCCCAGCTTTGATATTTTCTGTCTCTCAGTTTGAACTTATTAATGTACTAAGTTTAGGTGTCATTTCCCCAAGTAGGATTTATACCCCTCGACAGCAGGGGTTATATCTCATTTTCTTTAGTATTATTGTTCTCCAGTTAGTGGGTCACCCACCCGGCAGTTATGAAATTTGGTTTTATCACGATTGTGCCTCTCCTACCATCTCACTGCAGCTTCTTCTTTGTCTTTGGATGTAGAGTATCTTTATTTGGTGGGTTCCAGTGTCTTCCAGTTGATGGTTGTTCAACAGCTAGTTGCGATTTTGCTGCTCTCAGAGGAGGAGAGGAGCACAAGTCCTTCTACTCCGGAAGCCCCCCCCCTGCTTTTTTTTTCTGGTCCTAATACCCATATTGAGGAGGGCATGGTAACCCACTCCAGTATTCTTCCCTGGAGAATCCCATGGACAGAGGAGCCTGGCGGGCTATAGCTCAGGCAGGCTATAGCTCATAGGGTCGCAAAGAGTTGGATATGACTGAAGCGACTTTGCACACATGCAATATATATATTTTATTGAAGTACAGATGACTTACAACGTTTCAGGTACACAGCAAGATGAGTCAGTTATATAAATACACATATATTATTTTTCAGATTATTTTCCATTATACATTATTACAAGGTATTGACTGTAGTTCCCTGTGTTATACAGTAAATCTTTGTTGCTTGTTGCATATTTATCTTTTTTTAAGTAGAAATCTAGCATTCCATTCATACTAAATCAAACAAGTGGAGTGAAAATGCCATAAACTTTTGAGTTAGGCAAAAATTAATAAGTTTTCTAAGATATATATTATACATACTATTTATATATATGTATACAAAAGCTTTTATATTACTCTTGATAAAGGCTTGAGAAAGAAGATCTAAAACGTATTTCCAAAGGACAGTCACGTGTGTTGTGTAGGGCCACAGGATTCAGAACCAGACAGAATTTGGATTCTGGCTTTGCCACTCGCCAAAACTCAGCATTCCCAGTTGTAAAATAAAGATACTACACACTGGTATTAGTACCAGTTATGTATTGCTGCATTACAAAACACCCAAAAGTCAAATGCTTTAAAGCAGCCTCATTTACCTGGTTCCTGTATCTGCAATTGGGAAGCACCCAGCAGGGACATCTCATCTCTCCCCCGTGCAGTGTGAGTTGAGACAGCTTGAGGGATCCCCTTTCAAGATGGCCCATGACTGCCAAGGAGCTGAAAACTCAATGGAGGCTGTGGTTTGGGGTTCTTGGTTCTCCTCCATAGGGATTTTATCACAGATCTCTTGTATTTTCTCTCAATATAGTGGCTCATTTCCAAGAGTGAGTCTTCCAGGAGCTCAGGTCATAAAAAGTCTGGCCTTTTTATGTCTATACTCCAGAAGTCATACTGTGTCACTTCCATTATAATCACAACCCCATCTATATTCAAACAGAGAGGATACTGACCATACCTCCTGATGGAAGGGAAGCCAAATTGTACTGTAAGAAGTGAGCTGATGGGATGGGACAGTTTGCTGAGGTTATTTTTGGAAAGTAAGTTCAGGGATTTAAAAATTAAACGAGGACTTTCCTGGTGGTACAGTGACTAAGACTTTGCACTTCTAATGCAAGGGGTCCAGGTTGGATCCCTGGTCACGGAACTAGATCCCACATGCCACAGCTAAGACCTGGTACAGCCAAATACATATTTTTTTAAATTAAATGAATAATATATATTTAAATGCCTAGAAGAGTACCCAGGTTCATAGTAGGCCCTCAATTCATGGTGGATAGTTGACATGTGAACAGGGAACCAAGGGTAGCAGAGACTCAGGGTAGAGCTCCAATAGGTCTTCGGGGTTGAGTGATTTTTAGATTATCTATATTGCCATTATGAGGATCACCTTTCTTCACCTCACAAGAATAATGAAAAGTTTGTTTGTCCTGATGTTTTGCTTACCCAAATGTTTTTCTCAGTTAAGATCATGGCATCTGGTCCCATCACTTAATGGGAAATAGATGGGGAAACAGTGGAAACAGTGTCAGACTTTATTTTTTTGGGCTCCAAAATCACTGCTGATGGTGATTGCAGCCATGAAATTAAAAGACGCTTACTCCTTGGAAGGAAGGTTATGGCCAACCTAGATAGAATATTTAAAAGCAGAGACATTACTTTGCCAACAAAAGTCCATCTAGTCAAGGCTATGGTTTTTCCAAGTGGTCATGTATGGATGTGAGAGTTGAACAGTGAAGAAAGCTGAGCTCCGAAGAATTGATGCTTTTGAACTGTGGTGTTGGAGAAGACTCTTGAGAGTCCCTTGGACTGCAAGGAGATCCAACCAGTCCATCCTAAAAGAAATCAATCCTGGGTGTTCATTGGAAGGTCTGATGTTGAAGCTGAAACTCCAATACTTTGGCCACTTCATGCGAAGAGTTGACTCATTGGAAAAGACCCTAATGCTGGGTAGGATTGGGGGTAGGAGGAGAAGGGGACGACAGAGGATGAGATGGTTGGATGGCATCACTGACTCGATGAACGTGGGTTTGGGTAGACTCTGGGAGTTGGTGATGGACAGAGAGGCCTGGCGTGCTGCAATTCATGGGGTCACAAAAAGTCGGACACGACTGAGCAACTGAACTGAACTGAACCCGCTTTATTGGTTAGTCGTGAAAATCACTAGAAATACGCAACACTGTGTCGCATTGTTTAGCCGCAGCCCATTTGTGTTGTGGTTGGGTCTTTCCAAACTGTCCTGTATGGCTTGGCCTTAAAATAGTTTGTCTACAATGTGTGAAAGAGGATGTTAGTGATAACACAGGATGTGGACCTGACCTACTGTCAGTCAGACAGGAGGTTTTGGCTCGGACTGTTCCTGAGTCACTTGGTCTCAGCAGCAAAGATGCCAGTTGTCAAGCAGAACTTGACACCAGCTGGGTTGAGTGGGAACGGAAAGAATCATTGAAAGGGGCCTGGAGACAAGATGACATTTGCCCAAAGTCATAGAGCAAATTGATGTCAGAGTCACTGATTGGAGCAGTGTTTCTCAGTCTCAGCACTATTGATATTTCAAACTAGACGATTTTTTGTTATGAGGGGCTGTCCCGTGATTTGCAGGATGTTTAGAAGCATCCTTGGCTTCCACCTATCAGATGCGAATAGCATCCCTCCTCCCCATTTGTGACAACCAGAAATGCCTCTACACTTTACCAAATGTCTCCTGGGGCCACTACCGTCCCCAGTAACAAACTTCTGGACTAGAATGCAGGTCTTCTGGTTACCTGTAAATCTAGCCAACTAAAATGCTATTTCCATAGATGCCAGGTTGATTTACAAAGACTAAATTCAGGGCTTTTGAACAAATCTTTGTGAACTAGTAAAACTTGTTGGGGAAAGAAGTTCCCTCTCCCTCCCCAAAAGGCAATATAGGACATTCTATGAAATAATTGCCCTGATTGCTTCAAGATGTCAAGGTCATGAAAGAAATGAGGTGAAGATGACTATTAAAGATATAAAAAGACTCATTACCTTGTCCTTGATTAGATCTGGTTAAAGACACACACAGTGCTATGAAAGATATTTGAGGAAAAATAGGGGAAGTTTGAATATTCAACTATTGTCTAATTGTTTAGATGGATGTGGTATTGTGATTAAGAGAATGTCCTTGTTTGGCGGAGATACTTGCTGAAATATTTAGGAGTGAAAAAAGTTATATCTGTAACACTGTGAAATGGATCAACCATTAAAAGTAGGGAAATAGGTCAAAATGTTAATCATTGATGAATCAACATGATAGGGCTATACTACTCTTTTTTACTTTTCTGCTATTAGAAACTTTTTCTGACTTAAAGTGTTGGGAAAATAAGTACATACAAAGGTAAAAAGAAAAGCAAAAAAATTGAAAAGTTTATGATAAAAACCCTCATATACATGCACAAAGATATTCACTGCAGCATTGTGTATAATATGAAAAGATCAGAAGCAACCTCCCTAAGCAATAGATAAACTGTGACAGTCTACATGAAGTAGAATACCATGCAGCAGTTACCAAGAGCAAGACACAAACCTGAATTTGCTCACAGAAGTGAAAATATTCTGACCTGGTAACAACCGTCAGGGGTTCCCCTCCTCCTGGGATACCAGTTCTCATAACTCACTGACCCTCATCCTCAAGCTGGTCACCAGCAGCAAAGGGCAGCCGCCACACTGACGCTGAGCAGCACAGATGAGACCCTGCAGCGTGGACATGCGGGTCTCGGTCCAGTAATAACCCACCAGGCAAGAAATGAAGCTTTCATTTTTCTAAAATACACTTTGCATTTTAAGCTGGCATTCCACTGAGATGGTGAGAGTTTCCCTTTGAGTCATTTAGCATTCCCATTTTCTCTGGAAGTGGTTGGGGGTTGAACCATCTGAAGTGGCTAGTATTTCTACTATTAAAAATGTCAGTTTTGTGCAGTACAACAGGAAGCACAAGACCATCTTTATTTGATTAGAATTAGGAAAGGGACTAGGGAGAGGGAAGAATGAGGTTGATCTATTAATAGATGCCTATTAGGGATGACTTTTCGAGATATATTGCTGTGTGTTATATATACTTATATTTAGTGAAAATAGATAGGTTGCAGATCAGAGAGTAAAATAAGGGCATATATTTTCCTGAGTGTTTGGGTGTATGTGTGTATTTGTTTCTCTCCTTAATCTGACTACGTCTTATCATCTCCCCCTGCACCCTCCCCGGTCCAAGCTAAGATGTCTGTGTTACTGCTTCCACCTTTGACTTCAGACAGCCATTCTTGTAGCAGGCAGAGGGAACCTTTTAAAAACTGTCATAGTCACTCCTCATAACAATGAGATATCACCTCACACCAGTCAAAATGGTCACTGTGAAAAAAAACCTCACAAACAACAAATGCTGGAGATGATGGGCAGAGAACCATCCTTACTATTGGTGGGAATGTAAATTGGTATAGCCACTATGGAGAACAGGATGGTGGTTCTTTAAAAAACTAAAAATATAGCTACTGTATGAGGCTGCAATCCCACTCCTGGGCATATATCCAGAAAAAAACATGGTCTGAAAGGATACATCCACCCTAATGTTCATTGCAGCACTGTTTACAATAGTCAAGACATGGAAACAGAATAAATGTCTGAAAACAGATGAATGGATAAAAAGATGTGGTATGTATATACAATGGAATATTACTTAGCCATTGAAAATAATAAAATATTGCCATTTGCAGCAAAGTGGCTGGACCTAGAGATTGTCATACTGAGTGAAATAAGTCAGATAGAGAAAGAGAAGTATTATATGATACAGCTTATATACAGAACCTAAAATGAAATTATACAGATGAACTTATTTACAAAAAAGAAATAAACTCACAGACTTAGAGAATGAATCTATGGTTACCAGGCAGGGAGGGTGAGGAGGAGAAGGGATAGTTAAGGAGTTTGGGATTGACATGTACAGACTGCTATATTTTAAATGGATAACCAACAAGGACGTAATGTATAACACAGAGAATGCCACTCATTATTATGTAACAACCTAAAAAAAGAATTTGAAAAAGGCTACATATATATAATTGTATTCAGTATAACTGAATTACTTTGCTGTACTCCTGAAACTATCAAAAAATTATTAATCAACTATACTTCATTATAAAATAAAAAGTAAAAAAAAAAATGTATTTGCTGAATGAATACAAGGAAAGAAAGAAGAGTCAATTTCTCATCTCTCTCTTTACAGTTTTTGACACATTGCTGAGGCTCAATGCTAAATAAATCCAAATGCTCACAGGCTATTACAGCTTTAAAGATCCCTAGTGATCATCCTGTATAGTTCTTCCATTTTACTGATGAGAATCTGAGACCCAGAGGTAGCAAGTGTCTAATCCAATAACATCAATAGGAGCAGAACGGTCTCTTTCCTGGCCTTTTAACGACAACCACTGTCTTTATTATATGTAATTTTCCCAGTAGCCAGGAAATTCCATGATGACAATTTAAAAGCAATCAGCTTCTTTGCGTTTGACCAATGACAGTTGGGCACATGGTTCTGTTTGCCCTAGATAAACTGAGATGATCAAAACATCAAAGACAGCATACCTGATGGTCCAGTCCAACCAGCCTATGATACTTGGGGATGATGTCAATCCATTACAAATGGTGATAAGCCAACACCATTAATCTTGGCCATTTATAAGGAAATGCTTCTGTTTAAGAGAACTTGTGCTTCTGGTTCTGGAGAGAGAATTGCTCAATCAGGACCTTACAGTAGGGCAAAAACTCACAGGATCTTCTACCTGGCTTGTATTACCTGGGATGTTGGAGGAAAGGAAACATCAGTTTCAGAGGTGGAACACCTGGCATAATGTCTGGCACTAAGTAGGCCCTCCAAAGATATTAGCTGAATCTAAGTTTAAAAAAAAAAAAGCAAGCTAAAATGTTCTAAAATGTTTTTGCCTCTTTCTTCAAAATCTAGTGATTATAATTATGGACTCTAGATGCAGTTGAATAATCTTGAACAAACCCACTGAAGCTTTGGGTGCCTTGGTTTCCTCTTCTATAAAATGGGAATAATAATGTTAATAGTTTTGACCTCATAGGTTGTTGGGGCTTCCCTGGTAGCCCAGTTGGTAAAACCGGGCTCAGTTAGCTCAGTTGGTAAAAAAATCCACCTGCATTGCAGGAGACCCCGGTTTGATCACAGGGTTGGGAAGATCCTTTGGAGAAGGGATAGGCTACTCATTCCAGTGTTCATGGGCTTCCCTAGTCAGATGGTAAAAAAGCTGTCTGCAATGTGGGAGACCTGGGTTCTATCCCTGGGTTGGGAAGATCCCCTGGATGATGGCATGGCAACTTACTCCAATATTCTTGCCTGGAGAATCCCCATGAACAGAGGAGCCTGGCGGGCTGCCCTGGGGTCACAAAGTGTCGGACAGGACCGAGCGACTAAGCACAGAACAGCACAGCATAGGTTGTTTTAAGGCTTCAATGTGATAACTCACAAAAATCACTGAGAACAGTGTCCGGCACCTAGTAAGCTCTACATAAGTTTTGCTATAGCTTGTCCCTTGGCTCACCCATACATTTATCCAACCATGTATTAACATGCAAGAAGGACCTGTTTTGGGTTCTAAGCTCCATTCTGGGCACTTAGAAAACAAAAGTGCAAAAACATGATCCCTGCACCCCTGCAGCCCACAGCCCATGGCAGATATTATTCACTGAGAATCCACAGGCCCATGAAACTGAGGGCACAAGTATATGATTCCAAGGTGGAGGACTCTGTCTTCATTATTGCTCAAAGAGATGCATGACAACCTCCAAATTAGAACTTTAAAAACTGGCCAAGAATCTTCATTGTTTGTAAAAGAAAACAGAGAACTTAATGCACAATCCTAATGCAACTTGGGAGCTGAAATCTGCATGACACAGAAAGGAACCCAGAGGCCAAAGCCTCCCTTTAGGTACCTGGTCTGGCTTCATGTAGGAGGCCGTCATCCTAAGCATATGATGGCACCTTGGTGCCTTTTTTGAGGAATGGAGAACCTCAGAAACACATGGGAAGGTAGGAGAAATGAGAGTGAGAATGTAACAGTGCTCAAACGTATGTTTCCTCTGGTTTCTGGAAAAAGATGCAAACTCACAACACAGTGAATAAGTCTTTTTGCGATCTGACTCTTTTAAGAGAGGGGCAAGTTGGAAACAGCTTCCCTGGTGGTTCAGATGGTAAAGAATCCACCTGCAGTGCAGGAGATCTGGGTTCGATCTCCTAGAGAAGGGAATGGCAACCCACTCCGGTATACTTGCCTGGAGAATTCCATGGACAGAGGAGCCTAGCAGGCTACAGTCCATGGGGTTGCAGAGTCAGACATGACTGAGTGACTAACTCTTTCACTTCACTTTCACCCTGCTCTTATACTCTGCTGTGAGAACACTTTATCCCATATATGAGCTCGTCCATCAGTTCAGATCCAAGTAGGCAACATTGAACCAATTTGAACACAGAACTGCACATCAACGATAAAGTGAATTGTCAGCCACTGAAACTTGGGGTATATTTGTTGCTAAGCAAAAGCTGACTAGTATACTGACCCATAATTCCTGCTCAATAACTAGTCTCTTCCCCTTTTTGCTTACCAAAAGCAAAGCAGAGAACTTGCGGTGAACTGCATAAAGATATTGAGGCTCTAACACATGAGCTGTTTGAAGAAATAGCGGTTTGCTAGAATTGATTGGAATGTGTTCCAGAGTCTACCAGTTGTACAGCAAGCAAATCCATCTCCTCTTTTGGGGGGCACACAGTATGTCACTGAGTTCTGGTAAAAGAAATGTGGATGGATGTGATGGGAACAACTTGTGGTCTGGCCCAGGCTCACTCCTGCCTCGGGAAAACCAGAATGGTGACCCCCAGGACAACTTGGAAGTTGCGCATTAAAGATGCAGAGTTATTATCAGCCTAGAGCCCCAGTGACTGCCTGGCAACGCTGCCTCTCCACCTGGCTGTCTGTTGCGGACTATTACGGGCTTCCCTAGTGGCTCAGTGGTAAGGATCCTGCCCGCCAATGCAGGAGATGTAGGTTTGATCCATGGGCTGGGAAGATCTCCTAGAGAAGGGAATGTCAACCCACTACAATATTCTTGCCTGGGAAATCCCTTGGACAGAGGAGCCTGGCAGGCTACGGTCCATGCGGTCACAAAAGAGATGAACACAACTTCATGACTAAACATCAATTGCTGTCAAAGACAAACACAGGCAGACATTGGTTAAAGCGGTAAAAACAGGTATTATGCAATAACTGCTGACAGGTGGGGAAGAACTGAGCTCCATTCCAACTCGTACGCAGGTGATGAAGTATTTTAAAGGGAGAAGGAGGCAGTAGAGAAGTGAGTGGGGACTCAGTAGAACCAGGAAAATAAAAAATTACAAAAATCAAAAAGTGGAAGGGGTGGTGGTCCATGTGAAACCCATCTGGGTTTGCTAACTGGTGCTTACTGAAATTGGGGTCCTGCTCTCCCAGCAGAGGCTGGGAAACAGGGGTATATCTTCAGGTATTGTCTGAAACGAGCAGTCCCTTCTTTGGCAGCCTTGAATATTCTCAGACTGGTATTTTCGCCAGGTTAGGTTCTTTCTAGGGGTGCCGTGTCGAGCTTGTAGAAACTATGTTTGTGTTTCTTTAAGCCTTTACAGTCCAAGGTTAAGGTCCAGTAGAGAAGAGAGCTCAGTTGAGCCTGTCTAGAGTTTAGTCAAGGACAAAATCTTTGCTATTTTCTCTGCTGAGTTTGTTCCATTCATTTAAAATGAAACCTAAGAGATACTGACGCAAATAGGTACAGGTCAAAGGTTTAAGTACTGATAATTCTTAACAATATTTATTAAAAGTTTACTATGTGCCAAACGCTGTACCACAACCTACTCCCACAAAGTCTCTTTTAGTCCCATCGTATGAGTCTGTGAAATACATGTTATTATTCAATATATAGATATAAACAGACATAATACACATACAGGTTGAATATCTGTGTGGTCAATGACGTTTTTTATCATGTGTCTGGAGACTGGCAGAAGCAGGTTGGAATCAGGACATTTTGGCTCCAAATTCAGTATCATGACCACACACAGCATTGATTGCCTGTGTTCTACACTTTTGGAAAAACATGTAGATGCCAGGTAACCCATTCTGACCTGAGACCCAAGTACAAAGACCTAGGATGTTGAAAGGAAGATTCTGCTTCTCCAGGGACCCTTGAACCTGAAAGACCACTGAGTTTGGATATTGGATAAAGTGCAGAGAAGTTAAGAATGACAGAAAGATGGTGACTGAAGAATCAGGACTGAACCAGTACCCAAAGAAACATGGTGGGAAGGGAGAACACTTGCCTACAATGGACTGGCTAATGGAGGGCAGGAGGAGAAGGGGTTTGACAGAGGATGAGATGGTTGGATGGCATCATTGACTCAATGGACATGAGGTTGAGCAAGCTCCAGGAGATAGTGAAGGACAAGGAAGCCTGGCGCGCTGCAGTCCATGGGGTCTCAAAGAGTCGGACACAACTGAGTGACTGAACAGCAACAAAATGTTTAATTATGAATCAAGCCATAAGAGTCACATGAGAACATTCATATAACTTCCTTTGACTATGTACATTGGAGTACTCCAATTTCTCCCCAATCACAGAAATGATACCTACTCATTCAAATGGTTTGGAGACCATTCATTCATCTGACTTCCCTTGTGTGGATTGGAGTGGCCCTAATTCCTCTCGAACAAGAGAAATGATATTTATGCATTCAAATGGGTTAAAACCCAGTGGACAGATAAAACACAGAGGCACATCCAATGAAACAGTACCCCAGAGACATATATACAGCAGAGGAAAGGGATGTTGAGAGAAGCTTAGCTATAATCCTGTTTTGGCCTGTAACTAGCTCTGTGACTGTGGACAGGTCAGTTTCACCTCTCAGAGCTCAAGCACACACAGGAGATTGGGTTGGGAATTTTCCAAGGTCTCTTGAAGGCATGCCGATCTGGTCATTGGCAGCTGTTCATCTAGGTCAGTTTCCATGGGAGCATAGATCTATGTTAGGTGTTCTCTCTCCTCTGGCAGGACAAGTAAGATGAAACGTGTCGTCTTTCTTTCTTTATGTATGTTGGCTGCACAACATGGCCTGAGGAATCTTAGTTCCCTGACCAGGGATTGAACTCATGTCCCCTGCAGTGAGAACGTGGAGTCTTAACTACTGGAGCACCAGGAAGATCCCTCCTTGTGTGTGCTCTTATATATAGAGGCCGCAACTCATTCAGAATCACAAAATTGTACCCTGCAGAAGAGCTAGAATTGATCATCTCCTTGGGCCCTTTCATTATATGGATAAAGGAATAGAACAGAAGCAGAGAGGGGAAATCATTTATTTAAGTCACGCAGGTCTACACTAGCAAGCTTGTAAGTTGGACCCTGCTTTTTGATGTTGAGCATGGCATTTATTTCAAAACAGCCTACTACATTGGTACTGGAGGAAGAATAGAAGGGAATGACCATTTGCTAAGCACTTACTATGTGTGAGACTTCACCCTAGGGTCTGTACACAGTCTACAAATACTGAGCTAGTTTTATTGAGTACTTGTTATGCATTAGGCCCTGGGGACACAGAGATAAACAGACAAAGTCTCTCCTTGAAGCTCACATTCCTGTGATGGGGGGATGAAGAATACCAAGAAACCATAAAAAGAAAATATCAAATAGTGATAGCAAAAGTATACCCAGATGTGATACCTAGAAAATAAAAGTGCTGTATACAGGCTAGGAAGCTATATTACATGAGGGAACAGACCCCACTTCCCAGAGTTTATCTTATCTCCACAAACATGCTAAAGAGTAGATATTATTATTTTCATTGTTCTGATAAGGAACTGAGATTCACACTTCCTCCAAGTTAGGTAGATAGTTGGTCAAAGTTCACTGCAGATCCCATTGCAAATCTTCTCTGGTCCAAAGACCATGCCTTGAGACTTCCCTGGTGGTACAGTGGCTAGACCCCACTCTCCCAAGGCAGGGGACCCAGGTTCAATCCCTGGTCAGGGAACTAGGTCCCACATGTATCAAGCAAGAGTTCACATGCTGATCCCACATGCTACAATGAAGATTGAAGATCCCTAGTGCTGCAACTAAGACCTGATGCAGTCAAATAAATAAAAATAAATATCATGCTTTGCTTCACTGTATCTTATATTGAGTTTTTTTAATAAATGAAAATATGTATGCCAATATATACATATTGGTACATATCATTGATGATTGAGATTAGATGTTTGGTAAATGGTAGCTGATTTTTTCCCCTTTCAGTTCTTGTCTGCTGGAATCATTTTCAATGTCTCAAACCCAGTGTCTCTTTTAAAGACCTCACTCAGTATGGAAGGCACCTGACACTCTCTGTGGGTAGAGGCTACTGAAAAAGAAAAAAGAAAAAAAGAAACAAAATTTCTCTGTGCTTGGAATTAACTAACTTGGAAGCTAGGGAATGGACTCTACAACTTAAATAAGACTCAGGATCATTGACTGTAACCTAGGATGCTTAATCACCCAGTACAAGATGAAATTCAACAGCAGATCTCCCTGTTGTCCTGACCTTGCAGGTAAGATGGAAGACATGGCTTTTTCACACACCTCTGAACTTCAGCATTCAGACTGTTTGCAGGATTCTCTGTGACAATGTGCAATTTTATATTTCAAGTTACTAATGGGGTTCCTATTTTCTCCTGCAAGGAAAAGTTTCAGAATTCTATACCATAAGAAAGCTCAATTTAAGACAGATTTAAAAGTTAAGAAGTTAAATAGAAAACTATTAAAGCAACTAAAAAGAAAAAAAAAAAAATTCAGGTCTTCTTACTTAAGATTCTCTCCAAACAACAGAAACCTCAACTGAAACCGATGAGGCAGACACCTTGTCCTTTTTTTTTTAAATATTCGTTTGTTTTTATTATTTTAATTTTTGGCTGTGGTGGGTCTTTGTTGCTGCAAGTGGCTGGTGGGGGCTACTCTCCAGTTGTGGTGTGAGGGCTTCTCATTGTGCTGGCTACTCTTGTTTGGGAGCACAAACTCTGGGATATGTGGGTTTCAGTAATCGCAGCACATTGGTTCAGTAGTGGCAGCTCCTGGGCTCCAGAGCGCAGGTTCTTTAGTTGTTGGCACCTGGGCTCCATTGCCCTGAGGCATGTGGGATCTTCCTGGACTGGGGATTGTACCAGTGTCCCTTGCATTGCAAGGTGGATTCTTAACCACTGGACCACCAGGGAAGCTCCACACCCTGTTCTTAATCCCTTCCCACATGGCTCCTTTTGCTGCAGAGGTTGGAAAAACCAAGTACTTGCTATTGTATCTTCACTTGCAACTAGCAGAGGCCATGTGACAGTTCCAGCCAATGAGACTGGATGTCTACCAACAGCTGGTGGGAAGACTTACTTTTTTTCTGGTAAAAGGGTCAGACTTGGCTGACTCTGCTCATTTCACTTTGTTCTCCTTTAACCACAAACGTGATGCCCAAGGCTGCTAGAGCCACCTGATAGCTACAAATGAGACAATGTACTAATACCAAGTAGGCTCCAGACTACTGGTTAGTGCAAAACGCAAATCCTTGTTTGTTTAAACTCCTTTCTATTCCCTGCAGCCAAAAGCACTGCTAAGGGTAACCACTGTCTTAAACAACAAAGAAATGTATTTTTTTTTTAATCTAAGAAGAGGAAAAGCTACCTTCTTTCATCTCTTTCCCAGGCTTAAGTTTTCACAGCAATTCCCTAGTAGCCTTCTTCTCACATTCTGTTGTCCAGAATTGGATCAGCCAGTCCATGCTTGAATTGATCACTACCAAGGGAGACAGAATGACATTCTAGATTTACACTGATTGTTGAGTGGAATAGACATTTATTTAGACGTCAGCCAAAACATGCTCGAAAGTGGATAAATGTGATCACGGGTTAGGTAGGGACTTTCTGAACATAATAGGAACATAACAGGAACACAAGGCACATTCAAAGACTGGTAGATGTGAGCTTATCGAAATTAAAGAGCCTTCATAAGTGACCCATTACAAACAAAAAGAAAAAGCAAATGAGAGACCAGGGAGAAACACTTGCAATTTATATGGCAAATGAAGTGTTAATACCTCATAAATCACTTATGAGAATTTACGCTAAGGAAATCATTAAGGACATATGCAAAGATTTAGTCACAAGGATGTTTGTAGCAGTACTGTGTTTAAAAATCAAAATTTGCAAGTGAGATGAACTTCTAGCAATAAGGTACTAGTTAAGTAAAATATGATACAAACTTACAATGGAATGCTTTAGGACTATTAAAAAGTAATGTTGTAGAAATATATGAACAGCCATGGAAAGACCATTGCAATGTATTATTAAGTGACAAAAATAGAATACAAATTATGTGTATCTGTGATTCTATTTTCCTGAGGAAAGAAGTAAGGGTGTCTGTGTGTACACAATATCTAGGATATATACCCCAAAGCTAACAATAGCTTTTTCTGGTGGGTGATACATTTGTTGATTTGTGTTTTATAATGAGCTATTTCTCTCTCTCTCTTTTTTTTTAAAAATAAAAGGGGATAAAAAGGAATTTAATTTGGAGAACAAATACCAAGAAGTAAAAGAACACCTCCACAGAAAAATGGGCAGTGGGTCTGAGCAAAATATGTTCATGAAAAAATTACAATGAGCCAAAAACACATATGGGAGTTTTCATTCTTGTTAATAATCCAACATGCAAGGAAAATGAAACTGACATGCAATTTTTTCTTTTCCTCCCTTCCTTTTTTTTTCTTTCTTTCCAGCCCTTTGAACTGGAGTGTTTCTCCCACAAGAAATGAGAATTCCATGGCTGGGATGAAATGAAACACGCAAGCTCATAGGTAAAACTTTTCTATGAACAATTTGTCAATAGACAGGGTTTCAAAAATCTTCATTCACAGGGACCCCACAAGTCCATTTCACAACACAGTCTATGGAAGGGGTTAGAGTTTCCCAGTAAGGTTTATGCCCAGAATTTCCGTGCCAGTTTTCTACATCATGAAGAATGACTGATTGGAAATTGTCTAATTTGTTCAGGGAGAGAGAAAGGGCTAAATCTCTTATTCTGGATGCATATGCTACATTATTAAGCAAGTGTTTGAAAGCATGTTGAATTGCAGATGTTTAATGCTATAGAGAAATATGAAGATGAGCTAAAGCAAAGCAGGTTATAAAGAAGGGTATGTGATATACTGATTTCGAAGAAAAGACATAATACTATATTCATGTGCTCCTATTCAGTATACCTTTAAGAAAGACTGAAATATTATGAGTCAAATGTTAATAATAGATATCTCAGGTAGTGAGATTATAAACAATTCTGGTGTTCTTTACATTTCTGTACTCTCAAATTTTGCATAAGAAACATTACTCTGTACATAACTAACCAAAAAAAGTCCAAAAAGACTATAAAGCTATCCAATGAGCCCTATGTGACAAGCCTTGTTGAAATTCATAAGCACTAATATCTTCTAGGTACCTATAAAATGCCAGGAACTGTGCTATATGTGAATTGTTTCAGTTCATTCTCACAACCATTCTGTGATACAAGTACCTTTTGGGAACTGATTTTATACATAAGGAAATTGAGGCACAAACAGCTGAAGAGATTTGCCCAAAGTCACTCAGCAAATGGATTCAAGCTCAGGTTTGCCTGACTTCAGAGCCCATATTCTGCTGTTGTTTTTTTTCAAATATTTATTTATTTGGCTGTGCAGTGTCTTAGTTGCATCACATGGAATCTTCAACCTCTGTTGCAGCATGTGGGATCTAGTTCCCTGACCAGAGATCGAACTCAGGCCCCCTGCATTGGGAGCACAGAATCTTAGCCACTGGACCACCAGGGAAGTCCCCAGAGCCCATATTCTGAACCGACTTAGAAAGACACTGCTTCTCTAGAAGGAAAGTAATAAGTACACATTTTTTGCTCCTTACCTTTGTTGATTAGCTATTATCTCAAGACACAGGTCAAGAATCTTCAATTGTGATATAAACAAGTCCTCTGTGAAAATTTAGTAAAGAGGAGGGGTTTTTTCTTTTTCCCGGAGTCACTTTTTAAAAAAATTGAGGTATAATTGATACAGAATGTTTTCTAAGTTCAAGGTGTACAATGTGCTGATTTATTATTTATTGTGATATGCTTACCCCCTAGTGTTGTCTAACACCTGTATCATGTCACATTATCATCATCTCTTTTTTGTGGTTAGAACATTTAAGATCTATCTCTTAGCAACTTTCAAACACACAATGCAGTATTGTTAACTATAGTTACCATACTGTGAGTAGATCTCCAGAACTAATTCATCTTTTAAATGCTGAGTTTTTATCCCTTGACAAAATCTTCCCAATTCCCCCATCTCTCAGCCCCTAGTAAGTACCATTCGACCATCAGATTCTATAAGTTCATATTTTTAGATTCCATGAATGTAACAACAGTTGCCTTTCTCTGACTCACCTCACTTAGCATAATACCTCTAGGGTCCATGCATGTTGCTGCAAATAGCAGAGTTTCCTTCTTTCTTGTGACTGAATAATATTCCTTTGGGTGTGTCTACATCTTTATCCATTCGTTCTTTGATGGACACAAGTTGTTTCCATATTTTGGCTATTGTGAACAATGCTGCTATGAACATGAGAGTGCAGATATCTTTTCAACATCCTGTTTTCATTTCCTTTGGATGTATACCCAGAAGTGGGATTTCTGGATTATACAGAATTTCCATTTATAATTTTTTTGGAGGAAACTCTATACTATTTTTCATAATAGCCAAGCTAATTTACATTTTCGATAACAGTCCATTCAGTTCAGTTCAGTCGCTCAGTCATGTCCAGTTCTTTGCGACCCCATGGACTGCAGTGCACCAGGCTTCCCTGTCCATCACTAACTTCCAGAGCTTGCTTAAGTCTTAGCATTACAGTGCATAAGGATTTTGTTTTCTGCACATCCTTTCCAGCATTTGTTATCACTGACCTTTTTTTTCTTAACTTTTTTATGATAGTCATTCTGACAGATGTGAGGTGATAGCTCATTGTGATTTTGATTTGCATTTCCCTGATAAGAAGGGTTTTAAAGTACTGACTTAAATGCAACTAAATGATCAGTTTTGATCAAAGTTCATAAGATTCTCAAAAAGTAGCTGAACTTAGCATACCAGGCAATGCAGAAATCAATGTTGGAGAGACATAATCTTAAACTATAATAGCTCATTTAATTACATACAACCTGTGAAATAAGTATGCCCCTTTTTTACTGATGAAAGTATTAATGCTAAGACTTAATCATTAGAAAAACATCAGACAAACTCCATGTGAAGGATATTTTATATAATGTTGTTGATGTTTAGCCAATAAGCCGTGTCCAACTCTTCTGTGACCTCTTGGACTGCAGCCCGTCAGTCTCTTCTATCTGTGAGATTTCCCAGGCAAGAATACAATATCTGACCAATTATCAAAACTGGCAAATTCATGAATAACAAGGAAGGTCTAAGAATCAGACCAGAAAAGACTAAGGAGACATATTGACTAAATATAATGTTGTATTGTAGATGGAATCCTTGAATGAGAAAAGGATATTAATGAAAAAACTGGTGAAACCCACATAAAGCCTGGCATTTAGTTTTTAGTAATGTGTCAATGTTGGTTTCTTAGTTTTGACAAGTGTACCATGGTAATGTAAGATGTTAGCAATGATGGGGCTGGGGAATTCCCTGGCAGTCCAGTGGTTAGGACTCTGTGTTTTCACTGCCAAGAACAGGGGACTAAATGTGGCCAAACAAAAATGAGACTTGGGTGACAGATATAAGCAAAATTCTATACTATCTTTCAACTTTTCTGAAAATCTAAAGTTATTCCAAAATAAAAAGCTTATTTAAAACATCTGAACCGGCGACTTCCCTGATTGTCTAGTGGCAAAGACTCTGCACTCCCGATGCAGGAGGCCTAGGCTCAATCCTTGGTCAGGAAACTAGATCCCACATGCTGCAGCTAAGAGTGCTCATGCCACAACTAAAGATCCCACATGGGGCAACGAAGATCAAAAAGCCTGCGTGCCACAGCTAAGACCCGGTGCAGCCAAATAAATAATTTAAAACAACAACAAAAAACAAAAACAAAAACCATCTGAACCATCTGGTGAGTCCTAAAACATTTAAAACTAGAGTTGCAATATGATATAGCAATGCACTTCTGGGTGTATCCCCAAAATAATTGAAGGCAGGATCTTGAAGAACTATTTATACACTCATGTTCATGCAGCATTATTCACAATTGTCAAATGGTGGAAGCAAGCCAAGTGTCCATAGACTGATGAATGGTTTGACAAAGTGTGGCATATACAGAGAATGGAATATAATTCAGCCTAAGAAAGGAAGGACATTCTGAATCATGCTGCAACATAGATGAACCTTGGGGACATCATGCTAATTTGAAATAAACCAGTCACAAAGGGATAAACACTGCATAAGTGAAAGTCACTCAGTCTGACTCTTTGTAACCCAATGGACTGTACAGTCTATGGAATTCTCCAGGTCAGAATACTGGAGTGGGCAGCCTTTCCCTTCTCCAGGGGATCTTCCCACCCCAGGGATGAAACCCAGGTCTCCCGCATTGCAGTGAAGTGAAGTCGCTCAGTTGTGTCCAACTCTTGTGACCCCATGGACTATAGTCTACCAGGCTGCTCTGTCCATGGGATTTTCCAGGCAAGAATACTGGAGTAGGTTGCCATTTTCTTCTCCAGGGGATCTTCCCGACCCAGGGATCAAACCCGGGTCTCCAACATTGTAGGCAGAGGCTTTTACTGCCTGAGCCACCAGGGAAGTCCGGATTCTTTACCAGCTGAGCCACAAGGGAAGCCCAAAAATACTGGAGTAGGTAGCCTATCCCTTCTCCAGGGGATCTTTCCAACCCAGGAGTTGAACTGGTGTCTCCTGCATTGCAGGCAGATTCTTGACCAGCTGAGCTATCAGGGAAGCCCAAAATGCTGCATGATTCCACTTATTTGAGATGCTCAGTACAGTCAAATCTGCAGAGACAAGAAGTAGAATGGTGGTTGCTGGGGATAGAACTGGGATTGGGGGGACCAGTAGGTCATTGTTTAATGGCTACAGAGTTCCAGTTTCTCAAGAGGAAAAGAATTCCAGAGTTGGTGAGGGTGTCACAACAATGTAAATTGTACATTTTTAAAATGGTTAAAATGATACTTTAATGTCATGTTTGGTGGTGATTCAGTTGCGAAGTCGTGTCTGACTATTGAGACCTCACGGACTGTAACCTGCCAGACTCCTCTGTCCATGGCATTTCCCAGGAAAGAATACTACAGTAGGTTGCCTTTTCCTTCTCCAGGGGATCTTTCCAACCCAAGGATCAAACCCTGGTCTACTGCACTGCAGGCATGTTATGTTTGCTGCTGCTGCTGCTAAGTCTCTTCAGTCATGTCCGACTCTGTGCGACCCCATAGACGGCAGCCCACCAGGCTCTGCCATCCCTGGGATTCTCCAGGCAAGAATACTGGAGTGGGTTGCCATTTCCTTCTCCAATGCATGAAAGTGAAGTCGCTCAGTCGTGTCCAACTCTTAGCGACCCATGGACTGGAGCCCACCAGGCTCCTCTGTCCATGGGGTTTTCCAGGCAAGAGTACTGGAGTGGGGTGCCATTGCCTTCTCTGATGTTATGTTTACTTCACCACAATTAAAATAATCAATCTTTTCAAATCTGAGACTTTGATGAAATAACACACTAAGAGTCACCTGATAGCTTTTGGATTCAAACTCAAATCTTCTTGACATCAATGTTTTTCCAGTGCCCCCGGTGGGATGGTGACAGGCTGGGGATGATCAGTATGGTTCCGAAGTGTCCATGCACTGAGAGCCCACTTTCTCTTTTCTTTGCGCCTGAAATACAACCTGACCCAGTTTCATTTCACCTGGAGGCAGATGAGCTGTTGGCTACCTAGGCCAGTTGACTTGGTGTCTGGTCCTGGCTCAGCCACAAGCTTGTTACCTGACCTTGGTCAAGACCAGTGAGCTCTCTGGGTGTCAGCTTGCCTGACTGACTCGATGAATGAGAGTTGTGGCAAAGTCTCCGCCTGAGGGCTAGTCAGAGGCTGAAGAGGGAGGCGAGGTTGACTCAGTCACTCCTAGAGACTGCCAAGCAGGGCTGGTGAGAACGTGACCATGAGTCCGACCAGGAGAAGAAGGTGTAGCCTAGGGTATTCTCTGAATTGCTCATGGAAGAGGAGATGCTGGGACCAATCCACGAAAAAGCACAGGTGACCCCTAAGGAAAGCTATTCTAGGAGAAAGAAAAAGCGAAGGAGATGAGACAGTTAGAGAATAGGTGACTGGTGGGGGGTAGCAGGCTGGGGACAGCAGAGGGGAGAAATTTGCTCCTTCTTAAGGTAAACCTGCAGAAACTACTTTTTTTTTTTTTTTGGCTGCACCGCGAGGCTTGCAGAATCTTAGTTCCTTGACCAAGGATTGAACCCAGGCTCTCAGCAATAAGAACACAGAGCCCTGATCACTGGACTGCCTGGGTATTCCCCGGAGAGACTACTTAGAGGCTATCAGAGCAGAGCAATTAGAAGGCAGAGGGACCCGCTAGGTTGCAGAATCCAGGAGGGAGAGATAGAAGCCTCTTCCGTATCCACGACTGTGAGCATCAGGAAAGATGGGCGGGTGAACCTATAGGCTATAATCACCTGATAAACCTTGGGAAGAGGAGAAGATGGAGGTTCCGTACCCCAGCAAGTGATGGGGCCTATTCTCATTGCTATTCAAGCCTGTGAGTTCAGGCAGAAAGCAGAGGACCATAGGTTTACAGAGAACATTCTGAATACAAGCAGCTTCCTTCTCTTTCTGGGGTTTCCCAGGTGGCTCAACCGTAAAGAGCAAAAGGTGCAGGAAACTGAGATTCAAACCCTGAGTTGGGAAGATCCCCTGGAGAAGGAAATGGCAACCCTCTCCCATATTCTTGGCCGGAAAATGCTATGGACAGAAGAGCCTGGCGGGCTATAGTCCATAGCAAAGAGTCAGACACGACAGAACAACTGAGCACCCGCACCTCCTCTTTCTGCCCCATAAATGATCGTTCCTCTGAGTTTGACCCCTGGCCTCTCCCTTAACATACACTTCCTGCCTGGGCTCAGTCCTGCTCTGGGCATCCACCACCCATGAATATGGGGCACTGGGAGCCACCTGCCTCCCGGGCTTCACCTGGAAGGACCAAAGGTTTGTGAAACCCTCGCAGTCCACAATGGAGGCATCCCTTCCCCCACCCAGGCCTGCATCTTCCAATGAGTTCCCACCCAAACAGTGACATCCTTCTCCCCAATTTCTGAAATCCCAAATCTGTCACTTACCCTTGAGTGTTCCCCTGCTCTCCCCCAGATTTACTTGGTGAATGTGTTTTCCTAAGCATTTACCTCTTTCTCCTCCATCCCAAGGCACCCTTACTCTGGTCCAAGCTCTCACTGTTTCTCACCCAGGTCCTAAGTGGCATCTTCCTTTCTTTAAGCCAAAGGTGAGATTACTTGGAGTTCAAGGTCTCTCAGAATCTGATCTACCTTCCTCTGACCCAGTTACCCTTTCTTCACTTTTCCAACAGTGATTTCATACTCCAGCGATACCAGACCACTCAGAGTTTGTCAGACTCCACAAGGATGCATGTTCCTTTTGCTCAAACATCCCCACTCTCCTGTCTGTCCAACCTATTTTTCAAGTTGCAGTCTCCACTTCCCCTAGGGATTCTTCTCGGCCTGTGCCAAATGGATGCCTCTCTTTGTGTTTCTACCACACCTGGCACTTTGCCACCTTCATTCTGCTGCCACAGGATCCAGGGTGTCCATTCAATCATTCACTCATTGGTTCTACATGTATTCACCTAATTGGTGCTGGGGTGAAGACACGTGATTCCTGCCCCAATAGAAAATGATGTCTGCAAGTGTTTGCCTGTCTGACTCCATATGCCTTTGTGGAATGATTGATGATCTTGTTTTCACGTGCCTCGGGGCTTGACCCTTGTGGTTCCCTTGGCCTGAAACACCTTCCCATCTGTCTGCATGACTGGCTTCTTCTTGCTGAGACTGTCTGGAGTCAGTTCCTCGCCTGCCCCCAACCTCTGTAACTCTTCACCCAGATTTACCCATCTTGGTAGCATTTATCGCTGTTGAAATTCCCTTTACTGTTGGCTTATTTGCCTGGCCTTTCTCACTAGAATGAAAGGTGCTCAAGAACAGGGTCCTTGTCTGTCTTATTGCCATAGAGTCTAGGGGACTAGTTCGTGCCTGGTACTCAACTGGGGCTCGAAATGTGTGATAAGTGAATGGGTGGATTTTGCAGATAAGGAAGCAGATGTGGTAAAAGGAAGGACTGGGACTTTCCTGGCAGGCCAGTAGTTAAGACTGCATCCCTCTAATGCTGGGGGCTCGGGTTCAATCCCTGGTTGGGAAACTTAAGATCCTGCATGCCGAGAGATGCGGCCAAAAAAACAATAAGTAAATAAATAAATTTTTAAAGAAAGAAGGAAAAGGGAAGGACTGATCATGAGCATGAAACTATGTAATTATAGACCCAGTATTAAATGACCATGGGAATTTCAGTTATGGAATGGAGGGTGGCATTTAAAAACATTAAGAAAATTAAGAGATAAAAGAGGTGAAGTAAGGGCAGGTGGGAGCAAGGAATTGCCTGCTCTCTAAGAGAAATTTATAATCAACATATTTTAATATGTCTGTTGGCCATTTGTATGTCATCTTTGGAGAAATACCTACTCATAAATAATTAGATGGAGAGACCTACAAAGAAAACACCATGACTTCACTCTCCTTTTGTTCATCTGACCACTTGCCAAATTATTTAGGAAGCGATATCTCTCGCGTGGTAAGGAAAGATTTAGTTTAACGATTCCTTCACCTTCATGTTGGCTTCCTTGTCTTCTATTCAAAGAAAATGAAATGCCTTAAATTTAAAAATAGCAACTGCACAGTATTAAGATTTCAAAATCAATATATTTTTCCTGTCTGTCAATCCTGCATCTATCTATCTATCTACCTGGATACATAAATAAGTATGCCTAAAAAGATGTCTTAGATTTATAGAATATTTATGGAAAGTATTTCTGGCTGATAAAATTTTTATTTCCTTTTATTTTCTATACTTTCTTGCGCAGTTTTAATTTTTTACAATGTACTTGTCCTGTATCCCTTATGCAAGAAGAAAACAATTTTTAAAAAACAACTGGAAGCAGGTATACCAAAATGTCATTTTAGTTAATTTTGGATAGTAGGAATAGTAAGATATTTTCTTTGCAATTTTTCTGAAAAAAATTTTTTATTTTAAAGAGGAATTTTAAAAAATGGAAAAATGTGAATTTAAGATGAATGTTTCAGGGATCCAAAGAGAGCAAGCAAAGTCAAGGTCAACGTTTAGCGAGTCCTGGGTCAAGTTGTCTTTTCAGCCTAGAGAGGCCCCAGGCAGACAGCCAACGGGAAGGATACAGTAGCCAAGCTAGAGTCTCAGAGAATGGAATTGTCATTGGAAGCCCGGCCTCACCTGGCTGGCAGATACCCACCAGGAGCATGCCAGCTTCCCCCGGGATGACAGAGGTCGGTTCCAGGGAGAACTTTAAAGCAGCCACCCGGCTGTTCTCACAGTTCCTACGGTGCCTTATGCAGATGCTGAGGTTTGACCATCAGAACTCGGAGACCTGTCCAGCCCATCACAGGAAGCCATGCACAAAACAAGCGTTCAGTGATTATAAATGAATCTGTGTTTCAGATGGTACAAGGAGCATCACCTGAAGTTTTGCTTTTTTTTTTTTTTCCAAGAGAGGGGACCCAGTCAAGTCAGAAAGAAGCGCTTGGGATAGGAGAAAGTGAATAGAACAGAGCGGGAAGGATGGGCCGAAGGCTGCTGGGTGGGCTGGAATGAGAGGGAGGGTAGCGCACTGGATCAGGGAGAGAGGGACAGTCTTCGCTTCCATAATTCTGAAATCACGCACATGCGTGTCCATCTTTTCACCGAACTGTGACCTCCTTCTATGGTTTGTATCCAACTCGTCTTTCAGTCGCTCCTCCCAATCGCCTAGCAGGGCGCCTGGTTCCCCTAAGGGCTCATGAGATGATGGAGTGAACGGAGGCAGCTCCTCGCTCCGCTTCGGTCCAGTCCCGGGCTTTTGTAGAGAAAGCAAGATAAGTGCTTTCCCTGCAGGAGGCCAGCGTTCTCTCTTTCCTTCGGGTGGGGAGGGGGCGGGGAACTGGACATTCACAGGGGGTGGTAGTTTAATACACCCGAGGGGAAGCAGCTGTGTAGACAGCCGCCCTCTGCACGGATTTGCCAACCTCAGCCCTCGGGGGCAGCTGGAGACGTCGAAGGAGGTGAGAAGGTGTGTGCGCCCCTGTTACCAGGCCTGCGGATGCTGGTGGTACCCAAGAAGGCGCTCGGATCTCTAGAGATAGAGCTAAGCCAGGGTCTGCTGTGCGGAGAGCTCCCATCTCAGAGCATCTCGGTCGATCTTATTTCCCTAAACTCGCTTTCCACATCTGGCAAGTGGGAAGACTCCAGGACGCCGGCGGTGGTGGTGATGTGTGGAGGTGGGGGGAGGAGGGCAGCTGAAAGCACCACGCACGAGTGAATGGGCACCATCACCGAGTTCTAGCTGACTCTCCCCGGGCCGCTGTGCGAACGCAGCCAGGACTCCCCAGCTCGGTGCGGAGCGCGCTCTCCCTCCCCCACGCCATCGGGGCCCCCGGCGGCCCAGGCCTTCCCCGCCTCCGCGCGCAGCCCTCCGCGGCTGGATGCCCAGAGCTGCTCCGGCCGCGGGCGGAGGGGCTCGCTGGGCGGCTAGCAGGGCGGCTGGGAGCCGGGGGCACGGGCCGAGCCGGGGCAGAGGACGCACGCGGCCAGCCGGGCGGCGCGCGCTTTCCCCTCCCCCGCGGCCCGGAGCGCGAGCCGCCGTGACGTCAGGGGCCGCCCGCCACCCCGCGCTCCAGCGGGCAGAGCGCGTGCGGCCGCCGAGCACATGGGCCGGGCGGACTCGGGGCGGCGGGGCCCGGGGGAAGGGCGAGGGGCCGCGAGCGAGGATGAGCCCCGGCATGCCCCCGAGCAGACCCCCTCGAGTGGATTTCCACGCGGAAAGGATGTTGGCGGTCCCGGTGACCTGCGGAGACACGGTTGGAGCCACCTTTCAGTAAGTTACAATTTTGTCCTCCGCCTTTCTGGAGAGTCGGCAGCCTTGGCCTTGAGGGGAGGGATGCGCGGTGGGCAGCTGGACCGACGGAAAGAGCTTTCAGATCGCAACGTGTTTGTTAACCGTGCACTTTCCTCATCTCCAGACTCTAGACTGGCAGCGAGTTTGGGGCGTTTTGGGGCGGGGGAGGGGAAGGGAAGAGGGTGACATCAAATAGCCCTTGCAAAGAGAGAATTCCGGATTTGTGGTCTTGATGAAAAGTATTTATTATCTAACCTCCAAATATAGACCCCCTCCTATCAGTACTGATTGGGATTCGCAGACAAGGTCGGGAGGCCCCCTTTGCTGACTGAGAAGCCTGTGAACCATATGATACACCCTCAATCCTTTGCCCATCTCCACCCCCCCACCCCCCCACCCTGCCCCCAACTCCCCAACAAGGTGATTTCCGAAAACTCAGCAACTCTGGTTTTGGAAACTTTCTCTTCTTGTGCATTGCATTTACTGATTTTCCGGGTGCCCCTACACCCTCATCCTGGTAATTCTATTTGGATGGATTGTTGGTTTATTTAGGTTTACCCTCTAGAAGCTAATGTGCTTTTATTTATGCCAGCGTTTGTGGTCCAAGCAAGCGTAGACTTTCGGGAAGGGCAACCATGGGGGTGCATGTGTTCGGTGTGCAGATATTTTCCTGAGAGCTGGCAGGCATGGAATATTCTTCTGTTCACTCGAGCCTCTGACTTCAGGCCCTTCTGTAAGATAAGAGAAGAGAGGAAATCCCTAAGTGAGGGGTTTTGGGGAGAAGAGGGTGAGGTCTAGGTGTTTCTTTTCCATCTTCTGTTTTCTAAAGGAAGGCTGGCGGCCCCTCTCACATCTCCCCCTCCCCCACCACTTTGCGCTTTGCGTCCTGGCCTCCTGGAGCTGCTTAGTTGTTGGATGAAAGTGGGCAGAAACGTGTGTTTGTGTGTGGTGGGTGGGCGGAGGCTCTGAGGAGGTAGGGACTGTGTCTGCTGCGCTGTTTGTTATAGGATGTTGCAGCCCTCTTTTGCATACTGGCAGTGACAAGTTCAGGCTTGTTCATCTGACACAGTCCTGTGGTCACAGCGAATCTGTCTGAAGCTTTAACCAATGGAGAAGGGTGTTGCATGGATCATCTGAACACAGTGGGACTTCCTGAAAGATTTATTAGGAGAAAAACCTTCCTGGAAGCAGCAGCAGAACAAGCCCAGAGTGGCTGGGCTGGGCAAGAGCCTCCTGGCCTGATCACCACTGTTTGGGAGCAATTACATCCTGGAGGTGAGAAGAGGAGTACCTCGTGGTCTGAGGCCTTGGTACGGGGCCGACTGGGATTCCATGGATGGGTCTGGTGTTGGCAAGGCTGAGAGGGTCCGGGGCGGACCGTAATGCTGTCCCCAGCAAATTCCCGAGGCGGGGGATTTGTTCTGTGGTCATTTTTGTTTTGCCTGGTGAAGGGTGACTTGTTATTGTTGTTGTTGCTTTACTGACTCTGAGTGCACAATTTTGCATCATCCAGGCTTCTCTTGAAAAGGAGAAGAAATCAGTTTCTTTTTCTGATTGATTCCCTCCCACCCCCGGCGCATGCTGTCTGGGCTTGCCCTTTCTGTCCGGCCTAGAGCTTTTCTGGGCTGAAAAGACAGAGTTCTCGATTCTGAAATATCAGACAGACCCTAGTCCCCCGAAACTGATTTGTGTGTTTACTGACCTAAAAACTGGGTAAATTCTCACCGGCCACATTCAGCTGATCTCTTGTGCTTTAGCTTTTTCTTTTCCTCCTAAATGGCAGGCAATCAGGCAGGCTGGGTTTCAGAGCCTGTGTCCCAGGGCTTTCTGCCTGCCTGGGAGGGACATTTTTCTCAGTTCAACTAAAGAGCCTCCTGGATGATATTTATTCCTCTTTGTGTGAGTTTCCCTGAAAGTGGTGATACTGATGGCAGGTGGTTGAGCCTCCCCTGTGGGAACAAGGACCTTGGATGGTTGCTGGTCCATGTTCCTCGGCGAGGTAGCCTTGGGCCTGCTAATGGCTGCGCTTCTCTCTGTGTTTTAGATGTCAGATGGCCTCTGGATGCTCAAGCTTTTTCTTTAGTATTTCCTGTCCTCATCGGCTGTGGACATGGCGTTCTCCCCACCTGCCCCCTTTAAAAAAAAGAAAAAAACACAACTCTGGATGCAGGTTTGTGATCTCTTTAAGAAACCAGGATTGTTCCTGTACCTACCTTGTGTCAGTGGGGGGAATCCTGACGCCAAATGGAATAATTTTGACTGTGGATGAGCCCCGTTGATGGTCATTTCTACCTTTTCCCTAGAAAATGTCAGGAGTTTGAGGCCTTACAGGAGGCACTGCCAAGATGGGTCCTTTGATAGACTCTGCCTCTATCTCTTCTATTTTTCTGGTCCCAACTAATCTAAGACTCTAATAACAGTAATAGTAAATGATCATAATGATAGTGTAGCAGTTTCTCCGCCCACCCCCCCGCCCGCCGCTTTTTTTTGGCCACGCCACGTGGCATGCAGGGTCTTAGTTCCTCCACCAGGGATGGAATCCACACCCCCTACAGTGGAAGCATGGAGTCTGAACCACTGTACTGCCGGGGAATTCCCAATAATAGTAGTAGTTTCTGTAATAACACTGAAATCGTATATCAGGCCAAGCTTGTTCTTCCCATTTTATGCTCCTTATAGCCTCACCAAGGCAGTTACAATAAAGTGTCCAGCAGTGATGGAGTTCTTATTGTGGACCAGCCTCGAAACGCTTTATATTTGTTATTTCATATACTTTCCCAGCTATTGTGCTGTTGTTTAATTGCCAAGTTGTGTCTGACTCTGTGACCCCGTGGACTCTAGCCCGTCAGGCTCCTCTGTCTATGGGATTTCAAAGGCAAGAATACTGGAGTGGGTTGCCATTTCCTTCTTCAGGGAATCTTCCCGACCCAGGGATTGAACCCCAGTCTCCGGCATTGGCCACCTGGCAAGCTAGCTGGGAAGATAGAATTATTGTTATTATCACTGTTGTGCAGATGGGAAGCCCACAGGTCAGATTAAGGATCCCCCCCATCTCCCACCCTCAGGTCACACAGCCACAGAGTGGCAGAGACACCCGGATTTGCACTGGCCATCTGCCTCCCCAGACCCACTCATAGAAGTCAGAGGTCAGTGAAACTAAAGACAGACAAAGACTGCTGCTCTGTCTGGAGCAGGAGGATCAAGCTCCTTCTCCAGTCGTCCCTCCTTGCCCAGGCACAAAGAGAAACCCACACCTCGTGTGAAGACACCGCGGGCCGGACTGCTGGCCTGGGTGGGGTCAAGGAGCCATGAGAGTGGGGCTTCAGTGCTCAGAAAATTCTAAACTGGAGAGTCTGGGGACCTCCGGGGCCAGGGGACAGCCTCCGTCTTGGTGTGGAATCCATGGGCTTTTGCAGAAAGCTGTATCCAGGTGTCCTGCCTGGCTCTGTGACCAGTATTTATTACTAACAACATTCACAGCAGATGGGAGATAGAGCTCTTTCTGCAAATGATCACAGACCCTCTACCTCCACGACCTGCCCGCCCCTCAACGATCCCGAGTACCTTCCTTTCTGCTGGGTGTGTTTTGGTCCTGTAGCTACCCTAATAATACAAAGATTGTATTGTCCCAACCTCGTCCAAACAAAAACAATGCCAGCCCGTAAACACAAGATTCACAGTCACGAGGCCCAAATGATCTCAGTTATTTTTTTAATTTCAGAGTTCTGAATTTTCTTTTATTTTCTCTTCCTCTTTTTTTTTTTTTTTTCTTGTTTTGAAGAGGGGAGGCAAGGGGTAGGGGTGGTGTTGTTTAGTTGGTGCCTGGTGGGTAATCAGAGCCCCTGTTATATCTGTTTATCTGTTTCTTTTCCGTGTTGGACCACGAACTTCTTGGGAGCAACAAAGGAGTAGGGATGGGCTGGGGGGGTGGTCGCTGTTTCATCCGGTGGCTCACACAGCCCTGAGACTGGCTCACAGGTGGCTATTGAAGAACTACTTTATTTTTAAGTAAACAAGCCATGCCAGTCCTTCAAGTCATTGTCTTCTTTAGATGTGGAGCAGCCCATCAGGATGGGAGGCGGAGGGTTTGCCCCCCGAGGGAGGAGACTCTGAAGAAAGGAAGGAAGCCAGAAAGCAGTGGAAGGCAGCTGGGATGGCTGAGGGGTAGTGCAGACCTGGGTTACTGGGGGGAAGGTTACGTCACTTCTGTGAGCCCGTTTTCTCACCTGTAAGATGGGGACGGTAAAGCACCACCTTCTGCCCTGTGAGAGGAGGAAACAGAGGATGCCCAGCAGGCAGGTGTTCAGCAGGGTGCCTGGGCTCCTGCTTAGCCCTCAGCAAAAGGTAGCTAATATTACTGTGACAATTACTGGGTTTTATTACTTCCTGTGGCTGCTGGGAGCTGGTGGTTTCTGAATACATTTTAATGTGTAAAAGTAACATTCTGATTACATAGATCATGAAGTGGCAGTGACTTTACTAGTGTTCTTTGCAAGCCTCTGAACGGAACACTGGCTAATAGAATAAAGATAAGAAATCAGGAGAGGTCTCAGAAAGGACAGAAATCAGAAGATACCCCTCAGCTGGCAGCCTGCTTTTGCAGGTTATTTCAGCTCTCAGCTGCTACACGGGGAGGAGAATAGTGTCTCCCTCTCAGGCATGATGCAAAAAAAAAAAAAAATTGCACTTAGCACAGAGGAAGTAAGCTCTTGACGAAGACAGAAAAACAGTTGTTTTTATTGGTTATTCTTTAGGGCTGCCTTTCCCTGGCTGTTGTTGTTTAGTTGCTAAGTCATCTCTGATGCTTTGCCACCCCATATACTATATTGCTTGCCAGTAGCCAGCTGGGCTCCTCTGTTCATGGGATTTGCCAGGTAAGAATACTGGAGTGGATTTGCCTTTTCCTTCTCCAGGGGATTTTCCTGATTCAGAGATCGAGCCTGTGTCTCCTGTATTGGCAGGCGGATTCTTTTACCACTGAGCACCAGGGAAGTCCTCCTTTCATCGGTACATTGGCCCTTAACATTTGCTACTCTGTTTAATATGGACTGACTGAGCTGTTCACTTACTTGGCAGTTGCTGTGTAGCAGGCACTGTTCTAGCTCCTGGAGGTCCAGCAGAGAAGCAAAGAGACAAATACCCTTGCTCTCCTGGTGTTTTCATTCTATCCAAGTCACACAGTAGGGACAGAGTGGTCCCCACAAGGAGGCAGAGAACAGATGGATGCAATACAGGCTAATACTACAGCGACTCCTGACACCACTTTGTTAATAGATGTGAGGTGCTTAGCACAGAGCTGCATGTGGTAGAGACTATGTAAGTGGTGGTTGCTATATTTGTTATTGTTTTTCTTTGGTGGCCTGCCTCATAAAATAGCAACCTCCCCTCCTCACATTTCCATGCTTGAGTCTTACTATTGTCTATGGTACTTGTTGTGGACTGAACGTCTTTCTGCAAAATACATATGTTGAAATACTAACTCCCAGTGTGATGGTATTTGGAGGTGGAGCCTTGGGAGGTAATTATGGATCAGTTCAGTTCAGTTGCTCAGTCGTGTCCGACTTTGCAACCCCATGGACTGCAGCACGCCAGGCTTCCCTGTCCGTCACCAACTCCTGGAGCTTGCTCAAACTCATATCCGTCAAGTCGGTGATGCCATCCAACCATTTCAGTCCTCTGTCATCCCCTTCTCCTCCTTTTATTGATTGTGGATAGATGAGGTCATTAGGGTGGGGTCTTTATGTGGTGATTAGTGCCGTTGTCAGAAGACTACCAGAGAGCTTGTGTCCTCTCTCTGGCTCTGTGAAGACCTAGCAAGAAAGTAGCTGTTTACAACCCAGAAAGAGACCTCTCCTCAAAATCAGATTGGCCACAACCTTGGTCTTGAACTTCTTAGCCTCAAGAACTATGAGAAATACGTTTCGATCATTTAAGCTACCTGGTCTGTAGTATTTTGTTACGGCAGCCTGAGCAAACCGGGACAGCACTGATCATTACCTGGTATACTGTGTATCTGTCTTCTCTCTAGAAATTGTCAACTTGGTAGGGCTCATGGTTTCATTTATTCATTTCTTAAAAAATTCCTCTGTACTACACGGCATGTAGGGTCTTAGTTCCCCAAACAGTGATCGAACCTGTGACCCCTGCATTGAAAACTTGGAATCTTAACCATTGGACCAGGGGAGGTTGAAGCCAGGGAAGTCCCTGTTCATTTTCATTAATTCAACACATTGCATAGCCACTCTGTGCCAAGCAGAGTTCTCAGTGTTGGGAATGAAGGGAAGGAGCAAAAAGATGTTGCATGAATGGTGCTTGCATTATAGCTAGAATAGACATCAGAGCAGCAGACACAATAAACTGAGGATATTTACAGTGTATTCAAGGGGAATGTGTCCTGTGGGAACACATGGAGCAGGATCAGGGTCTGAAGTGTTAAGGTCAGTGTTAAGGTGGCTTCAGGGCAGGCTCCGCTGAGAAGCTGATATTGGAGCAGCCTGAAAGGAGGTGAAGGGGTTCGTCTTAAAGGATGGTGTTTGAGCCCAGGGAAGAGCCAGGTTAGAGGCTGAGGGCAGGGCTGGACTGTGAGATGGGGGAGCGAGATGAAGAATGAGTTGGAGTGGTGTGAGCAAGGCGGACAGAGGTAGAAGGGGGAGCCTCTCTTTGGTGGTGCTGCTTGTAATGTCTCCAGATCTTTCTAAAAGATCCTGTCTTGTACACAGTGAAATGGGGAGCCACGGAAGGGTTTTAAACAGAAAGCTGATTGGGCTGATTTAGCTTTTCCTTTAAAGAAAAAAAAATAATTTTGGCTGTGCTGGGTCTTCCTTGCTGTGCCAGGGCTTTTTCTCTAGGTGTGGTGCAAGGGCTTCTCAATGCTTGTGGAGAGCAGCTTTCATGACCAGGTAGAAGTGATTTGAATGGGTCCTGCCGACCCTGGGATTGTAGCTGAGGACTAACTTCCCAAATTTACATTTAGAAAGATAACAAACTCTATAGAGGGTGGATCTTAGAAAGGAGGTGCCTGAAATGGCCCTGGGTGAACAGAACTGTAATTAGGGAAATTGGAATTATCTTTTTTACAGATTAAAAAAACAAAAAAAGCCTATCTCAAAACATCTGAGGGGACAAGTTTATAAAGATAGGTATTATTTCTTGAGTCAAATACAATCACTGTTTTGTATTTACTGTGGTTTTTTAAAAAAACAGTTATAATTATGGTATGTATGTTTATGTCTGAACTTTTAAGTTGTAAGCATTCCTGAACATTATTACATATGCTTTTGTCCATGTGATTTTTGGGAGGGGTGTGAAGGTGTCATGTGGGATTTAGGATCTTAGTTCCCTGACCAGGGACTGGACCTGTGCCTCCTGCAGTGGAAGCTCAGAGTCCTAACCACTGGGCCACTGGGGAATTCCCTGTCCATGGCATTTTTATATAATATATTATAAAATAATATATTATAATATAGTATAGAATTAATATAAAATGTTATTATAAAATAATATAAAATAAATTAAAAATATAATATATATTTATAAATACATTTTATAATTTATTATTCTATAATACATTATTAAATAATATATATAATATATACACTATAATAACATAAAATATATAATAATATATAATATATAATAATATATATTTAGTAATATATATTATTTAATAATACATTATAAAATAAATTATAAAATGTAATATATATATTTATAAATATACATATTTATATTTTTCATTTAATTTTTTGGGATAAATCCCCAGTCCTAGGACTATTGCATCATAGTATAGTATAGTGTTAGTCACTCAGTCATGTCTGACCCTTTGCAACCCCCATGGACTGAAGCCCACTAGGCTTTTCTGTCTGTGGAATTCTCCAAGCGAGAATACTGGAGTGAGTTGTCATTCCCTTCTCCAGGGCTGGTCTCTTGCATTGCAGCAGGTTCTTCACCATCTGAGCCACCAGGGAAGTGCATTGCACCATAGCATCTCAGTATTTTAAAAGTTTGAGGTAAACTTTGCAACTCATGAGATTTGTACCAAAGCCAAACTTGCTCTTATCTGTTGAGACATATGGTGTCTGTTGCTATCCATGATGCGCTGGGTCATGAGCAGTTATATATAGTGTGCATTGTGTATATATGTGCATATGCATCATATGCACCTGTATTAGCTTTTTCTTTACTTCCATTTATTTAGCAGATATGTGTGGGATGCCTGTTGTGTACCAGACACTGCTCAAGGTTTTGGATCTTCAACAGTGATCACAACAGATATGGTACCAGTTCTAAAGGAGCTTATTACTTAGTGGGGAGACAAGCCAACATACACCAAAGTGTAAGGAATATGAAAAAATATGAAATAGAATAATACGGAAGAGAGTTTGTATGAGGTGAAGGGATTCACATTGAAATGCTACATTTGAGCGAAGGATGAAGATTTTGGGGACATTAACCAAAGAAGGAGAAAAGCACAAAGGAAAAGGAAAAGGTTAACAAAGATGAAAATAGTAAAGAAAAAAGGAATATCTAAGTTAAAAAAAAGCTTTAATAATAAAGAAGAATTCCCCAAAGTCAATAGCAAACCAAACAGCCTCATAGCAAAGTGAGAGAAAGATATGAATAAACGGTTCTCAAAAGGAAAAAGCAGAATGGACGATACATGTGAAAAGATTCCGAATCTCCCTAAAATAGCTGCATGTGTTGAGGTGTGATCTGTTGATAGTAGAATCTACTTTTTTTTAGTAGGTAGTGGTAGGCAGTTCAATACATGCACACAGCTCTGTAACATAGTCTTGGAATTATCACCATCACCCCCCAAACATCCCTCCTGCTTTGCAGTCAGTCTCCTCTCTGGTTCTCGGCTTCTAACAACCACGAATTTGTTTCCTGACCCCACCGTTTTGTCTTTTGCTTATAAGTGGGATCATCCAGAATGTAGCTCTTTGAGTCTGGTTTCCCTCATGCACGTGAGATCTTCCATGTTGTATGTATCAGTTGTTTGGTGGATTAAATTGCAGACTACTGTCCTGTTCTCTGGATATGCCACTGTTTCTTTACCCATCTTCCACCAGGAGGGCACTTGAGTTGTTTCTGGGGCACGTTTCTTCCTGTATTTCAAAATGTGCCCAAAATAGGAGGTCTGACTCAAGTCTTGGAAAGGCTGTGTGTGGCCTGGGGTCACCTGACTCAGCTAGTGAATGGGAGGTTACTTGAAAGACCAACTGGCAGCTTGCAATGAAATCGAAAACACATGTGCAGCCCCATACCTTGGTACATTTGAGAATTCACAGCTCATGTTCTGTGTTATTGAAGGATACTTAGAGGTGGGTGTGAATGTCTAAAAAAAATGGAAGGGTCTAGATCCACCTCACTCTCATCCTCCCGGGAGGGAGGAGAGGATGAGGCAGGTGGTGTGCTTTGTAGAGGGAGACTATAAACACATGCATCACTTAGGCATTTTGAAACTATATAGTAAGGTAAGCAGCCTGACTGCATCCATGACCATGTGTTCATGGCTGTAAATTCAAGCTTCATTATTGTTGTTGTTGTTAAGTCACTAAGTCATGTCCGACTCTAGAGACCCCATGGACTGTAGCCTGTCAGACTCCTCTATCCATGGAATTCTCCAGGCAAGGATACTGGAGTGGGTTGCCATTTCCTCCTCCAGGGGATCTTCCTCACCCAGGATTCAAACCCCTGTCTCCTGTGTGTCCTGCATTGCAGGCTCTTCTTTACCGCTGAGCCACCAGGGCTAGATATTACCCCATAGTCCACTTAGGTCATAATTCATTCAGTGGGGGCCAGGGCAGCCTTGGGATCAGTCAGCCAATCATCTCTAGAGATTTTGAGGCGCAATCACTCCTGTCCTTGTAGTGTATTGCTTCTTACAAAACAGACAATGGATTGCATTTGGTCCAAGAAACAAACCTGTGAGGTGAAGGCCAGACTGACCTGGCCGGGCTGACACTCAGAAGACACCTCCGGTGGGGATGGCATCCTGCTCATCAGCCTTGCAGGGCTGCCTTCCCCTCAGAACACGGCGGGGGGTGGGGGTGGGGTCAGTAGAGAGAGATGGCCTCCCAGAAAGGGCTCTCCAAGTAGGAGCTCTGCCCCCTGGCCTTTGCTCGAGCCTCCACTGTCTTCTCCCCCTCCCTCAAGGGTGGCCCTCAGGCAGGATCTCTTCCTTGTCATTTGCCTGGACAATCCATTCGTGCTTTCTCGATTGCCGACATTCCCCACATACTTAGGGATGCCAAAGGATGGGGGTGATCACTTTATCAGTCCTTGTAACGTGTGGAGGTGGTCTTGGCAGCCACACCTTAGACAGCATCCTACGATCTCTGCGTTTTATACCTGAGAGCAGGTGCTGACACCTTTGACCTGTGACTATGCACTCTTTCCACTTTGGTCCAGCAGTTCGACCTGACATCACTGGCTCCAGAACACTGCCCCCTCCCACCCCCCATAAAGCATCTGCTACCGGCCTCCAGCTGTCTCCCTGCTTCCCCGCCTGCCTTCCTCTTGGGTTTCAAAAGGGCAGACTAGACCCTGAGACTCAATGACTTAAAAGCTTTTAATGGCTTCTCATTATGAGTTCGAGTACCTGCTGTATAATAGACCCTCTATAGACTGAATTGCTGAGGCATGTGGACCCGTGGATCTGGGCTAAGGACCCCGCCCTCCCCAACCCTCCAGGCTGAGTGCTTCCTGCCAGATGGTTGCCTCTGCTTGGAGCAGAGGAAGGCTTGTCTGATCAGAGGCAGCTGGGGAATGTGGGGTCTGCCTGAGGAAGGTTTGGAATGATGTGATTCTTTGAGGGGACCTGTGCCTGCAGATTCACTTCTGACATCTGTGTCTCATCCAGCTGGGGAAACAGGACAGGTTTCAGTTCTTTCCCCACTTCGTCTCCAAACTAACTCCTACTGATGCTTTCTGACTCAGCTTAGGGGTCACTTCCTGCAAGAAGCCTTCCTTCATCCTCTCCCCGCACCCTGAGTTATGACAGCTCACATCCCACTGTTTTGGGTTGCGGCCATGGGTTTCCACCAGGGCTTGCAGACTCAGCTGCTTAGGAAGATGAGTAGATGATATAAATGCATCGTGTGGACCCGAAGGAGCTCAGTAGGACGTGTGCGGACTAGCCCACAACTGGTCCCCTCTCCAAACCCGGCAGCTGCTTTTTGAGTCCAGCTCCTTCTTCCCACCTCCCTGTTTTCCCCAGGCCACAGAGGAAATTCAGTGTTGCCAGACCTTCTACTTGTGAAAGAGAAGCCAGGGATTTTTTTTTTTTTAAGGAAAGTTCTAATTTTCAAATGTTTCAATTTAGATTTTTGAAGACCCCTCACAGGTCAACGGAGAAGGCAATGGCACCCCACTCCAGTACTCTTGCCTGGAAAATCCCATGGATGGAGAAGCCTGGTTGGCTACAGTCCATGGGGTCGCTAAGAGTTGGACACGACTGAGCGACTTAGCTTTCACTTTTCCCTTTCATGCACTGGAGAAGGAAATGGCAACCCACTCCAGTATTCTTGCCTGGAGAATCCCAGGGATGGGGGAGCCTGGTGGGCTGCCGTCTATGGGGTTGCACAGAGTCGGACACGACTAAAGTGACTTAGCAGCACAGGTCAAACAAAACACGTGCGGGCCAGCTGTGGCCCCCAGGCCAGCAGTTTGCAACCTCTGCTTATGGCTCTCCCCATCCCGTTGCACAGGTTCCACCAGACCCAACAGGCTCCAGTGCCTTGCAGGCAGCAAGCTCAGCTCGGTGGGCTTAAACCTTTATCGACTTAAGTACTGCAGCAGAGCGCCTCCCGTGTACATATGATTCACTTTCTTCCCCTTAGAGCTGTTTGCACATGATGCCATTCTGGGTTGCTTCTTCAGTCCCTTGATTGCTTTTGTAATAGGCTGTGTGTCCTGGAAAAGTAATAATTTCCTAGATGTCGACTGCTCTCTTCCTTTTTCCCTTCCCTCTCCGCCGCCTCAACATATGTTGGCCTTTTTTTTTCTTTTCTTTTTTTTTTCCGTGGAGGAAGCCAGACCTTTTGTATCCTGCTGGGCTCCAAAGTGTTGGTCTGCTGTTATTAGGCAGTGGTGGTTTCCGGCCAGCTCACTGATGTTTGCCCTCGAAGTTGGTGAGCCTTTGCTGATTTCCATCAGGGGAAAATACATGCTTTTCAGATTTCTCTTCATTTAGGTGAGCCATCACGGCCAAGTTACTTAAAGAAGCAAACCTATCCAGGAGGAAATAAAGCCCTCCCCCCATCTTGTGCAGCATTTCCGTCTTGTCATCTTCCTTCACATTATGGAGGCAAAATTCATTAAGGATATGACTGGGAGCTCTAAGCTTCCCCAGTGGATCAGCAGTAAAGAATCTGTCGGCCAGTACAGGAGATTCAGGAGACGCAGGTTCGATCCCTGAGTCGGGAAGATCCCCAGGAGGAGGAAATGACTACCCATGCCAGTATTCTTGCCTGAAATATCCCATGGACAGAGGAGCCTGGTGGGCTACAGTTCAAAGAGTTGCAAAGAGTCAGACACGACTGAGTGACTGAGCACGCACATCTGGAAACTCTAGGAGCTAAATATGTTCCTGGAACTGGTCAAGGCTCTTGGGGAATAAAAAAGAACCATGGGTTTGATAGTTTTGTAGATGCATCCTTGCTTTTAGAGATGCAGAGGGTGAGAGCAAAGCCACCGACAGTGATGATTCAGTGTTAGTGCGGTTACGGTGCAGCATCACAGTCCTTATTCAACATTATCAGGAGCTACAGTAAAATGACTTCATAGAGTTGTTAAGCCCTGACTCCGTGCTGTTGTTAAGAACTTGTCCATATTAATCCATGTAATAACTCTGAACTAATTACACAGAAAAATCACAGTGGAACAGTGCCATTCAGTCACCCAGCATTTACTGCGTGTCACTTGCTGGCACTGTGCTGGACTTGTAGCTACATTTGGGGATTCCTCTAAGAACCCCCACCTCCCAGTCCAGTGCAGGAAAACAGACGTATGCTTTTTTCACATGGCGACCACACCAGGGTGAAGTCTGGTTCTCAGAGGTGGACGGAGTGATGCTGGTGCTTAGGGGTTGAAGTAGTTGAGGACCAGGTTTGGCTTCAGGTGGCAGATGCCTTAGATGGGTCCACGAGGACAGGATGACTGAGGTCCAGCTTGTCTGGGAGATCTCTTCTAGAGGAGGTGAGCCCAGCAATGGGATTGGTGAATGGCAGAAGGAGATGGGTATGCCTGTTGTAGAAGAGCTGTAGTCTCTGTTTCTTATTTCTGAATGGGAACACTATCTCCTGCCACTGGTAGGTTGTGAGGATTTGTAGTAAAAATAATAGTATGGTTGATAACAACAGCTGGCATCCTGAGAACCTGATGTGTGATGGGTACAATGCCGAGGGCTTTCCTTCCATTAATCCATGTATGTTCAGCAACTCCTTATGGAATAGGAACCATCATCAACCCCATTTTTCAGATGGGACAAAATGAGGCTCAGAGACATCACTTGACTTGCCCAGGTTCACACAGCTGTTAGTTAAAAGGTAGGTTGGAACCCAGGTCAGCATGCAAAGACTGGATTTGGAACCAATCCATTAACCAATCTCTTATCTATTAATTCTATACCCAGAAAGTATAAATATGAATTCTTTTCCCTAGAGGAAGTTGTCTTTATTTCCAGCCCCACTTTCCCATTCCCTATTTCTTCATACCTCAAAAGGGTAGGCAGTTTTGACTGCAAACTTTAGCTGTGATAACTCCACATGTCTGCTGCTAAATTAGACAATCTCTGGATAGAGGTTCAGAGAGAAAAGGGGAAAGTGAAGCTAGCAGTTGTCCTAGGTGATGTGAGTTACAGTAAAAGGGCTTCCAGGTTTTATTGGCCTATTTTTTCTGTGCCGTACACCCATTTTAACTATACCTAGAAATTGGTGGTGTTGAGCAAGAGTGGGGGTAGGGAGGATGGTGAATAGATTGACAAAGAAGCTCCGATGGGGAGGAAAACTGTTAGGTACCCAGACCAGCACTCTCTTCTCTTGCTCTGGTCATTATAATAATATAAGCTTCAGACAGCATGGGTGATTCTGTCTCCTCAAACTCTGACTGCAGACTATCTGGTTGGAACCTCAGCTCAGTCACTAGATAGCTGCATAGCCTTCAAATCTCTGTGCCTCAGTTTCTTTTTCTGTCAAATGGGAATAATAGCCTTGCTGTTCTGGGATGGTTAAGAGGATTAAATAAATGAGTGAATACACAGAGAGCCCCTGACTTTGCCCAGTTTTTTTTTTTTTTTTTTTTTTTTACCTTCCAGTGTCAATCTGTGCTTTCTTGGGGAGATCATATCATTATAAGTGATCATTGGTGTGACTCTCCGTGGTTCCTTAAGTTCTTTTAGCAGCAGAATCGTCTTGGTGAAATCTAGGTCAGATCATGTAAGTCCTGTTCAGAACCCTCCCCTAAGCCTTGGACTCCCTTCGGATGAGCCCATGCCTGCACTGTGACCTGGTCCTGCTCTGGGACCTACAGCAGTCTGCCACCCCTGACCCTCCACTGTCACTTTCCCTGTGGCTTCTCCACCTTCAGTGTCACTCATCCATCCAACACGTCGTGGTCCTCTGAGCTGTTTTGTTTCCCTGTTCATTACCTGCCACGGTGTAAAGTCCAGTCTGAGTTATCTGTCTTGCCTGCTGTCTGTAGCCCCCAGTAGAAAATAAGCCTCAAGGGATTTTTGTTCATTTTATTGTCTTCCATTTTCACCCAATGTCCAGCCCAAGGATCATTGGCTGAGTGAATGAAAGAAATAATCTTTGCATTTTAGTCTGACAATAGACCTGTGAGTTGGGGATTATAGCTATATGTTAGATAGATAGGAAACTGAATACTGTTTCTATAGTAGCTGCATCCTTTTATATCCCCACCAGGTGTGAGCCAGGGTTCCCAAAGCTCCACATCCTTGCTAAGACGTGGAGATGTTCTGTTTTTTTTTTTTTTTCTTTAATTTATAATAACCATTCTAAAATATATAAGTAGTATCTCATAGTGGTGGTGATTTGCATTTCCTTAGTGACTAGTGATGCTGAGCATCTTTTATATGCTTATTGGCCTGTTGTATATCTTCTTTGGAGAAATGTATTTTTTGGTTGTTGTTGAGCTCTTCCTATTTTCTGGATGTGAATCCGTTTTTAGATGATTTGCAAATATTTTCTCTTGTTCAACGGGTTGTCTTTTCATTCTTTTGAAGATGTCCTTTGACGTAGAGGGGTTTTAAATTTTGGTGAACTCCAATTTATTTATTTTTTCTTTTTTTGCTTGTGCTTTTGGTGTGAGGTGCAAACAATTGCTTTTGGATTTTCCTGGGATCGTAGACTTTCAAAATCAGAAGGGATGTCTTTGGCCACGGACTGTTGACCCTCATCATGATCTAAAAAGATCTAAATGATTTAAAAAGAAATGCTATTGGTGTGATGGTGAGGATCGTGGTTCCTGGAACGGAATGGCCGCAGGTTCACTCTCGCCTTGTCCTCATTCTGTTACTTAGTTCATCGTGCAGTGAACTTAACTTCCCTCTGCCTGATTCCTCAGCTGGGAACTGAGTTGCAAAGATCCACATTAGTTTAAAGTTTAAATGAGATGGTACACACAACCTGAGGAACTCATCTGGGCTGGAGTGATAACACCCCCTGCTGTTAGCATTGTTCCTTGTGGGCGGTTCAGGATCACTTACACCTGCCCCAGGCTGATGCTGGGGTAGAAACTGATACCCAGTAGGGTCCTGAAACAACCCTTGGTTCAGATTAGTTCCCATCCAGGTGGACCCAGGACTCCAGCCAAGTTCCAGGTCCAGCTGGGTCCCTGCTCTCCCTCAGGTGATCTTGACCTCCCCAGGTGGGATTTCCTCCTCTTTCCATCCATACTTCCCAAGCTCTTCTGCATGGAATGTAGGAATGTCAGGCACCTCCTCCAGTGTTTACAATAGCCCTCAGCTTAGATACCTCCAGCCAGGATAAGCCTTTCTGAAACAGATAAACTGACTGATAAACCGACAGCAGCGGAAGAAAATAGGCTCCCCAGAGAGGCTTCTCCTGGCATGGAAGCCTCCAGGAGGAAAACACAACCACATCATCCCTCCGTGGCTGCCTGCCTTGTCCAGCCTAAATCATGGGAGCAGGGCAGGCAAATCCCTCTTCCAGGAGAGGGACTCGCTTCATCAGCAAGATTTATTCATTCATTTGTGGCTGAGACCTGGAGCCTGAGCTTTTTACAACTGGGGACCTCTGCCTGGCATTTTGAATCATTCTGATACTCCAAAGCAGAGGCCACCCAAAGCCACAAATAATCGCTCACCTGCCTGAGAAGCATAGAAAAACAGCTTAATGGTTAAGAGCACAGTATTCTCTTTTGCAGAGAGCATCGGCCTGAGATATGTCTGCTTTCAAAAGTCTCAGATCTCCCCATCTTGAGTCTTAGGTTCCTCATCTGTAAAATGAAGCAGTTAGTATACCAACTAGATACTTTATTGTGAGCACTGAATAAGATTTTGTACATTAGCGGCTTCCTCCAACACCATGTGTATTAGGTGCTTGGTAAGATCTGATTATTGACAAAGTAATGTCTCTGCTTTTTTTTTTTTTTAAGACAGCATATTAAAAAGCAGAGACATTACTTTGTCAACAAAAGTCTGTCTAGTCAAGGCTATGGTTTTTCCAGTAGTCATTTATGGATGTAAGAGTTGCACTATAAAGAAAGCTGAGCACCAAAGAATTGATGCTTTTGAACTGTGGTGTTGGAGAAGACTCTTAAGAGCCCTTGGACTGCAAGGAGATCAACCAGTCCATCCTAAAGGAGATCAGTCCTGGGTGTTCACTGGAAGGACTGATGTTGAAGCTGAAACTCCAATACTTTGGCCACCTGATGCGAAGAGCTGACTCATTTGAAAAGACCCTCATGCTGGGAAAGATTGAGGGCAGGAGGAGAAGGGGACGACAGAGGATGAGATGGTTGGATGGCAACACTGACTCAATGAACATGGGTTTGGGTGGACTCTGGCAGTTGGTGGTGGACAGGGAGGCCCGGCGTGCTGCGGTTCATGGGGTCGCAAAGAGTTGGACACGACTGAGCAACTGAACTGAACTGCACTGAAGATCTGATTATCTATCCAGTTGGCCTGTGAGCCCTGAATAGGCACAAGAGTGCTGGGTCTCTGGCCTCCAGGGGTTGGTTCATGAAATGTGGGCCGAGTGATTGAAGGTGTTGCATACTTTCCAGTTTGAAAAGCCCACTGATACGTGTTGCTTTGCTTCTTAAATTTCTAGCTTTGAAGTCCAGTCCATGACATTCATCACTTCCTTCCTTCGTTCCCTGATCTGCACACTCTTGTCGGCTCTCAAGTAAATAGCTCTGCCCATGGGCCTGCCTCAGAGAGCACTCTGCCTCTATATCTGATCTATGTATTTAATCCTTACAACAGTGTATGCTGTCAGTATTAATCTCCCCATTTTACAGATGGGAAAACTGAGACAGAAAGGGAAGTGGTTCTCCAAGGGAATAGCCACTAAGTTGCAGGACCAGAACCAGGATTTGAAGCCAGGCAACCTGCTTTCAGGATCTGAAGGGTCTAACTGGTTTGCTATCCTGCCTGTTGAGTTCATCTCTCCCTTAGGGCTCCAGGACATGGATTGCGAAATGAGGAAGAGCTTGGGGGCCCTGAGAGAAGTTTACTAATGGGTCCTACTGCCTGGCCCTCAGGATCACAGAGTGGTGGAGGGAAGCCCCCCAAGCTAAGCTGAAGTGGCAGAGATGGGAGCAGATGACAGATGGCCCTTAGGTCATCTTCCATCTTTGCTCTGTGCTTGGGATTTAACCAGCACGAGAGGATTACTGGCAGGCTCATTCCATTTACTGTAGTAGGTCAGGCGACCCAGGCAAACACTCTGCCTCGCAGCCAAGAAACTGATAGCTGTAAAGTGACACCCCACCCAGCAGACAGTCTGGTTTTCATTGCTAGGGTGATGAATTATGCTTCTCAAGGATGAGTGTGTCTTCCAGTTGTTAACGTGTTTTAGATTTTTAGGTGTTCCTCTGCCAAGGAAGCAGAGAAGGGTGCATGATGGGGTCTCTTTAAAAGCTGTCACACAGAGACATGGATGGACCTAGAAACTGTCATACAGAGTGAAGTAGATCAGAAAGAGAAAAACAAATAGCGTGTAGTATCGCTTATATGTAGAATCTAGAAACATGATACAGATGAACTTATTTGCAAAGCAGAAATAGAGACACATATGTAGAGAACAAATGTTTGGATAACGAGGGTGGGGTGGGGAAGGGGTTGTTGTTGTTCAGTTGCTGAGTCGTGGGCTGTAGCACACCAGGTTCCTCTGCCCTCCACTATCTCCTGGAGTTTGCTAAAATTTATTCCGTTGCGTCAGTGATGCTATCTAACCATCCCATCCTCTGCTGTCCACTTCTCCTCCTGCCCTCAATCTTGCCCAGCATCAGGGTCTTGTCCAATGAGTCGGCTCTTCGCATCAAGTGACCAGCGTGTTGGAGCTTCAGCTTTAGCAACAGACCTTTCAATGAATAATCAGAGTTAATTTCCTTTAGGATTGACTGGTTTGATCTCCTTGCAGGAAGTGGGGGGAAGGGAGGGGATGAATTGGGAGATTGGGATTGACATATGTACACTATTGATACTATGTATAAAATAGATAACTGATGAGAACCTACTGTATAGCACAGGGAACTCTGTGCTCTTTGGTGACCTAAATGATTTGGGAAGAAATCCAACAAAGAGGGGATATATGTATATGTACAGCTGATTCACTTTGCTCTACAGTGGAAATTAACACAGCATTGTAAAGCAACTATACTCTGATAAAAATTAATAAAGTGTTGCTGCACAGAATGGCTCAATAAATTTCAACGACTTGCCTGTGATTCCCCAGGGGAGGGAAGGAAGAAGGGATCCATTTGCTAGTGTGGTAATAGTAAGTGAAGGTAAAGTGAACTGAATTTGTGGGCAGGAGGCCTGAGTTCTGGGTCGTGCTGGCTGTGTGACTTTTAGCTGAGCAGACAACCACTCTGAGCATCTGGTTTCTGAAGCACGTTTTAGGTACTAAAGGAAGCACTGTTGTCTGGTACCATCTGAAAGGGGCTGTGTATATGTTAACTCTTACAGTCAATGAAAGGTTGTTGAACTGTATTTGATGATGAAAGAAAACAGATTAACTCCATCCTTGTTTTTAACATAGGACTGTAGTGGCCAGAGAGGTTGGGCTTGTTCAAGTTATGGGTAGACCTGTGCTAGCCAGTATGATAGCCAGTATGTGGTTGCTGAGCACTTGAAAGGTGGAGAAGTCTGCTTTGAAATGTACTGTGAGGGTCAAATCTGCACCAGATTTCCAAGTCTTAGTACAACACAGAGAATGTACAATATCTTTAATAAGTGTTCCTTTTGATGACGTGTTGAAACGGTAAGATTTAGATATATTGTGTGTGAAAGTCGCTTAGTCATGTCCAACTCTTTGTGACCCTGTGGAATAGTCCATGGAATTCTCTAGGCCAGAATACTGGAGTGGGTTGCCGTTCCCTTCTCCAGGGGATCTTCCCAACCCAGGGATCGAACCCACGTCTCCTGCGTTGCAGGTGGATTCTTTATGAGCTGAGGCACCAGGGAAGCCCAGGAATTCTAGAGTGGGCAGCCTATCCCTTCTTCAGTGGATTTTCCCGACCCAGGAATCAAACCGGGGTCTCCTGCATTGCAGGTGGATTCCTTACCAGTGAGGTTAAGTAAAAATACCTGATTAAAAGTAATTTCACCTCTTTCTTTTGGTGATTTGTTTATTTATTATTCATGCTACTGTAAAATTTTAAATTACCTACATGTCTTGCATTGTTTCTATCGGACCGCACCGAACTAAACTATGACACAGACGGCAGGCTGCCATATATACACCCAGAATTCAGACTTATGTGCTTTATCTGCAGGATTCATTCTGAGAGTTGCAATGCTGGTGAACAGTGTGCGCTCACACCTCTAAATGGCCTTCCTGGTACATCCAAGTGTTGGGTGATCATGTGTTCTGGCTGGACCACTGTCTTTTTTGGGATTTCAGATTGCTTCTCCTTCTTGAACCACTTGGCTTTATCCTGAGAGTAGCTGCTTTTTGAACTCTCCGTGGGCTTCCTCACACCCCCACCCTAGTTTCTCAGGCAGCTCCCTTGGGCTCTTCCCAGCCCCCTGCACCCCAGGGTTCTGGTTACTGTGGACCTGCCTTGAGGTAGACAGTTCCTGGACCACCCTTCTCTGTTCTCCACGGCTCTTATGAGCTTGAGACACGTTTTACTGGATTCGCCCATCAGTCTCTATGCTGGCTCCCTTATTTTGCAGGATCTTGTCCTTCCTTAGGAGCATACTCTGAAAAGGAAAGCAAGTTCTTTCTCCGTCTTAAATTACACCTATTTCTCATTGTATCCAAGAGCGTGGGCCATCGTTTTATTCAAATAATGCTTATTTTTCTTTTCTCAAATAACACTTATTTTTATAGGAATGCTATGTCTGAAAGAAAACTGGGGAAATGTTAAAAGTATAAAGAAGAAAACAACGTTAACACGTTTAGCTGCACTTCCTTTCTTTTTTTTCTGTGTGTTTTTCTTTTAAATGTGAGAGCTCTTCATGTTGACACTTTCATTGGGTTTTTCTCTTAATGTAATAGAAGTATTTCCACATGGTGTTAAAAGCAGGCTTTTAAGTATCACTTTGCAGGCAACATAACGCTGTAACCTCCCCGTTGCAAGGGTATTTTGTCATTTTCCCAATTTTACCTGTAATTTTGAGGATTAAGAATATTTCCCGTGATTTTCCCTCACAGCTAGTGCTGAGATGCATGTTCGTGTATGTGTATGTAGGCATGCACCTGTGCGAATGAAGCTATTGCCATCTTTCGGATTTCTTTAGAATAGATTTCTGGAAGTAGAATGATGAAGTCAAAGATTCTAGGAGTTTTTAAGGCTCTTGATGCTAATCTAAGTCGCTTTCCTGTTTGGTTTTGCCAAACTGCAGCTACGAAATGATGTCAAATTGCAGCTTTAAAACAATGTCAGATGGTTGCCCCTTGAAGGAGCTGCCTTCTCATTTAGTTGGGTCTCTGAGCCAGATGTGGGTCTTCTTGGGGCTGGGGGTGGGGATGGCTCTTTAGTGCTTGTCGTTGCTTCTCATTCCAATTTTGGATTTTCCTTAAAAACCACCCTTTGTTGCTTGAGAGATGGGAGCAGCTTTTGTCAGCCTGCCATGAAGGTTATGCCCTGAGGTTTGCTGTGGCTGAGTGAAAGACTTCTGGCCTGAGTCTTAGGTGAGACTGTTGTCAGTCTCACCTAAGAGAACTTAGGAAGGTCCCTCAGCTTCCATCAGCCTTGATTTCTCATCAGCTAAGGATAGATTATGACACCTACATTGAAGGGTTGCTGGAGGGTAAAACTAGCTAATGTAAATCTGACTGCTGGGAAGGGCCCTGCTTTCTCAGGCTGCTTTTAAAGCAGTTTTCTGGCTGCTTTAGCGATACTCAAAAGCATGGGGCTTGGATGCAAAGCCAAAGGGTTTAGGTCCTGCCTTTTACACATTTGGCTGGTTGCGTGTTCCTTGCAGTCAGTCAGCTCTGCTGAAGATAAATACCTATGTCACATGGCCTGCAGCTCTCCTTCTCCCCACAATGTGTGTGTTCCCCCAAATGATGAAAAGCAGAGAAGGGCATTTGCATCCTAGTTACCTACCATTTGGGCTTCCCCGGTGGCTCAGTGGTAAAGAATCTGCCTGCTGATGCAGGAGGCACCGGAAACTGGGGTTCGATCCCCGGGTCAGAAAAATCCCTTGGAGAAGGCAATGGCAACCCACTCCAGTATTAGAGGAGCCTGGTGGGCTACCCTCCTTAGGGTTGCAAAAGAGTCAGACACGACTTAATGACTAAACAACAACTACCTACCATTTACCAGCTATGTGACCTTGGACAAGCTGCTTTGCTTCTTGGACTTTAGGTTTTTTTTTTTTAAATCCTATAAGATGGGGATACTAATGCCAGTCCTTACCTCCTGAGGTGTTTGTGAAGGTTGGATGAGATGGTGCCTGTGACTTGCTTGGCCCAGCACCTGGCCCTGGGGAATGCTCAGTAAAGGTTAGTTTACTAGTTAATTAGTTACTAGTGCACTCCAGCAGACCTGAAAGTTCCCAAGAATTGAGTCAAACCAACCTGCTGGTTAGCTTCTCCAGCTGGTGTCCCATGACTTGTGGCAGGTGGGTTCATAGTTTAGACTCTTCCAAGTCAAGAGGGAACCATCCACATTTGTCATTTGATGGGTGAAAGAGTCAGGCTCTAGATGGTGAGTTGTTCTTGGGATTTCCTCCCTGTTACCATTTATGTGTAAGAGGGAGATCTCTCCTTCTCTCGCTCATACACACAAGGACTAGGTCAGGAAGGATGCACCTGGAAATGGTACTAGTGGCTGCTTCTGAGGAGGCTTACAGGGGCAGGAGGGAAGCTTAGCATTGATCCTGTGATTCTTTTCATCTTGTTGGAGGTTTTTACCAGCTGCATGTCTTAGTTCTTCACTCAATAAGAAACAAGTTCTAAAAAGTCCACTGGGTAGTAAAAGATCTTTGAATGCCATCCTGCTTGCTAATGCATTAATAAGAAGCCGTGTGTGTGTGTGCGCGCCCTCAGTCCCTCGGTCACGTCCAACTCTTTGCGACCCCATGGACTGCAGCCCACCAGGCTCCTCTGTCCCTGGGATTTTCCAGGCAAGAATACTGAAGTCGGTTGCCATTTCCTCCAACAGGGGATCTTCCCGACCTAGGGATGGAACTCAATCGCCTGTGTCTCCTGCATTGGCAGGCAGGTTCTTTTACTATCGAGCCACTTAAGAAAAAAAAAAAAATCTGTTTTCGAAAATCTGTCTGTTTTACAGCTGTCTGTCTAAACCCACATTCCCTGCACCGCAGACCAGGGGGCTTTTCTCCACTCACACAGACTGTCTGCCTCCCCCTTGCTGGCCTCCCTTTCTCCCTTCTAGGATCTGCCAACCTGAGTCCAAGATACCCTCGGCCCCCAAGCAGCTGACCACTCCTTTATCCCACCCTCTGGGGTGGCCTGTGTGGGCAGCCCCAGGCCTGACCGAGCTGGCCTGAGGTTGGAGGCCTTGGCTTGCCTCTCCCAGCCCCATCCTGGCCCCCGGGCCTCCCAGCGCGGAAGAAGGAGTCTGTGCAGCCTGTTCCCTACCCTCCTTTGCCTCCTTTGAACCGAGTCTTGTTCCAAGAATTTGGGGCCGCTCTGGCTGCACGGCAGGGTTGAGCTGCTCCCTCAGGCCCCGTGCATGGAGCTGGCAGCTCCCTGGGAAAGTTTCCTTTCTCTTTTCTTTCTGGCACACAGAGTGGGTTCCCCGCCCTGCCCTGGACCGTGCATCCTAGAGGTTATTTGAGTTGAATCCCAAAGGAGCATCTTGTTCTGCCGCATTAGTGGGGCAGGGGAAGAAAGCTGAAAACCCCTATCTTCCTCCCTCCCCAAAGCCTTTGATCACCACCCCCCCCCCCCACTGCCCCACCCGGCCCGGGCCCAAAGCCCCCTCCCTCATTCCCCCAGCCTTGTTTTCACATCTGTTGAACCAAGTCACTAGCCTCCTTACTGTCTTTGGAGGTCATCTAGTTCAGTGGTGAGCCAGTTTTTCCTACCCGATGACCAATTCAGGAAACATGAAGGCATTTATGGGCTCCCTTTTTGTTTTTCCATCTATGTTGAAAATTACTCTGTTAGATCCAGGATCAGGCCAGTGGTGTATCTTCTCACTGCTTGGATTATCCACTTCCTAGGAGCGAAGACCCTTATTAAGAAGAGCCAGTGCTCTTTGGCCATTCATACCTGGACGCATTTCAGCAGCGTGGGGCAGGGCCAGCCTTTCCCTCTCTTCCTTCTCAGAATAGACCTCAGGCCACGGGCTTCTTACTCTAATTCCTTGCTGGACAGATGAGGGACACTGAGGTCCAGAGTGGATGTGGCATTCCCGAGGGAGAGACTCTTGTAAGATTCCGGGTAAGACATTATTATTATTGATAACAACATGTGTGCTCAGTTGCTCAGTCATGTCTGACTCTTTTGTGTCCTCATGGACTGCAGCCTGCCAGGCTCCTCTGTCCATGGGATTCTCCAGGCAAGAATACTGGAGTGGGTTGCTATGCCTTCCTCCAGGGGATCTTCCCGACCCAGGGATCAAACTCAGGCCTTCTGCATTGGCAGGCGGATTCTTTACCACTGAGCCACCTGGGGAGCCTGGTAACAATGACAGTAATAACACTAAGGAGTAGCAGTAGCCTCTGCAAAGCGCAAGGCTTGTGCTTTTCAGCTGGGACAGTGAAGTCTCTGGCTTCTCCTCCCTTGTGTGCGGCAGCCCAAGCCTTGCGGTGTTTGTGTTCCTCCTCAGCCAGGGATGTACTTTGCAATTTAAATGATAAAGCAAACAAGCCCTGTTTTCATAGAAGCTTTAGAAAACTCGCATGAAGCCTCTCACCATGGTTTTGGGAGCCCAGATAGGCCAATAGGCCAAGTTTCCCTTGAAACGTGGGGCAAGAGGGACATTGAGGACAGTCGGTCCGTGGAGCGTGAATGACCGCATTCATCTGGAGGAAGCTCCGAGCATTAGCACAGGGACGATGCGCGCGCGGCCCACCCAGCCCACCCTTTCATGTATGTGCTTGTGGCCAGTTTGTCTCCACTCGAAATGGAAAGCTGACAAGATGGGCTATTTTTTTTCCAGTTAAAAATAATTACACGCCAGATGCTGTTCCAAGTTCTGTGCTTCAACCAGTTAAAGATTTTTGGAGCTTTTGCCCAGAAACCCTGTTCAGAAGGTAAGCTTGTTAGCATCTAAGCCAAATAAAATAATAATGGTTCAGGTTAGGGGCTACAGAAGACTCTGGGATGAGCAGAAAAATAATTATTGCATATTGCATATTATGAAACCTTTTAAATATTTGTGTATACATGCATACACATATCATATATATATACAAGATGGGATGGCTCCAGTGACAAATGTATGTTACAACATCAGAATTAAGCCTCTTTCTGCCTTTGTTTGTTTTAATTTTTGTTGTTATTTTTTAATGTTGGGTTGCAGTGGATCTTTGTTGCTGTGCGGGCTTTTCTCTAGTTGCAGTGCATGGGCTTCTCATCCCAGTGACTTTTCTTGTTGCAGAGCAGGGACTGCTTCCAGGCTCTAGAGCACAGGCTCAGTAGTCGTGGTGCATGGGCTTAGTTATCCTGGTGTAACTTTATGTGGGATCTTCCTGAGCCAGGGATCGAATCCGTGTCTCCTGTATTAGCAGGTGGATTCTTTACCATTGAGCCACCAGGAAGCCCCCTTTGTTCTCAGAAGCAGTTCCTCGCTCCCTGGTACCCAGAGCTTCCCAGAAACCCTTTCTGATAGAAAGAGCTGTGCAAGGCCTTTAAGGAAGCAGGACGTTCCTTCAGGTGTTGCTTCACAGGCCTCTTTTTTTTTTTTTTGCACCCATTCTCTAAAAAGAGGGTGCCTGCTCTGCCCAGTGTCAAACACTGGTTTTCTGGAGTCAGACTTGGGTTGGAGCTTAGCTCTGCCACTCACTGGCTGTGTGAACTTGAACCAAAGGTCCTCTGCTTCCCAGCTGGAGAGTGAGATCCCTGCCTGTGCAGGGTTGGGGCAGGAACTGGAGACAATATTTATAAGGTGCTCCATTGGTTTCCCAGGGCTGCCTTAATGCTGGACCACAAACTGGGTGGTTTACATCAACAGATATTCTGTCAGTTCTGGAGGCCAGAGGCTGCAAATCAAGGAATGAGCAGGGCTGTGCTCTCTCCGATGGCTCTAGGGGAGAATCTTCCTGTCTCTTGTAGCTTTAAGTGATTGCTGGAGACGCTTGGAGTTCCTTGGTTTGTAACTGCATCGCTCCAACCGCCACTCTCATCTTCTCAGCGTCTCCTCCCGGTGTGTGTCTCTGTGTCCTTTGCTCTTCTTATAAGGACACCATTCACTGGATTTAGTGCCCACCCTAATCCAATATGGGCTTCCCAGATGACACTAGTGGTAAAGAACCCGCCTGTCAATTCAGGAGACATAGGTTCAGTCCATGGGTCAGGAAGATCCCCTGGAGGAGGGCATGGCAACCCACTCCAGTATTCTTGCCAGGAGAATCCCATGGACAGAGGAAGGAGCCTGGCGGGTTGCAGACCATAAGTGCTGCAAAGAGTCGGACACGACTGAGTGACTTAGCAAGCATGCAAGCACTAATTCAATATGACCTCACATTAACAAATTACTCTGCAAAGACCCTTTCCAAATAAGGTCACCTTCTGAGGTTCTGGGGACACATGAATTTTGGGGGGACATTATTTAATCTGGTAGAGATGGCTTGCTCATTATGGCAGATAACTTGCCACATGACAGCATTGGGTATTCTTAGGATTATTCCTTATCAGAGGTCTGGATACATGTGTGCTAAGTCTCTTCAGTCATATCTGACTCTTTGCAACCCTATGGACTGTAGCCTGCCAGGTTCTTCTGTCCATGTGCTTCTCTAGGCAAGAATGCTGGAGTGGGTGGCCATTTCCTCCTCCAGGGCATCTTCCCAACCCAGGGATCGAACCCATGTCTTCTGTGGCTCCTGCATTGCAGGCGAATTCTTTACTGCTGAGCCACCGGGGAAGCCCAGAGGTTTGGATAGATATTTCTCAAATAAGATGGGAGCCAGCCTGGTTATTTGGGGAACAGAAGGACTGCCAGACAGCAAGGCTGATGAAGGGAGGGAGGTTGGATTGGTAGTTAGAGAGGAGACAGGACGGCATGAAGCAGCTGGCTGGTTCTGTGGACGGGGTGGCCCTGGAGCTGGGGAAACCATATTTGCTTCATTCCAGGTGAGAGCGATGGTGGCCTGGTCGGGGTGGTGGCCAAGCAAGTGGAGAGAGAAGACAGTGCATTCTGGATTCTGTGATTCCTTCATTGGTTCTCTTGGCCACTCTGGGCTCTGGAATCTGCCTTGCTGTGTTATCTTGGATGATGAGCATGGAATGCTTTAGAGTCTACGAGGGCAAGTCTGACCTCAAGGGCCCTTGAAGGGAATTGCTTTTTATGGCCTCTGTGCCTGTGTCCTAGCTCTGTTACCTGCTAGTTGCTCATTGTCCCCTGGGCCCTGCCGAGCCCTAGGGAGTAGGTGGTCAAGGGCAGTAAGTGGGCAAGGGCTACAAGGGTTGCTGAGGGATTCGGCCAGATTCCATAGGCCACTTCTGGACAACCAGCAGGCATCCTATCGTCCTTTGTACCCCAGGACGGTGCTCCCCAGGACTCTGAGACATTGTCCGCATTCTTCTCAGGGCACTGGAATGTGGCCACCATGACGGCAGCTCCAGGGCAGTTGGAACCTTTTCAGGTCCACCGGTCCTCTGCTTTGCTGCCGCTGATCGAGTCATGCCGGTTCTGCTTGCTTGGCCCAGTCCCTCCCACTTCCTCCAGCTGGCCCCAGCTGGGGTAGGTAGACATCAACCCCATGGACAGTTAGTTTCCAGAAACCAACCTCAAGGATCTCGGTATCTTGTTGTTGGGGCTTGGAGTTTGTCTGGTCCTAAGGGCAAAGAATGTTCCCCCCTGGGGACACTCCTGCATGTTTGTTAAAGTCATCAGTCTTTCTGTCCAGTGCTTCTCAAGCACTTGAGTGGACGTCAGAACCGCCTGGAGGGCTTGTTACAACCCAGGTGGTGGGACCCCACACCCAGGGCTCTAGGGTGAGGCCTGAACATCAGAATTCTTACAAGCTCACAGGTAGCGTCAGAGTTAAGGATCTCATCTCCCATTTTGAGTAGCAGAGTCTAGACCATTCTCCCTGCTCAGACCGCTGGGTCTCATAGGCCCCTTCCCCAAACCTCTGTTATTCTGAATCACCAGGTGCTCTTGATGTTCTTCGTGACACCAATCACCATAGTCAAACAATCTTCATTGATTTATTTTGCTTCTTGTTTTTGATACGTCTCCTCCACGAGAGGATGAAGCCGTGACTGTGTCCTTCTTATTCTCCATGTTCAGTGCTTCAGTTCAGTTCAGTTCAGTCGCTCAGTCGTGTCTGACTCTTTGTGACCCCATGAATCGCAGCATGCCAGGCCTCCCTGTCCATCACCAACTCCCGGAGTTTACCCAAACCCATGTCCATAGAGTCGGTGATGCTTAGTGAGGAGTTAATAAATATTCTTGAATGAATGAATGAAAAATGAATGAATGCAGACTGTAGAGAATCAGGTGGAGGCTAAACCATGTTGTCTGACTTTCAAGGGACTGTAGTGAAAGCCCTTCATTTTGGAAGGAGATGGTATGTCTCCATTGGAGATGACCAGAACTAGGCAGTTCCAGAGGCTAGGTGTGGTAGGAAAATGCTAATTGCTAATCATAAAATAAGAACTTGGTGCTTGCAGGCTTCCCTGGTGGCTCAGTGGGAAGGAATTCGCCTGCAATGCAAGAGACGCGAGTTTGATCCCTGAGTCAGGAAGATCCCCTTGGGAAGAAAATGACAACCTACTCAAGTATTCTTGCTTGGGCAATCCCATGGACAGAGGAGCCTGGTGGGCTGCAATCTATGGGGTTGCAAAAGAGTTGGACACAACTGAGCAACTAAACAACAACAACTGAGTGCTTGCACTGTGTCAGGCACTGCTTTTTGTATATTAAATTTCCATTAAGAAACTTGTTTCCCAGACAGTAAGCAGGGGAGCCTGGCTTCAAATCCGAGTGCCACAGCTGCAGGGTTGACATACCACATCTAAGGAGGCTGTGATGAGGAAGGGGAGAGAGAGGAGATGGTCCACTCACTTGCTCCCTTTTTACAAAGCTTCCATGACAGGTGTTGCAGTGAAGTCCTCTAGGTGGAGGGTAGGTGGACATGGCTGGTTCTGGTTACAGTTAGCTTTCACTAGCCTGTGTCTCACTGGAGAATATGGACTCATGTTCATGGGGCCGGAAGCCAGGGCTTCCAAGGCTGAGTTATTATTTTCCTGGCAAATGCCAGAGCTCTTTGGAGTCTTGTTCCATTTCATGACTGACAAATGCCCCCTTCCCCAGGGCAGCTGGAATTACTACCTGGTGCCCACAGGAAAGCCATGGATGACCTGACTAAGGAGATGGTGTTTGGCCACCAGGTGGGGGAGAAGAGGCTGTGGCCTCACCCTCCATGTGGTCCAGGGCTTGTTGGCGAAGGACTGTGGGCTTCCAGCGATACTTTTAACCTAGAAAAAAATCAAAAACGGTTCAGGGTGGACCCCTCAGCTGCTGCCGCTGACTTCTTATCACTTAAGCACATATTTTTCTGAATAGCAGAAATTAAGAGGAAATTTAGAAACTCCATTCTGAAGTTCATGAACCGTTGCTTGTGGAAGATGGACTTCTGAAAAATTCCCCTGATGGCTTGTAGGAGGCTGTGGATAACTTAATATTAATCCTGAAAAATTTCCTGAGTTTTCCATGTCAAATATTTCGTTTTATTACAGAGGGATAGAGAACTAAGATTGATTGAGCCCATCTTCTGTGCTGGGCACAACGGTCCTTTCTTTCACTTTGGTTTTGTCTTTTGCAGAGTTATCCTGGGAGGCAGTGAGATGAGTAGCCCTGCTTTACAGATGAGGGTGGCCCGCCTGGGGAGGGACTTGCTCATAGCCAGAATTCACACTGGGTCCCAGCTTTTGTAAGTGTGGGGCTGCCAGCGGTGATAAGTTCATGTATTGCTCTCTTGATTTTGTTTTGGGTGGGATTGTGGATATCAGATAAAATAATATATGCCTATGTATCATATCTGTCTCTATGTAATATATTAACAAGACTGGATTTTGAAGCTGAAGCCCCAATACTTTGACCACCAATGCAAAGAGCCAACTCATTGGAAAAGATCCTGATGCTAGGAAAGATTGAGGACAGGAGGAGAAGGGGGTGACAGAGGATGAGATGGTTGGATGGCATCACCTACTCAACGGACATGAGTTTGAGCAAACTCCACAAGATAGTGAAGGACAGGGGAGCCTGGCATGCTGTAGTCCATGGGGTTGCAAAGAGTTGGACACGACTGAGTGACTGAACAACAAAATGCACATATCATGTGTATACAATTATATACTGTATCACAGTTTGCATGGAAACTGAAAGTGGTCCTTTACAAAGCAGTTGTCTTGAGGGGCTGTAGGCAGATGTCAGCAGTGGGTCTATACTCAGAAAGTACTGGGAACACGTAGTTTGAAGGTTTGTCATTTGGAGGACTGTTGAGAAATTAAAGCAAGTGACTCAGTCCAAAGCGTATGGGATCAAAACAAGATCTGACTCCAGTGATAATAGTACTAATAATAGCTTTTATTTATAGCATGTTTACCACATGTCAGGTGCAAAGTCCTTTTGTTAAAAATATTCTTTTGATGTGGACCATTTGCAAAGTCTTTATTTAATTTGTTACAATATTGCTTCTGTTTTATGTTTTGGTTTTTTGGCTGCCAGGCATGTGGGATCTTAGCGTCCTGGCCAGGGATCAAACCCACACCCCCCGGAAGGCAAAGTCTTAACCACTGGACCGCCGTGGAAGTTCTGTCAGGTGCAATTCTAAGTGCTTTCTGTCAGGTAACTCGTTTCATTCTCATAGCAATCCTATGTTCTAAGTACCGTTATCACCACCCCCATCTTAGATATGAAGAAGCTGAGGCACAGAGAGGTTGATTAAGTTGGTCCAAGGTCACTCAGGTAATAAAAGGCAGAACTGGGATTTGAACCTAGGCACTGCAGGCTGGGAGGCCCCAGAGACTGAGAGGTTAACTGGTGGGTTAATATACCAGCGATGGGCCTGCCTTTCTTATGGGTCTCATGAACAGGCTCTGAAGGTTAAGCACAAAGAAGCTTTTGTTCGTTTGTTGAAGGGACTTTTCTGAGTGGCTTGACAGGTTGTCAGGCACTGTACTAGGTGAGCCAGGTTAGAAAGAGACATAAGCAAGGATTCCTGGCTTAGACGGTATCCCGGCTCAGGGTCACTGTATCACTGCTCCCCTTTCGATGGGTGGGGATACATCCCTCCTCCTAGAAGTGAGGCTTGGTCATGTGACATGCTCTGGCCAATCAGATGTGTGCAGAAAGATGTGCCTTCCTGATGGAGGCTTTGAGAGTCCCGTAATGCTTTTTCTCTCTGCTGCGGCAGGTGGAGGGCTTCCAGATGCCAGTTTGCAGAGGGCACAGGAGACCCCCAGACCAGGCACGAGGAGCTTGGATGAGTCAGGGTCCCAGTGGGCTCAGCCGAGGAGGGTTTAATGAAGGGCGGTGGACAGAGGCAGGGCAGGGTTAGGAACCCACATGGGGCACCCTGCAGGCCCAGCCCTGGCAAGAGGGGCGGGGGAGGGACCACTCGGCAGGGCTGTAGTGTGGGGGGACCCAGGCTCTGCCGTGTGGAGCGGGGCCTGGAATTTCTACCCTGAACGCTTCCTCCTTCCACCCTCGAACCTCCTGCTGGTGCTTCCCACTGGCTGAACTCAGCTGACAGCCGGTGCATCCGGGGTGGTGGATGGAGCCCTTGGTTTGCCAGGTGAAGAGTGGGGTGGAGAAGAGTAAGCCCTGGGTTGGAGTTGGGGGAAGGGGGCAACAGGAAAATAAGCCAGAGAGTGAGGAAGGTTCACACTGGGGAGAGGGATGAGCTGGTGAGGGAGGGATTAGGGGGGAATCAGGGAGGATGGGGGTCCGTGCCATTGGCAGCCTTCGGGCTTTATTGGGAGAGATGTGCGAAGCCAGTGGATTGGAGCAGATGTGCTTAAATTTCAACACAACTCTCAGGGTAACGTCTCTGTGGTGGGCATGGACAAAAGCCCCCTAGCATGAGGGCTGGGACCCCAGAGAAATAGGTCCTCCTGCAAACCGCCCGCCTGAGGCATTTGCCCGGTCTACGTGCTGTGTGCCCGCCAGCCCATAAAGGACAGGAAAGAGAAAGGAGCAGAGTGGCTCGAGAGAGGATATTCTGGAACTCTTGATAATCAGGTCCCATTGTAAAGTCATGCTTTGAGTTACAGCACTGAATATCTTTGTGCCAGTGGAAAACTTTTACAGACTGTCCCCGGCGAGCTCAGAATCCTGTTTGGATCTCAGAAGGTCTTAAAATAGTACCAGATGCTGGTAGACAGGCTCCGAAGGGGCAGAGGTCATGGACTCACTGTGCCGGCCACACCTGGGTGGGACAGCCCCGGCTACTCCCGCGCCCAGAGCTGGGCGCATGGAGGCTTTCTCGTCTGGTCGAGTTCCCCGAAGCGGCCCTGCCCATGTGGGAGGTGGGTCCAGCCTGGCCAGGCACGAAGTGTTGCTTGCGTCTTCTCAGGCCAAACGGCAGCCAAGTCTCTCTTGGTCAGCTAGTTCTGACAGGATGCCTGGGGGTGGGAGGGCACACTCGTGGGTTTTGGGTCCATGTCAAGTGGGATTACGAGTGAGGAGGGAGGGCTGGGGTCAAACAGCTTCCTGTTCTACCGCTGTGGCCAGGAAGACTGGGAACCGTTTGCTGACCGGAATCTTTCTTTATTCCCTAGAGCTTGCCCTGGGGACAGACGGTTTGGGGCCAAGTGCTTCAAGGTCCTTGAGTCTCAGTCTACATCCCGGTAAAACGGGGATGATACACCTCTAGGGATGTTGGGACGGAGGCAAGGTGTCTGGCACAAACTTGTGCTCAGTGAATTTCCTTTCAACTCAGAATCAGATCTTTCTCTGTCTCTCAAAGGCCAGGAGGAAGGGGCGGCAGGTTCTGCTGGCCCTGTTTGATAGGCAGTCAGAAGAGAAGGCAAGAGGCTGGGCACCTGCCTGAAGTGAGATCCATGTAGAATCCAGGTTTGACCCAAGAGCCTGTGTGCTCCTCATCACAGCAATATTTTTGTAATCCCGTCATCTGACCAAGGAGATGTACACCTGGATTTTTATTTACGAAGGCAATTTACTGCATTTTTGTGTTGTCTGAAAATAATTTATTTTGTTTTCTCTTATTATTTTTTCATTTTTTTTAATTTTTCAAGTTGTATGGTTTATGTTTACATCACTGGAATTTTATGTCTCTCCTATATCACCATTTATCCATTTTGTATTTTTAAGATAAAAACTGGAAAACTGTTTTGCCCTTTGATGGACTTCATGCTGGATTTGTTGATACCCCAGTTCCGGGAGGCAATTCCGGACTCTTCTTGAAAAGGCCATGTCTCTGTGTCACATTGTTCTGCTCCCAGGCCCAGCTCCTTGAAAGGTCATCTGTCTCTTCCTTCCTGAGAGGGCCCAACGGGACCCCTCGTAACTGGTGTGCATGAGCCCTCCCTCTTCTTCAGAAAAGACCTGGTTCACCTCCCAGATAATTAATCAACCTTAGAGCATCAGCATCTTGACCCAGCTCGGTCACCAGTCCTTTAACGGGTACCAAGGGGAGTTGGATTAAGTGGCTTTCCAGGGGTCTGCCCAGCTCCAGACATCCTAGGATTCACCAGTGGACAGCAGGTAGGGCTCAAGGGCCAGGTCAGAATCCTGTCTCTGGAACCTTCTGTCATATCATCCAGTGAGTCCTCAGGTGAGAGCTGCAGCTTCCTGGTCTGCAGAGGCCAGAGGCAGGACCCTGCTACCGCTCAGGTGGCTGTGGGGGTGAAAACAAGGGATGTGGTTGGAAGAGGTTTGTAATGGGCCAGGAGTCCATCAATCAAATACTTCGTGAAGGTTGCTCACTTTTGTGTACTAGGTCGGAATCATCTTCTTGGGCAGACTTAGAGGTCCTCCGGCGGAACTTGGGATGAATTCCTTGGGAGAAGCTCTTTCTTTCCGGAGTGCGGCCTCAAGGGCCATGCTTTCTGAAGCTGCTAAATCCCGGACGGGGGATTCTTGATAGTCTTCATGGTTCCTTTGGGGGAGCCTCTGGGCTTCTGAATTACTGATGCATGTCTATATTAAAAGGCTCTATTTGCATTTGTTAGCTGAATTTGGAGCCCCTGTGAATAAGAAAGCTGCCTGGGGAAGCCAGTCCTGATTGCAGCCTCACAACTGGTCTGAATAAGTGTGGACCAGTCTGGGCTCTTTGGTGTTTCCACTCCAGCTGTACACACAGCTTGTTTCTATCCTCTCCCTTACCCACCAGGCTTTTGGAACTCCACTCTTCTCCATCCATGCTTCTGTAAGCCACACAACCCTCCTGCAACCTGCAGTTCTCTTTGCTTCTTAAAGGTGCAACTCAGATGCCACCTCCCCCAGGAAGTTCTCCCTGACTTCTAGACTTAGGATAGACTTAAGATAGCCACCTGCATAAACCGTGAACAGAGACCGTCTCATCCCCTTGCATCAGAACGTTTGTTTCATATACTAGACTGAACTTTGTGGGGGTGAGCCTGTGTTTTATGTGCATCTCATTGCCTGGGAGTGGTACCTTACACCTAGCAGGCGCTCTTCATGGTGTGTTGATTGCAGTGGTGGGGAAAGATTCCTTCAAGAAGGTAGGATTGAATTTGAGCCCTTCCTATAGTCTTAAGCTGCATTGAGACGTGAACTTCATTTGGCTGTGTGTTATTCACTTAGTCGGGTCCAACTCTTTGAGACCCCATGGAATACTGGAGTAGGTAGCCATTCCTTTCTCCAGGGGATCTTCCCGAACCAGGGATTGAACCTGGGTCTTCTATGTTGCAGGTGGATTATTCCCTGGTAGCTCAGCTGGTAAAGAATCTGTCTGCAGTACAGGAGACCCTAGTTTGATTTCTGGGTTGGGAAGATCCGCTGGAGAAGGGATAGGTTACCCACTCCAGTATTCTTGGACTTCCCTTGTGGCTCAGCTGGTAAAGAATCTGCCTGCAATGCGGGAGACCTGGGTTAGATCCCAGGGTTGGAAAGATCCCCTGGAGAAGGGAACAGCTACCCACTCCAGTATTCTGGCCTGGAGGATTCCATGGACTGTATAATCCTTGGGGTCGCAGAGAGTCATACACAACTGAACGACTTTCACTATAGTCTTAAGCATTGATTGGTCCCCAACCTTTTTGGTGCCAGGGGCCGGTTTTGTAGAACACAATTTTTTCACGGACTGGGAGGGAGGGATGGTTTTGGGATGATCCAAGTACATTACATTTACTGTGAACTTTATATCTAGTCTAATGCTGCTGCTGTTCTGACAGGAGGCACTGTCCATACCCAGGGGTTGGGACCCTGGGTCTAAAGAGTATGCAGAGGGGTTGTGGGGAGGGCAGGTGATGCTGAAGGACAGAAGCAGAGGCTCCCTTGTATGTGCTGAGATGACTCCTTTCTCTGGAGCTTGTGGTCTGAATAGGGCTGGTTGGGATGAGCTTGGAGAGAGTGAAAGGCTGACTTACTGATGCATTAACAGCCTGAGTGAAGAGTGTGGTCTTGAGTCTAGCCGGGAGGAGGAGAGGGTGAAGATAAGCAAGAGAAGCGATCTAGATGCATTTGACAGCCCAGTATCCTGGGACGGAGAAGAAATAAGGGGACAGAGATATTATCTGAGTCTGGAAATTGAAGAGCACTCACCCTTGACCCTGAGCACACATCTAGCTGACTCAACCTTGCCATTCCTCCATCTGCAAGAGGAGGTTATGAAAGTGACATGACCCTGCCCACTCTGGGAGCTGGCAGGAGCATAAATAATACATCCAATATGCAGATGAATGGCCCAGGGTGTCTCTAGTCTGGGGAGAATTCTTAATAGACCTGAGATATTTGCGAAACTGAATGTTCTGTTTCCCATCCACAGCCTCAAGGCATGGCCCTTATTACTGCGTGCGAGAGAGATTTCCGACATGGACATCTCCTCCACACCAGCGACTGTCTCTCCTGAACAGAACTTGAGAAAAGGTCATTACTGTTTGTCAGACCATCACCTTCCCATGTACCTTGTGCTTCTGAAAAATCCTGTTGTCCCTGGGGACCCGTGTCGGGCTGTCCCGGTGCTTGTCAACCTTGGGGCCAGAGGTGGTCCTTTATCAGAGGTGTCCACCCTCCTGGGAGCCTTTGCCAAGTATGCACCCCGGACCCCACTGAAGGCTGGAAGAGGTACTTTTAAAGGCCTTCGGGTAATTGAAGCTTGAAAGCCACTGAACTAACCAGTTATAAAAAAGTCATAAAAATGAATACAATCACTAGGCCCTCAAAATAGCAATAGAATGTGAAGAAAGGATGTTTGCGTTCCTCTACACTTGTACTATGAGACCCAATTCTGTGGCTTGATTGGGGTAACTTCAAGGCCTTGGCTAGCAGCTGTGCTGCCTTTGGTCTTTCTCTCTCTCTAAACAGACCCCAGACACTTAATATAACATCAGAAAGCAACTATCATTATTCAGTAGCTGAGTTGTGTCCGACTTTTTGCGACCCCAGGGAATGCAGCATGCCAGGCCTCCCTGTCCTTCACCATCTCCTTGAGTTTGCTCAAACTCATGTCCATTGAGTCGGTGATACCATCCAACCATCTCATCCTCTGTTGATCTGTTGTCTCCTTTTCCTCCTGCCTTCAGTCTTTCCTAGCATCAGAGTCTTTTCCAATGAGTCCAATAAAAATTAATTTTAAAAAATGGAGACACAGACGTGGAGAACAGATGTATAGATACCAAGGGGGGGAAACGGGGGTGGGATGAATTGGGAGATTGGGAATGACGTGTATACACTATTGATATTATGTATAAAATAGATAACTGATGAGAACCTACTGCATAGCACAGAGAACTCAGTGCTCTGTGGTCACCTAAATGAAAAGGAAATCCAATAAAGACAGGATATATATATACACATAGCTGATTCACTTTGCTGTACAGCAAAAACTAACACAACGTTGTAAAGCAACTAGACTCCAATAAAAATAATTTTAAAAACAATAAACTAATCAGACCCCAGAGTCTGCTGTGTCTTCAGGTCTCCCTGGTGCCTTTATCCTAGCCAGGTCCTTTCCTGTCTGCCTGTCTCTCCCAGGAACAGAAGAAACTTGGATGCGGTGGCCACGTACCACCTTCTAGATGTGAAACCTTCCCTCGTGACTCTAGCCACAGCTGAGCTTTTCCTTTCCGGAATGGTCCTGATTCTTAGCCTCGCAGTCTCGCTGCAGGCTTCCTTAGGCTGTGTGCCATAGGTGAGCCTGTATGACATATAACACCCACGGAGCCTGGCCTGTGGCCACGGGGCCGCCCTGGATCTGAAGACAGTTCATAGAAGGGCATCTCCATTGGCACGTAAACGTAAGATCGTCTACCCAGTCATAAAAAGGGAAATGGCAATGAAAAATGCCTCCTTTTCCTGTGAAGATCACACAGTGCACTAGGTAGTTGTGTCCTGGATAGCTGACAGAGCTGCTGAGAAGCAACTCTGAGCATCCATTGCTGGGGTGTGTGGAGGGGAGTTGCATTGGTCCAGCCATGGGGTGAGCACTGTGGCTCTTCCTAACCAGACTGCATGTGTGGGTGCCTTTTGACCCAGCAACCTCATGTGGGGATATTTTCCCCAGAGATGTACCTGCAGATGTTTGTGCAAAATGAACGATGCACACGATTATTCACAGTATGTGATAGGAGTGGGGTCCCCAGGTGACTCAGTGGTAAAGAACCTACCTGCCAACGTAGGAGACATAAAAAGACCTGGGTTCGATCCCTGGGTCTGCAAGATCCCCTGGAGAAGGGAATGGCAACCCACTCCAATATTCTTGCCTGGAGAATCCCATGGACAGAGGATGCTGGCAGGCTGCAGTCCATGGGGTCACAAAAGATCGGACACGACTGAGTGACTAACACTCACAGTAATATTAAGATGATAGCAGGGATGGAGATATATGGTAATATAATTTGCTGTGGAGTGTATGAACTCTCTGTACTATATTCAGATTTTCAGATTTTTCTATAAAATCTAGAACCGTTCTAAAAAACTTAAGATTATTTAAAAAGAAGCAGAAGGACTTCCCTGGTCCAGTGGCTGTCAGATTTCCATTTGGAAAGCTTGGGGGCATATGGTTATTGAGCATCCACCGGGGGCAAGACCCTGTGTTGCCAGAGCCTAGAAGCACACAGTGGGAACAGAGCGGGTCTTGGGGGGAATCTGGGCTCCAGGAGAGGGGGGCAGATGGAATCTCCTAAAGAACTAGCTGCTGTGGAAATGCAGAGCATGCGTGAGAGTGAGTAGGTGAGTCGTCCCAGTGGGAGGCCAGGAAAGGAAAGGGAAGGGCTGGCTTTGAGGATCTCTGGCAGGCTGCCTGGAAGAGGTGACCTGGGATTGACCTAGAATTTTGAGTGAGGGGGAATGGAGAGTGGGGGCTTCTGCTGGTAGAGGCTCAAGTTTACAAAGAGGCTGCAGGGGATGATGCCCCAGGGTGAGTAGCAGAGGCTTTCTGTAGGGGAAATGCTTGTGACCAGACTGTCTGAAAAGGGATGGGAGGTGGGGGGGCGAGGGGAGGGAGAGAACCCAGGAGAGGGAGGGGGCGAAAGAGAACGATTCAGGGAGGGAAGGAGTGAAGGGCAGGATGCTAGTTATGCGTCTGAACCGCTGGTGGCCACTGTCCCCTGGTGCGTGTGCTGTCGCTCCCTCCTCTGTTCTGCAAGCCTGTCCTTTCTCTCCCTGGGTCCTCACTCCCGGGCCCCAGAAACCAGTGAGTGGGCATCCTGGCCATTTCCAGTCCCATGGGCTGCCCACCCTCCTCTCATCCCCGTCACCCTGTGCAAGCATGACCTCACTCTTGCCTGTTTACCCTGGCGCAGCGACAGGACGATTGGGTCACATGGGGGCCCCTGGCATGCCAGCCGCGTGAGTCGCTGGCTGTGGGCACAGGCAGGCAGGCTGGGGGGGGGGGAGTCGGTGAACAAGGGAGCATTCCTCGGGGCTGACTCTCCCGGCCCGCCTGGCAGGGGCCCCCCGCTTCTGGATGCAGCTCTAGGGTGCTGGGCCAGCCCAACTCTGCACCGGAGTGCTGAGTCATGGCCCGCAGTGCGGCCTCTGAGTCACCCTGCAGTCCTGTCCCCCACAGACTTTGTGAGAGTCCTTTGTGGAAGTCTCCCGGGCCCGAGGGGGACCTCTGTGCCGCTGGCCACCCTCCAGAGGTCTCTTGCCCACCCTCTCACCCACTCCATCACCTTACAGGCCCGGCCCATGTCTGCCTTGTAGGATCAGTTACGTCCTTTTGAGTCCAGAGCCCAGGAGTTTGACTCCAGCCGGCAGTTGGATTATGGGAAAGAAGCATGGGCAAGTTAGCAAGTCAGGGCGGGAGCCAACCAGGCAGAATCTGGAGGTGGGGAGGGCCGAGGGATCTGTCCCATCAGAGTCACAGGAAGAGCACACAAACTGCCTGTGTCTTGCGTCTTTTGTGAGTATCTTGAAATGACCTTGAAAACCCACTCTGGGAGGGAGCACTGCATCAGTAACATAAGAACCAAGAGGGCTGTGTGCAGTTAAGTCCTGTCCAAAGATGTCAGGCCCTGTCCTTATACCCATTTCCTGGTGGCAGAAACTGAGGGTTTAGTAGAAGACACTTGCCTGGGGTCTGTGAGCTAGAAAGTGGCGTGTCTGGAGCTTGAGCCCAGTCCTCTGCTCTATAATTAGACTCCCCGAGTCAAGTTCATTTGTTGTGCTCATTTCATCCTCTCCTTTTTCTTCTTCTCTCCTTTGCCACTTGGCTGCTGGAGTCCTTCCCACGGAAGGCAGCTGTCAGCAGTGTTAAGGGGGAGCTGCTGTTAAGGGGAAACCAAAGTGGTGTTTGGAGTCCTGTTGTCAGTGTGGGTTCAGCCTGCAAGCTGAGCCCTGGGGGCAAACTGGGCATTGACTCCATCCACTGGGATGGAGAGAGAAGCCGGACGCCTTGACAGTGAGGACCCCCAGGGGTCTGTGTCTGGGAGGTGTGGAGGGGGCGCGGCCCAGTGCAAGGAGATGGGGATAGCTCCTTGACTCTGGGGGGAAACCTGTGTTGAGGCTGGGGAACCCCCCTGGGGTTCAGGTACTCGATGTACCCCCCTGTTTGTCAGGAGGCTTTGGGAGGGTCGTTTTCTTTCTGCTATTCTCAGTTATCTTTTACACAGAGGAAGCTGGGCTAGATGAGGGAGTCTAAAGCATAGCCCCCCGACTCACTTTTACCCCCTGGGGCCGGGGGAAGGGGAGTGGGGCCTCTGCAAGAGGGTAAGGGGATTGGGGTCTGCATTCGTAACAAGCTCCCAGGTTAGGGAACCCTCTTCAGGTCAGCCCCGGAGATGCAGGTAGGACCTCTCTGTCTTCCTCCCCTTGGTGGTCTCAGCCAGCAAGGATGCTCAGGGCTGACCGGCTGCATGGAGAGGGTGTTGTAGAGTCTGTGTTTGAAATCTCTCACTACAACAGTCCATCTATTTCATATAAAAACTGGGATTTCTGACTTCACTCGGGGTGGGTGGGTGGGGTCCTGTGTTCCCTCTGCTGGAGCTGCCTGTAAAGGCCCTGGGATTCTGAATTCAGATGTCGTCATAGTGTAAAACGCCAGGAGACTCAGGTCAGCAAGGTGGTTGTGAGGGCACTATGAACCTGAGGTCCTCGCCTGGAGCAGGTGTGAGTGAGATGGGGAGCAGCGTTGAAGTGGATGCTGCTGGAAGACAGATGTATTGGCAGAAAGGCCAGATGTTGACGTGGGGTTTCTGGTCTTGACTGAAAGTGTCAGGGTGGTCTTTTTTTTTTCAAACATTTTTTCTTGGCTGGGCTGGGTCTCAGTTGCAGCACACGGATCTTCTATCTTCCTTGTGACATGTGAAATCTTTAGTTGAGACATGTGGGATCTAGTTCCCTGATCAGAGTTCGAACCGGAGTCCCCTGCATTGGTTAGCCACAGGACTACCAGGGAAGTACCCCAGGGCCATCTTCTGTAAGGGAATGGTGGTGATAACGAGCTTCTAGAACTGTGGCTGGCCCATACGAGGTGGCCAATGTCGTATGAATTTGAGTGAAATCTGATGTAGAGCATTTCTGTGACCTTGGACCATCACAGTTTTCCCCAACCCACTCCTACCTCTTTCTCCTCTTGCTACACCTGAAGACTCGTTTTTAATGGCACTTTTAAATGAGAGGAAAACTGAGTATTTATTTCCTCCCAGTGTTATCATGCTTGTTGGCAGTTGACTGCCTTATTTTGGACAGTTTCAGGTGACGGCTTAGCTGTCCAACTACTTAACTGTATTCTTGCCTTCTCAGCATATACAGAACAACTAAGTGTGGACTCTTACCCTATTAGGAAGTGGAAAGAGAAATAAGAACCAACATTTCCTGGATGGCCAACCCATGCACGTATGGTGATACAGGTTATTTACTGAGGACTGACTTGTAGGTTGAACAGCTTGGTCATGGTCAGGCAGAGTTAAAGTCAAAATCTGAGCATCTCTGTCTCTTGAGCTTGCTTTCTTCCCACTACCCTGGACTAGTTCTTCTCCTAAATAACTACATGGCCGATCCAGTACAGGCCGTGGTACATAAGAAGCCCCGAGGCTGGGACAGAAATGTCCATAGCTCACCTGTGGATGGTTCTGATTCCTCGCTGGATCTTGTTTGGTATCTTTGTGCTTTCTCTCCGGATGGAGTAGACACATGATGCTGAACTTGGAGGCACTGGTGCAAAGTCAGATCCAGGCTGGAGTGTCATCTGAAGTTGATCTTTTTTTTTTTTTTTTTAATATTTATTCATTTGGCTGTGCCAGGTCTTAGTTGCAGTACTTAGTTGCAGATATTTAGTTCCATGTGGGGTCTAGTTCCCTGACCAGAGATTGAACCTTGATCGCCCCTTGTAATGGGAGCTTAGAGTCTTAGCCACTGGACCACCAGGGAAGTCCCTTTGGGTCTGGTATTTATTGAACCTGCATTAGCCTCAGTTTCCTTATCTGTGCAATGGATGTGATAGCACCTAGGTCAAGGTGGCTAGGATGAGCCTCTCCGGGATGAGGTAACTGGTACATGGCAGGCTCTCAGTCATCATTTCTTCGTCCCTGCAAGTAATAAGGCTGAGTCACAGGTCCCTGAGGGGAGATGGGTTTCTCTCCCCTCCTTCAGTGTGTCATCTCCCTCTCCTTAAGCTTGTATTATCTGGGTGTGGTGAGCCCTGGGACTAAAGCCACCCTGCCAGCCGATCAGTGACATAAAACCCATGAGCACCTCCTTTCACGTGGGGCCCCGTGACTGGCTGGCAGCTGCCAGCGGTGACGGGAACTAGTGGGGCCTCAGGGGCTGTGGGTATTGGTGTGTGGGAATATGGGCAGGGCTGCTGGGTGGAGAGAGGAGGCTCAGGGTTTGGCAGTGGAGGTGGTACTGCAGGAAGCAGGCTCCTCCTGGCACAACGGGTTCCCAGTTGTAGGCGCTGGGGTGCGGTATTGGACCGGGAACCGGCTGTTCCCCAAAGGCAACTTTGGAGGCACAGAGAGGGCTGGGCACCCCTGCTGGGGTGTTTAGGGAACAGATTTCTGGGGGCTTAGGAGTGGGAAAGGGCGTACCCAGGAAGGCTCACTGGGATGGTCGCCTGCTGTGTGGTCTTAGAAAGAAGAGGAGTTGATAACCTCCCTGTACTAGCGCGTGAGTTCTTACTCTCCTGCCAAGTTCATCACTTGGCTGTATGGTGGTGTCTCTCTCTCCTACTATATGACCTTCCCAGGAGCAGGCAAACTCCTTGCAGAGCGCCCTTCCCATTGAAACATTCGATGGCTAGTGACGATCACAGACAGGACGTGAACTTTGGGATGCCCCTGGAGATTTGTGTCCTCGCTGCCTCTGTCTGCTGGCATCTTAGGAACGTCTTCATCTCTTTCTGATGGTTTCACTTCCCTCTCTCTTTTCTTCTATGCTTCCTTCTGACCTTCCATCCTCTTTTTTTCTTCCAACCCTCCTTGATGGCTCAGACGGTAAAGAATCTACTGGCCATGCAGGAGACCCAGGTTTGATCCCTGGGTTGGGAAGATTCCCTGGAGAAGGAAATAGCTACCCACTCCAGTATTCTTGCCTGGAAAGAGCCTGGAGGACTACAGTCTACGGGGTCTCAAGAGTTGGACATGACCTGGCTTGAAGTCACGGATGGACTCGGTCCAGAGGCCCACCTGTAAATGTTGGTTAGATCTTTGTTGCCCAACACACAGTATGATCTTGGTAGCCATTAGTCATTTCTTTTGCTAAGGACTTCCTTGTGGTCCTTTCCAGAAGTGAGTTCCTTTTTCATCCATGCCCTTGTCCAGTTGCTGGCCTGGTGAGATAGCAGCTGCTGTGAGAAGCACATGCCCTAGTGGGCTGAGGTGGGCCATGTCCTGGTGGAATAGCCCTGAATCTCCCCCTTCAAGCCCACCCTCACTTAAGCCCCGCTCATAGAATCGGGGGTGGGGTAGGGGGATGAACAGGCAAGCAAACCTTTTTTTTTTTTCTTTTTGCCCCCACCAAACTTGCTTAGTGGCCAATCCTTTGGCCACCTGATGCGAATAACTGACTCATTGGAAAAGACCCTGCTGCTGGGAAGATTGAAGGCGGGAGGAGAAGGGGATGACAGAGGATGAGATGGTTGGATGGCATCATGGACTCAATGGACATGAGTTTGAGCAAGCTCCAGGAGTTGGTGATGGACAGGGAAGCCTGGCATGCTGCAGTCCATGGGGTCACTAAGAGTTGGACATGACTGAGTGTGACTGACTGAACTGAACTGAAGCTTGCTTTTTTGTAGAAATGTTGGAAAATACAGATGTCTTGTAATCCTGACCCTCTGGAATAACTACACTTCCCTTCCGGCCCGCTTGTCCTGCTTACGATAGGTTTATATCTCTACTCTGCTCACTTAACATTACATCCTGACCATTCTCCAGTGTCATTCAGTTTTAAAAGCTTGTTTTAAGTACCTTTCCCATGTTTCATCACGAACCTGAGTGAGAAAGGTGCTCTGTCACTTGTTCTTCCTGCTGTAAAAACGAGGAGAATCACAGCCCTCTCTCCATGGGGCTGATGTGAGAGAGAGATGAGGAAGATTCGTCCGGGTGCCCCGTCTCGGATGGCACAGAGCACATGCTGCCAATATGGCCGTCCTGGTCAGCTCAGCCAAGTTAGGATATCCAGGCATTCAGATCTTCTGCTTTGCCTGCTATAATGCATAGACCTTTCCACATATCTCTGGTGGTTTTCCTGGCAGAGCCCCCAAAAAGGTCTAAGGAGTTTTATAGCATTTGGATAGAATCTGTCCTAACTCTCCAGGTATAGTTCACCAGTCATCCGTCCACACTTGGTGCTAGGCGTTACTGGGGCAACTCCTGATGTGTGAGCATCTTAATTCAGGCAGCAAACTCCTTAGCGGGCATGGAGCTCTGTGATCCGCAAACACCCAAAACAAAATTATGTTCCTGTTGCTTTTCTTTGACGACTGCTGTAATTGACCAGCTTGTCACGTGTCTCACCTACTTGTGTTTTCTCAACCGGTCATTTCCTTTGTCATGTTTAGCAGATTTTCTTTTTTTTTTTTTTTTCTGCCCATGAATAGGTAAGGTCTGTCTGGACTAACTTGTGGATTTTACAGATGAGGGACCTAGGGGAGTCCCACTGGACTCTTTGTTAGGCATAAGGTTCCAGGAAATGACACCTCCTCCGTTTCTGTGGGGTATGGAATCTGCATCTGATTGTGGGAGTGAAATCATGCTTTACAAATGAATGCAGGGGCGCCTGTCTCCTTAACCTGGGCTGTTGCCAATTTTAAATATTCCTCCCTAAGTGGTATTTGCTGGGAGCTTCTCCCTTTTTTCTTCCTTCCTTTCCTCATAAGCAAAATAAAAAATCCTGCTAACTCTCAGGTGTCATTGTGAATGTCAGCTCTTCAGAGCCCTCCACCTGGAACCCCCAGATTAACTGCTGGTGGTGGGGGGGTTGGGCTGGCAACTCCTTCACAACTTTGGTTTGTAGGAGCATTTGTTGGGTGCTTTTCCTGTAGACTCCAGGCATGGACCTTGTCTCTTACTGCATCGTATGTGTTCCCTCAGCCCCTCTTGCGGGGCTTGAAGTGGATGCCCAGAGTGGTAAAATGCCTTGTGTGGATGTGGCTGACCCAGAACTTGACCGGGCATGTGAGCCCACCTTTGAGCTGGGTCCCCCGGGACCCTTTGTATCTGTGGCCAGCCGGAGCTTGTCTTTGGTGTCTGGGTGAGAGGAGCAAAGTTCTGCTGGCGTGGCAGGGCTTTGTCCCTGTGCCCTGCTGGTATCAGTCACTCCGGGTTACTTTGGCTCAGTGAGGCCAGAGCGAGATCCAGGGGAAAGGTTGGGACTGGCCTCCCGGAGGGTGCCCAGTGACAGCCAACTGTGCCCTCTGCTTGGCTGAACCCAAGCCCTGCACCTGGCAAGGCTCCCTGGGGCCTGCTGTGGAAGGAAAAGAAGCTTCTCTGTCACAAGCCCAGGCTTGAAACCAACCGAGAACTCCGAGAACTCCGGTTCCACCACACCGGGACCTGTCCTGCTGGCGGGAGGAGCCAGGTGTGGGGTGCGGATTGGCACTGGGGGAGGGGGAGAAGGAGGGAGAGGAAACTTCCTTGCGGGCTGGAATGCTGGGTTCTCCAGTGGGGAGGGCTAGGGGAGGCCTGATGGAGGGCAGAGAGCGCCTGCCCAACTGGAATCCTGGTGCTGCCAACCCTCTGTGGGCGTAGAACCCACCCCTGGCAGCCCCACGCTCCCCTCGGGAGAGTGGAACTAACTAGGCTTGTGGGCAGATGCAGTGACCGGGTGCCTCTTCCTGGCACTTCGCAAGCACCTGGTGGATGCTGCCTTTACACTTGCTCTGCCCACCCACCTCCCGTCACCGTAATGGACACACGTTGACTTTGGCAGAAAATTGCTCACCTTGGGGAATTGTCAGCGGAGTCAGTGAGAACTCACATTGCAGGTTCTTGGGCCATCAGAGCACCCAGTGAGGGTGGCGAGGCTGCTTCGGTGCTGGGAGGCACCCCGCCAGGAGGCTGAACTTGCAAGACTGGCACCAGTCTGGGTCCTTGGGGTTGGTGCGGGGTCTCAGAGAGTGGGCAGGCTGGAGCCCCATGTTGCAATCCCAGGCCTGCTGCTTGAAGCTGAGTGACCCTGGGTGGGTGTCTTGTTATTCTTCCCTCATCATGAAGTAGGCAGAGGAGGGTCCCTACACCACTTGTTGGAGGGAGACCCTCGGGATGGGGAGGGGGTTGAAACCATCCGGGAGATGCTGGGATCAGGGCTGGCCAGGCTTTTTCATGGAGGGGGTGGTAGGCAGCAAACTGGGGGGCTTCTTCCTGAGCAGCTTCTTTTCTGGAAGCCTTGCAGACACACAGCAGCTCGAGGCCTGGCATAGATACGGATGTAGTTGGCAAGATAATCCAATAATTACCTCTGCTCCCCCGATATGTTCATACTCTCGCCCCTGGAACCCGTGAATATTCCATGTGATGTAGCCAACGGGGTATTAAGATTGCAGGTGGAAGGAAGGATGACCTTAACAAAGGGAGGTTATCTGGGATTTTCCTGTGGGTGTGGTATCATCACAAGGGTCCTTAGAAATGGAGAGGGGAGGCAGAAGAGGAGGTCAGAGTGGTGCGATGTGAGAAGTTACATCACTGCTTTGAAGATGCTGGATGAGCTATCAGGCAGGGAATCCCCCTTGGAGCCTCCAGAAAGGAATGTCGCCCCGCTGACAACCCTTTAGACAGCCTCGTGAGACCCCTTTTCACCCCCAGAACTGTTTTAGTTAATTTGTGTGCATTTAAGGCACAGAGCTTGTGGTCTTTTGTTCTGACAGCCCTAGGTGTCTAATGTGATGGAGGAAGCATTTGATGACCACACTTTGTTTCCTGCACTGTGAGGGGTGGGAGCTGGGGACCGGCAAAGGGGAATGTCCTTTGGGGATTGGCACTGGCGACAGAAGACGAGATAGTTGGATGGTATCACCAAATCAATGGACATGAGTTTCAGCAGACTCCAGGAGATAGTGAAGGACAGGGAAGCCTGGCATGCTGCAGTCCATGGGGTTGCAAAGAGTTGGACACGACTGAGCAACTGAACAACAACAGCCCTGTGTTTGGGTGTGATCCCCGGTGACTGGGTCCACAGCGGCCTGCCTGGTGACCTGGCTCGGGTAAGCAGGTGTGCTGAGATCCTGTATAAAGGCCTTGTGTAAATGCTGCATGCCCATCAGCTCTCAGACAGCCCAGCCTTCAGCTCTGGTAGCTTGGGGATAGCAGTGTAATGGTGCATTAGGTGCTGGGAAGCACCCCTTCCCGTCTTGCCCTACTGTTTTAATTGTCAATCTGTTGGAGGTATTTCTTCAAACATCTTGGGAGCGCTTGGCAGGTGCACACGAGCCTCAAGCGATGGCTTGTCTGTCCTGCACACTGGCTGCTCCTGGCCTCAGGGCCCGGCACTTTCTCAGTCTTTACTGACAGGCCCCCCTGAGCTGCTGTGCAGGGTGGGAGGCCAGCACACGCCCCCCACTCTCGCTCTCATCTCCTGTCCACTTTACTGCAGGAATGGGTTGTCAGGCAGCGGTGGGGGCTGGATGGAGGTGACCTCGACCTCATTGTCCCACTCTTGGAATGCAGGCCCTGGTCCTTGTCTCATTGTGGCCATTTTAGAAGAAGGCATGCTGTATCTGCGAGGGCTGTTGCACTAATACTGTATGTGTGTGTGTGTGTGTGTGTGTCACGTTGGGTTCCATGTATAGGATGACATGGGCTTCCCTGGTGGCTCTGACAGTAAAGAATCTGTCTGCCGATGCAGGAGACACAGGTTCGATCCCTGGGTCGGGAAGATGCCCTGAGGTAGGGAATAGCAACCCACTCCAGTATCCTTCCCTGGAAAATCCCATAGACAAGGAGCCTGGTGGGCTACAGCCCTTAGGGTTGCAGAGTCAAACACCACTTAGCCACTGAACAACTACATAGGATGACATTTAAATGCCTCCTTAAAGCCAAACCAGGACAGTTCCCTGTCATCATCACCTGAACCTGGCAGGTATCAGGGCAGAGTGTGGGATGCTCACCTGGACCGCGAGGCTCTCCCGAGTGAGTGGCTTTCACCCAGGGCCGGCTCGGCTGCTCTCAGGTACCCTCGTCCGGCTCCAGAGCTGCCTGCAGCTTCCTGGGGCTCAGTCACCCAGAACAGGAGGAAAGGCTGGGGATGCTACCAGGCTTGGGTTTGGCCCCCGCCAAAGTCAAGTTGAGAGTCCCTTGGTTTCCTAAAGGAAACCAGTCCTGAATATTCATTGGAAGGACTGATGCTGAAGCCGAAACTCCAATACTTTGGCCATCTGATGCGAAAAAGTGACTCATTGGAAAAGACGCTGATGCTGGGAAAGATTTTAGGCAGGAGGAGAAGGGGACGACAGAGGATGAAGTGGTTGAATGGCATCACCGACTCAATGGACATGGGTTTGGGTAAACTCCGGGAGTCGGCGATGGACAGGGAGGCCTGGCATGCTGCAGTCCATGGGGTCTCAAAGAATTGGACACGACTGAGCGACTGAACTGAACTGAACTGAAAGTCAAGTTGTCAGGGAAGATGAAGCAGGAGAAGCTTCCTTGCGGAGAGGGAGAAGGAGGGGCCAAGACTGCCAGCTGGCAGCTCTTTTATATGCAAACCCGATCCATCAGCTCCTCTGCCCTGAGGGCTCCCATCCTCTCCTCCCCCAGTTAGAGGGGTGGGAGGTGAAGAATTTCATGGGGGGCATTATCTCTGATCTTGGTGCTACCTTCCCCTGCTGCATCCTGCATCCTGGGGTTAGCGGATGAGGGCAGACACCTGGCTGGAATGACAATGAGCCATCCTGGAGGATGCTCCTTGAGGAGGGCTCCGCTGAGCCAGCGTTCACTTCTCTGCCTCTCTAGCCCGCGCTCCTCTCCTCTGACAAAGGCCAGGCCATCGGGATGGTGATGCCCTCTGGGCTGGCCTTGGCTCCAGGTGAGACATGAACCTGGAGATCCGTCCTTGAGGCTGTCCAGTCTCATTTTTTTACGCAGATGTGTTGGGGTGGGAGGAGGATTGGTGTGCGTGGGGAGAGTGGAGACAGACGGGTGGGAGGTCCTGAGATGGTCCGAGCTGTCAGCCCTCGTGGGGCATCTCCTTTGATGTCAATGTCCCAGGTCACCCACCCTCCGCCCTGTGAGAAAATGACCTTGTGCTGCTTTGCGGTGGATCTGAACTATGCCTTCATTGAGGGTGGGAAGTCCCCCGGAAAGCCTCATGAAAAGAAAACATAAGCAAAGAGCGACAACAGAGTCCAGGCGGTATTATATTTGGGCTTCTGTGATGCTGTCTTCACCCACCGATAGTTTTTTCCCTGACTTTTAAAATAATAGTGTGTTTGCCTTATTATAAAATAATTCTTTGTTTTGTTTGACAAAGAATTCTGTAGCACTTCTTATGAACTAGCCAACCTTTCTAAGCCCTTGGCAAATATCAATATGAACTTATTTAATTTAACCCCATGGCAGCCCTAGGAGGTGGTGCTGGGCAAGAAACCGAGGTTAGGTGATGCTGCTGAGGGCACACAGCCGCTCCTGGGGGAAGACCAGGAGTACTGCCCCAGGGTCTCTGGCCTTCTCTCTGAAACGCAGAAAATTAAAAATGTTAGTTCTGCCACCCAGAAATAAATGCTCCGAGTACTTCCAGAATTAGGGGCATAGTATAGCTGTATCCTAGTTTATTTAACCATATTGCATGTCCAACTCTTTGCAACCCCATGGATTGCAACCCACTAGACTCCTCTGTCCTTGGGATTTCCCAGGCAAAAATACTGGAGCTGGTTGCCTTTTGCTTCTCCAGGGGATCTTCCCCACCCAGGGATCAAACCCTCATCTCTTGTGTCTCCTGCATTGGCAAGTGGGTTCTTTAACAGTTGAGCCACCGGGGAGGATTTATTTCCTATCATTTGAATTGGTCACTTAAAAAAATAGTTCTTGCATATATACGCGTGTATCCTGGTCTGTTTTCTTCACTTTTTTTTTAGTGCCATCTCTTTACTTATGAAAAGTTTGTTAGACTTTAAGAATAGCTTAAAATTCCCCCAAACACGCCCACAGGCACTCCTCGATGCAGTGTATTCAGCACATACTCCACTATTAAGGAGTTGCTTCTGGTGGACAGTGGTTGGCAGCTTAGGGCAGGGTTGACGGCCGCGATGAGAGTGACCAGAGGTCTAGGGGCCAGGAAGTTCAGTGATTGAGTTAACAAACTTTCAGTTTGCATATTACATCTTGCAATTAATTATTTAAGCAGTCATTAGTAAATCATGAAGCTGACATTATTATTCTTTATTATTAAATAACAGAATGTTGCTAACGCTATCAAGTATTAATTATTTAAGTCTCATTACTGAGTGTTACGCTTTGTAGTGTTTGACTAACATCGGAAGTCCGAGGAACAAAGCCGGTGTGAAGCAATGGCCGCTGTTTTCCATTAGAGGATTTTCTCCCTCTTGGTTTCCTGAGAGCTTGAGGGCCTGGTTTTATCTTACCGTATCTTGTAACTCCATTACCCGAAACTTCAAGAATGTTCGTCAAATTTTTGTTTCTAATGAAAGTCAGCGTAGACAGCCATACTGGGGTTGAGTAACGTTCTCCCCAGGTTATGTCTGTTGGGACCTCAGAATGGTGTCGTTGCAGCGTAGGGTCTTTGCAGAGGTCATTAGCTCAGATGAGATCTTACAGAATTAGATGGGTCCTAAATCCAATGATTGGTATCCCTGGAGGAGGTGAGAGGACTGAGATGGAGTAACATGGAACAGAACACTCTGGAGAGACACAGGGAAAGGCCTTGTGACAGCTCAGGTAGAGATGGGAGAGGGGCAGCTACAGGCCCTGGGAGACCCAACATTACATGGAGCCTCTGGAAGCAACGAAGAGGCAAGGGAGGATTCCTAAGATGCCACCAACACAGAACCAGCCTCCCTTTGCAAAGGGCAAGGTGGCTGGGAGGACTAACAGCTCTCCCTCTCTTAGGTAAGCGTGCAGCGTGCTCAGGTGCTCAGTCATGTCTGACTCTGTAAAATCCCATGAATTGTAATCCGCCAAGCTCCTCTGTCCATGGGATCTCCCAGGCAGGAATACTGGAGTGGGTTGCCATCTCCTCCTCCAGGGCATCTTCCCGAACCCAGGGATCGCCTGTGTATTCTACTTGGCAGGTGGGTTCATTATCACTGGGCCACTTGAGAAGCCCCTCTTAGGTATAGGCAGTCGGTAAATGTTTGCCAAATGAAAGAAAGAGAATTCGGTGAAGCTGGTGGTTTCATTCTTCATGCCCTGGCCATGGCTCTGGGGGCTCTTGAATCTTCCAGACAAATATCCTCTTTTTGGATAGCTAAAGGAACCTCGTCTTCCCACTTAGTAGTTGTGGGATCTTGAAAAAGTGGCTTAGCACCCTCAGATCATGGTGACCTTACTAGTAAAAAGGACGAACGTATCCTGGGTCATGGTGCTGATTGTATGTGATGATGCTCGTAGAGCCTGGGGGCATGGTTATTACCCTGAGAGCATTAGCATTTATTACCGTTGTTGGCAAAGAAATGAGCAGTGTCGCTGTGTACGCCCCTTTCCCTGGTAAGCCTGAAACCACCAGAGTCACATCTCCTTCCTGACTTTCTCCTCCTGTTATTCCACCTCCCCCCCTTCCTCCTCTGTCCTGGGACAAGGGAAGGCAGGAAGCCCCCAGGGTGAGTTTCTCTCCTCTTAGACTGTCTTCCACATCACCTTGTTACTGGGTTGAGCAGCCATGTCCTGTCTACATCCTTCACAAGGAAAAGCATGATAGAGCAGAGCAGAAGTAAGCAGTGAAGAGGAATGGTTATTGCTAGATGGGGGAGGGGCTCCTTCAGGCCCACCCCGAGGGAAGTGGGGGGTTGGGAACGGACAGTGCATAGCAGATGCTGCCCGTGTGCACTGTGACCCATGTTACCGCAGACAACTGTCCTGCCGCTGCTTGGATCCCGGGAGTTGCTCCCAGGTGGTGGCGACCTCAGGCTAAATTGGGGGGGGGGCAGTGGATATGAAAATGTTCATAATCAAATAAACGTTGAGGAGCAGAGGGAAATTCTCCCACCCAGTGTCTCATCACACCTCCTTGGGGTGGAAGAGTTTTAGGGAAGTACTGAAATTTTAGCTCCTGCCATTCCCGGCAACAATCCTGTCTTATAGGTTAGGAAATGTGGTCTCAGGTTATTTTGGTTTCGTGGCCTTTTCCCAGAGCTGCGGAGGAGCCCACACGCCCCCTCGTCCCTTGTTCCTCCCAGTCCTGGCTCGTGAGATCAGGGTCTGATGGCCTGGCCCTGCAGGTTCGGATGAGCCCTGCCCTGTCTGCCTGCTGCTTCACACTGTAGGTTTGTGTGATGTCTGCCAAGCTGACTGTGGACTCTGATTTCAGCTTTGTTGCTGGGAGGGGGGCAGGATGTGCTAGACTCCTGGTGCCTGGGACCCCAGGCTTTCTTTTTCCCGAGGCCGGAGTCCCTCAGATCAGGTGAGGGGTGTGACTGTCTCTCAGCATGGGTGGGACATCTGTCATGCAAAGAAATGGATGCACTTCTTTGATGCCTTTGGACCTATACAGCCAGGAACTGTTCTGGCTCCCAAAGAGTATCTGCAGATTCTAACGCCAGATATGGATTCGAAACAAAACCAAGAAAACGTAATTTTTTTTAAACTGCTTGTGTCAATATATGCTTGTTGAAAAAAGACATCCACAGACTACAGAGATATAACAAGGAGGAAATGACCTTTCCATGTAATGTCACCCCTGTCCTTTGGCAGAGGACGTTTATGGAAGGGGTCAGAAAATCTTGGCTTGGAATCCTACCTTGACCATTTCAGTTTTTAAAGGTCTCACATGAGGGAAAAGTCCTACAGGAGATGTTTGATGCAGTTTTGTCCAAGGCTGTCATTCGTCCTTTGTGGGTACAATGCATGTTCTTTGTCCCCATCCCTGCTCCTTGCTTTTGATCTTTTAGGAACCCAGACACCTGAGAGCATCCATTCTCTGATCTCCTCCCCTCTCCAGCCCTGCCCACTTGCTTGCTGGGTTGGCCAGTTCTGGCTTTCCCACTCCAGTCAGGCAGGGCGTCTGGTCTGGATTGGCTATGCTGTCATGAGACCTGGGCCTGCCTCCAGCTCCAGGCATGTCCTCCTGAGGGTTTAAGAGGGGGTCCGGGCAGATTCAGATCAAATGCACACTCCTCTCGAAGGGTCCCATGACCTGTATGTGCTTGGTACACCTTGAATTACCTGAAGGACAACACTTTCTCATTCTTAGCTAATTTGGAAAATGAATGGAAGGGAAATCCCTTTGACTTTCTGGAAGTGTGAGCAACATGTCCGTTGTTCAGGTGTGTTCTTGGCTGCTGAGAAATCATTTTGGTTAACTTGCAGTTACTGAGATGCTGGAGGTGGTAGTAACAGCTAATATTTATTGGGTGCTTTCTGTGTGTGAGAGACCTGGCATGGGCTTTGCTTGGATCATCACATTTTATCCTCCCAGCAGCCTTATTAAGTAAGTGAAGAAAGAGTTAGTTGCTCAGTCGTGTCCGACTCTTTGCGACCCCATAGGCTATAGCCCACCAGGCTCCTCTGTCTATGGAATTCTCCAGATAGTAATACTGGAGTGGGTTGCCTTTCTCTTCTTCAGGGGATTTTCTGACCCAGGGATCGAACCTGGGTCTTTTGCATTGCAGGCAGATTCTTTACTAACTGAGCCACCAGGGCTTTATTAAGTAAGGGCAGGTGTTAATTTCTGAAGGGGAAGCTTCAAATTGCTAAAGGAGCTGCCTGGTGTACACAGTAAGCAAAGAGGCATGATATGGGAGCGCTGGTGTGATTCCAGAGCCTGGGTCTCCAAGGGGAATTTCCCTGCCAGAATCTCTGTGCATCTCTCTACTTCACTCCTTCTGTTAATTGGTGATTCAGCGTCATTCACTTTTACTTTAGAGTCTTTCAGCCTTCTCTCCACTAGAAGCAATTTCCATTATTCTGGCCGAGCACAGTGACCACAGTAGGTTTGCAGTAAATGTCCAGTGGATGAGTAGCCAGTGAGGATGTTAATTGAGCGCCTACTAGCTGACAGGCAGCAGTCAGGATGGGTTCTGAAAAAGAAGGAATTTAGGGATAACATAGTTGCTCTCCTCAACCTGTTCACAGCTTTGTTGTGGAGAAAGCTCAGGTGCAAATGACGAATGCTCCAGGTGGGACTCGGGCCTTGGTGAAAATAAGGCCTGTGTGCTTTTAGAGCATCCCAGATCTCCATGTTGGGTCACTGTGCCAAGAGTGAGCGGGCCACAGATGACAGGCTTGGGATTTGAATCAGAAACGGTGTCTATGTTTATGCTGTGAGAGCACTGGGGAGGGGGCAGCAGCAGATTTAGTTGTGAGTCACAGGGGGATGATGAGAAGATTGGAGAAGGCTGCATAGTGACAGAAAAGGCTTTGCAGGATGAATAGAAGTTCACCAAGAAGACTGAGCAGTTGGAGGGACGGCAGGAGCAGAGGGCCAGGAGAGAGTCAGAGAGTGACATGTCCAATGTGCCCAGACGCAGGGTGGCTGTAGCTGAAGCTGCAAATTTAAGAGCTTGGACCCTGGGACGTCAATCCAAGTTCAGCTGATTTTTACCTGTGTTACGGATTTTGTGGTTTTCTCAATACACCAATCTGAGGTGTGTGCTGCCTCTGACCTAGAAGACAGTCCATAAATATTAGCCATGGGCATTCCCTTCAGCCCAACTGTGAAGCAGTGAACTATAATCCTGCAGATTTGAGACTGAGAAGCGATGAGATGTATCACGTGACCCTGTTCATGCTCCAAAGGAAGGTGCTCGCCCTCCTCAAGGCTCATGTCACTGCGCCAGTGTGCACCAATGTGCACATTTCTTTGAGTGTGAAACGTTGGAGGCCTGTGTGTACGAGGCAGCAGCAAGTGATGAGATGTGTTGTGAGCTGTGTCGAATGTGACTCCCCTAGGTGACTAGGGGAGAAATCAGGGTGTTTTAGTCACCTCCTCCCTGTGACTGTGGAAGTAGCACCTCATCCCCTCCTGCACCGTCTGAGACCCGTTTCTCCTCCCGTCGTTATGGTTTGTGGGAGCGGGGGGCCCCACAAGCCACATGCTCCCTGGAGCCCGTCTGAAGGATTAGCAGGGCTGGCCAGGAGGGGAAGGAAAAAGTGCTCAAGCTCCTGTTCTCCTTTTCCTTTTTCCTCTTCCAGATCCTTTCTCTTCTCTAAGCCACTTCAGGATTTAGAGTGTACTCTTCCTTTTTATCTTTTCCCTCTGAGACAAGAGAAAGTTTCCAGTTCTGCTAATTTCTAGTTAGGTGACTGCGGGCAAGCCACCCTGGTGAGCGTTAGCTCCTCATCTGTAAGAGGCATCAGTAACTGCTTCCGAGGGGTGGGCGGGCAGGAAGCGAAACCCTGAGCATTAGGAGCTCAGCTTGGGGCTGGCCCAGAAGGGTGCTTGGTAAGGGCAGCCCCCTCACTCCCTTCCCAGCAGCAACCACTTATACTCTCATCACTTTATCTCAAAGGCCTCACACTGAAGAGAGAGCAGTCAGCCCCCAGGAACAGGGGTTTTCCAGTGAGTCCTGTGGCATCCTGGCATCACCATGGCCCCACATCACTGTATCACCCTACATCACTGCATCACCCTGCATCATTGCATCACCCTACATCTCTGTATCACCCTGCATCACTGCATCACCCTGAATCTCTATCACCCTGCAACACTGCATCACCCTGCATCACTGCATCACCCTGCATCTCTGCATCACCCTGCATCACTGTGTCACCCTGCATCTCTGCATCACCCTGCATCACTGCATCACCCTGCATCTCTTCATCACCCTGCATCACTGTGTCACCCTGCATCTCTGCATCACCCTGCATCACTGCATCACCCTGCACCTCTGCATCACCCTGCATCACTGCATCACCCTGCATCTCTGCATCACCCTGCATCTCTGCATCACCCTGCATCACTGCATCACCCTGCATCTCTGCATCACCCTGCATCACTGCATCACCCTGCATCTCTGCATCGCTCTGCAGCACTGTATCACTCTGCAACACTGCATCACCCTCCGTCACTGTATCATCCTTTATCACCACGGCCCTGCATCATTGCATGACTCTGCATCACCATGACCCTGCCTCACTATCACCTTGCATGTCTGCCACCCAAGGGACCTGTAGAGTAGACCCTACCCCGGCCCTACTGGACGGAATTGCTGTGGTGGACTTTGGGGGTCTGTACTGTGATAAGATCCTGGGTGATTCTTAGGCCCATTCAGGTGTCTCCACCGGCCCAGAGAAATCTTTTGTGAGCCTAGTACTGAAATTCACACTGTGAAGGCATTTGGTAAATGTGGAGGAATTCACATACACCATCCCCAACAGCAGTGTGTGTGATGTGTGTGTTGTGCTGTGTGTGATGTGTGTTGTGTGTGTGATATGTGTGTTGTGTGATATTGTGTGTAATGTGTGTTGTGTGTGTGATGTGTATCTGTTGTGTGTGTATTGTGTTGTGTGTGTGTGATGTCTGTGTTGTGTGTGATGTATATATGTTGTGTATGTGTGATGTGTGGTGTGTGTGTGATGTGTGGGGTATGTGTGTGATTGTGTGTGTAGTGTGTGTGTGATGTCCTACTTGACTTGCCATGAATGCTGTGATACCATTCAGTTCCCACAGAGCTCTGGAGACTGAAGTTCCCCAAGTCAGAGTTTTTATCTGGATTGTGATTCTGATGTGTTTTTAATGCGTTTGAATTTCTGCTGCTTATTTTTCCTCCTTTTCTACCTTCCTTGCTTTCTTCTCCTCAATCATGTTCATGTTCCCCAGGCACTCTGTCTCCTGGCCCCGGATGCTGGGGTGTAAGTGGGGTTTGCCTGCAGCATTCAGGGGGAGGCGGAGGAGGGTTCTAGGCTGCTCTGCCTCGCTGGATGTTGTAAGCCCCTTCCCTCCTCTGCAGAGCACTGGTGCATGCAGGTGATCACTTCCTGCGCCTTCCTCCCTGTCTGGATTCTTGTTCTGTCATCTCTTCCTCCTGTCCCAGCGCCTCCACTTTGGACTTTCCCGGTGCCCTCTGGGCAGGCAGCTCGCTGCCCGGGTTTACTTAGTGACATGTGCCCCTGTGACTTGAAGGAAAGACCTTTTCTTTGAAAGTCAGAAGTGCATTCCGGAGTCATGAGCGTGACCTCTCCGGAAGCCCAGCTAATCCAAGTGTTAAGAGGAATTGGAACAAAGGTGATGATTGAGGGATGTGTACAGTAGGATGTGGGGGAGGGCGAGTGCAGCAGGGCTGCTGGGTTGAAAGCTCTGTCTTAAGGAAGGGAGTCCCCAGCCCTGAGAGTCCAGGACCCAAGTCCTAAAGCAAGGCCAGGTTTTGCTGTGATGATGGATCTGGGGGAGGCTTGTAGTCCAGTGGTTTCGAGTTCAGTTCCACCCCTCGATAGCTGAATAACATCAGGCAAGATGCCTACCTGTTTGTTGCTCGGTTGCCAAGTTGTGTCCTACTCTTCGCCACCCCATGGACTGGAGCACACCAGGCTTCCCTGTCCCTCACCACATCCCGGAGTTTGCCCAAGTTCATGTCCGTTGAGTTGGTGAGACCATACTGATGTTTCTATAATTTGGGGATTTGAGACCTGTCTCTGGGGATGTGAACATTAGTGGGGATTAAATGGGAGAATTAGAAAGGCGATCAATAAGTACCAGTCTCGTCTTCCTCCTTAATGGAGTGTCACTCCTCCCCCTACTCTGAATATCTTTTTTGCTTCTTCCCAACTCACTCACCTCTCAGGCTGCACGTGATCCATCCATGAAAGCAGCTCCAATCCGGCATGGAGCTCCCCAAGGTCCTGGAACACGTCCGCTGCAACTGGTGGGCTCCGTCCTTCAGTGGCCTGTTTATTTCTCATAGCCCCATTGCTTTAATGAGATTTGAAGCTCTTTGCAGACAGGGTCCCATGTGAGATCTTGAGTCTTCTTCAAAGTTACTTTCTTAGAGAACACATGCCCCCTGCTGCTGCTGCTGCTAAGTCGCTTCAGTCGTGTCCGACTCTGTGCGACCCCATAGACGGCAGCCCACCAGGCTCCGTCGTCCCCGGGATTCTCCAGGCAAGAATACTGGAGTGGGTTGCCATTTCCTTCTCCAGTGCATGAAAGGGAAAAGTGAAAGTGAAGTCTCTCAGTCGTGTCCGACTCTTAGCGACCCCATGGACTGTAGCCTACCAGGCTCCTCCATCCATGGGATTTTCCAGGCAAGAGTACTGGAGTGGGGTGCCATTGCCTTCTCCCTAGATCTTCTCTATTTGTAGTTTTTAAGGGTGGATCCCACTGTCCTGTAGAGAACTCTCTCTTTAGTCACTATTGGGTGATTCAGTTCCATGGCACTTTGCCCCCTTTGTTCATGGGATTTGATTGACAGTTGGGTCTTTGCTGACCTTTCCCTGAGGTTCTTTGTGGGCAAAAGCAAACAAAAGAAACTTTTAAAAGAACTTTGAAGGTTTGTCATTTGTACAAGGAAAGTGTTCCTGACTTTCTCGGCTCATTTCAATATCTTAATCACCTTCAGGCTATAAAGGAGCATGGAGGTGGGCTGATTAAATGAAAGGTTTTCTTTTATTGAAAGAAAACCTACTACGTGTAAGGGCTTGAGTAGATTAATTCTAATTCTTCCCCTAATTGTGCAAGGCAGGACCCGTTTTGCAGGGAGGCATGTAGATTCAGAGAACTGAAGTTCACGGTTTCATAACTGTTTGGTAAGCACTGGAGCCCGCCAGGCTCCTCTATCCATGGGATTTCCCAGGCAAGAATACTGGAGTGGGTTGCCATTTCTTCCTCCAGGGGATCTTCCATAATTTGGATTGAACCCAAGTCTCCTACATTGACAGGTGGATTCTTTACCGCTGAGCCACCAGGGAAGCCCCTGATCTGGTCTAGCTAATGAAAAAGAAGGCTGTTGTGAAGTAATCCCGGAGATGTGTAATCTGGACACCTCTATCCCCAAAGCTGGTGGCTGTGTTGTAGGACAGCCTGTGACAAGTGTTCACATTCCACCTGGGTGAGCACTGCCCCTGGTTTTTCCGGGATCATCCGTGTTCTCACCTGCAGGTGGGGAGAAGCAGTCAGGGGTCAGTGGTTTTGGGGGAGACCCACCTCCCCATTCCCACCCTGTCGTCCCTGAGCCTGGTGGGACAGACGTCCAGCTCTGATGAGGAGCCTCCTGGAGAATTGTGTCATGGACAACACAAGAGACCCGTACCTTGGGAAAAGAGTGAGACCCACTGACAGGTCATTGGGTGGGGGCATTCTGGTCAATAGATATTGATGCCTCCGAAGTCTCCTTTGCCTTTTCTAGTGATCAAACTCCCACCCTCCGCTACTTTGTGTTCCAGAATCTGTCACCCTGTACCCAGTCTTTCCCACCATATAAGCCTTCTACGGCAGGGCCGCCTCGTGGTTAGGCAAAAAGGCCGTAGGGGCTGAGTGCCTAGTCTCCCATCTCAGGGTCTCTGACTCCCCACGTGACTTTGGGTGAGTGACTTGCCGTGTGCCAGCGTCCTCGCTTGGAAATGAGTTCCTCCCTCACGGCACTGTTGACTTTATGCCACATAACACAACCAGCACTCTTGGAGTGAGCATGCAGGAGATCGGGTTATTACCTGCGCTTTGGGCCTCCGGTCACGTGGCCCTCTGACCGTGGCTGTGCACCTCGCAACTTCAGGAGCAGCTCCTCCTGTGCCCAGCGCCCCCCCTCTCAGTTAAGACTTGCTTCTTACTCTGCATCCCACAGGTTTTAGCTGGACACCTTGGGCAAGTCACTTGACCTCTCTGGGCCTTGGTTCTCAGCTGTTCAGTGAGGAACCAGATTATTCCCAAGGTTTCGTGAGCTCAGACATACTGGAGCCTCTCCCATTCACTGGTCCAGCCTCTCCTTCTCTGCCCAGCACTCACGACTACCCTGCCAAGGGAACTCGAACGTCACCCATGTACCCAATTACGGCCATGCACCGTCTTTGCCTGTTCACATCTCTGGATCCCTTGGTGTGTAGCTTGGAAGCTCCCTGAAGGCAGGAATTCTGTCTTTCTTTGTTGATATGATTTCCAGCTCCTAGAACCATGCCTGACATCGTGAGCATTCAGTGTACGGTTATAATTAGTCACTTACTATTCTAGCAACGTTTACTGAGCCTCTGCTGAGTTCTCCAGGGCTGTGCAGGTCTCTGTGAACCTGGCCAAACCCAGTGTCAGAATTTTTAAAGAATGGCTGTAATCAACATAAGTGGAAGTATTAATGTGTGCGTGCTAAGTCTCTTCAGTTGTGTCCGACTCTTTGTGACCCTATGGACTGTAGCCCTCCAGGCTCCTCTGTCCATGGGATTCTCCAGGCAAGAATACTGGAGTGGGTTGCCATGTCCTCCTCCAGGGGATCTTCCCAACCCAGGGATTGAGTCTGCATCTCTTAACGTCTTCTGTATTGGCAGGCGGGTTCTTTACCACTAGTGCCACCTGGGAAGCCCAAGAAGTATTAACACTTGGCCTTAGAAAGTGTGATGCAGAGGAACGTAAGACCTTCCCTCACTTTAGTGAGTGGGTTGGGGTGCAGTTTGCACTTCCCAAGCAACCATACTAGTTGATCAAGGCTGTTGAGGGTGATGCTGGCCTTCTGCTGAATAGGGAGCCCCCGTGGGCAGGTCTGGCCACTAAGCATTTTATATACAGTCTCTCCTCCACGTATGAAGTCCAGAAGACATGCTTTTCAATTCCTCGTTTTTATTCAACAGATGAGGAAGCACTTCCAAAGAGCCTAAGGGCTGTGCCCGTGGCCATTGAATGGCTGACCACACTGGGACTCACACTCTGGTTTACCTGGGCCCTGAGCCCCCATCCCCTGAATGAGGAATAAGGTGAATGAATGCCAGGGGGTGGAGGCGGGCAGGGGGTCGCGTGCTAGAAGGCTTGGGAATTCCAAGGCAGCTGATCCGTGTCACCCCGGCACACGCTGGAGAGGAACCGAAATGAAGCAGAGATAGAGTCTGTCAGCAGTGGGACAGCTGCCATTTGCCCTGGGAACAAAGCTCCTTGGTTTATCTGCCCAGGCTTGGGCAGGCTCCAGCTCTCAGGATATCACTGAGAAATGATGCGGACATGGCTGGAGAAATTGCCACCTCTCCCTTCCTCAGAGAAAGATGAGGCAGACGCCTGCTTGGTGGCATTGGTGTTGAGGAATGCTGAGGGAGAGGAATGGAGGCCAGCTAAGAGAGTGGGAGCTTCCCTGGCTGGCTCCTCTCCTGGGGACCTGGTCCCTCCTCCCCACAGCTGCCCCCTCTGCCTCCGCTGACTCTTGGTCTTACTAAAATCAAGCCTGTGACTGATCGTTGCTGCAAGAGGGGAAGAACACACACACAGAGGTGCAGAAGCAGAGAGAGGGCATGATGCCCAGCCAGACATGCACCAGGAGATGCTCGCTCTGGCTCCCACCATGGACTGTGCTTCTCTCTGGTTGCTAGAGCCAAGGGCTGCCTGACCCAGCTTTGCACATTCCCGTCTCTGCCAACCCTGATTCCTGAAGTCTTCTCATTCCCAGAGCACCCCTCTGCACACTCCATATTTCAGGGATGATGCTTTTTTAGTTTTATTTTTTATTTTACTGATTTATTATTATTTTTTTAAACTTTTTATTTTGTATTGAAAAGTGAAAGTGTTAGTTGCTCAGTCATGCCCGACTCTTTGCGACCCCGTGGGCTGTAGCCCACCAGTCTCCTCTGTCCATGGGATTCTCCAGACAAGAATACCGGAGTGGGTTGCCATTCCCTTCTCCAGGGGATCTTCCTGACCCAGGGATTGAACCCAGGTCTCCCGCATTGCAGGCAGATTCTTCACCATCTGAGCCACCAAGGAAGCCCATTTTTGTATTGGGGGATAGCTGATTAACCATGCTGTGATAGTTTCAGGTGAACAGAGAAGGGATATACTTGTATCTATTCTCCTCCAACTCCCCTCCCATCCAGGCTGCCATGTAACAACACTGAGCAGAGTTCTACGTGAGGCTGGTATTTTAGAAAGATGTTCTCTTGGTCTTGGGTAGGACACAGAGGTGGCAACCCACTCCAGTACTCTTGCCTGGCAAATCCCATGGACAGAGGAACCTGGTAGGCCACGGTCCATGGGGTCACGAAGAGTCGGGCACGACTGAGGGACTTTACTTTCACTTTTCACTTTCATGCACTGGACACGACTGAAGTGACTTAGCAGTAGCAGCATCAGGACATAGAGGCAGGCTGTTTCTCAGTTTTCTTCAGCATGTTCACTACCAAGTGGGTTGGCTGTTGGAAATACCTAGTGGGGAGGGGTTGTCAAGAACCAAATGACCTATTTGGGCCTGATGGAGTCAGAGGCCAAGAGGAGAGACTCAGGTGACAAGAGAATTGGGCCGGGGGCTGTGTTTTCTTGTGGGGGCAATTCCGTGTCACCTGCCCAGGGGTGCTTATTTGTGAAGTGTTCCCCTGAGCGCCCTCCCCGGGGCAGGGTCAGCTAAAAGGCAGCAAGGCATGAAAAGACACGGCAGGGAAAGCTGGAAGGGTCCGTTCCCAGGCCTGAGGGGCTGGTTCCATGTCTTCAGTATTCGAGCAAACGTGCTTTCACAGGAAGCATTAAAAAAGGTGTTAGTTAACTTTTTAAAAACTTATTTATTTTTCTGCACCAGTTCTTAGCTGTGGCATGTGGGGTCTAGGTCCCTGACCAGGGATGGAACCTGGGCCCCTTGCATCAGGAGCTCAGAGTCTTAGCCACTGGACCATCAGGGAAGTCCGCTAGTAAACTTTTTATTGAGGCTGCGTGCATTAAAAAGCACACGTATCATGAGTATATGAAACAGCTTGATAAGACATGCAGTGTAGCTGCCAGTGGGCGCTACTGAGAAGCCCCCTCCTGACCACTTCCCGTCACTGATGGTCCCTTCCCCCCTCACTCAGATAAACCTTGTCCTGACTTCTAGTAGCGCCGATTAGGTTGACATGTTTATGTTTTTAATATAAATAACATCACAATGCATTCGCTTGTGTCTGGATTCTTTCACTCAAAATTACATTTGTGAGATGTACCTACAGGCTGTGTGTGGTTGTAGATCATTCTCATGGCTCTGTAATATTCCTCTGTGTGTGCGCATGCACGTGTGTGTGTGTGTGCATGTGTGTGTGTGTGCGAACGTGTATTTAGAATCCATTCGCCCAGTGGCAGGCATCTGGGTAGTTTCCAGTGTGAGTGGCTGTTATGAGTGGTACTGCCATGAACATCTGACGGCTTATCTTTTGGTGAACACATACACGTTTCTGTGAGTTTATGCCTAAGCGTGAAATATATAAAGCATATACTCAGCTCTAGTGGATTACGCAAGACAGCTTCCCAAAGTGGTTGTTTGTCTTTCTTTAGAATGTCTGTGCACCAGCTTGTATGAAAATTTCACTTCCCCATTGAAGCCAATCCTGGGTATTGCCTGTCTCTTTTATTTTGGCCGGTCTGTTGCAAAAAGGACTCACCTTGAAGAGAAATGCAAATGCTCCCCGGGAGAGGAGGGTTGCTGTGTGTGATGGTTCTAGAAGCTGGGGTGCTCAGCGCCCCGCATCCTGCATTCTTGCCCGTGGAGACCATGGTGGGGCTGTCTTCTCGAGAGAACATCAGCGCTGCTCCTGCCCTGAGTCAGGGACCACCTCTCGGCTGCAGTAATACCCAGCAGACCATGAATAATAACTCTTTCCCAGGTGACAGAGCTCTAATGCACCTCACCCCAACAAAACAAACTTGGCTTCAGATTTGCCTGTGGGCCTCAGTAAATATTTAACAGACTGTGTTCCCCCCTTTTCTTCCCTGCCATTAACTGGGGCTGGTGCCATAAATCCCTGCTTCCCTTCCTGCCGTAAGCAGCCCCTTAGCTGACAAGACTCCAGTCCTGACTTCCTGGTGCGATGCCACTCCTGGGCTGGCAGCTCTTGGTAGTTTTGCTGTGGAAGCCGAGGAGGAAAGATGGGTGAGTGGGAGGGGTCCTGCGACAGACCGGCCTTGGCTTGACGGCGGCCACCTCCCTTTGATGCATGATATAAGGGCTGACCTTGAGCTCTTCGTGTGTGCCCGCAAACATGCTGCTTTGTGTTGATTCTTTCACGTCAGCATCACAAAATTTTCATGAAGTGAGTAGTTGTGGTTTATTTCCATTTTACAGAGGAGGAAACAAAAGGTTAAAAATTATTTCCCCGGAATAACACAGCTAATAAATTTGGTAACTTGACCTCAAACTCTAATGTTTAAACCACTCTCCTGTACTTTTGTCATGTGCTGCGTGTATGTGCTCAGTTGCTAAGTCATGTCCCTCTGTGCGACCCCATGAAATGTAGCCCACCAGGCTCTTCTGTCCGTGGATTGCCCAGGCAAGGATACTGTAGCAGGTTGCCATTTCCTCCTCCAGGGGATCTTCCTGACCTAAGGATTGAACCCACATCTCTTGCATTGGCAGACGGATTCTTTACCACTGAGCCACCTGGGAAGCCACATAAGTTTTGTCGTAGGGACTGATATTTAGACATGTAAGCTTCCTTTTGAATCCATCTTTCTCTTGGGTCTAAAAGCTATGTCAGGTAGGTTTACATGGAACACAAGGAGCTCACTCTGTGACCCCTGGCCACTGAGGACTGCTTAAGGCTGAGGATGGATGCCCTTTGTCATCGTTGTGACGATAGATGGAAAAATAACCCTCAAAGATGCCCATGACCTAGTCTCCAGAACCTGTGACTATGTTACTTATATTTTGCAGATAAGATTAGGGCTCATGGGCCTGAGACAGATTATCTTGGATCATCTGAAAGGGCCTAGTGTAATCTCCTTAAAAATGGAGGAGGGAGGCAGAAGAGTCAGAGGAGATGAGATGATGGAAACAGGGTCCGAGAGATGCCGTTGATGGAGGAAGATGGAGGAAGGGGCCACTAGCTGAGGAATGTGGGCATCCTTTAGAAGCTGGAAAAGACAAGGAAACGGATTCTTCTTAGAACCTTCAGAAAGGAACACAGGCTGTCAACACCTTGATTTTTATCTTAGTGAGACCTGTGTTGGGCTTCTGGCCTCCAGAACTGTTAGCTCATGGATTGTTTTGTCTTACACCACTAAGTATTGGAAAGTCTGTAATTACAGCAGTGGTTGCTGTTGGTCATAATTGGTGTAATGGTCAAACTCATGGGCTTTGGATTCAGGTTGCCTGATTTCAGATCCTTGTTCTGTTTTTTCTAGCTGTGTGACCTTGGACAAGTGGCTTAAGCTGTGTGGGCTTCAGGGTTCTCATCTTTAAAGTCAGACAAGAGTATTCTATACCACATGGTGTGATGGTGAGGATTAAATGGGGATTCTATGCATATGAAGAGCTTCCCTGGTGGCTCAGTGGTGTAGAACCCGCCTGCCAGTGCAAGAGATGTGAGTGGATCCCTGGGTCAGCAAGATCCCCTGGAGAAGGAAATGGCAACCCATTCCAGTATTCTTGCTGGGCGAATCCCACAGATGGAGAAGCCTGGCGGGCTCCAGTCTGTGGGGATGTGAAAGAGTCGGACATGACTTAGTGACTCAATGACAACAACAGCAATGCATGTGAATTGCCTGGAAGTAGGTTTTCCCCATGGATCAGGGTGCAGACCAGGGAGACAGATTACCTGGCCTCAGATTCAGGTTCTACTCTTACTAGGTGTTTATGACCCTATTTCCTCATCTGGAAAATAAAGTCAGAGTCCCAGGGAGGTTGAGGATTGTATTAGATGGGGGCCAGAGCTTGAAGCAGGGTGAATAACTGCACTTCCACAAGGGCAGTTATTGTTATCATCGGTGGGCTGCTGGCTTTCGGGCCCCAAACACTAAGCATTGTAGATCTGTCTGTTTATCAGTTATCTTTAGAGTAATTCAAGTACGCTGGGCTGAAGTCCTCTTGGTCTCCCCTTATAGCTAGAACAGTACTGGGTACCTAGCAGGTGCTCAGTAGTTGCTGAATGAATGAATAAAAAAGGAAAAGGCCCCAAGCTCTGCCCTGAAGAGGTGCACAGTGCAGGACAAGGCCTGGAGGGATGCCAGGCTTTGTGGTTATCTTTAAAAAGAAACAAAACAGAGAACTACTTCCTACCAGCTGACCCCACACCCCCTCAGCTGGGACCTCTGGGCACTGCAGGGGAGCCCAGGGCTATGTGCCAGGCCTGCCTGTGCTGGTAAGTCCCCAAGCCGGCTACCTAACCCTTCTGGTACTTACTGTCCTCCTCTTTATAATGGGTGTACCTCAGCCCCCCTGCTATCTTTGGGTAGTTCCTAAGGAGGAACCCTAAGCAGTGAAACCCTGTTCCCTTTGCCAGAGGGCTTTGGTGCCGGTGGGAGGTGACTCTCTCCGCCCTCACCCATATTTAAGTGTCAGAGCTGCACAGCATTATTTTTAGTGAGTTTCCCTCTCCGTGCATGTGTGTGTTAGTTGCTCAGTCGTGTCTGACCCTTTGTGACCCAGTGGGCTGTAGCTCGCCAGGCTCCTCTGTCCATGGGATTCTCCAGGCAAGAATATCACAGTGGATTGCCATTCCCTTCGTCACGGGATCTTCCCAACCCAGGGATGGAACCCTGCAGGCAGATTCTTTACTGGCTGAGCCACCAAGGAAGCCCCTCCTCTTGGTCCATTAGGTCAAACAAGGAAGGAAGAACAATTTGCTGCTCTGGGTCCATGATTGTAATGGGATTGGTTTTTCTCCTTCTCATCCCCAGGCCTGATCTTCTGACCAGAAAGGAATTAAAAAGAAGGTCCTTCATGATGGCTGTGCCTGTCAGCTGCAAGGAGCTTCCTTTAAGGATCTTCTGAGTCTTGTGGATGTACAGTGATTCTCAGCCTCCTGGATGGAGACTGATGCTGGTGGAAGCAGGCTCTCCAGGGACACAGACCCACCACATTTCTGGATGCTCATGGTGGTTTTAGGAGGGCCCTGGCTGAGCACCTCATGGATTCCTGCAGCCTGGATGAAGATGGGGGACAGAGGACTGAAGCTTCCTACCTTTCTCACTGACGGGAATGTTTGGTTGGAGCTCTGCCAGCTCCCCCGGGGGCTGCCCCTGAAACGTAAGACCCACCTCCTCCTTGCACAGGTATCTCCCGCATGTTCGGTCCAGCACCCGCCTGGGCTTCTGGTGCCGCTGCCCTGGCTGGTGGGAGAGGTCACCATCACGTAACTGGCTCTATTCTCACAGCCAGGAACTAAGAATTGCGATCCACCCAGTAACTCGGGGACAAAATGACTGCTGGGTTCCTTGCTCCCCTCTTGTCCGTGGGGTGACTTGTCATTGTCCTTCGTAGGATCGGTGTTGAGGATCCCAGACCAGTTGTGTGTGTGCGGCCAGCCAGCATCATGCCCAGCACACAGCTGATGCCCAGCACACGATGGGAGTGTTACTCGTGGTTGGTGGGAGATTGTTGCTCAGGCCTTGGAAATCTTTCTGAGCATAGCCGGGGGCGGGGGTGGGGGTGGGGGCGCCGCACTGGCCTTTGAACTAGGCGCTGATGGTTGGCGTGGACAGTTGATCAAAGGTCCCAGTCCCCAGAGCCTGTGGGAGGGCTGAGTGCCCGGCTGGCAGTAGGCGAGGGAAGGGAGCCTTGCGTCCATGTGAGGGAGGTGGACCAGGTGACAGGGTTCTGGTGGTTCTGCAGCTGTTAGGCTGTCCGGACCCAGCAGCTGTGACGTTGCTGACTCCGAGGGATGTTGCCTTAGCGTTGGGCTGCCCAGAGGAGAGTGGCAGCTCTAACAGCCAGTGTCCCGTGTGCTCAGGTCACCTGAGGCTGCCTGGCACTTGCCTGCTAAGAAGGCATGTAGGGCAGGGCCTGGGGTTCCGTTTTGGTTGGGTTCCCAGTTCTGCTCATGCCCCGCGGCACTTCTCAGCTTTCCCTGACCTTCTCATGGAAAGGGATGTCCCTCTGGTTACTGCCCACTGTCCCGGCCCACAGCTCCTCCCTGTGTCGAAATATTATATGCATCTATGCAAGGTGTTTGATTTCTTGTCCTTCTCCCATCCTAGGAAGTCGTCTGAGGTCGAGAGACATGTGTGCCTTGCTCACAGCTAAACACAGAGAGGGCCCCTTGTTCACTGCATCGGTGTTGATCAGATCAGATGTGACTCGGTGCTTTTCCTTCAGCTTCTGTGAAAAGGACAGATGGAAGGGAGACACGGTTTTTGAGCATCTGTAGAACTTAACCAGCCCAACAGTTTCACTGGGTGGGAAGTGGTGTGCTCAGTTCATAGCTGAGAGCTTGGCCCAAGGTTGTTTATCCAAGAGAAGGCAGAGGAGGAGGGTGTGTGTGTATGTGTGTGTGTGGCACTGCCTGCGATGGAATACTCTTAGGGTCCCTAGGCCCTCTTTGTCATCTGGAGAGACAGACTATAAGTATGAACTCTATGCCCCCCCAGGGAGGAGGCTCCTGGTCCCCTGGGACTAGGTGTGATGGGAACTCAGTGCAGCCCCAAAGGGCTGCTGGGCAGAATTGACAACGCAGCCTGACAGGTGCTCTGCTCACTGCTGTTCATGGCCAAGCAGGGCGGGTGGAGGAGTCACCCTGGGAGGGGGCTCTTGAGGGCCTGGGGAGACTTGGAGGCTTGAGAGGCTTGGCTAGGCTTGCAGTGGCCGTCAGAGCTGCCTTGGGGATGCGAGGCAAGTGTGGACACCAAGGCACAACCCTGGCCCTTCCGCTTCCACCCTCACACCCCCCCGGCGTCTCTCCTGCCATCTCCCCCCACCGTCCCTCTGCAGAACTGCGCCCTCGCTTATCACATGGCCCGCAGCCCTGCTTTTTTCTCCTTTTATCAATGACTCCCTAGAACAACCCCATTGTGGTGGTCTGGGGTTATCTCAGGCTCCTCCCAGGAGAGGGTGGCTGGGCTCGGGCACCCGAAGGTGCAGAACGGTCGCAGCGAGAAGTAAGGTGCCTGCTTCCCCTCCCCTCTGGCTGCTCCGAGCAGATGCCCCGTGTCTGCAGGGTTGCTGCACCCCGTGGGCATGGATGTCCAAGTAATCGCCATTTGTTAAGCCATGTCCTGTGCAAGGCACGTGGTGGACCTTACTCCATTCCAGCCCCAGACCAGACCCATGGGGTCGGCACCGCAGCAGTCATTTTTGGTGCCAGAGTAGCTGGGGGCCCAGACTGGCGAAGCAGGTTTCCCCAGGGTCCACAGGTGGCACCGGAACACAGTTGTCACTGATTGCAGAGCCTCAGGGACCATCTGCCTGGGACTGAGCGACACAGCTCCCGCTCCCTTTTTGCCCCCCCCCCCCGGCGACCCTGTGACCTCGGGCAGATCCCCTCTCTTCTCTGGGCCTTGCTGCCCTCATGGGTAGGGAAATGTCTGATTTCTCTTCTAGCCTGAGCACAAAGACAGCAGCATTTAGTCTGGGATGACAGGTGTCAGCCAGGAGGCTGCTGGGCGGGCCAGCCCCTGTGAGCCCTGGATCGTCAGGCACACGGTGGAGGTGCTGGAGGTGCCGCTTGTCCTGGTGGGCCTGGCTGTGGTAGTGATGCTGATGCTGCTACCAGAGCTGCCGTTTCCTGGTCCACATCGACTCCTCCAGTTTTTCCTTTGCAATCGAGTGGCTGCTTCGCATTTCTGCTTGGCCTGATCAAGATCCCCTGGAGGAGGGCATGGCAACTCACTCCCGTATTCTTTCCTGGAGAATCCCATGGACAGAGGAGCCTGGCAAGCTATGGTCCATAGGGTCGCAAAGAGTCGGACACAACCGAAGCGACTTAGCTTGCATGCACACAGTCTCCTCATAGCACAAGTCTGTCTTTAGCTGCTTGGAAGAACCCATTTCTCTTTGAGCCCTCTTATCCTAGGCTGCTGCTAGAGCAGGTGTGACCTTTTTTTTTCAAATTTAATTAACTGATAGGTCCCTGTGAGGATTAGAGTTGAGGGAGAGGGTCTGGGGGATACGGCACTGCCCCCCACATCCACAGACATCCCAGCCGGCATTCCTGGACATGGCTTAGCGACCTGCACCTGTTCCCCCATAGCGGGGCTGGCCTGGGCCCCTGGGGTCTGCACAGGCTGAGTATAGACCGAGATCCCAGTGAACAGCCATGGGATTGCTTAGTGTTTATCAGCACCTGATCAGTCTTCCAACCCGGGGAAGTGGGTGGCACCTCACCTTTACATGTGAAGAAACTGAGGTTCAGAGAGACCCAGAGAACTGCCAAGCTTGTCTCAGGAGAGCGGAGAAGCTGGTGTGTACTCTCTGATATGTCAGCTTTCAGCCTCCCTGCTTCTGCTTGGCGTTGTTCTCATGCATGCAGTGAAGTGTACAAAATGCCTCTAGCTTATATGGGGGGCAGACTTTTAAAAAAAACGTTTTATGTTTATTTTCACTTGAATTAGAAGAGCATGCCTGTGATTTTTCAGATATTACTGCTTAAGACGTATTAATAGTTACGGAAGTTGGAAAAAGGTCGATGTGGCAAAAATGTTAAGGTGGCAACACCTGGACGCAGCCCTCCTGCAGGGGGCTCAATTCGGAGCACACGTCCTCGCTTCCACTGGTGGCACTTGCGCTGTGGCTCCGGCCACATCACGGGAGACAAGGGGTCCCCCAGACTGTGACGGAGTGGCTCTGTGTCCCACCTCATGCCAGGTGTGATGTTCAGTCCACCGTGATCCTCCTTAAATCCAGAAGATTCATGATGAAGCGACTGCATAGCTCAGTCTGAAGCTAGACTGAAAACAAAAGGAATCTTGAATGATAGTGCTATAGAATCCTGTAATTCTGCTTGAATTGACAGTGACTGCTGATCTCGGCTCTGCCAACTGTATTCTATTTATTGAGCACCACAGTTTTCAGATCAGCTCCCGTATTACTCTCTGGGATTGGATTATGAAATAGTAAATATTGCTACATGCAAATCAGTCGATGACTCATTCATTCATTTTTTTCTGCTTTCATTTTTCCTCAGTAAATAGGGGATAGTGTTACCTACCCTGTGGTTTTATTGTGAGAATTAAATAAGAGACTATATTGAAGGGATTACTTCAGTGCCTGATCAGCACTCAGGGATTCTTAGTTATTTTTAAACCAAGTGTTAAAATGGAATAGAAGATCAAAACATACAGACCTATGGAAATAAAGACCATTGAGGATGCATGAGTTACTAACACTGAACATTAAATTTAGTTCTGACTTCCTGGTTAGTGCAAAATACTGAGTCTAAATCAAGGTTTGGCAAATCTTTTGTTCCAAGGGCTGGGTAGAAAATATTTTAGGCTTTGCGGGCCTTATGGTTCTGTCATTCCTAGTCAGTTCTGCCTTCGTGTCTGGAAAGCAGCCGTAGTATGTAAATGAAAGGGTATGGCTGTGTTCCCATGATACTTTACTTATAAGAACTGGCAATGCACCTACAGGCTATAGTTTGCCCCTTGGTCTCAACGAAAGAAACCTGTTTGTTTTTGAAAACAGGAGACTCCTCCTGGATCATAAACACTGAGGAAACCTTGTTACAAGATGTAGTCTTTGTAGAGGCTTGTTAAGCAGCATATGGATGATAGGGTTTTCACTGGGGTTGTAGGGAAGATGCAAAAGACCTTCACATTCTGGGTTCTTTTCCCATGTGGATAGCAGACGTTTGTTGAGGGCTTACGGTGTCGCAGCCTCTGAGGCTGACCCATAATAAAACCCACAGACACGTGCATTTTGGCAGGGGGTGCTGTGTTAGCAAGGGGCCATCTTGGTGGCTGTTTCAGGTGTCTTTTTCTTTTTTTTTTTTGTGAGCTCCTTAATGTTTTATTCTGGAAAACAAAACTGTACAAAAGTCAAGTATCATGAATAGGGTGTCATTTCAGAGGAGTGTTTTCAGTGTTGAATGCCCCGTCCAATCCTGGAATTACACACAGACCTCCATGCTAATTTGAATGGCAGCCCTGGACCCCAGGATCCTACCTCTTAGGGTGGCAGGAAGCAGGTGGGACATTCTTGCCCTCTTTTGGCTAAACACCGCGGTTTTTGAAAGACTGTGGTTTTGGAGCAAAACACTGCCAGGTTGTAAAGCTTTGCCCTTTCACAGCTGTGCGACCTTGCTGTGGTTTCTAAACCTCTCTGAGCCTTGCTTTCATCATCCGCAAAGTCAGAAGCATCACACCTCAGAATCTTTAATTCTTACCAGAGTTTTTGCTCTTCCAGTGTCAGCTCCTCCCTGTGGGAGGACAGACGCTGCTGGCCTTATTCCTTTCTCTTCCCAGGAAACCCGGTCCTGGCTTTTTCAGCTGGAGCCTGGGGTGTGAGAATGGCCGTGCCCTCCTTCTGGGTGAGTCTTTAGTGTAAAAAGCCTTGAGAAAACACTGGCCTGCGGAATTCCGAAGTTAATGAAGGGGGCAGATTCCAGGAGGGTCTCTGTTTGACCTCTCACCCTTTCCCCAACACCCTGTTATCCCTGAGCGCGTTCAGAGGCAATGGAAGGTTTATAGCCGTTGCACAAAAGAACTCTCACACAGTGGGGCAGGACCGTGGCCTTGGCCCCTGGAAGCCAGGGTCAGGGCATGTGAGTTTGAGCCTCTTCCCTGGTTAACCTGGTTAATGAGAAAGGCTTTGGGAGTAACCCAACAGGGCAAGGAAGGCCATGGTGAGGGGGAAGAGGGGCAGATTTGAAAAAGTTGGGGAATGATATTCAATTTCTCCAAAGGAGGGCCTTAAAATAAAACCGGACCTTTTTTTTTCATTATTCTGACATTAGAACCCATACAGTCTATTCAGTTAGGACTGCTGGGGTAGGATAAAGAGAACAGTTGTTTTTTTTTTAATAAAATTTTTTTTTAAATTTTATGTTGGTGTATAGATAATTAACAATGTTGTGATAGTTTCCAGTGGACAGCAAAGGGCCCCAGCCATACATATACATGTATCCATTCTCCCCCAACCACTGCCCGCCCTGCCCAACTATCCCTTCCCCTTTAGCAAGAGAACAGGCTTCTATGGGTGGTTGCAGTTTCAGGAGCTGTTCTCTACTTCTGCTTTTGAGAACTTTCTGAGAGAAGGCTTCAGAGGCCAGAGCTGGGCAGTGTTGTGCCAGAGCTTAGGTGTTGGAGGCCAGAGCCCCCGCTCTGTCCACATCTGCAGCACCGGGACTTGGGTGACTGTGGTGGGCCTGCGAGGAGCTTCAGGGTCTTGGCTGTGTGCTTGTTTTCCCATCTGCCGCCCGTATCCTCTCTTCCCGCCTGTCGCCTTGCTGGCACTCATGGTGGTAGGCGAAAGCTTGGTCTCCCTTCTTGGTCTTGTAAAAGTATCAGCCATGCTAATAGCTGGTTGTGCAGGGCAGTTGCTGGCAGTGGGTTTTTCCCTCCCATCTACCTGTCTGCTACTCTCTATGACTCCGCATGGGCTCGGGGTTTCTGGGGAGAGGGGCTCGGCTCCACCTAATTACCAGGAACGGCCCTGACCCTCCCCTCCTGCCCCTGTGGAGGCTTATCTGGCTCCAGCCCAGAGCAGCTGCTCCCGGTGAGGTCTCTGAGTCACTCTGAGTTTCAAGACTGGGTTTAGCAGGTAGTCGAGGACATAAACAAATAAACATTAGCCAGGACAAGCTTCCAGCCCTCTGCTCACCCAGGGGCCCTGGAAGCTCCTTGTTGCGCGTTCGTGGAATATGAGAATGGCCCTGATGGAGAAATGCTCCAGGAGGGTGATGGGGGCATGTTAGAGAACCTGGTGTTTGCTGGCTGTGTGGCCTTGGGTAGGATGCTCAGCCTCTCTGGGCCTTCCTCGCCTCCTCTGGGAAGCTCCTCTGGTTATCGTGAAAATCAGATGACCTGAGTTGTAAAACCCAGCTGGGGGTTAGTCCCCCCCCACCTCCCCCGACCTCGGATCCCGACACAGAGAAAATCCTGGACATAACGACAGTTTTGCGAGGCAGATTGCTTTTGAGACTGCCCTGCTTTCCATGCCATTCTTGGGACTTCTCTGAGGCACCAGCTCCTCATCTTTCAACGAGGGGGTATTCTTTGCCTTGTGCCCCTCACACGCTTGTTGAGAGGACCCAGTGAGTCACCTCTGGGAAGGTGCCTGGCCGTGTCTGGTTGTGCTTTTCATGCCGGTTCTGCCGGGAGGGAGTGTGGCGGGGGCAGAGGTGACTGGGTCCAGCACATTCCTTAGGGCTAAGGCCAGGCGGCAGTGGACCACCTTGTGCTCAGGACGCAGGCAGCCCTGCCTCCCTTTAAAGTAGCGGAGCCCTGGGGGTCCTGTGGGTGCGCCCAGTTCCCGCTCTCCTCTGTCCTTCTCAGTGACTCGCTGGACTTTAGAATCTGGTGAGTTTGGGGGTTTCTTTGTATCAGGTGAATCATCCAGGTCTGAAACACAAAACGAGAAGTCACAAAGGACCGCTCCACTGCGGCCCTGTTCCCACCCTCAGGATTAACCAGTGGTAAACGACGAGGCATGTTTGGTTTGAATCCTTGCTTTTGTAGATATTAAAGAAAACTAGAGATAAAGTGGATGTTGGTGGGAACTCTTCCGTTCTGTTTCCTTCCCTTCACAGAAGTACTGCTCTTCTGAATTTGGGCTATAATAGGTCACCTTCTTACGCATGCATGCATGCTCAGTCACCTAAGTTGTATCTAACTCTTTGGGACCCCATGGACTGTAGCCCACCAGGCTTCTCTGTCCATGGGCTTCTCCAGGCAAGAATATTGGAGTGGGTTGCCATGCCCTCCTCCATCACCTTCTTATACTTGGATTACAGATCTATTTGGAGGGTATTTGGAGGCACGCTTTGTTATATTTGAAATTCTCGTGGAAGTGGCATAAAAGTAGGGGTGTGATGGCTGCATTTTGCTTCACCCCACTCCTTGTGTTATGTTGGGTGATGCCATTGCTGTGTATGTTCCTTCCTGCCCCTCGTGATGGATTTTGGGTTGTTTGGAGGTTTGCGGGGCAGCCCTGGGGTGAGCTTCCTTGCACACATCTCTGGGTGCACACATGGGGGTCCCCAGGAGGATAGGGCATGGCGAAGGCACACTTTCAGCCTTGCCAGAGGTTGCCATGCTGCTTAATTGTCGGAACTGTTTGCCGGGTGTCTCCCCGGGAGCCTGTGAACCCCCTTGGGGGTGGGATTTGTGTGATGTCCTATATCTCTATGCTAAGTTACATTGTTCCTGAAAGAGCCTTGAGAGCTGCAGGAAGACAGGAAAAAGAATGCCCAGCTGATGCTTGTGGAGTTCATGGAGCCACCCTTGAGTCTTCCATTGCTTCCTAGTACTCCGTCCACATGGCTTTGAGGTTTCAAGTTGACATTGCGTTTGGATTCAGATAGCACTGGCATTTTGCATCCTCCTGAGGATGATACATACTTTGATAGAAAAAATACAGTAATGGTGAAAAGAAAATTAGGGGTGATTCAGGCTCAGGCTGAGCAGACTTTGGTATGATGAGGGGGTGAGAGAGGATTATGGACACAACTGGGTCTGGTGGTCTGTGCTCCCAGGTGTCGGGATGAGAGAGTCACGAAGGGGAGCACTCTTTTCTTGCTGCCTGGAGAAGATGAAGTTTTCCTGATGCTCCTGTGGTTCAGTGTCTAGAGGTCTTGTTCCCAAACAGTTCTGTCAAGTGGTCAGGTCTGGCATGGTGGGCATAGCGGGTGTCCGTGTGTAGACATTGATGGAACAGTGCTTGCTTGTTTGTTACCCTTTATTGCTACCATGTGCCAAGATTGAAATAATCCTCCCAGCCACCCGGCAGGTAGAAATGCTTTCTTAGTCTCACGTTACAGGTGTGAAGGCGGAGGCGTGTTCAGACACCCAGCGAGTAAGGCTGCAGCTGGGATTCTGAGCTTTCCTGGGATCCTGTTCCCTAGGCTGCCTGCCTGCCCCAGAAATGTCAGATTGCATTGCTGGAAAAGTCAGGACTCGGGTCCCAGATGGACAGAGGAGGCCCTGAGGGAAGCCTGGCTCTCTGTGCCTGATGGAAGTGACACTTGCCTGCTCTATTTGCAGCCCCTGGTTCTCCCACCGTGTCTCCGGAAGTCACAACCCACTGGCCGGCACTCGGCACTCGGCACTCGGGGAGGACAGCACAGGAAGCTGTACCCAGCTCTGCTGGCCTGCCTGCTGGGTGCCTGTCAGCCCGGCTGCCGCAAGGGAGGGGGGCGGAGTGGGCAGGATGGGTGGGGAGGGGAAAAAAAATAGAAAAAACCTACAGCAAGCAAACAATTTAGGTCGTGTAGTGGACAGACCCCTGGATTGTTGTGAGATGACTCAATGACCAGACTGGGGTCAGGAAGCCTGGGCTGCAGAAAGATAATGTGAAATCTTTGTTGATTTTTTCCGGGAGTTCTTGCCCTTTTAAAGGATTTTGTTTTCTGCGTTATCACCCTGGGGATCCTGGCTTTGGGGTTTTCTAAGGCAGGGGTTTATGGAGAACATGAGGAGGCAGGATAGGGCAGGGGAGGGTTACCGGCCGAAGAAGGGGAAGAGGAAGATGGGGCCGGAATGGTCACATTCCCCATCCAGCTTCTTCCGGATTCGGTTTCTCTCCCAGAAACAAGGGGCCGATTCACGTGGCTCCAGTGGCCTCACTGGCCTGGAGTTGAGCCCATCCTTCCAGTGACTAAGGAGGAAATGCCATTCCACTTATCCCTTAGGCCCTGTGTCCCCAGGCCATTCTCTATCTTGGCTTTGTGACTGCCTCATCTTTTTGGCATTTGCCTCTTTGCTTTCTTTTTCTGGGTAATACGCTGAGGTTATGTGGGCTATGATTCCACAAAGCCCCACCAGATTTCCGTCTTCCACACACAGTTGCTTTCGGGTGACCTGGGCTTCTTGTGTTGAAGACGGTCGGCACCTCTCCCCGCCCGCACTGGTCGTGGCTCTTCACCCGGCTTTGGGGTCTGCAAGGCCTCCTGGCTTCCCTGGCAGAGCCAGGGGACTCTGTCCTTTGTGGTGCGAGCTCTGCGCTCTCTTCTCCGGTGTGCTTCTGCCACGTGGGTCCCTCTCTGCTGGGAGCATTGCTGGTGGGAGGATGAGGCCTTGGCTCACCTTGTATTCAAAACCCTCCATGTGGGGCCAATTCATGTTTGCTGATGAATGCCAACCTCTCCAGACCCAGCTGTGACTTTTTCAAATTAAAGGGGATGGGATCCTGCAGGCCACATTTCCCTATGTGCCCCCGGCAGATAATCATTGGTTAGAAGTGAGTACCTGCTGTGTTCTCAGGGTCAGTCCTAGAAAGACATGCCTCCCCTTCACTAAATCAGAGGAAACAACAGGAAAACAGTGTGTGTGTGTGTGTGCGTGTGCGCACGCGCGCGCGCTCAGTTGTGTTCGACTCTTTGTGATCCCATGAACTGTAGCCTGCTAGGGTCCTCTGTCCATGGGATTTCCCAAGCAAGAATACTGGAGTGGGTTGCCATATCCTACTCCAGGGGATCTTCCTGACCCAGGGATAGAACCCAGGTCTCTTGTGTCTCCTGCATTGGCAGGGAGATTCTTTACCACTTGAGCCACCTGGGAAGCCCGTTGAAAATAGTATAAAAGGTGTTTAATAAAATGATGTGACTTAGAGTGAGGAGGCCTGCATTGTTACTTTTGAGTAGGTGACCCTAGCCTGAGCATTTCTCTGAGCCTCAGTTTCCCCATCTGCAAAATGGGAGCAGTACTAGAGCTACCCACCCCCTCCCAACACACACACACACACACACACACACACACACACACACACACACTTGGAGGATGGCTTCCTGAGCTGGCACATGCATGTTTAGTACAAGGAGGGAGCTCTCTGGGGGGTGACCCGTGGACACTTTTTTCATATATAAGCTTCAATGGGCGGGATGGACCTTTCAGAACCACCAGGGCTCTGCTAGGGGCCTGGTGTGCTGGGCAGGTATAGGGGCCTGGGAGTGAGGAGGTCTGCATATTGGAAAGCTGGGCAGTGGGTAGCCCCTGCAGAGACACGGGGGCTGCCCTCCAGAGGCAGTGACCAGCTGCGTGGAGTGGAGTATTGTGGGGAGCTGTTTGGCCAGAGGATTTTGGAAGCAGACAGCAGCAGGGCCCTCCACACTCTTTTTCTTGTCGGATTGCTGGCACATCAGACCTGCAGGGGCCATGGTGATCCCCAAGGGTGGGATTCACTGTGTGCCTGCAGTGCAAGAATGGGGGGGAGTCTTTCTCATTGGAGGGAGGGCGGGGAGGTGCAGGGGGGCTCAGCCCCAAGGGCTCCACACATGTCCAGCTTTAGGTCAGCTCTGCTCCGTTAGGGTTGGAGGAATAGGTATGGGTGTCCTGGCCATGTGGAGGGGTGACGGGGTGGGGAGAAGGATTGGGGTGATGGGTGCCGGCAGGGGGTGGGTGAATGGTGTGGAGTGATGAGGACGTGCTTGGCAGGGCGACGCTTTGGAAAGCTTGTTTGTTTCTTAGCACATTTCCTGCTCTGTTGCCTGGGCCCCTTTGAGTGTCCTGATCTGCAGACTGAGGGCAGGGACCTCCGTTTTGTGGATAAGTGGGAAATTCTGACCTGAAATGGAACGTAGGAAACCAGTTGATCCCTCCCTCTTTTCTTAACTCTTCTCTGTTGCTTGACACCCCATGAAGCCTGTACCAGGCAGATCAGCAAAAGTGAATGATTTCCTGATCAGAGCTGACGTTCATCTAGTGTTTGTGAAGTCCTGGGCAATGTGAAGCAGACCTCATCTGTTATATGATTTAATTCCTGCCGTCATCCTAGGATTATAGTGCCGTAAGTGGCCCCATTGTACAGATGAGTAAAACTGAGGCTCAGAGAGGTTGAGTGCAGTGTCTGAAGCCACACAGCTAAAAAGTGGCTGCATTGGTATCCCACCCTCAGCAGTCTGGTTCCAGAGCTTGTGCTAGTAACCACTGTACTAGCCTGCCAGGAGGAGAGAGAAACTCTGTGGGGGGTGTGTGCGTGCGTGCGTGCGTGCGTGTGTGTGTGTGTGTGTGTGTGTGTGTGTGGTGGAGGGCACACACATACACAGGTATTCCTGTGTTAAGATATTAGTGGGCCAGGCTTGCTTGCAGAATCTCAGACAAATACACCACAGAAGATGGTTCTGGAAGGGCTGGGGATGTGGGCTTTACCTGGTAGTTTGTCAGTCCCAGGACCTGCGCTGGGAGAGTCTAGGGGAGGCCAGGCCTATGGACACCCACTTGCTTCTCTATCTGCTCTTCACATGAGATGCAGAGGAGGCCTGAACCACCTGACCTCCCTCCCTGGTCTCCACTTCTTCCCAGCTCCTCTTGGGAACTTCTTCTGGTTGACAGCCGGGGTCCTTTGTTCCGGACATTACTTTTTCAGATCTGTGTTAGTTGAGTGGATCCAAGTACACCTGTAATTGGGGACACCCCCCTCTCCCAGGAATGCTGTCTCCTGCCAGAGTGCCCCGGACCCCCACAGCAGAGCACTGTTGTCATGCTCCCGGCTCCCAGGTCTAGCCCGCTGGCTCCACAGAGCCCAGCCCTGGGGTCGTGGACCATGAACATGGTTACCTGGGCGCTGCTTCGGGTGAGCCGGGCACTAATTTGTTGTTGCCATTGTTCAGTCGCTCAGTCGTGTCCGACTCTTTGTGACCCCAAGGACTGCAGCACACCAGGCCTCCCTGTCCATCACCAACTCCCAGAGCTTACTCAAACTCATGTCCATTGAGTCGGTGATGCCACCCAACCATCTCACCCTCTGTCGCCCTCTTCTCCTCTTGCCCTCAGTGTTTCCCAGCATCAGGGTCTTTTCCCAGTGAGTCGTCTCTTTGCATCAGTTGACCAAAGTATTGTATATAAAAGTAAATACAATATGTAAGTATATATAAGGGCACTACCTGGGACTCCTTATTTCTTGTCATCCCTACAACCCCTGAATATTCTCTGTTTTACAGACGAGAGACTGAGGCCCACCCAGGGAGGTTAAGGAACTTGCCCAAAGGTACAGCCCCAGAGCCGAGGCCAGCCCCTCTGTATCTGCAGCTCGTCCTGCTCGTCCTGGTCTGGGAAATCGAGTGTGTCTGATGTGACGGGGGGTCAGGGCTGCAGGGGACGTCCTGGCTCCTTCCAGGTCTCAGATTCCTCTTATCTCAGGCGAAGACAGAAAGTGTGGCTTTGCTTCCTATAAACTGTTTTAACTGAACCTCACCGCAGGTCCTGGGCGGTGCTGGTTTCAGGATGGATAAGGAATGGGTGCGGCTCAGTGCGGGATGTTGGCCGATGGGGGTGGGCAGGGGTGCGACCGGCCTTTGGCAGAGACTTGGATTTGAGCGCCCCCGGTTGGGTGAGCCATGGGCCCTGGGCCATCTCTTTATTGCCTTGAAGGGAGAGTCCGTTTTTCAATTCTGTGATCCTGCAGTTGGAGTACTTGGAGCTGGGACTCAGCTTACTGTTCAGAAATCTGTACTAAACACATAGGCAGACAGTTTAGGAAGAAGGATTGTCTCACTGAAGGCTGTGATCATAGAGCTAAATTTTTTAGCACTTCCCAGGCATCTTTACATGGATCAATTCATGAAACACACTGCAATGAACTGCTCTGCAAGATCGACATTATTATCACCATTCCCATTTTACAGATGAAAATACCAAGGTTCAAGGGAGTTAGGTAACCTGCTCCAGAGATCCCTCAGTCAGGAGGCGGCCGAGTAGGGATTTGAACCCAGGGAGAGGCTGCAGAGTTATGCAGGCGATACTCTCTTGGCTTATAGAGCTGCACTCGGGGAGGGTCCAGCCTTCTGGAGCTGCCTTTGCCCCACATTACCAGAGAAGCTGGTTTATGCCCATTTTGAGAGATGAGGAAAAAGATGGCTATGAGTAGTTAAGGAATTTGCCAGTATTCAACAGGTTGTAAATAGCAGTATTAAGATTGAACCCAGGTCCACTGACTCCAAATATAGGGTCACTCTTTTTAATTAATTAATTTATTTGATCTTAGTTGGAGCAAGTGGGATCTTCGATCTTTGTTGAGGCAAGTGGGATTTATTTTTTTAGTTGTGGCACGCTGGATCTTTAGTTGTGGCATGTGAACTCTTAGTTGCAGCATGTGGGATCTAGTTCCCTGACCAGGGATCGAACCTGGGCCCCCTGCATTGGGAGTGCGGAGTCTTAGCCACTGGACCACCAGGGAAATCCCTAGGATCTCTCTTACATCATTTCCTCCCTTTCTTGCTAACTTGGAGGCTCATCTCGTGTCCCTTTGTTTAGCTGGCCTTTCTGTGAGGTGCCTGTTCTTTGCTGGTTTGGAGCAGGAGTTTTCTCCAGTGGCCTCCATGTCGGTCCCTTGAGGTCAAGCACAGTGTCTGCTTTGCTTTTGCTCCCCCAGCACCTCACAGGCAAGCCAGGGCTCACTCTGCACGTAGGATGATCAGAAAACATGGTCCACTCAGCTGAGCCCAATGTGTGCGCTTTGGTACCTAGAAGCCACGCAGTGTTGAGATGAATGCTGGGCCATGTGTGACCGTGGCCACTTCCACCTCTTTGGTGACTGTTTGCATGGGGCCTGGTGACTTGAGAGACTGCGTCAGGAGGGCATGGCTGCTTGAGTGGGTCCTGTCTCCCCCGTGGGTGGTCTTTGCTCTGTGCCAGGTGTCAGCAGATTCTGCCCGTTTAGGGGCCTCGCAGAGCTCTGCAGCCCGGAAGCATTTCCCTTCTGCTCGGCCTAACCTGCTCCCTGCTGTGCACATTTCCTTCTCTGCTGTGGAAATGGGAACCAGCTGGCCATGATTCCTTGAAATCACCTCTTCAGCCTCTCCAAGTAGAATAAGCCCTGAAACGGATTAAGCCACTCCCAGGCTTCCCTCTCTTGTCCTTCTCTAATACTTCCTCCCAGGTCCTGCTCCCCAGGCCATTTTAGCCATGTCTCTGCTCTCCTGGGGCCTTCTCCAGAGTCTCAAGCAGCTGCGTCCTCCCCCAGCCCCTGCCTGTCTGGGGGGCCCATCCCCACCAAATCTCTAGTTCTGGGGCAGCTTAGGAGTTGGCTTCTCCTTTGCTCAAAGACAACAGAAGACTCAACCACAAAGATTAACAACCCAAGTTAAAAATGAGCAAAGGATTTGAATAGGTAGTTCTCTGGAGAAGATTTGCAGATGACCAGCAAGCACAGGAAATGAGAGAAATGCAAACCAAAGCCTTCTTAATACCTACTAGGATGGCTTTGATAAACAACAAGAGCAACAAACAAGTGTTGGCGAGGACATGGAGAAATTGGAACCCTTGTGTGTTGCTGGTTTGGATGTAAAATTGTGTAGCCATTGTGGAAGACAGTTAAGTGAAACATGGAATTACCATGGGGCCCAGCAATTCCATTCTTAGGTATTACCCTGGGGAGTTGAAAACATGTGCCTACGCAAAAAACTGCACCCGAATGTTTATAGCAGCACTGTTCACAGCAGAAGGTGGAAGCAACCCAAATGTCCATCAGTGGATGAAATGAATGTATAAACAGAGTGTGATATGTGTGTGCATGTATATATCTATACATACATGCACACACAATGGAATATATATATATATTATACATAAACATGCACACACACAACGGAATACATATATGTATGTGTGTGTGTGCATATACATAGTGGAATATATAGTCCATTATCTATCTATACACATGCACATGTACACACAATTAAATCTAATTCAGCCGTAAGGAGTGAGGTACTAACATGTGCTGCAACATGGGTGAACTTGGAAAACATTATGCTAGGTAAAAGAAGCCAGACCCAGAGGGTCATATATTATATGATTCCACTTATATGAAATACCCAGAATAGGTAAGTCCATAAAAACAGAATGCAGATGTTGATTACTGGGGGTAGGAGGCAATGAGGAGTAACTTAGTGGGTGTGAGGTTTTATTTTGGAGCAATGAAAATGTTTTGGAACTAAAGGTGACGATTGTACGAGATTGTAAAATGTACTAAACACCCCTGAATTATATACTTTAAAACAATTAATATCACTTTATGTGGGTTTCACCTCAGTTCAGACAAACAAACCTGGTAGCATTGCAGGTACTCTTAGGTCGTAAAAAGAGGAAATGTGGGACTCTTGATTCATGCCAGATCAGGTGTGTCTGACACCTGATTCACTGAGTTCTATGAAATTAAAAGACGCTTACTCCTTGGAAGGAAGGTTATGGCCAACCTAGATAGAATATTTAAAAGCAGAGACATTACTTTGCCAACAAGAGTCCGTCTAGTCAAGGCTATGGTTTTTCCAGTGGTCAGGTATGGATGTGAGAGTTGGACGGTGAAGAAAGCTGAGCACCGCAGAATTGATGCTTTTGAACTGTGGTGTTGGAGAAGACTCTTGGGAGTCCCTTGGACTGCAAGGAGATCCAATCAATCCATCCTAAAAGAGACCAATCCTGGATGTTCATTGGAAGGACAGATGTTGAAGCTGAAACTCCAATACTTTGGCCACCTCATGCGAAGAGTTGACTCATTGGAAAAGACCCTAATGCTGGGTAGGATTGGGGGCAGGAGGAGAAGGGGATGACAGAGGATGAGATGGTTGGATGGCATCACTGACTTGATGGACATGGGTTTGGGTAGACTCTGGGAGTTGGTGATGGACAGAGAGGCCTGGCGTGCTGCAATTCATGGGGTTGCAAAGAGTCAGATACGACTGAGCAACTGAACTGAACTGATAGCGAAGGGATGGGCCCTTGTATTCCCATTTTGCAGATAAGAAAGTAGAGGCTTGTCTAGGGCACTCAGTTTATAGTGGCCCAGACACAAGTGAACCCAGAGCTTGTCTGACTCTGACCTGTCTCTGATCACTCGTCTATACTCCTTCCTGCAACACAGAGAGACTTTTGTTTCGTGTTGTTTGTTTTAGATACTAAGCCCTGTGGATGAGCTGTGCTGACCCTGAGGAAATCAATTCTAGGTCCATTTGTGAGATGCTTGTTCTTTTCTTCCTATGGGTCCTTTGAGGTCCAGCCCACTCTAGACACTCACCTACAGCGATCTTTTTCTAACATGGACTCCTCACATGCCTTACAGGAAGGCAAAGATTTGTAGCCGGAGGAGGCAGAATATGGGGGTTTGAGTCATGGTTCTGCTGTGTGATCATGGTTTTGTCTCTCAAACTCCCAGGACCTCAGTTTCCCTAAACATGTGATGGGAGATCGTAAGAACACCCACCTCATCTTTCCTGGGTCATCCATGCAGGGTAAGTGCTCTGAGCATGGAAAACACCATATGGACACGAGTGATGGGAATGATCACTCTGAGTCAAGTTCAAGCTTCTTGCATATTCAGCAGAGATCAGACCTAAACTCCAAACTGTAGCACAGTTGACTGTAGCATGGCTGGCACTCAGCAAAGATTTGTTGAACGAATAATTCAATGAATGAGCAGCATAGGCAGTCAGGGATCTCAACTGTGGGCCTGGTCCAGGGGTTAGACTTGTGATTTGTCCTTTGTCTGTGCTCTGCCTGGGACAGAAAGGTCACTTTCTGGCTATAGGTCGTCAGAAAGTAGTTGTGAATGGGTCTGTCTGTATAGGCGTGCCTCGTTCCATTGCACTTTGTAGGTGTTGCATCTTTTGCAAATAGAAGGTTTGAGGCAACCTGTGTTGAGCAAGTCTGTTGGTGCCATTTTTCTGACAGCATTTTCTCACTTTGTGTCTTTGTGTCACATTTTGGTAGTTCTTGAAATATTTCAAACTTTTTCATTGCTATTGTATTCGTTACGATGAACTGTGATCTTTGATGGTTACTGTTGTAATTGTTTGGTTTTATATTTTTAAATTAAGGTATGTACATTAGAAATAATGCTGTTGCATGCCTTAACAGGCTACATATACCACAGTGTAAATGTAACTTTTTAAAAAGATTTCTTTAAATTTATTTTTTAACTAGAGGATGATTGCTTTACAATGTTGTATTAGTTTCTACTGTTCAACGACGTGAATCAGCTCTAAGTATACACGTATCCTCTTCCGCTTGCGTCTCGCTCTCACCCCCCATCCCACCCTCTAGGTCATCACAGAGCACCGAGCTGAGCTCCCCACGCCATACCGCAGCATCCCACCAGCTATCTATTTTACACATGGTACTGTATATATGTCAATCCTAATCTTAAGTTTTGTCCCACCCTCTCCTTCCCCACCAGTGTCCACAAGTTTGGTCTCTACGTCTGCATCTCTGTTGCTGCCCTGTAGATAGGTTCATCGGTGCCGTTTTTCTAGGTTCCATAAATATGCCCTAATACACAGTGTAACTTTTATGTGCACTGAGAAACCAAAAAAATTCACGTTACCCGCTTTGTTGCCATGCTGCTTTATTTCCGTGATCTGGATCCGAATTTGCAATATCTCTGAGGTGTGCTGGAGGTGGACAGCTCCCTCCTGGTCCCTGGATCTGGGCTCCTTTTCCTTTCAAAGCAGGAGAGATGGGATGGAGGGAGATCTGAGGACTCTGCTACTATCCCCCCTCACCTCGAAGAGGGCAGAAGCAGGACTGGCATTCCTGGTGGGCCGTTGTCAGACTGTCACCTCAAGCTGATGTTGTGAGGGCAGGAGACCTGCATTTCTTCTGCCCAGATTCTATCAGGCTTTTAGGAGCAGGGAGCCTGACTTGGTGGAGGCAGTGGCGGTGTCTCTCCACGCACAAGTCAGGGGAGCGTGAGTCTCATCCTGGCTCTGCCAGCAGGATGCCTGGCTGTCTCTCCTTGCTGACTGAGGCTGCCCAGAGGCCCTGGGTATTCCTGTGCATTCACTCAGCCTCGGCCACGTGACCTTGGCAAGGTCGCACGTGTTGTTGGAGTCTTAGTTTTCATGTCTGCCACATGAGGAGTGGGCATGAGCCTCAGAACATCTCTCAGGTCCCTTCTGGCCCCAGAGTTTATGATGCTCTCAGGCCTCAGTGGGCGCGTCCCGTGGACCTCTCCTCTGTCTTGCCCTTTGCTGCCCGTACCCCTATCCTTCCCTCTGCTTATCTTCCCACCCACCCCCTTTTACTCAGCAGCCCCTCTGGACCTGGCCTTATGCCAAGTCCTGAAGATACAGAGATTCAAACAGGCTCCCTGGCCTGACACGCTCACAGTCACGAATGGGCCAGAGATGTGTAAAGAAAAGAGGACTGTCAAATGGAGTGAGTGCTGTGGTCCAGAGAGGGGAGACTGGTAGCCACAAAGGAGGCCGGCAGCCACTTCTTAAGATCCTTGAACGGGGACTCAGTCCTCCTCCTGTGGCAGCTCCCGGACGGGCTTCTCCTGCTGTTGGGAGGTGGGCACAGTGTCGGTGATGACCTCAAGTGGCCCCTTTCGGCCACAGGAATCTTTGATGTGGAATGCTCAATGGCTGCCTTTGCTGGAGAAGAGGGAGAGAAAGAAAGAAGGGAGAAAGAGGGGCTGGCCGGCTCCCCTGTGCATTTCTGTTCGTGGGACTGGACCTCTGTTTCCTGGGGCTGCAGGCTGTGTGTGTGGGAGGCGTGGTGGCTTGGCTGGCCTCTGGGGACGGCCGTCTGTCCCCGAGGACAGCACCCGCCCCACGCAGCGGTGACCGCCGGCCCGGACAGACCTCCTCTCTGGGCCCTGTGTCAGTACGTGGCCGAAGGCAGAGTGGAGCCTGAGTTTCTGACAGTCTGGCCGCCCTGCAGAGTGATTCTCAGGATGCAGTGATTCTGAGGGTGACGCCGGCATTTGCCCCTCAACCCCATCCCCCACAAGGGAGGTTGTGGACAAGACAGCTTTTTTAATAAGCAGCCTCTCCTTGCCCAGTAGGAGATGAAAGACTGTGTGTGAAAGTGGGTAATTTGGGGTTTTCCTGATGAAAGCAGCTGACATTTGTTCGGACCTCTGCACGCTGCAGCCTTTGCCTTTCATCTCTGCTATCAAAGCCCAGCTCGTATTGGCCTGCATCCGGGGCGGGCAGTGCCACCGGAATTGAGTTGGGCAGAGACGTTACTTTGCCAACAAAGGTCCGTCTAGTCAAGGCTATGGTTTTTTCAGTAGTCATATACGAATGTGAGAGTTGGACTATAAAGAAAGCTGAGTGCTGAAGAATTGATGCTTTTGAACTGTGGTGTTGGAGAAGACTCTTGAGAGTCCCTTGGACTGCAAGGAGATCCAACCAGTCCATCCTAAAGGAGATCTGTCCTGGGTGTTCATTGGAAGGACTGATGTTGAAGCTGAAACTCCAGTACTTTGGCCACCTAATGCGAAGAGCTGACTCATTTGAAAAGACCCTGATGCTGGGAAAGATTGAGGGTGGGAGGAGAAGGGGACAACAGAGGATGAGATGGTTGGATGGCATCACCGACTCAATGGAGATGAGTTTTAGTAACCTCCGCGAGTTGGTGATGGACAGGGAGGCCTGGCGTGCTGCAGTCCATGGGGTCGGGAAGTGTCAGACACGACTGAGCGACTGAACTGAACTGAACTGAATGGTAAAATATAAAGGAAACAGTAAAGTGACCCTTGCTGACGATGGATGGTTTAGTGGCGGCCTCGGGGCGAGTTCTGACTCTCCTGGTTGGAGGTAGGGTGTTTCCCCATTGGTAGCAGGTTGTGTATGACTGTCCCTGGTGGGGCCCTTTGAAAAGAGCATGCCTTTGGGAGTTGGATAGGACTGGCTGGGTTTGAATGCTGGATTCTCTACTTACTCTCAGAGTAAAGTAGGAAGTTTACCCTCTCTGATCTGTGTCAGGAGGAATAATATGATCACCGACTATAGTGGTCTTCACAGCTCATCCTATGTACCATCTGAAGCCCATGAGACTCTCGGAAGTGTTCATTAGCTTCCACCCTAATTGATGAACTTGATGCATGCCATAGGCATTAGAGGACTGGATCTTGGACTCACATTATTCACTGCCTTGTCCATACACTGCCTGCCATGTAGTCAGGCCTCTGTGAGTGAATGGTAGATGGCTCCATGAAGAAAGAAGTCTTTGCTATGCCACCCATACAGCTGTTCTGGCTTTGCAGTGTATGGAGCAGGGAAAGAAGGAGGGGGAGAGAGAGAAAGAGGGAGTGTGTGTGTGTGTGTGTGTGTGTGTGTGTGAACCAACCAAGAGTTAGGCCATGTTACTTGAGTCTCTGAAATATGCTAGGTCATATACCTTACCCATGTGTATTCCTGATGTAGGGAGCAAATGCTTAAGATGATGCGTTTACAGAACCCCTGCTGCACTCATGTCTAACCACCTCTGAGATAAGTTGAATCCTCGGTTGTAGCAGCTTGGCTTCTGGCCTGTCCCATCAGCCCTTGAATCCCTCCCCTGATGGGGTGATCACTGCCCCTGAAAGATGGTGTTGACAGTTCTACTGGTCCTCCTTCCTGAGGCTTGTGTGCTCTGTCCTAGCTCTCTGGGTTCTGATCCTTGGGACCCTCCAGTGCAACAGGCACCCTCTCACAGAGAACTTTCAAGTTGATGAAGGCAAATGCCACGTCCTTTCTGGGTCTTCTCCATTGGGTTGACTGCCTACTTAGCTGGGTGGCATGGCTCATGTGGTGTGGCTTATGCCCCTTGACCTTGTGTCTCTGATTCCCCAGCCCTTGAGCACTATTTAAGGCCAAAGCTAAGTGACACATCACCCACATCCAGCTCACAGGATATACTGGGGACACCCGTTCAGCCAGCCAAGGAGCTGAAGGTCCCCGAGTTGCTATTTGATGTAGATGATTTCAAGAAATACAGAGAGGTGACTTCTACCACACGGAAGGGAATCAGGTGGCAAAGTCTCTTCACCTTCTTAACTCTCTGGCCTGGAAAGTGACTTATTTAGTGACACTAAGTCAGTCTGTCTGGGTTTCAGGAGGTGGCCCTTGGAGACTGAGCTCTTCTCCTTCCTTTTGTGACCTTGTCTGCGGTGGGCCTTCTGCTGACCACTCAGGCTCAGTTGGAGACTGTGGCCCAGGGCAGTGGAAAGGACATGAAACTGAGAGACTGGGGACTGGGTGCCTCATCTCTGCTCCACCTGGAAGAGCCTCCATGCTGGGTTTTCATTCTCTAAAAGGCCTTACCTGTTTAAGGTGTGGACGGTCAGCCTTTCCAAGCCCAGCAGTGTGGGTGTCCTGGAGGTCCCTGAGAAGGTCAGAAAGTGGAATGAAAGCCCCCAGGGCCTCACCTATAAGCTCCCCATCCCATTTTCATATTTCTCTCCTCTCTCCTCCTGCACTGCCTGCATGCCAGCAGTTGTAGGGGGGTGCGTCTCTGATTCTCAGGCCATCTGCTAGGCGCTTCTGCCGGCTGGGAGCACTCTCTGACCAGTCTCTCTAGACAGGGTTGGATCCAAACCCCTTGGCCTGCCACGTCTGCCATTAACTCTGAACCCAGCCTCCCCTCTTGCCCCTCTCCTCCCGCTAACAGTTCCCACTCCAGCCACACAGAAATTGAGGGGTCCCCCCTATCTGTGTTCCTGCAGACAGATTGCACTGGGAAGCAGAAGTCATCATAACACAAAACTATGCACTCATAAACTCCCTGCTCATGTCCAGCCCACCCACATCTGAAGATAATCAGTCATTTACTGATTGCCAGACGTTGTAAACATCTGTCAGTCCAGGGCGAGGATAGAAGAAACCCTTAAGTGACCTCCGTTTGGCTTCCTCACTGCCCATTCCCTCTGCACTGCAAACCGAGCGAGGCCTCAGGCCCACTGAAAGCTCAGAAGCCCAATTTTCCCAATTCAGAGTTGTCCTGCCCCACCAGCTGTGTGACCCCCGGCGAGTTAAATAACCTCTCTGTGCTTGTATGCTTTATCTGTAAAATCAGACTAATACTAGTACCTACCTGCCAAGGTGACTATGGCATTAAATGAGTTAATACATGGGAAGGCTTAGAACAGTCTTTCTTGGCACAGGGTAAACAGCGTTAAATGTTAGCTATTGATACTGGTGTGCCCGCAAAGCTTTTTACTGCCCCTTGACTCATGTACTGGCCAAAAGCGAGTTGTGTTGGTAATTATGTATTATATAAACTGATGAGAATGGAGCTGTTGCATGAAAAACGAGGTTGAGCACTTTGGAAGGCACGGATAACGTTGATTTGCTAAAAACTTGTCACCGAATCATTGAGAGGCAGAACAGCTGTAAAAAAATAGGAAGAAAAAATGGTAAAACTCGAAGGAAGCTGTATTCCATATGTTTGGCTGATGACTCAACTTTTGCACTGCTTTAAAGAAAGGGAAATCAGAAATTGTACAATCATGTGGATGTGTTTCGGAAGAAAGACCATCTGCATCTCTGGTCCATGGGCCAAAGAAAGACGCTGTTTTTTGACTGGCTCGTTAATGTGCAGCTATAGTAAAATATCTACGCGTCGGTCCTGTTTACAGTTGCCCACTTGTTCAGTGGCATGGCGCTGGGAGAGATGGGTGACTGGACTAGTTCTGTCCAAGGCAGACCTACGACCAGTAATTGCACGTCTTGCCCAAACTGCAGGGTTTCCCCATGCAGACAAAGGTGCTATGGGCAGACCGCTTGAATTACCTGCACTTGCCCTGAGCCTCCTCTAAGCCAGGCACTGATCCAGAGTCTGATAATACCAGAGGTGACCATGTGGAGTGGCCAACAAAGTGGACACAAGTCCCTGCCCTCCTGGGACCTCACGGTGTGTGGGGGTGGGGGGAAACTGTAGACGGAAGTAAAGGGTAAATATTGGGTACTTACTCCAGCTGCTTGCTCTAAACCAGGGGTTTCCAGCCTCTGGGATCTAATGCCTGATGATCTGTAGTGGAGCTAAGGTAATAATAATAATAGAAATAAAGTGCACAGTAAATGTGATGCACTTGAATCATCCCAAAAACATCCCCACTCCCCACCTCCCCCGTTTTTCCGCAGAGAACTGTCTTCCACGAAATCCACCCTTGGTGCCAAAAAGGTTGAAGACTACTGTTCTCAGGGGAAGACAAGCAGGAAGAGACTTGAGTCCTGCTCTGGGGAAGTTCTCAGGGACCCAGGCAGAATCAGGCCAGCTAACCGTGAAGAAGAGATTTAAAAATGATGGTGACCCTCTAGGTAAATTACAAGAAAGTGACTGAAAAATCCAAAAACTTAAAGAGGTCTTGGGAACATGAGTGAAGTCTTGAAAGGTCTTTTGCAGACGATCCTTTTAATCCTGAGGAGTGAAGAAGTTTGTGTTTTGTGAGAAAACTTGCTACAACAGGCTCAGTGTAAGATTCATTCATTCTTTTTTTTTAAATGGAAGTATAGTCGATTTGATTCATTGTTTTGGGAGACCTTACACTCAGAGCAAACTTTCAAATGACAGCTTCAGGTTTAAGTATAAGACTCAGTTTATATTTAGAATTTGTTATCAGTGATATAGTATACACTTACAATGTGTAAAAGATGAATGATTAATTTATGAATGTAGAATATTTTGTATTTATAACTGTTTCCTTTTTCAAGATCGCCTAAACAGGCTGTGAGACAAGTGGCAGGAGTGGCCCAGGATCGCAGTCAGAGGGAGAGACAGGAATCCGAAGCAGATGGTGGCAGTTTGCGTTTTCAAGATAAAGTTCCTCCCTCCCCAAGACACACACATGCCTTAAATGTCTGGCCCTTATTTTCAGTGGCTTCACTTCAAGTGGCTTTTTTCTGGGCCCTCTTCTCCACGAATTCCCAGGTCCCCAGGTCTTTGCTTTTCCCACTTCTCTGCTTGATCTGCACCTCTCAGCTTCCTTCTTCCCCCATCACTGTTTATCAGATATCCCCCAGCAACGGCTCACGTGCAGGGGAGAAGTCCTTTACACCCGTGTTCCCCCAGCTCAGCACTGCCACCAGAGGGACAGGGTGGCAAGCTGGCCCTCCCTCTGCCTTGACTGCCGGACAGACCTGGGGAAAACAGGATGGGTGGGGATCCCCAGAATGAATGGCCAAGGCGGGTTAAAGGTTCTGGTGGAGCCGTTCCCCGGTGTAACAGGCAATGTGATCTCCGAGTATCAGCCACTCTCCCAAATGTCCAGGCCCCAGAGGGCCGAGGGGTCCCGGAGCTGGGAAACATTCATGGCTGCCTACCCACCCTGCAATTTCCCAGCAACGCTGAGAGCGCCTGACGTGTGTTTTGGGCAGTGTTTGGTACTCCACAAGGAACATTTCCTCCCTCTGTCTGGTTGTGCTCATATGCTGATTAGCCATTGCAGAAGGCTGGGACAGTGACCGGAATTGCCAGAGGTCACAGCCAGGTGAGGGCTGAGCCAGGAATCGGAAGCAGGTGGTGGTGGTCGCCCTCCTCAATACAGCGATGATGCCTTAAAGCAGCGGTTCCCAACCTTTTTGGCACCAGGGACCGGTTTCATGGAAGACAGTTTTTTCCATGGCCTGGGGCGGGGGGTGGGAGGGATGGTTTGGGGACGATTCAAGTACATTACATTTATTGTGCACCTTATTTCTATTATTGCATCGGTTCATCTCAGATCATCAGGCATTAGGTCCCAAAAGTTGGGGAGCCCTGCCATAAAGGATCATCTTATTAAAGCTCAGAAGTAACTCTGGGAAGCAGATGGGGCTTTCTGGCATCTTTCGCAGTGGGAATAACTGAGATGCATCAGGTTGGAATGAATGTGAGGCCCGGGAATTGCATCTGAACATTCACCTTTGTTGCCCGGTGTTCAGGTTGGGGCTGCCTGACATCAGGTATCAGACAAGCACAAGGGGGATGACCTTGGGGAGGCCTCAGAAGGCGTTCCTGGTCTCTATGTGCATCTTGCTGTTCTGGCCTGGAGCCCCCCACCCTTTCTGTGTGGTGGGGTCTATGGAAGGCAGACCTTGACCCTGCAGCACCCCACTTTCACTGAAACTGCTTTCTCCCAGTTAGAGTCATGTGCCCTGTGGCTTTTGGAGGAAAGGACTATTTTGTCTTATTCTGCGGGTGCTGGGGAAGAGGAGACTAAACACTGGAGACCCCTCCCAACCTGCGGGCACTTTGAGGAGGAGGCAGGGGCGGCCGGCTGGGCTGGAAGGTGAGGCTGGACTCCTGGTAAGTGTCAGGCTTCCCGGCGCAGGGCTTCCCTGTGTTGTATAATCAGCTGTCACTTCAGCATTTCCCTGCACCGTGCTTCGCAAGTACAGATCGAACATTAAACAAACAGTGACTGCTTTATAAATATTTAACTCCCACTGTTTAGGAATTGCTCGGGGCAGGAGACAAAATAAGAGTTCCTGGCGGGCTGCCGCGTGGCCCCTCTTTAGTGGCTTTGGACTGTGAGGATCAGGGTGTTTTGGAGGTGGAAGGGCAGCCGTATTCTGAAAGCCTTTTGTCCAAAGGCTATCCACCGGTGGCGTCTCCTCTCTCTTTTGGGTGGGAGAGTGTGGTTTGGGGACTTGTTCAGGCCTAGCACGCTGTATTCCAGATGCCACCAGCTAACATTTCGTTCTTTCCTTTTTAATGTTTATTTATTTATTCAGCTGTGCCGGCTCTTAATTGTGGCCTTAGTTGCGACATGTGGGATCTAGTTCCCTGACCAGGGATCGAACCGGGGCCCCCTGCATTGGGTACACAAAGCCTTAGCCACTGGACCACCAGGGAAGTCCCCTAACTAACATTTCTTTACAGTGAATGGAACCATCATTGATGGTGTTATTGTCACTCCTTCCTATGACAGCAGAACTTTTTTTTAAGTAACAGCTTTACTGACATACCCTATAAGTCACCCATTTAAAGTGTACAGTAAGAGGTTTTAGCATATTAGTGGAACTATGCTACTATCACTGCCGTCCGTTTTAGAATATTTTATCACCCCCAAAAGATTGTTTTCATTAGCAGTCACTCCCCAAGCCTCCCCCCACCCCACCTCTCAGTCCTAGGAAACCACCAATCTACCTTCTGTCTCTATGGATTTGTCTATTCTGGACATTTCATACACATGGACGGATACTAGCTTGTTTCCTTGAGCACAGTGTTTCCAAGATTCATCCTTGGAAGTTGTAGCATATATCAATACTCAGTTCTTTTCATGGCTGAATAATATTCCATTGTGTGGAGAGGGCTCATTTTGTTTATTCTCATTTGTTGCTGCACATGTGGAGACAACAGATTCTTCACCTGAAAAAAATCAGGATGTGGCTGATTGAGAACCATTCAACGACAGCAAAACTCATGCATGAATGAGGCTCTCCACCTCATTTCCTCCTCTCTGGGAAAAGTTGAGGACGTAGTCATTAAGCCTGAGGTGGAGGTTACAGTCTGTACAGCTGAAAAACCACTCAGCTTTTATTTAGCTCTAGCTGTATGCCAGGCTTACAGGCATAAACCCATCTGGTAATTCGTTGGAAATATCTGATCATGTAATCTCTTGCGCAAATCTACACGCTTATCATAGACCATCCTGCGAGGTTTTTTTAGGTGGGAGAGCTAAGTCCGTGTTGTCAGCCTGTTTCCTTTGACTTCACATGCTGGCCCTCTCTGGGAGGGAGGAGCAGAGAAGAGAGATGATCTCCAACCGGCCTTTGTGTCTCATGCCCTGCAGACGCGTGTCTCCGTCCGGCCGTCTTCCCCCAGCGCTGTGCTCACCCTCGGTGTCTGTCATGTTCCCAGATGTTTCCATGCTCACTTGGGAGGCAGATTCAGCCCCGACCCAGGCTCTGGCTTAGGCAGCCCGACTGCAGGAAATGTTAAAAAACGGGGCCTGTTGTCCTTCCTGGTTATCTCCATTATGACTGATCGTAATAGATGCTGTTGATGTCCCACCCGGGCCCCCTTTACCGGACCAGCACACTCACCCCCTAGCTGTTCAAGTTCACGGTCTGGCATCCGCTTCTCCGGAGATCTGCTGCCTCATCCAGGAAGTTGCTCACCCCCCACCGCCCTCAGTCCCTGCTGACTCAGGGGTGCAAAAGGCCAGCCCCCCTGCTTCGAAGCAGGAGTGAGCCGCTTGGTACCATTTACTACTAGAGCTGCTGGTGAGCTCAGGCTCAGGCTGGAGGCCAGGCCACCCCCAGCCTGTGGGTCCTGCATCCCTCACTCCCTTTCTCCCAAGCACATTCCCCTATGAGCTCACACACAGGAATCCTCATCTCTGTTTCTGGGGAGCGCAGCCTGAGACTTGACCTCGGAACAAAGTCCCTTCCAGAGTCGCTTCTGATGACGTTTGGTCTTGGAGATTCTCTGCCCGAACTTCCTGGCTTGGCTCCCTGAGTGTTTGGTTTTGTTGGTTCGGGTTTCAAAGTCTTTTCAGGCTAATCGGACCCTCGGAAAGATCTGCACTGAATCACAGTCTGGCATGTTTTCCCTCCTTCCTCCCCTCCCTCTGCATTTCCTTTCTTTTTCTTTCTCCTTTCATTCCCCACGAGCATCCTCTCCTGTGTCCACAGTGACCTCAGCAGAAGGAAAAAAAAACAATACAAAACAAAAAACTTGAGAAGGCATGTGGATAGCTCACTAGCTTTGGTACCCAATGGCTCTGGGTCCGGTGTAAGCCCTGCCTCTCTGTAACCAGGCAGTCAGTAGTGGAGACTCCTCTAATTCTTGGTAATCTCTATTTCTCAGCATTGTTGCGAGGATCAGGATGACCCAGAGGGGTGGTACAGTGCAGTGACTGGCGGAGTCCAAGTTCAGCACGCAGGACTAGGAAAGCGTCCCAAAGGACTCCTGGATGCCTTGGATACTCTGGGCTTCACCCTTGGCAACCAGTTATTATCTGTCTATTTGGGCTTTTGTTCACATTGTACTTTCTTCCTGGGCCCCTTTTCCTTTTTTCTCTGAGCCCCATTGAGGGCAGCATTCAAATGCCACCTCCTCCCTGAAGCCCTCAGGTACCTGGCATGTGGGATCAATACTTTCCAGCAAAGCACTACTTGACTTCCTGAACAAGGGGTGTGTGTGGAGGGTAATGACGAAATAGCAGAGTGTGTTCTGGAGTCAGACAGGTAGGCATTGGAATTCTAACCCTGTCTCTCACTAGCTGGGTGACTTTGGGCTGGTCAGCTGTACCCACCACCCACTCAGACCCTGTGCACCTTATAGATGCTGTGTCAGCAGTGATTTCTCCATACCTGTCACCTCTGAATCAGCTTGCAGTTAGTGGGACGAGTAAACAAAGAACAGACAAGCAGTGTGTTAGTTGTCCAATCGTGTCTGACTCTTTGCAGCCCTATGGACCATAGTCCGCCAGGCTCCTCTGTCCATGGGATTCTCCAGGCAAGGATCCTGGAGTGGGTTGCCATTCCCTTCTCCAGGGGATCTTCCCGTCCCAGAGGTTGAACCCAGGTCTCCTGCATTGCAGATGGATTCTTTGCCGTCTTAGCAAGCAGTGGGATTAAGTAAACGCAGAGTTGTGTGAGTTTAACACCAAACTAAGGGTTAAACATTTTCAAAAGGTTTTGTATGTCACTAGTGGGTGAAGATGGTCCCTCTGGTCACCTTATAAGGGGGCCTAGGGGGTCGTTTCCTGCTGCCTGCGCTCTGTCTGCTGCTCCAACACTCAGGCCCAGAGAGCTGAGCTAAGAGGGGGACAAAAAGGACCATCATGTCCCTGGAAATTGGAAACGAGGCTAGATTCTGAGACGTGGTCATTGCTTTCAGAAGTCGGCCATGGAGGAGTTCACTGTCTTAACCACCTGCCCCCAAGGTTGCCCCCATGAAACGGGAGGGCGGCGAGTCACTTCTCATCTCCCCTCTCTCTCTGACCCCGCCTCTGTCTTGGGCGCTCCTCGCCTTCCTTTGAAAGGAACCCAGTGCTGCTCACGGCCCACTGCGGTGGCTGCGGAGAGGGGCCTCGAATGAGCTCGTGTTGGCGGCAGTCCTTCAAATACAGCAGGGCTGGGCTGACCTTTAAATAGACAGGCTCTGGGCCACTCAGTTCCTGGAAGTTTGAAGAAAGTCAGCCTTTCAAGTGATGCGACTTGCAACCTCAGGAAAGGTCCCTGTGTTTGCGAAAGCCATAATTGACTGTTGCTTTTGCACTTCATTATATGTGGCCATGCAGCCGCTGGGAGTCAGCATGCCAGGGCGAGGAGGGGAGAATCCTCAAGTATTTTAATATCCCCCTTCTTAGAAGCAAGATAAACATATGTATTGTACTTTGCAACAGAGGTGGGGGCTCGGAAAGGGAGCAACCTGGCACAGTCTGAAAGATCTTTTTAAGGTTTTAAGAGAGGTTTCTCTCTTTTTTTTCTCTCTCTTTCTTTTTTATTTGTAAGCAAAGCTGGCATGAGTGAATGATGCCAGCATCTCCTTGGCTGTATGGAAACCATTGTCCCTCTCCAGACTGCAGACCGTCCATCCCTTCCTGAGTCATAGACTACCTTCCACTATTTTCCCCCTGACTGGTGAAAAATGATGGGGTGAAGGTTGTCATCAGGATCACAGTCAACTTGGAGGATTTACTTTCATCCAGGAAATCTTCCCTCCAACTCTTGCTTTGAAATTATGCAAAAAAAAAAAAAAAAGTTAATGAAGATACAAACCATGAATATAATCAGGGAAACATCAGATAAACCTAAGTAGAGGGACATAGTTATTGTTCAGTCACTCAGTCATGTCCGACTCTTTGCGACCCCATGGACTGCAGCGTGCCAGGCTTCCCTAACCTTCACCATCTCCTGGAGTTTGTACAAACTCATGTCCATTGAGTCAGTGATGCCATCCATGTGGGGAACATGCTTCAAACTAAAGAAATGCCTTATCTGTCGAGTATCAAGGTCATGAGAGTCAGGGAAAGACTGAGAAAGAGTTCCAGATTGAAGGAGACTGAAGAGATGTGACAACTAGATGTAACACTTGATTGGAGACAGTTGGTGACATTTGAATCGGGTATGAGAACTGGATGTTAGTTATGTATCAGTGTCAGCTTCCCGATTTTGCTGGTGGAACATGGTTCTGGGGAGAATGTCCTGGCTTTAGGAAATACACACCGAAGTGTTCTGGGGTGATAGGGTGTGAGACAGTCACTTGCTCTCTGTGTAAAGAACAAGGATCCGCACTCTACTCCCAACCTTTCTCTAAGTTTGCGGGTATTTATTTTGGCTGCACTGGATCTTTGTTGCTGCACACGTGCTTTGTCTAATTGCGGTGGGCGGGGTCTACTCTCTAGTTGCAGTGCACAGGCTTCTCATTGCGGTGGCTTCTCTTGTTTCAGAGCATGGGCGCTAGGCACACGGGCTTCGGTAGTTTTGACACGTAGGCTCAGTATTTGTGGCACACGAGCTTAGTTGCCCCGCTACATGTGGAATCTTCCTGAACCAGGGATTGAGCCCATATCCCCTGCCTTGGCAGACAGATTCTTCACCACTAGACCACCAGGGAAGAAGTCCGGTGATTATTTGTAAGAATACTAGTATTATGTGTGCCAGCAGATTCTGGCTAGACATATTTTGATCATTTTCACAATATTTGCACCTAGCAAATCATTACTTGAAGCTGATATAATTTTGACTAATATATGTCATTTATGTCTCAATAAAAAAGGAACTCTAAACAAAATAATAGCAATAATAATAACGATTTAACCAATCAGCAGAGGAGTAAAAAAATCTCTTTAGTGGAGAATAAAACAAACCTGGATTTGAATTCTGAACCTTTAAGCTTAACTTAAACTCCATGTGCCTTGATTTCCTCATCTTTCAAAATGGTGTTGTGTATGTGTGTGTGTGCGTGCGCTCATGGATGTGTATACGTGTGTGAGATAGTATCTCCCTGAAGGGGTGGTGGTGAGTAGGAAATGGAACAGTGAATGTACCCAAATGGCATTGTGGGTTTCTCCATTCTCCAGGACGTGTACCGTGTACATACCAAGAAGTGGGTGGATTTACAGGCTCCCTAGAGAACTGACTCCCTTTGGGCATCTTCTGTCCGCCTCAATCATGGCATCATGACCATGACCAGCTGCCAGTTGAATTGGAGTGAATTTTAAGATTTTGTTAAATGCACCTCTCATCTTCCGATGACTCCAACAAGAACTTAGTGTTTATTTCTGTGCCTCCCTCCTCTGCTGGCTGCTTCAGAAAGGTCCTTGACCATTTTCTTTTCCAAGGTGCCCAAGGGAAGTGACCCTTCTCCTTCTCCATGTGCAGTCACTAGACCCTGTCCAGTCTGCCACAGACCCCAAAACCTTACATTTTACTTTGTGTTTTGTTATCTGTCTTCAGAGGTGGGGGCTGCCTGACCTTTATTGCTGGAACCCCATTCGGAACATCATCAAAAGCTTGTTTTGTGCGATGCATCATTCTGAGCACTGAGTGCATTTGATCCCAGTTGAGCCTCAGCAGCCCTGGGATTCAGGTGCAAGGATTTCCCTGTTCCAGGCAACTGAGGCACAGAGCAGTTGAGCAACTGTCCAAATGACCTCGCTGGTAGGTGGTGGAGGAGGAGACTGGCAGCTTGGGCCCCTGAGCTCAGACTTACCCACTGGGTCTTCATGGGCGCTCGGCGGATCTGAACTGTCAGAACGAGGCTGTTGAGACTGAGTCAGTTTCACTTCTAGCACCGAGCCAAGCAGGACTCCGGTCCAGACCTCTCTCAGCCACCCTAATAAAGCCAGTGTTTACACAGGGTAGAGGTGCTCATCAAATGCTTTTGCCAATCCCCAAATACGGCCATGGCCAGAATGCAAGGGGAGGGGAGGGATTGCCTGTTATGTAAGGCCCTCAGCCGGTCCCCAGACAATGCCACTTCCTCGCTTGGCGATGTGTAACTGCCTAACAACGGGTTACTCATTTCCTCTGGAAAACTTGGCAAGGCCACTGTGCCCTGTTTCCTCCTCCTGCCACATCCCAGGGCTTCCTCTGTTGAATGGGCCCCAGATTCCCGAGAACACCCCCACGGAGGGACTGTGCTGTGGATGGGAGGGGGCGTGAGGAGCAGAGCCTGCATCATTGCTGGGGTTGGCGTATACTCACAGCCCACCTCCTGAAATTCTAGCGTTGGCAGCAATTGGGGGTCCAGCCACTCAGGTACAGAGACTTCAGGCTGTGGGGCGGGGGTTCAGGTGAACAGCTCAGGCCAGGTGTCAGCTCCTCTCATCCCTGACAGGTGTGCACTGAATCAAGTATCCTTCTCCTTCTCGGCCCCTCTCCTGGCCAAGGGATGGATGAAGGGATGACAGAGGAGCAGTTCAAGATGGATTTTCTCAGGTGGTCATGAACAGTGGGTCTTCCTGTATAGCTCAGTCGGTAAAGAATCTGCCTGCACTGCAGGAGACCTGGGTTCGATTCCTGAGTTGGGGAGATCTCCTGGAGAAAGAAACAGCAACCCACTCCAGTATTCTTGCCTGGAGAATCCCATGGACAGAGGAGCCTGGCAGGCTACAGTCCATGGGGTCACAAGAGTCAGACATGACTTAGCTCTGTCTTTCTTTCACGAACAGTATATGGCATGTAAAAACATTTTTGTTGTGTGAGTTTTCTTTCCATCCCATTTTCACGACTTCAAAGGTGAGTCCTGAAGACAGTCAGCCCTGTTCACTCCTCTCCTAGCAGCAGCTTCACCAAACTCCCACAGAAGTGGTGGAGTCCTAGCCTTCTGCAGGCAGGTCAGTGGGTTCCTATTAACTTCATGCAGATGCACTGTTTGGGCTCAGTTTCCCTGGTGAGTAGGAAGTACAGCTTCGCTGGCTGCATCTTAGCCACTTCTCCCATTAATCAGTTAAAAATAACCACATACGCACAATTCTGTCTTGATAAGGATGTATGTACATGCACATATATACTACACACATGCACACACAAACACACATATATATATGTTTGTTTACCCCTCATGCATGTGAGGGTATTGTGCTAAGTTATTGCCATACTTAATTTTACTGTGGTGTTGGAGAAGACTCTTGAGAATCCCTTGGACTGCAAAGAGATCAAACCAGTCCACTCTAAAGGAAATCAGTCCTGAATATTCATTGGAAGGACTGATGATGAAGCTGAAACGCCAATACTTTGGCCACCTGATGTGAAGAACTGACTCATCTGAAAAGACCTTGATGCTGGGCAAGATTGAAGACAGGAGGAGAAGGGGACGACAGAGGATGAGATGGTTGGATGGCATCACCGACTCAATGGACATGAGTTTGAGTAAACTCCGGGAGTTGGTGATAGACAGGGAGGCCTGGTGTGCTGCAGTCCATGGGGTCACAAAGAGTTGGACACTACTGAGTGACTGAACTGAACTGAACTGAATTTTTCTTTGTGTTGACCAACAAGAAAGGTTGTCAGGAATTAAGGATGTGTTTATGATACAAACCAGGACCCTAGTTAAAAGTTCTTTTCCTGGGTTATTTTATCTTTTCATCAGCCTTGGAGGGACTTGATCCTTCATGTGACTCAGTGTCACTGGTTTTTCTTAAGTGCCTCTTGTGTGCTGGGCACTCGTAGGTCCTGGGCTTAGAAAAAGGACTCAGCCCTGCCCCCTGCTTTCCCAGGAGAGACACCAGCTCTGTGACCACAGTCTTGTGCAGGGAGCTCTCTAGCAGGGCCGGGGGCTCTGTGTGTGGCAGTGAGTAGGACACGGGAGACATGAGCTGATGCTGTCAGGCTAAGTGGAACAGAAAGAGTTCTTCCTGGGCTTGGCGGGGGGCAGACCCTTGTGACCCCTGCCCAGTGTGTGGTCACCTTGAGCCTGCTGGGGCTCTCTTTTCACTTGCTTTCTGCTTCCTCTGGATCTGACTGTGCTTCCCAGAGCCGAGTAAGAGACAGGCAGGGCCTGGTGTGAATGCTGCCTCCTCTGCTCTCTAGACGAGTGACTTAGCCACCCTCGCCTGGTCTCTCCAAGTCCAGGCCAAGCTCGGGCTCTGTTAGCCACAGTGCCCTGGAGCTGCTTGTTTTCCTCAAGTCAGCATTTGAAGTCACCAGACTAAGATTCCTCCGCTATGGGGCATGACATGCATTTCATGGTGTTTTGGCGGGTCTCCTTTGCTCAGTTTTGGCTGTCTCCTGAATGCAACTGGGAATGCATCCTTCATATTTGCCAAGGGATGGAGCAGCCCTCATCTCATGGAGGCATTTCCCTGGGTAGGAGTGAAGAATATGAAAGTGAATTAGTCGCTCAGTTGTGTCCGACTCTTTGTGACCCCATGGACCGTAGCCCGCCAGGTTCCTCTGTCCATGGAATTCTTCAGGTAAGGATACTGGAGTGGGTTGTCATTCCTTTCTTCAGGAGTTCTTCCCCACCCAGGGATCAAACCTAGGTTTCCTGCATTGCAGGCAGATTCTTTACCAACTGGATAGCTTTTAGGGGCCAGGATCTTGTTTATTCAATTATTTAACAGAAATTTATTGGAGACTTGCTTTTCCCAGGTACCCGTCTTGGCAAAGGGCAGTAACTAGGACAGCCCCATCTTCATCTGCATCAAGCCACCCAGCTTGGGTGCATGAGGTGGGGGTGCCCTGGGCCACTTGACCCCTTGCCTCTGTGTCTCCTACTCTCCAGGAAGGTCTGGGCTCTGGATGGATCCTGACGGCCTCCTTCATGCAGCTCAGCCTCCCTTATCTCTGCAGTGTGTTTGCAGGTCCCCTTTATAGCTTTCAAACAGGGCTAGGACTTCATTCTTCAGGGTATATAGATCCACCTCAAGGTGCTGGGGAGGTTGAGAAGCTCCTTCCAGATGTTTCCTTGTCAGCAGTTTATCAGAGAACCTGGCCCTGGGGTCGGATTGCTCATTGTTTAGGCATTCTCCACTTTGGTTGCCTTGGGTTTGGGTGGGGTTGGGTAAAAATAACACTGGATAGTTTTGGGTTTTGTTTTATCTTGATTGATGCACCTGGATGCTCGAATATGCAATCCAACCACGTCTTCCTGAATTTTCTCTTCTCTTTTGGCCTCTCTTCTCTTGGGAAGGAAGAAAATGGCATAATCAGTGTGCTAACTGGCTCCCCAGGCATCGGGTGTCTTCGGGTGTCTGTGGGCTGCTATTCCTTTCTGAGGGGCCTCCCAGGTGATGCAGTGGTAATGAAGCCATCCGCCTGCCAATGCAGGAGATGCAGGAGGTGCTGTTTCAGTCCTTGGGTAGGGAAGATCCCTGAGGGTAAGAAATGGCAACCTACTCTGGTATTCTCGCCTGGGAAATTCCATGGCCAGAGGAGCTTGGCGGGCTACAGACCATGGGGTTGCAAAGAATCGGAAATGACTGAGCATGCACGCACGATTCCTTTCTGAAGTTTAACTCGTTTGCCTTTTTTGAGAGGTCAGCTCAGTCTGCTTGCCTGTCCATCCATCTGTCTGTGTGTATGTCTGTCTCTCCTCTCGCATGCACACTCACTGAAGAGTTGCCGTTTTTAGCGTCTGCCGGGTGCTGTGGGGGTCTTCATTCACCAGCGCTGAGGCAGCCAGGGTGCGACGCAGGTGCTGTGATGATCTCCTGTTTCAGAGGAGGAAGGGCCGCTTCAGAGAGAGGTGGAGGGTATTGTCCGAGATCTCACAGTGTTGGAGTCTCCCTTAACCCAGGGGTCTGGTGCACAGAGCAGGGGAAGGTCACGTGGGCACAGCCCAGTGGTGTGCACTTTGGGTGCATGGCCGGGGCAGGTTCCTGAACCTCGAAGAACCTCAGTGTTCTTCCCTGTAAATTGGGAGAGTATAGCACTTGCCCCAAAGAGTCATTGTGAGCATTCACTGAGGTCAGGTTGTCCACAGGGAGTACTGGACAGTGCCCAGCAGGCGGTGTGTGCTCCGACAACCTCAGCTCTTGCGATCACGCTGGTTCAGGTGAATTTGACAAGAGCTGTGATGACTGCCTGGGACCAGATGATTCTGAAAGGTGTCAGTGGGAACAGTGGACCCAGGAAGCAGGGTTTTATCAGGGGAGGCCAGATGGCTAAGGGAAGGCAGTGGGGGAGGGGTCCGAGGGAGCAGCGGTCTTGGAATGAGCACGGGGAAGACACAGCCCTCTTCCGCAGGACCGAAGACCTGCCCGGCCCAGGCGAGCGCGCTCCTCTGTGGCTCGGAGCTCCCCACCCTGCCAGCGCTTTTGTTCTGCTTTGATGTCTTTCTCAGAAAGGAGGAAGGCTGGGCCACTGGGTGTGGCCTCTGACTTCCTATGGCTGCCCTGATGCTGGCCGCACTCTGAATTTGGTGTGCCGTTCGTTGCTTCAGTGCCTCGTCCCGGCCTTTGGCACAGGCCAGGTCCCCAGGCTGTGGTCCTGGTGGCATTACTGCCCTCCTCCATGGGTATCCATCCTCAAAACCACACAAGGGAGTGAGGTGAGCGCTGTTTGCTTGCCTGCAGTCTGCAGGGCAAGGCTGCCTCTTCTCCAGCTTCTGGGTGAGTAGGTGGCTTGAGGCCTTTCCAGGAGGACCTCACCCTGAAGGGAGCCAGAGCGGGTCTTCGCACCACAGCCTTGCCTGGGAACATACCCTTCTTTGTGACCTGGCTTAGCTTCCACCCCTGCAGGCCACCTGCCCCATCAAAGAGCCTCTTCCTTCTTAAATACCTTGGTTACCTTTGCTTGGATTCTCCAGATGAGCAGGACCAGCTAAGCCTTACCCTGTGTGCATTCATGCATGCCCCTTGGGCAGGTTTTGCACAAAAAAAATAATTTGGAGGTGACCGCCATTGTCCTACTCCCCATCCCCGCCTTCAAGTCCAAACTGAAGTCGCTGACCTGCGTGGGACTGGCGTCGGCATCATTGGCCAGGTGGTAATCTTCAGTTACCCCATTCAGTTGCTTTGTTACAGGCACCCACTTGTCTTCTCCAAGTAAACTGTGAGCATAGTGACAGCAGGGACAAGGCAGCTGACATGTCTCAAGTGCAGGTCTTGAGACGCTCAGCCACATCATCTCATGTAGTCTTTCTGAGCATCAGACCAGGTTGTTGTTGTTAACTAGGGTTCCAACCTTGAAGGTCAGAGAAGTAAGACACTTCTGGTGTTACTCATTGGGAAAGTGACGGAGCTAGGGTTTGAACACAGGCATTTCTGTCACCCCAAACCATGACCTTTCCCCCGTTCCATCTGGTTCCTAGCCCATTTGGAGATGGATGATAAAGAACCCGTCTCTCTTGGTTCTTCCATTCTTGGCTCTTGTCCTGCATCTTCCACGCTTTCACTCTAGGCTGAGGTCCCTGGAAATCCCTGGCTTTGTAACCAACTCAAGGAACCTCACTGGGACATTGACCAGAGAAGAGCCAATCAGAGGAGGAGTGTGCCTCTGCACAGGGCTGGTGGAGGGGTGGTGGTGATGTTCTCTTTGGCGTTCTGGAGTGATGTAGTCACCTCACTCCAGAAATGGCATCACCCTTGGTTTACCAGCTGCGGCTGAGAGGAGAGGGCAGTGATCAGATATGAGCAAAGTTGAAAACCTTGGTGCCTTCCGGGGGAGGGGGGGGGGAAGTGACTGTGCATGCCTTCAAGCCCCCCCGAGGAGTTCCCATCCTGGAGAGAAGATGCCTGAATCGCATTGTATTTCTTCTTGGCCAGAGATTAGCCTTCTTCATTTCAAATGTCTGTATCTCTTGCCTGCTCCTCAAGGGCAGCTGTTCAAGATGAAAATGAGAGATGCCCCCAGAGTTTTGAGAGACTTGTGATGGGAAGGAAAGGTCTTACCCTGTGGTTCCATCCTGTGGCTCCAAAAAGGTATATATTTGAAAGCTCCCAGAGATATAGATTACACAGAGGTTAAATGTATGATTCCTTTGGGGTTCTGATATTTCTTAAAATATGTTTAAATAAAAAAATGACACCTTTAAAAAGCAAACCCATTTGTTCTCAGGGCTGCAAAACTGAGAAAGATGGAAGCCTCCCTGGAAATGGATGAAAATTGCAGGCTGTTTGTGCAAATGGGCAACATCTTGGGTTGATTGCACTTTTGTGACTTTGTCTTGGGGTCTGCATTCAGCAGGTATGTGGTCTCTGTTAGAGGATGCTGTCATCATGTGGTAGGACACACCTGACAGTTCACAAAAAATATTCCTATATGAATCTCTCTGGAGCAGCCCCTCCTCACTGGTGAGGTGCACAGGGCAGACATCATGCCCATTTGATAGATGAGCAAACTGAGGCCAGGTGGGATTGAGTGATTTGGGGCTACATGTTATCTTAGAAGCCCCTTCCTTCTCTTTTCTGGCGTGTGATTCCTCTCCTGGTGAGGTTAGATTGGACTCTAGAGACCAGAGGGTCTTCTTGTTTCATCTTTGTGCCAAAGCTTTGTGCTTATTGAGAAGGAAAGAGGTGGATGTGTTCCAGCTGCTCAGAGGTTCTTCTCTCCCACCTTCCTTCTCTTTAACCAACATGTGTTAGGAGTCCCCTACTGCAGAGGCTGGGCTGGAGCCCAGCCCTCCACCTCTGTAACTCTGAATTCTGAGCTTGGAATGGAGATGAACCATAGTTCATGGACAGAGGAGATGGAAGAAGGGTCACAGGTAGACAAGGATGCTTGCGGCTGAGCCAAGTAAGGGGGGTTCTTCCAAAGCCCCGAATCCCTGGGTGTGCTGCTCTGTGAAGCTTGCTTTTGTTTCTGCAGTTACCCCGCTTCCCAAAGCCGTGTCCTGAGGTGCCCGTGTGTCCTTGGCACATACCATCCATCATGGTGGTTCTTATCGGGCAGGGGTTGAATCCATAGCATCTCCACTTTGAACTGCACAGCAGGTGGCCCTCTTGGGGTCTGCATTTTGCCATGGAGGACACTGAGATTCGGAGAAGTGAAATGGCATCTCCGAGGCCACATGCTCATAGGCGATGATAGAGTCAGGCTCAGGGCCAAATCAAAGGGTCTGTGGGTTTTCCTCATACTTCTCAGACCCTCTGAGGCCCTGAAGAACAGAAATTTTTCCTTCCTTTCAGGAAGGAGGCCACCTCTCTGCTGGAACCAGTGTTTTTTACCTTTCTCTCAGGCTCTCTGGGGGTGATGTTCAAAATATTCAGGTCTTTGCAATCAGGATGCACAGTGCCAGGGTCCGGGACTCTCCCAGCTGTGCCAGGCCTGAACCCTGCACTTTTTGGAGGGCTAGGGGTGGTGGGGAGGCTTCCCAGGTGGCTCAGTGGTAAAGAATCTATCTGCCAATGCAGGAGATGCAGGAAATGCAAGTTCGATCCCTGGTTCAGAAAGATGCCTGGAGGAGGAAGTGGCAACCTACCCCATTATTCTTGCCTGGAAATTTCCATGGACAGAGGAGCCTGGCAGGCTATAGTCCATGAGGTTGCAAAGAGTCAGACATGGCTGAGTGACTGAGTACGCATGCCGGGCTAGGGGGATGTGGCCCAGGAGACAGGTCCAGCTGGTAGGACAAGAGTTGTCCTCTTGGGAAGCTGCTTTTTATCCACTGCTGTGAACACTTCTCCGTTATTTTAACTTGACTGCATGATGGGTGATTTCCTGAAGGACACTGGGCCTGGTCTCCCTGGGCACATTTTATTACCATCTTCCAGGCAGAGGCAAGACAGTATCTTCCCTTTCATTTTCCTGAGGCAAGTTGCAATTGTACTACTTTGTATTAGTGTTCTTTTTCTCAATTTCAACCTTTTAAAGTAATAACTATATATTTAAAAAAAAACAAAAACAAAAACAGACTTCAGATAAGAGTAAGTCCAAAATGCATTTGCTCTCTGGGAACTTGATTTGGAATCATTCTCCCGTGAGACTGTAGAGTAGGGTCGAGGAGGCCAGAGGTCTCTGGAGCCTGTCTGCCACTCTCGGGTCCTGGCTCTCCACTTGCTGGCTGTGTGGCCCGAGGCACTGTGATTCATCTGCTCATCTGCATTCATGGCTCTGAATGCATTTTATTAGTTTTCTATGGCTGCCATAACAAATGCAACACAGACATATTACCATGCATTCAGTATAGGTCAGAAGTCTCACTGGGCTGAGATTAAGGTGTCTGCAGGTTGTGTTCCTTTCTGGAGGCTGTAGTGGTAGTTTAGTCGCTCAGTCATGTCTGACTCTTGTGACCCCATGGACAGTAGCCTGCCAGGCTCCTCTGTCCATGGGATTCAAGAGGGTGCATTTCCTTACTCTTGTTGGCTGTGGCAGAATTCAGTTCCTTGTGGTTGTAGGACTGAGATAGCCCCCGTTATCTTGTTGGCTGTCAGCTGAACATTGTATCCAGTTTTTAGAGGCTGCCCATGCTCCTTGGCTGGTGACCTCCTCCGCGATGGTGAGACCTAGCAATGGTGAGTCCAGCCCCTTTCACACTTCCAGTCTACTCTTCTTATTGTTCCTTCTCATCTCTCTGATCCCAGCACGGGAAGTTTCTTCGATCTTAGGGACTGTTATGATTAGATTAGTTCCCTGCCCTCCTAATAATCTGGAATAATCCTTACCTCAAGGCACAAGGCACTTGACCCGAATCATATCTGTAAAGTTCCCTTTATCATGGGAGGTAATGTCCATATTTTGTTATTGTTCAGTCGATATGTCATGTCTGACTCTTTGGGACCTCATGGGCTGCAGCACTTCAGGCTTCCCTGTTCTAGGCTTCCCTGTCCTTCACCATCTCCTGAAGTTTACTCAGATTCATGTCCATTGAATCGGTGTTGCTATATAACCCATCTCATCCTCTGCTGCTCCCTTCTCCTTTTGCCTTCAGTCTTTGCCTGCATCAGGGTCTTTTCCAGTTAGTCAGCTCTTCACATCAGTTGGCCAAAGTATTGGAGCTTCAGCTTTAGCATCAATCCTTCCAATGAGTATTTAGGGTTGATTTACTTTTGGATTGACAGGTTTGATCTCCTTGCTGTCCAAGGGACTCTCAAGAGTCTTCTCTAGCACCACAATTTGAAAGCATCAATTCTTTGGCACTCAGCCTTCTTTATGGTCCAACTGTCACATCTGTACTATGACTACTGGGAAAACCATAGCTTTGACTGTATGGATCTTTGTCAGCAAAATGATGTCTCTGCTTTTTAATTCCAGACAATAGCCTACCGTGGTGTGAATTATTGTTTACACCATTCCAGGAGGCAGGAATAGTGGAGCCCTGGCAGCGAGACTCTTCCAACAGAGCCTTAACGTCCAGATGGCTGTGAACCTTCACACCACGGTAGGCTGTTGTCACAGCTTTTCTTCCAAGGAGCAAGAGTCTTTTAGTTTCATGGCTGCGGTCACTGTCCTCAGCCCCGAGAATGAGAACCTCTCTGTTTTTGGAAGGCAGGGGCAATTATTCTGCCCACCATACTTCAGAAAAGTTGCTGTGAGAATTAAGTTAATTGATACATGAAAAGTGCTCAAAGTATTATGTTAAATCCTATGAAATTGCTCCATTTCAACTGCTCCCTACAAGAAGTCAATCTAATTATATCTGTCACTATTCTAGTGGTGGAAATGTCATGCTTTATTTAACCAGTTTGCTGCTGTTCTGGTTTCCTATGGTCATGCATTCCTTTCTCAAGTGAGTTGTTATTATTTTGGTACGGTAATGTCGATGTGAGCATCCTGACACATCTCCATTATCATGTCTTTCACAAATTAGGGACAGCTCATCTGGGGAGTGCCTGTTTCCTCTTTGCCATCCTTCTTTCCCACCCCACACTCTGCTCACAGCCCTTCTCCCGCTTCTGCTGACCTGGAAGAATCCTCTTTTTCTTGCCTGGCTTCTTGTCCAGCACTGGCCTGGCTCTGGAGTGTGGACGTGGGCCAGGACCCTCCTGTGGGAGGGTTCATCCTCTTGTTCTTCTAGGGTCCGAACCCCTTCCCTTCCTCTGGGCCTTTTGCTTTCTGAACCAAGCATGGAGTTGCCACTGTTATGTGTCCATGTTCAGGCATCAGTAACACGCTGACTCTTTGCACGGGCTGCCTGAGTCCCAGGCACCCACCCCGACAGACTTTTGGCCGCCTGGGAGTGTGGATGTTTCCCCGGTTCTGTAATGCCCTATGTGTAGTTCATGGACGTATTGAGGGTGGACCCTGGCACCTGATGGCTCCTAGTGGTTGCAAGGTCTTGCCTGTTACGGATTCAGCGGATCTCTGAGAATCTGTGCCACTTGCCTAGAGAGGTCGAGCCGGCTTCTGCACCCAGGTTATATGCCTGTGACCAAGAGGATTCAGACGCGGTTCTTTTTCACTGTCCTGTAGCTGCCTCTCGTTAATCCTCCCTCTTCCACGTGTGACCCCTCAGCCAGTGGAGGGAAAGTGCCTGAACTCTGGCTCTGTGGCCCAAAGCTGGTGACACCACCTTCTCAGCCCATCACAGCCCCCGTGGGGGTGTGCTCCCCAATTCTGCAGGTGGAACTGTGGCCCTGAGAGTGTACAGGGCTGCTCTGAGGTCATACCAAGTCCTAGTGACCTGGAGCCACATAGAAGGCCTAGTTCTCACCTATGCCTGTCATTCCTGGTTCAAGCACATCCAAATGCCAGTGTTGAGGAGGGAACCTTCAGTTCCTGGGGGAGGAGGAGATCTGCATGCATCCTCCTTGATGTGTGTCTCTGTCACAGCTGTCCTGTGGTTTTTATGGGGACCCTAGCGAGTTCCATTCTGGTGGATCAGGCTTCCAGAGGAAGAATGGCCCCCAAATGGAGACAAAGGCAGCCAACTTGTCTCCTGCACTGCCGGTGCCCAGGAGGAAGATGCCAGCTGCGGGAATCGTGGCCATATGGCCGGCGGGGTGCCTGTTTGGGAGCAGTCAGCCCGGCCCCTTTGAAGCGATTTTAAGACCAATTTTGTAACTTGATTTGGAAAGGGGTATCAGTGACTTCAGGGCATGGGCTCATTAGCTGTCTTCTGGGCCCTGCAAATTGGGTTAAGTGGAATGAAATCAGCTTTTCCCCTCTCTGGGCTCGTGGCTGAGGTCCAAGCCCCATTGTAACGGGAACCTCTCCTGGGGAAAGGACACTGGAAAGCTTTCCGGGGAGCCTGGCGCTCTGTTTTCACATGTGAATCCTGCTTTCCCCTGGAGGGCAGGGCAGTAGGCTGATAAGACGTAAAAATGAACCTGGAGGGGGCTGGTGAGCGTGTAGGGGGGTCAGCTGTGAAGAGGATGCAGGCTGACTAGTTAAGGAGCGCTCCTCAAGCACTGGCTGTCCTTCTGCTGTTCAGAGATGCTGTGTGTGATGCCTTTTCTTTTTCCTCCCTTGCTGTGTGTGCCGGGACCCTCCTTGAGTTCCCTGGGGCACATGTGAGCGCACCTAGGGTTTATACCCAGAGCTGACACTGCTGCCTGTGGGATGCTCTCCGTGTTACAGATGGTACTGAATTGCTTTCGAGAACAACCTCTCCAATTTACATTCCCACCCGCTGTGCCCCAGAGCCCTGTTTTCCCTACTTTGTCACCCACCTTTGCTATGTTAGATTTTTACCATCGTGCCAGTCCTATCAGTGAGCCGCAGTTTCTGGTTGTTTCCTTGATGACCAGGAGGCTGACTGCCTGTCGTTGCTCACTGACCCTGTGAGGAAGGGCTCCAAAGGCAGCCTGCATCCTTCTAGCCCACCTGCCCACCCCACCCCCTGACTCCCAGGAAGATGGGCGGGGCTCATTCATTGCTTATCTGAAACGGTTCCCCTTCCCAGTTCAGTTTTGTTGCCAACAAGCATCTGTTTTGGACCCGCTGCTAAGCAGTTTTCTCTACCGTTTAGGTGCAGAGAGGGCTGGAGCCGTGTGTGTGTGTGTGTGTGTGTGTGTGTATCTTTCTCTCTCTCTTTTCTCCCCTCCCTTTTTGGGTCCCAGTTCCTCCCTCACTGTTAACCCCCATCAACCTCCTCTCCCTATTTATTCTGCCCCCCCTCATCCCTGGTCTTAATTGACTTTGGCTCCTGTCCCAGATCGCAGCCTGGCACGCAGACCTGCCATGCTATCGTAGCACCTCAGATGGTTAAACAAACAGAGGGTGGCATTTATTGAATGCCACGCACCCGTGAGTCTGTCCTCTCCTCACCAGCTCCGTCCTCATCCTTCTCACCATTTGCAGTGTTGAGGGCTGTGGAGTTTCAGACTCTTTTACGAAGCATCGCTCATTGCTGGCCGCTGAGTGTTGGGCCCCAGGGACCCGGAGGCCGGCACTGGCTCTGGAGTTCCCCGGGCCTTACGGTAAAAACGCATCATCCTGAACGCGGGCCAGCCGAGGCATCGGCCCAACTCCGCCCTGCCTGCCGAGCAGCTGGATCCTGCCCCCGAGCCTTAGTCACTGGCCGGAGAGACTCTCCCTGTTCAGGCTGAGTCCAGCCCCTCCTCCCACAGCCCGGGTTCCTGGAAAAACTTCATCCATGGGACGTGGACTTCTCCGCCTTCTTGAATCATTAGAGCTCTCATTTGTTGAACACTTATTAAGTGTCAGAGACTACGCTAAGCCCTTTACGAGCATCTGCTCATTTAACCCTCTTAATAATCTCCCGTGGCAGGTGTGCCTTTAATCTCCTTTTCACTGATGGGAATACCAGCTCAGCCAGGTGAATACTAACAATAGAACGTGTCTCACCTTTATTAGGTGCTACTGTGTGCCAGGTACCTGGCTTAACTCCCAGGAACCCTGCAAAGGCATGCTGTTGCTATTAATATTATGCCCATTTCACAGACGGGGACACTGAGACATGCGGGTGTCTGGGTCCCCTGGCTCATGTGTGCGGTCTGCCTGTTGATCGCTCAGCTGCAGGGCTGTGCTATAACGAGAGAAAACGGAAACAGTCTCCCAAGTGAACAGGCCTGGCTGGTGCCCCGACTCCAGAGCCTGGACTCTCGCTTCCGCTCCACGCTGCCTCCAGGGGATGGACCTGGGGCTGGGCGGAGTTTCCCGCTTTCCCAGATGGGCATCAGGGAGAGGGCTGTGTGGTTGCCCAGCACACTCAGCAGGTTTGCTCGAGGGACTCTTGGGAGAAGAGCAGGCCAGAGGTTGAGGATGTGGCGGGGAGCCACTTAGGGGAGAGACTACTACAGATTGACCAGGGGAGGACTGACCTTCCATTCAAGGGGGCTTGGACACCCCACTTCCTGCTCTCTTTGCATCCACCCCAGGTTCGGGCTGCAGCTGTGGGACCAGGTCTGGTCCGTGGACTCCTTGCAGCCCACACTCTCTCCCTCCCACCTCACTTCCCCGGTGACCGAGAGAAGCATCCTCCCGCGGGGAGATGGGGCGGGAGGATGGCTGACACAGCCCTCGCCCGCTCAGCACTTTTCCAGTTTATGAAGCATTTCACAGATGTGATCTCATCCCATTCAGCAGTCACATGGGGATTCAAGCCCCCGTCTACCAGAGGGGGGCCCCGCGGCTTCTGCAGAGAGAGCTCCTGCTTTTTCCACCCCGTGGGGCTGCTCAGTCATCCCAAAGCAAGGGTTTCCCTGCATGGACTTCCCAGGTTGGTGCAGGGATAAAGAACCCGCCTGCCAATGCAGCAGACACGAGAGACACAGGATCAATCTCTGGGTCAGGATGATCTGGAGGAGGAAATGGCAACCCACTCCAGTATTCTTGCCTGAAGAATCCCATGGACAGAGGACTCTGGTGGGCTACAGTCCATGGGGTCTCAAAGAGTCAGACACGATTGCGCGACTGTGCACTGCGCTGTCCAGAGCTGTGGTCATCATTCTACCTGAGCCCCAGCAGTGGCCTCTGGAGCAGGAAGCTCAGGCAAGGCCATTGGGTGGAGTTGATGCAGTCTTAGTGTGAGCAGAAGGAAGATCGCCTCACCGTGTGGGGCTGACGTCTCAGGAACCTCCAGAAGCCACAGAGTGGTCTTGAAACTAGAGCTGAACGAAGACTTCCAGGAGGAGAAATGAAAAGGCGTGGAGCAGAGCGGTGCGATAGCAACAGCGCCATCGCTGGGCGGCTGCGTGCCTGGACTCCCCTCGCTGCGCGGGTCCTCCACATAGCCCCCTGAAAGGGGAAGGCTATTTGCCCCATTTTGCAGACTGGGAATCACATCCAGGATTAACCTCGGGGGGCTGACCCCAAACCTCCCTTCTTCCCTCCCTGCTCTGCTCTTTAGAAAAACAAAAACAGAATTTCTTTCATGTCGCTCTAGTAAATTCAGTTTTTAAGAAATTAATTTCCTTCTCTGATGCCAGGCTCGTGACAGATCGTAGATCAGAAGGCAGATCTTGGGTCTTTGCCACTCAGACAGGCTCAGAAAGGCGCCCCCCCGCCCCCTGCCCCGCCATGTCAGGGGAGGCTGGGGAGCTGGCAGTTTCACTGTTTCAGCAGAGATGGAGGAACCTGTTAACCTGCCTTAGAAGCTAATAAAAAAAAAAAAAAGATCCCAGTGAGATCATGTCTGTTAAAGCCCTTTGAGCCCTTGAGCTCAGAGGCTGTATTAATGCATGCTGCTTTTATTGCTTACTCAGCGAAAATGTCCCCAGGCTGCAAAGCCCATTCCCTCCTTCCAGCCCCTTTGCTTCCTTACGCATTTTCTTTGATGCTTCCTTTGCATCTTGAAGACCTGCCAATTTCCTGGTTCACCTGCTATACTAGAAGCATATTGTGGGTGCTAATTTCATGCTGAACCTTTTTTTATTCATTGACTCCTTTGACCCATACAACCATCCTACAAAGCTCTGTGTATTCCCATTTTCAGGCGAGGCAAACAAGGTTCAAATTGGGGAGGTCAGCAAGGTCCCACGGCCTAGAAAGACAGACAGGGTCCCCTTCCAGGTTGTGTATTTTTCAGCTCCTGCCTTGCCAAAGTCATGCCTGCACTGCTTTCCTTAACTGGAGGAGAGAAGGACCCTCTTGGAATTGGGCCCTGAGATGATGCTTATGGTATGTGAGTCATTTTTGCTGCTAAGGGTAGGCTGGACCATGTCTGTCCTTTTTGTTCTAGAGAATCTTGGCCCTGATTTGATAGGGGATCACCCCACTGCACGCCCCTCCCCTCCCACCCTGGTGCAGGAATGCCTTTGCTTGACTCTCTGCATGAGATGGACAGACAGGTGGACCTTGAGGTTGGAGACACCAGGCTGTGACTTGCCCTGGGAACCTGATCCGGCCCCACCACTGCTGTCTCCATGGGCAAAGATCAGGCTGTTTGTAATAAATACCTTTATCAGAGGTTGGCTATGGAGATGAGAGGAGGAGTAGTTAACAATAACTAACATTGGTCAAGTGTTCAGTATAAGACAACCAGTCTTCCAGACGCTGCCCTTGTATTTGGTTTGCCAGGAACAGCCCTGGTCACACTCTTCCCATCTTACCGTTGGTTTAGCAGGTCATTTGCTCCCATTTTACAGGTAAGGAAGCTGAGGTCAGAGCTCAGAGCTGCAAAACTGGGGCTGCAACGCAGATTGCCTGATTTCAGGGTTGAAACATTCCCCTAGAGTCATGTTGTGAGACCCTTTCTGTGTGGATTTTCTAGACAGCTGGAACTCTCTCTCTCTCCCTACCTTCCTCTCTGTTTTTGGACAATAGCCCAGATAGGTGGTCAGAAGCTGTCTGGCGCACTCTTTCTCCTTCCTGGTGGAATTTTATCTACAAAAGATGCATAGATAAAGACAAAACTTGGCTAAGGAAACTGGCTTCCGGGCTTTGGAGAAAACACCCACCAAATTTCAAATAGTAAAGATCTTGAATAACTCTTAGTTACTGACAAAGAGACCACAAACTTGTGCAAATATGGAAGCAGAATCATGGGCTTTTGTCCTTATTTTGGCAAGGACCCAAGAGAAGGCTTGCCAGGGAGGTCAAGCTGACCCTTTGTCACTCTTAGCCTTCCCTTTGGCCTCAGAATATTCTTAAAGAATCATTATTAGAGGCAGGAGAGGCCTGGCAATGCCTGTAGAGATGTTTTTTTGATGAGCTTGTATCTAGTTGTGGTGGTGTGTTCGTTATGACTTAGACTCAGCGTGCAGCCACTTGTACGGGTGTTGTGTCCTCAGGCCCCACAGAGCCCTCCCCAGGGGACAGTGTGGCATGCATGGCCTGGACCAGAGTACCTCCTGCAGTGTGGCATGCATGGCCTGGACCAGAGTACCTCCTGGAGCACAATCCCTCAGATGTAGTTTTCAGAGTTCTCCATTTCTCATTCACATCGTGCAGGTTGGACGATATGTCTGAATTTGTGATGGTTTGAGATTTGAGAAGAGCACCACAGGCATTTATCATATGCTCTATGGGCTGAACTGTGTCCCACCACCATTATCTGTTGAAGCTGTATACCCCAATAACCCAGAATGTGACCGTATTTGAAGTTAGGGCATTTTTCTTTAAATTAGGGGCTAAGATGGTTAGATAGTGTCACCGACTCAATAGGAGATAGTGAAGGACGGGGGAGCCTGGTGTGCTACCGTCCATGGGATCGCAAAGAGTTAGACACAACTTAGCGACTGAACAGCAACAGCAAAGTTGAAATGAGGCCATTAGGATGGGCCCTGATCCAATCTGTTTGTGTCCTTATGAGAAAATTTGGACATGCAGAGAGACAACAGTGACGTGCACACACAGGAACGACCGTGGGAGGAGACAGTGAGGAGGTGGCCGTCTAAAAGCTACGGAGAGAGACCTCGGGAGAACCCAGCCCTGCCTACACTTGATTTTGGACTTCTAACCTCCAGGACTATGAAGAGTTAATTTCTATTGTGAAACCCCGCCCCAGTCTATGGTATCTGATATACTGTGTATCTGAAGCCATGCCATCAACCAAGCTAAGTATGCTATAGTTATACATATTCATTTTCATATTAAGTGAAAAAAATAAAATCTGTAAGTTGCCTCATGTTAGTTCAGTGTTCAAAACTCAAACGATCAAATGTGGACCTTGAGAGCGTCTTAGATCTGGGAATTGTGCGCGAGGCTGTATTAGTCATAGTTACTGTTTTGCAGATGAAGGTCCAAGCTTGCAGAGGCTTAATAACTTGCCCAAGACATCGCCTTAGTGTGAGAGCTGGATTTGAACCTAGGTAGAATGGAGAAGGCAATGGCAACCCACTCCAGTACGCTTGCCTGGAAAATCCCATGGACGGAGGAGCCTGGTAGGCTGCAGTCCATGGGGTCGCAAAGAGTCGGACATGACTGAGCGACTTCACTTTCACTTTTCAGTTTCATGCATTGGAGAAGGAAATGGCAACCCACTCCGGTGTTCTTGCCTGGAGAATCCCAGGGACAGTGGAGCCTGGTGGGCTGCCATCTATGGGATCGCACAGAGTCGGACACTACTGAAGCGACTTAGCAGCAGCAGCAGTTGGGCTCCAGAGCTGTCAATTTACACACAGCACTCGACCACCTCTTGACAGAGATTGCTTGGGACAGTGGCTTAGAGGAGCTTCCGGTGTAGACAAGTGAGTCAGCAATTGCGGTATAGTTAAAATGGAATATGAGAAGGGTGTCTGGGACTCATGTTCAAGTGGGGAGAGCCCCGGCTTTGGCCCCAGCACTCAGCTGCTCCAGGCTGAGCCCTAAGACTTGTGCCCCAGGGAGGACCGTGCTGAGCCAGGCTGGTGGGGCTGGGGTGGGAGCCTGGCCGCAAATGAACCACTGCTCCCCTGTCTAGCGCCATCAAAGGCTGTTTCTTGGCTGGTGTGGCCAGAGCAGCAGCCCACTGTGTTTGCTCTGGACAGGCCTGCTCTGTCTTTCCAGACTGTGTGGTGACAGGCAGGGAGCTATGGCAGGGGAAAGCCCAGCCATGTCTTTGCCATCTTCTCTGCGAGAAGGAAGACACGGCCTTTCAGTTTAGATTTGTTTTCATTAAGTCCTATGTGTCTCTGCAAAAGAATGAAGACAGAGTCTGCTTTGAACCTAGGCTAGAACCCACTTCTTTCTGTAGAGGCTCTTCCTTGTGTATCTGGTTGTTTTTTTAAAACAATAGTCATTTGAATTCTAATCCAAAAAGATACTTGCCTTCCAGTGTTCATAGCAGCACTATTTACAACAGCCAAGACATGGAAACAGTCCAAGTGCCCATGATGATTGGTTTAAGAAGATGTGGTATATATATATGGAATGTAATATTCAGTTCAGTTCAGTCGCTCAGTCGTGTCCGACTCTCTGTGACCCCATGAATTGCAGCATGCCAGGCCTCTCTGTCCGTCACCAACTCCCGGAGTCTACCCAAACCCATGTTCATCGAGTCGGTGATGCCATCCAACCATCTCATCCTCTGTCATCCCCTTCTCCTCCCGCCCCCAATCCTACCCAGCATTAGGGTCTTTTCCAATGAGTCAACCCTTCGCATGAGGTGGCCAAAGTATTGGAGCTTCAGCTTCAACATCAGACCTTCCAATGAACACCCAGGATTGATCTCTTTTAGGATGGATTGATTGGATCTCCTTGCAGTCCAAGAAACTCTCAAGAGTCTTCTCCAACACCACAGTTCAAAAGCATCAATTCTGCGGCGCTCAGCTTTCTTCACCGTCCAACTCTCACATCCATACATGACCACTGGAAAAACCATAGTCTTGACTAGACGGACTTTTGTTGGCAAAGTGATGTCTCTGCTTTTAAACATGCTATCTAGGTTGGCCATAACCTTCCTTCCAAGGAGTAAGCGTCTTTTAATTTCATGGCTGCAGTCACCATCAGCAGTGATTCTCGAGCCCAAAAAAGTAAAGTCTGACACTGTTTCCACTGTTTCCCCATCTATTTCCCATGGAGTGATGGGACCAGATGCCATGATCTTAGTTTTCTGAACGTTGAGCCTTAAGCCAACTTTTTCACTCTCCTCCTTCACCTTCATCAAGAGACTCTTACTCAGCTATAAAAAGGAATGAAATATTGTCATTTGCAGCCTCAAGGATGGACCTAGAAATTATCATACTAAATAACACTGGTGGAGACAGATAAATACTATATGATATCACTTATATAAGGAATGTAAACAAGTAATACAAGTGAATTTATTTATAAGAGAGAAACAGACCCACAGACAAGAAAAACAAACTTATGGTTACCAAAGAGGAAAAGGTGCAGGGAAAGGGAAAGATGCCGAGCTTGAGATTAACAGATGCATACTACTGTATATATAATATAGATAAGCAACAGAATTTGCTGTGGAGCACAAAGAACTATATTCAACATCTTGTAATAATCTAGAATGGAAAAGAATATGAAATATATATACATATATACGTATATAACTGAATCACTGCTGGATCTTGAAACTAACAAAACGTTGTAAATCAACTATACTTCAATGGAAAAAAAAATAGTTTTGACTTTCTTAAAAGAGCTTTCATTTCTTAGACTTCACTTTTATAATGGGCACTGCTGTTACTATTGTCATCACCATCATTATTATTTTTTTTCCTTTCTGTAGAAATTAGCCAGCAATACCGGCCTGGTTGCTTGTGTCTTTTTTTTTTTTTCCTGGTTGTGCCTTGAAGCTTGTGGGATCTTAGTTCCCTGACTAGGGATTGAACCCAGGCCCTGGCAGGGAAAGCACATCTAGACCGCCAGGCAATTCTCTTGCATGGTGGGGTTTTTTTGTTTTTTAATTTATTTGTATATTTTAATTGAAGATAATTACTTTACAATATTGTGATTGTTTTTGCCATATATCAGAATGAGTCAGCCATATGTCTCCTCCATCCTGAACCAACCCCTGCTTCCCACCTCCCTCCCCACCAATGCTTTTCAAAGAGCATTTGCAGCCTTCCCCCTCCTGACCTGTCAGGGGAGAGCATGCCTCAAACTCAGTTCCCACTCTCAGTCTTCTGGGTGCTTCGGGCCAGGTGTCCAGCCTCCCTGAGCTGGGTCTTTAAGACAGGGATAACCATGTGCTGTCATATTTATAGGGGTAACGGTGACTACAGCGCATGTCTGGCAATCCACATTCTCTTCCAGGCCTCCTTCCTCCCTTCTGCTCTGCCGGGCGTCTCAGCTGCTTCTCTCCAGGACCCAGCACAGCTCCCCTTCCAGAGCTTGGGTGAGGATGCCCTGAGGAGAGCAAACCCAGATGCTTTTTGTCTTCCACATTTTACCACCTTTTGCTCTAAAGTATTTGCGTAGCTCACCAGCCACAGCCACAGGGCAGCCACCTTCCTGGATGCCAGCCTTGTCCAGAAATGAGCCAGTTTTCACAGTAGCCCTCGGAGGAAGGTGCTATTTAGCATCTCCATTTTATAGCTAAAGGAGACAGAGGCCCAGAGAGGCCGACGCATTTGTTCAAGGACACACAGCATCTACGCAGCAGCAGGCGGAATCAGCCCCAGGCGGCCTGGCTTCATTGCTGCTGAGGCAGCCTGCAGTTGGGCCAGAGTTCATCTTGTTCCGGGGTGTTGTGCAGCTGATCTGCTGTGATGACCAGCGTGGTTCACAGACAGAGAGTGTTTCCTGCAGGACTGGGACAGAGGGTGCAGGGTGTCGTTCCCAGGTTCCCTGCAGCTTGTTGTCCCGTCGGGTAAGGCCGGGAGGTGGGAGCAGTGGTGCGATCTGAGGGCTCAGCCTGTTCTCACATCTTGGCTGCGGTTTCCAATTCCCTGGCACCAAAAGCCCAACTGAGTGATCAAAGCAGACTGCACCTAAAAGAAAGGGTGCAGGGACAAATGGGGATGACTCAGGTTGGGGGGCGGTGATGGGCAAGCAATCAAACAGGAACGGACAGAGTGATTGGTTGGACGAGTGATCTAAGCATGGGTGAGGTTGTAATTCATTCATTTAAGTAAATATAGTTACTTAACACCTTCGGTACCCACCTTAGAAAGCTTTATGCTTTCTGTTTTATTCGACCCTCCCTTTGGGGAAGACAGAGAAGGTTTATAGATCTGTTTTCCAGATGAGGAAGGAAACTAAGGTCCAGAGGGGGAAAATAATATCCCAGAGTCTTTAGGAGAAAAGGCAGGATTTGAACCAAGGATTTATGATCCAAGTTCAAAGTTGAAGTGTGTCTTGACCTCTGAGATCTAGACTTAGGAGATGTGTGCCTTCTATCTCAGTGACTCTCAAACTATGCCTGCCTACCACCTCACTGAATAGCAACAGAAAGCATCATAATTACGTAGCCACCGGCATGGATATCATTGTGCCAGGCTCAGTTCTGAGCACCTTACATGTATTGACTCATGGGGTCCTCATGTGAAGCTGGCCCTATCGAAATGGGGACATCGAGGCTCAGAAAATTGTCCCTGGTTGCACAGCTTGGCATCAGCAGCATCAAGAATGGAGCCCAGCCATCGGCTTGGGTCCTTACGCTCTTGCCGCCGCCCTGCAGTGGCTCTGAGGCTGAGTGTTCAGTGGAGTGGGGCAGGGGCACCTCCGAGTCTGTATAGGAGGAAGGGCAGGAAGGGGTGGGGGTGTCTGCTGAGCGCTCAGCCACTGAGCACATTTGACACCATTCCTCAGGTGGCTTCCTGTCTATGTTTTCATCTTTTTCATGCTTTTACTGAGCATGTATTAAGCAACGGGTGGCGCAGCGGTAAAGAATCCACCTGCCAGTGGAGGAGATGCTGGAGATGCAGATTTGATCCCTGGAGTAGGAAATGGCCACCCACTCCAGTATTCTTGCGTGGAAAATCCCATGAACAGAGGAGCCTGGTGGGCTACTGTCCATGGGGTTGCAAAGAGTCAGACAGGACTGAACACACGCATACACGTTAAGCAACTGCCGTCTTCCAAGTATTGCTAGATTCTGAAGCTGCAGAAGGTATAAGACTCAGTTTCTGCACTCAAAGGAGCTCTTCCTCCTTAAGGAGAGGAGGCAGGAAGCCGACATCGGTTCTGTGTCAGGTGCTGCATTAGGACATTACAGACATTCTCCCTTATAGTGCTCAGCATCTGAGAATAAGCCAGGTGGGAAATGGCAGGGGGGGTTAGGACCCAGGTCAGCGGGCCCCTCAGGAGCCTGTGTTCCTGCTTCTCTACCAGCCCTTCCTCGCCGCCCCAAGACCAGGATACAGAAGCCCCAGTGGAATTCTTACTGGGTTGAACTCAGTTTCTGGGAGTTGGCATTCATGTAACTGTCCTTAAATGGAGGCTTTCTCTGGAGCATCCGTACTTGCCCTGGTCTTTCCTAGATGCAGCAGATGATTCTTTTTTGGACATTTCTGCACACAGGGATGCTGTCATCTGAGGCAACCCAGGATAATGGAATTCCTGGAAAAATTCCTGATTTCTTTCTGCCATAACAGTTCTCCTCTTCTGCTGGGAGGAATTGACAGGCAGTCATGATGTCAGTTCCACCTGTCCAGCCTGGCCCCCTGAAATGATGATTATTATTGCAGGTTCCAAGTGGGAGGGCCCTTGGTCACACCCCCTTCCTTATCCAAAGGAGAAAACGGGATCACGAGCCCCCGAGAGATGGGCTGATCCAGGTCACACAGCTGGAGAAGCAGCCTGCAGCAGGAAGCAGGATCAGGCCTCAGCGCGGCTCCCTACCATTTGCTCCCTGGTCTCTTGCCTCCTGGAGGTATGTAGATAAGAGACACCCTTCCTGGAAGGACAACAGTTTCGGGACTTGGCAGATAAGGCCAAGTGGGTGTGCCTGGCAGGCCCAGAATAAAAGGATTACCGAGAGAAGTTAGGAATGGACCTTCCTTGAGGTTGGTCTTCCAGATAAGGATGCTTTTGAAGTTCGGTTGGCAGGAGGTGGGATCTGTGTGGCAGAGCCTGTCACCCGTGAGCCTTGTGGATGGATGCACCCCGATAGGGAAATCAGCAAGCTCACGATAGGCAGAGAACTCTTATCAAGGGAGGCGTCTGCAGGGTTTGCTTTGAGGTACTTCCTTCCTGCCCACCGGCTTCTGGAATCTGTCTCTACTTTGCAAATGCAAAAACTGAGGCATAGATAATCCTTCTCTGTTTTTTTTTTCTTTTTTAAATCCTGATGGAGATGTCACTGTTTCAAATCCTGGGACTCCTCAGAATGTTTAATGCTTCTCATTAGCCAACAATTTAATTGAGTGTATACTACAGGCCCCGGGTGTGCTGCCTTCTCGAAACATGGAAATATATAGGACCCTCTCTTTTCCTCTAGGGAACTTTCGTTCTCCTGACAGGGGAGTTTTGTTTATTTATTTAAACTATTTATTTTATATTTGCGTATAGCCGATTAACAGCGTTGTGATGGTCTCAGGCAAACAGCGAAGGTGCTTAGCCATACATATACATGTATCCATTCTCCTCTAAACCTGGCAGGGTGGCTTTAGTTAAGAAATCAGATAATCACAGCAGAAGGTTCAAGGGCAATGCTGGGGATATTGGTTGCCCTAAGCACACAGAGTTTCTCACAGTGTGGACTTGGAGTGGTCAGGAAAGGAAGAAGGTAGCCCAGAGGGGAGACGGGCAGGAGTTCTTCAGTTTAGAGGGGAGAGAAGAGGGATTTGGCAAGCAGAGATCCGACCCTGGAAAGGAAAGTTCATTTTTCCTTTGTGCCGAGGGCAGTGGAGAGGAGACGGCTACCTGAGGTTTAAATGCTGGAGTAAGAGGATGAAGCTGGCATTTCAGAAAGCTCATTACCCTGACTGATCAGTAAGATGGGATCAGAGTAGGGGCTGAAACTAGCGGTGAGTGCTGATGGAGGCATGCCCTGTTGAGACGGGAGTGGATGGGAAAGACCCAAGAAAGACAAAACCCCCTGAAGGTGGTGTGTGATGAGCTTGGGGGTTTATGGGAGACAGAATTAAGTGTGTTGCCACCTGTCTGGCTTAAGCATCTGCATGAATTTGATGCTACACACTGCATTGGGACATGCTGATGTGTGTGTGTGTGTGTGAGGGGGGGGTGTTGAGATGAGCTGGTGGATCTGGGAGGCCCCCACAATACAGTGGTGGGAGAGCTGCTGAGGGCTGGTGAGACCCTTGCCCAGGGCCCAGGTCACAAGCCAAGGCTAGGTTCTTCCCAGCAGTTGCATTGAAACCTCCTGAGACAAGACCTGCCACTTTGTTGGTGCCACCTGAGGGGAGCCTTGGGCCTCTCCCCCAGCATACACTTCTCTTCCCCCAAACCATTGAGTAGCATGAAGGAGTGTTTTGCAAAACAGGAAAGCAAAACCCCTTCCCTTTGCCTGCCGTGTTTCTCTTTAGCTTTCTTGTCTAGTCTTTGTAGGAGGGAATGATGGGGCTCCAGTGTCCCCCTGCTTGGGCCTGACTCCTGGCTTTGGTGGTGACTAACAGTATAACTTCACGTTCTAGTCTGTGAAATGGGTATGATCATAGCAGCTTTGTGTCTTACAGTTTGGTTGTATGGCCGGGGGACTCCTAGCGTAGCGCCTGCCATGCCTTTAGGAGGTTGTCCCTCACCACATACCCCGCGATACATTGCTTTCCAGCTTGATGGATTTTTAACACTTCCTTTCCTTCTTCATCCTTAACCCAGTGCTTTGAGATGGGTGTCTTTAACTCATTGATTTTTTTGTTTGTTTGTTTGTTTTTAAACTTCCGCTGCATCCCTAAAGCTCCTCCAGTTCTGCTCTGACCTTTCCTTGTCAATATGAGCGCTGAGGATCAAAGCCTCTCTTAGGAGCTCAGACTTGTGCACGCGTGCTCAGTCTCTTCAGTCCTGTCCGACTCTTTGTGATCCCATGGGCGGTAGCCCGCCAGGCTCCTCTATCCATGGGATTTCCCAGGCAAGAATACTGGAGTGGGTTGCCATTTCCTTCTCCAAGGGATCTTCCCAACCCAGGGATCGAAACTGTGTCTCCTGCATCACAGGCGGATTCCTTACCACCAAGCCACCAAGGAAGCCCAGGGGCTCAGACCTGCATCTCCTCTGTTCCAGTTGGATTTTTTTCCCTGTGTTCTGAGAGTTCTTCTCTGTTTTAGTGTCCCACTTCGGCAGAGGAACGGGTTGAGACTGACAGCTGGATGACTGGCATCAGATCCCCTCTGGGGGAGTCAGGGGAGAGTATGGACCTTCACCCTGTGAGATCTAGGTCTGACCCAGGTCCTTGTTCCTTTCTGTCTCTTTCGAAATTGAGATTTCACCTGGCCTGGAAGCTCCTTCTTCTTCATGGAGGTGTCTTTCAAGTTTTAAGATCCGTCACCACCTCCAGGCCTCCAGGCAGCCTTCTCCTCCCTCTGCGCCAGGCTCCCCTTCTCTGTTGTCCTGGGGTCTGGGACTCCCCTCCATCATTCAGTGTCCCTTTGGTAACTGTCTGCTCTTTCCTTCAGCTGTGCATTCTGTGCCAGCAGCTGGGCATTTGCAGTCTTTAGGCCCCTCGGGTCTCTCTCGGTCTCGGGCCTTAGTGAGACATGGTGACTGCATGGTCAATAAGTGAAAGCAGTGATTTTCATTAGTTGTTACTGGACAGCGTTCAGTCCTCCTCTCACCCTTTCCTGCCTTCTCGGAGGAAAGCATGGCACAGCAGTTCCCAGAAGTATGAACCCAAAGGGAGTTAGTGCCCTTAGTTTTTATTTTTATTTTCCCACTCAGAAATCTGTCCCCGTTTTTTGAGCAGCATTTCCAATATTAAGGCCAGTTTTTCATACCTTTTCCCACTCTTTCCCGGTTCTGGGTTCATTTAACAAATGCTCATTCAACAGATACATTCCATGCACTTACCATGTGCCAGAACTTCTTAGTACTTGGGACACTTCAGGGAGCGATCTGTTGAGCAGGAGGCTGATGCTGCAAGAAGTCCGGTTGGCCAGAAGCAGAGGCGGCGAGGCCTGGAGTCTGGGCATCCTGGGACCCCGTCCTGGCCAATCCCTCCACTTCTCTGGCCCTTGGTTTGCACGTATGTGGAGTGAGCGGTTAGATTAAATTATCTTCAGAGTCTCTTTCCAGTTCTGGAATTATTGATTCATCCAGCAACGCTTGTCGAGGGCTGGGGCCAGTGCGGAGTGGAGGCATCTCCACCATCAGGGAGTTCTTGGCCAGTGGAGGGGAAACCCAGCCAGAGGCAGGGAAGGAGAGCACAGGTGTAGGGGACAGTGGGGTGGGACCAGCTGGGCTACAGGACTGCAGTCAGTGTGAGGAAGCAGGGTGGAGAAAGGTGTGCTTACGCCAGGTCCAAGGACAGCAGCTCCTGCCAGGAGCCCTTTTCTCTGATTATCCTTCCAGACTCAGGGGCCTTGTCCCTGCTGTGGGCCTGCTTCTCAAGGTGAGGGTGGAGGGCAGCAGTTAGTTCATCCAGAAGTGGTCATACCTCTCCTGCCTCATTCTCAGCTCTGGGTACAGCCGCCAACCACCCAAGGCAGTGATGGGTCTGGAATCAGATGACAGAGGTTCTCGGGATGCTCTCGACCCCTTTGGGCTTCAGACCTCCATACCGAGTCATTCCTGCTTTCTTCTTGTGCTGGAGGCAAAAGGTCCCATATAAATTTTCTGTGGCTGCCCAAATGACTGTAAACTCAATGGTCTAAAAGCATAGAAGTGTATTCTTATAGTTCTGGAGGTCAGAACTTTGAAATCAAGGTGTTGGCAAGGTTGTGCACTCTCCAAAGGCTCTAGGGAAGCAACTCTGTCTCTTCTAGTGGCTGCAGGCATTCCTTGGCTTGTGGCCGCATCATTGCTCCACTGTCCACTCTGTCTTACAGCTGGTTAAGGACCGGCTGGCAATTCTGAGCGCTTGCAGGTGGAGCTTGGGCAGTACCTGCTCATCATGCCTTTCTGAGCTCTGGGTTCTGGTTCTGGTGGGACGTGAAAGTCAAGTTCAGGCCATAGTGGGGTATAGGAAGGACTTCTGTGGAAACCCCTTGTCTTTTGGATTTGACCTTGTTTCTTCTACCTTCATAGCAGGTGGACCCTGCACGTGGGGACACCAGAGTGTTGTTCCTGTCCCTCAGATGTGCTCAAGCTCCTTTCCCTCCATCACGTGGTTCCCTGAGCCATGGCAGGTGTGTAGTCACCTGAGCCAGCAAGTCCCAGACCCCCTTATCCCCTAGAAGGGAACCCTGCCCCCCCGCCATCGGTAAGCTGATGATGCTGCCCCGGAAGGCTAATTGGAGGGTGGAGCACCTGACAGTTCCTTGGGTAATGAGTGTTTGTTTCTGGAGGCTCCTAGGACATCACCCCAGCTGATTGTAGGCTGTGTGCTTTTCAGGATGGGTATCCACCCACCGTGACGGAGGCAGAGGTCACAAGGAGGGCAGGGCCTTTCCTCCAATGGAAAACCAGATCTGAGGCCTCCCATGGGAGATTAGGAATGAACTGGACATGAATCGAGAGGCAGGGAGTTCAGCATCCAGTGGGCTTGGAGGAGGGGTCAAGGGAGGAGAGGACCCAGGCATTAGTCCGTGATGCTTGGGTTTCTGTCTCCTCACCTCTCCCCCCATCTCCCAAGCCTAGGGTCACGAAGTAGGCTGGAAACACTCTATTGGTGGAAGGGAGAGACTCACGTGTGGGCCACCCCGACAAAGAGGGATGGTCACCATTAGGTGTGTGTTCTGGACCAAACCGCAGGGTCTGCACCTGGCCCTGCCCAGCCCCCACCAGGTGGCTGGATCTGGCTGGGTCTAGAGCGTGCTCCGTGGTCTGAGAACAAGGCCGCGTTGGGGAAGGTTCACATTGGCTTTTCCCTGCCTCCATTGAGACGTTTTCTGAACGTTGAGCTTTAAGCCAACTTTTTCACTCTCCTCTTTCACTTTCATCAAGAGGCTCTTTAGTTCTTCTTCACTTTCTGCCATAAGGGTGGTGTCATCTGCATATCTGAGGTTATTGCTATTTCTCCGGGCAGTCTTGATTCCAGCTTGTGTTTCTTCCATCCCAGCATTTCTCATGATGATGTACTCTGCATATAAGTTAAATAAGCAGGGTGACAATATACAGCCTTGACCTACTCCTTTTCCTATTTTGAACCAGTCTGTTGTTCCATGTCCAGTTCTAACTGTTGCTTCCTGACCTGCATACAGGTTTCTCAAGACACAGGTCAGATGGTCTGGTATTCCCATCTCTTTCAGAATTTTCCACAGTTTATTGTGAGCCACACAGTCAAAGGCTTTGGCATAGTCAATGAAGCAGAAATAGATGTTTTTCTGGAACTCTCTTGCTTTTTCGATGATCCAGCAGATATTGGCAATTCGATCTCTGGTTCCTCTGCCTTTTCTAAAACCAGCTTGAACATCTGGAAGTTCACGGTTCACGTATTGCTGAAGCCTGGCTTGGAGAATTTTGAGCATTACTTTACTAGCATGTGAGATGAATGCAATTGTGCGGTAGTTTGAGCATTCTTTGGCATTGCCTTTCTTTGGGATTGGAATGAAAACTGACTTTTTCCAGTCCTGTGGCCACTGCTGAGTTTTCCAGATTTGCTGGCATATCGAGTGCAGCACTTTCACAGCATCATCTTTGAGGATTTGAAATAGCTCAACTGGAATTCTATCACCTCCACTAGCTTTGTTCGTAGTGATGCTTTCTAAGGCCCACTTGACTTCACATTCCAGAATGTCTGGCTCTAGGTGAGTAATCACACCATCGTGATTATCTGGGTCATGAAGATCTTTTTTGTACAGTTCTTCTGTGTATTCTTGCCACCTCTTCTTAATATGTTCTGCTTCTGTTAGGTCCATACCATTTCTGTCCTTGATCGAGCCCATCTTTGCATGAAATGTTCCCTTGGTATCTCTAATTTTCTTGAAGAGATCTCTAGTCTTTCCCATTCTATTGTTTTCCTCTATTTCTTTGCATTGATCGCTGAGGAAGGCTTTCTTATCTCTCCGTGCTATTCTTTGGAACTCTGCATTGAGATGGGAATATCTTTCCTTTTCTCCTTTGCTTTTCACTTCTCTTCCTTTCCCAGCTATTTGTAAGGCCTCCTCAGACAGCCATTTTGCTTTTTTGCATTTCTTTTCCATTGGGATGCTCTTGATCCCTGTCTCCTGTACAATGTCACGAACTTCCGTCCACAGTTCATCAACAACTCTGTCTATCAGATCTAGTCCCTTAAATCTATTTGTCGCAAAGAGTCGGACACGACTGAGCGACTGAACTATTGAGACGTCTCCTAAGGAAGGGACAGCTTCTGCGGTCACTACCGCCCCTTCTATAACGACAAAAAGGAAGAGTGCCACATGCTTCAGGACCCCTCTCAATCTCGGGTTCACACATCTGGGCGAGGAGAGGGGCTCGCACACGGGGATTCTGAACTCACTCAGCAGGGTGGTTGGGAGGTCTGCGAGCACACGCAGCCCCCGTTTATGGACTAGAAAAGTCTGCGTGCTCAATTTACCACAGCTAACACTTACTGATGCCCATGGCTATGCTCAGGTGCCTCCTTGAGAGGGGCTTCGCAGGCCTTAGAGCACCCAGTCCTTCTCCGTGCCCTCCTCTGTTCACGTCTCTGCCCAGCCAGCAGTCACATAGGAGAGTGGGGCTTGAGAAACGTTTGTGGAAGGACTGCCTGGCTGATTGGACCAGCGGATTTCACGTTTCTCCAGATGGCAGCTGGGGAGAAGCTGGGGGTCTTTCAGAGCCGGGCAGAGCCTCTTGCAGACACCTAGGAGCACATACACCTTTCCAGGGATTCCTGCCCGCCTGGCCTCTGAGGGAACAGGCTCCATGCTCAGCTGTTCCTTCCAACAGGTACAGAGATCTGGGGACCTCTGTGGTTCTGGATCTGGGTGTCTCTTAAGTGCAGAGCTCTGGACCCCTTGTAGAGTGGGGTGGGGGTGGCCCCCTTTCAAAAATACCATTAGGAAGAGGAAAATGGGTCTGGGGACAGAATGGGTAGCGGTCTTCACTGAAGACTCTTTTAGTCTCTTCTGTGTCGTCTTTTGAATGACTTAGCTCTTCAGAAACATTTGTGTGTTGCTGTGAATACAGCAGCTCGGAGTTCTGGAGCAGAGCACCAGGCTGGCAAGTGTGGCCCCTGTGGTCTTACAAACATACTGTGCATCTTTGCTTCATCAGGATTCATTCTGTGTTAGGGTCTCTGCGTGTTCCCATTAACTGAAGACACTGGGAGGTCACAACTAACCCGGGCGATGGTTTTAGTGAAAGCAGACCAGGGGAGGATGTGAATGAGAGGATGTGGTAAAGGGGTATATTGGGTGGGATGTGTACCCTGCAAAGACGTTTTCAAATCCTAACCCTCAGTATCTGTGAATGTGACCTTATTCGGAAGTAGGGTCTTTGCAGATGTCACTGAGTTAAGATGAGGTCATACTGGAGTAGGGTGAGCCCTAAGTCCAATCCATGGTGCTTTTGAAGAGAAAGGATGGGGACGGACACACACACACACACACACACACACACACACACACACACACACACAGGGACAAAGGCCAAGTGAGGACGGAAGCAGATTAGACCTCGCGTCTACTAGCCAAGCGGCACCAAGAATTGCCAGCAAACCAGAAGCTGGAAGAGGCCAGCAAGGATGCTGCTCTAGCACCTACTGAGAGAGCATGGCCCTGCTGACACTGATTTTGGGCTTCCACCCTCCGGAACTGTGAGAGAATTGAGTTTGTTGTTTTAAGCCACCTGGTTTGTGGTCGTTTCTTACGGAAGCTCTAGGAGCCTAGCATAGGAGGGAATCCCATCCTGTCCCCTGGCGAGGGCTTTCCCAGACCCCATTTAGAGCCTGCAGTTGTAAGTTAGTAAGTGCACTTTCCTACGTGCCTCTGCTGTTAGATTTGGCATTCCCTCACTCATTGACTCATTATCGTTGGGCAGTTAGAATGTCATGGGATCTGTCGTGAATCTGCTGAACGCTCTTCTTCCCTGTCCTACTCTCCAAATCTCAATCTATCATTTGCTTCAACCAGGTGGCGGCCCCATCCTCTGGCTCTCTTCTGATTCATGCCTTCCTCCTTGGCTTCTCTGACCTACCTGAAACCTCCCCATCCATCTCAGGGCAGGCCCCTCCCAAGATACCTTCTGGGACCTCTCAAGGGCTCCCCACCCCCTCTCTGAAGCCCAGCAGTCCTCTGAGTTGGACCACCTGTGGCTCTGGTCCTCAGACTGGCATTGGTCTTGTAGACGTGTCTCCTGGCTGACAGTGAGCACCCTGCAGACCCTTTCTCATTTACTCCTTGCAGCAGCTCTGGAAGGGGGGTCCTGTTATCAGCCCTGCCCTGCAGAGTAGGGCCAGAGAGGGGTCAGCCGGGGTCATAGCATGTATGCAAGCAGATGGCTTTCATACCCAGGTCTGGACCCCACAGGCTGCTCCCTGAAGCCCATTCCTATGGCCCTCACCCTGTGCCCAGCTCCTGCGGGAAGTGGCCCTGGTCCTCACGGCTTAGAGAGGTTTTCATGGGTGCTTGATCTGTCTAGGGTTGTTTATGAGGGATTTAGGAATATCTGATAGGTGAGCTCTTGAGGGGGCGGGTTGTATCTTTACTTGTGGAGAGTCGCTGGCCCACCGCCCTGGGCTGGCAAAGAGCAGGAGCCCAGTGATGCAGGCGACCGAAGGGAAGACTCGGAGGAGGAGCAGCCATGGTGTCGCACAAAAAAGCCTGGCTCCTGGAACCCCTGAGACTCCAAGATCCGGCTCTTTCACATGACTTTGGGCAGAGTAGCTTCCCCTTCGTGCCTCACCTTCCTCATCTGTAAAATGGGGACAAGAATAGCATCAACCCCCAAAGTCTGCTGTGAGGGTTCCGGGCATTACTGGGGGGAAGTGCACAGGAGGTTCTTAGCTAGTGGTCAGTGTGATGGAAACGGAGGCTCTTGGATGGAAGCTCGGGCAACATCTGTTGAGGCTGCTTTAGGAATGGAGATGGAAGAGCAGCTTCCTGGCCTTTGAACAGCCAAGCAGTGAGACCTCTGGGCACGTCAGAGTGTGGCAGTCTACAAATGTCTCTTTTTTTCAGGCACGGCCAGGCCGAGTGCCCTGGTGCAGCTCCCTGCCCTGGAAAGGGAGGGAGGGAGGGCATTCTGGTCCTGGGCTGTCCTGCAGACTCATTGGCATCTCTTACTGCGCCGCCGGGGCTGAGGTGGAGGCTGCAAGGCCTGGAAGCCTGCATGCTGGGGGAGGAACGTTCATGTTTCACACAGGAAGAAAGGTCACAATATCTCCCTTCAGTGGCATTTCACACCAACCGCAGCTCCTGCCACATTGATAGAGAGCCTGGCCCGGAGCACTCTCCCAGGCCCTCTGTGGGGAAGGCTGTGCCCATTTTTCAGATGAGGGTCTGGTGTGGTCCCCCTGCACAAGACACCTGCCCCCTCCAGAGATGCTTGGCTCACCCCCTCTGAAGTCAGTGCCCCTCCTGGGGGCCTGACTGCTGTCCCTGCATCAGGGAGGCACAGCGAGTCTTCCAACGTGGGGAAGGAGGCCGTGGGTGGCCGGGGGATTTGTAACCACTCCCGGCCCATCATTGTCTCTGTCTGCAATGGTCAGGTGCTTCCTAGTGGCCACTGTAGGGCGGATGCTCAGCTGGTCCACTCCACTGCCTTGCAGGAAATCACCAGGTTGAGCAGGAGAGCAGAAAAGGCAGGGGGGACCCCTTGCCATCTGCCCATCCCTCAGAAAGTGCTTGATTCTCTGAAAGGAGCTGCCGAACTATGGCCTGAGTCAATGAAGAAAGACTCCTGCCTCCTGCTCTCTCAGGCTCAGGGCTCTGGAGGGGAAATCACTGGTCACTCCTGCCCAAATTAGATGTGCCCCAGGCCAGTGGCATGGTGGATTCAGCTTTACAAAACAGCTGTGCCAAGGGCCCCGCCCACAAGGAATCTGATGTAATTGTACTGGAAGGAACTAGGGCATCTGTGCTTTTTGAAGCAACCAGGTGATTCGAATGTCAGCCCAGGTTGAGGTGCATGGGGTCACTTACAAGTGTGCCCTTCCTCACCACATAGGTGCATGTGGTTCGTGAAGACCTCCCTTCAAATCTGCTAGACAGGAGACTCCAGAAGAAGACTGATGGTGAAAGCAAGGGGTAAGTGAGTGCCCGCAGGCACCAGGCACTGTGCTGAGTGCATGTACTGCTCTCAGTCTTCATCATGCCTGTCTGAGGAAGGCTCTGAAAAATCCCCATTTTATGGATGCAGAAACTGAGGTCATGAGGGTGAAATACATATCCAAAGGTACAGGGCTGGTAGGGTTGGAGTTGGGCTTGTCCAACTGTGACTTCACAGTGCAGACCGCTGACTTGACTGCCCCTGCCAGGACTGGGAGCTGCGGGAACAGCTGTTCACTGAGATTGCTGTGTGCTCTGGAAATCCCACCTGGGTCCAACCCTATAGAAAATGTAAGTTCCATGTGACCTCGAGCCCCACGTGTAGAAACTGGTCTAGGTTGCCTTTTTGAGAAATACCTCATTGAGGAAATTTCAGTATTTAAATGATATCTAGGTTTCTGAGTAGTGTTTTATGTTTTAGGAAGGTAGATATTTACATACACACAGATCCAGGGGTTTCTATTCCTGTTTGAGTGCCGTGGGCGTGACAGAGAGGAGGAAGACTGACTTTCAGAAAGCTCAGATGATCAGATACTGCCGGATGCTCTCTGAGCTGGAAGGTGACGTTGCTGATACGTGGCCTTGTGGCCGCCTGTATTTTCCATGCTCTGCTTAGAGATCACAGTTTCTTTGTGTTGATCTTCAAATGCCTCTGGGCTTGATCATTTCTCATACCTTGAGTGCTGTTTCTAATGCCCCGGAGCTCTACTCACTCCTTTTCCATATATTAGTGAAGTTTTACCAGTGAAAATCATCATTATTGTTGTCATTTGTGGCACAGATAATGTTGTGATTGCAAAGAACAGAAATGGATTAGAAAAGGAAATCACTAACCACTCTCCCCTTAACCAATCAGATTGTTTTCAGACATCTGATCTGTCTGTCCATATATTAACAATCTGTTGTTGTTGTTTAGTCGCTAAGTCATGTCCGACTCTTTCGGGACCCCATGGACTTGCAAGGCTCCTCTGTTCATGGGATTTTCCAGGCAAGAATACTGAGGTTGCTATTTCCTTCTCCAGGGGATCTTCCCAACCCAGAGATCAAACCCACGTCTCCTGCATTGCAGGTGGATTCTTTACCATGAGCCACCTGGGATATAAGCATAGGTGCCTATATAGTGCCTTGATATAGACGTAGGTATAGGGAATATTCTGTAATCTGACACTATATCCTAAGCATTTTGTTCAAGCACCTTACTAATGATCATTTTTTAAAAAGTTCATCATGTTCTAAACCAGTGCTGTGTTGTTAAAAATGAAGGTTCCTAGGAGTTTGCTGTAATACTTAAGGGTGCTCTGAGATGCTTTGTGCATATAACTCTTCTCTTCTTGGAAAATCCTTTGGACACATTCTCAGCAGAAGGAGAATTGAGTCAAAAGGCACAGTTTTATGAGTTTGATGAACACTGCCAAATTACTCTCAAATAAGGTTTTTTGACACTCTTCCCATCAATGTGTGGACCTGCTGATTCACCACAGCCTCATCAACACCGGGTATTATTAGCTGGAAAAAATTATAATTTAATTGATGCAGAACAGTTCTCTCATTACATTTATACTTTTTTATCCTTAATGAGGCCAATTATTTTTTCATCTGCTTGTTTACCAACTCTCTTGGGGCATGCTGATGTTGGCTCCTCATGTAGCCAAATTCATGACTTTCCATGTGAATGCCTTCAAGTTGAGCCAGTTGCAACTCAGTCTTTATTGAAAATGAGTGAGCTTTGAAATTGAGCCTTTGTGTGAACTGCTGATCAGCACATGGGCTTCTGGGTTTGGATGCTGGGGTTGAAACCCCCTGTTCCTCCCTTGTGTCATGGAGTTCCGCTTGCAATCTGAACTTGCCCCTGTAGTCTTCATGACTTCAGACATCAGACTTGTTCCCCTAGATTTGTCTTTGGAACAAAGCAAGATTTGTCTTCGGAAAGCTTTGCAACATAGTCTTTCAACTATTTTTGGGCTTCCTAGCTTTAAAAAAAAAAAATGAAGAAAAGTCCTCTGTTTCCTGTTAAGTTGCTGTATTTGTGGTGCTGTTTGCGTTTCTAGATAGCTTTCTCTGATTTTCTTACTTCTTCACCTCGCCACATCCTGTGGGGCTGGGAGGCTCCTCCAAGCCCTGTTTACCTCTGCCTGTCTGTCATTGGTGCCTGGCATCCTCACCTGGCTCCCCAGCTGGAACCTTCCTCCCTGGGATGGCTGAGGCCAGTTGGGAGATGCCAGGATGGATATTAAAGAGCCTTGTTGTCCCTAATGAAGAGCAAGGCCTACATTGGTAGGAGAGCCTGCATTCAACTTAGGGGGAATAATTGGATGGGAATTGGAATTTCTAAGTTTAGACTTAGAGCATCTTAGGGTGAAAAGAAACCTCCTATCCTTCTCTGGAGCAGGACTCCCACATGGGAGGTGGGTTCTCCTTAGCCCAGGTTGTGCAGAAAGGAAGTGGTAGAGCCCAGATCACTGAACAGGATGGGCCATCTGCCTGAACTTGAGCTTTACTGCCTCCCTGTGACCTGTACCTTCACCCTGACACTCAGCATTCCCCTGGAGGTCTGTCTCCTCTGCCTTCCACCTGTGATTGCCCCAACATTGAGCTCCCAATTCAGGGATGAGCCATAGGCCAAAGTCATCTGTGTTTTCTAGAATATACTGTACTGCTTAACAGATAGCTTCTGTGACATCACTCATTTCATAATTTTCCCAAGTAAACTTTACCCCTTCCCCAATGTTCTCATCACTTACTCTTGTTTGCACAAACACCAGGCTCCCATTTATTCCATTTCCCTTGGCACTGTGATCTGTTTCCCCAAGCATCATCCTCAGAAAGGAGGACTCTCGCTGGATGAGGTGGGTGCCTGGGTGAAGATGACCCCCAGGATCTGTATATTTCCTAGGAGGACTGAGTCAGGCATCTGGGGTTCTCCCATGTTGATTCTGCCCCAGAGGCCGTTTTCTCAGAATGGAGCCTCTCCCAGGTCCCTATCTCCTTAGGGAGCACAAAAGACTAGGTATCCTGAGCAACTGCCTACAACCTGAACGATGGATGACTTAAGAGACCTAGCATCAGTTCTGAAGCTTTGATTGCAAACACTTCCATTTCATGACCTTGATGGCTTCCTAGGGCTATAGGATTAAGTCTCCAAACTGCAGTGTACAGGACCTTCCATCAGTGTTACTCCCCCTGGTAATGGGAAGTCACAGCCCACATTCATGCTGGTGGATGCTATGCTTATGGAGGACTTCCCCTGCTTTATGTCCTGGGCTGTCCCAGCAGCCTGGGTGAGAGAATGGTTGTATACTGGGTATCTGATGAACAGTCAGATCCCAACTGGCTGATGTTAGTGGCTCATTTCTTTTGTTTCATATGCTGTCTTGAATCTCTCACTTCTTTAAAGCTGTTGATCACAGGTCACCTTCTCTAGGGAATTCTCTGTGAGTGGCTTACTTGTCATCTTCACTGTGAATGTTTCTCAAGGACCATGATAAATGCTTACACAGATTACATAATTTAACCTATTCCAAGTCATTACCTTTCATTTGTTGTCTAGCTGCTGAAGTGTGACTGCCTTGTTCAACCCAATATATCTGTTTATATATCCATTGATCCATTCCGCCATCATTGAATCAGTCAGCAGAGCTCTTTTCCTGTTTTAGGTGCTAGGGAACATAGAGGAAGAGTATGTCTCTTCCTTAAGGATCTGGGACTCATAACACATTAAAACAACTACAGATGTTTGCTAATTCACAGCTCTCCTTTGTCAGTCATAGCCCTGAGCCTGGCCTTGTCATCTTTGTCAATAAGCACTCTAAGGAAGCTGTTCCCCACCAGGGATGGTCTGTTCACTTGCCTGATCCTGAAGCCTTCATCCTGGTGGCACAGGGCCTGATCATTCATGAGAACCTTCTTGCTGTAGTTGGGTTTCCTGGGAAGCGGATGCCAAGGTTGTTCTTGTTGTTGTTCATTCGCTAAATCGTGTCTGACTCTTTGCGACCCCTTGGACTGCAGCACGCCAGGCTTCCCTGTCCTTCACTATCTCCCAGAGTTTGCTGAGATTCATGTCCATTGAGTAGGTGATGCTATCTAACCATCTCATCTTCTGAGATGGGAGGTTTATTACGGGGTACCTTTGGGATCAACAACTGTGAAACTGAGGGAGAAGAAATCAAGATGGAGCAGAGGGAGAAGCTGAGCAGGGAGAATGACTAACCAAGACCCCAGGCAACCCCCTAGGAGCCCTGCTGCTAGAAGGGCCTTTCAGAATTGTCCAGAATCGAGATGAGGATTGGTCAGTCATTATTTGAGGGTGCCCTTGGAAGGGGGTGCCACCTTGAGCAAGGCAGTGTCTTTGGCCAAGACGGTCTCCAAAGAGGGCCAAGAGCTGAGGCCATCTTTTGCCAGCATGTTCAGCAGTTGCTTTGGTGATGGCTGGATGAATCGATGTCTGCTTTGTTCATCATTTTATTCCTCGTACCTAGCAGTGACAGAATTTATTTTCCTGGGCTCCAAAATCATTGTGGATGGTGACTGCAGCCATGAAACTAAAAGACGCTTGCTCCTCAGAAGGAAAGCTATAACAAACCTAGACAGCATATTAAAAAGTAAAGACATCACTTTGCCGACACAGGTCCATATAGTCAAAGCTATAGTTTTTCCAGTAGTCATGTATGGATGTGAGAGTTGGGCCATAAAGAAGGCTGAGTACTGAAGAATTGATGCTTTTGAACTGTGGTGCTGGAGAAGACTCTTGAGAGTCCCTTGGACAGCAAGGAGATCAAACCAGTCAATCCTACAGGAAATCAACCCTGAATATTCATTAGAAAGAATGAGGCTAAAGCTGAAGCTCCAATACTTTGGCAACTTGATGTGAAGAGCCAACTCATTAGAAAAGACCCTGATGCTGGGAAAGATTGAAGGTCAAAGGAGAATAGGGTAACAGAGGATGAGATGGTTAGATAGCATTACCGACTCAATAGACATGAATTTGAGTGAAGTCCGGGAGATAGTAATGGGAGCTGGCGTGCTACAGTTCATGGGGTCACAAGCAGTCGGACACAACTGATGGACAGAACAACAGCAACAGCAACAACCCAGCACACAACTGGCACCCAGTATTTTGGGGGTTGGAATTACTCAAACTTTATATAAAGCATGATTAACTCATCCAGAAAGTATTGACTATTTTAGCAATAATTTTTGAGCATCTGTTGTATACCAGGCACTATTATCTTGCTTTTGGAGTTTATAATCTAGGGGGTTTGGGATGGGTGTTGGTTCAACTGGGCTTCCTGGAAGAGGTGACATTCATTCTAGGGGTGTGACTTCCTGGAAGGTGGGCCCTGGCCCAGTGTTGGACCCAGTGTTTCCTTGGCTCCCTAGGAGATGACTTTTTGAGATGGAGAGTGAATGGGTAAGGGATGTTTTTCTCAGGGAAGGAGGGGACTCTCCATCCAGCCCACCTGTCGGGGCACTTGTCCGCCATGGGAAATTCCCTGCTTGTCTTGTGTCCACTGGCGTTTGAACTCCCAGTAGCCTGGAACTTCCCCAGGGGTCCCATTGGCCCAGTGACTTTTGAGTAATTGGAGAGCGGAGGGACCACTCTTTTAAGCTGAGTGGAAACATATTTTCTTCTTTGTGAGTCACCAAAAACTACAGCCCTGGGTAGTTGCTTTTCTTTTCTTGTATGTAAATCAGCTGTCATTACAGTTCAGGAAGTTGAGACTGTGAGCAAGGAGGGCGAGATGGAATCAGTGAATTTTAGATCTGAAAGCGACCTAGAGGTTGTGCGGTCCAACACCTTCCTTTGCAAGAGGCCCCAAGTGGGAAAGGGACTTCCAAGGTCACCTAATGGTCTGGAGAGAGGGGCAAGGTGTTTGACTCCCTGTAAAGCACTGGCTGGTATATTTGGTCGTTTCTTCCCAGTCCACTCACTGCTCCACGGGGCACCAAGATGCACTCCACAGCCTGGCCCACAGCAGGTTGTTTTTATCTGCACGTGTCGTCACCAAGTGATATGAGAGGCTGTTACCGAAAGCTATAGCTTTGATGTTCTGGGTGACAAGACCGAAGTACCGTGGCAGGAAGAGAGGTTTTGGGGGTTTGGAGAATCAAAAACTATTTACCTTGGGGTTGATTTAATAATTTTATATCTTTGGGGTGGGAGAGGTGGTGAGAGAAAGTTGAATGCAAGTGCAGCTATGAAAAAGCGAGTTTGGAGTGGAGGGTTAGGAAGTAACATGCTGCCAGGCTCCAGGGAAAGCAGCCCAGTAAAGGGTGACCCTCTAGAAGGCTCTTCCTCCCCTGGCCACCACCACACCCTCTGTTTTGTTGGGAGGATTTGCACGGTACTTTACAGTTTACAAAGCATTTTCACAGATACCTGCTTCCATCGACACACGGGGCGGTGCTTTCCAATTCTGTCTGCCCCCACTTTTGCACCATTTGCGGGGAGCTTGCCTGGGAACCCAGGCATCTCTGACTCCAGTTCCTTTCTTCTTGGGACAGGGACAGGGTAGGTCCTCACTCTCCTTCCTGGGGGAAGCATAGGGCTTAGGAGTTGTTTCTGTGCTCCCCACCAGCCTCTCCCTTGCAGAGGTCTTGAGCATGGTTTTCAAGCACCCTGTGCCTTTGTTTCTTGAGCTGTAAAATGGGCAACCTAAGAGTCACCTCCTGGCTGAGGGCTCTGCCTGGTTCCTGGCATTGGAGTTAGAGAACCTGGAGGGGATTAATTCAGGTGATGTTCCCACCTTGCTCTCACAGCAGCTCTGCAGTTCCAGGAACCTACGGGCTGGTCTCTTGGCGACCAGATCTCAGCATCCTCAAATATACTGGATGCTGCTGCTCCTTCTGGGTCTTCAATCATTCTGGTCCCTGCACCTCTGAAAACAGGAGGATGTGTGGTGAGTGACAACTGTGTATGGGGCCACAGCATTGTCAAGCAAGTGCAGAAGGGTTGATCCTCAGAGCAGACTCTCACCGGAACTGGGTTGATTTCTTTTTCTCCCTGTATATTAAAAACAACATCAAGCAAACCTTTTTGATGAGATAAGTCATTCACAGGACAAAACACAGAAGGGATAAAAGTGTTTTTGATGAGGACTCCTACCCGTTCTGTCCCCAGACCCTTTTTTCTCCTCACTGATGACACTGATGTCCCCAGCTGGCTGGGTCCCCCAGAGATCATCTGGGCATTGCTGAAACTCCTTGAAAAGGAAGATGTGTTTCTATGACCACGTCTCCAAACAGGGGTTGGGCATCAAGTGTATATAGTGCAGAGAAGCCCTGGTGGGAGAACACAGGGCAGGGAGCCTGGATCTCAGGCCCCTTGTAGCTGCATTGGGACCGCAACCTCATGGGTGGGTACCTCGGCTTCAGGGGCAGGATGGGCTTGGTGCTGGCTGCTCCTTGGCCTGGAGTGCCAGCCTCCCTCCTGCCTGCACAAGTCCCATGGATGCAACCTGGGCTCATCCCAGCTCATTCATGCTCCAGATTAAAACCTGGACAGGAGCCTGCCTCCAACCTCATTTTCCCCACAGTGTGGAAGGAGAATGTTGCTGTTGTTGTTCAAGTCTCTCACTCAGTCGTGTCTGACTCTTTGCGACCCCATGGACTGCAGCATGCCAGGCTTCCCAGTCCTTCACTATCTCCCAGGGTTTGCTCAAACTCATGTCCATTGAGTCAACAATGCCATCTAACCATCTCATCCTTTTTCGTCCCCTTCTCCTCCTGTCCTCAGTCTTTCCCAGCATCAGGGTCTTTTCCAATGAGTCGGCTCTTCACATCAGGTGGCCAGATTATTGGAGCTTCAGCATCAGTCCTTCCAATGAGTATTCAGGACTGGTTTCCTTTAGGATTGATTGATTTGATCTCCCTGCTGTCCAAGGGACTCTCAATATTCTTCCCCAGCACCACAGTTCAAAAGCATCGCTTCTTCGGCACTCAGCCTTCTTTATGGTCCAGTTCTCACATCCATATATGACTCCTGGAAAGGGAATAACAGTAGAATTTGCCTGAAGGGTTCTTATGGGGATCAGATGACTCAAGATGCAGACAACTCTCACAACGCTGCCTGGCACATAGCAAAAGTCAGCTTTGGCTGAACTGGTCCCTGTTGCCGCTGCCTTCCTCCAGCTCCTCACCCCCCAGCCCCCCAAAACCCACCGTCCTGGCTCTCTGCTGGATGGCAAGGATGTGGATCCTCCAAGCCTGGCCTTGGGGCATGGCAGTAAAAGTAGCCACCCATCTGTCTTTCTTTTTCTTGGTGAGAATGGTGGTCGTTCCTTTGTAGTACCCTGGTGGCTCAGATGGTAAAGAGCCTGCCTGCAATGCAGGAGATGTGGGTTCCATCCTGGGGTTGGGAAGATCCCCTGGAGAAGAGAATGGCAACCCACTCCAGTGTTCTTGCCTGGAGAATCCCATGGAAAGAGGAGCCTGCTGGGCTACAGCCCAGGGGATCACAAAGAATCAGACACAACTGAGCAACTAAACCACCATACGGTGAATCATAACACTTTTACATCTGGTTTTGGTGGAAAAGCCTTGTATTTGGGCCTGCACGGATGGTCTGTACTAGACCTTTAGGCCTGTTCCCGCCTTCCTGCTCCTCAGCTCTTGGTCATCTTTTACTCGAGTGTGATTTCAGAATGGCAGGAAAAATTGCAAGGATGATTTCCAGGTCAGGAGTTCCCATACAGCTGCTCACTTCATGGCCGTCTCACTGTCTCCTACCAAGAAGCCCAGGGCCCTGCCTGTGGGATGGCTGGTCCCAGCTGCCATCAGTATGCCCAGGTGGCACTGGGGCCGGATGCCTGGTGACAAGGTGGCCTTGCTCACAGCGGAGCTAGTGATTAATTATCCAGCGCTGTACGTCACACTCTGTGTCCCTTGCCTTCTTTTGGAGAAAGGACGATGGTATGATTCCTTTTTTCAGGTGATGGATAGGAGTAGACACTCTGGAGCTGTGATGCAGAGCAAGGGAGGTCCCCCTTGAGGGGCTGGGGTCTGGGCCCTCATCTGTGTCTTGCTTCCTCAGGACCTTGGCGGATAGTGGGTCTGCTAGTCACGGGCACTCAGGCTCTTCATTCATCAGGGCCCAGCGCTGGGCCCAGCAGTGATGTCCCTCCATCCCGAGTGACATCAAGGCAGTATTGTCGGCCTCCCCATGGAAACCCGTGGTCCCCTGGTTCAGGCTCAAGCGCAAAGCATCTCCATGAGCCACAGTGGAGGTGAGCTGTCTGTCCTCCAGACAGAGTGTCAGGCAGGAAGGTCTGAGAGCAGCAGCCCCCTCACCCTTCAGATCCAGGCTTCTGGCCTCTCCCCACCCCAGCCCACCGCCCCGTCTTCTGCTGAGCTTGCCAGATCCCTGGGAGAAGTGGAGGTGCACACGCTGTCACCCTGGGTCAGGCCAGTCCCCTCTCCTCCCGGCTTGTCTCTCTGTGGCTGCCCTGCCTGCTGGCTCTGGGTGCTGAGGTTGTGACCCGCCCACTCTGGCCCCCGGCCACTCAGGCCGCCCTCCCACCATGCTCTGGCTGGGCTGAGTCTTGGGGAGAAAGTTAGATATTTTAGTTCCTTAATTTCCACAGAACATCACTCCGTGTGTGTGGTTTAAAACATTAATTAAAAACATTAATCAAAAAAAAAAACATTAATCAGTCTGGCTGCCTTGGAAAGAGGTTCTTTTTCTGCAGGAGCTGATGTTCTTATTCTCGCAGGTTCCTTTTGAGGACAGGGTAGGGGGAGCGCACAGAACCGACACTTGAGCCACAGATCTGCTTGTTGGTGTCGGGCAGCCTCCCTAGCTGAGCTTTAGTTTCCACATCTGTAAAGTGGGGATGACGGTTGTACCTGTGGCCAGACCTCCTGGGGTCCTGGTAGGTGCTCAGTGAGGTCTGGAGGAATATTCCTTAGCAAAGGGTCCCATACCAAGTGTGCTTATAAATGGCACTGTTATGATGAATTACATGAATTGCATCCTTAATACTTGTGGTTTCCCAGAGCCCCTTTTCATGAACTCTTGTTTAATCCTGGCAGCATAATGGGGAGATGGGGTAAGTGTCATAATCCATTCCATTTCACAGATGAAGAAACTTGAGACCTGAGAGTCACAGCCAGGTCTGGAGATGAGTGGCTTTGACTCAAACTTCAGCTTTTCGCATTGTTTGCCTTGGCTTCAGTTATTCCCTTAGCCCCGTGTCCTGAGCCCCTACACTGAGCAAGTCATGGTAGTGAGATAGGAAGAGAGGAGTCCTTATTTTCCCCTCTTATTGGGAGGGGACTGAGAAGTTAGGGCCCAGGCATTGGCTTCAGTTTGGTACTAATGATAACTGATGTTTCTCGGGTTCATAGCATGCATAACGTGCCAGGCCAAGTGCTGAGTTCTACAAAGATTCTCACTCAACACGAAGAACAAACCTCGAGGATGAGAAACTGAGGCTCAGAGAAGTGGTCACTCGCTCAGGCTCCTCACAGGACTTTTTCAGGCGTAGAAGTGGGATGCCAACCCAGGCACACTGACAAGAGCCCACAGTCAGTCAGGAAGCCGGGCTGCTGCCTTTTGTGGATAATGAAGCGAATGCACTTTGACAATGAGGCAAAAAGTGCTTTCCTGGTCAAAATGCCGGAGCAGCGTGGGAGGCTGCCCACAGCTCAGCATGGATGTGCTGAGGAGGGCATCTTTCTGGGTGCATGGCTAGTCAAGGGGGCCTCTCTGAGGGAGGGGGGGATTCACCCTCTCCTGCTGGGAACTGGGACTCAGATGAATTAAACTGGCACTCGATGGGAGGAGATAGGAACTCTCTGGGGCTTGCAGAGGTGTTGTAGGTTGATCCGTGATGCTAACACATCCGGAGGAGGCGTGTGACAAACAGCGGGCCTCAGAGAGGCAACCTGGGTTCAAGGTTTTGTGGAGGAGAGAGAGGGACTTGATGGTGGGGTGTCCAAGCTGCCTGGCCTCCTCTCTCAGCTGGGACAGCAGCGTCCTGAGCTGCTCCGGCTTTCCAGATTCCAGGGCGAATTCCCCTTTAGAACTTGTCAGCCTTCTTTCTCCTGAGTGTGGGGTCACTGAGCCCCATCTCCTTGATGATCTGGCTGCCAGGATGCTGGGAGTTTTTGTGGAGGCAGGACAGGAAGGAGGTCTGGAAGGGGAAAGGATCACCCCGTTGTCAATGTGACAGTGGTGCCACACCACCCTTTAAAGGAGAGGACAAGGTCCATGTCTGTGCCCACCTCCCCCCAGCTGGGCATTCAGCCCTGATTCCAGGGAACTTAGGAGGTCCTCCCAGAGCTGGTAAACCAGGGACAGCCCCTGGTTGTGAGTTGTCCCTCACCCTGCCCCACGCTTTTGGCCTCTTCTTCTAAGCCACCTCCATCAGCAGTTAGGATAAGAATCTCTGGCCAGGCTGCAGTTTTGGTTCCCTGAGTAATGCACAATGTCCACTGATCACATGTTACTACATGACAGTGTTGGGCGCAGATAAAGCTGCAGCCAAGTTAATCTGATGTAGTTCCGTGGTTCACAAACTCCCCACCATCTGTGGAATGGGTTGGGCTTCCAGGGACTGGCCATTCTCAGAATGAAGTTGTTGGGTATGTTTCTCCTTCCCTTCTTCCCAGAATCCCTGGAATCAGATGAATGAAAAAGCTTAAGCAGGGAAGGAATGGGACTGCGATCGATAGATGGAGGCTTGGGAGTCAGGAAAACCTAACCTGACTGTGAGCTGGGTGCTTGTATGACTTCTGAAACTGCCACTACCAAGACCAATTTCATAGGATCAAATGGCTTAATGCATTCAAATGTCCAACACAGTGCTTGGCACATAATTGTTGTTGTTTTAATCACTAAGTTGTGTCTGACTTTTTGCAACCCCATGTAGCTCTCCAGGCTCCTCCGTCCACAGGATTCTCCAGGCAAGGATACTGGAGTGGGTTGCCATTTCCTCCTCCAGGGGATCTTCCTGACCCAGGGACTAAACCTGCATCTCCTGCTTTGCCACTGAGCCACCAAGGACACCTGGGCACATAGTAGCTAGTCAATAAATGCCTGCTCTTCTGATGTGTCTCATTTAGCACATAGTAAAGATGCACTTATTTCTTTCAATGAATGAGATGTTTCATTATCAAATTCATTCGTGTGAGCATTGACACTAATAGTTCCCTTTTCTTGTTTATTTCTAGAATCTTGTTACACCTGGGATTTTGGTGCCTTTAATCTGAGAAAAAGTACATATCCATTCAATAATCCAAAAGGACTTGAAAACTTTTCTTCTCTGAACTGAAGCTGGAATGTCATGGGATTTAAAGAATCAAGGTAAGAAATTTTCTTCTCCTGAGCCTTTTGAAACCAATGATGGCCATTGGAACTGGTGGTCCCTTGCAACACAACTTGAAGGGTCGTTTCTGACTGCTTCCTGTAAGCCCACCCTGGTACACAAGACCCAGTTCTCAGGGTTTGTTCGCCTGGATCTCGTGCCTGGGAGCAATCCCTCTGTTCCCAACTGAGGAAGGTGTTCACAGTCTCCTGGTGGATACCCCACACTTTTCCTTCTGGTGAAAGGTGAGGATGCTCGGGCCATCCTGCTGAGGTGCGTGGAGCCAACACCAGGGAGAGACTGGGTAGGTTTGGTGGGATTACGTGATCAGGTCAGCAGATCTTTGTGGGTATCCAGACATAATCTCTTCCTCTCTCCCCGCCTCCTTGAACTGCCTGGGCCAGCTTCCAAGTCTCAGGCTGCCTGCGGGGCAAGGGTAAGAGGTTAAAACTGATGCTTTCAGGCAAACCTCAGTTTTCCTCCTCACCTCGCTCAGCCTCCCCAAGCCTTGATTTCCTCATTTATAAAATCAGCATCCTATTAGTGCCCCAGGAGGATGTAGGTGCTGAGTGATATGGGGAGATAAAGTTTACCCTGTTGCCTTTCATGGAGGAGGAAATGCTCCGAAACGGAAGAAGGTTCTTTCTTGGGTTTGTTTTCAATTCATTAATGATACCATTTCAAGGCCCTGCCAGGCAGCAGGCTGTTTCCAAGTCCTTGGTCTGCGACTCTCTCTGCCTTTCACCTGCCACCAAATCTGCCTGGGAAAGGGCTTGTGAATCACCTCTGGTCGCGCGTGCATAGCCCCTTGCCCCGAGCAAAGTCGATTTCTCCCTCCACTGGACTGGAGCCGCAGTTGAAGGCATGTCTTTAGGATGCCATGTGATTTCTCCACCCTTCCCTGTCCCCCTTGGAGTCCCTGCAGTCACTGGCGAGCTTGAACTGCCTTTCACATCCTGACGCCCCAGGCTTGAGCCTCCCATGGTGGACGCTGACAGAACAAATGAATGAATTATTGAGGAGGAGGGTTTGGAGAGGAAACGCCAGAGTGGGAACCAGAAGGAGAAAGCTTTTAAAGATTTAGAGCGAAGAGTAAGATCCATTGTCATTTTTTTCTTCAACGAGGCACTGTAAGGAATAAATAGCATGACGGAAAAGGAAAAATGAGTCTCACCACACATGGCGAAGCTCTGCAAGGGTGGAGAGTTGGGTAACAAAGTGTGGACTAGGGAGGAACCGGTTAGGGCAGTGCTGATGGACTCCTCTTGTTATCTTTCCTCCTGTGTCTCACGTCTCTTCAAAGTCCGTTTGTATCTCTGACCTCCTGTGGTGTTGAGGAGCCTGTGACCCTCAGTAGGGGTAAAGGCACGAGGCTTTGCCCTTCGGTCAAGGTGGGAGCCCTGACACACAAAGGCATTGCCCTGGCACAGTGGTAAGGACCCACCTGCCAGTGCAGGAGACACAAGAGACGTGGGTTTGATCTCTGGGTTGAGAAGATCCCCTGGAGGAGGAAATGGCAACCTACTCCAGTATTCTTGCCTAGAGAATCCCATGGACAGAGGAGCCTGGCAGGCTATAGTCCATGGGGTCTCAAAGAGTCGGACCCAACTGGGTGTCTGAGCATGCATGCACTGCAGATTCACAGACCTCTGGGAGGCCTGGGAAGGGGCTTTTTTTCATTCCGAGAGGCTTGCTGCCTCTTGAGACTCTCGGATGATGCGTGTGAATAATAGCTACCTGGAGCTGAGCTGATGAGTGCTAGCAGAGCCTTTCCACCTCCAGGTGCTCCGCAGTCCGGTGCACTCACGTCCCCCATCCGCTTTTTTAAAACTGTATTTGGCTGCGCTGAGTCTTGGTTGTGGCACATGGGATCTCCGTCGCAGCGTGTGGGATCTATTAATAATTCCCTGACCCGGGCTCGAACCCAGGGCCCCTGCATTTGGGAGGATAGAGTCTTAGCCACTGGACCACCAGGGAAGCCCTCCCCCAGTTCACTTTTATTTCATGATCTAATTGCTCATTCTGGTGTCAGAAGGCCACTGTGGAAGGTATAGCTCTCAGGCCTTCCTGTGAAAGTACTGCACGCCTCTTCTGGGCCCTCGAGCACACAACCCGTCCTGAAGCTTTGTTTCAGAAGCCCACGCTCCTGGTCCAGGCTGTCAGCTTGGGGAGCAGGAGTGTCCGCGGACACGCAGCCTCCTCGCCCAGCATCCTCCCTCCACCATGTAGCACCTGCAGGGCCGGGGCGCGCTGTTTCCGTGTCCAGGGAAATGGCCGATGGGAGTTCAGGCACTGGGGTGGATGATCTGAAAGCTGAAAGAACTGTTCTATTGATGGAGGAAAGTCTTGGCAGGTCTGTCTGGGGGTAATGGGAGAGGAATTTCCCTAGAATTCAGCTGCTGGAAGCAGACAGAGCAGGAGTGGTTGCTGAGAATCTGAGACTCATGGTCCTGACGGCGTCCCCGGGTAGGGCTGCTCTGTTCTCAGGGCTCCAAGAAGAGCCCAAGCTTTGTGCTTGAGCCTGTGGTCCTAGGTGTTTTGAAGATGCTGCTCTCCTCGGGGGAACCTGTCTGCCTGCCTCCCTGCCTAGAAGTCAGCTCACCTGGGCTGCACGCCAGCTAGGGCATCCATCCACACCCTTGCCATCCATGGGGCTCTTTGCACTGTTCCTGCCATGGAACAGAAGTACCAATAACCTGGATTCCACCCCAGTTCCGCTTCCCACCGCAGCTGTGACCCTGGACAAGTCCTTTACAGCTCTCCATACTCCTCTGCCTCTGCTGCTGAATCTGGCGGGAGGAAAGCATCAGTGAGGAGTTGTCCTTGCTGTTTGCTTCTCCCCCACCTCCCTAACCTGTTTGGCTCCCAGCCATGTTATTCTGTCTCACCCCAGCCCCTCCTCGCACCTGTGCGTGGGGTTGCTTTCTTCCCTCCGACCATGCTTTTAAGGACTCCTCTCCCACCCCCGCCTCCCTCTGGAAACATCTCTTGGCTCCTGATGGATCCTCCCAAACCAGCCCTCTCTGGCCATGGGTGAGAAGGTGTTCAAGGGCACCTACCTGCCTGTCCTTGGATGCGAGCCAGCCCTGGTCTTTAGCCGTAGGGTACATGTGTCAAGATTGCTTCCTTTATTCAATGTCCATGGTATCAAAAGACCTCCTGACCCACTCGGAACTCTCCCCTTGAAACAGAATCTCAAAATACCTCTGCCGCTGGCCCGTTTTACTATTGCTGTTTCTTGTGGTTTCATAGTGAGTTTTTGGCTCATTGCATTTGACCTGGTGTTTATTTTTAGTTGTGAAGACAGAGTTCAATTAATGTCAAAACGTGAGGGCAAATGCAGAGGAGGGATTTGTAAGTCTAGGGGAAAATGTGCCTAATTTTGTTTCTTCTGATAACATCTGTCACCCCAGCAGACGCTGAGCTTCCTCAGCGCTGCCTGTGATGGGCTTTGCAAAGGCAGCAAGTCCAAGCCACCCCCCAAAACGAAAGCGTTTCTGGGTCTCTTTCACTCTGGTTTATCCAGCAGCTGGCTGCAGAGCTGAGTACTGACCGCAGTTATCATTATGAGTGATAATTATTGTAATTAATATTTGAGTAAAGGCCAGCCTTTGGAACCTTCAGTTCTTTTTTTATAAGATTTTTTTTTTTTTTAATGTGGACCACTTTTAAAGTCTTTATCTAATTTACTATACAGTGTTGCTTCTATTTTCGATTTTGGTTTTTTTGGCATGTGAGATCTTAGCTCCCCAAAAAAGTGTTAGTTGCTCAGTTGCTCTTTGTGACCCTGTGGACTGTAGCCCACCAGTCTCCTCTGTTCATGGAACTCTCCAGGCAAGAATACCAGAGTGGGTTGCCATGCCCTTCTCCAGGGGATCTTCCTGACCAAGGGGTCAAACCTGGGTCTCCCACGTTACAGGCAGATTCTTTACCATCTGAACCACCAGGAAAGCCCACTTAGCTCCCCAACCAGCGATCAAACCCTTACCCCCCACCTGCATTAGAAGGTGGAGTCTTAACCCCTGGTCTGCCAGGGAGGTCTTATCATCTCCCCTTGGATTTGGTTTCCTTCTGTCTCCAGAAGCAGCATCCAATTTCCTTGAACATCAGCTCGTCTCCCCGGATCATGAGTGTTTTGAGAACAGACTCCAGGTCTTGCTCCCTCTTTGGCTGCAGCTCTTGGCACCGTGACAGGCATCTAGGACATGCTCGGGGAATGTCCTCTTAGATTGCCCGCATCTTTGGGCACTGAGTTGGGGTTCGAGTGTCAGATATCAGGCACAGAGTGCTCTTCCTTCAAGGGCTCCCCAGTCTGCTCTGGGATCTGGGAGGAACTAAGGTCCGCTTGCTTAGGACTTTACAGTTGATAGAAGTTTTTTCTTTCTTCGATTCCATAACTGTTCTCTGAGAACCTGCAGTGCGCCGCTGTGCAGAGTGGCTGCAATAAAGGATGAGAATCACCATTCTTGCTCTGAAGGAAATCCGGAGACGGAGGCTGGCTTTATGGATTTCCATTGTTCTCGACTGTGTGTTCGTGTCCATCCTGTCCAATTCAGATGTCAAACCCTAATCCCCAGTGTGATGGTGTCAGGAGGTGGGGCTTTGGGTAAGTGGCTGGGTCCTAAGGGTGGAGCCCTTACCATGAGATTAATGCTCTTATAAGAAGAGACATGGGAGAGTCGGGTCTCTCTCTGCTCTCCGAGCTAGGCGGACGCAGCCAGAAGACAGTCTTCCGCCAACCAGGAGCTGAACGGGCTGCACCTTGGTCTTGGACTTCCAGCCTCCAGAACTGTGAGGAATCAATTTCCATTGTTTTCAGCCACCCCGACTATGATCTCTTGGTATAGCAACCTGAGCAGACGAGCCACCTGTATTTCACAGATGAGTGAATTGGAGACTCAGAGCAAGCATGCTGCTGGGAGAGCCCTGCTAGTTGATGGTGGGTCCCACGGAAGAGCATGGATCTTCTGAATCCAAGCCCCTGAAGCTGCCCCCCTCCCACCACTGTCCCCCACCTCTCACCCCCTCCTCTGTCACCCATGTATCTGGGCTTTCTCTTTGGTGCTTCCTGCTGCTCCGTCTGTCTTTTCATCCTCTTTCCTCTCCTCCCCTCCCCTCCTTTTCTCTGCTGTCTCCCTTTTCCCTTCTTCCAGCTCTTTTCCTTCTGAAGAGGAGGATCTTTCGCTCTGTATTACCTTTTTTGGGGGAAGGGACCTGATGATAACATGGCTGTGTTTGTGCTCTGCCTGGGGTGGTGTCTGTCTTGGTGAATCCACCTCCCCAGCACCTACTGTGGTTACTGGCACGATGTAGCAACGTTCTCCTTCCCTCCTGCCCTCCTCCACTTTCCTGCTGTGAGCTAGGCTTTGCGCTCATCTATGGGAGACAGCAGAGGAGGTAAAAAATGTCCTGGGGAGACACAGCGTATTCAAACCCCTGTTTGCACAGCCTTGTGGACTGGATGTTTAGGTACCCTCCAGACCCCCAGATTCATAGACTGAAGCCCTAACCTTGAGTGCAGCTGTACTGGAATTAAGGTTAAATAAGGTCATAAGGGTGGGGCCCTGTTCTGATAGGATTAGTGTCTTTATAAAAACAGACACCAAAGACCTCCTCTCCCTCTCTGTCATGTGAAGACATGGCAGGAAGGCCACTGTTTGCAAGCCAGCATGAGAGTGCTCACCAGACACCAAATCAGCCGGAGCCTTGATCTTGGACTTCTCCAGGACTGTTATGCGAGCCACAAAGCCTCTGGTGTTTTGTTATGGCAGTCTGGGCTGACCAAGCCACATGGTGGATACATATCTCGGGTCACAGGCTGCAGGCTGGTTTGATTGCCTTGACTCCACAGTCCCTGGGGTTGAGATGAGGCTGTTGCCTTTGAACCTTCCCAGCTCCTAGTGTTTAAAACTAGGAAGCCCAAACCGAGTTCTCGTCCTGCTCTGTCTGTATCCTGATATTCAAGGTTTCCCTTAGCTGGGCTGAATTCTTTGTTTTCTCCCTTCCTCCTTGCTCAGACATAATCAGGTATATATACTGAACTTTCCTGTGGTCATAGCACCAGGTTCCTAGAAGCAGAGGCAGCTCTGGATGCCTGGTCTTGCTTTTTGTGATCCACTGGGCTGCCTCCCTTTTAAGATGCTCTCCCCATATTATAAAAGTTTGTTCATTTCATTAGTCATTTGTGCATTCAATCAATTTGCCTCCAAAGTGCTAAGTAGTAGTTATTCTAACAGCACCTATTAGGCACCACTAATAAGGTCCTGTCCTGACAGGAGTGAGAGTAGTGTGATGCTACTAATACTACCAATAATAATAGTAAAAGTGATAATAGCTCAAATGTGTTATTCACAATGTTCCCAGCACTTTACTCTTGTTATCTTATCCGCTCTTCAGAGGATACAAGGAAATGGGGATAAACTAACATGCCAAAGATGGTAAATGAGAGCATCTCCCCATGGAATGGATACAAAGCACACACCAGCATATTCATGCTATATGCTTTTGCACAATCTCAAGCTCTTTTCCTTTTTAAACTTGAGGCTAATGTTTAGAAGCTTTTGCTAATGAGCAGACCGTCAGCTAAACTGATGTAAGTGCCACACATCACCAGTAACTCCATCCCGGTATGTCCCTTCATGCCTCTGACTGTGTCCCCGGACACCACTTGTTCCCTCAGGGGACCTCCCTGCTTGGGCTCCAGGTTTTCTCCAGGACTCACCCATCATTTTCTGCTCCCGTGGGACCCAGGGATACCTGGCAGAACTGGACAGAGTCTGAGGTCCAGCAGGTTTTATCCTTGGTTTGTAATGGAGTGAATGACAGAGCCCCACAAGGTACACAACTGTCTGGCTCCCTGACTGGTTCTGGGGTGCAGGTGGCTTTCAGAAACCCTGAGCTGCCAAGGCTCTGGGCCCTTGTTGTTGCTCTTGGTATTATTGCCTGATCTGCTAGAAATTCACATTCTTTGGCCCCTAGCCATTTTCTCCCCAGTCTTATCCCTCTTCTTCAGCTAGTTGTAATGGGTGCCTTTATGAAGTGGGTACCACTGTTGGATGCAGGGCATCCAGTGGATATTTTTTTTTCCCCTCCAAAGATGGCAACCATAAGACTAAGGGATCCACCTGTCCCAGCATCATACAGTGTTTGGCTGCAAGGACTCAGAGGGGCATTTTCCTGCTGTTGAAAAACAGAGACACCTGGCTTCATTTCTGTAGGAAATCAAAAGTGCTTAGTCGCTCAGTCATGTCCAACTCTTTGCAACCCCAACGACTGTAGCCCACCAGGCTCCTCTGTCCATGGGATTCTCCAGGCAAGAATACTGGGGTGGGTTGCCATGACCTCCTCCAGGGGATCGAACCCAGGTCTCCCACATTGCAAGCAGATTCTTTACCATCTGAGCCACCAGGGAAGCGCAGGAAATCAGAAGGAGGATTTTTTTAAAATGTTGGGTTAAGGAAAAGTTTCATGAAAATAGAAATAAGAGGGAAAAAAGGAAAACCAATCTAAGTGTCAGCCTCTCTGAGCTGGCTTCTTCACTGAGTATCAGCCCTACCCATGCTGGAGATTGAGGGAATTGGGAAAGTGACTGGCCATAGTGGGGATGGGGTGGAGGCGAGGTACTGCACAGACAGCAGAAAAGAGTTGGGAGCCCAGGTCTCAGCTTTGCCACTTGCCAGCCCTGGGCTGGGATGAAGGCTTTAGGCGCTTCTGAGCCTCGGTTTCCTGTTCTGAGGACCAAATGACATGATCGTCTGTGACTCGTCTAAGTCACTGAAGATGCTCCACCCACAGGCACTGTGCTGAGGAATTCATTGGCCATTTGCTTTGGGTCTTTGAACTTCATTTTCCTCACCATTAATTGAAAGCAGAGGACTGGACGGCTGCCCCAGCCAGTCGGTCCCTCCCAGCTTACACATTTCACTTTCACGTCAATTCCCTTTTCAGACTGGTAAATTCTTTTCAACTACAGTCTATACATGAGTTTGAGTAGGCTCCGGGAGTTGGTGATGGTCAGGGAGGCCTGGCGTACTGCAGTCCACGGGGTTGCAAAGAGTCAGACATGACTGACTGAACTGAACTGACCTGACAGTCTATACAGACCATACCTTTGTTTAGGTATCATTAATTTTTACCTGAAGTCCTTTTTCTGTTCCAGCATCCCATCCAGGATCCTATATTACATTTAGTTATTGTTTCCTTGGGCTTCCCAGGTGGTGCTGGGAAAGTAGTAAAGAACCCGCCTTGCCAATGCAAGAGACATGAGATGCAGTTTCGATCCCTGGTTTGGGAAGATCCCTTGGAGGAGGGCATGGCATCCCACTCCAGTATTCTTGCCTGGAGAATCCCATGGACAGAGGAGCCTGGCAGGTCACAGTCCATAGCATTGCACAGAGTCAAACATGACTGAAGCAACTTAGCATGAACGCATCCATTATGGTTTTTCAAACTTTTCTTGTTTTTGTTGACCTTGATAGTTTTGGGGAGTACAGGTCAGGTATTTTACAGATTGTCTCTCTTAGGATCTGTGTGATGTTTTTCTCATTATTAGTCTGAGATGATGGGTTTGGGGAGGAAGACCACAGGGGTAAAGTAATCTTGATCACCTGGCTATGGCACTGTTTGTTAGATTTCTCCACCATAAAATCACGCACCCCCGCCCCAATTCCTCACCATGCTCAGAAGTATGTCACACCTCTGGAATGGGACATTTTGCTTCACCTCAGTGGTGGAGTATTTACAAAAATTGTCTGGAATTCTCCGTGGGAGATTTTTCTCTTCTCCCCTGTTTATTTATATCCATATGGACTGGTGGTTTGTTTTTGCTTGGTTTTTTTTTTTAATAGATTTTGGATTCTAATTCAATACAACTTTATGTTGTTACTCAGTGTTTATCAGCTTTGGCCCTTGGTAATTTCTTCAGCAAGCTCCTGGGTCCTTTGATATACCCCCATCATTGTAAGCGGATTTGTTTTTGGCTTTTTGTTTTTTTGTGCATTTCCTTACTTTCTGGCACTACAAGATGCTCCAGGTTCTTCTTGTATATTTCCTGCCCCAGGCCTAGGATCAGCCATTTCCCTAAGGAGCCTTGGTTTGCTTTACTGGGACACGGTATTGTTGTTGTTGTTGTTGTTCAGTCGCCCAGTCGTGTCGGACTCTTGGCAACCCCATGGACTGCAGCACACAGAGTCGGGCACGACTGGGCAAGTGAACAACAGCAACCTGATTTGCTTTATTGGAGCATGGTATTAGAAATCAGCAAATGGGTTCGAGATGTGCTCATTGCTGCTGGGGTGTCACTGCTTCTAGGTCCTCTTAGCCAACGGAGCAATGGGATATGTGTGAATGTCCTAACCCATGTGTATTCACACATGCGTAAATATTTCCATAGATAGCTGTTGTATCCATGTTAAGCTAACCATGAATTCATCCTGATGTTCCAACTTGAATCCATAACCACTCCATACACTTTTGGACAAACTCATTTTTGCCTGCATTGGCTGGCAAGAGGCAGTACTGAAGAGTGAATTCTGCAAGTCCTCCTGGGCACAGGGCAGTGCCCTGAGAACTCTGGACTTTTCCTTTTGGGGCAGCGTGGTCTCATGAACAGAAGTCAAGAGTTAGATGCACCTTCACAGAGACTCAGAAACACGTCCTGCCCAGAATGCGCACACACCAGGCCACTGTGTGCCCTTCCTGGTCTCTGGGCTTTCTGTCCTCCTGGGAAGCCTTCACTCTTCTCTCTCCCCTCCCATATTTCCCCCACTACATGCCTTCACCCCCCACACACGCCTAGAGCACCCAGGGCTTACCCCATCAGAAATGGACCCACTTACAAAACTCTCTACCTGTCCACTGCTCCCAAGTAGACCACATCCTTTAGGGCAGCATATGTCTCCTAGGCAGTCCCTTGCACAATCCCCCCAAACCAAAGCAGAGTTCAGTTTTGAAGTTGGCTGGGGGAATACAGCGGTGGACGAGACACACATCCTCGCCTCGTGGAAAGTGTGGTTGTTGTTGTTGAGTCCCTAAGTCATGTCCGACTCCCTGTGACCCCATAGACTGCAGCATGCTAGGCTCTTCTGTCCTCTGTCTTCCGGAGTTTGCTCAAATTCGTGTCCATTGAGTCGGTGATGCTATCTAACCATCGGATCCTCTGTTGCCCCCTTCTCCTCCTGCCCTTAACCTTTCCCAGCATCAGAGTCTTTTCCCGTGAGTCGGCTGCTCACATCAGGTGGCCAAAGTCGTGTGGCCATGATAGCCACCAAATGGGAATGAAGGAATCCTCATACAATACAGAACCCCCTACCTCATTTACTTTTTGGCTGGGGTCAGGGTCTCAAACAGCTGTCTACAGGGGCCGGGCAGGAGATATAAATAATGATGTGGGCCTGGTGGGCAGTCAACAGGAATTGGAGGGCAACTGGAAGATGTACGTGGCTGATGAAGAGCCAGGACGTGTATTGTGACACACTGGCTTGGCTACTCGCCTCTGCTCAGCATCCTGCCTAGTGGACTGCAGTCTGTGCCTAACGAATCGTTCCTAAGTTTTTCGACCATCATCCCTATGCCTGCCCAGCGTAAACGGGTTGGTGCCTAGTCCATGGCTGCTGATCGTGGTCCTGGAGAACCGCTGGCCCAGTGTGGCCAGATCTGACTATTCCAGGGAGACTGGAAGCGGGGGAGGTGGGAGAGTCTTGCCCCCTTCTGTTCACTTCTGTTTGTTCCTGATTTTCACTGTAGCAACACTTCTTCCCCTGGGAGCGGCACTGGGTCCCAATAGCAATAGTTGCTTCAGTTTACAGGGATTTTTTTTTTTTTCTGTCCCCCACTCCCGGAACCAGCCTCACTGACTGCTCTAGAGATGACACCTCCAGCTGGGGCTCCCCCAGACTCCCCAGGCTTCTCAGTTCTGATAACTCTACCCCACGCCCCATCCCTAAAAAGGTGTGCTTGCTCTCTGCAGCCCCTACATCTCAGATACTTCGGAGTCTCTGTCTTGTCTTTTCAGTAAACAGTCCAGCCTTTACCTGAAATTCAGCGGGTGTGTTTCCTTTTCCCCTGTTGAGCATTGATGAATACACAAGGTGGATTTCTGTATTTCCGAGCCTGTCGCTTTGAGGCCCAGACTGCCGCCACCCCCACCGCCCACCCCCCGCCCACCTGCAGCCCTGTGCCCGGAAGCCCTGTGTCTGACGCTCACTGCTTGCCCACAACCACGGCCACTCCCGGGGGGCTTGCCAGTGCCCCCTTTCCACAGCCTGCTGCGCCTGGGGGTGATGCTTTGGGTTTTCCATGATGAGCGCCGGCCGGCCCCCAGGGTGCGCTGGGCTTCTCTGTGTCTCCAGGGGCGTGAGCCTGTGCTCAATGGAAACAGCCTCGTCAAAATAAGCCGGGGCTGTGCCGACAGGGGGGAAGTGAGGCTGGCCTGAGGGGAATACGTGGGCTGGGTGATTCTTGGGGGGTTTCCTCTGTGCCAGTGCCCTGCGCAAGGCTGCCTCTGCCATGCTTGCTGGACTCCTGACTCCCCCACGACCCTGGCAGACCCAAGAATCTCTTGCTCCTTCCCCGCGTTAGAGCCACTCACTCAACAGTGTGCCTTCAAACCAGCTTTTCTGCACAATCTTCCCCTTGGCTCTGAACTCACCATCCTGACCTGACACATCGATGGTCCTTTTGTCACCCTGACGCTGAAACTTTATGTTTTTCAGGGTGCACTGTGATTGATTATAAATCATGCTAGTCCTCACGAGCTCTCAGTTGATCACGATCATTGTGATGCTCAACTGTATCCAATGGTGGCTTTTGTGAGCTAGGAGGACTCACTGGGGTGTGTATTAGTTTGCTTGGGCTGCGGTAACAAAACAGCACACATTAGCTGGCTCAAAACAACAGAAAGATATGCTCTCCTGGTTCTCCAGGCTAGAGGCCTGACATCACGGGGTAGCAGGTGTGATGACGAACCTCTCCCGTCCAAAGGTTCTAAGGAAGAATCTTTCCTTTCCTCTCTCCTTGTTGTTCAGTTGTCAAGTCATGTCTGACTCTTTGCGACCCCATGGACTACAGCACGCCAGGCTTCCCTGTCCTTCACTGTCTCCCGGAGTTTGTTCAAACTCATGTCCATTGAGTTGGTGATGCCACCTAACCATCTCATCCTCTGTTGCCCCCTTCTCCTCCTGCCTTCACTCTTTCCCTGGTGATTGTTGGCAGTCCTCGACTTTCCTTAGCTGGTAGTTGCATCACTGCAGGTTCTGCTTCCATCCTCACCTAGATTCCTCTCCCACGCATCTGATTTGGATCACCCTTTTCTTTTGAGTTAGGTCCACCCTAATCTGACCTCATCTTAACTTGATGACTTTTGCCAAGATCCTATTTCCAAATAACGTCACACTCACCAGTCTGGAACTTAGAACATCAGCCTAACTTTGGAGGGTGGGGTGGAGAACACAGTTCACCCTGCATCGAGAACGGGAAGAAAATGTTACAACTATTTTTGTTTCTTTCCTATAAAATGTTATACATTTTATAATAATATAGGCATTTCTGTGTGTAAGTTATAAATACTTCTGCAGATATTGGGCTTTCCAGGTAGTGCTCGTGGTCAAGAATCCACCTGCCAATGCAAGAGATGCAAGAGATGTGCGTTCGATTCCTGTGTCAGGAAGATCCCCTGGAGGAGGAAATGACAACCCATTCCAATATTCTTGCCTGGAGAATCCCATGGACAGAGGAGCCTGGCAGGCTACAGCCCATGGGGTCACAAAAAGTTGGACATGACTGAGCACACACACACACACACACACACACACACACACATGCAGATGCTGGGGGTTATGCTCAGTGAGTGATGAGGACATACTTTAAAAACAAACCAATCAGGCCACTGGTCTGGTTCATGGAGGGCTCGGGTCTTTATCAACCTGAGATGCCATAACACAAAACCATACATTGGATGCCTTCAACAACAGAAAATTTATTTTCTCACAGTTCCGGAAGCTGGGAAGTCCAAGATCAAGGTGCAGCAGATTCAGTTTCTGGTGAGAGCTCTCTTCCTGGTTTGCAGACAGCTACTTTCCTGCTATATCTTCACAGGAGGGGGTGGGGAGGGGAGGCACTAGCTTTCTGGTGTCTCTTCTTATAAATACACTAATTCTGTGGATCAAGGCTCCATTCTTATGACCTCGTTCAACCTCAATCACCTCCATAAAGGAGGCTGCTCCGACTTCTGCTGACTCCTGCCGTTCCTGCTGCACCTGCCCAGGTGCTAACACAGACCCGACTGGCCTCCTTTGCTCCCATGTTAGGCATTCTGGCAGCTTGCAGTGATGAATGTTGTTGGCAAAGGAAAATGGGTCTTCTTAGGCACTGCTGGGTGGTGATGAGTGGGACCAGCCTCATTGAAGGGGGATCTGGCAGCAACTCTCAAAGTTGTTGTTTTTAATTATAAAGCAGAGACATCGATTTGCCGACAAAGGTTCATATAGTCAAAGCTGTGGTTTTTCCAGTAGTCATGTATGGATGTGAGAGTTGGATGCTAAAGGAGGCTGAGCGCCAAAAAATCAATGCTTTCAAATTGTGGTGTTGGAGAAGACTCTTGAGAGTTCCTTGAACTACAAGATCAAACCAGTCAATCCTAAAGGAAATCAACCCTGATTATTCATTGGAAGGACTATTGCTGAAGCTCCAAAACTTTGGCCACCTAAGGTGAAGAGCCAACTCACTGGAAAAGACTCTGATGCTAGGAAAGACTGAAGGCAAAAGGAGAAGCGGGTGGCAGAGGATGAAATGGTTTGATAACATCACCTATTCAATGGATGTGAATTTGAGCAAACTCTGGGAGATAATGAAGGACAAGGAAGCCTGGCGTGCTGCAGTCCATGGGGGTCAAAAAGAGTTGGACACGACTTAGCAACTGAACAACAATAGCAGCAACAACTCAAAGTTTAGAGTGTGTGCCCCCTTTGACCCGGAAGCCCCCCCTCCGCCGCCCATGAATCTGTCCTCTAGAGATAGTAAAGCACATTTCAGGAGATGTTTGTGTCACAGCATTGATAAAGCAGCAGAGGCTGGAGGACAGCTTCCCTGAGTACAGTGTCATACTCCTTAGTCACAGAGAAGGAGGTCTTGTGACCTTCTCTAGGGTAGATCTGGAGGTCCTTGGTGCTGGCTTGTCCCAGGACTGATGATGTTTACCTTGATCTCTTGATGAAAGTCATGTCTGCCAGATTTTTCCACCATCAAGTTACTGTTTCTCCCTTTGTAATCAGTAAGTATCTTATCAAGAGATACTTTGATTAGTATATAAATATCATGTTTCTCAGCATACTTTTGCTTAACTAATTTTAGCCTCCATTGATAATTCTTGCTTGAAACTATTATTACTGGTATTGCCAAACAGCATCTGTTTCCATCATCACTTCCACATTATCAGTTGGAATTCTAATGTAAGGAAGAACTTTCCTTTCTCTACAAATATTCTATTGTAAAGAATCCGCCTGCAATGCAGGAGACCCCAGAGAGACTCAAGTTCAATCCCTGGGTTGGGAAGATTCCTTGGAAGAGGTAATGGCAACCCACTCCAGTATTCTTGCCTGGAAAATCCCATGGACCGAGGAGCCTGACGGGCTATAGTCCATGGGGTTGTGAAGAGTCAGATATGACTGAGAACACAGGCACGCAAGATGCATGAACTCATAAATTCTTAATTGGTTACAATGCACCATTACATTTTTTTCCCTCAAGTTTTCCCAGATTTGACCACTGGGATGCCCTTCAGTTTGGGTTCTAGGTCCTTTTGACATTTCTAGATCATTTTTTGAGCTCTGCTTTACTTTCTAGCGCCAGATGTTCCAGGCTCATGCCATGCTCTCTCTGCCCCAGCCCTGGGGTCAGTCATTGCTTCTGTGCTGTTCTCGCCAGAAGTGCATAACCTGGATTTAATCATGAGGAAACACCAAACAAACCCAAACTGGTGGACATTCTGCAAGGGACATTACCGTGGGACATTACCGAGGGACATTCTGCAAGTCACTGGTCAGTACTTTTAAAAATGAAAGACAAAGCAAGGCTGAGGAATGATGTCAGATTCAAGAAAACTAAGGGACATGATGACTAAAGGCAGTGTGTGAACCCTGGGTTGGCTTCTGGGTTGGAAAAAGACATTACTGGTAAAATTTGAATCATGTCTCTGGGTTAAACGATAGGAGTAGTTTAGCGTTAATTTCCTGATACAACGATCATTATAATGTGGTTATATAAGATATCAATATGAGGATTTGCAAGGCTGTGGACGTTCATTCTGTTTTTAAACTCTTGTCAGTGTGAAATTATTTCAAAGTGAAAGTAAAAACAATTTAAATAGATGCATTTATATATACTAGTATGGAAAGGTATTCATAATCAGTTATTTGAATAAGAAAAGTTGTAGTCTTTTTGGTGTAAAATTAGCCCATCTTTGTCAAAACAAGACAGAGCAAAATAGTACACATGCATGTTTGCACATGAGAAAAATTCTGAGAAGGGTATGAGCTTCCTGTTGACAGACATTTCCGGGAAATGTAATTGGAAGGTGTGAGAAACTGGGAACTTTTACTTTGTGAATTTTGTTTTTTTTTCAAACAAAGAGCATACTTTAATACTGTAATGGGAAAGTGATAAGCATGTGGTTTGTGGGGAGTGAGGTGCGTTTTTGCACGTGAATGTCTGGTTTGATGTCTTCCATCCAACTCAATTTCTATTACATTTTCTTCCACATACTGTGAACGCCCTGCAACAAGTCTTACCTCAAGGACACTCACCCATGTTTTGCCTCATGATCTGCTTTCTCACATCTGATCCTCAGCAAAGTCTGCTGGTTGTGGACACACAGGGAGGCTGCCAACCACACTGCTTGATAGTAATGACAGCTAACTTGTCTTTTTCCTGTGAAGCTGGCAATTGTTCACTCTTGAACATTTTAGAGAGAACTTTATTCCTAAGTGAGTATCCTTCCGGTCTTCCCAGAGGCGTGTAAATTAGAAATCTGCCAAGTGACAGTCCTAATATTTGCTCCTCTAAGGAGCAAGGATTTGTTAAGTGATGCTGGATGTCTATAAATCTGATTAATTAGTGTACCGCCATCAGTTTCTCCCAGGAATTTTTAATGATCAGTAGGCTTTTGTAATTCATGTAAAATTTCACTTAGGTTTATTTGTATGTATAGGTTTGTTTTCCCATCTCAGAGCAGATGCTCCTTGATTCAAGAAGGGAGAAGCAACGACAAAAATAACACGTCTTGAGAGCCTACTATGTGTTGTGAGCTGTTACCAATGTTGACTGATACAACCTCCTCTCTACAGTCCAACCTCTGTATTCTTGGGCTCTGCATCTGTGGAATCAACCAACCACAGACTGCAAATATTTGCAAAAAAATTCCAGAAAGTTCCAAAAAGCAAAACTTGAATTTGCTGCATGCTGGCTACTATTTACATAGTATTTCCATCATATCAGGTATTATATGCAATCTAAAGGTGATTTAAAGTGTACAGGGGATGTGTGTAGGTTATATGCAAATGCTACACCATTTTTAAAAAATAAGAATGACTCATTCTGAAATGAGCCCTTTTTGTGTATTTTAGATGAATCAATCAGTAGGAGGCTGGACTGGGTGGTCTGCAGAAGGTTTTTCCATTTTTTTTTTCTTTTGTGGGGGAAGGGGTGTGCTGTGCGGCTTGTGAAATCTTAGTTCCCCACCAGGGATTGAACCCACACCTTCTGCAGTGGAAGCATAGAGTCTTAACCACTGGATCACCAGGGTTAAGCGGTGGCCACTATACCATTTTATACCAGGAACTTGGGCATCTTCACATACTAGTATATGTGGAGGGCCTGGAACCATTCCCCCGTGGATATAAAGGGAGAACTGTAGTAGGAAACATCCTTTGAATTTATCAGTGACAAAACTGACCCCAAAAAGGTGTGCCTGCAGCTTAGAGCTCGGGGCCTGGTGTAGAAGGCATTCTGTCCATAATGGATGGATAAGGATTTCCTGATTTCAGCTCAGCGGTCATCCCCTCTGTAATAAAAGCTAATCAAAGGGCAGGGCTGTGCTTCCTTCCTGCTATCACCTCTTTGACTTCTTTGTGAACTTCCTCTTCCCGTTTGTGGCCCAGTCTTTCTTAGGATCCAGAGACCTCTTTCTTACATGTCGACAGTGAACCTCTTTGTGTCTTAAGGGCGGGTAACGCTTATCTGTTTCCTTGGCATAGACAACCAGTGCTTGGTAGACATTGTGCACACCCGGTCAGTGTCTGAGTAAGATTTGCTTTTGCTTAGCAAGAGAACCTTCTGGGGGGATGTGCTATGGACTGAATCGTGTTCCCCCCAAATTCATTTGTGGAAGTGCTAATCCCCAAGGGGGTAGTGTTTGGAGATGGGGCCTTTGGGGCTGATTAGGGTTAGGTGAGGTGATGAGAGTGGTGCCCCTGTGATGGGATTAGTGCCCTAAATAATAAGAAGTGGCGAGATCTTAATCTCTCTCTCTTTCGCCACAATATGTGGACACAGTGAGAAAGTGGCCATGGTGCAACCCAAAGAGAGGCCTTGGAAGATACTGGACCTGCCTCCACCTTGACCTTGGACTTCGGTTTCCACACTTCTGAGAAAGAAATTCTGCTTAAGCCACCCAGTCTGTGATATTTTATTATGGCAGCCTAAGCCAGCTGAGACACGGGGTCTAGGGCTGCCTTAGCATGGCATAGACAAGACCAGAGGGACGTTGAGTGATGGAGGTGGACTTCCATGATGGTTGTCTCCAAATAATGAAAGGCTGAGAGGAATGCAATAGGTCAGACTTGTCTTTTATGGCCCCAAAGATCAGAACTAAGATGGGAAAGAGGATAGGACAAGCAGACAGGTAGCAAGCAAATAAAAGGAAACGGAGCTTTGTGGATGAATGGGTTGTCTCAGACAGTGGTCAGGGCATCATAGCTGGAGGTGTCCACTTAGAGACCACACTGGGACTGAGAGGGATCCAACATCATACTGTGTATGATCCTCTAAGGTCCCCATTGGCCCTAAGGTTCCATAAGCCCATAATTAATCATTACAAGCAAGAACCATCTCCTCTCATTTGTAGAACATGTTACAACTTCCAAAGCAGTTCATATGTACTATCTAATTTGATCCATAGAATGACATGATGGTTGATGCCCAGTCCAAGTTTGCTGAGTGGGAGGATGAGTAAGGGGTCCACTGCCATACTATGGATGACAGAAGAGGCAGAGTGATTTTTTGACTCAAAAGTAAAGGCTAAGTCTGGCTTGAACCCCGATCTCTCCTCAACTTCCTCCAAGTTGGCAATAATAACACTTTCTTTCAGAGTGGTACTTTTCTGCTTTTGTTTTTCATCTTAGTAAATTCTTCAGCATCCATATCACCTTTAACCCTCATGGTAGCCCTCTAAAATAGGTATGATTATTCTTACTTTGCAGATGAGAAAATAGATGCTCAGAGAGTAAGGGGACTTTTGCCAGGTCTCCAGCTCCTATGGGGCAGAGCCTTAGGATTGGGGGCCATGGGCATTCTCTCCAAGCAAATGCAAGCCCATCATCTTGGCATTAGTGGGCATGCATGAAGTTCTTGGCCACAAGCCGAGATGATGCAGTGTTTCAGGGTATAGCTGTAGGTGAATTGAGTAACTAGTCTAGGGAAACAGTAGTCCAGCAGTGAAGTCATTTTTTTCTTGTACTCACGCCTGATTCTCAGTGATCAGTCTGTAGTTCCCCCTGCCAGGGCCCTGCTCTGTGCTCCTGGGAAGGCAGCGGAGTTTCTCAGCCCTGGATGCATACCATAGTCACCTGGGAGCTTGCAGAGAACATTAGCACCTGATTCCTTTCACCAGCCCTCCTAGCACATGCATGCTGCACGCTCAGTCGTGTCTGACTCTTTGCAACCCCAAGGGACTGTAGCCTGCTGGGCTCCTCCATGGGATTTTCCAGACAAGGATACTGGAGTGGTTTGCCATTCCCTTCTTCAGGGGATCTTCCTGGGGATCAAACCCAGGTCTCCTGCACTACAGGCAGATTTTTTACCTACTGATCTACCAGGGAAGCCCTGGCACTGCACTACCTGGGGTTTAATTGGCCTATGGAGGGATCTGGGCCTCAGAGCTTGTAAAAAAAATTTCTTCAGGTGGTTGAGAATCACCAAATTGGTATTTGTGGGCAGATCTGTGCATGCAGGTTGTTGTGATGAGGTGTGAAGGCCATGGTCTGCTTTGTTCCCAGGTTCTGTCTAGTTCTGTGCTGGATGCTTTTTTGCTGTGCACAAGTGATTTCATTTCTCCTTCCCTCCAGCTCTCCTGATTTGAGGTCATGCTCTCGCAGGATACCATGAAGTCACACCATAGCTCTTGTCCTTGCTAGCTGTGTGACCTTGGGAAACCAGCTTCACTTCTCTGTGCTTCTGCCTCCATCTCCTCCTCTGAAACATGAGAAGAATACTGCCGATTTCCTCATGAGGCTGTTGTGAGCTTTACCTCTGGGGACCACGCCCAGTGAACAGCTAGGGCTCCATAAGGATGGGTTGTGGTTATCATTGCGGTAACCGCATGTTATGTGTGTTTATATAATATCCTTTATGTTTTCTTCATGGCAGAGTCAGCCGCTGCTTCTCGTGTGTAGGCTTATCAACACTGTCGGTAGATAGACAGATATTTAGATCCATTATGGAATTGGAATGTGCCTTTGTGACTCTAACTTGGAATATCCATTCCAAAAATGTTCATGAGCACTGCTGAGTACTGGGGAATGGACAGGAGAGGAGCTGTCTCTACTCCTACGGGAATTTCATCTTTGAAGGGGACAGATGATGAGCAAGAGGTTTTAATAGTTTGCAGTGAATGCTGACCTGATGCTAGAAAAGACTGAAGGCCAAAGGAGGAGAGGGTGGCAGAGAATGAGATGGTCGGATGGCATCACCGACTCAATGGACATGAATTTGAGCAAACTCTGGGAAATAGTGAAGGACAGGGAACCCTGGCTTGCTGCAGTCCATGAGGTCACAAAGAGTCAGACACAATTTAGCGACTAAACAACAACAAAGCGAATGCTCTGCGGGGGCAGGTCAGGAAGCCATAGAACTGCTAACCAATGGTCCTAATTTGTGCCTAGTTACCATGGGGAGGGGTTTCTCTGATGGCTCAGTGGTAAGAAATCCACCTGCAATGTAAGAGGCACAGGTTCAATCCCTGGGTCAGGAAGATCCCACGGAGTAGGAAGTGGTGACCCACTCCAATATTCTTGCCTAGAGAATCCCTTGGACAGAGAAGCCTGGTGGGGTACAGTCCATAGGGTCACAAAAAGTTGGATACTACTGAGCACGTGGCACACACACACCGTGGGGTGACTCCTCCTACCAGAACCGACAACTTCTCCTGCCTTGTTTCTTTACGTGTCTGATGTTCTTGGATTTACTGTAATTATTTACCTATGCATCCTCAATAGTAATCTATTCTCATTGCCTTGGGCTTCAGAAATGTGTTTTTGTTCTTTTTTATACTCCCAGCGTGTTTCACTCATTCATTCGACTCAGTTCAGCCCACACCACACCTTGTGAGGATCTGTGTTAAATGCTGGGGTCACACAGATGAACTTCACAGAAATCGTCACACTCTTCTGGGGAAGACAGACGTGTAAAAGTGCACATAGGTTTGGACCATCATGGCTGCTATGATTGCTGTTGGTTCAGTGAAGAATGGGAACCCAAAAGTAGTGGGCCCTTGAAAATATGTGGACCTGAAGCAAACGTGTCTGTGTCTCTCATTAAGCCCTGGGTTTTCAAGGTGAGGAATCGTGTTTCCCATGGGTTTTGGTCTCAGCCTGACACGTACGTAATAGGTGCACATCGAATGCATGGAGAGTCGCTGGACAGACTAAATATCTTTTCTCTGGGAGTTTGTCCTCATCTCTAAACTGAAGGTCAGCTAATGTTGTGAAGCTCTCCATCAGCGTTCACATTTGAGAGTCCTCTGGTGCAGACTGAAATGATCTTTCCTCACTGGAGTGACCGAGAAGGTCACTATTGGGCGACAGCCTCAGATTCTCATCATTGCTAGAAGCTGACTAATCATGAGCGGGGAAGTGAGGGCCTTGAAATGCCCCTGTCTGCACATCTGGCCTCACTGTCAGATCCAGTCCTCATTTCTGATAACTTCTTTGGCTTCTCTGAAGCCGCCTGGCCATGGCTGGCTGTGGGCGGTGCTCACAGTGAACCCGTCACGAGGACAGGCTGGGGGTTGGGGAGGTGTGGCCCCACTAGGTGGAGAAGATGGCTTTGTTAGCCCATTTCAAAGTAACGAAAAGGCTTTGAGAACGGCTGGTGATGTCTGCTACCACGTTTGCTTTCTCTGCTTCCATTGAAAATGAAGTTTTGGATGGAGTGAACTTGACCAGAAAAAGAGAAGGTGGACAGGAAAGCTGATGATAAATGAGACTTGGTTATTTCTAGAGTGCCTTGTACTTTTTAGAGTATTTCCTCCTGAACTCTTTTTCATCCAAACTCTCAGAACACTTAAAAACCTCTTAGCACGTCAGTAGCTGGGTGTTATAGAAAGAGCACTGGGGACTTCCCTGGTGGTCCAGTGGTTAAGACTCTGCATTTTCACCGCTGAGGCATAGGTTCAATCCCTGATCTGTCAAGGAACTAAGATCCTGCATGCGGCAAGGCACTGCAAAGGGCCGGGGGGTGGGTAGGTGGGTGGGAATAAAAGCATTATCATTATAAACTTTTCATGGAACTCAAGAAAATCAACACTTTTCTAGTTGTGTAATCTTGTCAAGTTTAATTTACCACTTTGAGCCTCAGTTTCCTCACCCAAGGGGAAAAAAAAGATGAGAATGTTTCATTTGAGTAACTCTAGATGCTGTAGCAAATAAGCCTCAACATCTTAGTAGCTCAGCACAAAAGATGCCTGTTTTTCACTCTAAAAATAGCCCAAGGAGGATGTTCCTCCTCAGTGGGTAGTGTTTCTTCAGACACTGATTAGAAGATTCAGGTCTCTTCCAGGTTGTTGGTCCACCATCCTTCAAGGACTTTGATATCCATCAAGCTGGCAGAGGGGAAAGGGGAAGGTAGAGATGCTCAGACACCTTGTCCTGAAAGTGGCACACACTTTTTTTGCAAGAAGCAGAGTCTACTTGGTGGACCTCAGCTGGGACCTCAGTGATAGGTGACTCAGTTTTTTTGGTTTTTCTGTGCCTCTTGGGAATATTGGTGAATGACTGTGAAAGTGCTGAGACTTTGGGGCTACAGATAAATTTTAGTGAGTGGATGAATGGCAATCCACTCCAGTATTCTTGCCAGGATCATCCCATGGACAGAGGAGCCTGGGGAGCTGCAGTTCAAAGGGTCACAGAAAATCGGACACAAGTGAGTGTAAATCGGACACAAGTGAGTGACTGAGCATGAATTCACAAATATAGAATCTACAAATAGCGAGGACTGACTAAATATATCATAATCAAATGTGAGACTTAGGACCCCAGTGAGCTCGAATTCTGGAGTAGGTTTCAAGAATTTTTTCTGGAAAGATTTCCAGAAAGCCAGGGTTGGAAGACTTTCTGTGCAGAGGGTAAGGGAGTAAATATTTTAGGATGGGCACACCACACCATCTCTGTGTCACTAGTGTAACACAAAAGCAACTGTGGACAATATAGAACAAATAGGCATGGATGTGCTCAGTAAAGCTTTATTTTTGTACACTGAAGTGAATTTCACATAATTTTCATGTCACAAAACTCTATTCTTCTGATTTTTACCCCAATCATTTAAAAATGTAAAAACCATTCTTAGCTGAAAAAAGCAGATGGTAGCCAGATTTGGCCTGAAGGCCAAAGTTTGCCAGCTCTTGCCTTAGACACTGCTAGAAAGGGATACTTACTAACTATGAAAAAAGTGAAATAATTCAGAACAGGACAAAGGATAAAGTTTAAAAATTGACCTAAAATCCCAAGACCCAGGGATTTCCATCCATGGCACACATGGTTGACCAGAACCCTTCCTGTGGGCCTGTAATGAATTATGCCTGGAGAATATGTTGTGGGCATCTTTCTGTGTTAGTAAGGCTAGATCTCCATCGTAAGGCTAACTGTCATCTTCCGCAGCTGGATCATGATTTATGTTAACTCGTTCTTTGCTGGTGTCTTTTAGATTATTTTTTTAAATTTGCTATTACAAAGGATACAGCATGAATTCTCATACCCACTCACCACTCAGCTAGGATCATAAGGGAGGCAGAGGTGAGTCACACACATATTCTGCCCTCAGGACACTTACAATTCCACAAGCTACTCAGGTGACACGGGGTAGTTACCCTGCACAGACAGTGGTGGTTCTCCAAATCAGAGCTCCAGTGCTATGGAGGTTGGACGTGCACACGATCCTGGTCTAAGTGAGGACACCTGGCTCCTGCCTTTCCGGGGTCAGCAGCTGCCTGCTCTCGGGTTGCCGAGGCTCATAGAGCATCAGATAAAGGATCTCAGACGTCATCTCAGACCCATCCACCAAAGATGGAGAAATAGAGACTCAGAGAGGTTGAAGGACTTAAGAAGGGTGAGTGCAAACCCAGCTGGCCTCAAGTCCAGGTGTCCAGGTGAGTTGGGCTTCCTGACCTTGTATCAAGCTCCCTGAATGCTGTTCTTCTGAACGCTGTGTATGAACCTCTCCTGGACCATGTCCAAGGGACCCTCTCAGTGCGTTTCAGAGCAGTGATAGGATAGCTGACAGTGGGTAGGTTTGTGACACCCCGAAACTCCTGTTGTCCAGTTCATGATCCAGTACGAAGTGTGTTAGCTACCTCCTCCTGGGCACCCACACCCTCATTTACATTGGCAGCCATCCTCAGTCAGTCGCCTGTCACCTGTAGATAGGAGCTTGGTCTCTGTCCTCTCATTTCCCAGTGTCAACGTTGACGTGACATGCACTGAGTTGCTGGTATTCTGGGAGTTGGCAGTAATCAAAAACTGGTAGGTTTGTTTCAGAGTAACTTTTCAGCATCTGGTTGTGCTTGTGCACAAAGATGTTGGCTGTAGCGGTATTCGTAGCAGTGAAAAATGAAAATAAGAGCTTCAGTGTCATGGAATATGGGAGTGGTTGAGGGAACTGGAGCATGTGCAGAGATTTCATTATTGGCCCACTTAGACATGGTGATAATGATTAATAATAATGGCTACGTGATGGAGAAGAAGGACAGGCTGCAAGTTGTTCACATGCACAATGATATGATAAGGGAAGACAAAGATGCTGTGAGAGGTCAGAGAAGATCACCCTCTGATCAGCAGTCATGTCATAATCAAATGCAGTGTGCCAGGCATCCGGGCTGGGAGCTCAGCGGAGGCTCTCCAGGAAATGAGCAGCCGTCTGCCTGTGCCTCAGTTTCCCCCACTAGGCTGCCCCTGGCAGTGTGGCTCTGAGCTGACCCCCATCACAGCTGCCATCATGGCTGTGTGTCACGGCATGTTCACCACTGCATGTGATGGCACTCGGTGTGTTCACTGCACTGAGAAGTCACAGAGGAAGTGAATCATCAGAGCGATGCCAGGGGAAAGATTCCACTGAAACATTCCCAGTGGAAAAGTCTCTGGTCCAGGTGGTGACAGCTGTGAAATCAGGGTAAACCAGGGAGTGTCTGCCTGGAGGAGCCTGTTAGTCTACAGCTGGGTCTCCATCCAGCCCCCCAGGTGGGAGCCTGCCTTCTCCCGTCTAAGATCCGTGGGGTCCAGTGAGTATGTTGCTGAGGCCGTGATAAACGAGAAAGCTTTACACCCACTGGGCTAGTCGTTGGTGGTGGTGGTGGGGGTCTGCTCTCTGCGGCTCAGGGACCTCCCCACCGCCTTCACTTCTCTGGGTCTGGCAGCAGGAGGGGAGGGGCTGGTCGGGGAGCAGAGCTGGAGGGCCCTTGAGAAGCTTTCTTGTTCCTTGATTATCCGAGTCTGATTCATGATGATTGTAGCAGATGAGGCCTGGGGCTGAGATTGCAGTTGGTGAAGACTTTTCCCTGGGAGGCATGCCCAGCCTCTCCAGAGGACCTGGGGAGGACCCCAGCCTTCTGGGCTGCCCAATTCCCAGCAGTGCGGTCAGTGGCGAGGAGCACCCCGTTATCACTAGGTGGTGCTTCCCATTTGCCTGGACCAGCTGGAAGCAGACGCGGTGTTCGGGATGCCGAAGCTGCATCCCAGGCAGAGAGCCTTGAAAAGGGGGTTTAGCTCGCTGCAGTTTGTTTTGCGTTCATTATTTTTAATATCCGGGAAAGTAATTTTAAAAAATTAATAATTGCTTTAATTGCTCTACTTTTTAAAAGTAATAATATAAGGAAGGGAATGTAACCAACACCACCATGAAACCTATCCCACCTCTTCCTGAGATAATCCCTGTTATCAATTTGGTGATTTATTCAAACCCAGTGGTGCACCGTTTGACCTCTCAGGAAGGAATAAAAACCGTGAATTGTAGGTTTGTTGATTTCTGTGGGAAAATCCCTCTATGGCCATTTTCAGGCTACCAAAGGTTTAAAAACCACTTTGCAAAAATTGTGAATGGTTGACAATTGACTTCCCCAAGGTCCTGCATACTCACAAGTGATCACTTTCTTCTTTCCTTTAGGAAATTGGAAATTTGTCTTGCACACTGATCTGCATATCATTTGTATTTCCGGTATCTCAGACCTCTGTCCAGAGCAGCACCTGCAGTGCAGACTTACTTAAATCCTTTCCTTCATGGAGTGGCATTTCCATGAAGGTGCACTGTGTTACTTCTGGAAGGTTCTTAGAAAGGCAGAGTCTCCTGACCAGGAGTGGGGAGAGGGACAGCATCTCTTAGCCTGCAGGGGGGCTGGCTCCTGTGACACCGTCCACATCTCCAACCCAGGGTGTTTCCTTGGAGTCTAGCTTCTGGCCTCTTGTAAACATGGTATTCTAATGATCCGTAGGCTAATCAAGTCTGGGGGTGACACTTCCCTTCGCTCCTGTTCATCCATAGATTCCATTAGGTAATCTCATTTTTCTTCTGGGAAGCCTTTCCTGTTGTTTAGTTGCTCGGTCACACCCGACTCTTTTGTGACCCCATGGACTGTAGCCCGCCAGGCCACTCTGTCCGTGGGATTTCCTAGGCAGAACTACTGGAGTGGGTTGCCATTTTCTTCTCCAGGAGCTCTTCCTGACCCAGAGATCGAGCTCGAGTCTCCTGCATTGGCAGGTAGATTCTTTACCACTGAGCCACTGGAGAAGCCCAGCATGTCCTGATATTCCCCTACTTCTTAATCTTCAAGGTGGCAAAGTGCCTCTTCCCCAGGATTCCTTAGAACCCAGCGCCATCTTCTGTGATCATGCTCACCATACCTTATAGTTTATTGTATGATGTTTACCAGTATCCTATTGAGAAGCAAAGAAGCCTGGTAGGCAGAAGAGCTCCATATTCTAACCGCTGGTGTTATGCCTATGAGTGTGGTACTTCACATGGCACAAGGGACTTTGCAGATGTAATTAATGTTAGTAATCAGTGGGCCAGTACAGCGGGGTTATCCTGGACTGTGCAGAGAATCATCTCTGAGTGGGATTGCAGAGATACCTCCAAAGAAGAGTCAGAGAGATTCCAAGTGTGAGAAGGGTTTGGTGGGCTGCTGCTGACTTATAAGTGGAGTACATGCATGCCAAGTCATGTCTGACTTTTTGTGACCCCGTGGACTGTAGCCTGCCAGGTTCCTCAGTCAATGGGATTCTCCAAGCAAGAATGCTGGAGTGAGTTGCCATTTCCTTCTCGGATACCCACTGATGGAACCTGCATCTTTTACGTGTCCTACATTAGCAGGCTTTTTCTTTACCACTAGTGGCACCTGGAAAGCACTAGAGTGGGGTCCTACCTGCAAAGAGAGTGGTGGCCTCCAGTTGCTAGGAGTAGCCTGCAGTCAACTTCCAGCAAAGTAATGGGGCCTCAGCCCTGCAAACTGAATTTGATCAAAAACTTTATTTTATGGAAGTATAGTTGACTTGCAACATAATATTAGTATCAGGTGTTGTCATGGTAATTCAATATTTTTATAGATCATACACCATATAAAGTTGTTATGAAATAAAAGTTATATTCCCTGTGCTGTACATCACATCCTCTATCTTATTTTTTTTATACCTAGTAGTGTGTACCTCTTAATCCCCTTCCCCTGTCTTGTTCCCCCCCTAATCCTTTCCCCACTGATAAACAGTAGTTTGTTCTCTGTATTGTGAGTCTGTTTCTGTTTTGTTACATTGTTTTATTTTTTTAGGTTCCACATGTAAGTGAAAACATACAGTATTTGTCTTTCTCTTTTCTGATCTATTTCACTAAGCATAATGCCTTCTGGGTTCATCCATGTTGTTGCAAATGTCTAAATTTCATTCTTTTCAGGGCTGAGTAATATTCCAGTGTGTGTGTGTGTGTGTGTGTGTGTGTGTCTGTCTGTCTGTCTGTCTGTGTGTATCACATCTTTATCCACTCATCGTTGATGGACACATAGGTTGCTCCCAAATCTTATTTTAAACTGCTGAGTTTGTGCTGATTCACTCAGGCAGCTGTAGGAAACTAATACAGAATCACAGTGGTTGGGAACACAAGTTTTAGGCTCCTCTTTTCTGACTTCTAGAATGTCTGCTCCTCTTCAGGAGACCCTCACTCAGGTCCTAGTGTCTCCCTTGCACCGTGTCCCAGCCCGGCTTCCAGCTCTCCTGAATCAGGCGCTGCCTTCAGTTTATCTCTCCCGCCATCCACTTGTCACCCCTCAGTGGACTTTACCGTCACAACGTGGGGGTCAGCTCCCGATGTCAGACCCCCTGAAATGCTGCAGTAGCCCCCAACTCCAGGCCTGGCCTCTTCCCAGCCACCCTCTGCAATGCCCATGGCATCTTCCGGAAGCCCAGCTTGGCTTGCGTCTGTTCCTTCCCAGTGAAGGCATGTGTGGTTTGCCTGTTCTTGTTGACTCCGAGGTCTAGAATTCACAGTCCTTAGGACAGAAGCATACCTCTGCGGCCTGGCCTCCCAGGTCCTGCTCTGTGCATCTGCAGCCTGCTCTTACCCCTAGCAAGCCCAATCATTCCCAGCCCCATGTCCCATGGGTCCACCAGCCCTCTCCCTGCTCCCATGCCATCTTAGCCTTGCTCCCCTTGTGGAATCCCCAGAGGTACAGCCACTTAGATGCATGAGGCACCAGGTACATCTCCCCTTAGATAGTACGTGCTTTCAAAGGACCTTTCTCCTCTGTCCTCCCCCAGCACCTCCTCCAGTGCTGGAGACATAATGACACCCATCACCCTTGCTTACTACCTGGTCAAGAGGGTTCCAGATTGACAGAGGAAACCAACAGAACACTGAGGGTCTGTCTCCCCTGTTAGGCCTGCAGTTGCTCATTAAAATACCCCTTAAATGAGTATTCCATGGATTCATTTTATATCATCTTAAAATGGATGCCTCTAAGATCTTGAAACATGAAGCATTTGTATCTCTCTCTCCTGGCAACAACTACTCTGTTTGTAGGAGCAGCTGCTACTGAGTTCAAAAATGGCCTGAACATTGATGAGTAATATTTTACTATGTGTGACTGTCACCAATTTTATAATAATCACTAACACATATTGACCATGTATTGATCATCATTAATCCTCAGGTCATTAAATCTTTACACAGTGCACTGAGGTTGGACTATTAGTATCTCCATTTTATGGATGAGGAAAATAGGGCACAGAGAGGTTGAGTGACTTACCCAAGGTCACACAGCAGTAGAGCACAATTTCCCGCCTAGATAGTTTGTCTTGAGAACTTTGCAGCCGCATCATGCCATGTACTTCCCCCTACAGCCACTGGTTTGTCCCACTTATCAGAAAGGAATGGCAACTCATTCCAGTATTCTTGCCTGGAGAATTACATGGACAGTGGAGCCTCGTGGGCTACAGTCCACGGGGCCGCAAAGAGTCGGACACGACTGAGCAACTAACACACACACACTCAGAGGGAGAAACGATTCTGTGTCCCTTGGATAAACATCATTAACGTTGTTCCTGTAGTTGGTTGTTTGTTGCTATTTTTAGCCCTTCACAGGGATGTGAGGCTGGTGCAAGCAGAAAAATGATTCCCACTTCATAGATGTGTCCCACGTGAAATGCTCAAGTCAAGGTCGCAATCCCACTGAACCCCACTGGGTACCAAGGACTTATGCCCCAGGACTCCTTGACCCCAGGCTGGAATCTCTTCTTCCACAGGGAGGACCCCTGACCTGACCCCGCACCCCCACTCTAAACGCTACTGTTCCTACACCAGGCAGACCATAGTAGCACCCATGACAAGTATCCGCACCAGCCTGAATTGGAAACGATGATGTTTTCTTTAGAATTGCATTCTTGGTCTGTGGATTTTCCATTTGTGAATTCTTATCCTCTGTTGGGATAGGGAGGTCCATATTTTTTTTCTTTTCTTTCTTCTCTTTTTTCCCAAGCTGAGGAAACATGAAGTAAGGAGGCGCAATATCTTTCCATATTCCATCCTAGGGAAGCCTGCCAAAGAGCCCGTCCTGCCGGCTGCTGCCTTGAAGCCGGTCCCTGTCCTCAGAAGCCGAGTCCGCTCCTGGAGCTTTAGCCGGCGCCTGGCCCCAGGGACCTCCACGGGGCCCCGCGCATCGACTGCTGCAGGCAGCCCGACCCTGTCTTGGAATGTGCCCTCCAGAGCACAGCATCTTCTTGGCTCCAGAACACCCCCTCTGCTGGGAAGCCGAAGACTTCCTATTCCCAGTCCTGCCCCGCCCTGTTCATTACTTTTAATAACTACGCAGGAAGTTTCTCTCCCTCCAGGAAAGATGGTGATCACATTTTTCAGCATACGTCTCTACGTTTTCATCAAATCCCCCAGCCCCTCGACACGGGTGCATGAATCACATTTTAGAGGAGCCGAGAGCTCTGGATCTAGATCAGATGAGCTGCTGCTGCTAAGTTGCTTCAGTCGTGTCCGACTCTGTGTGACCCCATAGACTGCAGCCCCCAGGCTCCTCCGTCCCTGGGATTCTCCAGGCAAGAATACTGGAGTGGGTTGCCATTTCCTTCTCCAGTGCATGAAAGGGATAAGTGAAAGTGAAGTCGCTCAGTCGTGTCCGACTCTTAGCGACCCCATGGACTGTAGCCTACCAGGCTCCTCCATCCATGGGATTTTCCAGGCAAGAGTACTGAAGTGGGGTGCCATTGCCTTCTCCGAGATCAGATGAGCCTAAAGTTCAAATATGGGACTGGACCTTGGTCTGGCTGTGTGGCCCTGGGCAAGTTGTTTAACCTCTCTGAGGCTCCTTCAGTTCCATGTTTGCCAAAGCGGAGATTTTGGTCCCAGCAAGTCTATTGATAAAGTTGTGTTCCTCGCCTGGGTGCACACACAGTGGGCCCAGGGGTAATCAACTTCCTCATGGCACCCCCTCTTTGGATGATGACTCCCTAGAAAGGGTGGAGGAAGCCGGTGTGAGGAGGTGGGCAGAACATGACTCGTAATGTGATGAAGCCGTTTCCCACTGAAAAAGTATTACAGAAGGTAGTTCATGACCGCAGTTTTGCTCTGGGGTCAGACCTGGCCCTGCTGACTCCACGTTTACAGCTTAGGGCCTTTGGACGCTTGAACTTGTCTTTGTCTTATTTTTCTCACCTGAAAAATGGCGCTAAAAATAGCCCCACCTCACAGAGTTATTGCGAGGCTTAGATGTGATAATGTGAGCCCAGGTTTAAAATGCCGCTTGCCGTGTGAAGTGTGTATGCTTGCTAGCACTGTTATCACAGCTTTCCCTCTTTCTGTGTGCACCTGGGAGGGTGTGTGTTTGCGCACATGCTCACACATGGGTTTATTTATGTCTGTTTCCCAATAGAATGTGAATGCTTTAGAGCTTGGAGCACATAACCATCTCAGTGAGGCATGGAGTGATTGGACAGCTGCATTTCTTCGCCCATCATGGGGAGAAGGGGGTCAAAATGTGAGCTGAAGAATCCCTGTACTGGATTTGATGGAAAAATACTGTCTCCTGGGCCCCAACCCACTGGATCACGTGCTGGGCATCAGCTGGGCATCCCTGTCTGCCCTTTTTTTCTAGTCTCAACCCAGCAGAGGTAGGAGAGCTGCAGACCCCTCGCAAAGGGTTCGCTGCCCCTTTTCTCATCGCCAGTAAAACCAGGGCGTGGTGGGGTGGAGACGGGAGGAGGTGGATCAAGGAACATGGAGCCTTTGCTTGTCCTTGATCCTAGATTTATGGAGCTTGGAAATGCAGGGAAGATTGCATTCCTTTCTGTGGAACTGCTTCCTTCTTACCCACATGCTCAAGCAGGGCTGCTGGTTGATTCCAGCTATTTGACTCACAGCTATTTGCTCTCATCCGGTATTGGGTGAAGGAAAACATTCAGTGGCCAGAACTTATGTGTGTTCTCAGCCTGCAAGTCCCTTCTCGGGAGGGTTCCCAGTTGTCACTACCTCTCCTCTTTGCCTGTGCTCTAGTGGCAGTGGCATAGGACTTAGCACTGGGTTCCAATCCTGATGGGACTGCTGAGCTCAGTTGTTTACTTGCTTAGTCATGTCTGACTCTTTTTGCAACCCTATGGACTATAGCCCACCAGGCTCCTCTGTCCATGGGGTCCTCCAGGCAAGAATACTGGAATGGGTTGCTATTTTCTCCTCCAAGATATCTTCTCAGCTCAGGGATAGGACCCACATCTCCTACATTGGTAGGTGGATTCTTTACTACTTAGCCACCAGGGACTCCCCTTTAGCTTAGTAACTTTATTAATTATATGCACCCTGCCTTTTCTCTCTAATAAGCAAGGCGGTGAGCTGACTTCATGAATGGTCCAACTCACAACCCAGTCCCTGTATTTCTGATGCTGGACTCCATCGTGGGACTTGTTTTGTCCAGTGAAGTGTTAACAGGTACACTGCAAGGAGAGCTTTGAAAAAGCGTTTGGACCTCTTGAAAAGCTGTTGGACCTCTGTCATCACCACAGGAAGGACATTTCCAGACTGGCCTTCTGGTTCCAGGAGAAGGATGAAAGACACATATAGAACATAACCAAGGTTCTTTCATCATCCTAATTAAGACCAGCCTAGACCAGCTGACAACCAGTCAACTCCCAAACCCCTGAGTGAGCCCAGCTAGGATGGTCAGAGCTGCCTGCATGACCACCCAGGAGCATGGACAGTTAGTGCTTATGCCTCTGAGGTTGTGTTGTTATGCGGTAATCTTTGGTGATAGACAGAATGGGAAGTCCTTAATGACTGTTAGATGAGTTGAATTCTGTAAGGGCAGGGGTTGTCCAGTACCATATGCACTAACTGATACATCTGATGTATGATTGACTGATTGACAGATCTGATGAGGATAAATCAGGTATCCCCTCTGTGAACATGACAAGCACTTGCTGTTCCCTCTACACAGAGCATCTCTAATGGACTGGGATCACTGCCATTTCCCTATTCACTTGGCTTCCTATAGGAGCAGAGGTGCCATTAGTGGATATACATAGAGTAAGGGGAGAGAGAAAGAGGGAGTGTGTGTGTATGTGTGTGCTGGGAAATAGGATAGCCATGGTCTTAGTTTGCAAAAGCTGAAGGGTAAGCCTCGGCTGATCTGCTGGGTCCTTTGGGCCCCAGACCCCAGGCAATTCCTGTTTTATTCCTCAGGGGAACATGATTTGACACAGATATTAGTTTAAGAACCTACCATGGATGAGTTAGAGAAATGGCCATCCCCATATTTGGGGCACTTGCTCCCCAGCAGGCCCTTTCTAGCCATTCTGGTTTGATTTTCACAAGACTCTGCAGGGAGGAATTGCCTTTCCTATTTTAAGATGAAGAAACTCAGAGACATCAAATGAATGACCAGGGGCACACAGCTAAGAAGGTGGCAGTGTAAGCTTTGACACAAGTTCAGGGAGATAGTGAAGGACAGGAAAGCCTGGTGTGCTGCAGTCCATGGGGTCCGCAAAGAGTCAGACACATTGAGCGCCTGAACAACAAGGGCTGCCTGACTGCACAACAGCCTCTTTTAAACCCCATTCCTTTCTTCAGGGACCTTAGCCTTCATCCAGGCCGGTCCCTTCATCACCTGGAACAGGAAACCTCACCTGGAGAGGGTGCGTGGCTTGCCCAAGGTTCTACATTCTGATCAGGTTACCTGACAACCCTTCTAGGGCGCTCAGGGTTGAGATCGCATTGGTCAGTGGTTATCATGGAAGTGCCTTGGTAAGTTTCCCATGAAGGCATTGTTATTTTTCTGCACTTCACATCAGCACCTTTAAATGCACAGTTTAGAACAGTATGGGCTTCCCTGGTGCCTCATAAGGTAAAGAAGCCTCCTGCAGTGCACAGCTTGATACCTGGGTTAGAAAGATCCCCTGGAGGAGGGCATGGCAACCCACTCCAATATTCCTGCCTGGAGAATCCCATGGACAGAGGAGCCTGGCGGGCTATAGTCCATGGGGTCACACAGAGTCGCACACAACTGAGCACCTAAGCACAGGGTGTAGAACAGTATAGAACGCTGTGTGTGTGCTGTTTCCACCCCACCAAGGGGCTGCCCCGAGGAGCCCCCCATCCAGGCACTGGCTCGTCCATCCTCCCGCCTGCCAGTTCAGAGAGAGAGAGTGGGGCAGGCGCCAGGGAGGTCATGGGCCTTGGCTCAGGCTGGTGCTGGCTGGGCGGGAGGCGGAGGGAACAGTGGGCATAGGCCCTGCTTGGCCAGCCGCCCCGGGCACCTGCCATCCTTGTGTGTTTGCTCAGCGGGTCGGGAGAGGAAGCAGGATGCTTTCCGTTGGGCCCTGGGCGTTCCGGGCCCCGGGGGCCAGCTGCTGGGGCTGGCACCTTCTCTGAAGAGCTGTCTCTTGCCCTCTCTGTACCTCCCTCTCTCAACTACCTGACAAGCAGGTGATAATCTGACCAGCACCTAACGTCACCCTGGGGAAATGGCAGGAGACCTGGGTAGCGTGCACAGAAGGAGCACTGGCAAGGTGCCTGGGAGCTCGACATTAGGCCCGTTCAGCCCCAGAGGAAGAGAGGTCCCCCTCTGGCAGGGCAGCACCCCAGGCCCCTCCAAATGCCCACTCAGTGCCATTCCCAGCCTGTTTTGTGCCACATCAGTGAGTGTTTGTTGGAGTTCTGGCAAGAACCTGCGCTGACACACTGCCGGCCTTGGATTAGATGTCAGGAGCAATTTCAGTTCATCCAGAGTCTCAGTACAACTCCCTTCCTGGTAGAACCACAAGTGAGGTTGGTTCCGAGGCCACTTCTAACAAGAGGGTTTCTGCCTTGATAAGCACTTTCTCATACTTGACCTGACCTCGATTCTTCCACACCCTATGAATGAAGGATTCTTAAGAGCCCCATTTTACAGGTGAGGTAACTGAGGCCAAAAAGGCTTAGACAACTTACTCAGTGCCTTACAGGTAGGAGAAACAACACCGCAGCAGAGACTGGGAGCCAGGTCTTGCCCTAAAAATCCAGCCTTCTAATTCATTCTTTAGTATTAGGGGACATTAAAGAAGACATGGGTTTTCTATCCAGGGGGGTTGCACCCCAGTAAAGTTAAGCAGAGAGAAAGGAATGAACATTTCCCTGAGTTGCTTTTTGTTTAGGCTCTACCACATGTGGTATCAGTGTTTCCCCAGTGGCTCAGCGGTAAAGAATCTGCCTGCAATGCAGGTTTGATCCCTGAGTCGGGAAGATCCCCTGGAGAAGGAAATGGCAACCCCCTCCAGTATTCTTGCCAGGGAAATCCCATAGACAGAGAAGCCTGGTGGACTACAGTCCATGGGGTCACAAGAGTCAGACTCGACTGAGCGACTAAACAACAACAATTCGTGGTGTCCCATTTAGTCTCTGGAGGCAGGTATTTACCTTCATGTTACCCCCAAGAAGCCAGGGCCCCCAGAGGCGATATGTCTTTCCCCAGGTGCTGACTACTGTGGACATGGGGGCAGAAACTGGGCCCAGGTCTCAGCCTCCAGTGCCTCACCCTTCCTCTCCACGTGCCCCATGCCTGTCTGCTGATACCGATGTGCCAGGGCCAGCCAGTGGGGCGAGAACGCTAGTGTACCTCCTGGCGGGGCTGGGTCTGCACCCAGAGCTGCTGATGCTCTGCTGGTCCTTCCACAGGAAAAGCTGTGGCACCAGCCTTCTCTTTATAGCCCCCCTGCCACCCTCTGGTCCAGCCTCATGAATCTGTGATGTGGAAAAACCTTGTAGGTCCCCTGCTCCAGGCCCCTCACTTACCAACCAAGAAGACACTCTGGGGGCGGCGGGGATGGGAGTGCCCGCATCCCATGGAAGGGATGGCAGAGCTTGGGGTGGAATCCGAGACCCCTCTGCCTCCTGGGCCTGTGTGTGCTCTGAGAGCCTTTCTCCTCCTGCCTCTTCCTGGTCTCTCCGTCTCTGCTTCCTCTGATCCGTTGTGCTCTCCTGAAGGTCACCTGTTGGGACCCTTAACCACACGCTGATGTGTGTGGTACCTCCAGTTCCATTTATGCTTGGTCATCAGCTCCAGGAAGAACACCAGGACCTCAGAGGCAGGGGCCAGGTGTGACTGTATCTCTGGAAACACTGGGGCTGTGAGTCAGAGGTTCCTGCTCAGCCTGTGTGCCCGAGGGCCAGCCTGTGTGCCCAAGGGCAAGCTGCCTGTTGTCTCTGTAGTGACTGCCCCCCCTCCCCATTGTATTCTCCTGCAACAATGACTACAGCTTCCCACGATTGGTTGGGTTCTTAGAATGTGCCAGGCTGTCTAGGCCCCCATGGCGGTGGTTTCCTGGGAGCTGGCAAAATGCAGCTAGAGGAGTGTTTTGTTGGGGAGAGGAATCCTACATTGAGGGCTTACTCCCACCTTCCAATGTGCTGATGTACTCCCAGCCTGGGACATTTATTGAGCACATATTGTGTGCCCGGTACTAAGGCTTGGGGGTCAGTTACTTGTCCAAGATCACAGCTGGTGATGGAGTCAGGAGGGGAGCCCAGATATCTGTCTCTAGGTCCCATGTCAGGTCCCAAACTTCTGTGGCTTCTGCCCTGTCTTCACCCTGGAGAGACCCTGAGATCGTACCTGCGCAAACCAGCTAAGGCAGGGCTCCTGTTGTTCTGGGTCACGGCTGGCGTTGAGCAACACAAGACTGTCTGGCTCCTGGTGGCTGGGTGGGCACATTGGCCTAGAGGAGAGACGAGTGAATTCTCTGCAAGGCATAGCCCCCAAGTCCTACAGATACCTGACAGACGCAGCATGTGGCCCTGATGCTGGCCGCCACCACCTGCCAAGGTGCCTTTCCTGGGTCCAGGCTCCCGCAGCGCAGGAGCCATGCCTGGACTTTCCTGCCTACCGCCCAGGGCCACCTGCACCTTGGGGCCTCTGGTTCCCGCCCTCCTTCCCGCCAGGGCTCCCGCCAAACCAGCCCACAACGGCCTCCTTTTGTTCTCCCGTCTCGGTTTCGGGCAGACCCGGCCAGCCCGGCCCCCCGGCTCGCTTCACCCACCCCTTTGAAGCCTTGACGGGCAGCCAACGAAGCTGGCCGAGCGCACACAGCCCGGGGCTGGAGCCAGGGCCCTGGCAGCCCGTTCCCGCCTAGCTGGCTCCCTGGCGCTGGCCGGGCCGAGGCCCCTGCGCACCGGGAACAAGAAATGCCCGGATGTTCGCCTGCACCTTCATCCGGGGCGGCCGGATGGGCTTTTCCCAGAGCCCAGAGTCCAGTTCCCAGGCCCCCTCCGTAGTGAGACTCTCAACCCCACCCCCGGCCCCCCCGGTTCCCTCAGAGGAACAGGGCCAGCCTGGCCGGGTTCCGAGCTTAGAGAGCTCGGAAAGGCAGGATGGGGTAGGGGGCGGACAACGGGCCTTGGCCCCGGACCTGCGTTGAGCGCCTCTCTCTGCTGTCCCCAGCCGTGGGGCTCACCTGCTTTGTGGGTTAGTCTCCCCTCTGTAAGCGGGAAGAACAGAACATCCTAGTTCACAGATATCCAGGGAGGAGGAAAGCTGTCATGTCATTAGGTTAGCCTGTCGTGAATGTCTGCCTGCTAGTTGCTGGAGCACATTGTTACCCGGTGGTGATGGTCACTGTGGCGGATGCGAGTGTCCCAGCCCAGGAAGAGTGGGAGACCGTGGGCGAGTCCAGCCTGGCCTCCGGGGACCTGGCCTTACCCCTGCACTCCCAGGCTCCCTCCTCTGTTATTCCTGTTAAACACCCATGGGACAATGAGGGGTCCTGTGCTCTTACTTTGTAATTTTGAAAGCATCTCCCAGCACCTGCTGCAAGGTGGGCCTCTGTTGGCGGTCACTGAGGGAATGAACAAAGCCCACTTCCTCTGTGGCCCCATTTCTCGCGTTTAAGATGTCTTTCCACGTGGCCGCCCTCACTGGCTTGTCTACTTCTCAGGCCAGGGCCGTGTCATTCGTTCCGTGGGAATGTCAATAAGCAGACATTTCCCTCTGCCCATGTCCAAGGCCAGGCCTGGAGCAGGTGCTCAGTAAATCAACACTGGGTTGCAGAAGCAAAGGTCTCTCCACTGTGGATTTGAGGCAGCGCCCTCGCCACAAACCTATTCTGGCCTCTTTCATCATGGGCGGCGGTCAGGTTCCCCAGGCCTATTGAATTGCCAGCGATCTTCCTACCATCACTGGTCCAGAGGCAGCTTGGATCTCAGCCCCTGCCCAGCCCACCTGGGCTTGGCACACCTGGACTGGTTTGGAACAGAGCTCGCGGCTGAGGGTGAAGTCACACCTGGAACGGTTGTGAGACCCAGTGCCTCCTCTTGTGACTCTCCCGGGCTGCGTGGCGGGTGGTGGGTAGCTGGCAGGGGAGACGCCGTGGCACTGCCGCGCTCTTGTGCCTGTGGCCAGCGGGGCCTTTGATGCCCTCCAGGGCTGCCTGCCCGGCCGAGTGCATTGTGGAAGACAAAAGCTGCAAAAAAAAGCAGCACAAATAACTTGAAAACGACCCAGACACTGCCAGGGAGCTTATCAGCCTGTTTCCCAGGTTTTGTTGTTGGCGTGGGGAGGCCAGGGGAGTGATTCTGGCCTTCATTCTGGCCTGCACCTTGCACAGGCATGATGCGGCGTTAACCTCAAAGCTAGCGACCCCTCCTCTGCCCTGTGCTCCGGCTCTCTCATGTGTCAGATGGGTTTAATAAGACCAAACTCTGTTCTTGTGAGGATTAGAGGCTGGGAGGAAAGAAGCTGCAGGGCAGAAAAGCAGTACCCTATTCTTCCCAGGGGTGCGGAGAGACACCAATATCCCTCAAATTTCCCTCTGGGCCAGGGTCCCCCCACACCCCCCGCCGCCCCCCCCGCCCCCCACCCCCCCCCCCATCTAGGATGGAACATAGCAGAGGATTCCTCTTGTAACTCTGGGAACCTTGGGAAGAGGAGCTTCTGAAACGTCCGTGTCTTGGGGGAATGAGACCCTTCAGCCATTGACTGACCACAGCACGCAGACTGGGGCCTCGCCGGTTACATTTCCAGCCTGGAGGATGGAAATTCAGTCAGCGCTCTGACTTCAAAAATGGCCTCTAAGCAAGTAGATCCTCCTTGTAGGGTTGGAGCTCTTTCTCCTCCTGTCCTGCCCTGCTTCACCCAGGGCGGAGCCCCAAGGAATAAAAAATGCCAAATTCAGTCTCTGTCCTCCAACCCAGAGGCTGATCCCTAAGAACACTGTTCTCTGCTCACTCTCCTTAGGCCCCTGTCCATGCTTGAGACTGCTGTCCCAGGCCAAGAAGACACGACTGAGGGTGATGGCTGGGTGGCTGGATTTGGAAGGCTGCGCAGTCATCTGCTTTGCAGGCCCACTTCCCCACCACTGCTGAGCTGTGAGCTTCACGGTGGTATCGTCTGCACCTCTTTTGCCCCCACTTTGGCCTGATAAAAGCAAAGTGCAGAGCCTTGAATGGGGGAGATAGAAACCAGAGACACCCCCTCTCTCCCCTCCCTGCCTCCTCTCTGCAGCTACTCTGTGCCAAACATCAACCCAGGTATTTATTTACTTTTTCAAGTGAACTAGAGGTTTATAAGGAGGAAGCTCTTTCCCCTGCCAGAAGGAGCCTTCTCTTCCTCCCAGAAAAACTCCTACTCATCCTACTATACCCGGCTGCAGAGCCCCCTTCTCCATGAGGCTTTCCTGTCCTCTGGCTAGAGTTGCTGCCTCTCCGCTTAGGTCTATCAGACCTCTAGGGCTCTGTTCTAGTCCAGGTGGTACTTCTTACCCTGTTCTGATTTGTCTTTGTGTGTGTCCCCCTGGCCCTTTGAAAGCAGCAATGGTAACTCCTTTATTTAACTCAGCATCCCCAGTGCCACAGCGCCTAGCACACATGGAGTAGACTTGTGTGTCCAGAGTGGGACTGTGTGAGCAGGGACGCCCTCACCTGGTTCAGCCAGGGCTGGGGCTTCAGATCACTCAGCTCTGGAGTGGAGGCTAGAATGACCGACTGTCACACCCAGCACCATCTACAGACAACGCCTGTGACTCCGTGCTTGCAGTTTGACCCTCATTCTTGGCAGATTTGTGTTGGAGTGTAAAGAGCTCAGCTTTAGAACTTGATAGACTCCTTCTTTCTGCTTATCTCAGCTGGTGATTTGGAGTAAGTTACTTCTGCCCTGTGCCTCCATTTCTCCACCTGTAAGATGGATGTAGAAATGTTTGTTTTGCCCGATTTGTTGAATAGAATAGAGATTATGTTTGCATTGCCCTGGTGTGAGCAGTAACTATCATTGTGGTGTCTTTTCTCTGAAAAGAAGCCATTCTTAGTATCCCTTGGGGGTGAGAAGAGGGACAACAAAAGCATTTGTGGCAAGGAGACAGTATTTGAGGCTTCTCTGGGTTTGTTTTGGGCTTCCCAGGTGGCGCTAACAGTAAATAACCCACCTGCCAATGCAGGAGGTAGAAGAAATGCAGGTGTGATCCCTGGATCAGGCAGATCCCCTGGAGAAGGGCAGGACAACCCACTCCAGTATTCTTGCCTGGAGAATCCCGTGGACAGAGGAGCCTGGTGGGCTGCAGTCTATAGTGTCTCAAAGAGTTGGACACTACTGAGCATGCACGCATGCCCTGAGTTTGTTTCTTGCAGAAAAAGTGCCTTCATGAGCATACAGCAATAAACCTGCTGGCTACTCCAGCCCTGCCTGGGTTCCCAGGAAGTGGGCAGGATAAGAGCCACCTGTTGCTTGCTGGCCTGCTGTGGGAACACACGGAGACAGGGGAACAAATGTTACCCATCCGGGACTTCCTTCTTCCAACAAGATGCCAACACCTTACACTTTGTTCCTCGTAGATGCTGTTCCTCATAGATGTGGCTCTCCTAGTGGAACTTTCTCCTGCTTGCACTTGGGACTCAGGGATGATGTAGGGTCAGTAGGATTGTGTTCCTTCCCTGGACGCTCCCTTTTTCTTCCCAGCCTTCCCTCCATCTGCATTTACTGGGCGCTCAGTGTATGGCAGGCACCATGCTGTGTGCTGGGAACATGATGATGAGTGACACACGCTGCAGGAGAAAGACAAGTCCACTCACCTGGTTGGTTCAGTAACAGCCCCCCAAAGTTATCCACATCCTAGAGCTCCCTCCCAGATGATTGTCACCTTCCATGGCCAAGGAGACTTGGCAGTGTGGTTAAGGATCTTGAGATGGCAAGACTGTCTTGGATTGTCTGGGTGGACCCATTGTCCTCACAAGCATCTTTGTGAGAGGGGGATTTGACAACACGAAAGGATTGTGTATTGTGACCATGGAAGCAGGTATTGGAGTGATGCTGCCAGGAGCTGAGGAATGCCCACAGCCTCTAGACGTGGAAGAAGTAGGGAATGTGTTTTGCCTTGGGGTCTCCAGGAGCTCAGTTGGTAAAGAATCTGCCTGCAATGCAGGAGACCCTGGTTTGATTCCTGGGTTGGGAAGATCCGCTGGAGAAAGGGATAGGCTACCCACTCCAGTATTCTTGGGCTTCCCTTGTGGCTCAGCTGGTAAAGAATCTGCCTGCAATGCGGGAGACCTGGGTTCAATCCCTGGGTCAGGAAGATCCCCTGGAGAAGGCAAAGGCTACCCACCTCCAGTATTCTGGCCTGAAGAATTCCATGGACTGTATAGTCCATGGGGTTGCAAAGAGTCGGACACAACTGAGCAACCTTCACTTTCACTTTCTCCAGGAAGAACCAGCTCTGCTGACACCTTGATTTTAGCACTTGAAGACTTCTTCTGGACTTCTGACCTTCAGAGCTGTAAGAGTCTAGAACGTAAAGCGTTTGTCCAAACATTTACCCAACTAAACAGTAGTGGGGCCAGGATTCCAGTGGGGTCCCCCTGCCCCATCCTCCCCCTTTCTGCACTCTGCCACCTCCTGGGAGTAGCTTGCTGGGGTTACAAGAGGCAGTTCAGATGCTTAGAGGAAAACAGAAGGAATGTGAGGTACAGGGGACCTTGCCTATTTACACTAATTAAATGAGGAAACAATTTAAACATTGGCATCCTTTGCTGTGATGAGGCCGGAGAAGAGCAGGTACACGTTTGTGCTGCCGTGGCAGTTGGTAGAATGCCGGAGTGGGTTTTCTTAGCAGTGTGCACAAATGGCCTTGATGGTGTCTGTGTATTTTCATTCCATTACCTCATTTCTTAGTTTTATCCTAAGGGGATAATCCAAAGAAAGAAAAAAAAAAAGCACTCGTTTGTGAAAACGTCCATTAAATCATGATTTTTTTTTTCCTGTGGATTATAGAAAATTTCAGACACCCAGGAAAGTAGAGAGAATAGTATAATGAACACCCATTTACCTATTTAACAATTATCAACATTTGTTTTATTTACTTCATTTTTTTCTAACATATTTTCAAGTAAATTATAGACATCATGATATCTCACTTCCATATATCTCAGGTAACTTCAGTTTAGGGTAATAAAAAGTTGAAACCAAACGATTAAATGGAGAATGGTTAAATCCGCTATGATTATCTACCTAACATAATATTATGAGATCTTTAAAATGATCATTTTTGAAGTTCCCATTACAAGCTGTCTTAGGACTCTATCAGAGAAGGCAGTGGCACCCCACTCCAGTACTCTTGCCTGGAAAATCCCATGGACAGAGGAGCCTGGTAGGCTGCAGTCCATGGGGTTGCAAAGAATCGGACACGACTGAGCGACTTCATTTTCACTTTTCACTTTCATGCATTGGAGAAGGAAATGGCAACCCACTCCAGTGTTCTTGCCTGGAGAATCCCAGGGACGGGGGAGCCTGGTGGGCTGCCGTCTATGGGGTCGCACAGAGTCTCACACAACTGAAGCGACTTAGCAGCAGCAGCAGTAGGACTCTATACTTTCCCTTTATATGACTTACCATGCTTTGTAATCATTTAATTACCTGATTAATGAATTAATGTCTGTTTTCCCAACTCATTTGATGGGGACAGTGCCCATTTTGCTCACCACTTTTTTCTTGACTGCCCGGCAGGGTGCCTGGCTTATAGCAGGTGCAAAATAAAGTTGGTTGACTAAATGCCACATGAGCATTTTTAGATCCTTGAAATAACATGCTGAGTGATGCAAGCAAAGCACATCATCTCGTATAAGCACGATGTGAAAATGAAAATGCGCTTGCATCCTGATGACTTCCAGAAGGCAGCACTGGGAATTTCACGTGTTTCTGCCTGCACATTGGGAGAGGTGGGTGAGATTTGTTCCTCCTGCTTTATTTTCCTCTGTGTGGCATTCCTGCCATCTCTGTCATCAGGGAGGCACCCGCCAGCCTGTGTCCCGTGTGCTTGGTGCAGTCCAGGAGAAGAGGTTCATTCACATGGAGTAGGAAGACTTGGTTTTGAAGCTGACACTCTCCTTTACCCCCTGCAGGACACTGAGCAATCTCTGAACCTCTCCGAGCTTAGTTCCTTCAAGTTGAATAGGTGATCATGGTGCCTGCCCCTCTGTCTTTCTCTAATTAGATGAAATAAGGATGGTTCATGGAGGGGAGAGTACCCCGAACTGTGTTCCAGAGCTAGCTTCACGCCATCCTCTTCCACCATGACATCTCAGGCGCTGGCACTCAGAGGAGCCCCGCCACTGCCCTCATGCCCTCTGGATGGAGAAGGAATGAGTGGCTGCCCAGAGGTGCACAGTGCAGTCAAGGTTCTTCGGTGTGCATCTGAAAATCCCTGCTGACCATAAATGGGAAGGTGACAGCTAATTAACTTGGAGTGTTTTCACCATGCTCAGTCATCTCGCTAATTGATGGGTCCATCAGTCATCCTACGATGTTTACTGAGTGCTTACTCCATACGGATTGCATATTCATTAACTTGCAGTGACTGCTGACTGCATCCAGACTCTGGCACTAGAATCTCTGGTGGGGGTTTCCCAGGTAGCTCAGTGGTATATAAAGAATCCACCTGCCAATGCAGGAGATGCAGGAAATGTGGATTCGACCCCTGGGCCAGGAAGATCCCTTGGAGGAGGGCACGGCAACCCACTCCAGTATTCCTGCCTGGAGGATCCCACAGACAGAGAAGCCTGGCGGGCTACAGTTCATGGGGTCACAAAGAGTCAGACATGACTTCGCACGCACCGTGGAAGAAGTTTCTTTTGAGCTCCAGGGTTCTCCAGGAGTCTCCTTCCTGTCTTCTCCCCATGCAGCCTTGAGCAGCGTTATTGTTCAATACTTACTTATTCAACACTTTCCACACACGCTGTGCTCCTCTGGGCACGAAGATGCCACAGGGAGGGCCTGTGATCATGTGGAACATGCCAATGATAAACAGAAGGCTGGGAAAGAAATCAGAGAATTACCAGTGGTGGTACCTGCAAAGAGGGGGTGCAACCCAATTCATGGGCTCAAGGGTGGTGATCTCTGGAATTATAGGACCCTGTTAGTAATCAAGACACCCTCTCACCAGCCCTGCCCTCCTGCTCAGTCCTGGTTGAGCCCCATTTAAGATCATTCCGTGTATTCATGAACAGTTCCCATCAGTGGCCTTGTTGGGGGCAAACTCCTTTATTGTTTAGAAGAACAAGCTCTGGAGCAGGCCGTGTCCCACTCACTGAAAGTCTCCCTGGGCACAGTCGGGGGAGGCCCCACAAGGACCTGGAACCTGGCCTAGCTGATGAAACACCTGCAGTATCTAGGCAGGTCCTCAGAGGTCCACCCAAGTTCTAGAATGGCAGTTGCTCTCTCCCTCCCCCAGAGTCTTCAGACAAGGGGTCAGAGGGAGAGGGACTCAGGAGGGTGGGGAGGGAGAACGAGCTCCCTGGCCCTGCTGCCCACTTGGCATCATGCCCTGCCCCTGCTCTGGCCCATTGGGAGGCTTTCTTCCTCCTGGCCATGGACAGATACCACATCTTCTTTTTGTCTTTGTTCTCTGGCTTCCTCCGGCCATGGCTTTGGATGTGTGAAACAGTAGCCGCTTCACAGCATGCTCTTAGAAGATGCCGCACACCTGCATGAGTTCTCACCCCCCCCACCTCTTCTTACCTGGCCACCACCTAATTCTTCTTTTACAACATGATTTAGAGAATAATCCATACCAGCTGCCTTAGGAAGTCTTTCAAAGATGCACACTCCAGCCTGCATCCGCCTCTATTTTAGTTAATATCCTTCGGCTCCCCGGGCAGCCTCCCAATATGGTCCTCAGGTTAATGCCCTAATGTCTTCATGGTCGTTACTTGGCTTCTAAGGCCCTGGTGGGTGCTGGCTGGGCTTCAGGAAATGACCTATAGGGTACTGAAAGTTCGGCAGGCCCCCACCCTCGCCCTGGGGAGAAATGTGGTCCAGCCACAAAGATCAGGAAAGACTCAAAGATGAAATAGTTCTGAGGGGGTCATAGAAGGGATATTGGCTCTTGCTCTATCACGATAGGGCCGTTGGAGGCTTCAGAGCAGATCTAATCAGTTGACGGCCCCAAGGGAAAAAGACTGAAAACCTCCAAGGAAGTGGGGATTCGGCCTCCAGACAGCCTTCCGACTTGAGCTGCAGCATCTCCTCTTCCCTGGGTCTCCATCCTGCTGGCCCACCCTGCAGATTTTGAATTTGCCAGCCTCCACAATGAATGTTTAAGCCAATTCCTTAAAATGTCTAAAGGAGATCCAACCAGTCCATCCTAAAGGAGATCAATCCTGAGTATTCACTGGAAGGACTGATGCTGAAGCTGAAACTCTTAATACTCTGGCCACCTGATGTGAAGAACTGACTCATTTGAAAAGACCCTGACGCTGGGAAAGATTGAGGGCAGGAGGAGAAGGGGACGACAGAGGATGAGATGGTTGGATGGCATCACTGACTCAATGGACATGAGTTTGAGTAAGCTCTGGGAGTTGTTGATGGACAAGGAGGCCTGGCATGCTGCAGTCCCTGGGGTCGCAAAGAGTCAGACACGACGGAGTGACTGAACTGAAATCTTTCAGTTCTCTCCTGTTATTTCTTTGTCTGTTTCTCTGGAGAAAAGGGAATAAAGGGATCCATATTTAGGTACCTATTTGGGAGTCATGTTGTTTAAGCCTTGAGATGGGACATGAGCACCAAGAGGGTACATATGGACAAAGAGAATTGGTCTACTGGTCTCTCCATCCGAAGTTGAGAGATTCAGAAACCGCATGTGTGTGTATGTGTGTGTGTGTGTGTGATATTTATGGAGCCCTTAGCATGTGCTGGGCATCCCCCATCGCTGGATGCTGCCTCTTCTTAAAACCAGACCCATCTGTCTCCTTGTTTGTTCTGGAAGGTTGGGAAATGACTCCAATGGAGCCACTTATTTATCTGACTGATGTTTTGCAATTCCTGTGTCTCACCTCCTCTGGGCAGCAGAATGGAATCGGCTGTTCCTTCCCTGCATCAGGAACAGATTATCCCAGACTCATCTTCCTGCCAGGCCACCTTCAGTTCCCTAAACCTCCAGCCTCTTGAAGCCATGTAGTGTCTCTTGACAGCCAGTAATAGCATTTATTAAAACCCATGAAGCCTCCTTTCTAGCAAGTGCTGGTAAAAATAGTTCTGCAACCCCAAGGAACAGGGTCATTTGAACTTGGTGACTCGAAAAACCTTCGGGATGAATAATGAAAAGTACACAGGACTGTGGTGATGAGTTTTTCCCTCCCTCTTTGTTCTTTGTTGTTCCTTGTTGTTGTTTTTTTAGTGTGTATGAGGCAGAATGCTTAACCCATATTTTCCAAGAACTGTGTAGGTGGGTTGCTGGGGACAATTGATTTTTAGGGAAGTACTGGTCTTCTGGATGTGGAAACCACGAAGCAAAGAATAACATTGCGCAAGAGGTGTTCCGATGACCAGGTCTGGGCTAATTATGGTGCTGTGTGCTTGGGCCCCTGTGTCGTCTGAGGCGTCACTTCTGCCTGAGTTGGATTTTGCTCTGGACTCAGGGTGATCCCAGGAGCCTTGTTCTAGCCAGCTGTCACATGGATCATCTACTTTCTAAGGCTGTGACTGGTTCTGAATGAGACGAAGTGTAGCCTGGCAGGTAGAAGGGACACAGGCCTTTATGTAAGGAATGCTGAGTTTTGGTTCCCATCCTGCCACTAGTTTGCTGTGTGACCTCGGGCAAGTTTTCTCACCTCTCTGAGCAGTGATGCCTTCATCTATGTTGAGTTTGGGCTTGGTTGTCTCTGAGGGATAGGACTCCAACCATCCCAGGAGGGTTGTTGTTCAGTCACTAAGTCATGTCCAACTCTTTGCGGCCCCAGAAACTGCAGTCTGCCAGGCTCCTCTGTCCTCCACTGTCTACCAGAGTTTGCTCAAATACATGTCCACTGAGTCAGTGATGCTATCTAACCATCTTATCCTCTGGGAGGGTACATACCTTAAATAAAGGACCACCCCACCCTCAGCATTGTGCAGGGTGTTATATTGTGTGGGACCACTGCTGCCAAATGCAGTTTTGGACTTTTTAAGGAAATTTCCTGGATTTGTAGATGTAAGCAGTGAATTCAGAAGTATTTTAAACATCCTATGGGTGAAACTTGTAACCAGAAAGAGCCTATAGTTCTTCAGTTTGTAACTGTACAAATCCACTGTTCTTCATGGGTTATCACAGTCTGGGGGCTGGAAACTGAGGAATACTCATTTGATTTTTTTTTTTGTCTTGAAAGCAGTACAAGTATTTTCAAGGTACTGTGGAAACAAAGTCAGACTGGAAACCAGGTCATAAGATGGATGCTGCCTGGAGGCCTAGAGGGAAAGCGTGACCTTCCTTTTCTCGTGGGTGTGAGTGTATGCGAGGCAGTGAACTCAGTCAGCTGATCTCCTTAGGACTTGACCCCAGGTCCAGCCACCAGCCTTGTCCCTGATTCCATGGACTCTGTGGCATTCAGAGCTGGAGGAGATCAAATATTTCAGTGTATTCAGTATTTACTCAGCAATATATCTTGTAGCTCTTTTCTCTGTGTGTACATACCTTATTCATTTTTAACTGCTGTGTAGTATTCCATGTTTCCCACCAGCCCCCACCCCCAACTCTTCCATACTAATGGATGGGCTTCCCAGGTGGCACTAGTGATAAAGAACCCACTTGCTAACTCAGGAGACACAAGAGAGGCAGGTTCGATCAGGAAGATCCCCTGGAGGAGGAAATGGCAACCCACTCCAGTATTCTTGCCTGGAGAATCCCATGGACAGAGGAGCCTGGTGGGCTATAGTCCATAGGGTCACAGAGTCAGACACAGCTGAACCAACTTAGTATGCACGCATATTAATGGTAATACTTTGCTTTTATCTGTTTTCCGCTTTTATTCCTTCCTCCGCTGATGTCATGTCATAGATTTTTTTTTTCTCACCCTCCTGCACACCTTCTTCCTTCCTTCCATCTCTCCCTTTCCCTTTCCTTCTTCCCTTGCACCCATCCATCTCTGGATCCATTGGTCAGGTACATTCTCTCTACAGATGCGAGATGTGTGGGGCAAAACCCTGAAGCTTTGCCTCCAGGAGCTCCAGTTCACTGGGAAATCAGAGAAAAAGCACATTGTGGAGACTTGCTGGAAGCAAATTCTTTGACATTCTTTACAAAGGAGGCTTTTGGAGTACGCGTCTCTGAGGCAGGTGCCTGTTTTTCAAAGGAGGAGTCAACTTTCGGGCCTGCTGTGTTACCTTGTCTGCTTCCGGGGACCTTACAGGACCATCACAGGCTGCCCAGCCTTCCCTTCTTCCCATGCTGGAGGCTGCAGCTTGAGCAGAAAAGCATCAGCGTTGGCTCTGGAATGATGGCCCTGAGAAGGGCCCAAGCTGTCCTGGCTTTTTCCTTTGGTGTGGGAGCCAGGAGGACCTTGAGCAAAATTGCAAATCAGAAGTCAGCCTGAAATGGACGCGGAAACTCGGGTCTTCTTCCTTTAGAGGAAATTAAGAGAATAAAAAGGGAGTGAAGGTGGAGCATCTCAGAGACAGACAGGGCCAAGAGCCTACAGTCTCCACCCCTTTATTTTACTGATGGGTTTCAAATGTGTGTTTTGTGCCCTAAGTCGTTCTGTGCTTCCCTCTCCTTTCATCCTCTGCCTTTTTTGCTTCTTTTCTTATGAGCCTCCTGACAGTGATCACAGTAACAATCCACGGAGCCTCACTCACTGGCAAACGGGGTTCTAGGAATGGGATAATTAATGTGTGCGGTTCAGAGGCCCACAGCCTACTCTGCTTTTCCTCACCTCGGTCATCTGAACAAGTCATTTAAGCAATCTGTGTCTCAGTTTTGTCCTGTGTAAAGTGGGGAAGCTATCACTGTCTTCTTTCTAGGGATGTCAGCAAGATACATGAGTTATTGTACATGAAAAACCTAACCTAAGCCTGGATTGGCTACCTGGAGTATGGTAAATGCTGACTTAATATCACATATGTGCACATGCACACAAATGTCTCCTTACCTGAGAGATGTTTCTGGCCACTCTTGTATAAACAGTACCCACCTCACCCCCATCTCTCTCTGCTTTCCTTCCTCTGTTGATCTCTATTAATCTGACCCTCTATGTAGTTAGTTATTTGACTGTCTTCCCTAACCCTACCCCCTCTCGAACCCTGCAAATACTGACTGAGATCTCTGTTACTTGTATTGTTTAATTCTTTTTATAATTTATTTTTTAAAAGTATTTATTGAACTTGTTACATTATTGCCTCCATTTTTATGTTTTGGTTTTTTGGCCATGAGCCGTGTGGGATCTTAGTTCCCTGACCAGGGATTAAGCCTGCACCCCCTGCATTGGAAGGCGAAGGAAGGCCACTGGACCACCAGGGAAGTACCTGTTAGTCCCTGGAATGTATTTAAATAGTAATAAATATGGGCTAAATGGAAGAGTATCAATTTTATTTTTAAATTTTTGGCCGCATTGCACAATATGCAGGATCTTAGTTCCTTAACCTGGGATCACACCTGCGCCCCCTGTAGTACAGAGTCTTACCCACTGGACCACCAAGGAAGTCCCCCAGGAGTGTATATTTTAGAGATGACCCACAGGCCCAGACTCAGGCACAGAGAGGTAAAGTGACTGGCTCAAGGTTGAGCAAGTTGAGGAATCTGGAGTCATTTAAGTCTGATGCTTTAAATTCTGATTTAAACCATGAATGCCTTCCTGCTGGTAAAAAAGAAAAAAACAAAACAAAAAAACAGAAAAACTAAGCGTAGTGACTGCAACAAAGTCAGGATTCAGTAAATGTTAACTGAAGGTCATAGTGATCATCGTTCCTGCCGCAGCTGCCCCAGGACAGCCCTGTTTGGTTGTACCCCAGCTTTCTGAGCAGAACTTGGGCATCGGTGGCTGCCATCCTGGGAGGGTTAAGGAGGTGGTGCCCAGGTAGGTGGGCAGGTGTGGCACCAGGGTTGAAGCAAGCTCCTGCCCTTCTTTAAGGGCTGCCTTGTCGGAGGGAGGGAACCAGCGCTCTGTGGAAGACACCACGTTTCCCATGTGGTGTCTGTTTCCAGACCCGGTGGGAGCTCTTAAAATGTGCCAGTGAGTCTCCTGATTGTGCTTTCATTTGCTGGTTTCCTTCCCCCGAGACCTGTTGGGGGGCATTTTGCAGGGATTTTAAAGGTCAGGAAATTGTCTCTGTGTCCTGGATCTTGTCCCAGTTTTCTCAGATGGGTTTTATTGCTCCCATTTTTAGGATGAGGAAACTGAGGTTCAGGGAAGTGTAAATACTGAAGCCAGGATTCAACCCCAAGCCTGCTACTTCCCAAATACCTCCCACCTCCACTCCACTGCTCAGATGCTGTGAGAGTTGGATCCTGGCTTCTCAGCATGTATTGACTGATGAGCCCAGGCTGGGTGCCAAGCCTCATTTTTTTTTTTTCTTGTTTGCTTGTTATGGCTTTTAAACTGTTTTGTTGAAGTGAGGAGGACAGTGCTTGTAGGAGGTTCACGGGGAAAGGTCCTCTGTCTCATTCTCATGTGATTCTCTGAATTACAGCAGTGAGCCACAGGGAAGGAACTCAAGTGTCGGAGCACTGCTGCCCTGAATTCAGATACAAGCCCAGCCTCCGAGTTGCTGCATGATCTGTGTCGAATCATCAGCCTCTCTAAGCCTCAGTTTCCATATTTGTAAAATGGAACATGGACTCTGACTTGGAGAGGACACCGAGGATTTGAGATGTTAAATATAAAAATGTCAAGCATGTCTCCTGGTGCAGAGTTGGCCATCAATATTATTATTGTTGTTGTATTTTAGCACATAGTATTATACTTAAATGTTGCTTCTTTCTTTGCCTTATTTATCTTTGTGGTTCCTAAGGGTGCAGATCGAACTTTATTCACCTCGGCATCCCCACCATCTAACACAGTTCTTGGTATGTGGTTGATATGCACCAAGGTTGGTAAGGCACATGAGCGAATGGATGAATGAATAAAGAAAGCAGCCCACGGGTTGTCAGAGCTGCTCTGACCAGCTGTCGGAGAACTGTTTCCTGGAGTCTTATCCCCTCTTGTCAGATTCAGGCTAGGACAACGGTGTTGTGGTTCCATTGTCCCTAGATAGCACTTCCTATCTTAACGTCTCGGCCGGGGCAGCCCTGGGCCACACCCTGCCCCGCTGGCCTATCACCCACCCCACTTGGACCCCGGCAGGCTCCCTCCCACCCTGCCCGGATGAAAACTTTCATGAAATACTTGCAGCCCCTCAGTCACAACTGTTGTCAAAGGGGCCATTTCTCCCTCTAGAATCTTTCACATTCCAGGGAAGATCTGGAAAATGCTCAGTCAAAATGTTCTGCATGGGAACTTCTCTGATGGTCCAGTGGTTAAGAGTCTGCCTTCCAATGCAGGGGAATGCAGGTTCGATCCCTGGTTGGAAAACTAAGATCCCACATCCCGCATGCTGCAGCTAAAGTCCAAACACTGCAACAAAGAACCACGTGCTGCAACAAAGACCTAGAGCAGTCAGAATGTCAAACATTTTTTTTTCAAATGCTTTGCATGAGCCTGATTCTTCATAGCTCAACCTGTATCTTCCTGTCTTGCCCTCCCATTCTTCCCTTGCCTGAATGGTAGGTCAGGTCAATATAGTATCCGGTTATCCCTAGTCAACCACTGAAGAAACAACCTCAAAAAGGTGGGACCGCTAGTAACACAGCTGGTTAGTGAGAGGACTTAAGATCATTACTAACTCTCTGCATCTCACCAGTGCTTTCAGCACTAGTTCCCTTCCTGGTTTCATCACTGGGGTGTGGTACCCTCCTCTGTCCCCAGAAGAGCTTTGAGGGGTGTGTCACAGTGTTAGTGACCCAGGCTCTCTCAGTCTGTTAGCCTAGGGTCGCCTCCCACCGCCCTGTGAAGTATATGGGGTCCAGGCAACATCACACCCACCCTTTGGGGGAGAAAACAGAAGCCCAGAGGGCTGAGTGCCTTTTGGAGGTGACACAGCTCCAAGGGTGGCACTTTCTCTTCTGCCAGGTTTCCCTTTCCTGCTGAATTTGACTCATAGGTCATGGGTGTGTGGTAGTCACTCAGTTGTGTCTGACTCTTGGCTACTCCATGGACTATAGCCCTCCAGGCTCCTCTGTCCATGAGATTCTCCAGGGAAGAATACTGGAATGGGTTGCCATTCCTTTCTCCAGGGCATCTTCCCAACCCAGGGATTGAACCTGGGTCTCCTGCATCGCAGGCAGATTCTTTATTATTTGAGCCATGAGGGAAGCTCATAGGTCAATTGTTCTCAAACAGGGTTTCCCTTGGAATTAACTGAGGAATTTAAAAACCTTGTTGCCAGGACCCAACCCTCAAAGATCCTGACTTAGGTACAGAGCCCAGGGAATCAGCATTCTAACATCTCCCCTGTGATTCTATGGTGCAGCGGCATCGAGAACCACTGTCTTAGGTCATCCTCTTACAGGGATGTAGGGAGATCTGAAAAGATGCTGGCAAATTCCCAAACTCTATTTCAGACTGGGGTTCCAGCCCTCCTAAAGCAAATCATGTTTGTTTTGCTCAGATTCATGGCCACTTGTATTTCAAATGAACCGTCAGTGCTAAAAGAGGATTGTAGGGGAACACAGGAGATGGAGTGGTCCCAAAGCTGTCATGTCTTGTGCCCTTATTGTATCCTGAGCCCTGTGCTAAGCACCTTATGTATATGAATTCATCTGACTCACAATCCAGGTACTAGCACTAAGAGGGCACTGCTGATACTACCTCATTTCACAGATGAGAAGACTGTACATGGAGTAGATAAGTAACTTGATCAAGCTGGTAGGGGCAGAGCTGAGATTTGAAGACAGAGGGCTGGCTCCAGAGGCCACTGTTGTAGCCACTTTGTCTGTTGTTCTGAAGGATGGTTTACTGGTTCCCACATGGCTGAGAATTTTCACTCACCAGCTGATTCTTCACGTTGATGCTGAGACCTAGATCTGATCTGTCACTCTGTTGCTCAGGAGCCTCTGTGAGTCTCCATAGCATCTGGGCATCTGAGGGGGGCGGGCAGCAAACTCTTAGCACAGCCCATGAGGGATCCCCTTTACAGCCTGACTACTGGCAGACCGTTCTTTCAGACTCCATGTTGCATGTGCTGTTAAGACCATTTGAAAGTTTCCCCACTTTTCCCTGCCTGGTGAATTTCTGCTCTTCAATACCTAGCTCAAATATCCTCTTCTCTCATCTATGCAGGACGAGTCAGTGATGCCTTCCTCTGTTCCCAAAGCTCTTGGTCCCTCCATCCAGGACCACATGGCCCACGGCATTTCCCTCAGTGCCCTCAGAGCTCCAGAGGAACGCAGCTCTGTCTTGGGCTCTACTCAGGTTGCTGCCCTTCCCTCAGCATCTACCAGGGGATGGCCAGCCTCCCACATGTAGGATGACCTCCTTTACCTTAGCTTCCACTTTATTTCGGCCATGAAGACATATTCTCTTTGCCTTCTGGATATTAGATTTTTCTGTTTGTAACAGATGCTTTCCTTCAGGGTGCCTCGGTTCCATGTTGCATAACTGACACTGATTTACTGTGTTTTCTTAGGCTGAGCAGTGATTTCAGAAGTGTTCTGAGGTCCCGTGGAAGATCTGCCTCTCTCCAGCCTTGGGTTCTCTGCATTCTTGAGCATCTCAGGGTCCAAAAGAAAAAGAAGAAAGCCTACCAGTTCTGGGAGCAGTTTGGATGAAGAGAGGTAGGTGTCTTGTTTTGTGTTCAGCTTGATTCCTGAACTCAACCACCACTAGCCAGTTAAGGCAGAGGCAGAAGAAATGGTGTCTTGGCGACCCAAGAGACACATATTTGTTTACTCATGTGCTGTTGTGAGAATGGCAGCAGTTGCTCAACAAGGAGTAGGAAGGTGCTTTTAGGGGAGCCCCTGCCGGTCTCTGAACAGGGCAGGTGCACCAGGAGCCATCAGCTGTCAAGGCAAAGGGTGAGACTTTCTTATGCCTACTGTGAAGGGGGCAGGAAAAGTCAGGCTTAAAGGTGCTGGCTGAATTCTTAGAACTTATTCTGCACAAACACATGCATAGGTGCAGGTGATGTGAATAGCATCTTCATCTCAACGTTGCTTTAAATAGCAAACAGTGGGGCTGCTTTTATTATTTATTTATTTATTGACATGCAATGCTTAGTTTTTATTTTTAAAATCAAAGTGTAGTTGATTATAATACTATTAGTTTCAGGTTTACAACATAGTGATTCGAAATTTTTATAGATTATACTCCATTTATAGTAATTATAAAATGTTAGCTATGTTCCCTATAGGCTTGTTGATTATTTTATAATTAGTAGTTTATACCTCTTAATCTCCTAACCCTGTCTTCAATGTCTGGTTTGTAATCAGATTACTGGCTATGTGAAGAAACAAAAGACTATGACCCAAATTTAGGGGAAAAAAAATTGTCAATAGAAAACAGATGAAACTGAGATTTTTGAGCTAAACTTATACTTGCCTGATCAATTGATTTTATTATTATTATCATTATTATTATTATTAGGTTCACAGAAAAGTTGAGTAGAAAGTATAGAGTTCCCGTACATCCTCTGTCCCCGCATACAACCTCCTTACCAGCAACATCCTGCACCAGAATGGTATATTTATTACAGTTGATAAATCTACATTCACTGACATCATTATCACCCAAATTCATAGTTGTATTAGGATTTACTCTTGGGGTTGAACATTTTTTAACAACTGTGTAATGCCGTGTATCCACCATGGTAGTATGATATGGCATATTTTCACTTCCCTAACAGTCCCCTGTGCTTCACCCATTCATCTCCCACAACGAGACACAGTTTACCTGCTCCTTAGCTGGGTATTGCTTGATTACATCACAATACCTCCAGTATTCTTGCCTGGGAAATCCCATGGATGGAGGAGACTGGCACAAAGAGTCGGACGGGGCTGAGCGACTTCACTTTCACTTTCATACAGCTGTTAAAAGGAATGGGTGGCTTTATGTAGTGATATGGAACAGTCTTGAAGTTGTATTAACTGCTGTTGGCCTTAACAATGTTGATTTTTTTAAATTTACTTTTTATCTTGTTTTTAACTGTTTTGCTTTTATATTGGAGTATAGCCAATTAACAATGTTGTGTTAGTTTCAGGTGCACAGCAAAGCAGACTCAGCCACACATATATATGCATCCATTCTCTCTCCTCCAAACTCCCCTCACATCCAGTTAACAAAGTTGACTTTAAAAAATGAAAAAAGGAAGGCATGGCACAGTGTGCAGACTATGCTGACGGCTCCGATGGTACACATCCACCACTCCCAAATCAGCTGCCTAGACTTCTTGCGTCTGCATTTACAATCTGTGGTTCCCAACTCTGCTGATCTGTGAGTCCCAGAAGACAGACCCCTCCTTGAGGGCAGGATCTGTTCATTTGCGATGATAATTATTGCCTGGACCAAGCCCAGATCCAGGCATACAGTAGCCTTTCCCTTAGTATCTGTGAATACCTGAATGATGAACGCAGGGGGAGTTTTCTTTCCACAGTGCTCTCTACCTCCTACTCCTCAAATACACCAGCAGAAGTGGAAGCACTGGGTGTCCCTCCTCTCTCTCCTGGGTACCATCCCTGGCCTCCCCTCCCCTGCCTTGAGTTTTGATGCTCTGCCAGGCTCCTTTATTCCCCAGGTTACAGAGACTCGAAGGAAATGGGAGAGAACCTTGAAATGGACCTTCCAGATGATACTGTGTAGCTGACACTGTCCATCGGGCTGATGTGACTTAATTCATTAATTTAGTTGTAATAGCCGAGCGACCCAGCAGCTGATATGAGAACAGGCTGGTGAGTCAGACCGGATGGGTCTGATTCCGTGAGCTGGCATGGCTGCCTGTGTGACCTTGGCCATGTTGCTTAACCTTGCTGAATCTCAATTTCCTGATCTGTAAATGAAGGCTAAAAATGCTTCCCTTGAGGTTGTCTTGAGGATTAAATGTGATCACTTAAGTGAAAGTGCCCTTTGAGGAAAGAAGGTGGTGAAGGCGCCTACTGAGTCAGGAGAGAAGTGAGGCTGGCCTGCTGGTGTCCTCTGGGGCCTCATCCTTCCGGAGAAAAAAATCCCGACTCCCCAGGTCAGATAGATTCTAATTTGGCTCTTAGTCTCTTATTCAGTGTACTTCTCTCTGCTGCCTGGGGCTTTCAGCTTAAGCAAATAAATGATCCTGCTCCAGCGGGCTCTGTGTTCTGTGGCCAGCCATGTGTTTGAGCTTGATAGAGATTCTTATCCGGCCGGGTAATATTACACAGCAAGGGATGACATTTCTTATCAGGGGCCCTGTGGAATCAGAGATAGGAGCCCTTTCTTTTTACTGGCAGCCAGGCCTTCGTGTGCAGGGCTGGCAGGGAGGGTCCTGGGGCGGGCCAGGTCCTGGGGCGGGCCAGGGCCCGGGAGTGGGCAGCTTGGCTGGCAGTGGCATCAGCTGGCCCTGCTCTCTCGAGACAGCTGTTCCAATGGCCTGCCTTGACTAAAGAAGGCCACATGAGATTTCTGCACATGATAGAAGCAGGGCAGGGCCCCGGAGTGGGAATGAGGAAGGAGGAAGGAGAGGGATGATGCTGCTGGACCAGCTTGGGGTGGAGGCATGTGTGGCATCCTGCCCTTGTACAGAGAGGCAGGTGGCCTCCTGCTGCGGAGTCTTAGCTGTGGGAGTGACGAGGTCCTGGGTAACCTCCGTGTCCCCACCTGAAGGCCTACCTGTGTGGATGCAATAGGCGGAGTGCTGCATGGGGCTCCTGTGCCCTCGGGCTCCGGTTGCAAAGACACTGGCAGGCCCGATGGTAGGAAGGGAGCGAGATCAGAGTGTTTATTCCTTCGCTTCTCCCCTGCTGGGTCCCTGAGTGGTACAGGCAGGGTGTACACAGAAGGGCCTGTGTTAGCATCCTGACTCTGGGACACATTCGCTGTGTATTGGGCGAGTTGTTGATCCCGCTGCGCCTCAGTTTCTTCATCCATTTTTCTTGCCATTTCTCATCACTTGCCTTCGGGTTCCATTGATCTCTGTGCCTGGATTTGGGCCTGAGATACCAGGGGCAGGGGCACCACTGGGTCACCCAGGGCCTGAGGCCAGAGCTCCCGATGGACGGAGCTCCAGCGTGGACGCAGGTGGTCCAAGCAACCACATGATTTGGGTACTGCAGCCTCTGTAGGGGACATGTGCCCAGGGTTCTTCCTCTCCTATTTTTTTTTGGGGGGTGCGGAGCCCTGTTCTCAAGGCATAATCTTATCCTCATCAGAAAGGGAAGGAGAAGTGGTTTTTCCCTCTCCCTGGACCCCTCTCCAGCCAGCAGTCCTGCTTCTGCTTCCCTCCTGTTGGCCCCACTTCCTGTTTCCTTCAGTCGGCCTGCACCCCCGCCTTGCCTTCCACCCTGGGTCTCATGTCAGCTGTGCTGTTTTCCCTGCTCCTCCCCATGGCCAAGTCCAAATTCTGAAAGCGTAGCTCTGACCCTGTCCGTCTCCACTTTTAAAAATAGCCTGACCTCTCAGCGTGATGGTTAAGGCCTACCTGATTGTCACCCCAGCCCTGTCATCCTTGTGTGGGGCATCAGTCACGGCGAGCAAGATCTCATCCCTTCGAACTTGCCAGTGTCTTTCTTTGACTTTTATGACTTGTTTGCGGCCTTTCTTCTTTGGAAGCCTGAGGGGTTCATGGGCTCCAGCCAGTGAGAGGGCTGGGTTCAATCCCAGCTTTACCAGAGGCTGGCTCTGGGGCTGTGAGCAAGTCATTTCACCACCCTGAGCCTCAGCGTCCGCAGCTGTGACATGGGCATCACATTCCTGTGCCAGGACTCTCGTGAGAAGAACCTGTCTGAAGGCATCTGCTGGGGTTTGGCTCTTGGCAGGTCCTCAGTAAGTGGGGACTCCCCTCTCTCTAATAGCCTGTCCCTGTATATCCTGACCCACCTGAGTTCAAGTTCCATTCCATCTCTAGCCTTCTTTGTGGGCTCTTCCACCCGGGAGTCATCTTCCTCTGTTGGAAGGTCTCTGACTTCCTCCTGTCTGGAGAGCAGGAACAGACCTCTTCTCTTTCTGCCTGTGTCTGACTTCTTGGCATGATGTGGACTCCTTTAAGGCATTGACTGGTGGTTATGGTTTTGGCTTGGCCTCAGGAACCATTGATTTCAAGTGATTGAGAAGTTGACACCAAGGGAATGGAAGAGAACCATATGTTCTCTCATTGGACGTAGTTCGATTGGTATATGGTATATGTTGTTGTTCAGTCACTCAGCTGTGTCTGACTCTTTGTGACCCCATGGACTTGCAGCATGCCATGCTTTCCTGTCCTTCACTATCTCGTGGAGGTTGCTCAAATTCATGTCCATTGAGTCGATGATGCCATCCAACCATCTCATCCTCTCGCCCCCTTCTCCTCTTGCCCTCAATCTTTCCCAGCATCAGGGTCTTTTCCAATGACTCTTTGCATCACATGGCCAAAGTATTTAAGCTTCAGCTTCAACATCAATCCTTCCAATGAATATTCAGTGTTGATTTCCTTTAGGATTGACTGGTTTGATCTCCTTGCAGTCCAAGTGACTCTCAAGAGTCTTCTCCAGCACCACAGTTCAAAAGCATCAGTTCTTTGGCATTCAGCCTTCTTAATGGTCCAACTCTCATATCCATACATGACTACTGGAAAACCATAGTTTTGACTCTACAGCCCTTTGTGGGTAATGTGATGTCTCTGCTTTTTAATTCACTGGCTTAAAACAACACAGATTTATTATCTTACAGTTCTATAAGTTAGAATCCAAGGTGGGTCTCTGGGCTAAAATCAGGGAACACAGTGCTGGTTCTTTCTGCAGGCTCATCCAGCTTCTAAAGGCTGCCTGCATCCCTAGGCTTGTGGCCCCTTCCTCCATCTTTGAAGCCAGCTGCATGTCCTCTTTTCATGCCTTTCTTCCTTTCTCACATCTTTCTCTTCTGCCTCCCTCTTCCATTTTTAAGGACACTGCCAATTATACTGGGCCCACAGAAACAATCTAAGATGATCTCACTGTCTTAAGGTGAGCACTTTAGCCATTTATTTCCATCTGCATCCTGAATTCCCCTTTGCCATGTAACCCAATACAGTCACAGATATCAGGGATTCAGGCATGGGCATCTTCGGGGGACCACTATTCTGCCTATCAGAGCACGTCTGAAAATAGAGAATAGAGTCTTACATGCACTATATACTTATATACACATTGGTATTGATCAACCTTAACTTTCTCAGCTGTGAGATGAGTAGACGTCCCATCTGATGTAGACACAGATCCTCAGAAAATCTTTTGTTTTCCAGGACACATTGCCTCCAGGAGACACATTTCATCCCACAGTCTTGGATGGACTGAGGCCGTGAGTTTATAGGAAAGGGGTGAGGTCAGTTTCCTAGCTGGCTTTGGAACAGACCAAAGGTTCTTTAGCATGATGACGGCGCTTCTGATTAATTATCGTAACAACTCTCCTTTTGTTCTCACTATCAGACAGAGGAACCCCCTAGCACAGGGGACTGACCAACCGGCCAGCAGGGCTGGGATGGGCCAATCCAGAGGGGCCAGCCGGTATCTCCACGTGACCAGCTGGTTCCGTCCTTCATTTGACAGATCCCTCTGATCTTGCTGCATACAACAGATTGCAGGGAAAAAGAAACTTCCTGGCCCGATTGATACCAATGTCAAGGAAGCAGCTGCCTTTGGTGGGGGCAAGGTAACAAAATCCAGTGACATTGATAACTTCTCACCAGCCTGCATTAATTGAGGAACTGCTGAGTGACTGTAAGACACGTCCAGTAGTGTGGGAGGGTGTGAATTCCTACAAAGGTGAGTTAGAATCCAGCATGGGAGCAGAGCGGTATTAACTAGTAGGAGGGAAAGAGCCTGGGTTTGGGAGTTCCTGGGGTTTGGAGGTTTCATCAGTGACTTACTGTGTTACTATAAGGTCACCCTCTGTCCCCTCGTTTGCTTACAGTGGTAAAGTGGAGTTTGCTGGATTTCTCCCCCCAAGTCAAAAGTAAATGCTATGGCAATCACCAGTGCTTAAGATGAAGCTAAAGAGAATCATGAGAAGAGCTTGATAGTTCTTTGGACATCACCTGGGGAAATGAGGCCAGAGAGGTGAAGAGTGGTCTGAGATCACACAGTCCGTAGCGAGTAAAGCCAGGCCCTGGAACCAACCATGGTTTCCTCCCTCGTTTTAAGCGGACATTCCATGCTGCCATCTTTGTTACTATTACCTGTTGACTGCAGCAGATGGTCCATTTCAGCCATCCCTGCTGACCTTATATTCTAGTCTTATTTGCCAGCCAGTGGCTTTGGTGGAGCTGGTACCTTCTTGCTTTAGGCACCCCATGGTTTAATTTGACGGGCTCTAACTGCCAGTGTCATTCTTTTTGCTGACTGTGAGATTCATGATGGTAAACATGACTGGGCTAGGAAAGTTGGGTTCGGGTTTGCAGGGCAAACTGATACGGAGTGGGGAAAATGCAATTTGAGCTTTACTTTTCTGAATCAGCTTGGCTAGGCTATGGTGTGTATGGGTACACAGGCAGGAGACATTGACTCCAGCTCTCAATGGAGAAACAACTTGTAAGTACAGAAATGAGAGGAATTCAGGGCAGACGTCAGTGGTCACAGTCTCCACCCAGGTACAAGTTGCCTGTTTCAATCTCTCCTCTGCTTAGCCTCTTGGGTTATCTGCCCTAATGTAGTGAGGATGCACAGGAACTCTGGAGTCAGTCTGCCTTGTTTCAAATTCCGCCTCTACCACTGACTGGTCTTGTAATCTTAGGCAAGTTTCATATCCTCTCCATGCCTCAGACTCTTCATCAGGAAAATGGGCTATTAGTGCTAGAGTAGAGATGTTTGAACTGTGGTGTTGGAGAAGACTCTTGAGAGTCCCCTGGACTGCAAGGAGATCCAACCAGTCCATCCTAAAGGAGATCAGTCCTGAGTGTTCATTGGAAGGACTGATGTTGAAGCTGAAACTCCAATACTTTGGCTACCTGATGCGAAGAACTGACTCATTTGAAAAAAGGCTCATGCTGAGAAAGATTGAGGGCAGGAGGAGAAGGGGATGTCAGAGGATGAGATGGTTGGATGGCATCACTGACTCAATGGACATGAGTTTGAGTAGACTCCGGGAGTTGGTGATGGACAGGGATGACTGGCGTGCTGCAGTCCCTGGGGTCATAAAGAGTTGGACAGAACTGAGTGACTGAACTGAACTGAACTGAACTGAACTGAGAGATGTTTGAGGATCAACTGAAATACTAATCCTCAAACACATAATGTATGTGTGCCTATACCTGTGTATGCATGCATGTATGTATACACATGTGTGTATACACTTGCACATGTATAGAAATGTGAATGTGTGTATACAAGTTTGTATGTATGTATGTGTATACACACATGACTTTATACATGTACACATATATATGTACACACGTATGTGGTTTTATGCATGTATACATGCAGGTGCTGTGCTAAGTTGCTTCAGGCCTATCTGACTCTTTTTGACCCTATGGACGGTAGCCCACCAGGCTCCTCTGTCCATGGGATTCTCCAGGCAAGAATACTGGAGTGGGTTGTCATGCCCTCCTCCAGGGGATTTTCCCAACCTAGGGACTGAAGTCACATCTCTTATGTCTTCTACATTGGCAGGCAGGTTCTTTACCACTAGTGCCACCTGGGAAGCTCATTTACATGTATAGGTACATAGATAATGTGGTTTTATGCATGTATACATGTATATGTATATATGAAAGCATATTGTGTGTAGGTATATGTATATATATGGTTATGTGTATATATATATAAAACCATATATACACATATATATACATATACACACATATATATATAACAGTGCAGAGTTCATATGACTATTTCTCTGTTTATGTTTGTAGCCTGCAGAGATGTCCCAGCCTGCCTTGCCCTGGGTCCAGTCCCAGAATTTTAAAATTGGTCCTGAGAGCTGGTGCCCAGCTGGGTCTTGAACCAAGGCCTTCTGAGGCCAACACCTGGCCCTTCCCTACTGCGGGAGCAGTTCCCAAGCCTGCCCTTGGAAAGTGTCAGAAGTATCCATGGGGCCTGATAAAATACGGATTATTCATAGACTACACTCCAGGCCTCCAGAGACCAAGAAGTAGACCAGCCTGGGAATATTTAACCAGTCACCCTTGGTGACTTTGATGGAAACCCACTGCGTGCACTCTGCTCCCGGCTGGACTCCTAGCTGCCCCGTGCCACCTCCGATGGAGCCATCTTCACTCTCCAGTGAAGACGTGTCCCTTCCCCTCATCCGAGAAAAGCCTAGTGCATTCTGCTCATGCACAGCCGGGCTCTCAGGGGGGCGCAGAGCATGGGCCAGCCTCAAATTTGGATTTGTAGTCTAATTTAGCTTTCCCACATCACTGACAGAGACACGCTATCCTGGCCTCACCTTTCCCAGGCTGAGCTGAGGTCAGCCTTAGCTCTGGGTGGCCAGACCACCCTGGGCCTCTTTCCCTTTCATGATGAGCTGATTTCCTCCAAGATACAGCTTCTGGGTGATGAGACCCCATTGCTTTCTGAGTCTCCCCCCAAACTAAAAAGCAACTGCCATTTATTGAGCATCTATGCTATCTAAATGCATTGCTCTAAATAATTACCCTGCAGGAAAGATATTATTATCCTGAAGCTAGGAGATGATAAATAATCTAAAAAATGGCACAGAGCCCACATTCAAAACCCTGTTCACCTAACTGGAAAGGCCTTTTTTTCCACTATCCCAGAGGTGAGTTACAGAAGATTTATTTTCAAGGCAGTAGGTCCTAAATACTTCCCTTTAACATGTGAACAAAACCTTGCAGATAATTTTTTTTTTTTTTCCTAATTTAACATGCACAGACTGTCCTGGGATTCCAAACACATTCCAAAAGTCAGGCGCTGCCCGAGTTGGAAGGCACAGTAGGCGTGAGCTGGCTGGGGCCGCTGACTTGGAATCAGGCTGCTCACTGCCTTGCTCTGTTCGGTCTTTCAGTCATAAACTTGTTTTCTTCCCCACACGTTGGCATCCATCATTATTTAAATTCTAGGTTGTCAGTCCTCATAGGGAGGGGTTCAGATCTTGGCATTAAGCCCCCTCCATCATGTGTACAGGGCTGTGTTATTGTGGAGCCCTTAGCTGACCTTTGTGGCCACCTGGAGAGGTCACCCACTTTGCAGATGAGGAAAACAGAGGCCCACATGGTAGAGACATCAGGCTAGTTTTAAGTCCAAATGCTAGTCTTATCACAGCTATTGGGACTCTTTCGGTGTACTAGATCTTTAGGGCTGAGTTTGTGAGGTGTAATTGAGTCTGCATTCAAAGTATGGGAAAAGATCATTCCCGTTTTCATAAGCTGCAAATACCATAGAACATATGACCACTGACTGCACTGATGTGTTTACCTAACTAGCTTCCTCATGAAACAGGAGCTCTGTCTGCCTCATCTCCCTCCATCTCCCAGTGCATAACCCAGGCTCGTGGTGGACTCTTCCTAAGGATGCACCAGATAAATTAAATGAAGAGTGATTCTTACCAATCAAACCACTTTGGGAGAATTGCACTCCTGTCTGAGCACCAGCTGTCCTTCGTTTCTTTCCCACTAGACCTGCCTGTTCTTGTTCATCATTCATGCTCATCTTTAAACATAGTATGATTTATTTTATATGAATTTTTGGAGCACACAAAGTTAATCAGTAGTGCTAGAAATCAGTGCCATAGTTGCCTCTGGAAACAGGGCAGAGGGTGTTTTCTGAGTGAGGGAAATGTTTTGTGTCTTGGTGGTTTAGTGTGTTTGGTATGTGCATTTGTCAGAACTTATCAAACTGTTGCTTTCAGATCTGGACATTTCACTGAGTGTTAATTATGCCTAAATTGAAAAAAAAAAAAAAAAACCCTAAAAATGGGGGGAAAAAACCCAACTAGGTAGAGGGGGGAAAAGAAAAATAATACACAAATTATCTCATGACCTGACTTATCTTACCTACCTTCTCCTGGACAGAGGGCCTGTGCCTGGCAGGCAAGGCCAAGTGTAAAGGGCTCTTAATGGATGTGATTAACTATGTCTCAATAGGGAGCCTCGTTAACATCAGCAAGAGGGGGCGGGATGGGAGGTTATTTTTCACTCTCCCAACTAGGGGAAGGCAGGAAGTGAGGGGGGGGAGTGGCGTTTGGAGGGCTATTCCCTGCAGTGGGCGAAGGGGGCAGCGAGAGAGCCTGACTCAAGCCCTTCTGCATAATACAGCTGCAATTCCCCTTTGGTGTTAAGATTCTTTTATTTTTTTGGATCATTTTCGTGGTTGCTGCAAAAACCTATGCTCCATTTCCATCCGCAGGGAGGAAGAAACCAACCTGATTTTCTGGGTTTGTTTTTTTTTTTTGGTATGTTTTCTAAGGCTGCATCATTCAGCAGAACAAAGGATTTAGACAGAACACTCTTTAATCCTTCCTAAATGCATTTGTGGCTGATGAACAGGCAACAGGAAACAAACAACCGAGAAGTGAAAGGTTTTATCTCTCTGCCTTAGAATCTGCAAAGGAATATGGATTGACATAAATGCACAGAAGATTAGGATTGGATAGGCATCACTAATTACCCATTGAAAAAAATCAGCATTATAACATTGTTGATAAAATTGTAAAAAATCGTATCATTTTATTTGTAGGCTAGAAAAAAAATATGTATTTGATGGAAAGAAAAAACTAGAAGTATAAACAAACACCACTGTTATTTGGGGGGAGAGATGTGATTACTTGCTTTTTTTTTATTGCTTATCTGTTAATTATTTTTCCCAATGATCATGTATTGTTTGTAAACTAAATTGTTAAGGAATTACTTTTAGTTATCCCACTGACTAGAGAGATCAGTTTCCTCTCTCTGGAATAGATCCTCTTTTTCTCTCTCCACCATGTTTACAGCTTAAGAATTTTAAGGCAGCACTGCATAAGGCATTGAGCGTGAACTCTGGGGTTAGCCAGGTCAGAGTTCAGTCTTACAGGGTGGTGGGTAAGTCACAGATCTTTTCTGTGTCTTGGTTTTCCTCATCACGAGAATGGAACTGATAATACTCTCCCCGGTCAATTGATGTGAAACATACATGGGAAAATCCCAACATAGTACTTGGTCCTTCCTATCTGTTCACTCTTTTGCCTACCCTTGATACCCTAGCATCTTCCTGATACCTTGGAAGTTAGCATTCAGCATTATAATCCAGATGACCTCTGACAACTGGGCTACATCTCTAATTACTGCAGAAACTTGCAGACACCTGCAAATAACGTTTAGGGTGTGTATATGTTCATGGATGGGTTTCCCTGATGGTTCAGTGGTAGAGAATCCGCCTGCCAATACAGGATACACGGGTTTGATCCTTGGGTTGGAAAGATCGACCCTGGAGAAGAACACAACAACCCGTTCTAGTATTCTTGCTTAGAAAATCCCATGGACAGAGGAGCCTGGCAGGCTGCATAGTTCATGGGTCACAAAAGAGTCAGACATGACTTAGCAACTAAATAACAACAACATGTTCATGCACACATGCAAGCACGTATGTAAAAACTGGTGCATATGGCTTGACATTAAACAAAACCTCCCTCTCCATGGATGAGTTAAGACCGCTCGCTGCTGGAGCTAGTATCTGTCACCAATCAAAGGTAGCACCAATTGCAGCAAACATCTGGGTGACAGCACTATTTATATATCCTTCTGTAGTACCAGTCCCCGGTAGTGGTGGTTTCGGTCTTCAAGTCTTGCACTCCGTATGTTGGAACCGTTCTCTTCCCGCAAATCACAAAAGCGGATGTAGACCCAGGCCATGTGAGTGTGAATATCCCCCTCAGGGAGGAGGTCGGCACCGGGTGAGTCAGGGTTTTGCAAAGTGTGTTTACATGCAGGACGCACGTGGGCAGAAGCAGTGTGCACACATGCAAAGCAGGAGCCGCTGTGCTGTCATCTCTGTTTCATCTCTCCTTCTTCGGTCCCCTTTATAACCCTGGTTCATCTTCCAGAATTGCCTACCCTAGGTACTTTTCTCGGCTGCTTTTTATGGCAGTGGTTTTCAAACTTCAGTTTGCAACTGATCACCTGAGAATCTTGCTAAAATGCAGATTCCTAAGCTCCTCCACCTGATTTTCTGATTCAGTGGCTGGTAGGGGGAGGAGGGAGGTAATGCCCAAAAACGGGCATTTTCACCAAACACCTCAGATAGGTCCTTTTGACTAGGAAGGCTCTACCAGAAGAGTGCATGGGACCTCTCAGTATTCTGGAGTCCCACAAGCAAATTAGAAAAGTTATATGTTGATACAATGACTAGTCTCAAAATATGAAAACGTAACTGCAAAACTGAAATAACATTACCTGTTTATATGTAACTTTATAACAGCTTATCAAGTTCTACTCAGCTTTTGCAGTTACATGGGAATTTTCTTTTCAAGGGTATCTGGGTAGGTTTAATATATTTGACATACTGTGTGCTAGGCATGCAAAAGCCATGAAAAAGCTCTAGCCCCATGGACCTCACTCTGAAGTGTAACCCTAGGTGATTTCTTATTCTTAGCATTTTCATTCTTGAAGGACCCTTAGAAATGTTCGTCTTCGCTGGTCAGGTTTTATCACCAGGGAGATTGAAGGCTAGAGGAAAAACCACTCAGCCATGGTCACATAGCAAGTTTCTTGAATCATTCAAACTAGAGCCAGCCTTCACAACTCATGTGCATGTGCACAAGTGTGCATGAACTTGTGACATCTCGGGGGGGGGGTGGTCTCTTCCTCATGCCTCTTTCACTGTGGCCTCTCTTCCCTTCATTCTTGTCCTCAGGCCAGTCTGATGCCCAGTCCGGAGCCCTGAAGGGAGGGAAGGAAGGAAGCGAGGGTCTCAAGGTTGAAACTGCTAACAATAGACATTGCACCTGGCAAGGTCAGTCTTCAGCATAATCCCCACAGAGGAAGAAGGGCTTCATCACTCCCTGAAGCTGAGGCATGAGGAAGAGCTGGCAGACTTCCCTGAAACCCCATGAGCGACTCTGTGCTGGGTATCCTATGAAGCAGGGGCAGCTGTATAAACCTGACTCAGCCCCAGCCTTCAGGGACTTCCGTTTATACCTTCGTCCATTCATTCCCCAGATAACCTGCTGACCACCCTGCTCGGTGCCCCACACTCTGAACAAAGCAGATGTGGAGCTTCGATCCTAGTTGGAAAGACAGGCAGTTAGCAAGGTGACAGATCCACCTACATGCCAAACATTTCAGCAAGACATTTTCTTTTAGGAAGATAATAAAAGAAGCTAATGAGAAGCGGGTGACAGGTCAGATCTCTGCCTCGCATCTCCTGTCGCTCTGGATGGATCGGTAAGGGGCTGCCAGGAGACTCAATTGGCAGAAAATTCTGCGGTCCCACCTGGGGTCACAGCGACAGTGTGCTGTGATAGGTGGTGACGGTGGCCGTGCTGGCAGATGGGAAGGGAAGGTCAGGATCCCCGTGTCTCAGTCCCTGCTGTGACTTTGGCAGGGGTTACTCTAAATAACTGGGTTCTTTCTCTTGTCCTCCCTGAGGGCTATCCCAGACCTGTCTCTCCAGAAACTTTTCTCATCAGCTACATGGCGATTCATGGTCCTCACCTGCTCCTTCCCAGCACTGATTCCTCTGCCTGGCTTTCAAGGTCCTCAAAATTCTGGCCCCAACACACCTCCCAGGACTCCCTGATCTTTTCTTTCTGTTCCAGCCTGCACGGGCTCTTCACCGACTCCTAATATGCAGCGCCCTACCCCCATCCAGCCCTTCCCCCACTCCCCTACCCCTATGACCATCCTTCCTATCCTGGTTCTCAGAGGACTTCCCTTTGCAGCCCCCAGGGACCTGCCTTCTTGTACCCAAACCATACGGTACCCACATGCCATCCATCTTCCACTGTCTTGTCTTGTTATCTCTCACTCCCTTCCTCCATGGTTATCTGACATTCCTCATGTCAAAGCTTTGACTCTACCTAGGTTCAACACTCAAAGAATGGCTTTGGTGTTGCAGTTCCTCATCCCAGTGTCTTGGCGATAACAAGCACTTGAGAAATCAGTGGTTGAAGAACTGGTTGGATTGGTGGTGCAGGGGTCAGGAGTAGAAGGGGAGAAGCCAGAGCAAGACCACCTAAGGACCTCTCCCTCTGTCCTCACTCTCCCCTTTCCCAGACCAGACTCTCCTGCCGTGGATGGCACAGTCCTTGTGTTTCTGTCCACTCCCTGAAATGCTAAGCTTCTAATTGAAAGGTCATTGTCAAAGCAGTCCAGCTCAAGCCATTGCTGTTACAGACTCTGGGACCAGAGAAGCCCAGAATGTCTGGGCAGGGTGGGAACAGGCAGCGAATCAGCCCTCAGAGGCAGGGGGATGCTTCCCAGGGGAACTGATGATGAAGCTGGGCCAGGGAGGAAGTGTGGGAATTAGCCTGATCCGAGGGCAGAGGAGCGCTCCACAGACTTCCCGGTCTGCAGAGAAGCCTGCGTGCTGAGGAGATGGAGTCAGGGGTGAGCAGGAGCCACCAGGGAGGTTTAAAAAATTCTAAAGAATGCCCAGAACCCCAGAATCCACAGCACTCCAGCTCTTAGGGTCACTCCTGCAAGTTCCCTCCATCCCTCCAGTGTGTGCAGACATTTTATGATGGAGGCACATTCTCAGTGGATGTAGGACTTTTATTTTTTAAGATTTTTTAAAATGTGGACCATTTCTAAAATCTGTATTGAATTTGCCACAATACTGCTTATTTTTTAATGTTTTTTTTTTCTTTTGTTTTTTTTTAGCCAGGATGCATGTGGGATCTTAACTCCCCAACCAGGGATCAAACCCACACCCCCTGCCTTGGAGGGTGAAGTCTCAACCACTGGACCGCCATGGAAATCCCAGATGTAGGGCTTTTTAAAGTGCAGTTTTTCATGCAAATATTTCCATTTGTATCCCTCTGTTTCTTCTTCTTTCCTGGGTGACCTTGGGCTGCTGCTCCTGTGCCCCAACTTTCACACCATCCCCTCAGCCCACCCGAGTGAGGGTGGTCCCTTTATGTGGAGACAGATCTCCTAAGGCAGACAGACCTCATAAAAGGAAATACAGAGCATCAGTGAAGCCAGGAGGGAAAGTAAGGCTCACCAGAACAGTGTGACTGTGGAGACCCATTACCTGTAAGTCACTGTTCAATCAGTTAGTTCAGTCGCTCAGTCGTGTCCAACTCTTTGTGACCCCATGAACTGCAGCACACCAGGCCTCCCTTGTCCATGCCAACTCCTAGAGTTTACTCAAACTCATGTCCATTGAGTCAGTGATGCCATCCAACCATCTCATCCTCTGTCGTCCTCTTATCCTCCCGCCTTCAATCTTTCCCAGCATCAGGGTCTTTTCAAATGAGTCAGCTCTTCCCATCAGGTGGCCAAAGTATTGGAGTTTCCGCTTCAGCATCAGTCCTTCCAATCAATATTCAGGACTGATTTCCTTTAGGATTAGCTTGTTGGATCTCCTTGCAGTCCAAGGGACTCTCAAGAGTCTTCTCCAACACCACAGTTCAAAAGTAAGTCACCAAGAGTTAGACTAATAGGATTTAAAATTTATTTTAAGAATTTTTGAGGAATGTGGCATGCACCTCCGTGGCTTGCAGCAGCTTATATTGTTCTTTGGGGAAAATCAGTTGCCAGGAGTTATCAAAGCATCCCTTCGACCTTTTGTCCCAGTTTGGGGAATGTATTTCAAAGACATGTTCCAGGAGGAGAGAAGGCGGTGGTGTACAGGAAGGGATTTTTTACAGCCAGACTCACTTAGGGGCAGAACTGGAAACGAAATGGTGCTGTTGGGGGACACATGGTATTTCTGGGCCACCAGATCTTTCCCAGAAGTCTGAGGGATCGCAGTGGAGAAGAGGGGACCACCTTAAGGACAGCCACGGCAGTCTGAGATATGTCAATCACATACAGCATCATCTCTTTCCCGGGATTGGGGAAGTTACAGAGAGAGACCAGCTCTTCCCTAGGAGATTCTCAGACTCGCGCTCCTCCCAGTGTTTGCTGTGTGCCCCACATGGTACCTCCTGTTCTGTTCTGATCAGGTATCTGTTTCTCATTTTGACAAACAGGATTCTGTTATAGATCTCCCTCTGTTTTCCTTTTGACTCAGAGCAGTCTTCTTTTTTTAGCTCCTCTCCTGCTGGCCTGTGCATGGTGAGCTCACGTGAGGGGCTGTGTCCACCCTCCCCTGACTGCAGGCCCTGCCTTGTTTACTTTCTTCATCCCTGCTGACACACTTCAGGGAGAAGCTCAGCCAAGTTCTGTCCCCGCGTGGCCTGTGGGAGAGTCTCTGATACGGATCCAGGGCTAGGGGGGGAGAGTGGGGGTGAGTCACTGCACCACTCAAGCTTCATTTCACAAGTACCGCCAGATTGTTTTCCAGAATGACTACCTGTTTGTGCTTCCACCGCTGGTGCTCAGGGGTTTCTGTTTCCCCACGTTCCCCCCCTGCTCCCGCGCCTACCTGCCCCCAGCACCTGGTGTGGTTAGGTGTGTCAAAAAGGAGGCATTTGATAGCTCGGGCTCATCAGGGCACTGGGCTCGCTTCTCTGAGCCGCCCTTTTCTGCTGCAGTCAGCACCTGATCATGACAGCATCCAGAGCAGGAAGCATGGCAGGCAAGAAGAGGGGGGTCTTCTTAGGGCAACTATCTGTTTTCTGTTAGAGGAAAAAAATATTCCCCAGAAATCCGCAGTCTACTTCCCCTTGTGTCTTACTGGCCAGCTGGGGCCAGTTTGTCCTCCTAAGCCAGCCTCTGACAGAGGTAAGAGGATGGCCCCTTGCGTGGCTGTTGCTGCCTGCCCAGGACCCGAACAGAATGGAGCGTGTCTGCCCGAGGATGGAGAGAGCAGCGGACAGTCACCCCGCTCTGCCACACCAGGGCTCTAATTGCACCAGTTTTTTGAGATCACTCTGCCTCTTCTGTATGAGGGATCTTCCTGCCACGCCCCCCCCCAACCCCTCAAATCTGTGTGATTAACCATTTGTGGAGAATCTCAGAAGCACATATCTGTTGCTTTTCGGTTAGAACTGTTGGTTCTGGAATCTGATGGTTCTTCCCTCCAGGTGAACCTCGGACCTGGTCCCCTCCCCAGGCTGCCCCTACGTAGATCTCCATGTGAGCTCTCCACGGGAGAGGTCAGCGCAGAGATTCAAGGGCATAGTGCCCCTGTTCCTGCCTGTGCCGAGACTCCAAGGCAGAATGCCAGCTGGGGACAGGTGGGGAGGACACCTGTCCAGGAATAGTACCACAGCAGGCAGCAGCTCCCCCGCCCGCCGCCATCAACCACGTGCCTGCTATAGTAGTCCTGTGTTTTTGCCTAACCAAAGAAATTAACTTCTAATCATTAACTTCTGTAACCTACTGAGCCCTTACTCTGTGCCAGGCAGCCCAGTAAGCATGTTATTTTTTATGATCTCATACCACCGCCTCTGACAACCTCGTGAGAGCATTGGTGTGTGATGATTAAAACACATGCTCCCGTCAGACCGCCTTTGGAATCCCAGGGCTGACATTTAATAGCTGTGTGAACTTGGGCAGATTACTTAACCTTTCTGTGCCTCAGCTTTCTCCTGTGTACGCCAAGAACAATAATGGTATGTTACGAGCACTCAGTGAGTTGGTAAAGTGCTTAGAATAATGCTGGCTCAGAGTACACATGGGAGTAACAGGGACGCAACCCAAGAGTTCGTGATGTGAGAGCTGGCCACTTATCCGATCGACTAGACATCATCAGTAGTAGCCAGGTGCCTCAAGGGAACAACACCATCCTTGCTGTCCTTATCAGTAGAATAAATGCTCAGCTGAAGACTCAGTAATACTTTTTATGAAGAAATAACTTCCAGCCACCAACCATAAAGACATAGTGTCATGTGTCCAGCACCAGGAGATGTGTGGATCTTTTCTGAAGGCGGCTGGGACGCTGGGACATGAAAGGAAGGGTGTGCCCGGGGACAGCAAAGGTCCAGCATTTAATTCCCGATCTCGCCACTGACCTCGCTGGGCCTCAGTCCTCATCTTTAGCTTCAGGTTTCTATTGTTGCTCCCATTAAGGATTTAGGAAGCACCTTATAAGCTGAGCACGGCCAGTACTGCTTATTCTGCAATTAGGATTTTCCACGTTACCTTACATTTTGTTTCTTATCTCAGTTCACACTTACACATTCACACAAAGTATACGCGCTGTGTCCCCCGACTCCACTTGAGTCCCTGGAAATCTCTGGAAACCAGGACTTAAGCATCTTCTGGGAGAGATCTTACCTTGCCTCACTGAGCTAAGTGGGCTGGAGTCAGGACCCTCTGGCATTTCTAGAGAGGAGGGTGTCTCTACTATCTGTGAGCTTGGGGACAAATAAACAAGGTAGTGCTCTGCCACATGGGACATTCCCTGATTGAATTTCTCCAGATTTCTGAGCACTTTCAGAAACAGGTATGCTGGGACCAAGTGCTCAGCCTAAACGAAGGATCATAGGCTAAGTGATGTGACTTTAAGCAAAAAAAAAAAAAAATGGCTTAGTGGCCTGAATTTTCCTGGGAGGACTTTTAAACTTAACCCTGTATAACAAGTGACTCAATTATCTTTTATTTATTTATTTTTTTAAATTGAACGTCCCTTCCTCCCTTTTCTTTCCTTTTTTATCCTTCTCTCTTCCCTTCCCTCCCTTCCTTGGAATACATTCACACCGATGAAAATTCAGATGGTCCAGAAAGACATGCAATGAAAGTAAAGCGTCCACCACGAGTTCCACTTCTCCAGGTAACAGATCTTCCTCCCGGGAGGCAGTCACTCTCAGAAGATTCTCATCTGTCATTCTGGAGATGGTCTGTGCACGTATAAGCACGATCGGAGGATGTATAGGTCTTCTTTCTTGACTGGATGCGGCCGTGTCTTATAATAGAGGCCCCATGATCTGTGGTTCATTCTGCCCTCCCAAGGCCTCCACTCCCATTTGCTTGTTACTAGCTGTATTCATCTTCCTTTCCACGCTCAAGGTCTATTTCCAGGCGTGTGTGATGACTCGATGACACAGCTCTGGACCCTGGAGTGGCCCAGCCAGGCTGATGGAGATTGCCTTGGTTTCAGGAGGGCCTGGGATCTGCCCTGATTTCCCCCCTGCAGACAGGAAGCAGGAAGGCTGGATGGCAATCCAGGACAGGATCTAGAAATGGGCCTCTGAGGAACCCACTTGTCCCCCTTAAAGGGCACTCAGGTCATCTAGTGCAGAATCACACACCTGAGAGGTGGCTGAGGCCATTGTTTCTCCAATGTGAGCCATGCATAAACTTCTAGGAGCCCTTATTAAATGCAGATGCTGTGTCACTTAAGCCAAGTGGAGCTGATATTCTGCACCAGTGATGAACTCCCAGGTAATGGTGATGCTGCTGGACCACAGCTGACCTATTCTGAGTAGCAAGGAAACACCGGATGCTCCTTCCCACCTTTCTTCGCACTGCGTAAGAGCATAATCCTTTTTTTTTTTTTTTGCTTTTTAGATGAGAAAACTGCTCCTCAGAGATGTTAAACAACTTGGTAGAGGTCACACACTAGTAAGTGACAAAGACAAAAGTTCAAGGGTGAAGGTCGTTCCCAGTCACTGCAGTCCCCCATGAGCCCATAGATGAATGTGGTCCTCCTAGAATGGGACAGTCTGCACTTAATGAACAGGTTTGGATGGTGAGTGTCAGTTTCTTTTGTCTCCCCTTCTTTATCTCTGAGATTTTGATTCTGGCTTCTTGAGACTAGGAGACACTTCACACGGTGGGTGGTCCCCACAGTAACACTGACCCAGAGAGAAGTGAATCCTTTTGCCTGGTGACTAGAAGACACGTGAAACTGGAAAAAGGAGCCTAGAATATTACCACATTTAACGCACGTAGGAGAGCACACCTTCCCTTTCATCCTCTCTTCCAAAACACCTAATAGCTTTTACTGGCCATGTGGTCATTGCTGTGCATGCGTGCTTAGTCACTCAGTTGTGTCTGACTCTTTGTGACCCCATGGACTGTAGCCCCCCAAGCTCAGTCCATGGGATTCTCCAGGCAAGAATACTGGAGTGGATTGCCATTTCCTTCTCCAGGGGATCATCCTGACCCAGGGATTGAACCCCTGTCTCCTGCACTGGCAGATGGATCCTTTATCATCTGAACCACTTGGGAAGCCCATGGTCACTGCTGAACTATCCTCATTTAACATGCTTTTGACAGAATAGTTGGTCTGGAAATTTTCTTTCCAATTAAACTTCCTTGCTGAACTGCCTTGGTTTTGAAAGGATTCCATAAGGATGACTAATTATATAGCAGTTGCTACAGGAGATATTTGCACTCAATTTCAGCTCTTAGGTGATTCAGATCAAATGCTTTCTCTTTTCCTCCCTGGAGCTATGTGCGACCATCTTCCTCTCACACAGCAGGCTTCTCATGAGTTATTTTTGGAGTTTCAAATCAAAACAGCAATTCTGGCGAATGGGAGAGCGAAGCAATGCTCTAGCCAAGCAGAGTAAACCATATGCACTGATAAAGACAGCCAAAGACTCAGTGCCTTTAAAAGGCTTCCAAGCCATCTTCCTCCTTGAAGATTAAATTTGGGGGGAACTGCAAACTATCCTTGGTACTGTCATATTCCTTTATGAATTCAGTTGAGGGACTTCCCCAGTGATCCAGTGATTAAGACTCTGCCTTCCATTGCAGAGGGTGAAGGTTTGGTCCCTAGCCAGGGACTAAGATCCCACATCCCATGGGGTGTGGTCAAAAAGTGAAAAAGACAGCTGAAATTCCTTTAAAATTACCAAAGCCTTGTCCATTTGTCCATTTGCTGTCCTGATTGTTTTGTTTTAAGATGGCAGGTCTTGGCAAAATTTACTTGAGGACTTTGCTTCAGCTGCTGTATCTGCCTTGAAACATGGAAATCAGTATTTTCCCACTCTGCTCTGTTTCCTTCTTTCACCAGAGCACGTAGAACATCCCTGAATATGTATACCAAGCAGGCGGACCTCCCCCTTCGCCCATTACAGTATAAGCGCCTCGTGGGCAGGGGCTGTGATTTTCATTTTGTTCTGTTCCTGGCACAGAGTTGCCGTTCAGAGAATTGAGTGAACAGATGATGTGCTGATTCACTTCAGTTGCATCCGACTCTTTTTGACCCTTATGGACTATAGTCTTTCAGGCTCCTCTGTCCATGGCATTCTCCAGGCAAGAATACTGGAGTGGATTGCCATGCCCTCCTCCAGGGGATCTCACTGACCCAGGAATCGAATCCAGGTCTCCTGCAGCTTCTACATTGGCAGGCAGATTCTTTACCACTGAGCCATTGGGGAAGCCGGAACAGATGATAGATGAGTGAATACTATTCTATTTCCATTTTTCTCTTTTTTTTTCTTTCTTCAAATCAATCACTTATTACATAAATAGTAACTAAATGTTTTTTAGCTTGGGGAAAAAAAGGCTGTCCAGATAAGGCTAATGTCTTTTCTTGATCACAGCCCCCAGATCTTGTTTCTGCCTTCTCTCTGCTTAGGTTATCGGTTTGTAACACATCCTTGCAGAGCTTACACACACATGCACACACAGACATGCACACACACAACACACAAACACATGCACAGAGTACTGTTTTTGATAAACAGATTTTTTTTCTCAGCTTGCTTTCTCCTACTCAGCCATGTATCAAGGAGTGCTGTCCCTGTCAACTACCTTATTCTTGGCACTTGCTCCATAGTTTTATTACATTTGTGTGGATATAATACCTTTTATTTGGACCAAGAGAATACACTCATTATCTGCTTTCATGCTGATTGCTGTTCAGGGTCCCTTCTCCTGTACACATTGACAGACTAACCATGTTCACTCCTGTCTCTTGGTAGCTACAACACATTTCAAGAGAATCAGCCACCTGCCTCCGAGATTATGCCGGACCTGTGGACATAATCGTGGGATGGTAAGGACTGCCAGAGGAAACTGAACGTCTGTGTCCGTAGAAGCTCGGGAAGTGCATTTGGCCCTCAGAATTCCACAGCACTAGATAGGGGGTGATGTTAGAGCCGGTGTCGCCTCTGCCCTGAGCTGCTTGAGTTCCCTTGGGCAGGTCATTTCCTCTCACTGTACCTTACTTTTCTCATCTGTATTGTGGGCTCAATGAGTGTCTTTCAGCTCTTAGAGTCTGAATAACAAGGTTTAGATAGTGCCACCACATTGACATAAAGAATATATTAGCTTACATGCTGTTTTGTGTCAGAGTGGAAAAGGAGATATTTAAAACTATATTTAAATGTTCGTTTTAATTAACTAAATATATTTTATTGCATTTTAACTTTAAGATATTATAAAATTTTAAAATAGAGATTTGTCCCAGAGCTCTTAAATGTCACAAACAGTCTGTGATTGTCCAGGAATGTATCGCCTTTGGGTCTTACTCTTCTTTCTTGTTACTTTATTATCCAATTAAAATGTATATATTTGTTCCCTTTGCTTTATGTGGTCTTTTCATTCTAAACAAGGCAGGGTGGTGTTGGGGAAGGGGACTATGGACCCCTGAGTTCTACCTCCAGGTTTGTCTTAGTTACAGCTGTGTGTCCTTGGACAAGTCCCTCACCTTCTCTGAGTTTCCATCTATTGATAGTATGAGTGCAACTTAGCCAAGTATCCACTTTACAAAAAGTTGAAAACCACACCAATTTGTGAATGTCTCACCTGACATTTCTGAGCCCTATCACCTGCAGATAGATCATCTTGCGAACTGATGAGACATCCTAAGAGATCACCAAAACTCATGCAGTGGTCTCATTTCACATGAGAACCGTGCAGCTTCCCAGGCCCCTGGTGACACACACCATCTTTCAGTGGGTTCCCAGGGAGGCCCCGAGAAGCTTCTGAGCTGCCATGATTCATGGGTAGAGTTTCCCCCCTGAGCCCCAAGGCTAGGTTGATTGTGTGCATTCCCCTACTTAGAGATGCTACAGCAGTCACAGGGGCTGAATCACCCTCGGGCATGCTTCCCTGAGGGTCCCAGTAAGGTTTCTCATGTGGGGCCAGAGCTCTGACCTCTTGTGTTGGCATTACACGTCGATCTGGAGAGAACAGGGCTTCTGCAGGTGAAAGGTCGAGTGAATGGGTGTGAAAGCTGCGTGGGAGTTGAGCCCACAAGGCCTCTGGGGGATTGGTTTTCCTGTTCCCAGCATGGTTTTGCACCCCTTCTGTGAGCTTCTGTTTCTGAACACCCCTCGGGCTAAGCACTCCCTGATTGAGTCTGTGTAGGAGAGAGGCCAGTCTGATGCTCTTCTCCTGAGAGCCCCCGGGGTCGGTGACTTCACCTGTACGCCTCTGCTTCCTGCTCTGCTGGGTCTTCTCTGAGAAGACTTCACTCAGGTACTCAACCCTTGTTACCTTTTCCCTTTCTTAAACTGAAGAGCGTGGACTTTATAGGCTCTGAATTTGTCACCGAGCTTCCAAAAGCCTACCATAAACATTTTCCACATGAACGAAAATAAAAGGAAGAGCACAATGAATGGAAAGAACATCATTAACATGGTACATATCTTAAATCAGTTTAAAAAAAGAAGAGGAAGAAGAAGCAAAAAGAATAGTGGCTCATTTCCATTTACCAAAGCACACTGCAAATTTTTCAATAGCTGCCCACCATGCCATACTCCCTAACTGCTTCCATCCCCCGCCACTCTGTTTTGATGAAATAGGAGTGAATCTACTTTACAGTGTTGCAGAGAAATGCAGAGCAAGTTATAGTGTCTCTGCCTAATTTGATCCTCCTTTAACCTATCGATAGTGTTGCAAATTCACAACCTGGAAACTTGAAGAAATGAGTCAGCCTGACATATGATTCACATATCCTCGATCTGAAATGCTTGATGTTGTGTGGGGCCAGGGTGGGAGGTAGAACCAGAAATGAATTTCCTGACCCCTAAATTCAGCTTCACTGAAGTCGCATGGGGGTGTGGTGGGGGACAGTTATCATCTTGTGGTTTGTGGGGATTCTTCCTGCCTTCCAGAATCTGCAATGTATTGGGATGGGGGGGGGAACTCAAGGTGACCACATGCCCAGGACTGCTAGAAGAGTTCCAGTTTATGCCTCCTAGTCTGGCTTTTTTTTTGGCCGGATAACCTGTCTTTCTACTCCCCAGAATGTAAGATTCTGGGGAGACTAGGTTAGGAGTTCTCAAAGGTCAGAGGTTTCATCTTATTCATAAGTACATCCCCAGTAAATAAAGGCTTGCTGAGTTGGGTGAGTGAGTAAATTCTTCACCGCCTCTCTTGATCTCTGAATTTCTGTTTCTCATCTATCTTTGTATGCCTAGGGTAACCACTGATTCTTGTTCTCAATAATATCTTTTGACTAAGCCTGAGCTTCAGATGGCAATTGATTTGGTTCCATGTACACAACCTGCCCATGCAGCTCTGTGACTTTCAGTGAGTTATCCAGATGAGTTACAATGTATCAGAAGTACCAAGAACAGTGGCTTCCAGAGGCAGTAAACTCCTAAGAAATGGCAGTGGAGGTGGAGATGGTGCTATTGTTATTAGGTGTCTGGCATTGCCACCTGTTTTTGTCATCTTTTCCTAATTAGAAGATTCATAGACCTTTTTAAAAGAAAATAGTATCAAAATCTCATAAGAAATTGGGCAAAGACTAAAAAACCTACCTATACCATCATGATCTTCGGTAGCACAGTAGCAATTATCATTATCAACGTACTATAAGCCATCCGTGGTGTTTTACACCAAGTTTTTCCATAGTGCTTATCTTTAGGAGCATTCCATTTTTTTTTTTTCCATTTGCCTTTTTCTGCAAGCATTGTTCATGTTATTTCAGGATCTTTTCTGCTACAACTTTCTAATTTGCTTTTATCCATGTGGTTATTGGTAGCTATAGATTGCTTCCATTTTCCCTTCTGTGAATGAAGTTTCCCTTCTGCTATGCCCTACATTTCAAGAGACTCTCAGAAGTGAAATTGCTGAATCAAAAGATACAAATGTTGTCAAAACCTATCTATATCTATATTTTAAAAAATAGACTGTTAGAGAAATTTTAGGTTTACAAGAAGCTACAGTGAGCTCCCATTTACTAGTCCCCCCACAATTCAGCATATTCTTAACATTTTGTATTAGTGTGGCACATTTGTTGTAATTTATGAACCAATATTGGTATATTATGATGGACTAAAGACTATGGTTTACATATAGGGTTCACTCTTTGTATTGCATAGTTCTGGGTTTTTGACAAACGCATAATTTTATTTATCCACCATTACAGTTTCACATAGAATATTTTCACTGCTCTAAAAATGCCCTGTACTTCACCTATTAATCTCTCTTCCCATCCTCCCAAACCCATGGCTACCACTGATCTTTTACTTTCTTCGCAGTTTTGTTTTATCCAGAACATCACATAGTTAGAATTATACAACATGCAGCCTCTTTTGTTTGACTTCTTTCACTTAGTAATATGTGTTTAAGACTCCTTCATGTCTTTTCGTGGCTTGATAGCTCATTTCTTTTTAGTACTGAATAATTCCTATTGTCTGGCTGTAGCATAGTTTAATTATCAGTTCACCTACTGAAGGATATCTTTGTTGTTTCCAAGTTTGGGCAATTTTAAATAAAGCTGCTATAAACATTTGTGTGCAAGTTTTTGAATGGACATAAATTTTTAACTCATTTGGGTAAATCTCACGAAGCAAGATTGCTGGATCACATGGTAAGACTATTTTTGCTTTGTAAGAAATTGTCAAAGCTTTATATTTTGAACATTTATTAAGAAATTTTATTTATAATACCACTAACACGGTTAATAGTCAAAATAACTTCTGGGTTGGAAGCTAAAGTTTTGACGACCTTTAAACCTCTTAGCTTCTGGAGAGCAAAATTTGCCTCTGGTGTCACCTCCAAGGCCTCCATGGCATAGTGCATGCAATAGGTGTTCAATTAATGTTCATTACACACCAAAAAACCACCTCACTGCACAAATAAAAACATGAAGATCCAAAAAAGGAAAGCAAAGTGCTTCTGGCCAAATATCATTTTACTCACAGCAGAGACAATGCTAGGAGATAACTCACGCTTTGTCAATTTTCAGACCAACATTTTGAGCGACCAGACTCTCGATCACTGTGTGTGCTAAGTCACTTCAGTCATGTCTAACTCTTTGCAACCCTATGGGCTGTAGCCCACCAGGCACCTCTGTCCATGGGATTCTCCAGACAAGAACACTGGAGTGGGTTGCCATGCCCTCCTCCAGGGGATCTTCTTGACCTAGGGATGGAGCCCGCATCTCTAATGTCTCCTGCATTGGCAGGCAGGTTCTTTACCACTAGCGCCACCTGGGAAGCCCCTCTGGGTAACTAAATTCAAGCAAATCAAGCTTCAGGATTCAGGAATCCATACTTACTGTTGTAATAAACACCCTCTTCTCACTTTCAATCCCACCCACTACCATGTCTCCCAGAGATGCCCAAAGTGGTGTGTTCAAGTGGATAGAGTACATTGTGGCTACAAAGTCTCATAGCAAGCAAAAGTAAGAACAACGGCAATAATGGTGACAACAATAAAAAAAAAAGTCAAGAATTATTGATTGCCTAAGTGTTGTCAGGCTCTTTACATGTATTATTTCATTTCAACATCACAGCTACTCTCTGGTTAGGCACAATTAAATTAGTGACAATTTATTGAAATGCTGTAGTCCATGGGGTCCCAAAGAGTCAGATATGACTGAGAGACTGAACTGAACTGAACTATTGAAATGTGATTAATAAAACACACAGTGGGTTGCCATGCCCTCCTCCAGGGGATCTTCCTGACCCAAGGATCAAACCCACATCACCTGCAGCTCCTGCATTCTTTCCGCTGAGCCACTGGGGAGTTCCCAAATGAACAAAAATTTAGAGGTGAGAAGATTGAGCCTCGAGGAGGTTGAATAGCTTGCTCAAGGCTCCACAACTCTTAGTGGAAAGCCCAGTGCCCATCCAGTCTTGAGTCCACTCAACAATCTACTACCGTACAATAAGAACATGAGATGTGAAGTCAGATGGACCTGGATTAGTATTCTGGGGCTAAACATTTTGCCAGCCATGTGACCTTGACTTTGTGATTTCTAATTGCAATGAATCTCCATCTGTAAAATGGGGATAGTAATAATTATCTGTGGCAAATGCTTTCTGCTTTCTCCTCAGTAACCATTGCCGCTGCACTGCACATAAACTTTATAGGCTCAGGTCTCCTCAGAAGGAGGTCCCGGATTTCAAGGAAGAAAAGCCCCAATCCCAGCCTCCTGAGATGAATCAAGATTGGTTTAAACCAGATATATATGGTAATGGCAGGTATGTTACCTAGTTTTGTTAGGGGAAGCATGCTAGGGAGACGAAGCACATCCCCTCCCCCCAACTGGGAGGGGTCATTCTTATCTTTTTTTCTGCGTGGATCTTGGACACAATACCTGGAGGTGCAGCAGCCATCTAGCAACCATAAGGTGACAAGCCAACAGACAGAAACGGGGGAGCAGAAAAGAAAGAGTCTGGATCTTTTATTGCCTTGTCAAGTGGTTCCACCAGCCTAAGACAGAAGACTACATTCAGACTTATTAAAACAATTCTTACTGGTTTACGCCTCTGTAAGGGCTTCCCTGGTGGCTCAGACAGTGAAGAATCCTCCTGCAATGCAGGAGATCTGGGTTCGATCCCTGGGTCAAGAAGATCCCCTGGAGAAAGGAATGGCTACCCATTCCAGTACTCTTGCCTGAAGAATCACATGCAAAGGAGCCTTGCAGGCTACAGTCTAGGGGGTTGCAAGGAGTTAGACACAACTGAGCGACTAAGCACGCGTGCGCACACACACACACACACACACACACACACATACACACATACATGCCACTCTAAGCAGAGTTGTCTTTTATTTGCAACTGAAAGCATTTCTAATGGATATACAGATTTCCACCAGAGCACAGGGTTAGGGAGTTTCATATGGTGCTCAAAAACCCAAATACTAGGCAGAGCCAGAGTTTCTGGGTTTTGATCTCAGCTCTGCCACTAACAACCTGAATGACCTGACAAGTCACCCAGCTTCTCTGTGACTTGCTGTCCTTGTCTATAAAATCCTTACTAAAAGTGTGTTGAGTATTGTATGAAGCACAATACCAGTGTACACCTTGTACTATTGATAGGAGCATTAAATGACTAAATGTTTTATAAAATGGTTAGAATATTGCCTGACACATAGTAAGTGGCTATACACATGTTTGTCAAGAAAAGAAAAATTGAGAGAAAAATAACCACTATCAAAGTCTTGATCTGACCATCAGGCCTCTTGTGATATTTAAGCAGAACATTGACCATGTTGCCACTAAAACTCACGGAGCATGAAAATGCCCCTAAGTCAGTCTCAAACCAGCAGCAGTAGTGGTTTATTTTTGACAGAAAATGCTCCTCAGAGAACACTGACTTGTAAAGAAGGAGGGGCTGTGACTACCAAGTCATGTCATGAAGTGAAAGACCAAAATGCTCAGACTCGCCCATGCAAATGGGAGTGGGTCTCCCCCGGCGGCCCTTTTAGAAGACTCTAGACATTTTTTAACTTGTTTTTGAAAGGGTATTTCCAGCCAGTGGCTTATTCTTTTGCGTCTCCTCACATCTTTCTTGCCAGTGGCTGGGAGGGTGAGGATGGGGAGGGGTGATGTCAGCAGTCCAGGCCCTTCTGTCCCAGGAGGGACGATCCCCCTGGCCAGCATGGAAGGGGGCAGGTTTCACCTGGCTCTTTCCCACTTTCTATGACCCACATAGCTACCCTCCGTAGAGATCAGATTTGAATTTGGTCAATGACTAAGCGCTTTTGGAAACCTTGCTTGTTCGTGAGGGTTAAGAATCAATCAGGAGGTGTGTCCATTTATCAAATCCTGTGGAATCTGCCTTCAGACTACATACTCATCCCAGGCCTCTACTTTCTACCGATGACAGTCCAGACCAAGCCACCACTACGTTCTGCTTGGATTCCTGCAGAAGCCTGTGTCCTACTTGCCTTTCTGTTTCTACCCTACCTACCCCGCCTTTTCCCTCAACAGCCGAGGGGATTCTTTTGAAAAGGTAAACCAGATTTCCCTGGTGGTCCAATGGTTAAGACTTCACCTTCCAGGGGCTGTGGGTTCGATCCTTAGTAGAGGAACTGAGATCCCACATGCCGCAGGCATGCAGGCAAAAAAAAAAAAAAAGATAACTATAAAAAAATAAAATAAAAGGGTAAACCAAATCATGGCACTCACCTGCTCAAATTTTCCAGTGGAATCCCATCTCACTTAGAATGAAATCTGAGGTTCTTAGTATGACTCACAACACCCTCTCTGCCACTTTCCCCATTGCTGACCCTACTCTGCACACTGGCCTTCTTGCCACAGGCCAAACATACCTGAGTGCAGGTTGGCCTCAGGGCCTTTGCATGGTATGGTTCCCTTCTCTGGAACTCTGTTCCTTGTATTTCCTGCCCAGCTCTTTTCCTCATTTCATGCAGGTGTCTGCTCAGATGTCAACTCTCACAGAGGCCTTCTCTGACCATCCCTTGGAACTTAGCTTCCTTCACTTCTCATTTTCTGTTACTAGCCATAATTCTTAGGACTCGTTGATATTATTACAGATTTGGTGACTTTTTATTTATTTATTTTTTATTAACTATTTATTTTTGGCCACACCAAGTGGCATGCGGGATCTTAGTTCCCTGAACAGGGATCGAACCCAGCACCCCTGAAATGGAAGCACGGAATCTTAACCACTGGACCACTGGGGAAGTCCCTTGGTGACTTTTTACATCCCCATCAGAATATCAGCCCTGTAAGGAAAGAGACATTGTTTTGTCCATTCAGGTGTCCACAGAACCCAGAACACTGTGTAACTGATGCTCAATAAATACTAAGTTAGATAACATAATGTGTGTCTAGTTAGTGATAAATGCTGTCTGACAGAGTTTTAAGCCTAATGTCTCTTGTGGCCCTGCTAAGTTGGCCCTGATTCTACTTCCCAGAAAACTCAGGATACATTCTGAACAACAAAAGCAGCACTGGACCAGTGTTTTAAAATATCCAAAGAGAATACTTTGAAAGTGAACATATAGGTGACTGGATTTTTCCTCCTGCATTTGTTTTAAAATCATCTACATCACATTTAGTTCTTTTTCTCCCTTCCTTTGAACCTGGATACCAGACAAACAGTCCCACACAGGGTGTCTTTGCATCACTCAGATCAAGGCTCTCATCTGTAATAGTTTAAAAACAAAACAGCCCCATTCCTTGACATTCTCCCTATTGAAAGATGGGATTTATATCATTTACTCAAGTCTTGGTGATTGTTCAAGCAGCAGTGGTCATGCAGCATCCTCAGGTTTCCGTAGACACTCAGTCTGGGGAGTCTCAGAGACTGCCTTGCTGAAGAAGCTGCATGGAGGTGCTCTGGTCTGTGGTCTCAGCTGAGCTCCCAGCCAGCACCCCAGGGTTGGCTGATAGCCATGCAAGCTGTCATTTTGGATGTTTAGACCATCTGTATTTTCAAATGACCACAGTCTGATATCTGACTACAAGGGCATGGGAAACCCCAGTGAGAACCACCCAGCCTAGCCCTTCCCAGATTCCCCATCAAAAATGCATGAGTAACATAAAGTGATTGTTGTTTTACAAGGCTAAGTTTTGCAGTCATTTGCACTCAGCAATAGGAACTAGAAGTCCACGCTCTTTCTCCCTCATACGAGGCACTCATAAGTAAGATTTTCCTAAATATTCTGGGCATCAGATATCATATGTAAGTGAGGAGTGACAATATGTTTATGTGGTGGTTGCTTAGAGGAAAAGCAAGTTTTGTTTTAAACCTCACATGATTCCCAGCACATACTCTTGCCTCAAATCTAAGATGCTATCAATTGTACAACTCATGAGTAATTTGTGTGCTACAAGAGACATGTGTGCATGCTCAGTCGTATCTGACTCTGCGACCCCGTGGACTATAGCCCACTAGGCTCCTATGTCCATGGGATTTCCTAGGCGAGAACACTGGAGTGTAGTGCCATTTCCTTTTCCAGGGGATCTACCCAACCCAGGGATTGAATCCTCATCTCCTGCATTGGCAGGTGGATTCTTTTACCACTCAGCCACCAGGGAAGCCCAAATAGACTTCTAGATGCCATTGATTGTAGGGCATATACCATTTTGGGAGATGTTGAAATTTGAAAAGATGTATATCTTAGGACCTTTGATTTAAGGAGTGAATAACATAAACACCTAGTTAAGCCTGGACACAGAACAAGACCCAGCCCCTTCTCCTCACCCTGCCAAATTTGAAGTTTTGAAGACCAAGAGGAGAACTTATAGCAAATGCACCTTTGTATGAAAGTCTCTAATTAGCCATGCCATTCTATGTACTATAAACAAAGATTAACAGAGATAACCTGTGGTCCAGGCAGAAAGTGCCTTCCTTGGGCAGCTGTCAAATGGTTACAATTCAGGTAACATTGCATCACAGTTATTTAGCAGAAGTGTATTTTGCAAGAGGGATGAAGTCAGATCCCCAAACCTGGCTGTGAGTTGGCAAGTTCTTTTCAGTGGAAACTCTTCTCTAGTAATGGTAATAGATCACGCCCCATTTCTCTTTGATTTGGGGGTCTCTTCTTTTTTAGGACTTGATGTAGTTCTTTCTTAAGAGATGTCAGCCAAGGAACAGAAGGAGTCTGAGCAGAAAGACAGAGGCAACTCAGGCCATGTCAACTAGAGCAGAAATGCAAAGAAGCATCAGAGTGCTAGCAGGCACCAAGAGGGAGTCAGTACAGCTGCCCAGAGTTAGTGTGTTGGCCCTCATTTGAAAGGTGAGCCCCCCTCAGGACAAGAGAGGTTAAGTCTCTTACTCAGAGTCACACAGCCTCATTACGTCCACTTAGTTCATCAGACACAGAGCCTGTGCTCTTACCCACAGTGCTTTGCTGGTCAGAGTGTTTGCAGAAACATGGAAATGAATTCAGAGGAGACTCCAGAAAGCCTATGTCTGTCAGCCCAGCTGTCTTTACAGCCTTACCTAAACAGGGAATTCATTTTAACACCTACCTTGCCTGTGCCAGTGTGAGTTTTCCACCTATGAGGCTTTTCTTGTCTCCTCGTCTTCCTATGAAAATCAAAGCATCTTTCAAGGCCAAGCTCTAATGGGGCAACTGAACCCTTGTTCCTACAGGGAGATTCCTGGCTGACCTTGGATCCGAGTTCATTGTCCCTGGGACAAGCTTGGCAGCCCTCCTGGTGTTGGTGGCTTTTATTGGTCACTGCTATCAGACTGGAAGTTTCTTGAGGCTCTGGGATTAGACTGAATTTGAATCCTACCTCTGTGATTTATGACGGGTGTCTTTGGGCATGTTTCTTAGCCTTCCTGGGCTTTAATGTTGTGAAATCTTTGAAATGGGAATAGCCTGAATATCCACTTTCCAGGACTGTCCTGAAAATGAAGTGTGTTTGGTTAGGTCGCATGGTAAGGGCTTGGTATTGCTTTTCATTATATAGAGAAACTTGGAAAGTATCTTTAGGGATCCACTCACTTAGTTCTCACAACAAGCCTAGCAGGTGCTTTTACCACCAGCCCCATTTTACAGATGAGGAAACTGGAGTGAAGTAATTTGCTCACAGCCTTACAGCTGGAATAAGACAGAACTTTATTCTTATCTTTTTGAACTCCTCTCTCAATGGAATCCTACTGGAAATCTTCCATGGAATGAATTCTGAGGAGGTTTTATCATGTATCAACCTCTGCAGTTCAGTTCAGTTCAGTCATTCGGTCGTGTCCAACTCTTTGCAACCCCATGGACTGCAGCACGCCAGGCCTCCCTGTTTATCACCAACTCCTGGAATGTGCTCAAATTCATGTCCATCCAGTCAGTGATGCCATCCAACCATCTCATCCTCTGCCATCCCCTTCTCCTCCCACCTTCAATCTTTCCCAGCATCAGGGTCTTTTCAAATGAGTCAGTTCTTCGAATCAGGTGGCCAAAGTATTGGAGTTTCAGCTTCAGCATCAGTCCTTCCAATGAATATTCAGAACTGGTTTCCTATAGGATGGACTGGTGGGATCACCTTGCAGTCCAAGGGACTCTCAAGAGTCTTCTCCAACACCACAGTTCAAAAGCATCAATTCTTTGGCGCTCAGCTTTCTTTATAGCCAAATCTCATATCCATACACGGCTACTGGAAAACCCGTAGCTTTGACTAGATGGACCTTTGTTGTCAAAGTAATGTCTCTGCTTTTTAATATGTTGTCTAGGTTGGTCATAACTTTTCTTCCAAGGAGCAAGCGTCTTTTAATTTCATGGCTGCAGTCACCATCTACAGTGATTTTGGAGCCCCCTAAATAACGTCTGTCACTGTTTCCACTGTTCCCCATCAATTTGCCATGAAGTGATGGGAGCGGATGCCATGATGTTAGTTTTCTCAATGTTGAGCTTTAAGCCAACTTTTCCACTCTCCTCTTTCACTTTTATCAAGAGGCTCTTTAGTTCTTCTTCACTTTCTGCCATAAGATGGGTGTCATCTGTGTATCTGAAGTTATTGATATTTCTCCCGGCAATCTTGATTCCAGCTTGTGCTTCCTCCAGCCCAGTGTTTCGCATGATGTACTCTGCCCAAAAGTTAAATAAGCAGGGTGACAATATACAGCCTTGACCTACTCCTTTCCCAATTTGGAACCAGTCTGTTGTTTCATGTCCAGTTTTAACTATTGCCTCTTGACCTGCATACAGATTTCTCAGACCCGCATACTTTTTCGTGCATACATCTCTTGGCCTGCATACTTCTTCCTCAAGAAATGTTAATTAAACTCCCTCAACAAAATGAATCAGATTCTGTTTGCCAGAGAACATTCTGAGTAAATAGAGTAAAAGCCATTGCCAAGTCAAGCTCTTACCCCACACCTGGGCAGACCCTTGAGAAGCTTGGGGTCCCTAAGAGTGGAGAGTGGGGAGGGACCCCACTTTGGCAGCATGGTGACATCCTGTCTCATTGTGCACTTGGTGAAAGTCGAGGGGCTCAGAGGGGGCCCCAAATAAACACATTGCCCTAGCTCACTGCACAGATGGGGCAGTGAGTGCCGTGATGGGGTGCAGCTGTGTCCTTGGCTGGCAGTCGACCTTCACTCTAGCAGCTACAGAGGATCATAGCCATGTTGGAGAAAGACACTGGGGTGGAAATGCTTGAGGACCTACTCTGTGTCCAGAACTAAGAGAGTTCTTCCAAACAGTTGGGGATTTTCTCCATATCTACTCTTGCTAACTTGTATCTTTTTCCCATTGTCCTCAGAAATGTTCTGCATGATTTTAGTCCTTTGAAATGTATCAAGACTTATTTTATGGCTCAGCATATGGTTGACCTTAAGGAATGTTGCCTATGCACTTGAAGGCATACGCTCCGGGTTTGGGGTAGGGTTGTACCCTGGATGGTAACTGTGCAAGGCCCGGTTGTCTGGCTGATGGAGAAAAGTCATCACACTGCGTGCTGCCCAGGGGAGGGGAATGAAGGACTGACTGTCCACGTGGGTGAGAGCACATGGCCAGGCCCTGACTCCAGGAGGCAGATCTTATGCCAACTTGTCGTCCATGTAGCCCAAGTGAGAAGAAAAGGCCACAATTCTAGACAGACCTCAGAGGTGAAGAGAAAACGTCTAGGAATTTGCTGGAGGGAAGGGAAATTTCCCCACAACCCTCGCTCTTGCTCTCCCCGCCTGCTCTCTTGTGCATTCAGCAAACACTTATCGGAGACTTGCTCTTCCTAGTTGCAGATCTAGGTGCTGATATGTAAGATTCAGCCTGGCCCCCAGAGGAATACGTACAATGATACCTAGCAGGACAAGGGGCATCATGGGAAAAAGATGTACACATCGGAATAGAGTCATTCTTGCTTTGTTTGTCTCTCCTCTTGGTTATGCACATCCACAGGCAAAGCAGGAGGGTTTCCACCGGGAAGCTGAAAGGTGGGGCAACATGCTGCTATCTGGAAACCTATTAGAAACCTTCAGGGAATTATTTCTTGAAGCACAAGGGACTCATGCATTCCTAAGGTCTGGTCCTTCCAGGTTCAGAGAGTTTTGGAATTTTTTTTTTTGTACCTTGGACCCTGTTGATTTTTCAGAATAATGCTTTCAAAATGCATATTAAAATGCATATTATAGAACACTCAGGATTACAAAGGAAAGCAATTATGTTGAAACACAGTTCTATGCATGGACCTCCCTTCCCCCCCCAGGAGAGGGGGCCCTGGCTTTTAGGAAGGGGTGGCAGGATTCTTGGTTGACAAGGAACATAGTGTCTCCTGAGGTTGGTAATTCTGTTTTTATGGAACTGATTACCTCTGAGGCAGGCAGGATGGGAGGTTTTGCTTTCAAATAGGTTTGGGGAATACTGGAGTGGGTAGCTGTTCCCTTCTCCAGGGGATCTTCCCAACTCAGGGATCGAACCCAGGTCTCCTGCATTCCAGGCAGATTCTTTACCAGCTGAGCCACCAGGGAAGCTCAAGAATACTGGAGTGGGTAACCTATCCCTTCTCTAACGGATCTTCCTGACCCAGGAATTGAACCGGGGTTTTTCGCATTACAGGTAGATTCTTTACTGACTGAGCTATCAGGGAAGCCTTACAGAAGACTGTCTTCACCTGCCTTTGGTGAATTCAAGGTTTCTATTTCTTTGCACTCCAGACTGAGTGTCTTAACTTCTAGAAATAAGCCAGATTGCCTCAGTTGAATTTTCTACCTTTTAAATTTCCTTGGTTATTCCCTGAGTGGAGGGAAGGTAATGAACTGGCAAGAGAATGAATGGGTGGGGTTAAAGGCTGACTGTGCTGGGATGGAGGAAGGCCTGGGGCTGGGTGATCAGAGAATGTGTTTTGGGGGTAGCCTTTGGGGTCACCTGATGCAACTCTAGCTGGAGTTCACTAAACAGAGAGTGCAGCCCAGGAGAGTGGAGTGACTCTTTATTATTTATTTCATTTTGGGGGAGGGGTGACTCCTGATGTGAGCTGAAGAGAAGCCTGAGGTTCAGAGAAGACCCATGCTGTACTCTGGTAGGTGACAGAGGCGGTGTACCTCATGAGAACCAGACACCATTTAGGAAGGAACTATTCGCAGCCACTTTGCTTGTATACCTCATTCTCACCACTACCCTAGAACCCAGGAATCTGCATTTTATCCGTTAATTAACAGACACTGAGCATAGTTAATCCAAGGTCACCCAGCTTCAGCTAGAAGTGGTAGAGCTAAGATCAGATTCCACACAGTCCCAGAATCTGGGATCTTTGTTTCCATGACCCTGTGCCCAGCTGTCCCTCTTTAGCACAGAGGCCATGGGTGTACCTCCTGGGATCAGGTTGCCTGGGGTCAAATTCCAGCTCCACTGTGGAATAGCTCAAGGATCCATGGCAAATTCTTGACCCTCATCTGTGAAATGGGATGATTTTAGTACTTTCTTTATGGACTTTTCTTTTTATACTCTTTTTTTTTTTTTTGCCATGCTGCACTGCATGTGGGATTTTAGTTCCCAGACCAAGGATCCAATCCCTGCCCCCCTGCTGTAGAAGTGCAGAGTCATAACCACTGGACTGCCAGGGAAGTCCCAAGGACTTCTCTTGATGATTTAAGAGATAATGCATGTACAGCTTCAGAGACCTCCCATGTCCAACATGCACGTGCTCCATAAATGCTGGCATGTGATGATTATCAGCTCAGCAGGACAGGGAGGCTGTTAGGGGGTCCCTGGTGTGTGATTCGTCCTGTTTACTCCTCTGAATGTCCTAACTGGCAGGCGTTTGTAAGCTTGTTTTTCTGGTACGAAGGTTGCCCTGGTGTTCTGGAGTGACCCGGCAGGGCTGAGATGATTATACAACTCTATGTGCCAGGCCAAGTTCAGCACTCGCCTTGGCAGCCTGCTAAGCCAGTGCCGCTTGGATAGAGCCACTACCCTTCAGCCTGCTCTCTTGCTCTGGAAAGCTTGACCTTTACTCAGAATCGCTTTCCAATCCCCACGTCACCCAGCAGGCTCCTTCACCCACTCCTCCCCTGCACACACGTGGTCTTCTTCTCATCCGGGGAGACAACAGGGACTCCGCTGTCCCCCAGGCTCATGTTCTTCCTTCATCTCTTTCTCTCTTCTACTGACTGTCCCCTGGGGTGTGTCTTGCACACTAGAGGAGTATCATAAAGATGTGAAAAGGTTTTGAAGGACAAAGGTTGTAGCATCCAACAGCCTGGATTTAATCCTAGCTGTGGATTCAGCATGGTATGGAACAACTGCTCTACATTTAAGGTTCTTTGGTGGCATATCATGTAATATTACATACATATATAATATATATAATAACTTCTCATCAGGTTATAAAGATTAAATAGTTAAATAGGATAGCCTGTGAAAACATACCGCCAGCGCTCAATGCTAACCATTATTTGTTATTCGTTGTTCGGTCACTCTTGTGTGATTCTTTGCGACCCCATGAATGGCAGCACACCAGGCTTCCCTGTCCTTCACTCTCTCTGGAGTTTGCTCTAACTCATATACGTTGAGTCAGTGATGCCATCCAGCCATCTCATCTTCTGTAGGCCCCTTCTCCTGTTGCCTTCGGTCTTTCCCAGCATCAGGGTCTTTTCCAATGAGTCAGTTCTTTGTATCAGGTGGCCAAAGTATTGGAGTTTCAGCAGCAGTCTTTCCGGTGAATATTCAGGGCTGATTTCCTTTAAGATTGACTGGTTTGATCTCCAAATGCGATCATTATTCACAGTCATAGGGAAAACTTAGGATGTATCTTCAATCAAGACTTTGTGACCTCAGGTTTTCAGTTTCACAACCTCAAGCAGGACTGCTGATGGCCGCCCTGGTGTGAGTATTAGGATATAAAAGGGAGTGAAGAATCTGGGCTTTCCCAGGGTCAAGAATTGGATAGAGCTCTGCTCCTCTCTGTGCACCAGGTACCTGAGCTTAAACCTGGAAGAGCCATCTACCTCCATTTTCACCACTTCACCTGTTAAGGTAGGAAGGTGGGCTCAGCAAACCCTCCCAGTACCATGGGGGCTGCAAACTCTCTGGCTGAGAATGTCCAGCTGGTTGTCAGCCCCTCTCCTGTGTGGAATTTTCTCCCCTACCCCCTTTCAACACCCCCTTCTAACACCTTCTGAAACCAGTTGCACTCCTAAACTAAGGCACTTGGCCCCCAGGAATTTCCAGCTCCCTGAAGCTCATCCCCTCCCCCAGGCAGGAGTCTCAGGTTTTCCTCTGGCCAGCCTGGCCCACCTCCCCAGGGTCTTTTGTAACTTTTGCATAGCCTAGTAAATCCCTTGCTCTTTATACAAACTTCCATTCCCTCTCTGGGACCTTGTTCTTTCTGCTCCTTGTTGCCCAGGGCGTTCCATCCCTGATGGTTGAAATCCATCCTCCACTGAGCTTTTCCCATTGGCTCCAGCTGGAACGATGTATGTATTTTTAAACTTTCAAATCTCTCTCTCTCTTTTATTCTTCTAATTTTGCGTATTTCAGTTACGCTTTAGCACCTTAAGGAAAACATCTCACCCCCACAATGACTAAGCAGCTGAGAAAATGGAAAGAACACGGCTTCTCTCTATACCTCTGTGCTCTCATCTGGAAAATGGAGATAAATGTGGTAAATAACCAACTGTCTTAAGAATTGTTTTAAGGCTTAAAAGGGGCTCTTGACATGAATACTTTCCACCTCTTGGATCTTCACATTTTAAAGGATCAATGAATGAATGAACTAGTGAAAGCCTTTACTGTTTTACCTGCAATTGTCAAAGACAGATAAGCTTTTGCTAAAACCCTGGGAATTCTACACCAGTAATCTGCAAACTTAGGGCTTCCCTGGTGACTCAGTGGTAAAGAATCATCTGCCAGGCAGGAGACTAGGGTTCCATCTCTGGGTCAGAAAGATGCCATGGAGAAGGAAATGGCAACTCACTCCAGTATTCTTGCCTGGGAAATCCCATGGGCAGAGCAGCCTGGCAGGTTACAGTCCACGGGGTCGAAAAAGAGTTGGATACGACTTAGAGACTGAACAAAAACAACTTGCAAGCTTAGGTTCTGGGCTAGACTCTTACACCAATGTGATTAAGGCATAAGCCAAATATTCCTGCATAGCAGTGACATCATCCAGGACAGAGGTCAGCAAACTATGACCTCTGAGCAACATCCAATCCATTACACTTTTATATGAAGCCCACAAACTAAGAATGGGCTTGCATTTTAAATGATTTTTTTTACCTTTAAAATGTTATGTCTCTGAATGTACATTTTAAAAGCAAATTAAGTTAAATGGAAACGTAAACATCTTTACATCTTTAGAATTAAAAAAATCAAAAGAAGACTATCTCATAACATGTGGAAATTAGAGGAAATTCAGACTTTGGTGTCTATAAATTAAGTTTTATTGATAAACAGCCATGCTTATCCATGTATGTACTGTCTACACAGTAACAGACAACCTGTGAAGAGCTTTCACATGATAATGGCACAGTTGAGTAGCTGTGAGAGAGGCTGTGTGGCTCACAAAATCAAAAATATTTACTACCTGGGCCTTTACGAAAAAAGTCTACTGATCCCTGGTCTATGAAATGAGAGCAGCGGTGTGTACCCAGCCCCTTGTCTGGGGATGGAATGTCTCTTAAAGAACGAACATCAAGTGGAAGCTCAAGAAAAGTCCATTCTTCCACTCTCTTTCCCTTCCTGTCTTAATTCCTTTCCACAGAGAACTCTTTTATTTGGAGATCCAAGCCACACAAAACCAAAAAAAGAGGATGGCCGGCCTGCGGGGGCACAGGGCCCTGCACAGAGGCCTTCAGACAGCAAGGCTGTGTTTCCTCCTCCTGCTCTGGGCCCTCCCCAAGGCCAAGGTCTGTGGGACCCTGTGGGAGAGGCTGGACAGCGGGGAGGAGGATGTCTGTGTCCCAGACATAGATGAGGCTGCGGCTCTGGATTTCTTAGAGGTCGGTGGTTTCCACTGCATCCTTTCTTGCCTTAGGTATTGAAATGGAGGCTCACACTGCACTGAACTTTCCCGCAGCTGCAGTTTAGCTCAGCGCAGGGTTGACGGCTTGGAAGAGTGAGACCCGGGGCTGGCATGGAAGGTGGATCAAGGGTCTTGATTCAATGTGAGGGATGGCATGAAGTGGTACCAAGAACTGAGATATGGGATCTAGCCTAGCATCCTAGCTCTGCTCCTCACGGGCTCTAGGATGTTTCCTCTCTGAACCTCTTTTCTGCATCTGGAAAGCACGGGTGATGGTTTCTCCTGGGGAGGGGTGGAGCCAGGGTTCCCTGTCAGTTAAGCTTGGGGAGCTGCATTTTGTCTTTTACCGCACTGAAGTCCCCTGCCTAGAACAGTGCCTGGCCTGTGGTAAGCATACAGCAAACGTCTATTTGTGGAAGGAGATACAGTTGTGTCTGGTTTTATTATGCTTTGCAGATATTGCATTTTTTACAAATTGAAGATTTGTGGCAACTTTGCATTTTCTGGTTTGGCAATTTTTTAGCAATAAAGTTTTTTTAATTGTGGTAAAAGTCACATAATGTAAAACATGCTATTTTAACCATATTTAACTGTGCAGTTCAGAGTACTAAGTACAGTCACATTGTTGTACAACTCTCATCATCCATAGCAGTAAAGTGTGTTTTAATCAAGTCATGTACATTTCTTTATATAATTTTGTTTCTTTATTTTTGGCTGTAGTGGATCTTAATTGCTGTACGAGCTTTCTCTAGCTGCAGAGAGCAAGGCTACTCTTTCTTTGTTGAGGTGCGTGGGCTTCTCATTGTGGTGGCTTCTCTTGTTGCTGAGCACAGGCTCTAGGTGAGTAGTCTTCAGCAGTTGCAGTTCACAGACTTAGCTGTTCCAAGGCAAGTGGAATCTTCCTGGACCAGGGGTCGAACACGATCCCCTGCATTAGCAGGTGGATTCTTATTCATTGTGCCACCAGGGAAGTCCTGTGCCTTGTTTTTTAAACATACTGCTATTGCACAGTTAATATACTACAGCACACTGCAAATGCAACTTTTATGTGCACTGGGAAAACGAAAACTTCATGTGACTGACTTTATTGTGATATTTGCCATTTTGCTGTGGTCTGGCACTGAACCCACAATATCATTGAGGTGCACCTATAAAATATGAGGAGTGCCTACCATACTATCAATTCTCATTAAATAGTCTTATCATTGTGTCTGTTCTAAGCCAGGAATCAGCAAACTATGGCCCACACACCAAGACTGGCCCATTGCTTGATTTTGTTAATAAAGTTTTATCTGAACACAGCTTTGCCTGTTCATTTATATATTTTCTGGGGCTGCTTTTCTGCCACAGGGATGGAGTTGAGTAGTTGTGAGAGAAATGTATGACCTGCAAAGCCTCAAATATATACTATCGGACTCTTAACAACAAATCTTTGTGGCTCCTGCTCTGAATGTCAAGGGCACCCTGTCTGTAGGTGACCACAGATTTCATTTTCCCCTGATTGCAAGTCTCTGGGCAGTTACCAACTGAAAACAAGCAGCTAGTTTGTGTTCTCAATGCCCTCTCTAAGATACTTAGTTTTTCCTTTGATGCTCTAATTCTACCACATTATTCCGGCATGGGCAGAACTGACTTTTCTGTGCCTTCCTGCTCTCCTATTTCAGATGGTGTTACTTTCATTTCTGTGTAAAAAGAAACTCAAGCCACTAGTGAGTTGCTGGCAGATTCATTAGGGATTGGTCTTGTGTCCTGCACCAAGTCCAGGCTTAGGGAACCACACAGGAGATGAGTCAAGATAAAAAGGGATGACCCACTAGATACAGCTGACTACATGGTACCCATGGATAGGATATTGACAGGGAGCAGGAGGGATCCACTCTATCCAGGGCACAAAGTATCTAGGTTTCTGATTCACTCTCCCATTGTTATGACTGGAATGACCTAGGACACTGTAGTTAGCCTCGCTTAGCCTCAATATTCCAGCCTGTAATGTGGCAACAGTGATACTTGGGTGGCTGTGGATATTAAATGAGCTAGTGTATCAGGTACCCGAAACATTGTAACTGGCCAGCTATTTTTATAACACAGTAAGTCATGTATTTGCTGGTTTGGGAGAGAGATCTTCAAAGATCTGTGTTATATGTTGTCTTTCCTCTTGAGAGTCAAGACCCACAGTTAGAAACCTCTCAGGATCTTGATTTTACAATGTGGTGATGGGGATCTTTCTGGATTGAGTGGCATTTGTCGAGCATTCTGCAGTCTTTACTTGAAAGGATTCCTGCCCATTGTGCCAGCTGAGCGATGCGGGCTGCTCCCTTGTTTTGCTACCATTTCATACTCAGCAGATCTTTTTCTTCCTTTTTCCTCCAGAAGGTCAAGACAACAGACTCCCAGATTCCTAACCCCAAAGAGAGGACAAGGGTGGAGATGGTGAGGTGTGGCTGACTCTGGTCCTGAGCCTTCGACCCTCTGTAGCCCCAGGGCTGTGGCTGAGACCCTCCCATCCTGGGGAGAGAGAGAGAAGCCCTGGGGTTTAGAACCTCACAAAGAAGAGCGCAGGAAGCTTCGAAAACTGGGGAACTGTGCACTTTCAAAGCTGATGGTGGGATGGTGCCTCTGAGATCAACAGGGTCGATGCAGGGCACAGGTGAGAATGGAAAAACAGCTGCTGAGGGAAACAGAGAGCTTCTCAAATCACCCCTGTCCCCTCTTTACCGCACCATCAGTCTTTCGACAAAACCCACCCTTCCGGTGGTGGCTCCTCCACTCCGGTTGGAGACTGATCGCTGTGAACAGAGTGAAAGCAGAGAGGCCATTTTCTGGTTGTGTGACCCGAACACTCTGCACCTCGCTTTCCTCTTTTTTCAAATGGTGGTGATGGTAACTACCTGGTGCATACTAAGTCACTTCAGTCTTGTCCGACTCTTTGCGACCCTATGGACTGTAGTTTGCCAGAGTCCTCTGTCTATGGGATTCTCCAGGCAAGAATACTGGAGAGGGTTGCCATGCCCTCCTCCAGAGGATCTTCCTGACTCAGGGATTGAACCTACATCTCTTATGTCTCCGGCATTGGCAGGCAGATTCTTCACCACTAGCACCACCTGGGAAGCCAACTCCTGTTACGGTCTTATATTAGAGAGAATCCGGTTCCTGGCACACAGTAGGTGCTCAGTATGAAAATGTTTTCTGCAAGGCTTCTCTTCATCCACCGACCCCTTCTCTGGAGAGGTTTCATTTCTGACCAGCAAGCTGGCAGCACCTAATTTCCTGGGCACATTCTTATGGGTATTCCTTCTAAGGTCATCTGCCCAGACCTCTCGAGGTCAGAGGTCAGGACAGGCAGGGACTGTAACATACCTTCCTCCTTGGTTATCTGACAGGAGTATGCTGCTGCACCTCCTGGTGAATTTCTGTAGGATAATTACTTGCTAGCATGTGTGGACACTTATTGCCTAGAAAGCAACTGTTTCTACCCTTTTCTCACTCATTTCACAGAACTTATCCCACTTTGCCCCTGTAAGAGCCCCGTGAGAGAGCCATTGTGTCATTTTACAGATTAGGTACCGGAAGCTCTGAGATTAAGTGACTTTCCAGGGTCAGCCAGCTAATCGGTGGGGAGCTGGTCACCCACCAGAGCCACTTCACTCCTTTCCCTCTCTCCACGTCACTGCGTAGGGTGCCACCCGGTTCACTTGCTCCTGCTTCCCGAGTGATACAAAATCATGAGCTTTTCAAGGAAAGATTGCTATCAAGACACTTTGGATTTGAAGGTGTGTAGGAGGGCTCTAGGTCAAGGTCGGACCAGAGAGGCCTCTCAAGGGCCCAGCCAACATGCCGCACTTCTGCTTTAAGGCCTGAAGAGGCAGAGCGCTGGGGAGGGGTCAGGCACCACTGCCCAGTGTCACTGTGAACAAATGACAGCAGGAAATGTCCTCCCTTCCTGCCTGAACCACTTCAGTTCATGCCTTCCCTTCCTTCTAGAAGCCACTCCTGACCACCATTGGCCTATCCTTCCTATGGGAATCACAGTGGACCTTTGCAGCTTCCTGTGGACTTACATGTGTGTTTGCAGTAACTTGTTTTATAAAAAGTAACTTTGACTACATTTTTCTTGTTCCAAAAAATAAAAAATAAACAATAAATAATAAAGATAATCACTAAAATTAAATCAGCAGCAATAACCAAATTAATACAAATACCTCATTCGAATATAATCAGTTGACACTTAGGTGTATAATCATCCAGTGCATTTTTCTTTGTCTATGTGTGTATATACACACATAGAAAGCATGCTGCTTTCTAATTTGCTTTTAGTTAAAAATGTGTCATAAGTATCGTTCCCAATAATTAATATGCTTCTACAAAAAACTTTGCTAATGGCTTCTTTATGTTTTTCACGTCCACTGTCCTGTTATGTGTGTGCTAGTTTTGCTTCCTCAATTACATTGTAAGCTCTTTAATTATCCATATTCCTCAGCTTGGTGCCAGCCTCAGGATGGTTTTTTCATTGACTGATGGCAAAGCAGGGCATGGGAATTAAGTGGGATTTGAGGTAGACAGACCTGGATTTCAGTTCTGCAAAATCCTCAGATTTTGTTTCCTTCCTTCCTCTCTTTCCCCTTCCCTCCCATCCTCTCTTCCTCTCTCTGTCTTTTCTTTAACACATGCATTGTTAAATGTTTTAGATATTTATGCAAACACACATTTATTTCAATATCCTGTGACTGCCTCCAGCACTTAGCCCTTAGCATATAGTATTATATATATTTATAGACCAGATCCCTGCTCCCCTGGAGTGTGCCGACCCAAATTAAACCAATAAAGGGAAAGGAAATAGATCACTAAAGCAGTTTAAATACACCAGGAGTAAACACTGGGCTAAGAAAGATGAAAAAGGGGGACACACTTGAGATGAGCTGGGGGCCCCGTGAAGCCCTCTCTGCAGAGGTGAGCTTGAAGCCAAGACCTGAAGGAGCAGCTACAGGGAATGGGGAAGATGTTCAGATGAAGGTCCTGAGATGGGAGACACTTTGGCAGTGTTGAGAGACTGAAGATGGTGTGGCCTCGGGTAACAAGGAGGGAGCAAGATGCCCATGGGGAGGCGGGGGGCGGGGAGGTAGGCAAGAGCCAGGCGATGCTGGGCTTGAAGGTCCTAGTATGGAGACTGACTTTACACTAAGAGCAGTGGATCATCAGCAAGGGATTTTTTTTGGGTAATTTGCTTTTTAAGGTCACTCTAGCTGCTGTGTGAAAATTGATCTTTGATTGGAGAGGGAACAAATGAAGCCTCTGGGACTTGGGAAATAACAAGAAGACAAACTTTATTTTGGAGCGTTGAAGGAGCTACAAGCCAAGGACCCTGGAAAATGGGGCAGCGGAAAATAATATGGAGGGCTGGGGATTCCAGGAAGAACTCACAGGTGTGTTCCTCTTGTTCCCACCTTCTGTGGAGGACAGAGGAGCCTGGCATGCTGCAGTCAATGGGGTCGCAAAGAGTTAAACACAACTTAGCAACTGAACAACAACTGCCGTGGTTGTAACGCAGAATCACACAGAGCTGAAACTGAAATTTCAGAGCCGACTGGAAGCCCAGGAGTGATTCGATTCAGTCTTGTCATTTTCAGCTTTAGAGACGGAGCCTCAACAAAGAGGGGTGGCCTGCCCAAGGTCACCTCGCTGACAAGTGGAGGACCAGAACTTGAAACAAGGCAGCTCCCCAGGGTCAGAGCTCCTTGCGTCTTCTTTCCAGCCTGTTCTCACCCTGGGCTCTCCTAGTAGGATGCTGTGTTCAACCTCAGCTGTTAGGTGTATGCTCTGCAGTTTCTGTGAGGAGTTGTCAGCTGCCCCAGGGGTGCTTTCATAGCGATTCTCCAGCGGCCCCGACAGCCTCCTATGAAGCTCGAGGAGGCATGACTTCCAGGCCCTCCACAGCTGATGCTCCAGCCGACCCCCCACTGGGCCTGCAGAGGTCCAGCAGGGCCGCCTTCTGATGGTTGGCACCTAGACACACTTAAGGAGGCAGGCAGATCTCCCGGGGGAGATGGTCAGAACTGGAGGGGGCTTCCCTCCGCCTCCCTCATCATCTCTTCCTTCTTCTGCGTCCAGGCTGGTGATGTGGCTCATTGACCCCAGGACAGGTCCCATCACATCTTATCTCTGGGACAGGAGAAGCTGGTTATACATGTCCCCCCCACCCCCAACACACACTCTTTTGTACCCCCTGCCCCAAATAGCACCTCTGGGTGTCTGCACAGATCATTCTTCTAGCTTTTGATTTTGTATTGGAATATAGACGATTAGATTAACAATGCTGTGATAGTTTCAGGTGAACAGCAAAGGAACTCAGTCATACATATACATGTATCCATTTTCCCACAAACCCCTTCCCGTCCAGGCTGGCACATAACATTAAGCAGAGTTCCATGTGCTATATAATAGGTCTTTGTTGGTTATCCATTTTAAATATAGCAGTGTGTACATGACCTTCCCAAAGTCCCTAACTATTCCATCCCCCATCCTGCTCTCTCCCTGACAACCATAAGTTCGTTCCCTAAGTCTTGCACATACCATTTTTATTCTGCCATTTCCTCTTTCCTGCCACTGGATCCCAGTGAGGACCTCTGGAGGTGGCATGTCCCATTTGCAGACGTAATTCTCACTTTGTTGATCTAGACTAGTGGTTTCTAGCCCACTCCCTAGGATGTTATGTAGAGAGGCCCCTGGGAAGGTTGGTTGGGCTGCTGTGCCATAGACTGCTGGTTGCAGCATTCTACTGGGAGAACTCATGGAAGAGTACCCAGAAGGGTTACACTTTCCTTTCACATTAATATTAGAATCTCTGTCTTTTAGCTGGGCACTTGGTTGCCCAGAATAAAAGCTAAATTTCCCAGCCTCCCTTGCTGCTCGGTGTGGTCACATGACTAGTTTCTTATCAATAGGATAGAAACACAAGTATCCTGAAGGTGTGTTTTGAAGATTTCCTAGTGAGAAGGAAGGAGGGAGCACCCCTTCTTTTTTTCCAGCTAGTTAGAATGTAGAAGTGATTGTTGGCACTTAAGCAGCTATATTGAACCATGAGGTAGAATGTAATATAACAGTATTAAAGAATCTCCAAAACTAGGAAGTCCTTTGCTAGTCTTGAACTCCCTCCCTCTTGACTTCATGTATATTAAGAGAAAATACATTCCATCTTGTTTGATAGTCAAACCTTGTTTTAAGGAATTCAGCCAATCACATCGTTGTATGTTGGAAATCAAAAGCCCTCTTGTCCTTTTATTCAATAATCATTGTTTTATGATCATGGGAGCCATGATTTGTGTTAGGTGTAAGAGATGCAAAGATGAAAAATAATTTCTTATTTTTCAGTTGGATTAGTTTGCTAGGGATGATATAATAAAATGCCGCAGACTGAGAGGCTTAAAGAGAAATTTATTTTCTCACTGTTCTGGAGCCTAGAAGTCTAAGATAGGTGTCAGAGGACTTGGTTTCTTCTGAGGCCTCTCTCCTTGGCTTGCAGGTAGCCACTTTCTAACTGTGTCCTCACATGGCCTTTTCTCTGTGTGAATCTCCAATGTCTCTCTTATGGATTATGGTCTCACCCTAAGTGGCTTCATTTTAACTTACTCTTAAAGACCTTGTTTTCAAAGATAGGGGCTTCCCTGGTGGCTCAGTGGTAAAGAACCCACCTGCCAATGAAGGAGACTTGGGTTCGATCCCTGGGTTTGGAAGATCCCCTGGAGAAGGAAATGGCAACCCACTCCAGTATTCTTGCCTGGGAAACACCAAGGACAGAGGAGCCTGGCGGGCCACAGTCTATGGGGTCACAAAGAGTTGGATATGGCTTAGTGACTGAGCACACGTGCAATTTCCAAATAAAGTCATATTCAGAGATACTGGAAGTGGGGACTTTAACATGTGAATCCAAAGGGACACAATGCAGCCTATAACACCAGGAGTGTTATTATATTAGGAGTGAATGGACTTCTGGTGGGAAGGATTGACAGAAACTAAGATTGTACTCAGACTTAAGATAACCTAGTTATTATTGTGTCTGGAGCAAGAAGTAAGAACAGAAAATCCATGTGTGTCAGGAGAACTCTTGTCCTCATTTCCAAAATCTAAGTGTACTCTCCAGCGTTTGTTCCCAGTCTTGTTTTGACTCGACTGTCAACCGTTTTTGACGCAGTTAGTAAACCCTCCTTGAAACGGCTCCCTCGTCTGCCTTCCTGGATTGCCTCCTCTCCCCCAGCTGCTCCCCTCAGGCCCCTTTGCCTGTTTTTCCTTCTTTTCCTGAACCTACATTTTAGAGAATCACAACTGTTGCCTTGAGGCCTTGATTCTTAGTTGCCTTTCTTTTCTATTTTATCTCTGTTTTCTAAAATATATTCTACTTTGTATTCCATAACATCCTATGGAAAAATCCAAACAAATTTTTGGCCAACTAATATCTATGCACAAGTCCTTGGGGAGCTCCGCTGGTCTTAGGGATATCTTGTCCTCCTTACTCAGACACCTTCCAAATGCTCCTTCCTACTCCAGCCTGGGGGCTTTCAGCTGCCTCCCCCACGTCTCCATCCGGGTGTCTAACCATCATCACAAACTTCCTATCTTCCTCCCAGCTCCTCATGTGTGGTCCTCTCCATCGTCAATAATGGCAATGCCATCTTTCAGCTGCTCAGGCTACATACAGCCCTGGTGTCGGTCAACCTTGGACTCCTCTTGCTCACCCATCATATCCAGGTGGTCAGTAACGTATACCTGGACTATTACCTTCTCCCACTCCCCACCGCCCCTGCCTTGGTGCTGGCATTGTATTTCTTGCCTGCATTATTATGACGGCTCTATGTTCCTTCCTGCCTCTCCCTTTGCTCCTCTACAATCTCCTCTCAAAACAGCCTGGGTGACTCTTTGAAATGGAAGCCAGAGCACCAAACCTCTCTGCTTCAACCCCCCCCCCGCCACAGGTTCCCATCCTATTCAGAGCAGCCTTACAACGGTCTGTGAAATCCATGAGATCCAGCTCTGCTGTCCCTATCATGTTCTAGTTCTTTCCATTGAACTCATCCCACCCTGCCTTCCTGCTCTGTCATCCCACAGACTCCCTGGGAGCTCTGCCTTGGGATTCTGCACCTGCCATCTCCTGCAGGCCCCCACCGCCCACTCCCTCACCTCCTCCGCATCTTTTCTCTGACATCTCCATCAGCGAGGCCAGCATGGCCACTGTATTTAACACCCAAACTCAACCACACTCCAGGCTGCCCATTCTTTCCTTTCCTGGCTGGATGTTCCCCTGTGGCCCATGGCACCTTTTAATGTGCTTTACGATAGTTTCAGGTGACCCATTAGTTTCCCCGATCCCGCTAGAAAGTCAGCTCCAAGAGGGAAGGGAGTTTTCATCTCAGCCCCTGCCTGGAATAGCGTCTATGATGTGGCAGGCACTCAGTAAATACTTGTGGAATAAATACCAAAGACAGCCTGAACAGAACATAAACTTCTATTTCAAGCATAAACCTTTTGGTCTACATGATATATATATATATATAAAGGGATAAGATATATGTGTTTTACATATTAATATATGCTTGAAACTTTCAATATTGCTATATACATATAGCATATCTATCAAGATATACATTATATATATATATATATATATTATATATATATATATATCTCAAAGACCAAAATACATTTGTTATATATAGCCAAGGGACCATAATTTTTGCAAAGGAAGACACTTTCTGGTTTCCCCGGCTGCCTGTCAGCGTGCACTCAGGCAGCAACTGTGCGGTAAAGGGGACAATTTTAGCCTCTGGTTTTCCAGAGCAGAGAACACACCCCTGCCAGGAGGCTTCTGCCTCACATCCGCTTCTCCAGAGCGGCAGGCTGGGCGCAGGTGCGGTGCATCCGACTATGAAAACACCAGTGGCCGCAACTCCCTGCCTGCCATGCGTCAGTCTCTTTCAGGTCCGCTTTGGCGTGAGCTGGAAAAGACGTGCCTTTCTCAGAGAGTGCTGAATCTGCCTCTAGAGTCTCTCTGTCCCCCAGGACTGTGGAATCTGGCGCTTTCCACTTTCCCTCCCCTCACTGTGCTCTAGGCACGCTGGCTTCTTCACGTCCCCAGAGGCGCCATCTCCCACCCTTCCAGCTCTAGCTCAGGGCTTGGGCAGATGCTCATGTAGCTGTGTTGCTCTCTGTACTCCGTAGAATGGGTCCCCCATCCACACACACACACACACACACGACAGGTTCAGGTCCTAGCCTGTAGCACCTTATTTGGAAACAGAGTCTTTGCAGATGTGATCCGGTTCAGATGAGGTCGGACAGGGATTGGGGTGGCCCCTAACCAATAACCGGGAGTCCTTATAAGAAAGGCACAGACACAGAGGGGAGAAGGCCACGTGAAGAGGGAGGCAGAGATTGCAGTGACGCTGCTAAAAGCCACAGAATGCCAAGGATTGCTGGCAGGACCACTAGAGGCTGGAAGAGGCAAGGAAGGATCTTCTTGTTGTTTAATCCCTAAGTCGTGTCCAACTCTTTGTGACCCCATGGACTGTAGCCCGCCAGGCTCCTCTGTCCGTGGAATTCTCCAGGCAAGAATATTGCAGTGGGTTGCCATTTCCTTCCCCAGGGGATCTTCCTGACCCAGGGATCGAACCCGCGTCTCCTGCATTATAGGTGGATTCTTTACCGCTGAGCCACCAGGGAAGTCCTAGGAAGGATCTTACCCTACAGGTTTTAGAGTGAGTGTGGCCCCGTTGTGCCCTTGATTTTAGACTTCTCACCTTCAAAACTGTGAGAGAGTGTATTTCTGTTGTTTTAAGCCACCCAGTGTGTTGTACTTTGTGACAACAGCTCTGGGAAGCTCACCCACAGCCCTTTCATCCTTTGCTTCTTGCCTTAAATATTACCTCTGGAAGACTTTGCCTCAACTCCCAGCCCCAGCTCTACTTACATACTTGTAACACATTTTATTTTTTCTCTACCTGGTGCTTATGACTCTGTGCCATTCTCTTTTAGATGCTCCCTCTGATAATGTCTATGCTCTGGGGCATCCCTGTTGTTCACTGCCTGTTCCCAGTCTTTGCATCCAGGGAGAGTCTTCCTCACTTACAGATATAGATTTTATTTAAATTCATCTGTGTCATAAGATCCCCAGTCAGAAAGTTGCCCTTGGTGTTTCCCCTGGAAATCCTCAGTGTACAATTATTCAAATAGAGTCACTCAACCCATGTCACCCCTCGGTTGCAGGAGACACAAGAGAGATGTTAAAACCTTTAAGAACTTTCCAAGCCAGGGTCCATTCTTACTGTTTAGCCTGAAAGTGTTTTCCTGCTAAGAGCATGAATCAGAAATGAGTTTTACCAAAGGGTTAGCAAAACCTTAAATAGAAAAGAAATTCCAAAACTGTCAGTTCTCTCGCACTGCTCTCCCCCATCAAACTTCCCCTCCCCACCTCCCATCCACCAGGACCTCCCAGGCTTGGATCTTGGGTCATGATGAATGGTGGACTTCTCCAAATTCTGCTGTTTTCCCTCCTGGGGTTTGCAGATAGAGATGTCTGGTAGATGCTTTTAAGTCCTTTTATTTATTCATTCATTTTTCCCCAGGGCTTATAAAAGTTTTTCTCACAGTATACTGTAGTCTACCAAGTGTGCAAAAGTATCCTTTGCCTCCAAAATGCACAGATCTTAATTCAAAAACATCTCACTGGACTTCCCTGGTGGTCTAGTGGTTAAGAATCCGCCTGCCAATGCAGGGAAATGGGTTCGATCCCTGGTCTGGGATGATCCCCCATGCTGCGGAGCAGCTAAGCCCGTGTGCCACAACTACTGAGGCAGTGCTCTAGAGCCCTTGAGCCATAGCTACTGAAGCTTGTGTGCCTAGAGCCCGTGCTCCACAACAAGAGAGGCCACAGCAGTGAGAAGGCTGCATGCAGCAGTGAAGAGTAGCCCCGGCTCTCCGTGACTAGAAAAAACCCACTTGTCACAATGAAGACCCATCAGAGCCAATAAATAAATAAATACATAAATAAATCTTAAAAAAAACTCACTGCCAAAAAATGAAATGCCCAAACAACTACAATAAAAGCATCAAAGATCATTGATCACAGATCACCATAACAAATACGATAATAATGAAGTTTGAAATATTGCAAGAATTATGAATACCAAAATGTGACACAGAGACAAGAAGTGAGCAAATGCTGTTGGAAAAAAAATGGCTCCCATAGACGTTTTAGTCCTTTTAGAATTGACATCTCCCCTGAGACTTGTCTGTCACGTGGTATGTAGGTTTGGCCTCTGATGGATTCAGGATGGCCTTTATTGAGTACCTAATATGTGCCAGCTTTCACACTAGGCAGGTTTACATTCTGTAGGTGTTTTTTTCATTGAATCTGTTCCAGAAATTCATGTTTGCTACAAAATGATTTCCTTTCGGAGACATATTACTGATGAGAGCACTGAAACTCAGAGAGGTTAAGTAATTTGCCTAAGGTCACACAGCCACTAAGTGGTAGAGCCCTTTTCAAATCTAGTCTGTCTGACTTCAAACGTAGTGAGGGTTTTTAAGCTAAATTTTACAACTGATCAAAGCAACCCTAACTAGAAATTACCTATTTAGTAGCAAAGGGATTTATTCTATAAGAATTTCGCTGTGTCAGTGGTTATCAAGCAGTAGCCTCTTGGGAGCAGTTTTGACTGTCGGGTTTATGAACCCAGGACACTTGGTATGAGCTAAGGACACTCTACAGACCTGGCAAATACTGGCTGGAAGTCATCTGCTCCTGGGACTGTGGTTTCTGACTCTGGGACATCAGGCTAGCTGCATCTCTTTTCCAGCCTCACTGTCCCCAGTTGTAAAATCAGGACTCAGATTCAATGATCTTTACACTGTTCTCCTGTCCTGATGATCTAGGATTTTAGCATTCTGAGACTACAATACCCTGTTCTTCCATACCTCTCAAGCTCAAACCTTTCAATTATATGTAGAGCTCACAGCTCACACCAAAACTTTCAAGGCACCTGGGCAAGTCCCTTCTGCCAGATGCCCCACTCTCACCATCTCTCCTCATTCCTTTAGCTCACCTTCTCTCTTCCCCTGGACTTAATCCTGCTGGGGCCCTAGGGTAAGTGTCTTTACATCTCTGAGCTTCTGTGTCCGCTCTGAATTGATCTCTAATGAGTATAAAACCCCACCTCATTGGCTCATTGTGAGGATTACATGAAATGGAATAGTAACCACTGTCACTTTCCAGGGGCCTTGAACTATGCAGTCTTGACCTAGACTCTGGGGCTCTGCAGATGTGTTCAAACCTTGGCTGCAACTCTTACAGCCAAGATTTACCTGCTTACCAGCTGTGTGGGTTCGGGCAAGTTGCTTTACTTCTCTGTGCCTCAGTTTCGTCTTTTGTAAAGTAGAAATGGTACCAACCTACCCATCAGCTTTTTATGAGGGTTAAGTAAGTTCCTATCTGTAGAGCACATAAAATAGTGTGCTATATAAGAGCTAGGAATTCTTATTAGGTCATCTAATTCTCAAATCAGCCAAATGTAGGGTGTCCTGTTATGATCCTTACTTTTTAAAAGGGGAAAATCACACCTCTCCCTTCATGCTGGCTGTCAGGGTCTTAATCTTAAGCTATAATGGCTGGCAGAGATGAGGGAGGTCCACTCTTGGGGTTTAAAGGTCTGCCATAGCCATCTGGGACTTCCCAAGGGGCGCTAGTGGTAAAGAACCCGCTTGCCAATGCAGGAGACATAAGAGATGTGGGTTCAATCCCTGGGTTGGGGAGATCCCCTGAAGGAGGGCATGGCAACCCACTCCAGTATTCTAACCTGGAGAATACCATGGACAGAGGAGTCTGGCAGGCTACGATCCATGGGATCATGAAGAGTCAGACATGACTGAGCATCTGAGCAGCACATAGCCATCTTGAAATTCTTAATAATTTTATCTTTGAATTTATGCTTCGTAAGTGAAGTCCTGTCCTGGTTACCTTCTCACTTCCCCAGATGGGTTCCTGGCTGCCTCATCCCCTGCCCTCGCCACACCCAGTAGCTGCCCTCTGCTTCTGGTGGGGACCTGGGCTCAGGGAGAGGCCAGGTCATTGGGCAAAGCTGAGAGCATCTGTGAGCAGCTGCTCCCAGCCTTCAAGTAGCCCCAGCTGGAGGGCACACGACATGAACCAGCAAATTAAAACTCCATCGCCAATTAAAACAAAGAGCGCAGAATAAAGAGCTGTCCTTTTCCTCTTTCAACAAGAGGCTTTACATTTTCATTTTGCACTGGGTGGGCCTTGCTAGTTATGCAGGTGGTCCTGGGTACATAGCAAGTTATGGGCAGAAATGAAATGGTAGCTCCTTTCTCCTTCAAAACAGCAACAGCAAATGCACATGCCAGATTCAATCATTCAGGGCAGTTTGTTCTTACTTCTGATCCACAGGTAGAGACAAAGTCTTCTGATAAAGGCCTCGAAAGTGGGGCATGCTTGCCGCCTCCCACGACGATGGCTTCCCTGAAGCTCCCTAAGTCCTTATGTGATTTGCATCTTCAATACGTGCTGTTTACCAGCCAGCAGCCCTGTTTGGTAGTGGAAGATGGAGAAATCTTGTTTTTTTTTACCTCCTTCTGTGGCTATAATCCCCAATGAAGAGTGTTCTCTTTCAAAGATGCTGTGGGCGACTACTTTATGCAAATATGGGCCTCTCTGTGGCTCGCCAGGCTGGAGCCAGGCCTCCGAGGTCTGGAAGGTGGACTGCATGGGCTGGGCAGGGAGGCCCAGCTGTCGGTCTCGCAGCTCTCGATGCCACCCTCAGGGCTCCTGGGAGACAACTCAGGCCACAGTGCTAGAAGAGGGAGGGATCTCAGAGTGATGGGGAGGGAGAGCTCCTGGTCTGTCTCCTGTCTGAAATGAGGACCACTGGGGGCTGAGCCGACAGCAAGTCCCAGAGATTGCAGGGCCACTGTAGACAGGCGTCCAGTGAGAGGCCTCAGATAAGAGTACGACGGCTGATGCGCTCTCGTGGGAGTGGTGTCTCCTTGCCTGGGTGCAGGCCGCCGCATCCACGACATCGTGAGGATGGAGAGTCCAGAGAGAGTGAGGGATACAGGAAGATCCTGCCAGGGGAGACCAGTCAGGGGGACAGTTGGCCTGGGATTGCATGGAAGTTTGGGGGACAGCTGGGCCTCGGCCAGTTTCTTTACTGTGGACTCCATCCTGTCTTCAGGAGCCTGCTGCCTAAGCAGCTGGGCCAGTCTCGTTTTCAAGTTGGCATCTTGGAACCCCGGATATAGCAGTGTGGGCCGTGGGCCCACTGAGGCATCTGCACATCTTTGTTGTTAGTAAGTCTGTTTCCAGCCTTCCCCCAAAGGTACCCTTTCCATCCACCCTGCTGCTCCTAAGAACAGCATCTTCAGCCAGCAAAGCATTCCCCTTCTGCTTCTCTGTCCATAGCAGGAAGGGTAGGAAGAGTGGGGAGATGGACACAAAAGACTTAGTGCTTTTTGGTGAGTTTTGCCACATCTCAGACAGGGTTCTAAGGTCACAATCCAGATTAGCACGTTGAATTCCCAACATGTTGAATAATTGATATGCTTCTTACTTTTTTTTTTTTTTTACTGTTTTCTAATAGTCGTTGACCTTTACTGAGTTCTGTCTATCACCTTGGCCCCCTTGCTGAGCTTTCAACATCCACGGTCCCTTTCTAACCTTTTGTATTGAGATTTAATTTACATACAGCGAAGTGCAAAAACATGAAGTCCAGATTTGGGTGAGTTTTTATAGATGTATACACCCATGCGCCCATCATGCCGGTACAGGAATATAGGACATTTCTACCACCCCAGAATTTTCCTGTCCCTGTTTCCATTCACCCTCCCACCACCCCCACACAAAGGCAACTACCGCAATGACTTCTGTCACCACACATTGTTTCTCTCTTCTCGAACTTTCGGACGGAAGTTCTGCTTTTCCATGTCTCTTTTCTTTTTTAATTATTATTTTCTTAAATTTATTTAGTTTTAATTGAAGGATAATTGCTTTACAGCGTTGTGTTGATTTCTAGCAACACCAACATGAATCAGCCATAGGTTTACCCAAGTCTCCCATGTCTCCCTTCTTTTACTCCGTGTAATGTTTACGGCATTCATCTGTGTATATCCATGACTGTTTCTTTTTATTGCTATCTAATATTCTACTGTCTGGATATATTCCACACTCTGTTTATCCTTTGATCCACTGACAGACATTCATTTCAGCTTTTTTGGTCATTATGAATGTCTCCTATGTGTTTTCACGTACAAGCCTTTTTATAGACGTGTGTCTTGGGGAAATACCTAGGAGTGGAATCGTTGGGTCATATGTTAAGTGTATTTTTAACTTTAGAAGCAACCGCCAAACTGTTTTTCCAAGTGGTCATATCAGTTTTTCACTCCCACCATGAGTGTATAAGAGTTCCAATTGCTTCTCATCTTCACCAGCACTTGATATTGACAATCTTTTTTATTTTGGCCACTCTAGTGGGTGAGAAATGGTGTCTTGTCACTGTGATTTGCATTTCACTGATGACTAGAGACCTTCACATCTTTTCATGTATTTATCATATATATCTTCTGTTTAAATCTTACCCACATTGGAGGAAGGGGCTTGTTTGTCTTATTGCATTGCAAGAGTTGTTAACAGATTCTAGATACAAGTCCTTTGTCAGATATATGTGCTGCAAATCTCTTCTATCTGTGTCTACGCTATCCCTTTTAATCCTTACAGGAACCCTAGGAAGTGGATATCATCTCCACTTTGTTTTAGAGAGGCAGAAACTGAAGCACAGAGAGGCTAAGAAAATGCCCAAAGTCACACAGCTACTCGCAGAGTGGGAATGCAGACCCACTGGTGTGTGACTCAGAGCTTTGACATCCAGAAAATTCCAGGGAGAATCTCTCCATACACGAAGCCTTGTATCTCCCTGGCAGCCTGGCTACACTAGTGCCCAGGCTGGGTTATTTCAGTTCACACTCACTTCCTCTGCCTTGCAAATACCAGACCATCCTGGGAAGTAGCCGGCTCCTAGAACCCAGTCGGGAGCACCGTCTTTTCGGGAGAATGCCGTGAGGCTTTGAGCTGCTCCAATGAAAGACAAACTGTGGTTATTTTTATGGGCCTCTGAGGGTGCTGGCAGGATTACCTCGTGCCAGGAATAACAATGAGAGGCCCAGGCAAGCTTGCCACCAGCCCTGCTCTGGGAGGCATCTCTGGAGGAGGCCAGACAGGCAGTGGGAAGGGAAGGCGGCCTGGGAGTGGGAGGTTGGAGCTCGGATATTCGTCCACAACTGGCTCCAAGAAGGGCTGCTGGGTGCCCAGAGGGACTCTGAGCAGGAGAAGGGGCCCCCAAGGTAGTCAGAGTAAAAGGCTGGGAGGTTTGTGAGAGTGGGAAACCACAGCCACGCCAACCATCAACATGCTAGTCAGAATAAGAAGCCTTAATTGAGAATCCCTGTGTGCCAGGCACTGTGCCTGGATTTGGCATCCCCATTAGATGCTACATATGGTGTGGGTGGTTTGTACTTACTAGCTTAATGCTCATAGGACCCCCATGAGATCAATACTAGTAAAATGCCCACAGGAGGAAACTGAGGTTCAGAGAGGTTAAGTAATTTGCCTAACGTCACATCGTTTGTAAGTGGTTAAGGTTTGAATAGAGGTTTAGCTAATTCTAAAGCCCAGTCACTTAAATGCTCTGCTGCCTTTCTGTTCACAAACTTGTGTCAAATTCTTATTTGTGTCAAGCACTGCATGAAGTGCCTAGACTAGGGGAATATAATGTTGAATAAGACTCATCCCTGTCTTTGGGCCATGTGGTGGGGTGAATGGTGACCTCCCCTTTGAAAGATATGTTCACATCCCAGAACTTAGGAATGTGAGCTTGTTTGACAAGAGGGCTCTTGAGATCATCCTGGTTTACTTGTGGATGTGTACTCAGTCATTTCTGACTCTTTGTGACCCTGTGGATTGTGGCCCACCAGGCTCCTCTGTCCGTGGGATTCTCCAGGCAAGAAAACTGGAGTGGGTTTCCATTTCCTTCTCCAGGAGTTCCTCCCAATCAGGGATCAAACTTGTGTCTCCTGAGTCTCCTGCGTTGCAGGTGGATTCTTTACCACTTGAGCCAACAGGGAAGCCCCTGGGTTACCTGGGTGGCCCTAAATCCAATGACAACTGTCCTTGCAAAAGACAGAAGGGAAGACAGAAGAGGAGAAGGCCATGTGAGGATAGAGGCAGAGACTGGATTTGTGTAGCCACAAGCCAAGGGATGCCTGGAGCCCCCAGACACTGCAAGAGGCAAACAGTTCTCCTCTCGAGCCTTGAAAGGAGCATCACTCCTGTGCATTCTGTTCATCAGACCTGACTCACTATGTCCAGCCCAGACCCTGGAGGGATTATTCAAGGGCTTGGATAATGGAAGGCGGGGTCATGGGGGCCATGGTAGAGGCTGCCCCTACAGTGCCTGAAGACGGGACTGCCAACTCCTATTTCTCTGACTCTCCCAAGTCATCTGGCTCTGGATTGCATGTGGAATATGTGGGATCCTGAGCCAGACTCTTTATACACATCACACCATGTTGTAACATTTACCCCTCACCTGAACTCAGCAAGGGGAGGTGTTCTCACCCTCATTTGACAGAGGGGGTTACTGAGTCTTAAAAGATGAAGGCCACATGGCAGCATATTAGAATAAACCAGTGGTTCTTGACTTTGGTTGCATCAAAAATTCCCCAAAGAGAATTTCTAGGCCCCATGTGCAGAATTTTTGATTCAATAGGTCTAGTGTGGGGCTGGAGAATTTGCATTTCCAAGAAGTTCTCAGGTGAAGTTGATGCTGCAGGTCTGTGGACCTTACTTTTAGAACCACTGGAGAATCAATGTTGCAGGGACAGTAGAAGCCTGAAATGTTAGTGGATTAACAGTGTGCATGTGTGCTAAGTCACTTCAGTCATGTTCGACTCTTTGTGACCCTGTGGACTGTAGCCTGTCCAGCTCCATTGTCCATAGGATTTTCCAGGCAAGAATACTGGAGTGGGTGGCTGTGCCCTTCTCCAGGGGATCACTCAATCTAGGGATTGAACCCAGATCTCCTCCATTGCAGGCAGGTTCTTTATCATCTGAGCCACACTGGGAAGGCCTGTGGATTAACAAATCAAATATATTTCATACTCAAGTCTCAGTCTTGATGGTTTTGGTTGACTATTTGGAGTGTGTGTTTCCCCAGAGTCACTGTGGAAGAAAAAAGAGCTCAAGAGGGTCTTGTGGAGTGTTTTAGAGGGCAAGGTCTGGAAGTGGCTTTCCTGCCTTTTGCTCACACTTCATTGCAAAACTCAGTCACGTGGCACCAAGCAACTACAAGGGAGGCTGGGAAATGTAGTCTTCTTCAGGAAGAGGCTATGCTGTGATGAGCATGCAGCTGATCAGAGCCAGGCTAGGACTTGACCTCAGGTGTTTTCCCCCTTCATCTTTTTGCTTTTTCCTGGTTCAAGTGCTTTCAGTGGGCTTTCTCATATTAGCCAGAGTCAAGGGGCTTTTTTTTCCCTGTAAAAATTGAAAAAAGAGAAGAGGAAAAAACAATTTCTTGGGTCTTTCAGAGCATTCTCTTGCCAACAGCATCTTCTGAGGGGCCCAGGTGCTCAGCTTAACAGCTGCCAAGCACATTGAAAGCCTGTAGGGGTTTCTTGCATGAATTTCATTTCCACCATCTTAATTAAGCAACACAGGGCCAGCCCCTCCAACATTGGAGGAGATCCCTGGCTATGCTTCTTCACGGCCTAAAGCCTGGACTCAGGGTCCACAGACAAGCTCCAGGTGGAAAGCCTACAGCTCCTGCCTCCCCTGAACCCCCTCTCCAGACTGTTCCAAAGGCAGCTGCCTCCAGTGTCTGCTGTTTCTAGCTTTCAAGCCTTTGTTCCGTTCAGTTTAGTTGCTCAGTCATGTCCAACACTTTGTGACCTCATGGACTGCAGCACACCAGGCCTCCCTGTCCATCACCAACTCCCAGGTTTACCCAAACTCATGTCCATTGAGTCGGTGATGCCATCCAACCATCTCATCCTCTGTCATCCCCTCATCCTCCCGCCTTCAATCTTTCCCAGCACAGGGTCTTTTCCAATGTGTCAGTTCTTCGCATTAGGTGGCCGAAGTATTGGAGTTTCAGCTTCAGCATTAGTCCTTCCAATGAATATTCAGGACTGATCTCCTTTAGAATGGACTGGTTGAATCTCCTTGCAGTCCAAGGGACTCTCAAGGGTCTTCTCCAACACCACAATTCAAAAGCATCAATTCTTCGGCACTCAGCTTTCTTTATAGTCCAACTCTCACATCCATACATGACTACTGGAAAAACCATAGCTTTGACTAGACGGACCTTTGTTGTCAAAGTAATGTCTTTGCTTTTTAATATGCTGTCTAGGTTGGTCATAACTTTTCTTCCAAGGAGCAAGCGTCTTTTAATTTCATGGCCGCAGTCACAGCCTTTGTATACACTGTGATATCTGCCTGAATGCCCTCTCTTCCTTCCAGACTCAAGTGACACCAGCTCCCTGAAGCCTTCTTCACTTAGTCAAATGAACATTCAAAATGCCCACACTTTGGAGCAGAGGCAGAGACAGGTCTCTTTTTCTCTGCTTGTGGTCCAGTACTTGTCATGGCCTGTGTAGACTCTAAAGGCTCCTGCCCATGCCTGTTTCTTGCAGAACAAGAGATGTTTAAGAGGAAGGACCGCATGGCCTCCTTTACTGGCTTCTTCATTACCTGCAGCACTAAGGTCCGAAGACTTGTGAGTGTTTCACAGAACACTCCTGTAAAATACAAAACCCTCCCCAGAGGTGAAGAGTGAAGACTCTGGCATGGGTTGGAGTCCCAGCTCTGCTACTTGTGCAAGTTTGGGGAAATTCTTTGCTTTGCTAGACTGCAGTTTTCCCATCTGTACAGATGGGCTATTCATGTTGTGTGAATTCAATGAAATAATGTGCCTGAAGCCCTCTGAACAGTGCCAGGGGCATGGGAAACAGTCAAGAAATGCCAACCATCTCTCTGTTATCATCACTACTCTTGTTACTACCTCTCAACCTTGGCACACACTGACCACACCAACTTACTTCCTTGCTGACAAGTTTTGGTGATTTTGCATGTCCCTGTGCTTGCTTTTGCACTTGGTGTTGGAGGTCCCTACTCTCACCCATTCATTTGTTCACTTAACAAAGTTTCTGCTGAGCTCCCAACTACTCACACTGGAGACTCATCTCAGTCAGCCCTTCCTGGCCAGCCCCACTGGATTCACCACTCCTGTTTTGCAGTCTATTTTCTTTTTTCTGTATCTCTTGGACTAACTTGAGAGCAGAAAAAAATGACTTGTCCTCACTGGATTTAACTGCTCTGAATCCAGTTCCTAATGAGGAAGATCCCCTGGAGAAGGAAACAGCAACCCACTCCAGTATTATTGCCTGGAAAATCCCATGGACAGAGGAGCCTGGCAGGTACAGTCCATGGGGTCACAAAGAGTGGGACACGACTTAGTAACTAAACCAATATCATACATGACATGTAGTAGGAGCTTAATAAATATTTGTTGAACAAATGCACAAATGTTACTCATCTCCAAATCTGGCCTCAATGCCTAGGATGTTGTAGGTGCTCACCCAGGTTCTCTTTCTCTTGCAGGAAACCAAATCACTCTGTATTCATATCACCAAAAATTCCCAGTGGAGGAGAGTCACTTTTAGTCATCATAACTGGAATTTGCCCTTTTATTCTGCTCCAGAAATCTTTCCCTGGAACTGCTTGACCAAGTTTAAAATGATCGGTGGGGCTCTCCTCTGAAAAGTGCAAGAGGATGTCATTTGCACTTGTGCTTCTTGGACCATCACCAGACTCATGAGACACTTCTCAACTACCATGTTTGCCGACCCACATCAGAGTGTTTGCCTCATGGTCTTCTAGAACCCAGGGCCTAGATCAGTACCTGGAAATCAAGAAGGGAGAGAGAGAGAGAAAGAGGAAGGAGGGAAGGAATGATGGAAGGAAGGAGGAGTGCCTTCCCCACTGGCCACATCTTAGAGATGAGATTTGGAGGCAAAATGATAGCATCTCTAGTCTAGAGGTGTGGGTAGCAACATTCTGCCCAAACAGTCCTTCAGGCCCTTCTTTCATGAATTTTATTTTTTTGGCAGCTGAGGTCCAGTCTTGCTTTGCAAGGCTGCTCTAGAACTCAGTCTGCCTCCTTTCTATCTTACCCTCTGTAATTGCTTGGTTCATTGGCCTCTTGGGGTAGCAGGATGGGAGGCTGGCTCCCCAGGGTGGTCCAGGATAGAACTTCTTGTACTGGTGATGGGGCTTGGGGACTGGAAGGGCCGAGTCTGGCTTCCATCCCATGCGGTCCCTTCACAGGGACGCTTGAGCTGCTGCCTGTTTATGTCATGGAGGAATTGTATATGATTTTATGGACAGTTTTCTTTTGTCTCTAATACTATTTATGGAAGGTTGTTTTGATGACACAACTTTTACTTCTTCCTAACAATTGTCCTTCCTAAAGCCATGGATATTTTCTGGGTAGTCACTTTTCTTTCCCTCTATGAAGCAAACATAATATTAAGATTTTAGTATGTGTCAGAGACTGTCTTTGGTATTTTCACACCTGTTGCCTCATTTATTCTTCACGATAATCCTGCAACATAGATATTATCTCCGGGTTACAGGTGGGGGGATTGTGGCTCAGAGATTTTAATTTCACAGAGCCGGCAAGTGTCTTTTCATTACACATATAATCTGTCTGCCCCTTTATCGTCCTGCCTTATATCTACTTGCAGGTTCCTTTTCAGGCTATTTGGGCCTTTGGTTTCTTTGATATCACACATGATGTGCCTAGACTGCTGTGTTTTTGTTTCATGGTCCCTTATAATAAATGCTTCCAAACACTGGGCTTGGACACTAATTTGTTTGTAGTTATTATATCCCAGAAGGAAAGGAAAATGTCCACTTAGGTTTGTTTTTTTATCTTTCCAGACCCTGAAGGGCTGATTCTTCATGGCTCTTTTGGAGCAGATGTAACCAAGAAATTAATAAAGCCATTCGGTTAAATCTTGGCAACCATACTGTTGCCATGCATCTCCTTCCCCTGTCCGCTGATGTTGACAGAGATTCAGAGCTGGGAGGAGGGGTGGTACTTAAAAGAAGGAACGAGGGCCTCTGAAGTGAACAGGAGAATTAAAACCCCATGGAGCCTCACTTTGCAGACGGGAAATTGCAGGTGGCTGCCTCCGGCATAATTAGGTCCTCCTTCAGAGAAGGCAATAGCTTGACATTAGGCGTGGCAGGGGGATTTTGCACCGGGAGGTCCTTCAGGAAGATGAAATCAGCCACCATGGAAGAGCAGCCTGAGCTGGGATCTCTCTACCTTGAGTACTAGGGGCTCAATATCTGCAGAGGTGGGGTGGGAGTGGGCAGGTCCCATGTGATGTTCTGCTTCTGGTGGATCTGAGCTTTTAAAATGGTGATTAATATTATTATCAATAACATTTCATAATGCAAGGAGAGAGGGCATCCTTTATGAGCACAGGGCTTGCTTCAGAATATGTTTGAATGGTGAATGTTGGTCCAGTCTGGTTAGTTGATAGCTGGTTAATTGATAGAGCACATCTGGTTAGCTGATAGCTATGTACTGAGTGCCTTCTGGGGGTCAGGTGCTGCTCTGAGTGCAGAGGATGAGGGTGGGAGTTCTGCAGCAAACAAAATCCAGGAGACTCCTACCTCAGGGGAGCTCACTGCCTAGTGGGGACTAGGAATTGAGCCATTAGTTTGAATTTTCTCTCTCTTACAGAGTTGGCCAGAATTTTCCTCTTCTGCAATAGAGCAGCAGTTTTCAACTAGGGGGTGATTTTGCTCCCAGAAAACATTTGACAATGTCTGGAGATAGCTTTGTTTGCCATGAGCTGGGTATGTGTGTGTTACTAGCATGTAGGAGGTAGAAGCCAAGGATGTTACCTGACATCTTACTGTGCACAGGACAGCCCCACCATAAAGACTCACCCAGCCTGCAATGCCAACAGTGCTGAGGTGGACACAGAAGGGGCTTCTCAGACAGTGACTGCATTTCCCAGCTTTCTGTGCAGCTGGGTGTGGTCATGTGACTGGTTCTTGCCAATGGAGTGTGAACAGGAGTGCAGTGCCCACACCCAGGTGCAAGGCTTTTAATAAGTGCATATACCTCTTTCTGCTTCCGTAGGTTGGAGGAAGAGAACAAGGTCCCAGGTGACAACAGAGCCACCTGGGGCCCTAAATCACACATGGGGAGAGCTGTCTACCCATCAAAGATGCTCTCCTTAGACTGTCATGGGAATAAGAAATGAACTGTAGTTTTAAAAATTTTATATATTCCTTAATTGGAAGATTATTGCTTCACAATGTTGTGTTGGTTTCTGCCACACATCAACATGAATCAGCCGTAGGTATACATATGTCCCCTCCCTCTTGAACCTCCCTCCCACTTGCCACCCAACTGCAGCGTTTTAATCCTATGCATTTTTGGGTCCCTCAGGGGATAGCCATTTAGTCTACCCTAACTACTGTTGTCTTGTCCATGGTTCTTCAATGATAAGAACAGCCAACCTTTATTGAGCATACACTATGAAGCAGACACTAAGCTCTTTAAATGTCAGATCCCATTTTATCATCACATCAGCCCTATGAAATAGGTACTATTATTATCCTTGTTTTACAGATAAAGAAACCAATGTCCAAGGAAGTAAACAGTGTATGTAAATACCATATGGGAGTTTTATGCCAGATTCCAGTTTCAACCCCTGGGAACCAGTTCCCTTCTCCATCCTTAATACCTCTTCACTTGAGCATCATCATTTCCTCTCAGGGTCACTGTTACTGTTCTCTCTTTGGTCCCTCTGCCTCCATTCTTTCCATTCTGGACACTGCAGATAGACTGACTTTTGAAAAACCAAATCTGAACCTGCTTCTTTCCTGCCCAGCCTCCTTCCCTGACTCCTCACTGCCCCCAGGATAAGTGCACCCTCCATGCCAGGGCAGAACTGTTCCCCTGTGGCCTCCCCCAGCTTCCTCTCCTCCCTTCATCATCTCTTGCTCTTTCTCCATTAAGCCATGCTCCCTGAGCTTCAGCCGCACTGCAAGAGGAAAGGATTATTCTTTTCCCAAAATTATTCTTGCTCTGCAGAGAGAATCACAGTGAAAGTAACAAGCTTCCCCTGTGTATTCTCAAGAGTTCAAGCAAGGATTGTTTGACCATCTCCCGGGAACACGGTTGAAAGGATTCTTATATTGGGTGGGAAGCTCATTCCAACCAGCCATTGCTATGGTTCTTCAAAACACAGCTAATTGCATAATGTAAAATGAACCCAGTTTTTCAACTACGTTCAGCTCTCAGATTCTATTTGTTCTATTAAAGACCATATTGACTTTGGAGAGTAATTTGGCAGTCTTACACTAGAGCAACTTTACTCCTAATTATACTCCCCGGAGAACTCTCATGTGTGAAGGAGAAATGGAGTATTTGTAATGCAAAAAAAAAAAAAAAGAAACTACTAAGCTAAATGTCCATCTGCAGGAGGATGGACAAAATAAACTCGTACAAAGATTATGATGGAGGAGTGAAAATAAATGAACTAGAGCTCCATGTGGCAAATACAGATGAAGCTCAAAAACATAATGCTCAGCATAAAAAGCCCTTTGAAGAGGGTAGGGTAGAGTATGATGTCATAAATAATGTTATATGTTGTGCCAGTCAGGGTCCCAGCAGAAAACAGAAGGCACGCTTGGAATTCTAAAGAGCAGGAAAGGGAAGCTGTTCACAGGGGTGGCAGGTGTGATAGATTGCTTCGTGGCCACAGATTCCTCCCATCCCATTAGGTATTCTCCCTTTGTTGCTCCTTTCTTCCAGATGCAGAATTATTTTTCCTCCCCTTTTCATCGGCGCTGATTTTGTGCCTTGTTTGAATGAGTAGATTGTGGTGAAAGTGACTTGGAGTAAATTCCAGAGGCCTTGACATTTCTGCCTTCACCCTTTTGGAATGCTTCTGATATGTAGAGAGGCCTGCTGGAAGTCTCATGGAAAGAAAGACCCAACCACTAGCCAATACCAACCACCAGATACGAGGGTGAGGCCATCTGGGACCAGCTGGCCTCTAACTGACCACAAATTGGTTATAAATGTATAGTGAGTGAGTCCAGCCATGGCCACTTTGAGCAGAAGAACTTCCTAGCTGAGCCCTGCTCAAATTACCAACCCACAGAATTATGAATTTTATAAAAACTGGTTAATGTTTCAAGCCATTAAACCTTAGAGTTGTTTCTTTTTTAAACTTTTTTTTGAAAAATCATTTATTTATTTATTTTTGGCTGCGCTGGGTCTTCACTGCTGCGATGTAGGCTTTTCTCTAGTTGTGACGAGCAGGGGCTATTTTTCATTGTGGTGAGCAGGCTTCTCATTGCAGTGGATTCTCTTGTGGTGGAGCACAGGCTCTAGAGCATGGGCTCAGTAGTTGTGGCACACGGGCTTAGCTGTCCCACAGCATGTGGGATCTTCCTGGACCAGGGATTGAATCCCTGTGTCCTGTGTTGGTAGGAAGAGTCTTCACCACTGGACCACCAGGGGAGCCCCTAGGGTGGTTTCTTATGAGTATACAATTAACTTAAAAGAGTTGAAGAACCAAGAAGTATGGAGGCCTCCAGGAACTAGCAAGGTGGGAGTTCCTGAAGCAGAGCAGCAGTGTTGTTACAGGAATCCAGTGGGCTGGAGCCTCAGAGGGGGCTGCCCCAGAACCCCCAAACCACAGAACTGCAACTGAGACAGAGTAGTGGGGAGAAGGAAGTCCTCCAATCTCTCTCTCTTCTTCCCTCCAGTCTCCTTCCAGGCCTTCTTATTGGCTGAGCCCAGCCAGAAACCAGGAGGCAAGGGAGACCAGGAGATGTCATTTTGGAGAAGGGGGGTGGGGGTCAGCCTCCTTGGGCACAGAGAATCTGGGTGGGTCTGATGCAAACGGAGAATAACTAGGACATGTGTTGTTTCTGAACAGCAGACTGTAAGAACATTTAAGGGAAGGAGAACCTGCTCATCAGCATAGATTCTCTAGGGAAGGGGGTTTTCTAGCTTAAAGAAGGTAGAACATATTTCACAAATATGTTTCCATATATCCTGCATGTGGGAAGAAAGAAAAGGCGTTTTGGGGCAGTCTCACTGCTCCTGACCCTCTACCACATTCTTTCACAGAAAGAAAAAGTGAAAATGTTAGTCACTTATTTGTGTCTGACCCTTTGCAACCCCATGGATTGTGGCCTGCCAGGCTCCTCTGTCCACAGGATTCTCTAGGCAAGGATACTGGAGTGGGTTGCCATTCCCTTCCCCAGGGGATCTTTCCCAACCCAGGGATCAAACCCAGGTCTCCTGCATTGCAGGTGGATTCTTTACCATCTGAGCCACCAGGGAAACCCCAGCCATGTATAAACTAAGTAGAGAGTCCCCTCTATGAGAGCTTAGGAGTCGATTACCTCTTCTTCCCAGATAAGAGAGTCAGAGGTTGAGGAGTGGCCTCAGGCCCTGTTGCTTGGCACTATTGAGTTTCAGATTCAAGTCTGTCCACCTCCAGCACCTTTGGATGAAAGACTTCCTGGTGTCATGGCAAGTACATGCGTTTTGCCCGCATCTCTCTGTTAGTTCGTTCCCTCTGTTTCTCCCTTCTTTTTCTTTGCAGTTGAAGATGGAAGAAGTGATAAAATGATCCCAGAATATTATTTGTCTAAAAGAAAAGTTTAAGATAAAATAGGGTGTGAGAGGCCTGCCATTTTAAAAATAGGCCCCATAGCACCTGCTGGAGGTGGGAGCCGGCATTGGGGTGATGGATAGGAATGTTTTCCAAATTCAGCTGTCAAAGCCAGGCAATCATCTCTGTCTCCTGGGTGGAAAGTGATTTACAATTTTCCTCTTTAGTGGCATCTTAAGACAAACAGGCACTTTTGTTTCCATGGAGAAACCACTCTTTGCTGGAAGGTAAATTGCCTGCCTTTCCTCCCTCCTATCTCTTTCTCTCTCTCCTCTTTCTCCTTCATCGACTCCTCAGATTCCTCTGCCTTCTCCTCCTTCCACCGAGCTTCCCGCCAGCAGCGAGGAGCCTTTGCTCTCCCAGGGGGAGGGCAGTGAGTGTCTGCCCCTGATGCCCCTGGGGAGGGGTCCTCAGAAGCCTCTGTGGGGAGGTGCAGGGGTGCTGACAAGTTTCACCCTAGATCTTTGGCCTGTTGTCTTCCTACGAGCTGGTCTGGCAAAGAGCTCAGAGCAGGAGAGCATGGCCAGCCCCAAGGCCCGGGTAGCTGTTGCCGGTCTCGGTTCCAGTTCCGGTTCCGGGTCTCGTAGCTGCGTGGTCCCGGGCATCTCACTTCATCTCTCAGTTTCTTCACTTGCAGAGTGAGGATCAGTCTCTGCAGAGGCGTGATGAAAAAACGCTGGTGAGAGCGGTAGAGAGATTCCTTCCCGCTGGTCACCCAAGTCACTCAGCTGACCCCTCTGCCTTTCGGCCCTGGAGCGTATTAACAGCCGTCGAAGAGGGGTGGGGGCTTCCTTCAGAGTGGAGCCGTAAGAGGCCTACCGAGAAACGTGGGCTCGGGCAGGTGGAGCGGGTGGGGCCCTGCGGCGCTGTCTGTACCATTTCTGGCTGGGGAGTTTTCAGAAATGCCAATACCCATCGAGAGCGGTGCCTGGGTGCTTAAACCGAAGGGGAAGCTAAAGCTAGTCTCAGGCTGTGTTATCTGTCGCCTGTGAGGAGCTCTAAATGGGTGCCTCTGAGTGTGTTTGTATAATAAGAAGGTGGGTCTGTGTACACGCATGAGCACACGAACATGCTCATGTGTCTCTGTGTCTGTGAAAGGATAGTACGAAGATGAGTCTGCGTATACACATGAGAGTCTGTGTGCACGTACATGTATATGTCTGTGTATACACATGAGAGTCTGTGTGCATGTACATGTATATAGTAGGTAGGTCTGTGTACACATAAGCACGCCTACATGTGCACATGGCAATGGTGTGTGTGTGTATGTGTGTGGGTATGTGCACCTTCCCCCTGGGTGGGTGGCAGGCAGTTTGAACAACAGCCACCACTTATTTTGCATCCAGCTAGAGGGTCCAGTTACAGAATATGAATCCTTACCATATGGTCAGAATGTTCAGATGTTCAGCTGAGTGGATGAGGCTGGTCTGGGCAGCTTGGTACCCTGAACAGAAGCCCTTCTATCCACACACTGCTGGTGTGAGGGTGAGGTCTTTGCCTGAGAGCAGCTTTGTGTCCCTGTTGGCCTCGTTGTGCTCTGAGGTGGGACCTGGTGGCTGCAAACTCAAACTCAGGTGATCATGCATTTCCAGAATCTGTCTGATTTTAATCAGGGTTTCGTTGTGTGTAACTGTGTGTGTGTGCTTGGCTCCAGTTAAGTTTGTGCTGATGCTTCTTTCCTTTTATCCCTCTTCTTCCCCTCCTTCCCTCCATCCCTCTCACACATACTGTGCATCTTCTCTTTGCCAGGCCCTGTTCCATGGGCTAAGGATGCAAAGATGATTCAGAAATAGTCCCCATCAGTGAGAAACAGCCAGTGTATTTTGGGGAAAAGATAAAGCAAGCTGCAGTAACTGAACACAGCGGTGGAGGTGACACAGGGCATTCTTGGGGCAAAGAGGGGAGCCCCTAGTCTCAGGGACCCCATGAAAGGCTTCCAGGATATAGTGATACTTGAACTGAGTCTTAAAAGTCGAGAAATTCATCAGCTTTGTCAAGATAGCGGCTACCTTTTTTTTTTTTTTTTTTTAGGAGATGGTACTTTGCGGCATAGGACAGTCATCTACTCATGTTTGGAGGATTCTAAGAGGTCATAGGGTCTTTATTAAAAGTGACTGGTCTGAGGCTTCCCTGGTGGCTCAGTGGTAAAGAGTCTGTCTGCCAATGTAGGAGACACGGTTTGATTACTGGTCTGGGAAGATCCCACATGCCGCAGACCACCTGAGCTTGTGCGCTACAAGTACTGAGCCTGTGCTCTAGAGCCCATGAGCCACTATTACTGAAGCCAACAAGCCCTAGAGCCTGTGCTTCACAATGAGAGAAGCCACCGCAATGAGAAGCCCACACACTGCAACTAGAGAGTAGCCCCTTCTCACTGCAGCTAGAGAAAAGCCCACATAGCAACAAAGACACAGCACGGCCAAAAAATAAATAAATAAGATTATATTTAAAAAATCCAGCTTTGTACTCGAAAGATGATGAAGTGAGGTGGTGAGCAGGGCAGGGCCAGCAAGGATTAGCAAGAACTGCCTCCTCTATCTGCCTATTTGGACTCCCCAGGGAGGAAGGAGTGAGTGTGGAGGATGGGATGAGCACTAACTGAGCACCTACTGTGTGTCTGGAACCTGTTGCCTCATTTTGTCCTCACCGACAGCTCCGTAGGTGGGAGGATGGTTAACCCCATTGTATAGCTGGGAACATTAAGTCTCAGGTCTCAGCCCAGGCAAAGGACAGGACTTTGAATCCCAGTCCAGATGGCTCAGTTCGCCAACCTGTGCCTCTTTCCAGCCAACCCCACTACCTTAAAGAATCTTCTATAGAGAACATAGCCTTGGGGCCAATAGACTTCTTATCAGGGATCATAAACTTGGAATTCAATATAAAGTCACTACTAATTCCCCCCACTCCCCCGCCTAAGAATAAAAACCCAGATGCCTGCCCGTTTTGAAAAAATAGCATGCCTTGCTGGGACAGACTATTAATAAGCATCCTCATGACATCAGTATTGCCGGCTCTTTCTCTTGAGGAGCCAGGATGTTGCTGATTTGCATACTGCTTTGCATTCATTTGCATCCACTCTCCATATGCAAAATCAAATGCAGCTAATTAGTGCAACTTTGTTACAATGAGAAGAAGGCCCAGCCTTCTGTGCCAGGGCATATGGAGCCCAGAACAGGGACCCACACCACCCAAAGTCAGTCACATCTTTGGTCAGACACATTGGAGAGTTGAAAGGGAGGTTCACACACTGAATGAAAAATAGGGTGGCTGAGTATCATTATTTTTCAAATATTTTCCCTTTGAAGTAACTATGGCAGAGAGAGAGGGTGAGAAGGGAGAGAGAGAGAGGGAGAGAGAGAGAGAGATCAAGAACTCTGCTTCAGGCAGGATTTCCTTGGAGAAAGAGCATGGAATTTGGAGCCCAAAGACCTCAGATGAAGTTAGCATTGGAGTTTGGCTTTGCCGCTTACAAGTCATGGGACCTTGCACTTCATGCACTTGTAAGGATTAAATGGGGGAAAAAAATGGATAAGAATGACCTTTGCAAATATCAAGGCACAATATAGATTTTCAGGGCTCCGGGCCAAGCTGTATTGTGACAGAAGGCATCACCAGGGCCAGGTTGGGACTGAGGCTCACAGTCTTGCAGGGTCCAGATCTCAGATCCTGGGGGAAATATATCTATATCTACATCTAAATTTATGTTTGTATCTCTGTCTCTATCTGTCTCTAGAAGTTAGCATTTAATGAGCACATAATATGGACCAGGCACTGTGTTAAGTACATCACAATCAATATTTCAGTTAACGAACACTCGGAGAGGTCTGAATTATTATGACCCCATCTTACAGATTTCACCCAGGCGAAATCATACTTGTCAAGCATATCAAGATATTCTTGTCAAATGATTAGCACTCTGTCTTCTGAGTGATGATGGTGACATTCACGGTTTACACTGCCCCACCCAGCCCTCCCCACCCTCCCAACTTTTTCAGCTCCATGTAGACTATGGTCTTTGTACTAAACTACTTCTTCTTTTAGATTTGGCTCTTTGGGATTATTTTGATTTGATCTTGGCTTTTATTCTATGCTATCTGAGGACTCTTTTTTTCTCACCTGGTCATTTTGATTAGACTTGAGTATTTCAGCTCCATAGTTACATGTCATTGCTTAGGATAGTCTCTGCAGAGAACAGCTTCCATAGACCAAGGCAGACTGCATGATGATTCACAGTCACTGCATCTCATGGAAGTGGGATGATGCTGCCTGAATGTTTAGCCCAGCCTTGTAGTTTTTCTCTGGCCAATGACATGTAAGTGGAAGCAATACCTGTTGCCACCAGACAGACATGTGGTTTGTCATGTGTTTCTTTCACTTCTGACCTGCGTGCTTGCGTTTTCAGTTGTGTCCGACTCTTTTGTGACCCCATGGACTGTAGCCTGCCAGGCTCCTCTGTCCATGGGATTTTTTCTGGCAAGAATACTGTAATGAGTTGCCTTTTCCTTCTCTGGGGATCTTCTCAACTCAGGGATCGAACTCTTGTCTCCTGCAGCTCTTGCATTGGCAGGCAGATTCTTTTACCCCTCAGCCAGCAAGGAAGCCCCCTTCTGATCAGATGCTGAAGTATATTCTAGATAAAATCTGCTCCCACAACTGAGTCCTGGAACTTCTGGTGTGCAAGCCATGTGAATAAGAAAAAAATCTCTATTGTTGCAAGCCTCCAGGCCTTGGAGGATTATTCAGTACAGGAGACAACAGTCTATCCTGGTGGAAACATTCTTTCTATTGAATATTATAGGATTAGTGCTCCTATGAGCAGACTAGTTATACTGTAGATAGCTGGCCACTTATCCTAATGATATTGTCATTACTCAAAATATTTTGTAAAGCTTCCATTTTATGAACTGCTTTAAAATGATAAAATTACTACTTCTCTTGATAAAAGCTAATGCTTTACAAGCATTATATTATTTAATCTTGACAACAGCCCCATGAGGTATGTTTTCTTAATTTCCGTTTTCCAGACCAGAGAAACACAATCTCAGAAATGCTCGATAATGATTCAGGATCACACAGCTAAGAGGATGGTCAAGATTTAAATCTGCATTCTTTAGAGGCACAAACCCTAATGCCATTATTTTCTACTCATACTTTCCCCCACCAAAATGGATATTTACAAGCTGAGTCATACACCTGACTCATCAGAGATGACTACAGACATTTTGGCTGCTTAAGAAAAATCAAAATAATTATTAAGTAATGAAAGTTACATTGGATTTGATATTAGGAGCTGTGGGGTCAGTCTGCAGCTGTTTCTTACAAACAACCTTATTGTGTGACCCTGGGATACATTTTTTCCCCCCACTCTGTTCCTTGCTATTTTCATCTGTAAAATGGAGCACTTTGCCTCAGACCACATGGCTCATGGATCTGAGGGATGGGATCCTCATTTCCCTGAAGTGTATGCCAAACATTGTATGTGTATTTTTTTTCCCCCTGGGTAGAGGATCCATACTATTCACGAGGTCCTGGAAAAGTTCTGTGACACCCTAGAGAGAAGGAACTTGAACTCTGTTGGTTGGGTATGACTTACCCCTTTCACCAGAAGAAGTGGGTGTAGAGGCAAGGAGATTTATTTCAGTCTGACTAAATCGCAGTTGAGTTGCATAAGTTGAGTGTCAGTTTTATCAAAGGATAACTGGAAGGCAAGCTGTATCATTTTATTAAAAATAATCATTAAAAATGTTTCTGTCTCACATTCCTGTGGCTCCTCGCTGCTTACGCTGCACAGAAGCCGTTCTTTTGTCTTCCTGGCCAGGGACTGTGTCATTAGTTGTGGCTATTGGTCACTTCCTGTCTCACTCAGCCAAATAATCATGTTATTTTGACTGGGATGAGAATGGGTTCAGAGCTGTGAACTTAGCCTTACAATCACTGGCAGATGCCTTTCCTGGAATGTGGGAGGAGAGGAAAACAGAGCAGGAAAATAGCATTCATGGAGCCTCTACATGAACCAGGCTCTGCCGGCAATTCATTCATTGTGACATAGTCATGCACGTCTCTTTCTAACCAATACTTATTGGATACATATCCTCCCTTGGTTCTGGGGATAGAAAAGTGAACAATCAGACAAAAGAGTCCCCACATTTTTGGTATTTATGTCCTGGTAGGAGAGATAAAAAATATTAGTAAAAAAATTAGTCAAATATATATGTTTCACATGGCCTACTTCAGGGCAGGATTGCAAGATGTCCTGCATGGTATAACCTCAGTATTACAGATGAGGAAACTACAGATTGGAGATGTGAACTGATTCAACCCAGGGTCATATAACAGGTAACAAGGAAGACCTGAGCTTTCAAAGGTAGATTTTTCTGACTCCCAGATTACTTTCCCCACAGATAGCTGTGTGTGTGTGTGTTAGTTGCTCAGTCGTGTCTGACTCTTTGCAACCCCTTGGACTGTACCTACCCAGGCTCCTCTGTACATGGAATTCTCCAGGCAAGAACACAGGAGTGGATAGCCATTTCCTTCTCCAGGGGATCTTCCAGACCCAGCAATTGAATCTGACTCTTCCCATTGCAGGCAGATTCTTTACCATCTGAGCCACCAGGGAAGCCTCAGAAAACAGTGGTCACAACTTAAAAGCCTGTCCTTTAGTTGTGAGCCTTTGAGACAAACATTCTCGAGGCTAATTCCATCCTGATGGAGATCTGAGTTTATATTGAGAAAGCTGACTCCACTACTGTCTTTGCATCCTGTTTGAAAAGCTTGAGGCCATTATATATTCAAACCGTTTTCTGCGTCCTTCTATCTTTACTTCTCCTTGGATTCTAATTACACACGTTAGATGGTGCTTGACTTTGTCTCTCAGGTCTCAGTGCTTCTACTTATTTTCCCTCCGTATTTTTAAATCTCTTCTGTTTGGGTTGGATAGTTTCTAATGATCTGTCTTCTATTACATATTTATGGTTTTTTTTTCATTCTTTATCTGCTCCTTCATTAATATCTTATTTTAAACTTTCGTCTGATAATTACTACATCCTTTCCTATGCAATGACATTTTCTATTGCCTGACCTTTTCCTGAGTATGCATTCCTCTTTTCTGTTTCTTTGCATGTATAGTAATTTTTGGTTGAAAACTGGATGTTGCAAATAATACATAAGAGTATATCTGTATTCTGTTGTGTTCTGAGGATTATTGGATTTGGGTTATAGTACGCACTCAACTTGCCTGGATTCAAAGGTACATAGCACCTGATAGTTTTGCTCTATTCTTATATGGCTTCCCACTACTGCTCCTTTAGCCTGGCTCTCTGGGGTCTCCCAGGTGCCTGTTAACAAAATTAGCAAAAATTTGGGCAGTAATGGGACTCACATTTTCAGTAGTTATTTTCTTCTAGGATTTCCCTCCTATTTTCCAGTTTGTCTGCTAACCTCAGGTTCTATCTACTGACATGTCAAGCCCATAAAGCTAGTTTTCTGCTACCCAAGCTGTGCACAATTGAGCATACACAGAGTTAAAGATGATCATATTCTCAAAGCAGGAATAGAGACGCAGATGTAGAGAACAAATATATGGATACCAAGGGGGAAAGGGGATGGGTGGGAGGAATTGGGAGATTGGAATTGACATATATATACTATTGATTGCTATTGTTGAGTCACTCAATCGTGTCCAACTCTTTGCGACCCCATGGACTGTAGCATGCCAGGCTTCTCTGTCTTTCACTATCTCCTAGAGGTTGCCCAAAGTCATGTCCATTGAATCTGTGTATAAAATGGATAACTAAAGAGAACAAATTGCACAGCACAAGGAACTCTACTTGCTGCTCTGTGGTGATCTGAATGAGAAGAAAGTCCAAAAGGGAGAGGACATATGTATATTTATGGCTGATTCATTTTGCTGTACAGTAGGAACTAACACAGGGGTTCCCAAGTAGAATGGTAAAGAACCCACCAGCCAGTGCAGGAGACATGAGTTCAATCCCTGGGTCTGGAAGATCCCCTGGAGAAGGAAATGACAACCGACTCTAGTATTCTTGCTTGGGAGATCCCATGGACAAAGAAGCCTGGCAGGCTACACAGGCCACAGAGTTGCAAAAGAGTCAACATGACTTATCAACTAAACAACAACAACAACAACAAAGTAACACAACATTGTAAAGAAACTATACTCCAATAAAAATTAATTTTAAAAAAGAAAACAACAAAACAAAACCACCCAGAAAACCCACAGATTTCACCCTTTGCAGCTCTACCTTTGAAGAGTAGGCTTCTTTCTGATTTCTCCATGCTTTTTTCTGGTCCCTGAGCATCTCTTTTAAACGTGTATCCTTTAGTGTCAGCCAGGGATTTGGGCAGAGATTACACTCAGCACTTGCATCTCACTACTTCTGTCATTCTTTTGTTGCCAGGAATTCCTCTTTAAATTTTCACCTGCTTTCATAGCCCTATATTCTGATTTCTGGCACCTTGGGTCACAGAGGATTTGGGTTTTCACAGTTGCAGCCCTGGGGGTTGTGGAGCAGTTTTGGGTCAGAAAGCCACAAATTCCCAATTCTTTTCCTTACAGTTGTGTGTGTGTTTTGTTTTGTTTTTTTTTTTAAATTAAACTCGTCTCTGGCTTCTGCTTTTGGATGCTTTCCAAAGCCTTTAAGGAATTTTTGTTTTTATAATAGTCATCTGCAGGAGGAATCATGTGACTATTCCATTCCTGCACTGTTGCTCCTACTTGGATTTGACTCTGAGAAAAAGGTAAGGTGTGCAGGGTGGGGTGAAGTGTCTGTCTACTTCAGACATCTTGCTGAGCTGAGTCCCTTCTTTGACCTTTGGTCTCATTTCATTTCTTTTAGTCTTCTGTGTAAGTTATAGAGGCTGTCCAGAAGTAATGTGTAAGGAGGTTAGAGCTCTATGTGCAATTGAGCTGGAGTAGACAGAGAGGCAATAGGGCTCAGAATCCTTGCCTATAAGGAGAAGTCAGTCTCGCTGGGGTGACGAGTGGATGAACCTGCAGGAACTTTCATAGTTTAATGCTGAGTAACGTGCTGCCAGCCATTGTGCTACAGCTCAGGTGCCATTTGCTTTGCAATACATTGACTTAGAGATGGAAGGCTGGACGTCCTGGAAAACACCTGTCTGCTTTCTTTTGCAAACTCAAGTTTATTCAACCCTGTCACTCTCCTCTTTTGAATCTATGATCAGCATGTATTGTTTTTGCCTGCCAAATACCTACCCTACCTTCTGGTCCAACATCCCAATTTTTCCTTGGGGAACCATTTTGAAATCAACCGCATAAGCTGTGACTGAGTGGGGATGGGCCTGTGTTCAGGCTAATTAGACTATCCCCTCCTCTGACTACAATCATTAGTTAAAGAACGAGATGTGATCCAAGTTGGTCCACTGAGATTCATTCCCCAGACTTTTGTTAGAAACTTAGGGAAAAAGGAGTCCTTCATTTGGAACTGATGAGAAGATGGGATATAATCTTTGCTATCTTTACAGTAGGGCTTCCCTGTTGGCTCAGATGGTAAAGAATCATCTGCCTGTTATGCAGGAGATGAGGGTTTGATCCCTGGGTCAGGAAGATCCCCTAGAGAAGGGCATGGCAACTCAATCCAGTATTCTTGCCTGGAGAATCCTAAGGACAGAGGAGGCTGGCAAGCTACAATCCATGGGGTCGCAAAGAGTCAAACACAACTGAGTGACTAACATACATATACAACACTATAGTACCAATAACTGCAGATTAAAAAAAAAATGTAGAGCTGGCCCTTTGTCCTTTCAATCCTGTTTCTGGAACTATGGAAGCTGCCTTGACATCTCTTGGCAAGAGTCTGTTTCAGAGAAACCAACACAAGAGAAATTAGACTCGAGAGATGAGATAAGGCATTCATTTGGGCTTCTGAAAGCAGATACACCTGGCATTTTTATAGCTAAATTTATACCTAGACTTTTTAGTTACCTAGGCCCTTAAATTTCTTTTATGTTTATGCCAATTTGAGTTGCATCTCTGTCACTTATAACCCAAGGAGCCCTGCCTGAATAATAGCAATTCATTGTCTCTTCAGCCCCTACAGGATGAGATTAGAACTTATGGGCTTCACCATTGTTGTAGTGGGTTGAATAGTGTCCCTTTAAGATTCATGTCAGCCTGGAACCTCAGAATGTGATCTTATTTTGAAATAGGGTCTTTGCAATAATTAGTTGGGGGCCCAAAATCCAATATGGCTGCTATCCTTACAAGAAGACGTGAGAACATACAGAGACACAGCATAGATGAAGATGGAAGCAGAGATCAGAGGGAGGCACCTATAAAGCCAAGGAAGTGAAGAATAGCCGGGAGCCAGCAGAATTTGGAAGAGGCAAGGATGGATCCTTTGCTAGACCCTTCAAAGGAGCAGGACACTGCCAGCACCTCAATTTCAGTCTTCTGGCCTCCAGACTATGATGGTATAAATTTCTGTTATTTTATACCGCTCAGTGTGTGGTAATTTGTTATGTCAGACCTAGGAAATTAATGCAATGATCTAACTCCTACTTATTTTTCCAGCCTCTTTGTAGAGACAACAATTCATCGTGGATAATAGTGCAGACCTTGAAACTGGGCTTTCTGGATTCAATTTTGGCTTTTTCACACTAACCTTTCCGAGACTCAGCTGTCTAAGGGAGCTAATGATGCACTTCTTAAGGCTGTTGTGAGAATAAAACGAGTCTATGTTTAAAGGCATCTAAAGCAGTTTTTGGCACAAATAATGCATTCAGTAAATGATGGCTATTGTTATTATTATTGTTGTTATTATGTATTTACATAACCTTCACCACTATCTCCTGCTACATTCACAAAAGTGCTGCCTATTCCAACAAGAGGAAACTGTTTGTACTTCCTCATAAGAAGCTTAGGCCAGGGAGAGTTCAAGGAACTTCCAGCTCATGCTCGACCAGCTCCTGTGTGTCAGATTTGGAATTCAAATCCTGGTTGGCCTGCGTCCATGTCAGGCATGTGTGCGTGTGTGAGCGTGCTCAGTGGCTTCAGTCGTGGCTGACTCTTTTCAACCCCATGGACTCTAGCCTGCCAGGCTCCTCTGTCTATGGAATTCTCCAGGAGAAAATACTGGAGTGGGTTGCCATGCCCTTCTCCAGGGGATCGTCCTGACCCAGAGATGGAACCCATGTCTCCTGCTTGGCAGGTGGACTCTATCTGCTGAGCCATGTGGGAAGCCCAACCATGTCAGGTACTATGGACCATTCAGAGCAAAAGTAGTGAGTGGCATCAAAGGATCCCCTCAATCTCCCTCTCCTTCCCTTTATTCCAAGCCCTCTCCTCCAGCTCTGTCAAGTCTTTGGATACTGTTCAGTTATCACACTGTGGCCTCAGGTGATGGGGCACCTTCTGAGAGGGGCTGTGACTTTTTCTGAGGCCGGCAGGAATTTTCTTCCTCAGGGTAATAGGCCCCTCTTCCTGTCTCTAAAACCATTGAATATCTTTGTTTTGGGGGTGGGGGTGGGGACTTAGAAATCTCATTACTCCTATTTGTGATATTTGCAATCAGTAAAGACATCCCCTAAAAGCACTTTTTATGTGCTCAGAAAGAGACAGACTGGGAAGGAAGCCTTGTAAACCTGAAGCAGATACTCCTGATAAAAGCCTGCAGGAAACATGCTCTTATTTACTTCGATGTTCTGCAAACTTTGCTATCGAAACCTTGTATTGATTTTGTCTCGGTCTCTGTCAACATGGTTACCCCTTGGGTCAATACATCCTGATTATCTGTCTCAGGACAGTTTGGAATGAAGAAATGGCTTTCTGAAGTTTTCTTTGTGTTAAGGTAATTTTTTTGATACTCTACCAAAGCCCCAGAGAGGCTACCAGCATCTCTCTCTCTCTCTTTATATTATATATATATATATATATATATATACATACACACACGTATACACATACACACACACACGCGCACACACACAGACCACACAGACACACATATGTATGATCTATCAATGATGATATCTACATTTATCAATCCATAGATAAATCTCAGCATGTTAATAGATACATATATGCACACATGTGGCAAATATGTAAATTAAAAAATAGAAATTATAAAAATAAATAGAAATATTTCTAGACTGATGTACCTAAAATATTTAAATATTTAAGTATAATACATATATATGTGTGTGTGTGTGTATTATATATAAAGCCTCTCATCTCTCTCATCATAGGTGTTTTCCTTCATGCCTTCCTTCTGCCTGGCTCTCATCTCTGTCTTTATTTCTCTTCATGTGTCTCCATGGCTCCTTTAGTCCCTTCAGTTCACCCATTTCTCTTGTCTTCATTTTTCCAATTCTGTTTCTGTCCTGTATCTCCGAATAAAACTACCACTGGGGCTTCCCAGGTGGCTCAGTGGTAAAGAATCTACCTGCCAAGCAGGAGGCATGGGTTTGATCCCTGGGTCAGGAAGATTTCCTGGAGAAGGGAACGGCCACCCACTCTAGTATTCTTGCCTGGGAAATCCCATGGACAGAGGAGTCTGGCGGGCTACAGTCCAAGGGATTGCAAAAGAGTTGGACACAACTTAGTGACAAACAACAACAGAACTGCCATTGACTGTCAGGAAAATTTTTTTTTTTTTCCCCTAAGCCTAAGGGGAAAATTCCCTGGGAAAATTCACTAAGCCTAAGGGAGAATTCTCCATCTCATTAGCTTTCTCTCCTGCCTAAGTTGTTGTGTGTGTATCAGGAAGTCATTTTTATATTAATATTTTCTCTCCTTTTTCCCAGGGACCATCCTGTGACATCAAGTTTTACCCCGTGAGATTCTAGAGCAGGGGTAGCACGCATGGCCTATAAAGGACCAGATGATGCTTATTTTAGACATCGCCAGTCATATGGCCTCTGTGGCTGTTACTGGTCCTCTCCCTGTTACGTACAAGACAATGTGTAAACAGATAGTGTGTCTGTGTTCCAATACAGCTTTATTTACAAAGATAAAGTAGTTTGCTGCCCCTGTCCTAGAACCCTCCCTCAGGAGATGGGGCACCTCTCAGTGTGTTTCTGCCTTTCCTCCTTGCTCTCACCCTTTTGGTGTGGTTGTCCATGATCTCACACGAAGAACAGAGCCAGGATTTGGACCAACTGCCTGAACCCTAGCTTAGGCTTGTTTCTGCTTTGTCACAATTTCCTGAAGAATGTACTTATGATCTGCTAAGGTGGGGGGTGAAGGCACCCTCTTTTGTCAAAAACATTTAATGATTCTCCATTACCCACTCGAGAGGGAGTTGTTCTCTAAGCCTGGCAACCTAACCCACAGAAGCAGGACTCCTTCTCCCCCTCCCCCCTTTTTTCCTCTTGAACTTTTTATTTTATATTGGGGTGTAGCCGATTAACAATGTTGTGATGGTTTCAGGTGAACAGTGAAGAAACTCAGCCATACATATACATGAATCCATTCTCCCGCAAAACCCTCTACCATCCAGGCTGCTACCTGATATTTAGCAGAGTTTCATGTGCTGTACAATAGGTTGTTGTTGATTATCCATTTTAAATATAGAGTGTCCATGTCCTTCCCACACTCCCTAACTCTCTCTTCCCCCAGCATCTTCCCCTTTTGAGTGTCTGGGCCACTGCTGCATCCATCTATACTTGCTCACTCACTCTCCTCTAAGCTTTCTCAAGATGCATTTCCATCACTTTTCTCAGCTCTACATGGCTTCCCTCAATGGAACTCCTTTTTATTTTCCTACCCACTTATATGTCTTTCCCGATGTCTGCATATCAATCCAGGAAAAGTTACTAATGGTCCCCACTGAGTCACAGAACCCTTCCTGGGCAAGTTGTAATTGCAGGGGGACTGGTTTTTGTGATGGGGCTCCTTGCATCCATTCCTGAGCCTGGGGGTTGGGGTGGGCAACTCTGATTGAAGTTCTTTTAGGACCATTTGCAAGAGGAGGGGGAAGTTCCTTCAAGGTGCAGAGGTCTTGGGCAGACAAAAGCAGATATATCCACTGCACAGATGCCTGTGAATGTTCTTAAGACACGGTTTTGATTGTGCCACTTACCTGCTGCAGGGAACTGAAGGGATCAATGCTTCAGTGTGGCGATTGAGATCTGAGGTCATGAGACTCCAACTCTGTGGCTCTAGGACATCCCTGGAAGAGTTGGCTGGGCCACAGAGTACTGGAAGTCAAGTTCCTTCTTCTCCTGAGCACTGTCTTTAGACAACTGTCAAACTGGACTTTCCAAAAAAGCACCAGTCATGTTCCATCTTCCTTCCTATTCGTTTCTGATATTTTCTGTTCCTGGAATGATTTCTTCTTCTTACTCCATCTGAACATGCTTGGAAGAAGTGCTTTACTTAAAATGCATCCTGATCACCTTCTAAAATCCTGAATCCCTCTCCTTGAATCTTCATAGCCTCTGATTTACATAGATCATGAATTTTTGTGCACTTGTATCCTCTCCTGTAGGATAACATGTTGGGTATCAGGGCTTCCTTTTTCTGATATATTTTTGTATTCCCCTTGTTCATAGAGTGTTTCTTTCATACAAAAGACACAATATTTGCTGGATTGAATTTAATTGAACTGATTAGAACATGTCACTCTAACTTTGACAATCTGTGCCATTCATTTAGCATTTATATTTGTCAATTTTTGTTGTTAATTATTTAGGCATATTTTCTAAGTTGTATCACCTTTGCCTAGGTCATCAAAAGATGTTTTTTTCAATGGGATAAATGTTGATTGTGTGCGTGCTACATGCTAGGCATTGTGTTAATTACTATGACCATAACAGAGAACACGGCAGACCTGGTTGCTGTCTTTGTAGAGCTTATAGTACATAAAATATGTATCTATGGAAACAAGTACTAAGGGCTAAGATGGGAGAGGGATGAAGAAGCTGAAAGAGAATATGAGTAGGCTGGGGGAAGAAGGGTCACGTAATCCATGTGTGTAAGATGAATGACTTAGCATTGTAACAGGTGAAAAATAGTCATTTCCTTTCTTGGTTAGATCTGTGTCCCTTCTCCAGCTTACTCTGAACTGCCACACAGGGCTAAACCTCACTTCTATTATTCTGGGTTTCCATGGTTCTCTCCTTTCTTCTTAGTGCATTTAACACAATATATTGAAATCTTCTCTTTAAAGTCTGGCTTACAGAAAAGCAGATTGCATCTTGCTCAACGGGTCTGTCTCTGAGTGTCTAGCATGATGCTTGGCTCGTGGTGCCTAAGAAGTGTCTGTTGACTGCAAAAATGAGCTAACCAAGGTGAGCCAGGGTTGGGTTGGGAGAAACCAGAGGCTTATCTGAAAGGTGCACAGCCAGGGGTTGCCTTGTGGCCTGGATCAGGCACTCGGAGTGTTCATAATAGCCCCTTGTTACAGAGTGAGGGAAGAAGGCGCCAGGGTTGCAAGGACAAAGGCTAGTGTTCTGATACTGTTTGAAGCGGGATAATCTCCCAGCTTCAATAGGGAAGCACATGACCCTTGCACTAGACCAGAGGACTAGAGACCTTGACTTGGAAGCGCTGGTTGAGTGATGCCATTATTATCTTCCACCAAGAGGTTACTGGAAAGTACACCTCCCTCCCAATTCCTAAAAGCCAGGGCCATGACCTTGTCTGGGGCTTTGTCTTGTTTTGAAGAAAGTCTGTACTTTGGCACGTGCAACTGTTTTCCTCCTTTAGAAACAAAAATAGCCTCTGTCCTTGGGTCCACTGTATTCTCTGGTGGGTGGAGGGGTGCTGAAGTGGCATTAGAAGTCAAAGACAGACACCAAACCAGTTCCTGGAGACTTTTCATTCAGTAAGATTCATGTCTTAATAAACAAAAAAACAAAGCAAAAGAAAGAAAGAAACACTATGACAAGTTGAGAGAGATACTGTGGCAAAAAGGAAAAGGGTTACATTTTAGTACTTTTCATGGCACTTTCCCTCCCTGCATTTCCAACATGGGACCAACTTTCATTATATCAGCAGCCCCGGTTTCTTATGAGCAAGAGCTCAGAGAGGGTGGCACCTTGCCCTACAACAAAGAAATGACAATCACCAAGGTGCCCACATCTGAGCTTGCTCTAGGTGGGTGGGCAGGGCTGTGAGGAAGCACTGAGCATATGTGTGGTGGCATTTCTCTACCAAGAACCAGCCTGTGTGGACCTGCTCAGCCGGTGGTAGGGAGACAGGAAGTAGGCAGTGTTGAACTCCCCTGGCTTCTCCAGTGTCTGTCTGTATGCAAACGTATCTCTAGACCAACTTGAAGAATAGTGAAGACTGGCTGAAGAAACTTAGAAAAATATGCAACTTTAAGTTAATGTGTGTGTGTGTGCTTAGTCGCTCTTAAAAGTGTCTTACTTTAAGTTAATAGGTGTGGGTTAAAGTTGCTACTCCATCCCTTTTAATTGTGAGACGTTGGATGTCTGCTAAAGTACCTCTCAGTTGGAATATTTTCCATCTGATTCTTCACCTTCTAATTTGCCCAGACTGATCCCCTCAAATATGCCCCCTTCCTGAATCCTTACCTGATCCTACTTGAGAAAACTGAGTATAGAGAATTTAGGTATATGCATGTGTGTTCAGTCACTCAGCTGTCGGACTCTTTGTGACCTTATGGACTGTAACCCACCAGACTTCTCTGTTGGTGGGATTCTCCAGGCAAAAATATTGGAGTGGGTTGCCATTTCCTCCTTCAGAAGATTTTCCCGACACAGGGATCTAACCCACATCTTCTGCATTGGCAGGTGAATTCTTTACCACTGAGCCACCTGGGAAGCCCATTTAGGTACAGTTTTCAGCTTAATCTTGGATTCACATGTACCCATTAGGCTCTATTACAGTTACAGTTTCTCAAACATGCCATTGTTTCTGCTGCCTCAGGTCCTTTGCACATGCTGTGACTTAGACAAACTTCACTGCACACTTAAGGTGGTCTCACAAGGCTGCTTCCTCCTGATTCTTCAATCCTCAACTTCATTGCCTGAAGGAGGAGTACTTCCTTGAGGAAGTACTTCCTCAAGAGTACTCACTTTGCTCTCTTTCCTTCATGGTGCTGGGCACAACTCTTCCTTCTACAGCAATTCCTTCACTTGTTGTTTAATGTCTTCTTCCCTCTATAAACTCTAACATGAACAGGGACAACAACAGTTTCATAACTAGACCTAAACCATTACCTGACCTGTGTCAGGTATATAGTAAGTGCACAACAAATCTTTTTTTTTTGGGGGGGGGCTCTAGGATTAAACAAATTAAAGAGAAGTTGTGAATAAAGGGAGAGAAGGAAGAAAAAGCTGGAGAATGTAGAAATACTTATTCTCCCTGTGGAATTTGGTGATGGAGACACATGTGGCTGAATTGGAGAGACTCTGGGAGCAAGATACCTGGGCATTCTGTGAGGCTGTTGTGTGCTGCATGCTGCCAGGGCTGGTAAGGGGGTCTCGGGTGAACACAGCCCTCCCTACAGTGTGCAGCTGCCATGGAGGCCCAGACCCAGCTGGGTCTTGTCAGAGGTCTGGCAGGTGGAGCTGCCTGCAGTGTTTTTCTTGCCTGGGCACTGACAGCATTCCAACTTCAAAGCTGGAACACACTGACCAGGAACACTGTGACCTTTGGCACAATTCCTTCCCTTCCCCTCCCTTGCTCCTGTGCAGGGAGGAGGGAGACTTGCTCCCTTGCGTGGGCTCTCGCCAGGCTGGAGAGCGGGTTTTCCTTAGATCCAGAGACTGGGGGAAAGGAGAGGCAAGGAAGAGACAGAGGGGCAGCTGCTCTTTGAGCATCAGGGGAGTCAGACTGAATTCCACTGTATTTGGAATGTGGTATGTTGATAAATTATGCATCAGCTTGAGAGGCTTTCTCTCTCTAGGCCCCAGCTCTGAGTGGGAGCTACTCATACTTGCCTAGATTCTAGAAAAAAAATTAAAGAGTGGAGCCACCACCTCCCAGATACTTCCCATCAGGTCATCTTGATGAATGGAATTGGATGTGATTTAGTTGATAGTTATTAGAGGGCTCATTGAACCTCAGTCTTCTCATCTTTGAAATGGAGATAATAATAGAAATTTCCTAGGGCCATTATGAAGATGGAAGCTAACGTGCATAAAATGCCTAGCATAGTGTCTGGCACAAGGCAGCAGGCAGTCGTTAATAACAGTCACTCTTACCACCATCAGAGTCATCATAGTTATCCTAGGCTACCTTGTCACTCTGGGAAATATGAAATCTTATTGACATAGCCCAGCTTCCCTGGTGGCTCAGTGGTAAAGAATTTGCCTGACAATGCAGTAGGCAGAAGAGACGCAGGTTCAATTCCTGGGTCAGGAAGATTCCCTGGAGGAGAAAATGGCAACCCATTCTAGTATTGTTGCCTGGGAAATCCCATGGACAGAGAAGCCTGGTGGGCTACAGTCCACGGGGTCATAAAGAATTGGACACAACTTAGCAGATGTGCATGCGTTAACATAACTACTTCTCAGCTGAGAACAAGGAGACTGGGAGGCTGTCAAATGATTTTCTCACGATCACACTGCTAATACACGTTGAAAAAGGGCCCATATATCCAGGTCTGTCCCTCTCTATTCAGGGGCTTTCTCTCTCTCTTCTTCTTCTTCTTTCTCCTTCTTTGACCATGGCTTACTTCCTTGAACAACAGAATATGGTTTATGTTGTTAACAGCTGCAGAAGGCATATTATCTTTACTATCAGAAACAAAGAAAATGAGTTGCCAATGTTTGTAGAGGATTTGATAGTTTATAGGATTCCTTTACCTCCATTGTCTTTTTTTGGAATCCATGATTCTGCTTTTGTATATGGTAAAAATCTAGAAAGTATTGAGACAGTGACTTCATGAGATACTTTCCTCTGAGCTAAGGCCTCATTTACACATGCTATAGGAGTGATTAGCTAATTCCTGGGAAGTGTACTTATGTGGCCTGCTTAATCTCCACTCTGCCGTTTATGGGCCACCTGACCTTGACCATTCTGTGTGTGTTTCTTCATCTATAAAATGGGGATCATTAAAATAGTATAAGACAATGTATATAAACCACTATCACAGAAGCTGGTGCACGTGAGAACTTGATAAATAGTAGACACTATTGTTAGGCTGAGAAATACCCAAATTCTTTTCTTAGACTTCTGTTTTTGCAGCAGCTGGGCAAAATCAGACTTAAAAATATTATGTTGGAGAATACCAAGGAAACCTGTGAGCACTGGGGGAATTGGGCAGAAACTCCCGGTGTTCTAGGATAAACAAAAATAGCAGTCAGCGAGGGGGTGGCTTTGGTTCAGGACCAAGGACAGCTCCAACTTGTTCCCTGCCCCCTCAGTGGGGACACTCTTTGTCTGTAGAGTCTGTGGAAGGTTTCTACCTCAGGGCTTCCCTGTTCAGTACTTGCCACAATCTCCCCATCTCTCTGTGTTTGCCCATGCCATTCCTCCCATCTGAAGTGCTTCTCCTTCTTCTCTTACCATGAAATATTTCTAACATAACAAGAAGCATGGCGAATAGAATAATCATCACCTTTGCACCTAGCAGTCCAATTTTACACATGTTGGCATTTTGCCACAATTTGTCACTGATGTTTTGGTTTGCTTTTTAAATTTTATTTTATTTATTTATTTATTTTGCCATGTCACACAGCATGTGGGATCTTAGTTCTCACACCAGGGATCAAACCCACACCCCCCACAGTGGAAGCTGAAGTCCTAACCACTGGACTACCAGCAAATTCCCTTTTTTAAAAAAAAAACAAGGCCACTGAAGCTCCCTCTGTGGCCCTCTCCCCATCACATGCCTCTCCTTCCTGCCCAGAGGTGCCCCTGTTCTGCGGCTGGTGTTCAGTCTTCCATATCTTTCTCCTTTTACCACCACCAGCTTTCCTCTACTCATCCAAGTCTTCTGCATTTTTAAGAGCCAGGCAAAACCCTTTACCTCTCCAGTGACCTTTCTTGCAGAGCATTGTTGCATTCAGTTTTGTAGGGTTTTCAAGGATTTCTCTTTTCTCATTTTAATCATCCATCAAACATGTGCTGAGCAGGCCCTCATTGGAGGCAGCACTCTTCTACTTGCTGGAGTTACAAAAAATGAGTTACACATAGCCCCTGCCTCCGAGAGCTCAGAGAACATGTTGTGTAGCTTCATATCATCTGTTGGTGAGAAAGGAAGCCTGCTGGGAGAAGGGCCCACCTTCAGAAGTCTACCACAGCTCTCACACAGGAATCAGACCTCACATAAACCCTGGAGGCCTTGAGACCAGAAGACTGGAAGCAGTAGGAGGATAGGAAGCAAGGTAGAAATCTTGTGACATGTCAGGCCATGTGTGGGACAATTTAAATATATCATCTCATTTAATGTTCCACAAACCAGGGAAATTAGTTACTCTCTTCCTTTATTCCATGTAAAGTCAAGGCTTGGAGAGCCACCAGACCTGATTACAAGTACAGTTCATATTTGAGTTGGGGCTTTCTAAGGTCCATATCAGTATTTTTCCGGCTCTGTCTTTAGACTATGAATAGCTTGAGACAGAGATGGAACCAAATTCAACTCTGGTTCCCAAGGACCAGCGTGGTCTCTTAGCAGGTACTTGATTCATGATAATTTATACTGTGATTGATCTCTGGGGCACAAAGGGAACAAGGATGCATAGGTCCTGCCCTCAAGGAGTTTACCATCTAGACAAGAAGCCAGGCTTTGGTAACAATGCAGGAAAGCAGGATACAATGCAGATCACACAGATAAGATTTCTGCTCTCAATGAGAGATGGGATGTTATTTTCTTTGTTGGTCTTGCCCTTTAAAAACATCAGACTAAAGCACTTGGAGGACACAGAATTCCCTGGGAACTCCTACACTGCACAGTCAGGCCAGCTGTTTTCTCCCCAGGTCTGACTCACCTGGTCCCATCCCTGGCTTCTCCATCTGCCTTTGCTCTGTCACCCTTCTGACTCTGGGCTCAAACTTGCCACGCGGGTTCTCTGCTCCCTTGTTTCACTTTGGCATCTCTTGCTATCTTGATGAGAATCTTTTGCTCCAACCTGTGATATACCTAATCAGCTGAACCAAACCCCACCCCCTGGTCCTCCTTACCCCTGCTGTTCACTACCTCCAAAGTCAGAAGGATGTGGCTTCAGATGTAAGTTATGACCTAATGCCCCTTCCAGAACCCATATCTTCTCCAAAACAGAATCTGGGGCAGGGGATCTTAACATCTGGGTGGCATGAACCACTTGGCAGATTGGTAAAGTCTATGACCCCTCCTTAAAGGAAACAAGTTATACTGAGAGATAGTTATCAATCTATGGATAGTTGATAGATGATAGATACATAGACAGATGATAGATAACTGTATTTGTTATCTTTCACTGAGAATCAAATACATACTAAAACAACAGACATCTCTTTTCTCATGGTTCCTGCGGGTCCGGAGTCTGGGCATGGTTAGCTGAGTCTTCTGGTTCAGGATCTCTCACAAGGCTGCAGTCCAGGTGCTGGGCAGGATGGCAGTCACCTTCAGATCGACTGGGGGTGGATCTGCTTCCCAAGCTCATTCATGTGGATGATGGCAGGATTTGGTTTCTCATGGGAAGTCAGACTGAAAGCTTTAGTTCCCCAATGACAGTTGACCTGAGATGGTTCTTAGTTCTTTCCTGTAGAGCAGCTCACAACACGGTGGCTGCTTCATGAGAGTAAGTAAGTGAGAGGGATAGGGACTAAGATGGAAATCACCATCTTTTATAACCTCATCTTGTAAGTTGCATCCTCTCACGCTTACCATACTCTGTTCATTAGAAGCAAGTCATTAGGTTCAACTCATAATCATGAGAGAGGATTATCCAGGGCATGAATAGCTGATGAGTGGGGTTGGGGAGGATCCTAAAGGACCATCTTAGAGCCTGGCTACAAAAGCACCTGCGTGTCTCCTAAGTTGCTTCAGTCATGTGTGACTCTTTGCAACCCCATGGACAATAGACCACCAGGCTCCTCTGTCCATGGGATTCTCCAGGAAAGAATACTGGAGTAGGCTGCCATGCCCTCCTCCAGGGAATCTTTCTGACCCAGGAACCGAACCCATATCTCTTATGTCTCCTGCATTGGCAAGTGGGTTCTTTACCACTCATGCCACCTGGGAAGCCCAGCTACACAAGCACAATATGCACTTATTTATGAAGGCATTAAATAAGATCTAAGAGATTCAATAGCTCAGGTGACTTTGAAGTAGACTTGAGTACAGGCACACCTCAGAGATACTGCAGGTTTGGTTCCAGACACCTGCAATAAAACAAATATCACAATAAAGTGAGTCACATAAATTTTTGGTTTCCCAGTGCATATAAAAGCTATGTTTATACCATACTTACTGTAGTCTATTAAGTGTACAATAGTATTATGTCTTTAAAAAAAGTATAGACCATAATTAAAAATTATTGCTTAAAACAAAAAAAGCTAACCATCATCTGACAACTCAGGGTTGTCACAAAACTTGAATCTGTAAAAAGAAAAAATGCAGTATCTGTGAAGTGCAATAAAGTGAAGTGCAATGAAATGAGGTCTACCTGTACCAACAACATCACGACATATGATAGGAGATTATCTGTCATTTTTGTGGATGACAAAAATCACAGATATTGTTTATACACTGGGATTTTTTGTCTCTATTCACAAATAATGAAAATGCTAAATTTCAGTTAGATGTGAGTGAAAATAAAGCTGTATTTTTTTCTCATCCAAACTCACAGATCTCCATAGAACTATGTCCCCTGATCCTTGTCGAATCCATGCACGCAAATGAGGAACCCCTGGTCAAGAGATGGGAGGCAGACAGAAGTAGCTTGTTGCTTGATCACAGATGATGTAGATCACTCACTCTAGGTAATTCAGCTGGTTTGGAGCTAAAAGTTTTCCCAAGAAGGTTCACAATGTGGCCAGAAATTAGTGGGGTCAATGCCATCCAAGTTCTGGTTCTCTGCCTTGAATATTTGTAAATTAAATTTTGGGGTGTATATCTTAAGGTGATAAGGAATTAAGATTAGATTTAAATCAACCAGATAAAAGACTGATGTATAATATATTTTACTCAATCTGCAATGTATTTAATCATCCATTTAATCTTTCATTCTTTCAGCACACATTGTTAAGCACACATTTACTGACCACTACTGTTTTCCAGGCACAGAGATAAATGCTAGGGCCAGTGGTATGCAAGTAATGGTTAAAGACATAATCCATGACCTCCAGGGGCTCCTGGTTGCTCATGGTGGTTCTTAACTTCCCTTTTCACCCAGACACATGCATGACCATGACATTAACTGAACAGAATACTGTTCTCTTTTCCAACCATCCCTGTGTTAGTCCACTTCCACATTGAAACTTCTACAATTTCAGAGAACTTGGAGAGGAAGCTGCTACCCTGGCTTGCTTCTTTCCATGAAATAATGACTTTTTTTGCTGGTAAGCCTGGTACCCCCCTTTATAGATCACAGACTTGTCTTGGTGAAGGGGCTTGCGTAACTCAGTGAAACTATGACTCATGCCATGCAGGACCACCCAAGATGGACTGGTCATAGTGGAGAGTTCTGACAAAATGTGGCCCGCTGGAGGAGGGAATGGCAACCACTCCAATATTTTTGCGGCAAGAACCCCACCCATGAACAGTATGAAAAGGCAAAAATATATGACACTAGAAGATGAGCCCCCCAGGTCAGAAGGTGTCCGATATATTACTGGGGAAGAGCTCATTTCGCGTTCTAGTAAAACTATGCTCAAAATCCTTCAAGCTAGGCTTCAGCAGTATGTGAACTGAGAAATTCCAGATGTCCGAGCTAGGTTTAGAAAAGTCAGAGAAACCAGAGATCAAATTGCCAACACTCATTGGATCATAGATAAAGCAAGGGAATTCCAGTAAAATATCTGCCTCTGCTTCATTGACTACACTAAAACCTTTGTGTGTATCACAACACACTGTGGAAAATTCTTAAAGAGATGGGAATACCAGCCCCTTACCTATCTCCTGAGAAACCTGTATGCAGGTCAAGAAGCAACAATTAGAATCTTACATGGAACAAAACTGACTGGTTCAAAATTAGGAAAGGAGTACCACAAGGCAGTATATTGTCACCCTGCTTATTTAACTTATATGCAGAGTATATCATGTGAAATGCCAGGCTGGATGAAGCTCAGGCTGGAATCAAGATTGCCGGGAGAAATATCAACAACTTCAGATATGAAGATGATACCACTTTAATGGCTAAAGCGAAGAGGAACTGAAGAGCCTCTTGATGAAAGCAAAAGAGGAGAGTGAAAAAGCTGGGTCAAAACTCAACATTCAAAAGACTAAGATATCTTCACGGCATCCAGCCCCATCACTTCATGGCAAATAAAAGGGGAAAAAGTAGAAACAGTGATAGATTTTTTTTTCCCCTTGGGCTCCAAAATCACTGTGGATGGTGACTGCAGCCATGAAATTAAAAGACACTTGCTCCTTGGAAGGAAAGCTATGACAAACTTAGACAGCATATTAAAAAGCAAAGATGTCACTTTGCCAACAAAAGTCCATATAGTCAAAGTTGTGGTTTTTACAGTAGTCATGTATGGATGTGAGAGTTGGGCTGTTAAGAAGCCTGAGGACTAAATAATTGATGCTTTCAAATTGAGGTGTTGGAGAAGACTCTTGAGGGTCCCTTGGACTGCAAGGAGATCAAACCAGTCAATCCTAAAGGAAATCAACCCTAAATATTCACTGGAAGAACTAACGCTGAATCTGAAGCTCCAATACTTTGGCCACCTGATGCGAAGAGCTGATTCATTGGAAAAGACCTTGATGCTGGAAAAGATTGAGGGCAGCAGAAGAGGGCAGAAGAAGATGAGATGGTTAGATGGCATCACTGACTCAATGGACATGAGTTTGGGCAAACTCTGGGAGATAGTGAAGGACAGGGAAGCCTGGCGTGCTGCAGTCCATGGGGTCACAAAGAGTCAGACATGACTGAGCGACTGAATAACAACAACAACTAGAAGGCTGAGATCAGGACCCTGACTGCCACTAACCTGCTATTCATTGTTTCTCTCTCTTCGAAGTCACATGTGTTCTCTTGGTTTCTGCCTTTGCCATAAGGTCAGCCCATGGGAGCAGGCTGCACCCTGAGTCTGGGTGATGGAAGGATGAGATGGGTAAGGAAGAGAGGGAGGGGAGGAGGGAGGAAGCCCTGAAGTTCTGTAGCTGCAACTGGGTGAGGGAGCCCATGAGAAGAAGAAGCCATGTTCTCCCATCCATGTTTACACCAAAAGGCAAACAGTCTGTTCCTACCTAACTCCCAGGTCTGCGGCTCAGTCAAAGGGGAGAGGGGTGTAATTATCACCAAACATTTTACATCCTCCCACGGCCATACCCAGGCTGGCACATAATTCATGCCCTAGCCACAACTCATATTTGTTTCTCTCATGCAAGAATGCTACTCTTAAGGCCACAGTTCATTTCTATGGGTCTAAGAGAGGATATATGTATATGAATAGCTGATTCACTTTGCTGCACAGCAGAAATGAACACAACACTGTAAAGCAACTATACTCCAATAAAAAATTAAAATAAACCCAAAAACCTTATTATGAGCCAAGCAATGGGCAAGATGCTGGGGATTGAGGCAAGAATAAGTCAGAGGAATTCTTACTCTCATGAAGCTTACATTTTGGAGGATAGAGATATATAACAAACAAACAAACCAAGGTATGGAGATAAATGCTGGACGTGTTTTACAAGAAACAGACAGTGAATCAGAGTGAGAACTACCAGGATATCCATGATATTTGACACGGTGGTCAGGGAAAGACTTGCTCTGTGAAGGAGGCGTTGGAATGAGAGCTGCCAGACAAGGATCTGGGTGGACGGAGGTTGGCTGGAGGAGACTGAAGGCAGAGACAATTGCATGGGCACTGAGGCTTGGTGTGTCTGAAGAAAGAAGTTTATGTACTTTGACTTAACCATGTTCAAAGAAAAATAGCATGTAATATAATGCCTTCAGTATACAAGTGGTATAAATGAACACATTGTCTGCGTGCTAAGTGGCTACAGTTGCGGCTCCTTTGTGGATGAGATACTCCAGGCAAAAATACTAGAGTGGATTGCCATGCCGTCCTCTAGGGGATCTTCCTGACCCAGGGATTGGACCCGCATCGCTTATGTCTCCTGCATTGGCAGGTGGGTTCTTTACCACTAGCACCACCTGGAAGCCCCAGTGAATTCATGCATGCTAAGTCATTTCAGTCGTGTCTGACTCTTTGTGACCCTATATTCTGTAGCCCCCCAGGCTCCTCTACATTACCAGTAAAATAAGATGCTTTTTTTCCCCTCTGTATAGGCCTTAGTTGTGCTCACCACGCTTTAATGAAAATGAGTCACTGATTTTAGACTCATGCTAGAGAATGGAGAATAATTCTAGAGACTTGAATTGCTACCAGCCACAACACCTGTCTTTCTAGAACAAGGCTGGGTAACTTCCATCTTGGCCTTTCATTCTAGACTCCCCAGACACTGTCTCCATGTTGATCCATTTCATGTTTGGTGGATATACTTAGACTTTTAAGCAATCTGCTCATGTGGCTATGTGTGTGTTAGTTGCTCAGTCACGTACAACTCTTTGTGACTCCATGGACCATAGCCTGCCAGGTTCTCCTGTCCATGGAATTCTCCAGGCAAGAATACTGGAGTGGGTTGCCATTTCCTTCTCCGGGGGATCTTCCTGACCCAGGGATCGAACCCAGGTCTCCTGCATTACAAGCAGATTCTTTACCTGTAAAGAATATGCTATTACTTCCTATGAACACAATCAAAGAGATTTCTAGACTTCTGGGAAGCTCCGGCCTTTCTTTTTGTCCTTGCTGAGATCCTTAACCTTTGAGGATCTCTGCCATATTATGAATACTCACTCTTCTTTATTAGCATTCTTTTTTCTGGCTGTTTGTAAGTTTCCGCCCTGGGGGGTCCAGCTGTGTTGGAATTTCCTTCTCTCTCTGCCTGCCTCTTGCAGCTGCTTCATCAGACCACATTCCACCCAGCTGGCAGAGCTCTCTGCCTCCCTCTCCTCCAGGTTCCCTTTGGCCTCAAACGCTCATTGAGGAGCTCAGAAAGAGGACGTAAAAAAGGGGGCTTCCTGGTGGGCATCCGTGAGTCACTGTGCAGACAGGCTGTGGCAGGTCCTTCTCACCATCTGATGAGTCATGAGTGTGGCCAAACAGATGGTCATCAAGACAGATAATGTGTCAGTATCTCTGTCAACTCTGCTCGGCCCCCGACCAAAAGAGCCTGCATCTGGGATCATTGGAGGGATGTGATCCAACTGTATAAGAAATTTCAGCCAGCAAAGAGGGTGGTACAGCCTTACTTTCTAGAAGGTTAAATATTGTTACAGAGATACTCAAGATAAGTTTGCCATCTGGCCAGCAACCATCCGAGGGATGTCTTGCTGACGCAAGTCCATTCTCTCCACAAACATAAATACTCTATTTTTCATCTGAATGTGTTCTCATCATTTGTCAGGAAACAACGCAGAGCAAATGAGGGCTGCTTCCTACAAGGCAGAGAATAATGACAGCTTCTCTGCATTAGGCACCTCCTCTCTCAGGCACTTGGCTGCCGCTGTGACCTCACTTCCTTTATGCCTTCTAACACAGTACGACTCACCTTGGGACATAAATGACAAGACTGAGGCTCAGAGAGTTTCAACAATCTCCCCAGGTTCTCATAGGTAGGAATGGTAAAGTCTATTTTTTGAGAATTATTACAGTTTTTTTGGTTTTTTTTTAATAAAGGATACAAACCAGGACTAGCCAAATGAAGATATGCATAGAACAAGTTCTGGCAGGGTCCTGAATACAGAGTTGCCATGCCCTTTCCTTACAGAATCAGGGTGCATCACTCTTCCAGCATATCATCAACCAGGAAGCTCCCCCAAACTTTGATGTTCAGAGCTTTTTTTTGTTTTGTTGTGCTAAAAGTCACATAATATAAAACATACTGTTTTAACTATATTTAACTGTACTTGGAGAAAACCATAATTCCAAGGACACACACACCATGATGTTCATTACAGCACTATTTACAATAGCCAGACCATGGAAGCAACCTAAATATCCATCAACAGAGGCATGGATAAAGAAGATACGGTACGTATGTACTATGAGTAAAGCTGATTTTAGAATAAAGTGACCATACAATTTATCAACCAAGCCAGGGCACTTTTGAGGGTCAAAGGGGGCACTCTTAGGAATTTCACCAGGCAACAGATGTGAAAGCAGAATGTTTCGGTGGGTCAGAATATACAGATGCTTCTGTTTCGAACCAATATTTTCAGCTCCAAAATGCAGGTTTTCCCACTCATCCTATGGAGTCCCGGGAAGGTAACAGCAGAAATTTGAACTCAGCTTCCACTTCCTTTTGTAACATTTTTGCCTGCTGATTTCTTCCCATCTCAGGATACTGCTGTGCTTTTAAGAAGTCCTGTGGGTTATTGTGCTGTGCTGCTGGGTATGGGAACTTCGGCATCTAACGCTATAGTGTCTGAGGACAGAAAGTCACTCTTATTCTTTGTATCTTAGCAGCTGATACAGAGGCATTCAGTATCTGCTTAATAGATGTTTGTTCAATGAATGAGTGAAATTATATCGGAGGCAATCAGGTATGAGTGGCGTACCTGGAGGTATAAATTTTGGGGGGTATAAATTAGTGGGAGATGTCCAGCACACAAAGAAAAACAAGACAGAGATAAACAGGATAAGCTTCAGTTTCATCCTTAAAGCAGAGCCACCAAAGGCTCTGAGTAGGAAAGCCACTCGGTTTGGTTTGCATTTTGGAAGCAACACTCCCCATGGTCGTGTTCCAGGTGAAGCCCGCAAGCAACTGGACACTGGAGGCATTTAAAACATGTTTTCAAAAGGGCCACTGAGTGCCCAGCATAATATAACCTTTGACATATTTGAGAAATCTCCAAGCTGGGGCAAGCACCAGCCAGGATCAGCATCAGCCTCTGGACACATCCTCTGAGCAGTGATGGGTCACCTTGGTGGGACACCCCAGAGCCACTTTTTCAGGGGAATCGGTCCCCACTGGTTGTTCACTGGCTTCTCCCACTGTATCAGCAGTTCTGACCTGTGGGAGGCTGGGTGGGAGGGAGGCACCCCCCCAGATTCAGGAAGCTGAGGAGTGGTTTCTTTGGCCAGAGCAGATCCCTTCAAGGAGAATTGTCCTCTTTCACCTCCGTGCCATTGGAGGGCCTGGGCTCAGGCTTGCGGCTGGGGACAGGGTCCGTGAGGGGCTTTCAGGCCTGGCAGTTCTCTCCACCCCCCACCCCGAGTGGGGCTGTGGTTACTGCTGCTCTTCCAGGGCAGCCCAGGGAATCTTGCTGTTTGCAGCCCTCTCCCCTCAGGCTACCCGCAAAGCTTTACCCTGTCTGGCCAGCAGGCCACCAGGCAGCGTAGATGAAAGGCACTCTTCACACTTACAGCGACTGGAATGCTCTGTCTGTAAACCAGGCGATGTGGAGACCAGCTCATAAGCACCTCACAGTCTGTTGGTGGATGGTGGGTCCCTGGTATCGACCCTTTCATTGGCTTCCCTCCAGGCACAGGCTTCTTCTGACACAGTCCTGGGACAGCCTGGGTGGGAGTGTCCAGGCCCAGTGCTCAAAGATGCCTGAACACAGGTTCTTCCCTTTCTGGTCAAAGCCTGCATCCTGCACCCACCCTCATCCTATCCTCTCTTCTAGAACCATCCACCACCTGGGAACCTCCTAGTACTACCTCAGTCCTCACCTCATCCCTCTGACTGAATTCTGAGTCATGCACAGCTTGTACCCTTCTACCTTCATCCCTCAAGCACTCATGCACTATTTGTCAAGACTCTCCCTAAACCTTTGCAAGAATTTGATTATGTAAATCTCAAGCTCTGTCAGAACTTAGTGGCTGACTTTGACTTGTATCTCTGGGGCCAGAAGGAATCACACACACTCCTAGCTGCAAGGAGAGCTAGGAACTTTGAGACTCGGCTTCCCAGTTTCCATATGGGAAATGGCAGTGGGATGGGAGGGGAAGAAGGTGGGGAAGGCTTTAAAGTAGTCTATCAACTGTTTGCTCCACTGTTAGCCCTGTCATCCCCATTTGGCAGATTCAAAAACTGAGTCACATGGAAGAGAAGTAACTTTCTCCAGATCACCCAGCTAGAGAGTGATGGAAACATGATTAGAATTCCAGACTGGCAGCTCCTGAGTCTGTTCTTGTATCCACCAGTCTTTCTGTGGGGCCCCTCATAGTGAGGGAGAAGAAGGGGGATTCATGATATATACTAGGAGGTGGAATGGTTCCAGTAGAGGTCTGTTCTCTTGGGGAGGGAGTGGAGTCAAGGACAACTTTGGGATTCTGCCTGAAATGGGGCATGTTGGAAATGTAAATAATACTGTCAAATTTTTGAAGGACTTCCATGGACCACTCTCTTCAATGTCTTGGTGGTAATTCTGATAACAAGTGGGCATACCTGCCTTTACAAGATGAAAGAAATCGCCGCTCACTGAGGTTACGTGATTTGTCCGAAGTCACGAGGATAGTAAATAAACGTGACAGCTAGATGTGACCTGGGTCTGCGTGGCTTCGAAGTCAAGTTGATGACCACGTTTCTCCATGCTGCCTTCTTACGAGGAGAAACGGGAACAGGAGGCCCTGGCCAGCTTCTGTGAATCGCGAGTTGTTGGGATTCCTGTCCTTCTTCGACCCAGATTTGTAAACAGAGGCTTTGCAAGCCAAGATACACATGGGCAGACGTAAAGGAGCAGAGCCAGCAGGAGAGAGTCGCATGTGTCCCTGTGGTGTGAAGCCTGTGTCCACCTGGGCCCCTGCTGTCTCCAGGGCCGAGCTGCCCGGGGCCTGGCAGTCTGCAGATGGCCACAGAGTGGCTGTGGGCTTGTCTGGCAGCAGCCTGGGCGGTCCAGTGGGAAGAGATGCTGAAGGGGCAGCGTGGCCGGCTGACAGAGCTTCCTCTGCTTCCAGGCTCCTTGCTGAGTCCTTTTAAAAGGAAGAAGGAAAATTAAAACTAGACAGTTGTCACGGGAACCTGAAAGCCCCACTCAAACAGCAGCTGTCACTTACTTATTTATGCCAAACTATTGAAGGAACCCCTGCCATGAGACAGGGTCTGTCCTAACTACTGCGGACACAGCAGGAGTTCAAACAGAATCCTTGCTCTCAGGGAGCTTGCGGTTTATTGGATGGAGACGGACGATTAGAAAGGTGCAAATGGATGTACAATGTGTGCTGCAACAGAAGCCGTGGGACTTCCCTGGAGGTCTGGTGGTTAAGACTCCGCGCTTCCCATATAGGGGGCTTGGGTTCAATCCCTGGTTGGGGACCTAAGGTCCCACATGCCACGCAGTGCTGCCAAAAAGCATAAGGCAGTAACCCAGTAACCCACGTTGAAGGGAGAAGGACTAGAGAGACTGGACATGCTCTTTATAGCAGGGAGCATTGGGAAAACCACTTCAAAGAAGCACCATTTAGGCAGAGACCCGAACAAAGCAAAAGAGTAGGTAGGTGGGGCAGATAACTGGGGCCAGACTGGTCTCTGGCAAAGGGAGCAGCAAGTTCCCAAGAAAGGAGGGGACCCTGGGCTTTCTGGGGTGAGCAGAGAGCATGATGATGGAGGAGGATCTGGAGGGGATGGAAACCGGTGAAGGAGCAGGTGTGGAGGGCAGGAAAGAGGAGACCTACAGTTCACAGAAAGGCTTTGCATTTAGAAGAGAGGTAGAATGTTTTTTCTGGGTTGTATCAGAAGTTGGGATGAAAGACCAGCTGGTGAAAATCACTGGAGGCTGATTTCAGCTCCATGAAAGGTTGAATAATGCCCAAATCGCCAACTCTGGATATAAGGGACAAATATGAATGCATCCATCTATATAGTTATTGAGAAGCTACTATGTGCTCAGCAAACATGCGTGTGCAATTCAGTTTTTTGTTTGAATCATTATTTAAATGAAATCCATCCACTGCAATTGGTTGATGTGTCTCTTTTGTTGTTGGTTTAAGTTGTGTCCAATCTTTGTGACTTCATGGGCTGCAGTGAGCCAGGCCTCCCTGTCCTTCACTGTCTCCCAGAGTTTGCTCAAACTCATGTCCACTGAATCAGTGGTCTCTTAGGTTTCTTTCAATCATAGATTCCCCTCTCCTGTGTTAGTTAGCCAGGGCTGCCATAACAAAGTATCATTGGTTGATGGGTTAGGGGAGGGGGCTTAAACAGCAGAAGGTTCATCTCTCACAGTTCTGGAGACCAGAAGCCCAAGGGGAAGGTGTTGGGAGTTTGGTTTCTTGTGAGGCCTCTCACCTTGTCTTGTAGATGGCGATCTTCTCCCATCCTCACATTGTCTTCTCTTTGTATATGTACATCTTACTGTTTCCTAAGGACACTAGCCATAGTGGATTAGGGCTCATCCTAATGACCTCATTTTAACTCTTTAAAAACTTCTATTTCCTTCCTTTTTTTCAAGCTTTATTTATTTAAATTTTTGGCCATACTCTGTGGCATGTGGGATCTTAGTTCACCAACCAGGGTTTGAACCCACACCCCTTGCCTTAGAAGATGGAGTCTTAACCACTGGACCACTGGGGAAACCCACCTCATTTTATTTTAATTACCTCCTTGAAGACTCTACCTCCAATGGTAGTAATAATCAGAGGTACTTGGAGTTGGGACTTCAACATATGATTTTATAGGGGACACAGTTCAGCTCACAGCCTCTCCCTTCTTTCACCTGATTTTCGGGTCGCATCCTGTGGCTTACTCCATTTTCTGTAAATGGTACTTAGGCACCTGACTGGATTCAGGTTTGATTTTCAGGCAAGAATCCTACGTTAGTGGTGGTGTGTACTTCCAACAGGAGTCAGATGATGCTTGGTTATCTCTCTTTCTGACATGTACCATATGGCTTCCAAAAGAAATTTAGATAAGTAAGAACCATGACGTTCCTTGATTATTTTCCTAAGTGCTGATTGTCTGAATGGCCTTGAGACACTGAAAAATGCTGAGGTGCTTTTGAATCAAACCAAGATTCAATTATACCCAACATCATTTTAGCAGTGAGTATTTTATGGGGCTTTCCTTTTGCAGATATCATTAAATTTGCATATGAGATGAAACTGCAGTCTGGACCAGAATGTCCTGCTGATCTGTACTGTAATGGGACAGAAATTTCATGGAATTTCTACATGAGGGGAAATCTACAGCTACATGAGGGGAAATCTACAGCTACATGAGGGGAAAATGAAAATCTTCCAAGACACTCAGATTTGGGTCTGGATCCTAGTGCATTCTAAGGGATTGAATTGGTTATTTGTTGCTACAGAACAGATCACCCCAATACTCAGTGATTTCACATCACAACTACTTTTCTTACTCAGATATCTGGGGGGTTGGCTGATTTAGTCTAAACTTGTCTGAAGGAAAGAGGTAGGGAAGTACACTCCATCTCTAGAGAGAAGAACTACAAAGACATCTGAAAAGGGTCTTGGATAAGGGCAAAAAAAAAAATGGCGTAGAGAATTGGGACCAATAATTCAATCAGTAACTTGGATTAAATGAAATAACGTATGCAAAGTGCTCAGGGATTTCTGGGCTTATATTCTGTGCCTTGTGGATGCTGGCTATTGCTACTACTATTATTAATCACTAATCTTTATTTTGCAACAAATCATGGCTGAAAAGTGAATGCCATGGACCTTTCTTTGAGCAGGCCCTGACAGACATCCTCAATGTTGGGTGTCACTTAACTTTAGTACCATGACAACAGGTGTAGGGGTCATCTGTGTTAGGGGCCTGCCGGTTGACACAGCAGCTTCTCCATGCTGGGCAGCTGTCTATTCATAGAGGAGGTCCTGGGACTGACTTGTCTCTTTACTATCAGGTGCTGTTCAAAACCAGGGAAATCATGAGAGCTCACATTCAGTGGGAAAGGAAGAACACAAGCTCTTGTTTGAAAGAAGAAATGAATTGCTTGAATGGAGCTCAAACACCTGGACATTCTTGAGAGTGTGTTTTTGGCACGTGTTAGGGGGAAGAGGCAAATGAAGAGAAAGCAAATTGGTCTTAGAGATGTATTTTAAAAAGCAGCGGTTTACTTGCCGTGTCTATCCTGGGCTCAGCACAGCTTTCACTGGAACTCCACCACTAGCGGTTCCCACGTGCTCTCTTCTCTGCAGACCATTTGCACCAGAATCCCCTCAGGCATTAGTAACTCATCCACATTCTGATTTGGGAGGCTGAGGGGGTGACACTCGGATTTTAGAAAGCTTTCTGAGGTATGAGATAAGCAGTTGGATAAAGGGGGGCATTGGTCTCCCTGTTTGGGCGTTCATATCTGGTTGCACTATTGCACAGAAACTAGATTCCCGCTCACAGCTGATCAGAACCAGAGAGCTCTGGAGTCTGTGCTCTTAAGGAAAAAAGATCGTGTCTTTTTCATCCTTGCATCCTGGGGCAAGGTGCCCTGGAGGGCTGTGATGTTGAGTCCAGCATTTACGGGGCCTTCATTGTGCAGGACAGGAAACAGAGGCCCAGACGGGCTAAGTGACTCACCCAGGGGTGTTCTGCCAAGGCATTCCCCACTTGGTCTCCCCTGCCCCTGGGGTCCGGCCCTTCCAAACTTCTTCTTGGGGAGGGATCTCCCAGGTGTAAAACACCTCTGACATGTTAAGCCTTGTGCTAAGTGATTCAGACATGTTATTTCGCTTTCTTCTTTTATTAACAAATAACACTTAGTAAATTAGCACTCTTGGCTCCACTTTATAGATGAGAAAAATGTACTGAAAATCACACTGCTACTGGGGAGGAAGAGGGAATCCAGTTGAGGTTTGCTGGGTGGATGCAGTGATTGAAAAGAAGCAGGAGGAGCCTTCCTGGGGTCGTGATGATGTTCTGGTTCTTGATCTGAATGCGGGTCACTTGTGAAAGGAGGTTCACGGTGTGAACTGTATGGTTAAGCTTTGTATACACCCTTTCATGTCCTTTCTCTTCAATGACAAGACAGAAGAGACAATCCAGGTGTGTCTCTTTTGCAAACTCCTGGTCTTCTGTTATCCTTGCTGCCTCCCACTGTGAGAGCTTGGCTCTTGCCCCATCAACTCATGACAGCATTTCCGTGTGAAGACACTCAGTGTGGAAAAGGAGGGTCTGAGCTAGAAACCAGGTCTTTTTTTTTTTTTTTTCTTGAGCAGTATTCTATATCAGCCAACTCTGGGGAGGTCCCAGCAGATGTCTGAATGTGACTTTTCCTGGGATTACTGAATCATAGGGCAGGTGTGTCTCAGACCTCATTTTATGCAAGATTGAGGAGCTTTCGTTATTACTGACATCTACATCTCTGTTTTCTTTCATTCTTTATTTTTTTTAAAACTCAACTTTATCCATGTATAATTGACATGTGCAAAGTGTATAGTCTGTTTTGAAACATGTATCTACACCCATATAAACTTCTCTACAACCAAGATAATGCTGATAATGAGCGTATCAATCACCCTACAGTTTTCCTGTGTCCCTTGATAATCCCCTCCTCCAGCTCCTCCCTATGTGCCCTCTCCACCCTCATCTATCCCTAAGGGAACCAAAGACTTACTTTCTGCTGCTGTTCGTTAGTTTTCATCTCTTAGAATTTCATATAAATAGTTTATCATTACAATCTTCTGTGCGTGTGGCTTCTTTCGACCAGCACAATTATTTTGATGCATATATCCATCATCTGTTGCGTATATCAATCATTCGTTCTTTTCATTGCTATGTGGTATCCATTGTAGGGAAGGATGTATCACAGTATGTGTATCCATTTGCCTGTCGATGGACACACAGGCTGTTGCCCATGTTTGGGTCTCTCAGACAAAGCTGCCATGAACATTCTGGTACAAGTCTTTGTTGGACATGTGCTTTCATTTCTCTTGTGAAAATAGAATGGCTGGGTCACGTGACAGGTATATGTATAATGTTTTAAAGAGCTGTGAAACACTTTGTTTTCCAAAGTGTTTGTACTATTTACATTTCCATCAGTATGGAGGAGAGTTCCAAGTACCTCTGCATCCTTCCCACTCCTTGCTATGGTCAATCTTTTTCATTTTAACCATTCAATTATATGTATAGTGTAGACTTCTTTTTTTATTGGCGTGTAATTGCTTTACAATATTGCTAGTTTCTACTGTATGGCAAAGTGAACCAACTCTAAGTATACATATATCCTTTCCCTCTTGAGTCTCCCTCTCAGCCCCACCCCATCCCAACCCCTAGGTCATCACCGAGCACAGAGCTGAGCTCCCTGTGCTATACAGCAGCTTCCCAGTAGCTATCTGTTTTACACGTGGTAGTGTGTATATGTCAACCCTACTCTCTGAATTCATCCAACCCACTCCTACCTTTGTGTGTCCTGAAGCTGTTTTTTTGTACAGCTCTCTCCTGTCTTGTTCTGGGTTCTAAGAGCTCTAGCTACGCTGTTCTATTGAACTTCTAACTTCATCTCAACTCATTATGTGTGCTAGGCTCTGACAGAGTTCTTCCTCCCCATGCTGAGGTCTGGAAACTTTCTCAAGTCAGAAAGGTAGGGTGATTACAGGGCTCAGTTGAGCTAGAAACCAGATTTTTTGCCTTTTTGCCCAATATTCTTTATTTCCACACCATCTTTAAGGTATCATGCCCATTTTCTGATGCCCTTTGTTTTGCAAATCATTGTTTCATCTTTGCTTTTTTTTTTGCTTATTTCAGTTGTAAAAGCAAATTCTATCACTGTTACTTCTATTTGGCTGAAAGTAGAAACATCTTTTCTAGGGCCTTGAATTCTCTCTGGCCCTCTAAAAAGTGACTCCAGTTTCTCTTTCACATAGAAGTATCAGTGACTCAAAGTTGCTTAAAGTATTACTGTTTAAGGGCACTTTTTATGTAAGGGAGAGTTCAAATTTTTACATCAAGTGATGATAATCTAAGGATGAAATTTAGGCAGCTATCGGTATGAGATAATTATATTCTCTCAAGAATACCACCCCAAACATGGTTACAAACAAAACAAGAACAATGAAGAATAAACAAAAGTCAAGAAGCAACTCATGAATTTAATAAAGTCAATTGACCTTGATGACTCAATAAAACTTTAGTGGGTACCACTTTTTGCCAGGAGCTTTAACAGGCAGTCGGGATCTTAATATGCCTGTCCTGAGTTTATACTCTACTGGGTAAAGACATTCATGAACAACTAATTATATATATATATTTTTTATAAATTTATTTATTTTAGTTGGGGGCTAATTATAATCATTTTAAGAAGTATAGGATTTGAGTAAGTGTCAAGGTGGTTCCCAGGACTGACAGCTGGGAAATTTGCCCCATGGAGTCATTCAGAGACTCTGAGTCAACATCCATCTACATACCATCTTCATCCCATGGCTTCCAAGATCACACTGATCACTATCCCAGTCACCTGGAAGTGAAAGGAGTGTGGAGGAGAGCATCCAAGGAAGGTTCTTAGGGGCCAGACCAGGAAGTAGTGTGAATCATATTTTCTCAGTTCCTATTGGCTACAGCCTGGTCACATGACCAAAACCAACCACAGGGAAGATTGGGATATGTAGTCCTATGTGCCCAGGAAGAAGAGATAACAGGTTTTGGTAAACTGCTATGAGAGTCTGTCATAGTAAGGATTTCTCTAAAATAAGTTTATAAAATATATACTTTTTTTTGCTCTTTAAAACAATGCTCTTATTTAAAGATACTTGGTGCAGTGACTCTTCCTCAGCATTTGCTAAGGGACTGAGGCTGTCACGTGCGTTTTAAATTGACTTATGGCCTTTCTGCAATAAAAGGCAGGTGGAAAGGAACAAGTGGAGTAAGGAGTGGTGTCCAGCTGGGCTGCAGAGGTATGCACCTGGGTACATCTGCTTCTCATCTCTTATAACTATCTGTAATTAGCAGGTTGTGACAAAGAAACAAAAGGCCTCCTCGGTGAGGTGGCCCCAAAGCCACATCAGGAAAAAGTAGTGACAAAAGCAGACCCCAGAGAGATCGCTGTCCCACAATAAGCTGCAGCCTTCAGCATGACGTGGGAACAATGTCCATTTAGTTACTCTGAACCCTGACTTTAGGTCGCTGTCAGATCTTGTCCAACTGGCCATGTTACAGAATGATTTTGCATCAGATAGTCCCAGGTTGAATCCCCGCTCCTCAACTGCTAAACTTGTGATATTAGGTGAATTACTTACCCTCCCTTGAGATCCTTATCTGTAAAGCAGGGCTAACAAAATACCTGCTCATCATATTGTAGCCACAGTTAAATAAGTTTATACTTATAAAATGGGTATATAAGCCATCTGGTATCTACCTCTCAGATGGCTCTGTGGTAAAGAATCTGCCTACTCTTGAAGGAGATGCAGATGTGGGTTCGATCCCTGGGTTGAGAAGATCTCCTGGATCCCCACTGCAAACCCACTGGAAACTCACTCCAGTATTCTTGCCTGGAGAATCCCACAGACAGAGGAACTTGGAACTTGGTGGGCTATAGTCCGTGGGGTCACAAAGAGTCAGACATGACAGAGTGACTGAGCACACATGCACGCATACTTATAAAACACTTGGTACAGTACCTGACACAATAAAAGAGTTCAGAGTAGGTCCTTGACTGTTTATCTGTTTATATACAGCAGTGTGTATACGTTAATCCCAAACTTCAAATTTATCTCCCACCCCCACCCCAGGGGCATATGGGTCAGAGGTTGAGAGGCAGAGAAGAGGTCAGGAGCACTTCCAATGGAGATCATTTCAATAGTAAAGACTGGAAGCTGGATGGAGGTCCTTGTATCAGTGCCCTTTAGGAAAGCTTGGTTGCAAATAATTTGCATCTTAGAAAGTGGTTTGAAATAACGCTGGAGATGGAAGCGGGAAACCAAGATGTAGTCCCTTTGGGTCCTAGGGTTGTCAGATAGCCCTGTCACTGTTCCTTTCCCATCTGGGGCTGCTGTTAATTAAGGCTTCCTCTTTGACCTGGAAGTTGCCATGCTGATTCACACCCCAGTCACAGGCAGTCTGGATTCCCCTCCGCAGGACTATTCTGGAAACCCCACTCCCCCAAGTCAGACATTTCAGCTGTCATTAGATGCTTATTAAGGCGAGTGAGTCAGGGTGGTGGCTTAAGACACAATTTCCACTCTGCTCCACATCCCTTTCCTCTCCCCTCCATGCCATGCTATTTCGAGCATACAAACTCACAAGCCTTTGTGGGGAGGGGAAGGGACATGGGTTCTGAGCTTCTAGATCTCTCAGAAAAATCTCCGTTTGCAGTTTACTTCCTTGAACAGAGAGCTAATCCGCTCTGGGCTTCAGTTTCCTCAACTCAGTGCAGGGGTGTTAAAAGGATTGAATAGGTTTAAGCATAAAGGTCTCTGCATAGGATTTGGGGTAGGGTAGGTCTGCAGGAGGTGCCACGGGTGCCTGTGGTCTGACATGTGTGTCCCCAGATTTGCTCCACTTCAGGATGTAGTCCACAGGGCCATTTTGATGTGGGTCTCGAGCAGGATCCTGGGAAACCATCCCCTCCTTCTTTTCCCCATAGATGTTTGTGGATCATCTTTGCAAAATTCCTTTCTGTGGTTCTCTGGGGGTGGGAACGACACAGCTCAACCGCTCCCCAAACAGGAACATTTCACAGCTTCCTGGTCAGGTGCCAGACCCCAGGGCTGGCAGGGCCACGTGAGTTGGTTTCTGCTTTGTGGATTTCACCCAGTTGTCCAGACACAGAACCTCAGGTCTTTCTTCACCTCAACTCTTTGGTGACATAAACAGGCACCAGAGCAGGCACCCTTTACCTGGAGGCCCCTCCTCAAAACGGTGTGGCTGTCTATGGAGTTTGCTCTTGCTTCTGAATTCTAGATGGGCTTTAAGACTCTGCTGAAGGGCTTATCCGTCCAGCAGCCCCTAACTCTTTCTTTTTTTGGACCACAGAATTCATATACTAGAAAATTCTTCAGGACAAATGACTCAGGTTTTTTTGAACAAATAGATTGCAAGAGAAAAGAAAAATAAATGAAGAAAAGACTTGTGAATTTGTAGATTAAAAGATACTTTAGAGATACCTTAATTAGCGACCTATAGCAGCTTAATTGAATCATGACTCACAGCAGATTTTTTCAACTTTTTATTTTATATTGGAGTATGAAGTGAAAATGAAAGTTTTAGTCATTCAGTCATGTCTGTAGCCTGCCAGGCTCCTCTGTCCTTGGAATTCTCCAGGCAAGAATGCTGGAGTGGGTTGCCATGCCCTCCTCCAGGGGATCTTCCCTGAGCCAGGGATCAAGCTCAGGTCTCCTGCATTGCAGGTGGAATCTTTACCGTTTGAGCCACCAGGGAAGAAGCCCATCGTGGAGTGTAGCTGATTAACAATGTTGTGATAGCTTCAGGTGGACAACAAAAGGACTCAGCCACAGCAGCGCTTGACTCTTCTGTGGAGTTCCTGCCCTTCTCTTCTCTCCCTGTTTCTCACCCAAACACCACCCTGTTGGGCAGACACACAGGCCAGCATCTTCTTGCCTCTGGGACACCCAGCTGGTCCCCAGCCTGGGCACACATGGACAGCCTGTTTCCTTCTTGTCAAATCCCCTGCCCATGGCATTCCAAATCATCCTGTTTTGTGCCCCATCCACCCAGGCATCTTTTACTAGCCTTGACTTCCCCCATTGTTAGGAGACAATGGGCACACAGACGATATCCACAGGCGGAAAGAATCACTCTCACTTTCCAAAAAATAGAGCTCCAAGGGAGGGAGCCAAGGCCATGAAATGAGAGTCATAAAACTCGCATTCCCAGCCCCACTACTCACTGGTTTTGTAATCCTGGGCAAATCATTTAACCTCTCTGAGCCACCAGCAGTCCTCTTTGAAAGGGTGGGGCCAATGCTAATTGCCCTGTTCCCTCCTCCCCCGCCCAACTCCCCATTTACTGTGAGAATCAAATGAGATAATGTCTGTGAAAGTGCTCGGTAAACCAGAGCTGTTATTATATGGAGGCGACCCATTATTATTAAGAACTGGTTTTCCTAATTCTTCCAACTCCCCTTCCCCCTCCATCCCCTGCACTGGCTTGAGGCTGAGGCTCCCTGGAGGTGGACCTTTGGGGCCAGAAATGAGAAGAATCCTGCTCTGCTTACCAAGGAGAGTCTTCTGAATCGCTGTGATTTAGGCATGTGGAACCAAAGAAGGAGAAAGAAGTCCTGACACCCAGATAATTCTTGGTTTGGCTTTTGAACATCCTGGTGGAAACTACCCTGTTAAGCTCCACACAGAATTCAGAGAAACAGCCTGTTCACCTGGGTGCTGTGGAGTGGAGCTGTCTCTAAAACCTCTGCTTCCAGGCCTGCCCACCTTGGTCCACTCGTGTACCCTGATGAACTCTCTGAATGCCAGTCTCTTCATACTACTTCTTGGCTTGAACCCCACACTATGGGTCCCCATTGGCCTCAAGGTGAAGTCTTAATGCTTACAGGGGCTCTTGCTGAGCTTCCCAGCCTTCCCATGACCACTCACCCCTTCATGCTTTACCCTTTAGTAAGTCAACTCTCACCCAGTATTTCATTCTCTGTTACCCTGCCTCTTCCTGTACAGATCAGCCTAGATATGACGCATTGATAAGGCTTACCCTCACTTGCCTTGATAAAGTGGGGTGCCTGCAATGTGCTCCCATAGCATCTTGGTTTTTCCCTATAGTAGCCTCTCCACTCTTGACTACGGTCACATGTTAGGATCTGTCTTTTCTAGGAAGCCAAAAGCTCCATTAGGTCAGGTTCTAGCACTGTCTTGGTCATCCATTGTAGTCATGGCACTAGTTCACAGTCGAGCAGTGAATGAATGAATGAATGATGTGTATGAATATGTTATGGATTTGTGTCTGGAAGCTGGGGAGCTCAAAAATGTTAATAAATAATACAGATGTGCTCATTTTAGAAAAGAATTAATATATTACTGAATAAAGTATGCAAACTTTAGTATTAAGTGAAAGAATATTCTTGAGTCCAAGTCTGTTTTCCTCTAAAAGCCATTCTTTTAATCACTATACCTGACTGCAAGGTTTTTTTTTTTAAGGAAGGAAATTCTTTTTGCTTAAAATATTTACTTATTTACGAATGTTTATTTGTGTGGGCTGGGTCCTAGTTGTGGCACATGGGCTCTTCGATCTTCATTGCTGCATGAGGGTATCTTTAACTGCAGCATGTGAACTCTTAGTTGCATCATGGTGGGATCTAGTTCCCTGACCAGGAATCGAACTGGACCCCTTGTGTTGGGAGTGCAGAGTCAGCCTCTGGATCACCAGGGAAGTCCCTGCAAGGGTTTGAGTATTAGAAAAATCTAGGTTTGAATCCCTGGGACTTACCAGTTGTGTTCACTGAAGTAAGTTAGTTCATCCCTTGCACTCCATCCCTTATTAGAGCACTCTGTGAATTAAATAGGATGATGTTTGTAACGTGCTTGGCTTTTAGTAGGTTCCCTCCGTTAATTGTAAGTTAGTAAGTCAGAGACAGAGTTTAGATTTTCAAAATTTGGGAAATCCTAAAATGAAGACATTATTTTCTTCTATAACATCCTTGAAGAATGGGGGAGATCAGCATGAAATTGAGCTTCTTATGTCTTGGGGGAACTTGTCATTTCTTGAGGTAGGTTAATTGATATGTCCTGTGACAGTTGAGTTTGTGGAGAGTGCTTTTGCAGTTAGCAGAATTCTGCTGTCCCGTGGTCCTACTTGCTCAAGATTATTAGAGAAAGTCTAGTCATGGTGCCAAACACACCTCCCCAGTCATCTGAGGACAGTTGTCCTATTCCCATTCTTGCCTCTGCAGTCTTATTTCTCTAGGTAGAATGATACTAGTCAGTCCCTCCAACTGTTCTCAGGGAACAAGGCATTATCCACCAGTTCTATACAACCTTAACAATAATAGCTAAAAGTAAGACTTAGCAACAAGGATACTTACTAAAGCATTGATTACATTTGTGAAAAACTTAACATAACCACTTAAATACACATGATGGGGAACTGGTTGAATAGGTTACAGCATGTCCACAGTTCATATGAACAAATAGCAAGAAGCCATCAAGAATGATTAGAGGAATAAATGTTTGTTGACTTGGAAATATGCTTGCAGTATGTATTGGTAAATGTAAAAAAAAAAAAAGCCAATTATAAAATAGAATGTCATGGATGATCCCCAACTTTGAGCCATAATATTTATGAATTTATGGAAGAAAATCTAAAAGTATTTAAAAGGGTGAAAGTGTTTCTCTCTTGGAGCATGAGATTATGGGGATTTTCTTTTTGTTCTAAATTTTCTATTGGAGGAGGAAGTATAGCTTAGTGGTTATGAAAATGGACTTCAGAGTCAGGTAGACCTGGTTTTAGTCATTTTCTGTCACTTCAGAGCTTTGACACCTTAGTTTCCTAATCAGTAAACTACAGAGACTAATAGTGCCTCCTCTTAGTGTGGATGAGAGAATGATGAAGCTGGCTTTATTTCTGGAGGGAATCAGTGTGTGCCCTGCTAAGCAATTTACTCACATGCTTTTATTATGAGCTCCATTCCATAAATGAAGAAACTGAGGCTCAGTGAGGCTGGAACTTGCCGTTATGAAGGGGCTTAATTACTTTCTCCACTGTGCTTCAGTCCTTTCAAGGTTGTTCAAGTTCAAATTCGTTCTCCTGTCATCCACATCTCCCTGCTGACTCATTCTGGACCAATTTTGACTAAAACCCCCCCAAACATTTTCATACTGGTCATGTCTCCTCTATCTTTTTGTTGTGTTTTATCTTTTTTTGTGTGACCATGAATGAACTTATTATGGAGCAGACAGGTGGATGAGAAACCTGGGCATTCAAATCATACCATGAACGATGAGGAAGTCCGAGAATAAGCCCTGTAATTTGGTAGTGAGAAGTTGCTGATCACATCAACTTCACACCCTGGAGCCCCAGGGGTTCAGTTCAGTTCAGTCGCTCAGTCGTGTCCGACTCTTTGCGACCCCATGAACTGCAGCACGCCAGGCCTCTCTGTCCATCACCAGCTCCCGGAGTCCACCTAAACCCATGTCCATCGAGTCGGTGATGCCATCCAACCATCTCATCCTCTGTCGTCCCCTTCTCCTCCCGCCCCCAATCCCACCCAGCAGTAGGGTCTTTTCCAATGAGTCAACTCTTTGCATGAGGTGGCCAAAGTATTGGAGTTTCAGCTTCAACATCAGTCCTTCCAATGAACACCCAGAACTGATCTCTTTTAGGATGGATTGATTGGATCTCCTTTCAGTCCAAGGGACTCTCAAGAGTCTTCTCCAACACCACAGTTCAAAAGCATCAATTCTGCGGTGCTCAGCTTTCTTCACCGTCCAACTCTCACATCCATACATGACCACTGGAAAAACCATAGCCTTGACTAGATGGACTTTTGTTGGCAAAGTAATGTCTCTGCTTTTAAATATTCTATCTAGGTTGGCCATAACCTTCCTTCCAAGGAGTAAGCGTCTTTTAATTTCATGGCTGCAATCACCATTAGCCCCAGGGGTAGTATTAATAAAATGCATGAGCTTTGCATTTTCCTTCTCAACTCATCTGGAAAGATGTGAGAGTGGGTGAGTGGAGAGGTCGCGACTGGTCAAGGGAGGATGTCTTTGGCCTGCCAGGGCTCCTAGGAGAAGCTGAGGGACAGCAGTCAATAGAACTGAGCAAGGAGCACGAGGCCACTGCAGAAATTGGGATGCCTGGCGGCTCTAATTCCTGCTGTGTCATTGTGTGGCCTGACCATATTACCGAAGTCTCTGAACTTCATCCTCAAAACGCAGCCAGTGGTACATCGGTTCTGGAGGTCTGAGACCAAAATGAGATCATGAAAGACTCAACTTTTTGCTGGGACCAATTTTAGCCAGCATCTTCTCTTCCTCCTGAGTCCCCCACTCCCACCTGAGTGATCTGGTAAACGTTGAAACACAAGACAATCTGTGTACCCACAGCCTCCATGCCTAGAATGGGGAAACCATACAGAATAGAAACTCAGAGCTGCCAGGGAGAAAGGCAGTCATTGAGGTCAAACTGGCCCAAATGGATCCTTTACCCTCATTTTAACAACTTCATTAATTTTAAAAAATTTCAAAATCAATATGTTTTTGTGGTAAAAAAAAAAAAAAATCAAACCAGTCAGGAGCATCTGGAATAAATAACAAAAATTCCTCTTGGTCACTCTTCAATCCCATTCGTGTCTCCAGAGAAGCACAGTGGCCAGTGTGCTTGTGTGCTTTTCTAGGCATTTTGCTGGGAATTTGAAGTGTGTGTATGCAGGCATATATACTTCCTCACCAACACCATGAATGTTCCGTGACCCAAATGCTTCACAAAGCTTTCACAGAGAGAATGAAATGCTGGCAAAGGGAAGAAAAGTTTTCCCAGGCTCAGAAGTTTCCCCACGACTTTTCTATGTGGTGTGGATGCCCCCCTAATGCAGAAATGACTGGAAGCGGACATTCTACCTTCTCCGCAAGGCCACCACTTCACTCTCTGGTCCTTGGGCTTCTGCTTTGGAGGTTGTCACCTTAGATCACATCTGTCTCTCAAGGGACTTGGGCCCTTTGGATAGAATGATCCTTCCCCATCCAAGGGGAAATGGGAGAGGCCCAGGAGGAAATAAGTGTCTGAATGACAAATTGTATGAGTCAAAGGGACTTGTGAAAATGACCAACATTATTTTAAAACATATACTGTCTGCAGAGGAGGAAGGCAGTTGCTTCTGCTTTGACTCTTCTTTTGAGAGTGGGTATAAGCCCTTCAGAGGCGATGTTGGATCCTGTACTTTTTTTTTTTTAACTGGTGGAAAATTGTTTTACAATGTTCTGTTGTTAGTTTCTGTAGTGTGCTCAGTCGCTCAGTCGTGCCCAAATCTTTGTGGCCCCATGGACTGTAGTCCACCAGGTTCCTCTGCCCATGGAATTTTCCAGGCAAGAATACTAGAGGGGGTTGCCATTTCCTTCTCCAGGGAATCTTCCCAACCCCGGAATCAAACCCACATTTCCTATGTCTCCTGCATTGGCAGGCAGATTCTTTATCACTAGTGCCACCTGGGAAGTCCAATGCAAATCAACCATAATTATATATAAACATATATATCCCCTCTCTTTTGAGCCTCCCTCTCTTCCCCCCATCCCACCCCTTTAAGTCATCACAGAGTGCCAGGCTGGGCTCCCTGTGTTATAGAGCAACTTCCCACTAACTATCTATTTTACACATGATAGTATATGTATGTCAATGCTACTTTCTCAATTTGTCCCACCCTCACCTTCCCCTGCTGCGTCCACAAGTCTGTTCATTCTCTACAAGTTCATCATTACCATTTTCCCGGATTCCATATACATGTGTTAATACATGATACTTGTTTTTCTCTTTCTGACTTACTTCACTCTGTAAAAGAGGCTCTAGGTTCATCTACTTCACTACAACAGACTCAAATGTGTTCCTTTTATGGCTGAGTAATATTCCACTGTAGATATGTACCGTGTCTTTTTTATCCATTCATCTGCTGATGGTCATCTAGAGAGCTTCTATGTCCTGCCTATTGTAAATATTGCTTCAGTGAACATCGTGGTAACTGTGTCCTTTAGAATTGTGTTTTTCTCAGGGTATATGCCCAGTAGCGGGCTTGCTGGGAGCTCTTACTTTAACATGGTTAATATTTAAATGGTGATATTAGTGTTAATGTACCTTTTGGGTATACAGTTTTGGAGGAAGTTATTAATTGGGCTCAATCCGAATAGTCTGAGTGTTGAGGGTACAGCAAAAGCTCCAAGGAGTTTCATTTTGCAGATTTCCCCACCTACCTCCCTCAGGACGTTTAGTGTGGAATCTGATTCTAACTAAAGTAGTTTCCTAATTGCTGTAGATTGACATACTTCAATTGTCTGTATTCTTGTTGACCATCTATTTATTCATTTGCTTATTAATCAAAATGTTTTGAGGTGGTTTGATTTGCCAGGCACTGTGCTATGTGCTGTGTATTGATATGGACACAAAAGAGGAAGCCATTGGAAGCCTTAGAGCTGCAGCAGGAGCAGACTTTCAACCGAGGGGATACTTGAGAAAGGTTTCAAAGTAGGAATAGGAGTTTGACCCCCCCTCCCCAAAAAAAGAAGGTAGGGGAAGAACATTTCATGAGGGGAAGTTCCATTAACCAATGTTGGAAATACAGGATGAGAGGGTAAGATTTGGGGTGATGAAAGAAAGTCATGGCCTGGACTGATTGACTCAAGTTGTTTCTTATGGACAAAATCCCAAATATTGATTAGAGAAAGATTTCTTTTTGCTCTATCTAATTGAGTTCCATTGAGCCACTGATTTCATGCAAAGATAGGCTCGATAAAGGACAGAAATGGTATGGACCTAACAGAAGCAGAAGATATTAAGAAGAGGTGGCAAGAATACACAGAAGAACTGTACAAAAAAGATCTTCACGACCCAGATAATCACGATGGTGTGATCACTCACCTAGAGCCAGACATCTTGGAATGTGAAGTCAAGTGGGCCTTAGAAAGCATCACTACAAACAAAGCTAGTGGAGGTGATGGAATTCCAGTTGAGCTATTTCAAATCCTCAAAGGTGATGCTGCGAAAGTGCTGCACTTGATATGCCAGCAAATTTGGAAAACTCAGCAGTGGCCACAGGACTGGAAAAGGTCAGTTTTTGTTCCAATCCCAAAGAAAGGCAATGCCAAAGAATGCTCAAACTACCACACAATTGCACTCATCTCACACGCTAGTAAAGTAATGCTCAAAATTCTCCAAGCCAGGCATCAGCAATACGAGAACCGTGAACTTCCAGATGTTCAAGCTGGTTTTAGAAAAGGCAGAGGAACCAGAGATCGAATTGCCAATATCTGCTGGATCATCGAAAAAGCAAGAGAGTTCCAGAAAAACATCTATTTCTGCTTTATTGACTATGCCAAAGCCTTTGACGGTGTGGCTCACAATAAACTGTAGAAAATTCTGAAAGAGATGGGAATACCAGACCATCGGACCTGTCTCTTGAGAAACCTGTATGCAGGTCAGGAAGCAACAGTTAGAACTGGACATGGAACAACAGACTGGTTCCAAATAGGAAAAGGACTAGGTCAAGGCTGTATATTGTCACCCTGCTTATTTAACTTCTATGCAGAGTACATCATGAGAAACGCTGGGCTGGAAGAAACACAAGCTGGAATCAAGATTGCCGGGAGAAATATCAATAACCTCAGATATGCGAATGACACCAACCTTATGGCAGAGAGTGAAGAAGAACTAAAGAGCCTCTTGATGAAGGTGAAGGAGGAGAGTGAAAAAGTTGGCTTAAAGCTCAACGTTCAGAAAACTAAGATCATGGCATCTGGTCCCATCACTCCATGGGAAATAGATGGGAAAACAGTGGAAACAGTGTCAGACTTTATTTTTTTGGGCTCCAGAATCACTGCTGATGGTGACTGCAGCCATGAAATTAAAAGATGCTTACTCCTTGGAAGGAAGGTTATGGCCAACCTAGATAGCATATTTAAAAGCAGAGACATTACTTTGCCAACAAAAGTCCATCTAGTCAAGGCTATGGTTTTTCCAGTGGTCATGTATGGATGTGAGAGTTGGACGGTGAAGAAAGCTGAGCTCCGCAGAATTGATGCTTTTGAACTGTGGTGTTGGAGAAGACTCTTGAGAGTCCCTTGGACTGAAAGGAGATCCAATCAATCCATCCTAAAAGAGATCAATCCTGGGTGTTCATTGGAAGGTCTGATGTTGAAGCTGAAACTCCAATACTTTGGCCACCTCATGCGAAGAGTTGACTCATTGGAAAAGACTCTAATGCTGGGTGGGATTGGGGGCGGGAGGAGAAGGGGACGACAGAGGATGAGATGGTTGGATGGCATCACCGACTCGATGGACATGGGTTTGGGTAGACTCCGGGAGCTGGTGATGGACAGAGAGGCCTGGCGTGCTGCAATTCATCGGTCGCAAAGAGTCGGACACGACTGAGCGACTGAACTGAACTGAGCCACTGATTTACTCAAGAAAGATTTACTCAGCAACTACTACATTCTTTGCATTGTGGTGGTGCTAGGAATATGATGTTGATCACTTCCTTTTGGCCATTTCCCCAAAGGCTCAGTAAATAGTATTAAAGTTTAACTTGGCAGTGATCACCCTTCTCTTCCGCCCATGACAAAGCATCTTTCTATTTAAGGGGCATCTATTGTGAGAATGGCATGAGCTTTTATGTTCTGGACAAGGTAAGGGAGAATTTCAAACATTTTTATTGCCTTCTCAAAATACAAATTTAGATGTCAGTGTAACTCATTGTTATATCTATTGACAATACATCGATATGATCAAACCGGATCTTGTGATAGACAACTCATAAATACCTTAATAGAGTTTATAACCATGCCTCTGAATGCCATCACTTTGTTCAGCACCCCCATTTTTTTCCCCACGAGGGAGAAATGACTTGGTTACACAATGAGTTTTATAGAGTGGCAGGAGAAACATGGTGGCTGGTACCTAGGCTGCTGCATTCTGATGCCTTCACAAATAAAACGCTCACGTCACACAGTCAGTCCATAACCAAAACAACAGTGGGGTCTGTCCTGAGGTCAGCGTTATTGCAATCCAACTTCCTAACCCCTTCTACCTCCACCACCTCCTCCCCACCTCCAGAGGTTAAAGGGCAACTAGCTCAATTCTTGACATCCTGCTTTTGGTCTCACTTAGCTTGGTTTCCTGGTGTCTTCCCACCTGTCAGTCTTCCAAGAAGAGATGCTTCACCTCCTTTTAAAAATCTTCTTCGAACAGCCCTTTCACTCGCTACTCCAAGTGTCTCTTTGGTTGACAAAACCACAAACCCAGATGAGTAATTAGGGATAGAGGGCATCAGTGGTTTGGGATTTCTTTCAGCTAACTGCTGTCCTATGTGAAAGATTGCATCAGCTGTGACAGCTGGCCTGAATAATCATCCCTCTTTAGCAGTAAGTTTTCACCTTCTGTGTAGTGGGGGACTTCCAAGGCTATTTTGACCGGTGATAAATCTGAAAAGGTATTATAGATACCTCATTGGGTTGTTGTGAAAATTAAATAGGAGACAGCCATCAAGTTTTTGCCATCTGCCTCTTTACAGTAAGCATTTGATTTTGGTTAGATATTTTTATTTTCTAGAATCTGTGTATCCTTGACCCTCACACCCTGCACTCAACTCTGTTACTCTCTGATGCTTATGGCACCTGGCCTGTGATGGCTTCCTTTTTTTCTGTACTGCTTTTAAAGGTAGAAAGGAGGATGCTGTGATGTGTATATAGTTATTCAGAAGGCTCTGCCAAGCATTAGTTCTTTGTCGGCTGGGGCAATGAGCTCTGGAACACGCTGTAAGGTCTAAATGGGCTTTTTTTTGGGTACAATGTGTTGTGTTCTCATTTATACCAGTGTAACAAGGATTGCTACCTTGACTATTTAAACTGAGGTGGGAGGGGTGCACGGGCTGGGAGCAGAATGGGGAATTAGATGTTCTTATATGTTGCTCTTGGAGTTCTTTGGAAATAAGGAATTGTAGCAGGAATTTTTTTTTTTTTCCTCCGGGCTCATATGGCCAAGTACAAACCTGGAGAAGGAGGAAGTTAGTTCATATTCTTGCTATCTTCTCAGGGCAAACAGATCCACTAACCTGCTCCCAAGGGCTCATTTTCCATCTCTGTTGGGCTCATCAGAGTGGACGGTGAGTCTACAAAGGCCGATGGGGAGGAATGCTGCTGAGAGCTTACCTTTCGGGTCCCTGCCTTTTTCTATGGAACATGTCCTGGGCTCTGCATCTGGTCCCCTGACCAGTGTGTTTATAGTGGAGGCGGCCTGCTGGGCCATACAAGGGAACTGTGGGGGGTGTCCAAGTTCACATGTCCCACATTCCAGGCGAATGTTTTTGACATTGAGCAATAGCATAGCTCTGCCAGGTTTGGGTCTGTCAGATTGGAATGTAACCTAGAAGGAAAGTCCCGGAGTGATTCAAATGTTCACCTCCCCGCAACCTTTTTTCTTTTTTTTAAAAAAATTCCTTTTAATTCTCCGATGACAAACTCAACCCAGCACTCTTACCGGCCCTTGTTGGTGCTGATAAGTCCAACTTCCCAGGAGATAGGAATGCAAATCGAATATTTTGTTGAGTCATGTGTACTCTGCGGCTCTTTCCCAAATATTGCATCAGACCCGTCACTGGCAGCTCCCAGAACTCTGCTGGATGACATTGGAGGTCCAGGAAAAGCTCTGTTCATTTCTCGAAAAAAAAGGCCTCTCACTCTCTCCATCTAACGGGTTGTAACATCCTGTTCTTAAGAAAGCCGAACCCCTGGAGGGAGCAGAGGCGCAACCGGTTTTGTAGATAAGTTTGAAAAATAGGGCTCTTGGCTTTTCCCACCCACTCCCGTCTCTTAGCAACAGGACAGCTGATGATATCCACCCAGGGGGAAAAAAAAACAACACAGAACATGTGGGGGAGCCTGTCTGCATTCTTGACTGCAGTCTGATTTATTTAAACCTTCCTGCATTCTTGGGTGTGGAGACCCAGGAGTCACGTCATGAAAGCATTCCCCTGCCCTTCTTGTGACCCTTGCAAATGAGCGGATAGAGGACAATCTCAGAACAAGATGGATATTCTTCCACGGCTAGAATCAGCTTTATCTGGAGGCGGGCACTTCCTTTGATTTGGGGGAGTCACTGTTTGAAAACTTGAGCACATTTATAGAGGGAGGTAGACTGGGGTGTGTCTTTGGAGAGAGCCCTAGACTGGTGGGATGGGAGTCTGGTGCCCCCAGCTCTCCCTAACTTGGGACCCCTGGCAGGAAAGCTCTGATGCTCTGCCTGTTGGCTTTCTCAACTGCAGAGTAAGGGCATTGAATGGATGTTCTCTCAGGTAACTTCTAGCACTGAATCTATGGTTTGAGTGTACACATGTGTGAGTGTACATTTACATAAACTTTCTGGTGTATCATGCACCCATCTGACTTTGTCTTTCTTTTGAGCTTTAGTGTTATTAAGTGTTAAGTGATAGATCAAGAATGTGAAACCAGGTCAAGCCAAGCCTGAAACCCATATTTTTAATCACAACCCTATACTTAGGTTATGCACACAGAGGTGCCATGCAGTTGGTATGTTATGTAATATCTTGTGATCTTTCTGTCTATATCTATGAATCCAAGGGAACAGAACTGGGATGTTGCAGAGGATTTAAGCTTTCATGGTCAGAGGGATCTGGGTTCATACTCCTGCTCCATCTCTTAATAGTTTTGTGGCCTCGGGATTCTTGACTGTGACATGAGAGTAACAAATCCTGTGTGACCAGGTTGCTCTGAGGATCAGGTAAAATGATGTCTTTAAAACACTTGGCCCAGTGCCTGCTATGTGGAAAGTGCTCAGTGGAAAGTTCTCAGTGAAAAGGGGATTGAGGTTGAAATACTGATTGATTATAGGTTTCTTGATGGTAGGAACTTACTTTAATTATTATATAACCCCAATATATTTTGTGGCACACAGGAGACAATTATGTTTACTGAGCGAAAGAGATCTCTCTGTCTCTTTCTATCACACACACACACACACCCAAAAATGATGAATTTTATGACTTCATGTTGCTGGAACTTTTTGGTAGGGTTCTGCATTTTAGAGTACTAAATCATAGCTAAGATAACCAATATGATCTAGTTGCAGTTGGCTGTTTATCACACAACTTGAATGTTCTTCAATCATTTTCAAATATGAACAGTTGCTTTTTGAAGTACTTTTTAAAAAGTCAGATATTGTCAGGGTGTCTCTCTCTCTCTTTCTGTCTCTCTCTTGGTCTCTGTGTCTCTCTCTTTCTTTTCTATTGAGCTCTTCCTATGTAGCAGGCACTGTGCCAGTTGTTTTACATTCATTATTTCAACTATACTTGTAATGACTCTGCCAAATAGGTTTTGTTATTCCCATTTCACAGCTGAGGATCTTGAAGCTCAGAAAATGTGAGGCATCCACGACTACTGTCAAGACCACAACTCTCAAGTGGCAGAGAAAAAATTTGAAGAGAGATCCCTCTGACTTTTAAAATGGGGAGGAGAGAAATCAATTAATATTTTGTCTTAGTTATGAAGTCCACTCCCTTGGGAAAAAAGCCATCTATTCCCTTATTAATACTAGGGAACTCCGAGCACTCACTGTACCTGGTTGTGCTAACTCCATTATATTATCTTATTTAATGCTATCACAATCCTGAAAGGCTAATCCTTTGTTATTAGACCTAAATATCAGAGGAGGTCATTAGTGAACTGCAGATAGATTCAGTCAGTTCAGTTCAGTCACTCAGTCATGTCTGACTCTTCGCGACCCCATGGACTGCAACATGCCAGGCTTCACTGTCCGTCTCCAACTCCTGGAGCCTGTTCAAACTCATGTCCATCAAGTCAGTGATGCCATCCAACCATCTCATTCTATGTCGTCCCCTTCTCCTCCTGCCCTCAATCTTTCCCAGCATCAGGGTCTTTTCCAATGAGTCAGTTCTTTGCATCAGGTGGCCAAAGTATTGGAGTTTCAGCTTCAGCATCAGTCCTTCCAATGAATATTCAGGGTTGATTTCCTTTAGGATTGACTGGCTTGATTTCCTTGCAGCCCAAGGGACTCTCAAGAGTCTTCTCCTAAGCCCAAGTAACCCAGGCTACACTTGGCATACCTGGGAATTTAACTTAGGTAGTCTGACTCTAGAGTAAACTCTTCTTACAGGCTCATCTACTGGTTTTGTTAGTGTCCATGAGGGCAAGTGGTCTCCATTACTCTTGGGAGCATTATTATAGCTTCTCTAGAACTTAACTTCTGTTCTTTTAGGTGATCCTCATCACCAACCTCTCCTTATCCCTGAGAATAAATAGTGGATATTGAGGGAATGGAAACTTTAGAATGATAGATTCGTAGATTTACAATACTGAAAGATTTCTTTAAGAGGTCACCAAACTCAATGGCTTCTAACCATTGGGCATGAGCTGTTTGGCGGTGGTCTAGAGGATCTTCCTGACCAAGGGATTGAAACCAGGTCTTCTGCATTGCAGGCAGGTTCTTTGCTGGCTGAGCCACCAGGTAATTCATGATCAATATTTACAAAGTGAAATGAATAGAATGGAAAATATAGAATGTATTGCACTGAGGGTGAAATAATGTTGAGAAACAATTGATTTACTGATCTGTGTGAACCTGTGTTCTGGGTCATTGTGTAAAATACATTACTTATTGAGGGTCATGCTTGTCAGACTTTGAAAACACTGGTTTCATCCAGTGGGTTTTGAATTTTGTTTCAAGGAGCCCTCAGATACCTTAATGGAGATGAGAGAAGTTGAGTAGGAAGAGCTTCAAGAATATCACTCTTACAGCTAAAGTAGTCCCATATTTATCTGTTTTTCATGTTGAATTTTCATATAATAATTTATCTTTTTAAAAAAGGACTCTGAAAAAAACAATTGAAGAGCCACTGATTAACCATTGGAACTGCATTGTATTGAATGTTGATTCATCCTTGTGTGACTTCATGTGGTTACCAAGTACCATGTGCGCAGCCAATGAGATGGCTGCCACTGAAATATACAGCAAGATTAGAAAATATAATCTTCCCTGTCTTGAACTTGTTGTAAGAACCAATTGTCTTAACAACTATTTCTTACACCAGATATGGTAAAGGAGTACATGATAATGATGTTCAGAATTTGGTGGGTTCTTTGAGGTGGCTCAGATGGTAAAGAATATGCCTGCAATGCAGGAGACTCGGGTTCAATCTCTGGGTCAGGAAGATCCCTGGGAGAAGGGAATGGAAATGAATCCAGTATTCTTGCCAGGAGAATTCCATGGATAGAGGAACCTGGTGGGCTACAGTCCATGGCTCGCAAAGAGTCGGATATAACTGAGTGACTAACATTTTCACTTTTTGAAAAGTTATACAAAGGATTGTTACAAGAATGGTTATGGAAGGATGGAAGCTGGCTAAAGCAATGGAGATGAAATAGAAAAAAAACAAAAACGATTATATTTTAGTTCAGATCATCAGCGTGAATACAACTGTAATATGAATTTACTTGATAACAGTTTATAACTCAAAGTCTGAACTTGTTAACTGACATTTAACTCTGTAAGTCAGTACAGTAGTGCCACGTGGACCAAAACCTAAGGTCAGTTTGGCTACATATCATGTGTTCATGGACATATGGTATAGAGGACCCCTGTAAAGAGAAATTGCTTACCCATGGCCAAAGTACTTTGTAGCTTTCCCCATGTTAGATAAAGTCTGTTTCCCTTCTTCTTGATTTTGGTGGATCCTATGATTTGCTTTGGCCAATAGAATGTGGCCAAAGTGATGTGCCGTCTGGAACCTACTCCTCATGCATGCTGCCTACACAATCTGGAACACCTGGAGCTCTGATACAGGCATGTGAATAATTCTTGATTACCCTTCTGGAGGAAGGCAATGTAAGAGAGACCTCAGGTGTCCTAACCAAGATCATCCCGGACCAACCAACCTCTAACCCATCTCCAGCTGATGGCAGACACATAAGTGAGCCCAGATACGTTCAACCACATTCAGTCCAGACTGGAAGAATTGCCTAGCTGACCACAGCAAGAATGAGCTATTAGTAGTTTTTGAAGTGTTTTGTTAAGCAACAAATTCTTGCAGATGCATCCACTCTCCTGCTCTGGCAAATCCATGCTGGGAGACGCAGCATGGCCACATCTGATCACCATCAATATTAGCTAGAGATGTTAACACACTAGAATTTGCACAGGTTGGAGCAAGGAGAGGGTTTCTGAGGACATACCAAATAAGGAGTGAGGAAGCTTAATCTGGAAAGTAAGGGTATTTGTAGAAACATATGCTCTACCTTCTGAGATTTGACATTAGTGGGAGAAGTGGGATGAATTCTTTTTAACGTCTGTGGTTGTGATTTTTATCCCACTGCATCTATTCTTGCAGTCGCCTTATGGTGGGCAGAGTGTATGTTCTCTTGAGCACTATCTTTGAGCTTGGGTTTGGATGTGTAACTTGTTTTGGCCAATGAAATGGAGGCAGAAGTTACAGTGTGCCTCTGGAGGACTCAGTCTTCTGTACTTCTGTTATTACCACCAGAACAGAATGCTGCTGGCCCACTGGTCCCAGAGGAGGATGAAAGTCATGTGAAACAGAGCCACCCTGAAGCCTGCAATACAGTCTTTCTGGGCGACCGATATATTCATAAATGAAAGATGACTGCTTACTCATAGGCTGCTACGGTTTCCTATTGATTTTTACCCAGCCATAGGTGACCAGAAAGACTTCCGAGATTAAAATTAGAATCAAGGAATGGCTGCATTGGGGAAGCAGTCTTCCACTGCATTTAAATATGGGTATCTTTGCTGAGGAAAATGAACCGTTCCAAAGTGAAACACATGGTTATATTAGGAGTCTCCTATACATGGGCTCTTTGAACATCAGGAAACTGTACACAGTCTTCTTAGTTGGAATGGGGATTGGACTTTCTTTCAGAGTGATAAGATGCTAAGCAGTTTGGGAAATGATTAGCTAGTCATTTCATCTATGTTTCAGCAGAGAGGGAGAACAAGCAGGAGGGTAAGCATGTGTATGTGTGTGTGTGTGTGGAGAGAGTGTAGGTTAGGAGCAGCAGTTGGTGTGGGAAGCTGCAAATGCCCCACCAAGGTGTTGACCTTTGATTCAAACCGGGAGCTTGAAGGCCTTGTTTTTCAACTGGGAGCCCCTCCTACTTACATCCAAAGACCCAGTTTAAGTCTAGTTTTCTCTCTGGGAAATTTTCCTGACCTTCCTAATCTTCAGAGACCAACTTATCTCTGAGCTCTTCACCTTGACGTAGTTCATATGCTGTCTTAGCCTTTTCCTTGACTTCTTCAGGCTAAGACGGTGGATTTCCATGTGCTTACTAGAGTTTCCTCAAGTTAAAAACTTGCTACTCTGTGCTATGGTCTTGTATCTTTCTTTAAAGCCATGTGTTGGTTGAAGTCAAGGAATCTGGCTTGTCCATTCTGGTACTCCCTCTATGTACCATGGTGCCTGGCACACTCTAGGGCCTCAGTAAATACTTCTTGGATGAATGGATGTAGATTCCTTTCATCTTTTTGACAAACTGAACTCCTGAAAGGCAGTTGGTATTTACATTTCCATAGTGCTTCAAGGTCTGTGCATTTATTCATTCAACAAATATTTGATGAATGAGCCTTATCCTGGCTTACAAAACCTTGTGCCATCTGGCTCCTATCCATCTCTTTGACATTATTTTGTGTGGCTCTATCCCTCATTCCTTCACCTGTTCAAGCCATACTAGGCTTTTCTTCTGTTCTTTGTATTCTTAAAGCTCCTTCCTATCTCACAACTTTTGCAGTCTCTTTGGCTGCAGTCTCTTTCCCTTGCTCTTCTATGACCTCCTCCTTCTTGTCATTCAGTTCTAGCTTAAAGGTCTCCTCCTTCAGGAATCCTGTCCTGAGTGTCCAATCAATGATACCACCTGCCTCTCTATCACATTCTTCAGTCCCAGTTCCCTACATGACATTCATCTCTTTCTGATAAATAATTTCATCCCTTCTTTTCTTCCTTCCTTATTTGCTTGATTGATTGTCTCTCTTCCAAAATATAAGCTTCATAATAATAGGTAACTTTTTAAAAATTTTACTTCTCTATTCTTAGTGTCTGATAACTATGTCTTGAATGGATGAATGAATGAATATGGGTTCAGCACTGAACTGTGTTGCAAATTTAATGGAAAGAGGACTGATAATTTTACAGTTTTGCTGAATGAATGATCAAAGTACACATGGTACAGCAGAAAAACCAAAACCAAACCAATGAACACTAAACACAAAACAAAACACTCGAGTGCGTGCAGCCCACTGATACACCGATGCCTCAGCTTCCTCTGTGAGATGAGGATAATAACACCTGCTTCGTCACAAGCCTTAAGTGAGAGAAGGAAGGGATAGCACCCAGCATCATACCTGGCATGCAGCAGGCGCCCCATGAATGGTATTCTCTACCCTCCCCCTCTGACGTGGCAAATAAAATGCATTGAAAAACTTATATTGGTCTACCTAGGTGATCCACTCCAGAGAACTGAACTTCGATCCCAAACATGGCTCCTAGGCTTAAATTCAATTATGAAAATGTTTCTGGTGTTCCAGTGTCGACAGCCGAGGTGGAACTGATTATCATTCATTTGTGAACCACCTACTTTGAGTCTTTGAAAGCCTTGGTGAACCCGGGAGGTCTCATTAGTTGCTGTTCTAGGGCAGCGTGATGTGGAACTATGTGATAATTGGCCGTAAGCCACTGAAAAAGCCCAAAGAGCCAGGAAATGATGTAGACAGGGCTGATCATCAGCAGAGGTGCTATTGATAACTGCTGCTGTTGCCTGACACGCCATCCTTGGAGAGTTAGTCCTTTAGCTTAAATCGTTGCCCGATTAAAAACAATAATTTCAGCAGTCACTTGCATGTTCATAAGAGTTTGCTGAATAGCACCATTCCATTCTATTAATAGGCTTTTATATAGATCTCATTAAATTCTCACATCCAAAACAATGGTGGTGTTGAGTGACCAGGGTTAAGGCAGGTTGAGTCTGCGTCTTGGGGTAGTTCTTTCTGGAGGCTGGGTGGCTGAGTGTCTGGGGTGTCAGGTCCCATCGAAACCCTGGAGAAGGGGCAAGTTTGGCCAGTGCAGGGGCAAGGGCAAGGACGATTACACAACAGAGCTCCCAAAGTGAACTCATATTTGTTTCCAATCTGTTTCTCCTCTCCCCGCTCCACCTACACAGATGTGCTCTTTAAATATTTATTTGCCCACCTTTGCTGTGTGTGGTAGACTTGATCCCTTTAAAGGTGTTTACTAATTAGATCAGGCTGGGAAGTTGGGCAACTTCAGATGTATTTGTCCTGTGTAAGGTAGTCCCTGGGCACAAGACCCCTGAATATCTCCAGGGAGGTCAGCTGCTCGCTGACCCCCCCCTACCCACCACCCCTACCCCCTGCCTACTTTCTTTATTGGAGGAAGTCCTAATGATTGCTCAATTGAGCTAAATGACACTGGCTCTTTTTCTGCCATTAGCTCCTGACACAATTCTGAGACAGACATCAGAGAGCCTGGAGCCGGAAGGCTAAATGCTCTTAGTGAACACGATTATGGATCAGTTGCATGCTGGGCTCAATTTGACACCGTCCACATGCAGTTCTTACTCAGTGACACAGCATTCAGGCCACACATATTGACTTGCATCTGATCTCGGCTTGAAAGGAAAATTGCTGCTGCAGGAATTCAAGCTCTACAGACCCGCAGGTCACTGGCCTGAAATATTTAAAAATATTTGTTTCAGGAGGATCTGTGCTCATGCATGAGTGGATGTGTTTGAGGGGATGTGAGCAGGGCACATGTGTATGTTTGGGCATATATATCCAGTTGAAAGAGCTTTTAGAAGAGATGATGCATGTGGTGAGTGGGACAAGTCTATTGTACTGGGTCTAAAGGCAGCCTTGGTCTGTGGTTCAGGTTTATTTGATGCCTTTCAGCCACTTCAGCTATTGTCACTGTTCTGATAGTCAGAGAGAGGTGAACAGCTGATGATGACCATGTGGGATGTCCGTCTGTGATCTCAGGGGATCCCCTAAGAGATTCTTGCCTCAAACGTCTTCGCTTGTTTCAACGGTAGGACCAAAGCACTTCCCACTTTCAGATCAGTGGCAAGAAGCCTGAAAATATGCTGGGATCGATGCCTGCCAACCTGTGACAAAGATGTAGGTGTCCCTGGGCTTTGCTTGCCCTGGCCCTCCTCTCTGCTCTGCAGACTCTTGCTCACATGTCTGCCACAGTCCAGAATCCGGTCTCTTGGTGTGTTCACCAGGAGGCTGGGAGCACCTTAGACTTGTAACCTCAGCACCTCACTCTATTCCTGGGTCAACGATGTGTATCAGATGAACCAAATAGACACATCTCATAGGGAGATGTAGGCTTCCTCCTGATGTAACTAAAGAATAAAATGGAGAGCAGAGCCCCCAAAATGAGCACTGGAGGGAGAATCTTGGGTGGGCAGGGTGGTGCAGGGCAGGCCAATGTCCACCTGTCCCTGTGAGATTTGACTTTACATTTGGGGGTGGGGTGGCTTCCCTTTTAATCCTTGTGCTACCCCCAGGTTGTATGCATGCTAAGTTGCTTCAGTTGTGTCTAACTCTTTCCAGCTTTATGCACTGTAGCCCACCAGGCACCTCTGTCCATGGGATTCTCCAGGCAAGAATACTGGAGTGGGTTGCCATGTATCTCTCCAGGGGATCTTCCTGACCCAGGGATCAAACCCATATCTCTAATGTCTCCTGCATTGGCAGGTGAGTTCTTTTCCATTAGTGCCACCTGGGGAGCCCATAAGAATAGCTGACTCATTGGAAAAGACCCCAATGCTGGGAAAGATCGAAGGCAAAAGGAGAAGGGGGCAGCAGAGGAGGAGATGATTAGATAGCATCGTTCACTCAATGGGCATGAATGTGAACAAACTCCAAGAGAGAGTGAAGAACAGGGAAACCTAGCTCTAGTTCATGGGGTCACAAAGAGTCAGATGGGACTTAGTGACTGAACAGGAACAACACCATCAAGCTGACCTCCAGTTCATTCTGTTTCTTGATTCAACACTTTGGTTTGAATAGAGATAAACCTCCTTCTCATGATTGTGTCCTTTGGGACTAGAGCTTAGTATTTAGAGCTTCTAGGGCCATACTACCTGAATGTGAATCCCATCCCCACCGTGAACACGCTGTGTGACCTTGTGACCTTACTTGTCTCTCCGTAGCCCTACATCAGTTTCCTCAGGGGTGAAGTGGAGGGAACACCATTCTTTCTTTTTCTTTTCCTTTTGGTTGTGCCCCATGGCTTGTGGGATCTTAGTTCCCAAGCAAGGACTGAACCTGAGCCTATTCAGTGAGAGCACGTCCTCCTAACAAGTGGACTCCGAGGAATTCCCGATACTGTTATTTCTAAAGGTTCTTACAAGGATCACAAGAGACTCTAAGTGGAGGTCTTAGGAGACTATCTGGCTTCATGTAAATGCTCAGGTGGTTTAGTCGCTAAGTCATGTCCGACTCTTGCGACACCGTGGACTGTAGCCCGCCTGGCTCCTCTGTCCAAGGGATTTTCCAGGCAAGAATACTGGAGTGGGTTGTCATTTCCTTCTCCAAATGCTCAGGAATGGTAGCTATTCCTTCCTGTGACACAGGGATACTCCCTCCCATCTCACCTGTAGCTGTGGGGAGCACTGGGTACTAGACACAAAGCACCTGGCCCTGTAAATGTAGTGATTACTATTGCTAATATTGATTCCCCAGAATACATCAAAAATAGAAAAGAGCTTACAACCTCCCTAGGGATTGCACAGAGAAAATTCAGCACTGGGAACACCTGGACATTCTTCTTCCTTAACTAGTTCACTCTCTAGGGTTACGAGTCTTAAAAACTTTTGAGGACTGTGTCTCAGAGACAAAAGACCCAAGGAGGAAATCTCTCCTTTTAATGCTCGATTTCCAAGAGATGCCCTTTTTTTCCCTCTGGAAAATGGACAGCAGGCAGGAAGATACCCACTTCAAAAAAACAAAGAAACAAACAAAAAAACCCTCTCTCTTCTGTTCAGGAGCTTTAGAGTTATGTAACTTTAGATATACCAAATTTTAGGGCAGTGCCATTACTGTGGGCACCAGGCTATCCCAGTATCATCATGCCACAGTTTTTTGTTTTTTTTACTATATTCATAATATATGCACTTAGGAATATATGACTATTTCAATGTGCTGTATTTTTTAATAAAAATGCAATACAACTCTAACTATTATTTTGAAATCTTTTTTCTCCACTTAAAAATATATCATAAACTTCCTGCCAGATCAGCGAAAAGACTTTTATACCATTTTGAATGAACCCTGAATTATTATATAGTATGAATACACCACAATGTTATTATGAGGCTCAGTGGTAAAGAATCCGCCTGCAATGCAAGTGACACAGGAGACATGGGTTTGATCCCTGGGTCAGGAAGATCCCCTGGAGAAGGAAATGGTAACCCACTCCAGTATTCTTGCCTGGAGAATCCCATGGACAGAGGAGCCTGGTGGGCTACAATCCACAGGGTTGCAAAGAGCTGGACACAACTTAGCACATGAATATACCACAATGTGTTTAACAAATCCCTGTTTATAGATATATGAGTTGTTTCTCAGGGACCCTCATTAAAAATGACTCTGAAATGAACATCCTTATCCTTTAAAATTTTTGCATCTAATTTTTAGTGTAGAATAAATCACTAGTAGTGGCATGTCTGGTTTAAGGGGCATGTACTTTATCAAACTTTTGATAAATACTGCCTAGTTGTCCTTTAAAAAAAGGCTTTACCAAGTTCTTCACCAAATAATAGGGCTTCCTTGGTGGCTCAGTGGTAAAGAATCTGCCTCCGAATGCAGGAAAGGCGGGTTTGATCCCTAGGAAGATCCCCTGGAAAAGGAAATGGCAACCCACTCCAGAAATGGACAGAGAGGCCTGGTGGGCTACAGTCTATGGGGTCACAAAAAGGGTCAGACACGACTTGGTGACTGAACAACAACAACCAGCTGTTTGTGGTGTTAAATTCAAGCACGTTTTTCAGATTAGTTTCTAAGTCATTGGTGGAGGCTCACTCAGAATCATTTCCTGTTCGTCGGCAGAACCTGGTGAGTCTGAATGAATCATGACAAGGCCTCCCAAGACCTAGCAGACACAGAAAGGAATTTGAACAACCTTTCTATTGAAACTTTATTAGAGAAGTGATGGCAACAACTGGTCTTTGTGAAGGCGACTGCGGCTGACAGCCTTTGTAATTCACCGTGTCTCATAAAGCTTTTATGAAATCTCTGTCATCCCCTTGGTAAGGAGGATGTTGATCACAAGGAATACACCATCTATGACTTCACCCAGGTTTCTGATCCTTCCACAGAGGGAAAGTTAACGTTTTGAGGGCTCTTCCCAAGAAACCAAATTGCTGAAGTTATGGGACTTGTTCCCAGTGGTCAGATCTTGTTTGATGAGAATGACTGTGGCTTTATGTCATTCTGGGGCTTATGAGCTTGGGTGAGAACTCCCTGGCATCTGTTGCAATTTGATGACTGAATGGTACAGAGAGGAGAAATGGAGAAGGTGGGTGTTTATTGACTCAACACAGACTTGTTAAAAAAATATCAGCTACATATATAAAGTCTCTTTGCATTAAAAAAAAATCAAAATTACTAACTCTCAGGAGAGAAAATGATTATCAGTCACTGCTATTTCTCCTAGGTAAGCAGATGATTATACATACCTATGTCAAAGAGAAAAGTTCAGCATAGGCTCAAATACAGGTCCCTGCATGGTACAGCCTACCATGTATTTTCTGACACCTACCACTGAGACTTGCTAGGATTTCATCTTTCTCTCTATTTTTCTCTTCACCTACTCTCTTCTTTTTCCATATGGAAAAATAAAAACAAACAAACAAACAACCAGGATTTAGAATCAGTTTTCCTGGAATCAAGTCCCCAAGCCTCCGTTTCCCCATCAGCAAAGTGGGCATAATAAGATCACAGGTAAATTGAATATCAGCTACCCAGTTAACAAAAAGGTGAAACATGAGCTCTAAAGCTTAGCATATGTTCATTTTCATATATTTTACTTTCACTTTTAGAAATTCTGCCTTTCCTTTCCTTATTCTGACTCAGTCTCTGATCTTCCAGAGACATGTATAAGCATATTTAGCTCTGCTGGTAGAATTATGGGTTCTTGAATTTTGAGGTTATTTGAAGACTCCCTGCCCTTCTCTTCTTGGTGTGAACTACTGCTCAGGAAATAATGCTAGAATCAGAATAAACCTCTTTTCCTTTTATGATGTCTTTTTCACTGCTTCCAAACTTTCCATATAGCTTTTCTATTTCTACCTTTATCTTGTAGACTGCTATTGTTATAGGATCGCAAGTGGTGTTTTTGGTTTTTTTTCTCTTTCTTTCTTTGTCAGCACATCCTATACATGGTATTCATTCATTCCTTCACTTAGGAAACATGTATCAAATATATGGTTCTGAGCACTATAGTTGGTGCTGAACTTGTCCCTGACTAGTTCAAATGTCTCCTTCAGATTCCCTTCGCTTTTACTATAAATGCAAAGCTCCTTTACCTCGGATTCAAAATCGCTTATATACTTATTGCAGTGTCTTTTTAAAATCATCTCACTCCATAATATTATCACCTCTCAGCTCTGGCTGGAACAAGCTCTCTCTCTGCTTTTGCATTTAGCATTATCTCTTCTAGGGATGCCGTCCTATCTCTCTTTCACTTGTTGAAGTCTAACCTTCAGTGGAGAGCTCAGATGTTAATTATTTGGTGAAACCCTCCTGAGTATCTTTCCTGGGGACCCTTGTCACTTCATATCTGAACCAGGATAAGTCAAATTACTAGTGACCTTTCTAAGCATATAGGAAGACAATGAGATTTCAAGGTGTTTGCATGAAAACAGAGAAACATCCTGGCTGACACCTTCTTGCATCCTCTATAGGATCTAATAATACAGTGTCTTGGGACATTCTTGGAGGTCCAGTGGTTTAGACTTTGTCTTCCCGTGCAGGGGGTGCAGGTCCAATCCCTGGTTGGGGAGTTAAGATCCCACATGCCTTATGGCCAAAAAACCAAAATGTAAAAGAGAAGCAGTATTGTAACACATTCAATAAAGAATTTAAAATACTAAAAAAAAAAACCCTTAAACCAGTGTACTGCTCAACACACGCTTGTCTATTTATTGTTTGAATCATGTAATAAAACACACATACCAGAAATAATGCACTGTTGGAATTACCCCAAGAGTTTATTACTTTCACCTCATTTTGGGGGATGATGTCAGATGTTAAGTTGATTCAGACTCCTATCAAAAGTGTCTTCTGCAGCTTGGTTGCCACAGCTTCTTCATTCCTCTTCCATCAAAGACCTCTTGCTTTGGAAATTCATGTTACCTAGTCTTGCCGGGACATCTTGGTATTAAGAAGTAGAAAGAGCTGTAGTTTTGCATAGATGTCTAGATCTGGGTTGTAATTCTAACTGTAAACTGTGTAGTCTTGGAAAAGTTGTCTTACCTCTCTGAATCTCAGGTCCCTCTTCTACAAAATAAAATGAATAAGAACCATTGTAGGCCTGTTTTGAAAATCAAATGTGATAATATGTGTATATAGAACTTACTACCTTACTCAGTTCATACTAGGGGCTTATTAAATTATAGATATTACTGATATGGACCATGAATGTTAGAGTGCTCCACATCTTCTAAGACATTTTGGAAGAACCATTGGATTTATAAGGTTGCATACCAACCTCACATGTGGTGGGCTTTCTTGAACTTTCTTTTAGGGAGCTGTCCAGCATCCAATCTCCTTCTCTGTTGGAAGAGCATCTTTTCTGTAGTCTTGTTGCAGAGTAGGGACCTCTACCTACCACAGATCTCAGAGAGTATACACTCAATCCTCATCCTTAAGCCACCAGAGCTGAGTAAACATCCAGGGCTTGGTCCATTAGATACTTCTGAGACCTGACTTCTCAGATTTGGGATCCCAGCTGTATGACTCTTGCTTCTGAGATTTCAAAGCTAAATGGTCCCTTAGAATTCATCGACAACTAGGTCAGCTTTGATGGTTGTGTTCAACTGCATTCTTCCTTTATCCTCTAAGATCATTGTTGTACTTTCTTTCCCTTAATTATCCAGACTACTATGATCTTGTTCTCTAAGTCTCTTGTTTTTGTGAGTCTCTGACAAACTTCCAGTAAAACCTGTCCCCTCTCCTCCATTTTTCTTCTATATGCTACTTGAAACCCATCACTGAAAATGACATAACTATTTCAGGCACATCATTCGGTGACAAAGAATCCATGGGGCATCAGCCTGATCTTTGATCCCGTCCCTATGATGGCCTGGTGAGCTCTTCTGCTGCCATTGTCTTTGCAGCTGGGCTTCCGCTGTTTACTTCCTGGGAATTCTGAAAATAGAAAGGATGTTGGGTTACTCTCTAGCTTAGCCACTGGCTTTCAAATCACCTCTCTTCTGTCTTTATGGGGTGGCACTTCTTGTCTTGAACTGTCATCATGTTCCAGTCTTTCTCCCCTGCCTTTAGAAGAGTGGCTCAGCCAATGAACTGTGATGCCTTTTCTTTCAACACTTGAATTTGTCTAGAAAAATTGTTCTGAAAAATGTATTTACAGGGTAGCAACAGAGAAACAGACATAGAGAATAGACTTATGGACATGGGGAGAGGGGAGGAGAGGGTGAGATGTATGGAAAGAGTAACATGGAAACTTACATTACCATATGTAAAATAGATAGCCAGCAAATATAGCTCAGGAAACTCAAACAGGGGCTCTGTATCAACCTAGAGGGGAGGGATGGGGAGGGAGATGGGAGGGGAGAGGTTCAAAAGGGAGGGGATATATGTATATCTATGGCTGATTCATGTTGAGGTTTGTCAGAAAACAACAAGTTCTGTAAAGCAATTATCCTTCAATAAAAAAATAAATTAAAAAAATTTTTAAATAAAGAAGACGTGGGTTGATAATCTTTATGTAAGCCAGTTCATCTCCTTGTTCTTCAGTCTTCCCACCTATAAACTAGGCTAAGTAGCCATGAGGGTCAATTTGAGGAGGAAATAAAATGACTGTCATGCTGGGATCTTTGCAAAGCAAGACTGATGTGGTGATATGAATATTTTTCACAGTAACAGTGACAATAAAATCAATGGTGAGAATATTAGGAAGGATTGGGTGGGTTTTGGGTTTTGGCTATTAACTGCTGAGAACTGCTCGTTAAATAGCAGTGGGGGGCTGAGGGTTGGGGTCAGGCTATTGTTTTTCTTAATCAAGTAGTGACCTCTTCTGGGGAGAGAAAGAGGTAAGCAGGGTCTTAACACCAGGGGACTTTTTAAAAACATCTGCACCAAGAAAAGCAATGATAGAGTAGATGGTCCCCAGGGGGAGAATCTTTCAGGGTAGATGTTTGCTCTGTGCAAGACAAGTGAGGACAGTACTGAATGAACTGAAGCGGAACAACATGTGCCCAGTAGCCTCATCTGGAAGGACTCTCACAGAGCTAGTGAAACCTAATGAATCCATTGGATGCATTATGGTGAGACAGCTGGTCACGCAAGCTGCCCAGATCCAGGAAGCCAACCCTAGCCTTTGGGGAGAATGGTTCAAAAAAGGTTCAGACGAGAAATGTAATTTTTTTTTTTTGAATTTCTATCTAGATAAAAAGAGAAGCACTAGTTCTGATGTAGGAAATAAGGTTCAGAGGATAGCGAGGTCTAGAAGAGCAATGAATTTTGCCCAGTGGTCCTTCTTTGGGGGCAGGAAAGAAGCAAGTTCTTACTGAAGACTTGTCAGCTGAATTGAGCATAAGGAAACCAGGAAAAGATTTCTTTTTTTTTTTTTTCCTCCAGCAAATATCACCATATTCATTTGTTACTTCAGGCTCTTGGAAGGAGGAAGGAGGAAAACCTCCAGGAAGCCATCTTAGCAACTCCAGTCCCCGCTGTTTTCCTCTTTACTGTGTACTTTAAAGGACTTAGGCTGCACTGGATGATGGAGCATTTGGTGAGCCAGTCTGTACTGGGCAGGGTGCTGCGTGGCACATTCCTGAGGACACAGGTCATGGCTTCTACTTAGACTTCTGGGTGGCAAAGTGCAGGGTTGATGGAAATCATATTGTTGTACCCCTTCTTAAATAGAATTGGAAGAACTGACTCAGAGAGGGGAGGGAACTCATCCAAGTACAGAAATACAGGGACAGGGCTCCCATTCGAACTATGTCTTCTGATCATTTTTTCCTTCTCATTAGCAGTCACTGCTCTTCTCCTTCTCTCCAACACCCCACTTCATACTAAATCAACAAGTACAGTTAAGAATACCCACATACTAGATGGCATCACCGACTCAATGGACATGAGTTTGAGTAAACTCTGGGAGTTCGTGCTGGACAGAGAGGCCTGGCATGCTACAGTCCATGGGGTTGCAAAGAGTTGGACATGAATGAGTGACTGAACTGAATTGAACTGAACTGAACTAGATGGACTGAACTTCTCTGGTGGCTCAGTGGTAAAGAACCCGAGACCTGGGTTAGGTAGATCCCCTGGAGAAGGTAATGGCAACCCACTCCAGTATTCTTGCCTGGGAAATCCCATGGACAGAGGAGCTTGATGGGCTACAGTCCATGGGGTTGCAAAGAGTCGGACATGACTTAGTGACTGAGCATGCATTAAATGGATTAATAATATGGTGTGTTTAGTTGCTTAATCATGTCCGACTCTTACAACCCCATGGGCTGTAGACCACCAGGCTCCTCTGTCCATGGGATTCTCCAGGCAAGAAGGCTGGAGAGGGTTGCCATTTCTTTCTCCAAATAATATGGTAGCTAAAATTTACTAAACAGCTACTACATGGTAGCCTATGTTCATTCATTTATTCAGCAAATATTTGTTGACTACAACGTGTTAGACACTGGGGACACAGTATTAAGTCTTCACCCACTGTAAAAATCTCAACCGCAAAGATAAAACTAAAATGATGCAATCCCTGAAGGTCAGGGATCTGATGCTGTAAGAGAAGGCGGGGCTATTAGTCCAGGAGAGCTCCTCAGTAAGTGGCCATTCTACTCATTTAGCTGCTCAGACCTAATAGCTTTGGACATCTTGTCTCCTCTCACTTTCTTACACTCTACATCCTATCCACCAGCCAATCTGGTTGGCTCTGCATCTGCAACATTCCAGAATCTATTTGTCTGACCATCTCCGCTACCATCTCCCTTCTTTCAGATGTCCCCCGCCTTTTGTCTCTATCGTTGAGATGTGGTTTCTCAGCTTCCACTCTTGCCTCCTCGTGGTCAAATCTATTCAGACAATTCCGGGTCATGCATGTGTTTAAGTCGCGTATAGCAGGACTTCTTGGAGGCTGTCATATGCTAATCAACATGGTAAAACGCAGAGGGGGGACATAGTACATACAGCCAAGTCCAGACATATTTGGCCCCAGAAAAATCTTTCTTAAAGAGCCTCTCACACAGCTGCAGGTCCATGGAAACCATTCTGGATAACCCAGGAAAAGTCAAGACAGATACATTATGTGTAGTATTATTATTATCCCATGTGACACGATGGGAAATGGAGCCACTCACAACCATTTGGCTGAACTGAGTCAGGTTGGCTGGGTTTTAGCCATGGTTAGCTTTTTCTGAGCGGTGTCAACTTGGGCAAGTCATTTACTTTCTCTGAGCTTGGGTTCCTCATCTGTGAAATGCATGTAATAATTCCTGTCCTGTCTGCTTTGCCAGGCTGTTGAGAGAATCAAATGAGATAATGAATGTTAAAGAAAAGCTATCCTTACCCCCAGCTCCTGACTAAACTAAACCAAAACAAAACCCAGTACCACTACTGTGCTACTGTGGATGCCTAAAAAAACATTATTTCCTGTTATATCAGCTCTGCACATAATCGTAATCAATGAACAACAAATTAACTTTTAGTTTATTTATTTGAGTGACCAGGAATAAAACCCAGGGAGTTGCTGGCTGTTGGCTAGAAGTCAAACAAAACAAAGAATTAGTTAAAGTTAAGGCTGTGGGGAGTGCCAGTCTGTAACATGCAAGGAAGCAGTCAAGAAAAGCCAGTTGCCTGGACTGCATAGTCGAAAGAATGAAAAGAGCGGGGATTGTTATAAAAGGCTTGGGAGATAAGAAAGCCTGAATGAACAACACTGTAGAGAGACTATAAAACTACAGTGATGCTGATAAAGAATGAATGATCACCTCAGCTAGTGGTGGTGGCATGGTTCCCCGCAGAGTCACTGGAAGGCCCTGGGTGTGGTCACTCAGTGAGGGTCAGTGAGGTAGTGTGGCGACGCGAAGCTGGTGAAGTTCTGTAGGTCGTTGTGAAGTGCCTATTCAGAGGGCCTGGTTCATTCCAAGTCAGCAAGCTCTGATGATGTCCCCTTCCAGATCCTGCATACTGCCAGCTTCTCTTTTTCTCCAGGGCTCTTGGCAGTGATTGACCAGTGACCTTGGTCTCAGGACTCTGATCCCCCAAATTAATTCATCACATCAAGATGCATTTGTTGAGTCCAACCCCATGACGACAATGATGATGATAGTGTTAATGACAACAATAAAAAGTACAGCATCCATCTGGCAGCTTAGAAAGGCGATATCAAACCCCTTTGCTGTCAGCAGAAAATGAAAATGCCCATCTTGAGATGCCTAGAAGGGAATAGAAATCACCCCCAGGTGGTATGTGCAGAAGGAGGGGTGTGTGTCAAAGGTAGGAAGGGGCTGCCCCTTTAACAAAAGAGGGCTGAGAGATTTGAGTGAAGGTGTTCATTGTTAGCTCTGGGTATTTCTTAATGTTAGCCAGTAGAGCTAATTCTCTGATATTGTCATCTCCTATACTTCCATCTCAATACATATGCACATCTCCTTGAGTCTCTACACAGATAGCTGACCCTGCACAAAAGAAACTACCTTAAGAGCATATGGTAAAACCTCAGTGCTTTATATTTTCATGTGTGTGCTAAATCACTCAGTTATGTTTGACTCTTTGCAGCCCTAGGGACTATAGCCTTCTGGACTCTTCTGTCCATGAGGTTCTCCAGGCAAGAATACTGGAGTGGGTTGCCATGCCCTCCTCCAGGGTATCTTTCCAACCCAGAATCAAACCTGCATCTTTTACATCTCCTGCATTTGCAGGCAAGGTTCTTTATCACTATTGCCACCTGATAGTTTCATGCATAAAAGAATCATTAGAGAGTGCATCTATCAGTTTTGCTGCATAACAAAGAACTCCCTACTCTCCAGACATCAGTGATTATAATAACTAAAATTTATTTTCCTTTCATTTTACATGGTGCCTACAGTCATCATGGGCTTCCCTTGTGGCTCAGCTGGTAAAGAATACACTTTCAATACGGGAGACCTGAGTTCGATCTCTGGGTTGGGAAGATCCCCTGGAGAAGGGAAAGGCTACCCATTTCAGTATTCTGGCCTGGAGAATTCCATGGACTGTATAGTCCATGGAGTTGCAAAGAGTCAGACACGACTGAGCGAATTTCACTCAGTCATCATGGCCTCTGCCTGGGACTGTAGGTTGACTGTGAGTGAGTTTCATAGGCTTTTTTTGGATCTGTGACTGCATTGGAAGAATAGCCCCAAGGTACAATGGGCTGGTTGGGCAGAAGGCAAGAATCTAAGAAAGCAACCTCAGGTATGCAGTCATGTTAGACTTTTGCTGGGTGTGCCTCACAGTCCACTGGCCAAACAAATTCACTGGGCCAAATCTAACAATAGAATTGGGAAATTCACTTGCCCTGCAGGGAAGTTTTGTAAGGGTGTAGATGCACAAACCTTTTACAGAAGGATGAAGTGTAATATAGACCATCACGGGAATATTCTAAGCATGCAAATTCCAGGGCCCTTCTCCAGCTATTTTAATTTATTGATAATAGGCCTGATTAAGTAATAACAGTAGTAGTAATAATAAAAATGATGGCTAACATTATCTGTTTGCCTGTTATGAGCCTGAGACTGTGTTAAGTACTTAAATGCCTGATGCAGCTTAGTTTAATCCTACAATCTCTCTGTGAGATAAGAATAAGGATGATCTCTGTTTTCCTGGAGAAGAAACAGAAGCTCAGAGAGATTCAGAAACTTCCCCAGGTCACACAGCTCATAAATGGTGGGGTGGGCATATGAATCTGTGGAGTGAAACTTCCGAGCCCCAAGTCTTTTTCAGTTCCCCAAATATGCCCATCTGTCTCCAGCCTCAGGACCTTTGCACTTCCTTTCACCTCAGCCTGTGTAACATTTACTCCCATTCATTCACTTCAGTTCTCAAGTTTCAAGTGGAAAGGTCACTTCCTAAGAGAGGCTCCCTGACCTCTGCCCCTGACTGGCTCACTCTGTGGGTCTCCTAGGTTTTCTGAGCCTCTTCTGACCCTCTGTACTAAGGCAACTCTCTAGATGGACAGCACCACCTCCTGAGTATCACCTGGCCTCCTAATACCTCAGGTTGTCTCAGCTTTCCTCAGGGAAGGCAGGAGATGAGAAGGAGCCAGCAGACGAGTCTCTCTCCCTTCCTTCTCCTGGATGACTCTCCATGTTTCCCCTGATGGCCCATCATCTGAGCCATTGGCTACATTTTCCCCTAGACTGTTGCCAGCTTAGGTAACATCACCTTGCATCTGCTTTCCCTCTTTCTTGTCTTGCTCTCCCTTGCTTTTCTCTTGTGGCCCTAGTCTGCACCTCCCCAAAAAGCCTTCACAGGTAAGCTTTAATCCAAAGAACAGAGGAACTGGCAGGCTACTGTCCATTGGGTGACAGAAGAGTCAGACATGACTCAGTGACTAAACAACAACAACAAAGGAAGCTTTACCGAAGACTCTGCTGTCTTTTGAATCCAGCCTAAGGGACTTCCTCTTCCTACCTACTCTTGACGCCTCTTTTTCTTTCTCTAATACCCTATGCTTTTCTCTCACATTTTTTCTCACATAACTGGTAATCATATATAATATATACATTAATATGATTATCTATATCAGAGCACTTTCTCTCCATCCCCTATAAGTTCCAAGAGGCAAAAATTATGCAGGGTGTTTTGTTTGTTTGTTTGTTTTTGGCCCTGTGACTTGCAGGATCTTAATTCCCCAACCAGGGCTCGAACCCAGGTCCTAGCAGTGACAGCGCCAACTCCTAACCACTGAATGGCCAGGGAAGTCTCAATGCAATGATGCAGTGGCTTTCCTGCTTTGTTCTCTGCACTTGCCGCCTGCTCGGCATATAGCAGTTGATCAACAGCTATTAATAAATGAATATACATGTCTAGGCTTGAGTCCTTGCTTTGTCTGTGTTGCTTTTTGATAGGCTACTAAGGCTCAGTGGTGAAGAATCCACTTGCAATGCCGGAGACTTGCAGGAGACATGGGTTCAATCCCTGGGCTGGGAAGATCCCCTGGGGAAGGACATGGCAAGCCACTCCAATATTCTTGTCTGGAAATCCTCATGGACAGGGAAGCCTGGCGGGGTACAGTCCATGGGGTCACAGAGAGTCGGACACGACTGACTCAACAATAGCAACAACAGTTCTCTATGCTTCATTTTCTTTCCTTTTTGGAAAAATGAGACTGGGTACCTACTTCCGAGGTACTGAGACCTAAATGTACAGATGTTCAATAACTGATTGTCACTGCTGATACTGTTATACTAGACCCACAGTCAGCAATCTTTCTCTGTAAAGGGCCAGAGAGTAAAGATTTTAGGCTTTACAAGACAAATGACCTGTGTCACCAAGACTCAACCCATGGCATGAAAAGAGCCATAGACAATATCTAAACAAATAGGCTTGGCTCTGGTCCAGTAAATGCGTATTTCCAAAAACAGGTGACGGCCAGACTGGCCGTCGTGTTGTAGCTGGCCAATCTCTGCAATAAATAGTCTGAGCAGTGTGAAGCTACAAGTTTGTAGTAAGAACATCAACAGCTTGCAAATACTTGTGAACTTTCTAGGCAAAGCTTGTCTCTTCATTTCTTTCCAGTGTTAAACACGTGCAGTCTTTTCCTGGCAGTGACAGTGTGCTTTCAGGGAAATCTGTGTTCTCAGAGTTTATGTTTGTTGATAATATTTCTTTAACACATACGAGTGATAAGAGTCTTCCCACATATTTCCCCTCTGACCCCCTTTTCCCTGGTAACAGTGTACCTTCTTTGCCTACCTCCAGAACTAGTTTGTGGTGAGAAAACTTCGGATTTGGGAGACTGGAGCTTTACTTGTCTGCTTAATAGAAACTTTAGTTATGTGGTAAATCTATTTAGAATTAGTGGTTTCCTCGAAAGATATGAAATAGATGATTCACTTAAAAAAAAAACTTAGCCAAGTCTTGGGTAGAGGGCAAATTTTTATATATATTAAGTATACAAAATGGGGTTAGGAGAAGGCGAGTCTCCTTTAAAGAGACCATTACTAGTTTTTTTTTAGGACTTACTATGTATCAGGTATGTGGGAAGGAACCCAGACCCCATGATTGCTGATTTATCCAGAACTGAGTGGACTGTAGTTACTTATAATAAAATTGAGGTGCTATTAGAAGAAGGGGGAAGGGATGTTAGAGGTTAAAAACTGTAGCCGATGTGGGTGAGTAGGCCATGGCTCCCCACCTTAATCCTGTGAATATCAGTTGTGCTGAAGAAAAAAGTTATTGTGAAAAGCGCCTTGTCCATCACCTGGTACAAAATAGAACTGGAATAAAGGGATGCTACATGCTTTCATGTTTCTCTATTGTAATTATGCATAAAACATGGTGCTCTGCATATCCTAAGAAGGATTAAACCCATCTGAGCTGATGATATACTTGCTAGACACTGACGCATGTCACATTTTGATACAACTGTGGACCCATGCTCTGTACGTCTTTCTGTTCTTCCATCCTTAGAGTTTTGGCAATGACTCTCCTCATGGTTTGCAACATGGCTGCCTCAGCTTCAAGCATCATGTCTTCTTAAGACATCATCTCAGATGAGCAGGTGCAAAAAGGGCTCCTTTCATGTATTAGGGAGGGAAAGTTTTCAAGAAGGTCTCTTCTAAAATTCCTTATGTGCCACTAACCAGAAGTATGTCACATGTCCAGCCCCAGACCAACCTCTGGCCAGGGGAGTGCAGTGACCATGATGAGCTGTGAAGAACTGTGATTCATCAGCCAGGGCTGGAACAGGAACAGGGCGTGGCCATGAGACAGGTGGTACTTCCTTTGCATCTCTTTGCTTTTCATGGCTAGAGAGCATGTCTGTTTTGTTCAAAATTCTTTTTTTTTTTTGTTCAAAATTCTTAAGCTCGATATAAACAGACACTCAATGAATATATTTGTTGTGGAATTAATAAATGAATGAATGAATACATTATGACCAGATTATCCTATTTTTTTCATTTATTCTTCTTGTTTCCTCATTTCTCAGAGTCTGGCAGTCCTGGAGGTATTCTTTCTGACTGAAGGTGAGCCTTCCTAATTTGGTAACATGGTAAGAGATGAATCTTTGGCTCAGGTTGATCACTGTGGTCAAGGAGAAGACAGGGAGGTTGAAGCCACTAGTGCATTCAAGGACTACATGCCCAGGCATGACCAAGACCATTCTCAGCAAAATGGGAAATCAAGATACAGTGTTCCCTTTCATCTTCTCTCTGGGCAGTTTCTTATGGCTTTTCAAGTTCCTTTATTACAATGTGAACAAAATCACAGAGATCTGCAGAAAATATTAAAGAGAAATGGTTTGAAATCTCCAAGCACCTTGCAGACATTCGTTATCAAGCATTTAATGAAATAATTATAAACCTCTTCCATTGAGCTCATAGCTCAAAATGTCTAAACACCCTTTCTAGGTATCACTTTGTTCATCCAGCTTGAATAAAACCATAGAAAATAATTTTCTTTTAAATAGGCAATTCTCCTGGATTCTTCATAATTTCAGTCTTGTTTACTTCCGCAAAGCTTTTATGCTTGATTCTGGAGTATCCTTGGGATGGAGATAGAATGACAGTTCAGTTCAGTTCAGTCTCTCAGTTTTGTCTGACTCTTTGCAATCCCATGGACTGCAGCATGCCGGGCTTCCCAGTCCATCACCAACTCCCAGAGCTTGCTCAAACTCACATCCATTGAGTTGGTGATGCCATCCAGCTATCTCATCCTCTGTCGTCCCCTTCTCCTCCTGCCTTCAATCTTTCCCAGCATCAGGGCTTTTCCAATGAGTTAGTTCTTCTCATCAGGTGGCCAAAGTATTGGAGTTTCAGCTTCAGCATCAGTCCTTGCACTGAATATTTCCTTTATTTTTCATTTATTTTGTATTTTTTTAATAAATTTATTTATTTTAGTTGGGGGCTAATTACTTTACAATATTGTAGTGGTTTTTGCTATACATTGACATGAATCAGCCATGGGTTTACATGTGTTCCCCATCCTGAACCCCCCTCCCATCTCCCTCCCCATCCCATTCCTCTGGGTCATCCCATTGCCCCAGCCCTGAGCATTTGTCTCATGCATCGAACCTGGAATGGTGTTCTGTTTCACATATGATAATATACATGTTTCAATGCTATTCTCCCAGAACGTCCCACCCTCACCTTCTCCCTCAGAGTCCATAAGACTGTTCTATGCATCTGTGTCTCTTATTCTGTCTCGCACATAGGGTTATCGTTACCATCTTTCAAATTCCATATATATGCATTAGTATACTGTATTGGTGTTTTTCTTTCTGGCTTACTTCACTCTGTATAATGGGCTCCAGTTTCATTCATCTCAATAGAACCGATTCAAATGTATTTTTTTAATGGCTGAGTAATATTCCATTGTGTATATGTACCACAGCTTCCTTATCCATTTGTCTGCTGATGGACATCTAGGTTGCTTCCATGTCCTGGCTATTGTAAACAGTGCTGCGATGAACATTGGGGTACACACGTCTCTTTCAATTCTGGTTTCCTCGGTGTGTATGCCCAGCAGTGGGATTGCTGGGTCATATGGCAGTTCAGTTCCCAGTTTTTTAAGGAATCTCCACACTGTTCTCCATAGTGGCTGTACTAGTTTGCATTCCCACCAGCAGTGTAAGAGGGTTCCCTTTTCTCCACACCCTCTCCAGCATTTATTGCTTGTAGACTTTTGGATAGCAGCCATTCTGACTGGTGTGAAATGGTACCTCATTGTGGTTTTGATTTGCATTTCTCTAATAATGAATGATGTTGAGCATTTTTTCATGTGTTTGTTAGCCATCTGTATGTCTTCTTTGGAGAAATGTCTGTTTAGTTCTTTGGCCCATTTTTTGATTGGGTCGTTTATTTTTCTGGAATTCAGCTGCAGGAGTTGCTTGTATGTTTTTGAGATTAATTGTTTGTCTGTTGCTTCGTTTGCTATTATTTTCTCCCATTCTGAAGGCTGTCTTTTCACCTTGCTTATAGTTTCCTTTGTTGTGTAAAAGCTTTTAATTTTAATTAGGTCCCATTTGTTTATTTTTGCTTTTATTTCCAATATTCTGGGAGGTGGGTCATGGAGGATCCTGCTGTGATTTATGTCAGAGAGTGTTTTGCCTATGTTTTCCTCTAAGAGTTTTATAGCTTCTGGTCTTACATTTAGATCTTTAATCCATTTTGAGTTTATTGTTGTGTATGGTGTTAGAAAGTGTTCTAGTTTCATTCTTTTACAAGTGGTTGATCAGTTTTCCCAGCACCACTTGTTAAAGAGATTGTCTTTTCTCCATTGTATATTCTTGCCTCCTTTGTCGAAGATAAGGTGTCCATAGATGCGTGGGCTTATCTCTGGGCTTTCTATTTTGTTCCATTGATCTATATTTCTATCTTTGTGCCAGTACCATACTGTCTTGATGACTGTGGCTTTGTAGTAGAGCCTGAAGTCAGGCAGGTTGATTCCTCCAGTTCCATTCTTCTTTCTCAAGATTGCTTTGGCTATTCGAGGTTTCTTATATTTCCATACAAATTGTGAAATGATTTGTTCTAGTTCTGTGAAAAATACCATTGGTAGCTTGATAGGTATTGCATTGAATCTATAGATTGCTTTGGGTAGTATACTCATTTTCACTATATTAATTCTTCCAATCCATGAACACGGTATATTTCTCCATCTGTTTGTGTCCTCTTTGATTTCTTTCATCAGTGTTTTATAGTTTTCTATATATAAGTCTTTTGTTTCTTTTCCTTTAGGATTGACTGGTTTGATCTCCTTGCTGTCCAAGAGACTCTCAAGAGTCTTCTCCAACACCACAGTTCAAAAGCAGCAACTCTTTGTTGTTCAACGTTCTTTATAGTCCAACTCTCACATCCATATGTGACTACTGGAAAAACCATAGCTTTGATTAGACGGAACTTTGTTGTCAAAGTAATGTCTCTGCTTTTTAATATGCTGTCTAGGTTGGTCATAGCTTTTCTTCCAAGGAGCAAGTGTCTTTAAATTTCATGGCTGCAGTCACCATCTGCAGTGATTTTGAAGCCCAAGAAAAGAAAGTCTGTCACTGTTTCCATCGTTTCCCCATCTATTTGCCATGAAGTGATGCGATCAGATGCCATGATCTTATTTGTTTGAATGCTGAGTTTTAAGCCAGCCTTTTCACTCTCCTCTTTCACTTTCCTCAAGAGACTCTTAGTTCTTCTTCACTTCTTCATGTCATCAAGAGGCTCTTTATTTCTTCTTTGCTAGAATGATAGAGTATTATCTAATCTGAGTTGAATCTGACCTCTATCATTTATTAACTGTGACACACTAGGTAAGTTGCTTAATCTCCAAGCCTCAATTTTCTCATTTGCAAAATGGGGGCAATAAGCGAGGGTAGTTCTGGCACACTGTTTGCAACAAAGCAAGAGCATGATAAACGCAAACTGTAATTGCTTTTGCCAGCATGTTAGGGTCTTCAGTCTGCCATTGACATGAGTGCCTTTCACAAAGGCAGCCATCCATTTGTCATATCTGAAAAATAGATTGGAAACCCCAGTGTCCATCCAATAACAGCAAGGCAAAGAATAAAGTGCATTCTGGGCATGGTCCTGGGCATTATATTCAGAACATGACAGGGCCTTTCAAGTTGCTGAAAATGACTCTGACCATGCAACTAAGGGTGGTTAAAAAATACCCATGGAGTTGATGTCTATTTGTTTTGCAGAAATGAATTTCCTTGGGTTGAGTTGGCTTATCATTTCAATCAAAATGGCCACTTCATGTTGACTGAGTTGACTATGTCTTGCAGTTGGATATGAAAGATGTAATTATGTAATGTGGCAGCATGGAGGATGTAGGAGACCAAGGACTGGATGATGTTGGTCTTCACCATGCTATCCATTAACAGATGGTCACTTCAGCAAGTCACCTCATCATTCTAGGACCTCTGACTTCTAAAGGGATAATTTAATTTCCACCTATACAACTTATCTGGTTATTGCAGAGTAAAGATGAGAAGATTTTGTTGTGGTATCTATTATTATGGTTATGGGCTTCCCAGGTAGCTCAGAGGTAAAGAATCTGCCTGCAGTGCAGGAGACACAAGTTCGACCCCTGGGTTGGAAAGATTCCCTGGAGAAGGGAATGAATATCCACTCCAGTATCCTTGCCTAGAGAATTCCATAGACAGAGGAGCCTGATGGGCTACAGTCCATGGGGTCACAAAGAGTTGGACATGACTGAGCAACTAACATTATCATTTTTATTATTGTGGTTATTTAGTGGGGTTTGAGAGGAGAATTTCCTCAGATGCTGGAAATTCCTTGGGTCAAGGACTATGAGAAAACTTGCCCTCCTTTTTTCAAAAAAAAATTCTATTTATTTGTTTGTTATTTTTGGCTGTGTTGGGCCTGTGTTGCTGCATGAACTTTTCTCTAGTTGACGAGAGTGGGGGCTACTTTCTAGTTGCAGTGTGCAGGCTTCTCAATGCAGTGGCTTCTCTTGATTTGGAGCAGGGGCTCTAGGGCTCAGGGGCTTCTGTAGTTGCAGCTCCGGGGCTCTAGAGCACAAGGTCAATAGTTATGGTGCATGGGCTTTGTTGCTCCGTGACATGTGGGATCCTCCCAGGTCAGGGATTGAACCTGTGTCTTCTGTATTGGCTGGCAGATTTTTTATCACTGGGCCACCGGGGGAGCCCAACATTTGACCCTGTATGATCAGTTCTTTCCAACTTTCTGGATAAAACCCACATCAAATGTAAAGAGGAGCTATTAAAAAATGTCTCTGACTTGATCACCTGGACATCAGAATGGATCAGTGTGGAAGTCTGGGTTCTGAGAGGCTCATATGAAGACAGGGAGCAATACCCAAGAGATTTGATGGAGGAAACACCTGTGGAGAAAGAGAAGGAGGAAGTAGAAGGAGGCAGGGAGAGCTTTCAGACCCTGAAGAGGGTCTCGCACCTGTGAAAGGAGAGGAAGAAGGAAGAATTGTAGAGGAAGAATCTCATGCTGGAGTGCATTTCTAAAATCTAGTATTTGGCTGGCCAGTGGGAGTTCTTGAGCCCAAACTGTTCAGGACAGCAGTTCCCTGTCCTGCAGAAATGGGCTCCCCTTGCCATCCTCAATCGTTTGCAGAAAGCCTCTGAGGGTATAGTCTTGGCATGAATGCAGTAGTGGACCCAGCAGTGAAGCAGTCAGTCAACGATGCGTCCTATTGGAGGAAATCTGAGTAGTACGTTTTCATGGCTACCTACCAAATTGTCAAGGGTTTTCTCTTTGAAACAGAGATCTTAAGGAGTTTGAAAAACAAACCCAAATGTTTGTGGTAGTGTAAGCTTTGCACCCCGAATCAACGTTCCATCCTGTCCTAGGACTTTCACTTCCCACTTCGTTTCAGCCAGATGAAGCATGTTGTAAACCCACCCAGGTTTGTAGAGTTCCTCATTTGACAATTAAAAAAATCTGTATGTGAACAAATCACATGAACTACCTTTGTTTTACCTTCTCAATGAATAAGGATTTACGGTCTTGAGTTTCATATGTTTTCTGCTTCTTTACACATTCATCACTCTTTCATGTGGGAAAGGTTCACTGAGGTCACTTTGCTCTTCTGCCTTCAAGTCTGACCAGACAGACCCAAAGAGTTTGGTCAAGAAGCGCGAGTGTGCATGCTTAGTCACTCAGTCAAGTACGACTCTGTGCGACTCTATGGACTGCAGCCCACCAGGCTCCTCTGTCCATGGGGATTCTCCAGGCAAGAATACTGGAGTGAGTTGCCATGCTCTTTTCCAGGGGATCTTCCCAACCCAGGGATCGAACCTAGGTCTCTCACATTGCAGCATATTCTTTACTGTCTGAGCCACCAAGGAAGCCAACCATTGAAAAAGATGTACGATACAAAGGGAGAATTCTAAGGAGATAATTCACAGATGATGATGATGATGATGATGATGATGATGATGATGATGTGTGTGTGTGTGTGTGTGTGTGTGTGTTAGTCACTCAGTCATGTCCAACTCTTTGTGACTCCACAGACTGTAGCCCACCAGACTCCTCTGTCTATGAAATTCTCCAGGCAAGAATACGGGAATGGGTTGCCATTCCCTTCTCCGGGAGATCTTCCCGACCTAGGGATTGAACCTGAGTCTCCTGGATTGCAGACAGATTCTTTACCATCTGAGCCACCAGGGAAGCCCCAAAGATGATGAGAGGGAGGCATTGGAAGTGTCTGTAAGGTCTGCCAAGCATACAGCTTTCTTGAAATATGTCAGCATCATGGCATACTGCTTGGGTGATCTCTGAAGGACTGCACAAGGATTTGGTATTCTAGAGTCATAGAAAATGGTTGTGTGTTAAATGTTTCAACAGGGGTTGCCTTCTTTCAACAGAAAATCAGTTATTTTTCCCATTGAAAAATTGTATTGATGGGGATTGTGGCAGAGACTAGCCAGACACTCCTCAAACCTCTTCTTCTTCCTTCTGAGCATATCATTAGATGAAATTTCTTCTTCCTTATAGTTATATGTGATTGTGTAATGAAGTTACAACCAATAGTAAATGAGCAGAAATGGCGACTGTCACTTTCAGATCCGTCATCCCTGGCAGCAACTTCTCATGTTCTCTCCCACTCTTTGCCTGCTGTCTGGATGCAGAGGGTACAGTGGAAACTCCAAGGTCCTAGTAAATGGCAGAGCCACCGAATGAAGGAACCAGGGTCTCTAAATAACTCCAAATAGAAGAAGATGCTGCTGACCCTCATTGGACTGGAAACTGAGTGAGAAATAAGTACTTATTGAGTGAAGTGGCTGAATTTTTGAGTAAGTCAAAGCAGTTGTCTTATCCAGATAAAATAGAGTGTGTGGGAAATTTTTGATGAAGAATCATGCCAAGAGAAGGGAGACCTGGTGGAAGGTCAGTGAGCTCAATTTGACAAGCACTATTTGAAGGATATCTTTAATTTTATTTTCAATCAGTGCATGTGGGCATGCATGCTAAGTCACTTCAGTCATGTCTGAATCTTTGTGACCCTATAGACTGTAGCCCGCCAGCCTCCTCTGTGCTCCAGGCAAGAATACTGGAGTGGGTTGCATGCCCTTCTCCAAGGGATCTTCTCAACCCAGGGATCAAACTTGAGTCTTCTGAGACTCCTGCATTGGAGGCAGATTCTTTACTGCTGAGCCACTGGGGAAGCCCTTCAATCAGTGCAGGGAATCTCTAATAATAGACCATTGGGAACTAGCATTATTCTTTTCCCTGTGGGGAGAGGTTTTGATCCCTGTCCTAAATGATCTTAATTCAGTAGAGGGAAAAAGTCACAGTCACCTATTTTTTTTAAAGTTTTTATTTTGTATTGGAGTATAGCTGATTAACAATGTAGTGATAGTCTTAGGTGGACAGCAAGGGGACTCAGCCATACATATACATGTATCCATTCTCCCCCAAACTCCCCTCCCATCCATGCTGCCACATAATAATGAGCAGAGCTCCCTGTGTTCTGGAGTAAGTCCTTATTGGTTACTTATTTCAAATACATCGTTGTGGACATGTTGATTGCCAACTCCCTAACATGCTCACCTATTAAGTCATACTCATTCAATCGACTCACACTTTTGAGTTCCCATCATGTCAGCATTATGCTAATAGCAGGGGTGTAAGAATAAAGGCACATCACCTGTTCTCAACAGGTTTCACATTCTCCTGGGAGAGGAACAGTGACTGCAGTGGGTGGCTAAGGGCCAACAAGAATGGAACCACCAGTGATATGGAAATTCAGTAAGAGAAAACAGGTCATAGAGGCTGGAGTAATGGAGAAATACTTCCCAGGAGCCAAGGACTTAAACTTAAGACTCATTCAGTGGGTTTTGAATGATGGCTTTGAGGAGCAATATAGATTACTAGGAAGACAGAATGGACAGAATGAACCTTTGGTGTCTGGCTAGCTGGGTGGTGTGGGTTCTCAGCCCACTTCCTGTATAATAGTTAACCCTTTGTGTATAAAGAGCTAATACAAATTACTCTCTGTACCCTAGTTTCCTCACCTGTAAAATGTTGAAATAGAGGGGACTCACCTGTATGGCTGTGAAAATCATAGAGCAGCTGGTGTCAGTCAGTCTTTTCTGAAAGGATCAGATAGTAAATGCATTAGGTTTGCAGGTCATGAGGTCTCTGCTGTAACTACTGAACTCTGGCACTTCACTGTATTATTCCTGCAGATGTGTGTCCCTCCTGCATTAATATGTTGAAACCCTAAATACCCAATGTGATGGCGTCTGGAGATGGGGCCTTTGGGAGGTAATTAGGTTTAGATGAGGCATGATGGAATTAGTGCCCCTATAAGAAGACAAAGAATAGAATTCTCTCTGCTTTTCACCATGTGAGGAAGACAGTAAGAAGACAGCTATATATGAGCCCAGAAGTAGGTTCTTATCAGACACCGAATCTATTCGCATGTTAATCTTAGGCTTTTTTGTCTCCTGAATCATGAGAAATAAATTTCTATTGTTTAAGCCACCAGTCTATGGTATTTTGTCATAGCAGCCTGAACTAAGACAATATGGCAATATTCTAGACAATAGGTAAATGAATAGTTATAGCTGTATACTAATGAAATTTTATTTATGGACACAAAACTTAATTTCACATTATTTCCATGCCACAAAACATCATTATCATTTTGATTTTTTTCCCGCAATCATTTAAATTGTAAAAATCACTCTTAGCTCTTGGCTAAACAAAAACAGACAGAGGATGAGAAGGTTGGATGGCATCACCAACTCGACAGACATGAGTTTGAACAAGCTCTGGGAGTTGGTGATAAACAGGGAAGCCTGGCGTGCTGTAGTCCATGGGGTTGCAAAGAGTCAGACATGACTGAGCCACTGAACTGAACTGAACTGAAACCAAAACAAGGTGCTTGCTGGACTTGACGATTTTGTCTACAGATTGCAGTTGTTGTGTCATAGCATAATGCATTCCCAAGGTGGACTATTATCATTGTTAACCCCACTTACCAGGTAGGAAAATGGACTTGAGCGTATTCACAGCAGACCTGCACAAGAATGTCTGCTGTGTGGCTCTTCATCAAGTGTTCTGCCCAGTCAAGAGGGAGGAAGGCCACAATTCAAGGTACCCACCCTGAGTTCCTTCCTCACCTCAGATTTGTCTCTACTTATCAGCTCTCTTTACATATTATTTTTAAAATTCTCAAAATGGCAGCCCCTGAATGCAGAATATCCAAAACAGAAGAAAAAAGGAACTAAGATGAAGGGAAACACCTTTTTCAGTGAATACTAATTATTTAATTTGAGTTCAGGTATGCATCCCAGGACAGAAATGAATCAAAATTTACCCAATGATATGTGAGCATGAAGAGTTAATATGATTATTTTTACTTTGAAAAACATTTTTGACTTTAATCATCTATATCTTGCCCCTCTCCCTTGGCTCAGCCAGCTTCTGTAGTAACGCTTGTCCTCCTCATTTTCTGGGGAACAATGTATGTTTCAAATAAAAATAGGTGTAAATCACTGTGTAAGTAAAATGAATAAATATGATGTGCCTGGAAACAGTGCTTAATTTGAAGTTACTTTCTTCCCTTAGCCTGAGGAAATGCATTTGTGTGTTGCCTTGGTTTTTTGAAGGTTTCTCTGTACATTTAGCTCATTTGTATTTTGCAGGTTTTTTAATTGTAAAAAAAGGTGTTTGCATGCTCTCCAAATTTACCATTTCTCCTTCTTCCATCACAGAATAAATCAAAAGAATTCTATAGTCGATGAATTGTAATGAACTTTCCCTTAGCCGATCTCCCTGCCTATTTCTAGCTTTTATTCAAGCCACATTCAGGTAATCTTTCAGAGACACACACATTTAACATCCTTAATGGCCATGGGATAAAATTCCAGTCCCCTCACATGGCATGTGAATGACTCTACTATCTGAAACTTTCTTCACTTTCCAGTTACATCTCTTCTCCCATTGTGAACTCTGCATTCAGGTCACTCCACAGTTTACAGTAGAGTCCATGCTTCCTCACATATTTATGTTTTTGCTCATAGTTTCCTTGAAATTGAAGAATTTCCACCCAAGAATCAGCCTACCTTGAGCACAGACCAGAAAGAACAAAGGATGAAATTTGAGGAAGTTCTAAAGTACCAAATCTCTCAGTTTTTCCTCACTCTCTTCAAATACCGTTTCCTCTATTATTTTGAAGAATGAAAAATTCTAGAATGAGAATACTACTCCGTGTCCATTGTCAAATGTGCTGAGCATCCTCTGTGTAGTGGGTGCTGGGAATACAGCCATGATCATCCTTCAGCGAACCTGCAGCTAGAAGGGAAGATAAGGCTAGGCCACAAATTCCCAGAATACCAGGCAGGAAGTTATAAGAAGACTATGTATAAATAGACGGTTCCATATAAAGATCAGAGGATGGAAAATCTATATTAAGCTGAAGCGATCAGAAAAGACATTTTGGAGCATCGGCTGTGTGATTTGGACCTTGAAAATGAGAAAGATTTCAAGAAGTGAACATGGTTCAGGAAGTGGAAGAGTGTTGGTGTCAGAGTTCATTCTGAGCAAAGGGAAGGAGGCGAAAGAGAGCTGGGCTTTCAGAGACAACAAAGAGACCCAGCTTAGCAAGTGCAAGGAGGGGCAGAAGGAATCAAAGAGGAAAGATAGATCAGGGCCCAGTAATGGAGGGGGCAAAGGTGTTTGCTGATAACTCACCTGCACATCCCCAGGCAACGAGCCAGCAGTAAACTCATGAAGCTTCTCTTCTGATTCAAGTTAACAGAAAAGCTTGCCTGGCAGGGATACTCCAGAACTTGATCAGAAAGCTACTCATCAGCTTTCAGATGATCAGCATGGTAGTGCCAATGCCTTAGAGTTATATTAAAGTACTTTTGTTCATTTTGGACTTCTACTGAATTTACCAGAAACATGTACCCTGAAATGAGAGTTAGGGACCACTTGCTGATAAGGCCTCAATATTGAACAGAAAAAGCCAGAGAAATGTCCAGTATGTATGTGTATTCACCTTCTTGCAGAGAGATTATAGAGCTTTACTAACATCATCTCTTGAAGCTTCCGTGCTCCCAGATGGCTTTTAAAGGTGGGAATTATATATGGGCAGGAAAAAAAAATTCTACACGGGAATGAAGATAATCAAAGAATTACCTTTATTTGGACATTTTCTATGTAAGAGAGTACTACATTGGCCAGAGATGAACCTTGACTCTGGGCTGATCAAACTCTAATTATATAGATCCTGAGTCCAACCAGTTGTCACAGCTTTTCTTAAATGGTAAGTGGATAACTTCTTATTTCTTATCAACAAATATTTTCTAGGCCTCAACTAGGCTTCTAGGACTGTGGTATGTGCTAACATAGGTAGAACCATGAAATGAAATGAAAATAGTCCTACTTCTTGAGGTCCTTGCAGTCTATTGGGGTAAACACAGATGCAGAGATCTTTACAAAGCAATGTATCCGATAGTAGTAAGCACAGGGTGACATGGAGACCCTGAGGAGGAACATCTCTTTAGCCTGTACTAAAGATTTTGAGAAGAGTCAGGGAGGACTGACTAAAGGAACTGACACATCAGTACAATTAGAATCATCTCTCCTGTTGGTCCAACTTTAAAATCACAGCATCTCAAAGCTGGTTATCCTCGAAGTTAGAGCGCCTATCAAGTTTAATTGTCATCCCTTGCTTAACTGTCTTAGCTACGGTAAACTTCAAAAGGCTTCTACTGCTTCTATTTTGTGCATAACTTGTCTCCACCTCGTAACGTATCTGACACCTCATAGGTTCCTATAAATATAGGTTGTGTGTTAAGGAAGAAAATATTCACATGGGAATTTTCACCCTCCCTCTCCAAGCTCTAAGGGGAATTCTGCTGTAACATTGAATGCATTCCTAATTCTGAGCCAAGTCTAGAAGGAAACAACAAAAGAAAGAAAGGCATGTTAGGATACTGGACCAAAAGGAACTTGGAAATTGGCTGATGCTATGCCTCATTTCTGCAGACAGAAAATTGAAATTCAGAGAAGTTATATTGTAACTGTTAGTGCAAGGTCACCCAGTTAATTAGTAGCAGGGTGAGTTGAAACATCAGGTATGGTGATGTGCAGCTCTCACTTCTTTCCTGTGAGTCATATGTATTTTTCTGTCAGTTACAGATTGGTAGCAAGGGAAGCACAAAGGATTCTGAAAAGGGCTTATTTCTTTTGCCAGTGTATAGAATACTCGGATTCTAAAGGAGCCTCATATTGCAAGGAAAGCTTTGTTTAACAGAACATTTTATGTGATAGGATGATGTTCTACAAAACCCCCAAATTTTAAAGGATGCTTTGTTCCGTGCTAAGCAATTGCTTCTGGCAGGAGCATCCTCTACTTTATAAAAAAGACCTCTTCTCCTGCTTTCATCTGATATCTCAGGAAGGGCCTGGAGGGAAATGTTGAGAACTCATGCTTGTTTGAGCTGTAATATTCCCTTGAAAAGTGAAGCTTGAAATCCTTTAGGGATCCCGGTGTTCTTTCAAAACTGATTTTGACACTGTAGAACTACATCCTAACTAACTTCTGTGCCAAAGTATATTGTGGCTAGTGGTTGGAGAGTTGAAAGAATATTTAAAAAACAAGTTTTCATATCAAGAGCATAAAAATAAGTGATTCATATGCTGTGACCTGGGGATTGTCCTTAAAAATCATTTTCTAAACTGGTTATTGGAAGAAATCATGAGAGTAAAAGAAGAGGCTTTAATTGAAGGCTATGGGATACTGTCCTAATAAAAAGATTAAATGATCAAAAAAGACACCAGGGAAAAACAAAATAGGAAAACTTTTTATTGTGTGGTCAACAATAAAAATCCATGATTTCTAACATCTGTTAAGCACTCACTATGTGTTGCGCAGTGCTCTTTAAGCCCTTACAGGAATTAATGCATGTAATCTTTCCAACAACCCCATGAACAGGGTACAATTAATATCCTCATTTTAAAAAGAGTGAGATGAGGCAAGGAAAATGAATGTAACATGTTGGAGGTTACAGTCTAGGAAGAGGTGGAGTTCATATTCAGACATAGGGAGTCTGGCTCCAGAGTCCATGTTTCCTTTTATCTTTTAAGCTAAAAATTTTAATACTAAGCTAACATTTGGCTTAAAAGTTGGCTTAAAGCTCAACGTTCAGAAAACTAAGATCATGGCATCTGGTCCCATCACTCCATGGGAAATAGATGGGGAAACAGTGGAAACAGTGTCAGACTTTATTTTTTTGGGCTCCAGAATCACTGCTGATGGTGACTGCAGCCATGAAATTAAAAGACGCTTACTCCTTGGAAGGAAGGTTATGGCCAACCTAGATAGCATATTTAAAAGCAGAGACATTACTTTGCCAACAAAAGTCCTTCTAGTCAAGGCTATGGTTTTTCCAGTGGTCATGTATGGATGTGAGAGTTGGACGGTGAAGAAAGCTGAGCACCGCAGAATTGATGCTTTTGAACTGTGGTGTTGGAGAAGACTCTTGAGAGTCCCTTAAACTGAAAGGAGATCCAATCAATCCATCCTAAAAGAGATCAGTCCTGGGTGTTCATTGGAAGGTCTGATGTTGAAGCTGAAACTCCAATACTTTGGCCACCTCATGCGAAGGGTTGACTCATTGGAAAAGACCCTAATGCTGGGTAGGATTGGGGGCAGGAGGAGAAGGGGACGACAGAGGATGAGATGGTTGGATGGCATCACCAACTCGATGGACATGGGTTTGGGTAGACTCCGGGAGTTGGTGATGAACAGAGAGCCCTGGCGTGCTGCAATTCATGGGGTCGCAAAGAGTCTGACACGACTGAGAGACTGAACTGAACTGAACTGAAGCTAACATCTGTCCTTAGGCATCCGTCATGATCCCAAATTCCACTTAACATGAATTGACAGGTACACACACAAATATTTATGTATAAGGATGTTCAGCAAACCATTACTTCCAATAATGGAAGTTGGAAACAAACCAAATACTGAGTAATTAGGGATGTATTAAGTGCTCAATTGAATAATGGAAAAAAGAAAACAAAGCACAAAGAAGAAAATGAAATCCCTCATAATCCCTATGCTCTGAAACAACCAGGAAGAAATCTCTGAGTTTCTCTTTCCAGCCTTTTTCTGATATAAAATTGGTATCATACTGGATATATTGCTTTATAATTTGACATTTTTATGCAGATAGAATTATAAATCCCTTTCAAACTATTACTTATTCTTCTACCACTTATTTTAATGGATTAAATAAGTTCCTTTATTTATACGTGTCATGATTTATTTACACCTTTTATTGTTGGATCTGTACTCTTTTAATCATTATTCTGTGATGCCTCAATGGATGGTAACTCATTGATCACTAAAAGTAGTCCAGGCTCTCTAACTTGGAGTTCAAGACCTTGCATGATTTGCCCTAACTATTCTAATTTAATTTTCCTGTGTATTATAATTCACTAACCCTGAATTATAGAATCATTTGTTTTAGAAGTGTAACTCAGCATCTCTTATATCACTTGAGCAGTTCCTCTTATAGCATGAATATATCTACCTAATGATCTAGCTATATGAGACAGAGAACTTCTTGCCCACAGAATTTCTACCTGAATCCACTTGTTAATCCCACATGGGAGAATTGTGTCTTACACTTAGTAGATGCTCAATAAGTGTTTATGGAATAAATGAAGGCCTTATGTATTTCTTTTTAACAGTGTTAGATAGTACAAATTAAATATCTAATGATATGCATTTCTCTAATAATGAGTGATGTTGAGCATCTTTTCATGTGTTTGTTAGCCATCTGTATGTCTTCTTTGGAGAAATGTCTGTTTAGTCCTTTGGTCCATTTTTTGATTGGGTCGTTTATTTTTCTGGAATTGAGCTGCAGGTTTCACGCCAGTCAGAATGGTTGCTATCCAAAAGTCTATAAGCAATAAATGCTGGAGAGGGTGTGGAGAAAAGGGAACCCTCTTACACTGTTGGTGGGAATGCAAACTAGTACAGCCACTATGGAGAACAGTGTGGAGATTCCTTAAAAAACTGGGAACTGAACTGCCATATGACCCAGCAATCCCACTGCTGGGCATACACACCGAGGAAACCAGAATTGAAAGAGACACTGGTACCCCAGTGTTCATTGCAGCGCTGTTTATAATAGCCAGGACATGGAAGCAACCTAGATGTCCATCAGCAGACAAATGGATAAGGAAGCGGTGGTACATATACACAATGGAATATTACTCAGCTATTAAAAAGAATACATTTGAATCAGTTCTATTGAGATGGATGAAACTGGAGCCCATTATACAGAGTGAAGTAAGCCAGAAAGAAAAACACCAATAGCGTATACTAATGCATATATATATGGAATTTGAAAGATGGTAACGATAACCCTATATGCAAGACAGAATAAGAGACACAGATGCACAGAACAGTCTTATGGACTCTGAGGGAGAAGGTAAGGGTGGGACATTCTTAGAGAGTAGCATTGAAACATGTATATTATCATATGTGAAACAGAACACCATTCCAGGTTTGATGCATGAGACAAATGCTCAGGGCTGGGGCAATGGAATGACCCAGAGGGATGGGATGGGGAGAGAGTTGGGAGGGGGGTTCAGGATGAGGAACACATGTAAACCCATGGCTGATTCATGTCAATGTATGGCAAAAACCACTACAATATTGTAAAGTAATTAGCCCCCAACTACAATAAATAAATTAAAAAAATAAATACATATCTAATGATAGGGGGCAAGCTGAGTTTAAAGAATTTTGAACAATTAAAAGGAAAACCATAACAAAAGAGAAAATGTCTGAAAAGAAGCAGAAATATAAATTCTGAAAAACCAGATCTCTTCCTGCCTCCTCCATCTCTCTGTTCAGTATTCCTCCACATTAGTCTAAATTCTTTGAATGGTTCGCTGCTCATAAGCCTACGCTTCTCAGCCTCCCTCTCTGAGAGTTTCTGCATTTCTTTGTATTACAGTACATATCAGATTAGCCAGAGCACAGCTGGGGCTCAAGGAATGGTTAGTGAATGAATGGTAAATGGAGAGACATGGGTAGACTGCAAGACTTAGGTCCTTGGTCTTGACATTAGCATTATTATTCTCCTATTAACAGATTTTCTTAAAGTGTTCTCCCTGAACCCCCAGGAATACACACACACACACACACACATTGTGGTGATTATAATAGAAAAACTATATTTATCCTTATTAGTAATGCACAGGCTCAGCAAAATGTCAAGTTTTTCTAATTTTGCAACAAAGAAATCAATTTAGTGGAGCAACACAACCTCATGCTAATTAGAAGCTCTAACTGGCATCTTAAGAAAACTGAAACATTAAAATCACTTAAAATAGTATTTGAAAAAAATGGGTACATGATTCTTCAAAAACTTTCAGCCTGTTGGGACAAAAATGATTAGTATAAAAATGAAAGCTGCTTAAAAAATTGGGATTTGGTTTTAATGTTTGTAAAATGAAGATTGATCTCCTAGGTAAATCTCAGATATTTATATCATAGGTACAGATTAAAATTACCTCAGTTCCTATCTTTGTCCACTGTTATACCATCAGAAGGTCCAGGTCTCATCTCTTGGTGTATTCCCAATTCCTAAATCAGGAGTTGGGTTATACTCGCCACTAAACAAATACTTGTTGACTAGATAATTGAACAAGCTTTGAACACTTTCTGAAAAGGAATTATATCCCAGGATATAAGTGAATCATTTAGGGAATAATGATGAGTTAAACCATATTGACTTTTGCAGAAGGGAATGGTGAGGCCATGGAAAGTCCACGACTGAGTGACTTTCACTTTCGCTATATAAAAGACACCTTACATAATGGATAAAGACATAATGGAAGGAGAGTGGATGATAGATTAAGGGGATTAAATAAGATTATTAAGTAAAGTACCTTAATCTAGTAGGAATCGATCAATATCAAGTCTTCTTTTCATTCATTAGGATCAAACAGACCTCTATTTGAATACAAGTGTACCAATTACTAACCATATAACTCTTGGCAAGTTGCTTAACCTCTCTGAGCTCAGATTTATTACCTATAAAGGGAAAGGAATACCTAGTCCACAGTACTATTGTGAAGATTTCATGAAATATTAAATACAAAAGTAATTTGTTGGACTTCCCTTGGGGTCTAGTGGTTAAGAATCCACCTGCTAATGCAGGGGACACAGGCTCCATCTTTGGGCTGGGAAGATTCCACATTCTTCAGGGCAACTAATTCTGTGTGCCACAACTACTGAGCTTAGGCTCTAGAGCCTACATGCTGGAAATACTGAAACGTGTGTGTTCTAGAATCTGTTTTCGGCAACAAGAGATGCCACTGCAATGAGAAGCCCATGAACCACAACTAGAGAGTAACTCCCACTCGCCGCGGGTAGAGATAGCCTGCAAGCAGCAGTGAAGACCCAGTGCAGCCAAAAATAAATAAAACTTAAAAAGAAGTAATTTGTTAACTGCCACACAAATATGAGATTTCAAAGATTATCTATTCATATCACTCAACAAGTAGATAAGATGTGTACAAACAACCATGAAGAGTAAGCAGTGGATATTCGTGTAAGAGTAGGAAGGAGAGCCACGTGGTAAAAGCTGAGTAGTTGAGATGAAGTAAGAGACCTAAAGGCTTCCCTGGTGGCTCAGATGGTAAAGAATCCACCTGCAATTCTGGAGACCTGATTTCGATCCCTGGGTTGGAAAAAACCCCTGGGGAAGGGAAAGGTTACCCACACCTGTATACTTACCTGGAGAATCAATGGACAGGGGACCTGGTGAGGTACCGTCCATGGGGTCACAAAGAGTCAGACATGACTGAGCGCATAACACACACACACAAGAGAACTAATGGGGACCATTTGTTTCCTTCCCGCCATTCCTTCCACCTCTGCCCTACCTTGACAGCTCAATGATAACTCACAGGATAGAACCATCCTTCATATCTTAGGTCCCTGTACTTTGCTGGTTTATTGTTTTGCCTCTACTCAGTGCAATGACTGCCACACCTTGTTGAGATTTTGATCCAAGCCACAGAAGAAAACAATGAAACTGACTGATGCAGGAAGTAAACTCATGACCTTCGATTGAGGAAACTTGTGCACCAACCAACTTTCAGAGATGGAATATTCTGCACAAGCATCAACAGAGTATAAATCAACATCTCTGCTTTCAACAAAACCCCCTATTATAAACGCAAGTTCATTTACTCTGTATATTCTGGGGGACAAATGCTTGGTGTGTTTAGATAGGTTATCAGAGAACCAGGAAAATTGCTTTTTGCCTTCAAGTAGTGCAGGCTTCAGTGGGGGAAATCAGGCTTATTCATGAGAAACCATATCATATATTTAGGAGAAAAGAAAAGGACCCTGGAAGGATGGAGGGATTGCTGAGAAATGAAGTACTCTCATTTGAACATCACATTCTAGAATACATGTCATGTCCCCTGCAAAAATCATCATTAATTCCTCATAACAATGATCAACAGATTCATGATTCTCCAGAGAATACACTTATTTTATTATAAGGTTTATTTTATTTTTGCAAAACTAATATTAATGTACCTTCTTTGTAATATTAATGTACCTTCTTTATAAAAATTAAAAAGAAAATAAACAACCATAAAAACACAGAAAGTTTCATGACCAGAGATGACTGTGAAATTACGTTTTGGGTATTTTTTTTCTATGTATTTACTTACTTTACAAAAATGAGATCACACTGTGCTTCTTTGTAGCCTTTTCCCCACTTGATAATAGAGCTGAAGAGTCTTCATAAGCATTTGCCTACAACCTCATTTGAATATCTATTATCAATGCCATGGCTCTATTATGATGGTGATGTGGGCTAGGGGATTGTTTCGTTTTATTTTTCCTCATCATCCAGGACAATAATGGATAACAGGATGTTCTTACAATCACAGAACATTAGAGAGCTCAAAGCTCCCTCAGGCATTGTCTAGTTAATTTCCTACTTTGCAGATGGAAAGTTGGGACTCAACATGTAAAACGGATTGCAGTTCAGGTGGTCAGAAAGTTGTAGAACCAGAATCAGAACCAAGTGCTTGGACTGCAAGCACAGAGTCCTTTCATTACAAAGTCCAGACTGAAGGCAAACCCATCATCTGTGAAACAGACATGCAGTGAAAGAAGAAGGTATACTTGGGCAGGAGAAGTTTGGGCAGAAAAAGTTTGGGGAGGAGAGATCTCTCATGGTTCTTTTGGAACTTTCAGTTTTACTTCAAACCCTGAGACCCCAGAGGTTCATAGAGGGGTGAAGTTGCAACATGAGGTATGAAGAGGAGGCTGCTTGAGGAAAGAAACTTATGAGGTCAGGTTTGCAAAACCCACAGTTGTACAATAGCTCAGCTCCAGCCAACACCCTGGAGGATGCAGAAAAACCCTAGGCGAGTGTATGGCCACCCTAATCCTTCAGCACTGGGCTCTAGGAGACCAAAAAACATTTCAGCTTTGCTCATGATTGGGAATGATTTTTCAGTTTTCATTTTGACAACCCCAAATGTTCCTGACTTCTGGAATCACTCTCTAAGCCTCCTGGCTATGGAGGGAGGAAAGAGGTAGAAAGCTTCAGACCCACCTTCAACAATGAGTGAAAAAGAGCAAGCGATGCTGGGAGTTCTAGACCTGCTGTTGAAATGACACCATTGTGCCAATTCCTCTTCATATTTCCACTGGTGTGATTGACCTGAAATGTGCATGGGCTGTGCCACTCCTTGCTTAAAACCTTCCATGGCCTCAGGTAAAAGTTAATGTCCCTTTGTGAAGCATGCAAGATCCTCTACAACTTGACATCTGCCCACCTCTGTCTCATCTCTGCCATTCTGTCTTTGGCAACATCAAACTTCCTATGGGTTCCTGTACAGAATCATCCTAGTTTTTCATCCAATTTCTACGTTCCTGAATGCCCTGCCTCTTATCTCGTCTGTGGTTAATCTCACTTAGCTAGATTTTGTATCCTCTGTGTCTACTTGTTTGTGGGTGTGTTAGTCACTCAGCTGTGTCCAACTCTTTGCGACCCCATGGACTGTAGCCCACCAGGCTCCTCTGTCCATGGAATTCTCCAGGCAAGAGTACTGGAGTGGGTTTCCCTTCCCTTCTCCAGGGGATCTTCCTGACACAGGGATCGAACCTGAGTCTCCTGCATTGCAGGTAGATTCTTTACTGTCTGAGCCACCAGGGAAGCCCTCTGTCTACTTCAGTAACCCTAAAATTCTGTAATCTGTGATAATGTCTGGAGTATTCTTGGTGATTTTCAGTCAAATGATTGAACTTTTATCTTAAATCTTATACTCTCATCTAGGATCAATGTTATATCACCCAGTGACATGGTCTAGGTGAGATCAAGAGCATTCAGCATGGTTTGGCCATAGACTAATGGCATATTCCAAATCATAGGACACCTGCTAAACACACAACATTAATAAATCAAGGAGCATCAATTTGCCAGACTTGAATCTAAAGAGGATCCCATTGCTTATTTTTCCCAGCTGCAAATTATCTGAATGGCATACACAGTTTTCTCTAGCAGTGCACTTAGAATATTTACTTAAATACTGGCAGTGATAAAATGGTGGGAAAGAAATTGCACATTCATCAAAAGTAGGCGGCCTGATAGAAGTGCATAAACATGGTACTCATCTCAAAATTAAATTACCATGTGTACATGGTTTGGCTTGTCATTTATGTACTTGTATATTTATATACCCATCATCCTTAATCACCTACAAGAATGAACGAGTGCATTTAAGAACAAATGTTTGCAACATAAGCTAATGGTTAATTGAAGATTTCTTCTTGGAGGAGAGAGCTGAAAGACAATAGCAGATTAGACAAAGACTTTTTAAAAAGAACAGCAAGACTTGCTCATACCATCCAGCTTAACTTTTGCTCATCCTAAAGGAAATTCCTGCTGGGAGATGCCTCAAAATTATTTTGAAAGCATGCCATACCCAGCCCAGAGAGATAGCTGAGCTTATCAGAAAGAATACTGAATTTAGCATCAGGAAACTTCAGGACAACTCCTTGCATAGCCTTTTCTGGGTGTGTGATCATAAGAAATTCATGTAATTTCTTCAAATCTATTTCCTCAAATTTAATTTGGGGATAATACAGCAGCCTTGCTAATAGATTTGAAAAACACAAAATACATGAGCTTTCGTTGAGATGCTGATTAAATCTCATTTGCATTAATATATTATTTTTCTACCCCCATCTGTATCTTATAAAAATCAAGGTCATAGAAGCCAAAAATACTACTGCTACTAATGCTATTAGGTGCTACTATTACAACAACAATAGCAACAGTGACTACTATTAGCTGATAATTACTGAGAACAATTATACCTGCATTGTTTTAACATTTTACATGAATAAGTTATTTATGCCTCTTAAAATACTTAAGAAGTGGCTGCTATTATCTTTCTCCATTTTATGGGCAAACAACTGCAGACCCAGAGAAGTTAAGAAACTTGCCTAAGATCATATAGTTGGTAATTGCAAGACTGGGATTTGAACCCAAACTTAAACTCCATAGTCCTAGCAGTAAGAATTATGCTTTCTTCCCTATCTGAAAATACTAGTGGGGCTTCCTGTTGGCTCAGTGGTAAAGAATCCGCTTGCCAAAGTGCAGGAGACACAGTTTGATACCCGATCTGGGAAGATCCCATGTGCTGTCAAGCAACTAAGCCCGTGCACCACAACTATTGAGTCTGTGCTCTAGAGCCCAGGAGCCGCAACTACTGAAGCCTGTGAGCCCGAGAGCCGATGCTCTGCAACAAGGGAAGCCACCACAATGAGAAGCCCGCGCACCGCAACTAGAGAAAAGCCCGTGTAGCAACGAAGATCCAGCACAGCCAAAAATAAATACATCAATTATTTCTAAAAATTAAAAAATTAAAATAATAGTAAAATTAACTTACAGTTGGATAGCTCTTCATTTTTTCATAGAGAAAATCTCATTTTATCCCTCCAGTAGTCCTTGAAATATAGGTTATTATCTTTTACAGGTAGGAAACTTGGGTCAAAAAGGTTAAGGGATTAGTCTCAACTCATCTTGCTCCGGCATAGGAAAATCAGATGGATTGCAGACTTCTCCCATCCTGTTTCTGTCTCTATTCTGCTTATGCAGTCACCTCCTCATTGAATATGCCTTCCACAAAGATCCCAGTGGAGTCCTGGTATGTTTTTCTTTGTTTTGAAAGCTCTGTTCTCTACCATTCTTTGTGACGCTATCTGTGACATATGAGACTGTTTCTACAAGCATCATGTGGTTCTGCAGAATTTAGGAGTTACAATGGACTCCCAGCCTAGAATTCATCGGAATTTAAGGGAGTCACCCTGAGAGAGTGAGTCCAGGCGAACTATACCTCTGATGTCAAGGTCACCTCCTCCCCAGACCCTGAGCTCAACACTCAACCACACTTCCTCTAAGAGAAACACAAGCTCATCCTTAAACAGAGTCTGCACTATGTCATTGCTCTCTGCAAATGTTAAGCATGAGCTCTATTCTCTGTTGTCTTCAGTTTTGAACACTCCGTGATCTGGCCTTGATTAACTTAACCTTTCTCCACCTGCCAGCCTGTTGTCTCCCAGTTATGTCTTCTTCCTTTGCACTGACATAGCACCCTGAGCTTAGGATGTTCCTTCAACTAGAACTCTCTCTTTTAACCCTTGTCTTGCCTAACATCATCTCAGCTTATATGTGACCTTCCTCGACCCCCTAAACCACGCCTCTGCTCTTCCATCTCATGTAATCTCTTTAAGAAAAAGATGTTCTCCTCATTGTAGCATTTGTTGCATTGTCTTGAGATTGCCTGTTTAATTGTCCATCTCCTGAAGTATGTAATGAGCTCTGTGAGGGCAGTGGGTCTTGGTATCTTCTCTAACATCTGCACATAGTAGTTGCTCAATAAATCACTGTTGATTAAATGCCTCTGAAGCCACCAGATATTGTAAAATAATCTGACTGATATCCTTGCCTTCTAGACCGTGAGTTTTCTGAAGACATTTTGCCTTATTCAACACTGAGTCTTCGGTGTCTGGCAGGGAGAAGGCACTCAGTAAATGAGGAACTGACCAGAATTTCACATCTTCTAATCCTGCCCTTCAGCCTCTCCATAACTTGCCCTGCCTCTTCTGAAATGCATCCCTCCCCACCATCGCTCCATCTTCCATTTTCTCTTTATTTCTAATGCCTTCATTTGTGGTTTGTTTTAAATAATTTGTTGTTGTATAGTCAGTAAGTCATGTCCAACTCTTTGTGACTCCACGAACGACAGCACACCAGGCTTCCCTGTCCTTCACTATCTCCCAGAGTTTGCTCAAACCATGTCCTTTTGAGTCAGTGTTACATAATTTTAGCAGTTGCTTATATTATTTGCTGTCACTTTTTCTGTATTTTATTTGTTCGTATCCCTCCCCTGCTAGTGAAAATAAGTGTAAGCATAAATGCAATCATACTTTTTTTTGTATGATTATAACTTCTACCCACCTTCTTTTTCATATTTCAAATAGCATATATCCATCAGTGATAAATGCCCACATTTAATAAGCTCTTAAAATGTACTGCTTGAAGGTGCTTTTCAGACAGATCATGTTGACCTTCATGAGATCATTGGAAGTAGGCACTTGGGAAACTGAGTCTTAGTAAAGCTATGTCTTATCCAGATGGTGAATGATAGAAGCAGAATTTGAATGCAGAGCCCATGCTTTCAGTCATTTCTACCTCTGCACTGGTGATAATTTAGAAAAAAATAAGAACAATAAAAATATTATTAAGGACAGCCATAATTCTGATCCCCTAGTACAGGCATCTACTACTACCATTTAGGTACATGGCTTTTCTGTTTCTGCATGTAGTAAGCCGCCTCTAGCTTGAACATGGCTCATAGCATGCCCTCAATACATCAGTTACTATTGAGTAATAATTCTGACTTCAGAAAACCATCAAATAATGATTTATTACTACATAAGATGTAAGGAAGCATATGTACTTTATTGTATTATTTTTTGACCACCCTGTGTGATATGCATAATCTTAGTTCCCGCACCAGGGATTGAACCTGTGTCCCCTGCATTGGGAGTGTGGAACCCAAACCACTGGGCTGCCAGGGAATTCCCACCATATGTATTTTAAAACGTCACAGCTTTATTTCTTATTAAATGATAAATTCTCATGATAAAACAGTTTTAAAGAATTTTTTTTAAGTATGAGCAAGAAATCAGCAAATCACTTCAAAATGCCACCAACAAGAGATAGCCAACATTAGCTCTGGAGGACATCATTCCAGACATCCTTGTGCATAGATAGATAGGTTGGAAGTATGTAAAGCTACTTAGATGGATAAAAAGTTAGCTAACTAATTACAGATCATAACGCTTTTTCAGATAAAACATTACATAATTTCACTTGAATGTAACCAAAGAAAAATAAACTGAAGTGAAACTGAAGAAATTGCTGAAATTTAGATCATGTTTCTTTCTTTCTCCATGAGCAGTGATAGTATTTCCTCAAATATCTAAGTTACATTAAGCAAAAACTCCTACTATAAAAGATGAAGTGGGTTTTTTTTTTTGAGAAACCTCCATGCTGTTTTCCACAGTGTTATTGATATTGAACATCTTTTCATATGCCTATTGGCCATCTGCATTCCCTCTTTGGAAAAATGTCTATCCAGGTTTTCTGCCTATTTTAAAATCAGGTTATTTGTTTTTTTGATGTTGAGTTGTACAAGGTATTTATGTATTTTGGGTATTAACCTCTTGCAAATATTTTTTCCCATTAAAAACAGAACTACTATATGACCCAGCAATTTCACTCCTGAGTATATATTCAAAGAAAAAAAACCCAAAATAATGAATGCTAATTCAAAAAGATGAATGTATCCCAATGTTCATAGCATCAGTATTTACAATTGCCAAGATATGGAAGCAACCTAAGAGTCCACTCAAAGAGATGAATGGATGAAGATGTGATGTGCACACGCATGCACACACGCACACACACACATACACATACTCCATTGACTACTACTCAGCCATAAAAACAATGAAATTTTGCCATTTGCAGCAGCATGAATGGACTTGGAGGGCATCATGCTAAGTTAGAAGTCATAAAAAGGCAAATACTGTATGATGTCTCTTATCTGAAGAATCTAAAACATACAACAAATTTATGAATATAACAAAAAAAGCAGCAGACTCACAGAGAGATCAAACTAGTGGTTTCTAGTGGAGAGAGGGAAGGAGGAAGGGGCAATATGGGGTAAGGAATTAAAATGTACAAGCTATCATGTATAAAATAAGATTCAAGGATATATTGTACAACACAGGGAATATAGCCAATATTTATAATAAGTGGAGTACAACCTTTAAAAATTATAAATCATTATATTGTACACTTGTAACATATAATATTGCACATCAATTATATTTCAATAAAATAAAAAAATGTAAGTGATTCATCCTCTGATACTTTCTCCTATCTCCTTTCTTTTGCCCTGATTTTTGTTTCTTTTATAATTTTAAATTTAAAATGATTGATAACATGCTCTGTTCAGCAATCAAAACTTTTGCTGTTGGGCTGTTGTTTATTCTTATTTAAATGAATATAACCCCTGTGGTTTGTTCTTTGAACTATGTCTTCACCTTATAGGGGTGTGTGTCTGTGTGTTTTAATAAATTCATTTTGTGATTTGATTAGTCTTCCAGCGTATTTTCCAAAAGGGCTCAAATAGTTTCTCAATTCTTTCTTGTTTCAGAATATCTTCAGTTTTAATGTTCTTAAGTTATGTTTACTCCTTTACTTAGGACTTTGTGGGCATTCATCTGATTTCTTCTGGAAGAATATGGTTGTGGTGACGTATGAGACTACCTGGACCCCACCTCACCCCCTTTTCATCTGCCTGGAAAAGAATCTTCCTCTATAGATAATGTTGATCTGAATAAGTTCAGTGCCTCCTTGTATATTGTACTGTTTTTTCCCCTAATATATAAATTTCTTATGATTCGCAGATTTAGTATTTTTCTAATATCTCAAATGTATATGAAATGACATCTCTGAAACACTCCCATTTTTTGGTTACTCTCTTTAAGAAATACGAGTGATCTTTATGTGGGACAGCTTTGAAGTCTTTATTTATCATCATCTGTAATTGATTTATTCATTTATCTTTTCCTTTTTCATCACTGTGCGGCTCTAAACCCTTTTCTTTTTGCTGTTGTTTGAACTTTCAATTGCACCTAGCCTGTTCTCCACTGGTTTACATTTATTTATTTGATTTGTACATATGCTGCTTTGACCCTCAAGTGTTTCCTTAACCTGGTAATCTGCCTTTTTATCCCAATATACTGCTTCATCATCTTGTTTTTGAGTCTTGTATAAATGACTTCATGCTGAGTTTTTTATTGTTCTTTTGCAGATTGTCTTTCCTTTCCCTTTTGTGTTCTAGAATGCTTGCATAGTTGAAATGCCATTTTCCTCCCTTTTTTCTCACGCTTAGCATGGAGTCCTCTGTCCAGATCTTCTTTTTGCTCTGATCCAGTGTGGAAAGATGCGATTGTTCCTTTTTGACTTCATTTATTGTTGGGTGGTCTTGTCTTGTTACTTTTGTGTATTTGCTTATTTTCGGCTGTGCTTGGTCTTCGTTGCTGTGCGTGGGCTTTTCTCTAGTTGCGGTGAGTGGGGGTTACTAGCTAGCTGTGCACAGGTTCCTCCCTGCGGTAGCTTCTCTTGTTGGGAAGTGTGGGCTCTAGATGCGTGGTCTTCAGTAGTTGCGGCAGGTGGGCTCAGTAATTGCATCTCCTGGCCTCTAGAGTGCAGACTCGATATTTGTGGTGCTTGGACTTAGTTGCTCCATGGCATGTGAAATCTTCCTGGGCCAGGGATTGAACCCATGTCCCCTGCATTGGCAGGCAGATTCTTATCTACTGTATCACCAGGGAAGTCCTGTCTTGTTACTTTGAGTTAAATTGATCGTGCTGGATGTTTCTTTTTGAACACACTTCTGGAATCTGAGGATACAGGGCATACGGTGATAACTTGGCTCGAGCTGCTGGTTGACCCAACATAGGTTTTCCTTTAGAATCTCACAAAGTACCCTGTACTGGGGCCCACACCCAGACATTTAGATGTCCCCCCATTTATCTCACCATCTCAGCATGAAGCCACAGAAAAAGCTGGTCCCTGGTGACTCTTTCTATTTCTGCTGAGTCCTCTGTACCTCATCAGTATTTTATTTTCATTGCAGGCATGATAACATTTGTTCAACATTATTTGTCATATTGTGTCACTCCCCTGCTCAAAGTCCTCCCAAGGCTCCCATCTCACTCACACAAAGCCATTTGTGTTGTTCAGTTGCTCAGTCGTGTCCGACTCTTTGCGACCCCATGGACTGCAGTATGCCCGGCTTCCCCGTCATTCACCATCTCCTTATCTCAATCACTCAAAGCCACGGTCCTCCAGTTTCTGCTGGACTCTTAGTGTGATGGCCCCTGGCACCACCATCCTATCCCTTGCCTCTGTTGACTTCAACCACACTGGCTCCCTTGCTGAGCCTCAAGTGTGCCAGGTTTACATCTTCCTTAAGAAGCTCCCAGCAGGGGTTCTCCCTGCCTAGCCGGCTCTCTCCCAGATAGCCTCGTGACTTCCCCTTCCATCCCTCAAGTCTTGGCTTAGATTTCGGGGTGTCAGTGAGATCTTTCCTAAAGATGCTCTTTCATATGGCAGGTAACCGGGTGCTCCATCTCCCTTCTCTGACTATGGGGCTCAGCCACCTTGCCCAGGAAGAAGTGTGTGGGCCTCTAGGTGAGAAAGAGCTTCCTTCTGTAGGTTGCATGACTGGTTGTGAGACATGAGACTTCACAGACCCAGCCAGGGCCACTTGGCAGAGAGGCTGAGGGCCCATGGCTGGGACAGCCTGCAGAGGCTGAGATGCTGAGTGAAAACTAAATTTGCAGTTTGAAAGCTTCTGTGAAGAAATTTACAAAATAAAATAATCCAAACTGAGCTAAAACTTTGTCACCTTTTTTTTCTCTTCCTCTGTGAATACGTTTTCAACCAGACTATGTAGAGGAGAGAAGGACAGGCCACCATGGACTTCAGTTTGGGGATATACATATTTTTGACCCTTTAAAATAACAGGTGCTTGGAAACTGAACAAGTTCAAAGTAAACTGCTGCTGAGTTCTGATTCAAAATGGTAGCCGGCTGAGAAGCTAGCAAGAAGCTGAGCATTTCAGTTCAGCTGAGCCATTCAGTTCTTCTTGTTAAAACTATAGGTGAGAAAGAAAGCTAACACTGAAAGAATGTAAGCATGGACACCAAGTGGGGAAAAAGGGGGTGAGATGAATTGGGAGATTGAGATTGCCATATATACACTACTGTGTAAAAGGGCTTCCGTGGTGGTTTAGATAGTAAAGAATTCGCCAGCAATGCAGGAGACCAGGGTTTGATCCCTGGGTCGGGAAGATCCCCTGGAGAAGGGAATGGCTACCCACTCCAGTATTCTTGCCTGGAGAATACCATGGACAGAGGAGCCCGGTGGGCTATAGTCCATGGGATTGCAAAGAGTCAGACACGACTGAGCGACAAACACTTTGGCTTTCACTATGTAAAAATAGCCAATGAGGACCTATTGTATAGCACAGGCAACTGTAGAGTGCTCTGTGGTGACCTAAATGGAAAGGAAATCCAAAAGAGAGGGAATATATGTATACGAATAGTGCATTCACTTTGCTGTACAGCAAAAACTAGCACAACATTGTAAAGCAATAGTGTGTGCGTGCGCGCATGCTCAGTAGTGTCTGACACTTGGCGAGTCAGACAGGACTGAGTGACTGAACAACAACAACAGGGCGCCACCTGGGAAGCCCAGCCTTAAAAAAAATAAAAAATAAAAAGGTAGCCTGAGGACAGAAGCTAGAATGGTTCACAGTGTTTATGGAGTCCAGCTGTCTCGACTCTAGCATACGGCACTCTGTTGCTTTCCTTCATGAAAAAATTCCACTTCGGAGATTTTAGAAGTATCACCTCTCCCTTTTCTCCCATTTCCCCCAGCCCAGGTAGATGCTAGGAGTCACAGGAAATGCTGGACAGAAAACAGGGAGAGAGGGAAGTAGCCACGGGGAGGCAAGGGACCCTGCCGAAGCCTGGAAGTAGCTACCTAGACGTGGAGTCTTGGGCGGCCTCTGCCTGGCAGGGGTGGGGAGCTTGTTCTGTCCTGCGCTGGCTCTCAGAACCAGAGGCTGGACTGGAGGCTGAGCAAGAGGAAAGCATATTCAACGTCCCGCATTGCAGGTGAGAGCCGGGTCTGAAGCAGGATGTGGACTGAACCTACGAACATGAATTGTGGATTGGAGAAGAGCATTTGACCCCCAGGGCATGCCTGGAGCAAAATACCCTTTTAGATATATTTTTATTTATTTGGCTGCACTTGGTGTTAGTTGCGGCACACGGGCTCTCCCATCTTCCTCGCGGCATGCAGAAGCTTTAATTATGGCGTGATAAGAACTCTTAGTTGTGGCATGTGGAATCTAGCACCCTGACCAGGGATGGAACCCGGACCCCTGCACTGGAAGTGCAGAGTCTTAGCCACTGGGCCACTAGGGGAATCCAGCAAATCACTCTTGCTGGCTTTAACAAACACTGGCAAACCAACCTGGTCCTATCCGAGGATGAGTAAAACCAACAATATCATTATCAACAAAAGAAGGGGGGATTGAAAAATCTTGCCACAGAAAGGTGGCTCAGGTTGGAGGACTAAGGCAGAGAAATCCTGAGAACAGTTTAGCATAGAATCCAGATGGTCATTTCAGAAAACTGTATGAGACTCGCACAATCTGCCTGAAGGTCTCTCTGAAACAGAAGCAGCGGTGTCTGGACAAAAGATCTGGAGGGGAAAAGGCAAAACAATTATACCGAGGAATGATGATGGGAGGAAACAAGAAAAATGTATGTGCTTAATGGCTGGAATGAAGTCCCTGTGAGAGGCAAGGAAGCGCAGTATCACTATTTCCTGCTGCAAGAAAATTTACCATGGGTGTGGAGGATATGTCTGAGAAAGTCCACCAGAATTTAGGAAAGAGGAGACAAAGTGTTGAAAGGACGAGAGTAACGATAAGGGAGATTTCAGAGATGTCGGCCAGAAAATGTACAGCTGCATGACACCAGTGTGTGTGTGTGCTCAGCTGTGTCCGATTCTTTTGTGACTCCATAGACTGTAGCCCACCAGGCTCCTCTGTCCAAGGGATTTCCCAGGCAAGAATATTGGAGTGGGTTGCCATTTTTTCCTCCAGGGGATCTTCCCAACTGAGGGACTGAACCCTCATCTCCTGCATCTCCTGTATTGGCGGGCAGATTCTTTGCCACTGTGCCACCTGGGATACCAGTATTGCTAAACTAAAGGGAGAGAAAGCCCACAGAAGGCAGAAACATGTCATCCTGATTCAGGAAAGCACAAGGATACGAGCCTTGAATCCAAGTAGCCTACTGGGAAGGACAGGCCTCCCAAGTTAAATACAAAACTCTGTAAATATTAAGAGGTGAAACAGTGAGGTTGTTTCATGTCAATAAAAATTAGCCTAGTCTTCATCGTCTTCTTTCCAGCTCATGAAATGGCAGAAGATAATTTAGTAACAAGGGCTTCTCTTGTGGCCCAGTGCCAAAGAATCTGCCTGCCAGTGAGGGAGACAAAAAGAGACATGGGTTCAATCCCTGGGTCAAGAACATCCCCTGGAGGAGGAAACGGCAACCCACTTCAGTATTCTTGCCTGCAGAACTCCATGGACAGAGGAGCCTGGCAGGCCACAGCCTGTGGGGTGGCAAAAGAGTCAGACTGGACTGATTGACTGACCACAACCACAGCAGAGTTTCAAAAAGAAAAGGATGTGATCCTGGAATGTTCCATATATGTTCCAGTGAACATTGATGTATGCAGTGAACAGGACGCTATCACTGGATGTGCCAAGGAGATAAAATATATTATTTGCAATCCCTCCTTGAAAAACTTCTTTAGGACTTGTTTGCAAACTGAGCAATAAAATACAGTTAAGAGCTTGTCAACCATGGAGGACTCTTGGTGAGTAGTGACAGCAATTAAAGAAGAGATGAGCTTCAGTGTCACTACTGTGGTTATAAAATTGAATTAAAGTCAGACATTCATTCAGGAAACAAAATGCTTATAATACATAAAATAATAGTGTCATAGTCATGATCTGAATCCCAAAACTTCAGAGAATTATTTTAAAAGACTGGGAAGCACATGAGACAGTGTGTGGAGAAAAATAATAAGAAATAAAGTGCCAAACTCCTTGTCTTGCAGAGGACCTATGAATTTATCATTGTAGTGTGTTTCTAGACTTTAGCTTTCTGTGTGTGTGTGTGTTAGTCGCTCAGTCGTGTCCGACTCTTTGTGACCCCATGAACTGTAGCCTGCCAGGCTTCTCTGTCCATGGGATTCTCCAGGCAAGAATACTGGAGTGGATTGCCATTCCCTTTTCCATTAGTTTTCTTTAGGTCTACCTATATTTTTTATTTTTCTAACACAAATAAGTATAGCCTTGACTAGCAAAGAAACAGCAAAAATTAAAGAAGATAACAAAAAATAAGAAATAAACCTCCCTGAGATGGGACTACCAGACCACCTGACCTGCCTCTTGAGAAACCTGTATGCAGGTCAGGAAGCAACAGTTAGAACTGGACATGGAACAACAGACTGGTTCCAAATAGGAAAAGGACTAGGTCAAGGCTGTATATTGTCACCCTGCTTATTTAACTTATATGAAGAGTACATCATGAGAAACGCTGGGCTGGAGGAAGCACAAGTTGAAATCAAGATTGCCGGGAGAAATATCAATAACCTCAGATATGCAGATGACACCACTCTTATGGCAGAAAGTGAAGAAGAACTAAAGAGCTTCTTGATGAAAGTGAGAGAGGAGAGTGAAAAAGTTGGCTTAAAGCTCAACATTCAGAAAACTAAGATCATGGCATCTGGTCCCATCACTTCATGGCAGATAGATGGGGAAACAGTGGAAACAGTGGCTGACTTTATTTTTCTGGGCTCCAAAATCACTGCAGATGGTAATTGCAGCCATGAAATTAAAAGACGCCTACTCCTTGGAAGGAAAGTTATGACTAACCTAGACAGCATATTAAAAAGCAGAGACATTACTTTGCCAACAAAGGTCCATCTAGTCAAGGCTATGGTTTTTCCAGTGGTCATGTATAGATGTGAGAGTTGGACTATAAAGAAAGCTGAGCTCCGCAGAATTGATGCTTTTGAACTGTGGTGTTGGAGAAGACTCTTGAGAGTCCCTTTTACTGCAAGGAGATCCAACCAGTCCATCCTAAAGGAGATCAGTCCTGGGTGTTCATTGGAAGGACTGATGTTGAAGCTGAAGCTCCAATACTTTGGCCACCTGATGCGAAGAGCTGACTCATTGGAAAAGACCCTGATGCTGGGAAAGATTGAGGGCAGGAGGAGAAGGGGACGACAGAGGATGAGATGGCTGGATGGCATTACCGACATGGGTTTGGGTGGACTCAGGGAGTTGGTGATGGACAGGGAGGCCTGGTGTGCTGTGGTTCATGGGGTTGCAAAGAGTCGGACACGACTGAGCGACTGAACTGAACTGAACTGAGATGAATTTGACCTGAAATTTTGAATATCTACATAAGCTCTAGTCTCAGAAGAACCCTCTCTGTCTTTCATGTCTTTGGGAAAATGATACAGAGAGAGGCCAGGTTGGAGGTGGCACCCTACTGTGGCTAATGTCACTGCCAATGGCGAGACATCTTCTTGGGATGAAGGGGGAAGGAAGCGAAGTGAGATGAGGTCAAGCTTCTCCAGTCTTGCAAAGCTAAGGATGTTTCAACCTTCATGTAAACCAGGAATGCCCAATGGAATTCAGAATTCACTTACAGTAGAAGAATGAAGGTTTCACTATTTTCTTTTGAGAAGAGCAGTGGGTGTGTGACCTCAGAAATATTATTTTACTTCTCTTAGTCTTTGCTCCTCATCTGGCAAGTGGGGGAAATAGGTTTATCTCAAAGGTCCCTTAAAGGATTCAACACATCAGCGACATAAAGCATCTAACGTAGCAAGAGCAACTGTAGATGCTTCATTGATGTTTCCCTTTATCTTCCCAGCACTGCAAAGTTTCTGTCAATCTAAACTTTGAGGGAAATATGAAAGATGAGCTGTCAGTGGGCTGGTGCTCTGGAGAGTTCCAACGTGTCTCTGGGAAGGTTAGGATAGGGCTACCAGGGAAATGCAGTTTAAGGTCAAGGTGAAGAGGCTAGCCCTGAAACCCACTGAAGTCAACAGTTTCTTTCTCTTGACACAACTCCAAAGTGCCTATGAAATCTGTTTTGAGATTTCAGAGGAATACTTCCCACTTACATTTCCATTGAGGAAGGTACTGCTGTTTGGCTCTCATTCTTAACTCTCTTTATGTTGAACAGTTGCTTGCAGTGATCCATCTTGAACATAGGATGCTGAGAAACTTGGGCTATTTATAGCCACCTCTTCTTCTGGTTGCAAAAGATGAACACTTCTTGGGAAGGCGGTACTTCCCTAATTCAGGCTCTTGCAGCCTAGAAAGGGAAACTCCCTTGATGAATCATTGACCAAGGCCAGGTCTTGGCCAACTCTGGTCTTTCAAAACCTAGTCTCCGGCATCGCATTCTCTAGGAAGTCTTCCCGAATCTACTCTAAATTTGGGTTATTAAAACCAACCCCACCTTGTTCCCTGCTTCCTTCTACATCCTCCTCTGCTTGGGAGAAGCTAATCTGATACATTCCCTCGGTTTCTGCTCGCAAGGGTTAAGGATAGATTCTGCTAGGCAGAGGTGCCAGTATGGTGTTTTGAAGGCTGAGGAGAAGGAGAAGATTTTATTTTCTGTAGCAGCTGTCCTGTCCAGGAGTAGGTGTCAATACGTGTGGGATGTTGTCAGTGGCTTCCTCTCACTCATTCTGCTGAGAATTCACCACTTCAGCACTACTTTCTGCATTCTAGCCTTTGCAAATTTCCCTAATGACCTGTCTTTAGCTCATCCCACCATTGTTGCAACTTTCAATTTCCAGTGTTAAGTCTCTTTCTACTTGAAATATTTGGCAAGACTCCTGTCTTCCATTTCAAACTTGGAAACACCCAGACCAGATTAACCACTCTGTTCTTGGCAGGCTTTTAGCACCTTGGACTGTTATCACCCAGATCAATAACTCGGAGGTTGAGTCCACAGACTGTGGAGTAAAGCCCCAATTTTCACAGTGTCTTCAGCTGCCGAGACCAGCCAAAGATTCTTTAAAAAGAAACCTAATTGGGAAAATTGGGTGATAGATGCAAAGTCCGATGCTGTAAAGAGCAATATTGCATAGGAACCTAGAATGTTAGGTCCATGAATCAAGGCAAATTGGAAGTGGTCAAACAGGAGATGGTAAGAGTGAACGTCGACATTCTAGGAATCAGTGAACTAAGATGGACTGGAATGGGTGAATTTAACTCAGATGACCATTATATCTACTACTGTGGGCAAGAATCCCTTAGAAGAAATGGTCATGGTCATGGTCAACAAAAGAGTCCAAAATGCAGTACTTGGATGCAATCTCAAAAACGATAGAATGATCTCTGTTCATTTCCAAGGCAAACCATTCAATATCACGGTAATCCAAGTCTATGCCCCGACCAGTAATGCCGCAGAAGCCGAAGTTGAACGGTTCTATGAAGACCTACAAGACCTTCTAGAACTAACACCCAAAAAAGATGTCCTTTTCATTATAGGGGACTGGAATGCAAAAGTAGGAAGTCAAAAAACACCTGGCGTAACAGGCAAATTTGGCCTTGGAGTACAGAATGAAGCAGGGCAAGGCTAATAGAGTTTTGCCAAGAGAATGCACTGGTCATAGCAAACACCCTATTCCAACAACACAAGAGAAGACTTTACACATGGACATCACCAGATGGTCAACACCGAAATCAGATTGATTGTATTCTTTGCAGCCAAAGATGGAGAAGCTCTATACAGTCAGCAAAAACAAGACCAGGAGCAGACTATGGCTCAGATCATGAACTGCTTATTGCCAAATTCAGACTTAAATTGAAGAAAGTAGGGAAAACCACTAGTCCATTCAGGTATGACCTAGATCAAATCCCTTATGAGTATACAGTAGAAGTGACAAATAGATTTAAGCGACTAGACCTGATAGACAGAGTGCCTGATGAACTATGGACAGAGGTTCATGACATTGTACAGGAGACAGGGATCAAGACCATCCCCATGGAAAAGAAATGCAAAAAAGCAAAATGGCTGCCTTAGGAGGCCTTACAGATAGCTGGGAAGAGAAGAGAAGCGAAAAGCAAAGGAGAAAAGGAAAGATATTCCCATCTCAATGCAGAGTTCCAAAGAATAGCAAGGAGAGATAAGAAAGCCTTCCTCAGCGATCAGTGCAAAGAAATAGAGGAAAACAACAGATTGGGAAAGACTAGAGATCTCTTCAAGAAAATTAGACATACCAAAGGAACATTTCGTGCAAAGATAGGCTCGATAAAGGACAGAAATGGTATGGACCTAACAGAAGCAGAAGATATTAAGAAGAGGTGGCAAGAATACACAGAAGAACTATACAAAAAAGATCTTCATGACCCAGATAATCACGATGGTGTGATCACTCACCTAGAGCCAGACATCCTGGAATGTGAAGTCAAGTGGGCCTTAGAAAGCATCACTACGAGCAAAGATAGTGGAGGTGATGGAATTCCAGTTGAGCTATTTCAAATCCTGAAAGATGATGCTGTGAAAGTGCTGCACTTGATATGCCAGCAAATTTGGAAAACTCAGCAGTGGCCACAGAACTGGAAAAGGTCAGTTTTCATTCCAATCCCAAAGAAAGGCAATGCCAAAGAATGCTCAAACTACCACACAATTGCACTCATCTCACATGCTAGTAAAGTAATGCTCAAAATTCTCCAAGCCAGGCTTCAGCAATACGTGAACCGTGAACTTCCAGATGTTCAAGCTGGTTTTAGAAAAGGCAGAGGAACCAGAGATCGAATTGCCAATATCTGCTGGATCATCGAAAAAGCAAGAGAGTTCCAGAAAAACGTCTATTTCTACTTTATTGACTATGCCAAAGCCTTTGACTGTGTGGCTCACAATAAACTGTAGAAAATTCTGAAAGAGATGGGAATACCAGACCATCTGACCTGTCTCTTGAGAAACCTGTATGCAGGTCAGGAAGTAACAGTTAGAACTGGACATGGAACAACAGACTGGTTCCAAAAAAGAAAAGGAGTACGTCAAGGCTTTATATTGTCACCCTGCTTATTTAACTTATATGAAGAGTACATCATGAGAAACGCTGGGCTGGAAGAAACACAAGCTGGAATCAAGATTGCTGGGAGAAATATCAATAACCTCAGATATGCAGATGACACCACCCTTATGTCAGGAAGTGAAGAAGAACTAAAGAGCCTCTTGATGAAAGTGAAAGAGGAGAGTGAAAAAGTTGGCTTAAAGCTCAACGTTCAGAAAACTAAGATCATGGCATCTGGTGCCATCACTCCATGGGAAATAGATGGGGAAACAGTGGAAACAGTGTCAGACTTTATTTTTTTGCGCTCCAGAATCACTGCTGATGGTGACTGCAGCCATGAAATTAAAAGACGCTTACTCCTTGGAAGGAAGGTTATGGCCAACCTAGATAGCATATTTAAAAGCAGAGACATTACTTTGCCAACAAAATTCCGTCTAGTCAAGGCTATGGTTTTTCCAGTGGTCATGTATGGATGTGAGAGTTGGACGGTGAAGAAAGCTGAGCACCGAAGAATTGATGCTTTTGAACTGTGGTGTTGGAGAAGACTCTTGAGAGTCCCTTGGACTGCAAGGAGATCCAATCAATCCATCCTAAAAGAGATCAGTCCTGGGTGTTCATTGGAAGGTCTGATGTTGAAGCTGAAACTCCAATACTTTGGCCACCTCATGCTAAGAGCTGACTCATTGGAAAAGACCCTAATGCTGGGTAGGATTGGGGGTGGGAGGAGAAGGGGACGACAGAGGATGAGATGGTTGGATGGCATCACCGACTCGATGGACATGGGTTTGGGTAGACTCCGGGAGTTGGTGATGGACAGAGAGTCCTGGCGTGCTGCAATTCATGGGATCGCAAAGAATCAGACACGACTGAGCGACTGAACTGAACTGAACTGAATTGGGAAAAGAACTTGTAAAAGAATAGATGCATGTAAATGCATAACTGAATCACTTTATTGTACACCTGAAACTAACACAACATTTTTAAACAACTGTACTCCAAATTAGAAGTTTAAAATACATATATTCATGATAAAGAAAAGATGCCCATTTTTCATCCCTCTTTATGTTGATCAAATAAAAATATTTTAATTTGATAAAAAAACTATGAGAGTGGGACTTCCCTAGCAGTCCAATTAAGGTTAAACCTGATTAAGACATGCTTCCACTGCAGGGGGTACAGATTCAACCCTGGTTGGGGAACTCAGATCCTGCATGCCACATGACATGGCCAAAAAATCTAAACAAAAATGTTAGGGCAAATCAAGAGCCTCGACAGCTAATTCTGATATAAAGTTTTCAGCAGTATTTGTAGCATTAACAGATAGTATGCGTATCGAACGAGGACCTAAACCCATGAAACCAATAGTAGTAAATTTGCAGTCTCTGATGAGTCATTTCAGTACCAACGAGTTAACCACTCAGACTCTTAGCTATCGGCGCCTTAGAGTGTTGGCTTTTTATAATAAAAAACAAATGAAATCACAATCTGGGAACCTACATTTTTCACTTTAATATCATGAACTTACTTTAAAGTCAGCAAATATTCGTTTGCAATAGAATTTCCAATGTCTGCATAGTTTTCTGTTCCATCATATGCTTTCTCTGCAGCCTTGGCCAGGTTACTCAACCTTTCCCTGCCTCCCTTGTAAACACCTTAAGAGACCTTAGGAGAAAGCTGTGACGATTAAATGCAAAGAACCTAAAACAGCACATTCTTAGCACTCGATACATGTTAGCTATGATTATCAATGCTTTCATTATTGTTTGCCCCCTGCATTGATGGATGTGAGTAATTCCTTATTGACTTTCAGATTAGTTCTGCATTATTTATTTATTTGTTTGTTTACTTACATGGACATGAGCTACATAGCTGCAGTAATTTCTTTTTTTAAAAAAACATGCAAACAGGTCCCCCTTTTCAGGAATCAGTTGACCAAGGAGAAATTCCACCCCAGCTGATACCTAGCCTCTATTCTTGGCTTCCTCAGAACAGCTTTCAGTCACGTAGAGCAGCCCCACCCCTTCCAGAAATACATTGCTCTGGCCTTGGTTTTTAAACAAGGCCTCTCATAACTCATTGCTGAGGTATCTCACCTGCAGATCTGTGGACCTGAAGTTTTTCTGGGGGCTCGACACAATGATGCATGGCTCAGAGAAAGTTTAGTCAAATATTTACATGGAGGAATGTGGCACTTCCTACCCTGGCGCTCTGATTACCATCAGTCTTATCTTTCCCCATAAAAGGAAGTGTGGACATGTATTAAGTTGTCAACACTAGCAAAATACAAGGTCTAACATAGAGGGCCTGGGAGACTTCTTGATGTCATAGTAACGTCTGAGGGTAAGAAGGAGATTCAGCTGGAAGAGGGAGGTTGTGGGATTTCTGAGGCTGGGAAGTCTATGAGGTCAGGTCTGCTTTGATGGAGAGTGATCTGCCTTCTCATTAAACTCAGGTTTTTTTGAATGTTTTAATTGGAGGATTATTGTGTTATAACATTGTACTAGTTTTTGCCATACAATGCATGAATCAGCCGTAAGTAAATATGTTTAATCTCTCTTGAACCTCCCTCCCCCCCTCACCTCATCCCACCCCTCTAGGTTGTCACAGAGCGCTGGGTTGAGCTCCCTGTGTTATACAGTGACTTTCCACTAGCTGTCTGTTTTACAAATGGCAGTGTAAATGTTTCAATGCTACTCTCTCAATTTGTCTCATCCTCTCCTTCCTCCACTGTGTCCACAAGTCAGTTCTTCAGGTTTGTGTCTCTATTCATGCCCTGCAAATAGGTTCATCAGTACCATCTTTCCAGATTCCATATATATGTGTTAATATACAATATTTTCAGAGAAGGCAATGGAGCCCCGCTCCAGCACTCTTGCCTGGAAAATCCCATGGACGGAGGAGCCTGGTAGGCTGCAGTCTATGGGGTCGCTAAGAGTCGGACACGACTGAGCACCTTCACTTTCACTTTTCACTTTCACGCATTGGAGAAGGAAATGGCAACCCACTCCAGTGTTCTTGCCTGGAGAATCCCAGGGACGGCAGAGCCTGGTGGGCTGCCGTCTATGAGGTCTCACAGAGTCGGACACCACTGAAGCAACTTAGCAGCAGCAGCATACAATAGTTTTCTCTTTCCAACTTACTTCACTCTGTGTAACAGGCTCTAGGTTTATCCACCTCACTTGAACTGACACAAACTTGTTACGTTTTATGGCTGAAACTCAGGGATTTTTGAATGGTCAGTAGACTACATTGTTTTCATCAAACGGAGGGAACTGCTAATGACCAAGATGGACCTCCATCTCAAGCATCTTGGTGATAGAAACACACATCACAGAAATCTCTGAAATGAAGCTGAGTATTATGTGGGGAGAACTTGAGCTTAGAGGCAAGACAGAACTGGGTTGAAATTCTGCCTCTGACATTAAAAACTTCTATTATTGAGCAGGTAACCAAACCTCTCTGAGTCCCTGTCTTCTTGTCTGTAAGCTAAAGACAGCATGCCCTACCATACAGGTTTCACATAAAGATTAAATTAGATAACATGTCTAAAGTTCCAGCATGATGGTTGGCTACGGGAGATAAAGAGTGACCATACCAAACTGATAAATTCCCAGCTAAATGCGGAGAAACTGATGGTTTTGAATTTGGGGAACGCAGTAACATGGAGAAACTCCCGACCTTTGTTGGCTTTTTTTCTTAATATTAAGAATAGGACTTCTAGGAGCTGAAAGACTCCCAGTGGGAAAGTATTAATTTAGACCAACATTACCACACATGAGCCTCACTGTGAAATACTTACCTTAGCCCGAACTTTAAAACATCATCATGTTTCTTCTGTGGGGTATCAGCGTCATCCCAGCACACTTGGAATAATTCGTTCATCCATCCATTCATTCTACCAATGATTACTTTAAGGTTCACTGCCTCCCGGAAGCTGTTACAGGCACTGAAAATCCCAAGTTGGAGGAGATCCAGTCCCTGCCTTTGGATGACACTAGCCTAGTGGAGGAGGGAAAACTCTAAATCAACCCTTTTGTGTTATAAACTGACAATCTGAGCAACAGGCACAGTTATAAAGTTATCAATGGGGGTAGCAGACAGTGGAGTTTTAAAATTGGAAGGAAATGTAGAGGCCAACCGTCCAAACCCTACTGATGCGTGGAGTCTGCCACAGTGGTCTTCCAGCTTTGGTCTCACCATCTTCAATCTCAGGGGATTCACGACCCACCTGCCCTCCCAGTCCTGGCAGCCTTTGGGCATCTGTGACAGTCTGAAAGTTTTTCCGAAAGTTGAATCAGTATTTGTCTCCTGGGAACCATCACACAGCTCCGTGGAGTTAATCCCCTTCTTTCGCATGACAAGCCTTCAGATACTGAAAGTCAGCTCACAGGTGACAGGCCAGCAGAGATAATTTTAGCCTCCCATGGCCCAGGGGAATACTGGGCTATCCTGGGATGTATCTGACTTCAAGAAGGGACTCTGTCTGACATTGAGGACATGTTGTGACTGTCTCATTTTGGATTTATTTGGATTTTAACGACCAACCTTAATAATTTCACCGGAATTTGGAAAGTACTTTAGTATTCATTATTTTGCTATGTCCTCACATCAACCTGGTGAGATGGTTCAGAATGATTTATTATTTCCATTTTGTTCATAAATAAAACAAGACTCTGAGAGGTAGCATGCTCAAGGTCACACTGATAATGTCTGGTTGAGTTGAGACCCAAATCTTGAGATTGTGAATGTAGAACAAATGCCACCCTAGTGTCTTCTCCCTTCAATGCTAGTTCTCCTGCATTCAGTTAGTCCTGCCCACAGTCTACTAAAATATTGACCTCATAGTATCACTCCCTTTGCAAAAATCCTCAGCAATTCCTCTTATGCTCCAGGGTTAACCTCCAAGCCCTTAGAATGGCATTCAAGGCTCTCAAAATTGTCTGCTTGCTGGGAGCTTCAGGGATGGTGAGGTGAATGGATGAAATACCAGTAAACACTATCACTACAGTGATAGTCCAAAAAGAAGTAAATACACAAGTTATTTTGAGAATGCAGAGGGGCAAGGTGAAGGTCACAGGGCCTTCCGGGAGTCAAGGATGTCTGTGATGGACTCGAAATACACACAACAGGTCAACAGAAGCCAAGAGGACCTGGCGGAGAGAAGCAGCTTGGCGGCTGTGTGTAGGACACCATAAACAGTTTGCTGGACAGGTAGGTACCAGACAGGTCTCAGAGAAGGATGAGGCCATTTTGGAGGCAAAGCCAGCTCCCATCAGCTGTCACATTCAGGGAGTTGGATTTTATATTGCAAACCGTGATGCACCAAATTGGATTAAAGCAGGCCAGTTGCAGCTGCATTTGGGATTGGCATTTGAGGGCCAGTCCCTTGGTGGCCCTGAAGAAGAGGGTGGACTGGAGCCAGAAGTCGGGGTGGATGGGTGGGAGCCAGTCTGGCTAAAGATGAAGTAAGTGAACTGTCATCATGAATCAAGGGAGTGAAGCTAAAGGACAGTAGAGGTCATCCAGGGAAGAGGAAGGATTTTCACATATTTTAGGAGAGAAAAAAATCTGATGACTGGATGCTTGCGGTGATTGATCAAGGAAAGGGAGAAGTCAGGCTGCTTATACTTCTTGGGAACTTCTAGATTGGGAGGAAAATAATGATCTTATTACCACACTTATCCTAGACCCCAGGAGGTGTTGCAGGAAGGAGGTGTGCAGTGCCTGTTAGTAGGTATGTTGATTTTTTTGGGCTGATCTAAAAACAGAGAGCGCCCCCTCATGTTGGTGGGGTGACCCCGGTGGCTGGCTATTCCTTTATACCCATTCCCTCTCTTTCCTGGGGCCACTGACAAACTTGACTTCCTACGGTTAGGTTAGGTGAGGCCTTGCAACAGGACTCTGATAGTCCAGACTCGTCCTGCCATACTTGGCCACATTTTGTCCTCTCTGCCAACTTGATGCAGAAGAACATGATGGAGACTTGAGAGGGAATGAAGGTCCCTCTCTGCTGTGCAGAGGAGAGCTGGCCACCAGCCAGGAACACCTGTTTTAGACATGAGTGAGCAAAAAAGTAAATTCCTATCATGTTTGAGCCATTGTGCATAGCATTTCTTTGTTACACCAGTGAGCTCCACCTAACCTAGGCACCTTTCCTGTTTCCTAAGTCACCTGAATAGGAAAGATAAATAGTTTAGCACAAAACTATTCGTGTCAGTCACTGCACTCAGTAGATTTATGTGCATTACCTTATTCAATCCTGTAAGTGTTCTGAGATGTTTAAACACTCTTGTTTTGCAGAAGAAAGGAAAACTCACTCAAATGCATCGCTTTGCTTAAGGTTACACTGTGTTTTCTTAGATACATACACAAGACTGTGCAAAGCAGACATTTTCGTGGTTTTTGAATTTTGTTTTCCTCTTCAACTCTATTGAGATGTAATTGACATGTAACATTGTGTATGTTTAAGGTGCACAATGTGATGATTTACTGTGTGTGTATGTTATGAAACGATTGCTGCAATAAGGTTGATAACACCTCCGTCACCTCTACAGTTACCTTTTTTCTGTATGGTAAGAACTTTCTAGATCTCTGTGTGTGTGCTCAGTCACTCAGTCGTGTCCAACTGTTTGCAACCCCATGAACTGTAGCTTGCCAGGCTCCTTTGTCCATGGGATTTTTTAGGCAAGAATACTGGAGCGGATTGCCATTTCCTCCTCCAGAGGGTCTTTCTGACCCGGGGATCGAACCTGTGTCTCTTGTGTCTCCTATGTTGGCAGGTGGATTCTTTACCACTGAGCCACCTGGGAAGCCCTTTCAAGATCTATTCTCTTTCGACTTCCAAGTAAACAACACAGGATTGTTACTTACAGTCATCACATTGCATATTACATCCTCAGAATTTATTAATCCTATAACTGGAAGTTTGTACCCTTTGTACACTTATAGTTTCTTAGGAAATTCCCTGTCTCTGTGTCTCCAAGCACACTTATAAACCAAAATCATGATCCAGGAGAATAGAAAGTGAAGAGGAAGAGAAGGAGAAAAAACTTAATAGACTGAATTCTTCTTTTGTTTAGATCTGACTTCTGTAAACATCAGAAGCATTAAAGAGCAGGTACATGGGATGAGCAGAGATGTTCACAATGACTAAATTACCAGTGAGTGCTTCTGAAAGCAATGCTGTCCTCCTGATGGCCCGGTTGTCATATCTTTTCCTTCCACGTTGGGTCTCTAGGCTTTAGTCACCCTGGTCTTTCAGTTCTTCAAACAACTCATGCTTCTTCTGAACCCCACGACTTTGCTACTTCCTTTGCCTGGAATATCACTACCCCCATGCAATTGGGTAACTTGTACTCATCCTTCTGCTTTCCCCTTCAACATCACTTTCTCAGGGAAGCCCTCCTTGACCCTGAGATTACTGTATGTCCCTTGATAACTCTCTGATTGCATTCTAAGCTCCTGCAGGGCAGTCATCAGAATTTTGATTACCTAATCTCTTTTAGGGACTTCCCAGGTGGTGCCAGTGGTAAAGAACCTTCATGTCAATGTAGGAAAAACAAGGGATGCAATTTCCATCCCTAGGTTGGGAAGAACCTCTGGAGAATGAAGCAGCAACCCACTCCAGTACTCTTGCCTAGGAAATCCCATGGACAAAGGAGCCTGGCTGGCTACAGTCGATGGGGTCACAAAGAGTCAGACACAAATGAGCACGCATGCACCAGCATGCACCAACTTCTTTTAGAATTTAGTGTTTGCTAGTCCATTCTTCCCAGTAGACTCTCAGCTCCATGAGGACAGAGATGGAGTCTGTTGGGTTGGTTCCTCTATCCCCAGAATCTAGTAGAAGGCCAGGCATATAGGTTTCACTCCATAAATACTGGGTGAATGTGAAAAAGATATTTTTTTCTGAGTACAATGACGAGAAAACAAACTTAAAGAAAAGCTACTCTTCCAAATGGCTTTCTGGGAAACACTACACATGTGAAATTCTGAAACGAATCAGGCTACCTGGTAGCTTGAGACTGACTTAAATGTAAATTAAGTAAGGGACTGTTCCATTCCACAAGTGAGGAGGCAGAGTGCACAGTCTGACACAGATCCCTGGGTCGTGAGTCAATGATGGGGGCCTCTCCTACTCTCAGCTGCCCCTGCTCACTTTTGGTACTTTGTGTTGGATGTTGACTGTGATGAGGATTTGGGGGTAGAATGGCAGCAAGCTCTTGTCCCAAAGGAAAGGGAAAGAGCATCAAAAGTTAAAACCCTGGCTTAGCTACTGTAGGTGCTCTAAGACCTTGGACCACTCTGAGCCTCCATTTCCTAACTTGTAAAGTGGAGAGAATCTTATTTTTCTAGAGTCTACCTGTAGGAATCTTGCAAGGCTCAAATGTGCCATTGTGGGTGGAGAGATCAACGCTTAGTAGGTGCTCCAAAAATTTTAACTGACATCTAGCATTTTCCCAGTATTGGGGTTTCTTTCAGATGGCTAAGATGTGTTTCATGTGAACCAGTAAGTCAGCAGCTCCATTAATAAAGACGAGAATGACTTTTCCTTTCACTGGTAGCTAAAAGGCTAATTTAATTCCTTTCCCAGTGACAGAGATCTGAAGACAATGATTTAATTCCCTGATCACGAACATGCCCCTTCTTCACAAAGTGTGAGAAGTTGAGCAAAGAGCAGTGCCCTGGTGGGGCCATGTTGCATGAAGCCTCTCTTTGAAAGAGCTTGTGTGTGTCCTAGTCATCATTAGCAGACATCATGTGGTCAAGGAGTTTGTTTCTCCAGATTCAGACATTTCTGAGGACTTACCAAGTGCCAGGTACACCCTGTGAAACACTTTTCACATGCTATTTTGTGGACTTCCTGTTTTATTACTGTGATGAATTTATTATCCCTATTTTCAGGGTAAGGAAATTCAGATTCAAATCAATGATTATGTCCTTGGTCACATATAGCAGAGTTGGTGTTTGGACCCTTGTGTGAAGCCAAATTGCATGCATTTCCAGATGTAGTTTATTCTCTTCCTAGTGGGCTTCCCAGGTGGGCCAGTAGTAAAGAATCCACCTGCCAGTGCAGGAGATGCAGGAGACAAGGGTTTGATCCCTGGTTTGAGAAGATCCCCTGTAGGAGGAAATGGCAACTCACTCCAGTACTCTTGCCTGGAAAATCCCATGGAACCCAGTGGGCTACAGTCCATGGGGTTGCAAAGAATCAGACATGCCAACTTCTGAGCACTCATGCACATACTTCCTACTAAAGTGCATTCTGCAGAGAGTGAAGACCAAAAATATGAATAGAAAAACCTCATCTAGCTTTCGGAGAAGGCAATGGCAACCCACTCCATTACTTTTGCCTGGAGAATCCCATGGACGGAGGAGCCTGGGGGGCTGCAGTCCATGGGGTCACTAAGAGTCAGACACGACTGAGCGACTTCACTTTCACTTTTCCCTTTCATGCACTGGAGAATGAAATGGCAACCCACTCCAGTGTTCTTGCCTGGAGAATTCCATGGACGGAGGAGTCTGGTGGGCTGCCGTCTATGGGGTTGCACAGAGTCGGACAAGACTGAAGCGACTTAGCAGCAGCAGCAGCAGCATCTAGCTTTGTTATTAATACTGCTAACTGTGATTAGCTCTTATTATCACCTGATAGCCTCGGAAACAACTGGTTTCCTTTGGAATGAAAGACCTTTCCATTTTCTTTTATAGAAGATCAGTGGTTCTGATTTCTCTGTTTGATAGGGCACAAAAGCCCCTGGGTAGAAGGCTGCTTAGTGGAGTGGAAAAGGGTTAGACCGGTGTCTGTTTCCAGCCCTGATTCTCCTTCGCATGACTTTGGGAAATTCATTCACAGTCTTCAAGCCTCATTTTTCTTCTGTGTGAAATGAAGACAATTATGTTGCTTGCTTGCCTACATTTATGGATTTTGTGAGGCTCTATCAAGATAATTGTTGCACAATGTTATGCAAAAGACCTCGTGTTATTATTCTAAGGCAGATTCATCACTTTGTTCCCACTTTCACTTTGCCTACAGAATCTCTTGGCATCCCACCCTGATGAGAATTTATGGCTCCCTGGATAGAACACCAACACCTCGCTCCCTGTGACTTATATGCATCCTGATGTGTTTCAGCTTTTGCGTACAGGAACAGTTTCTAGTTGGAAGAGACACAATTCTATTTTGAGGTTGTGGGCTCGAGTCACCACTAAATGCAGATTCATTTGCTTCCATTGACGTAAAGTGAATCCTTCATTTGTGGACAGCTCTGCTGCCCAAACCCAATCTGTGACTGCAGCCAATGGCCTTATCTGGAAAGTCATGTCACTGTCAGAATCAAAGCCAAATATGGCAGGAACTAGTGATTTCACTGAGGTGGTCTTTCCTGCAACCACAGAAGCCTGCTTTGGGGGTTTCAGTCACTATCAGGGACCTTTGATGGGATAAGAGCTCCTGAGTTCATTTTTGTTCTGGTTCATTATCTGGATAAGCTCCGTACCCAGCTCTCTTCTGCCTTATCTGAGGAGACAGAGCCAGCCGTGAATGAGTCATAGGATCTGGTCAATCACATTTCTACAATTTTATTAGAATGACTGGGTAGATTAGCTTTGTGAAACATGGAAAAGTGTCTTGGACATTCATCAGAGTCTCCCACAATTCCTAGAATTATTTTGTATTTTTTTTTCACAGTAGCCTCTTTGGAAAGAGAGCAGGGAAGCCAGGAGACCTGAGTTACTGGGTCCTGATCCTGGTAACTCCATAGGTAACCTTGAGTATGGTCAGAACGCTTTTGGTCTTGGCTGGTGGTATGGACAAAGTTCCATAGAGCTTAGGGCTTGGCAAGAGAGGGGCAGAGAAAGTTTCTCTAGGGAGACATTGGAGACTAGGGTTTTAAATTATGAATTTGATTTCACCAGGCAGACAGAGGCAAGGGCAAGAGTTTCCAATCAGAGAAAGCTGACTGAACAGAGTGATGCAAGATGAAAGTTGATAAAGTGTCTCAGGAATGGTACATCTTTGATTGTGGTGAGAAGGAAGGTTGTGCTGCAGAGCCTGGAGAGGTAGAGGGTGGAAGCCAGGTGATGAAAGGTCTGGACAATGGGCATCTCCCAAAGGCTGTTGAGCTTGGGGAGGTGGGAAGGGAATATGATTACGATTTCTTTCATTAAACAGTCAACAGCCACGATAAGACTGAAGGAATCACTTGTTGCTCACATTAGCCGTCCACAGTATGTGAACCACTATTGATCTCCCCATTTAGCAGATGAGAAAGCTGAGGCTTGGAGAGATTAAATGCTCAAGGACACACTGCTCAAAGAATACAGAAGATAAAAATAATATTTCAGCATCATGATTCATACTTAAGACTGACAGGATTCCACTGAGTTCTTATAAATGTCAGAGATTAGATAGCATTTGCTCTGAGGCATTATCAGGGTTTAGACATTCATCCAAGATTCTAAAATGGAAAGAGGCCAACACTGCTTCAGTAAAATTCAGAGTCATTAGCAGAGAGATCATTTGGCCTCTCGCTTAATCATTTCTTACTCAGAACCAACATATCATTCTTTTCATTGGCTCTAGGGGAGGCTGGGACTTGTCTGAAGATGGTGAGACAACTAAAGTTTTTGTAACATTTTCTGCATCAGCTCTGATAAGGCAGAGTTCATTCACGGATATTAATGCCACAGTGGAGGTCTGAAAGATTGTGGGAGAGTGAAAGGAATTTTAGTCTTTACAAATACAGTAGTTGTCTGCCCTTATTCTCTGAAGGGATACATTACAGGACACCCGGTGGATCCCTGAAACTACGGACAGTACCGAACCGTATATATACCATGTTTTCTTCTCTATATACATACCTATGATAAAGTTTAATTGATAAATTAGGCATTGAAAGAGATGAACAACAATAACTAATCTAAAGTAGGCTGTGATAAAAGTTATAATGTGACCTCTTTTGTGTTTCTCTCTCAAAATATCTTGTTGTACTGTACTCATCCTTCTTGGGAAGTTGTGACATGAGAATGCCTATGATGAGAAGTGAGTTGAATGATGTAGGCTTTATGATACAGCATTAGGCTACTGACCTTCTGATGATGCTTCAAAAGGTGGGTCATCTGCTTCAAATGACCCTGGACCATTGAACTGTGATGATGCTGATGACTAGATCCAGGAGCAGATGATGACAATGTCTGGGGATCCCAGGCAGGATGCAGTGGGATGGGATGAGATTTCTTGAAGCTGCTTAGAATGATGCACAATTTAAAACTCATGAATTGTTTATTTCTGGAATTTTTCATTGACTATTTTTGGATCAAGTTTGGCCATGGGTAACTGAAATGGAAAAAAGCAAAACCACAGATAAAGGGAGCAACTGTATTTTCAGAGAGGGTGACACTTTTCCACAGGTTTGCAAATAAACTCAAAAAAATCCACTTGCCTGGATCAAGTTTAACAAGGGTTACCATGTTGCATCTCAGAGCAGGAAAGAGTAAGACAGTGAAAGAATTGGAACTTATTCCCTGAGTTGCATTTCCAGTGGTCATAAAAAGGAATTTTTGCTTTTGGGCATGGCACTGGGAGTTGGCCAATCAGGACTGAGGTATTCACTCTCCATTTACAAGTGTAAACTTTGGGAAGTCACTTACCTGCCATGAATCTCAGTTTGCACACCTTTAAGGTAAATCTAATATCCCCTTCCATATAGAGGTGTTGTGAGAATGCAGCTTACAAACACACATCTAGAGTGGGTTCAAAATATTTATAAAAATTGTGTAAGTTTGGAATTAGTTTTTTTTCCTCAGGTCTTAGATGGTTTTTACTGGTTTTTGTTCTTCATAAGGTTTTATTATAGTGATTCTAATTTTCTTTTTTCTCCTAAATTTCTCTCCAGTGGCTCATGACATGGCTCCAGGAAGACTTTCCCAACACCTAAAGAATTTCTTTATTACTTTTCCCACTCTGGGATGTCTACTTACTATTTTGCCAGCTCCTGGACCTATTGTGTCTGGGATCCAGGGTGAAGCCAAAGGTAGGTGTATCCTTCAATGCTCCTAGATATAAAGTGCATTGTTGAGATTAGGAAAAAGATCACATTTGGGGACTCCCCAAAGTTACTTTGTCCCAAGATACAAATGACATTCTAAAATGTATGAGAACAGAATTGATGGAAAACCAAGCTAAAGCTAGCATTTAATTGGAAAGAGGTTTATTTTTAAAGTTTTATATAGAATAAACCATTGCACATTTATTACAAAATCCCTAAGAATTTATAGCAAAAAATGAATCAAATTCTAAAATATTACAGGTTTCTTTTCAAAATGTGTTGACGTATTTTCACCATCATTGGGCTTCCATGGGGGCAATTTAATGTCTTCTGCTCTTGAAATTAACATCTCCTCTCTTTTTCTTATCCACAGTCACAACCACCCTGATGCTCTGGGTTGCTCAGAAATTCCAAATTTCCTGCTGCCTCACTGACTGGAACAGACTGGAATGCAGCACAGCTGATGATAACAGAAGAGGCCCCAAACCACAAGGGCAGGCAGTCCCAGGAGCTAATCCTTGCTCCACCACTTTCTTCTGAAAGATAAGGTCCAAGTTACTTAGCCTCCATCATAGATCAGATTTCCTGGGAAAAAGAGACGACGACGTCTCTAAGGATTGTGTGGAAGAGGCTAATCAGGGAGTGAATTCAGAAACAACATCTGAGATGGGGAGGGAGGCAGGACTGGGCAGAGGGAGAAGTTGGACCACAGTGTAGCTTCTATGGAGACCTCCAGCAATTGCTCCGGGAGCTGGGATGGCCCTTCAGAATTGTTCCCGTTGAGGACAAATGGTTAGGCTCCTGTACTTCCATGTTGACCTGTCACAGATGCAGGCTGCCTTCTGAGAAAGGGTCTGAGATGAAAGATCTTTTTGACTGATTCTTGGAGCAGCAACCAGAGGTCCTGGTAGTAGGCAGAATGAACACCTCCATCCTGAGGTGTACCTGGGCTACCCATTGTACTTTTGCCTACATTCTCAGTATATCACAGAACCAAGGATGTGTCCTTGGCCACTCCACTGAAACTGCAACCCCTTAATCTCATGTCCTTCTACCCCATCTGACTTATTATTCATTGTATTTATCATGAACTGACATACTTTATAAGAATTTATCTGCTCAGTATTCTGTAATAACCTAAATGGGAAAAGAATTTGAAAAAGAACAGATACATGTATTATGTATAACTGAATCCCTCTTCTCTGCACCAGAAACTAAGACAACACTGTTACTCAACTATACTCCAATATTCAATAAAAATTAAAAAAAAGAATTTATTGTCTTTCTGGAACTGCTCTAGAACAGTGGTCCCCAACTTTTTTGGCACTAGGGACTAGTTTTGTGGAAGACATTTTTCCCATGACAGTGGGGGCAGAATGGTTTGGGGATGATTCAAGCACATTACATTTATTGTGCTCTTTATTTCTATTATTATTACATCAGCTCCACCTCAGATCACCAGGCATTAGATCCCAGAGGTTGGGGACCCCTGCTCTAGGACACACTCCAAATTACTTGAGGGCAGGAATTTTGTTTTGCTCATGATTGTGTCCCTAAAACAGAGGTTGGCATGGATTGAACTCTCAATAAATATTTTAACTGAGTGGAATAAATATAACACATACTGAGAACTTACGGAAGCACTCAAGTTCTAAGCACTTGCAGCAGCAAATATAATTGTCACAACTCCATACAGCAGGTCCTATTATTATCCCCATTTTAAAGATGAGGAAATTGAGGCATAGAATGTACGATGACCTTGCCAATCTCTTGCAGCTTAGAAGTGTTGTATTCAGGATCAGAGCCAGGCAAGGGTATTCATACCATAAGCCATCATCCCTTACTCTCTCTCCAGCTGGTCTTCCATCTGAGTCAGTTAGCCGTACCCTTCCTCCCTTCCCCTTTCTGTGTCCAGTAATCACATCTTTGCATGCTTCAGATACTTTCGTTGAATCTTTGTTGTTTTATAGCTTCAGACCAAAAGGTGAGAGCTCAGCTGAGTTCTAATTCCTGCTCTTCCTTCCCACTTTCTCAACACTAGTACCTTAGAACTGATCAACTGAAACTTTTTTTTTTTTTGGTCTAACACTGCCATTGACAGATGTAAATGCAGAAGCTATAATGGTTTATGGTGCTCTTTTGCATATCCATTATCTCACTTGATTAGCCCAATAGTCGTGGGATACAGGCTGTACAAGGATAGCCACCTGCAGTTTACAGAGGAAACAGAGGTTCAGAAAGATTAAGTGAAGTTATTTGGAAGCAAAATTTTTAGTTCTAAGTCATGTGTTTCCTCTATTTTGCTCTTTCTTCTTTCTTGTAGGCACCTGGAAGGCAGAAATTAAGCCCAAAGCATTTCCGCCCTCCATATTCATTGAAAATCACTTGGGACATTGGTGGGCATTTATTATTGGCTGCTTCCTATTTGACAAACAAGGAAACTGAGGCACAGAGAGGTTACCTGATTTCCCCAGGTTACATTGTAATGTCACGGAAGCTGGGATGTTAATTTCAAAGTTCACGTGCTTGTACTCCTTAGCACACTCACTGTTTTTATTCCGGGGTCTATTTCAAACCTCCATCCGCCTTTCCCTGAGTAATGTAATAGGGTTCATGCATACATTCTCAGTCGCTCAGTCCTGTCCAACTCTTTTGCAACCCCATGGACTGCAGCCCACCAGGCTCTTCTGTCCATGGAATTTTCCAGGCAAGAATACTGGAGTGGGTTGCCATTTCCTCCTCCAGGGGATCTTCCTGACCTAGAGGTCTAGCATGCATCTCTTGCATTGGCAGGCAGATGTCACTGAACTATCTGGGAAGCCCAATAGGGTTCATCGTTAACATTAAAAAAGTAATGCTAGTTACAAATAGAAAAGCCCAGTTTACTTTAAATGCACTCAGGATGCATTACTTCCCTGCGAATCTGAGAAGGTGTTTAAGGAGACAGTGTTGGGAAAATTTACTTATTATACAGAGCTCCTTTTATCCAGTTATATCAGAAAAAATCCATGGTATCTTTCAGAGACCTAAGGAAATCAGGAACATTTATCCTCTCCTTTGAATTTAACTTAAACATAAAGACACTGGGGTCGTCTTCCTGAAGCCGAGCTCCAGGTGACAGATTCCAGACAGAAGGAAAGGAACTTGAAGGAGCCTATTTTACATGGGCTACTGGAATGCTTTCTTTGGTTCTGAGCCTCATAAATGGACACAGATACACAGAAATATATAGCTACCTCTTGAGAGAAATGGACCATAAAGAAAGTTGAGAGCCAAAGAATTGATGCTTTTGAACTGTGGTGTTGAAGAAGACTCTTGAGAGTCCCTTAGACTGCAAAAGATCAAGCCAGTCAATCCTAAAGGAGATCAGTCCTGAATATTCATTGGAAAGACTGATGCTGAAGCTGAAGCTCCAATACTTTGGCCACCTAATGCGAAGAACTAACTCATTGGAAAAGACCCTGATGCTGGGAAAGATTGAAGGAGGGAGGAGAAGGGGATGACAGAGGATGAGATGGTTGGATGGCATCACTGATTGATGGAGATGAGTTTGAGCAAGCTCCAGGAAATGGTGATGGACAGGGAAGCCTGACATGCTGTAGTCCATGGGGTTGCAAAGAGTTGGACACAACTGAGTGCCTGAACTGAACTGAACTGAACTGAATGAAATGATTAGGAGAATAAATGCTAAAGTTCTGTCCTTATAGTGAAGAAACTCAATTCAGTTCCCAGACTCTCAGAGCTCCTCATGGCCCTGGTTTGAGAACCATCACTCGGGTCAGAGCAATGGTAGTTGTGACAGTTTTAAGACCTGACTATATCTTCTTTCACATACTATCAAGAGGGAAAGTCTAGTTCTCTCTCTGGCTTGAAGTGGGGCAAGAATTTGCCACTGCTTTGACACAGACAATGTGGGAGAAGTGACCCTGAGTCATTTATAAGACTAGGTTAGAAACAGTCATGGCAGCTTCAGCCTGGTTCTCTCTTAAGACGTGAGCCTTTGGATGGAGACCCTGACCATGCCGTAGAGGCCATATGGAGGGAGTGAAGCCTGAGGACCTTCGATGATGCCACATAATACAGAGATATATGAGGCTTCTCTGTTGAGTTTGGCCCAAATTGTTCATTCATGAACTATGTAGATGGTTGTTTCATTTACACGTCACATTTAAGCAGTTTGCTTCCCAGGTGGTGCTAGTGGTAAACAACCTGCCTGCCAATGCAGGAGACACAAGAGATGCAGGTTCAATTCCTGGGTCAGGAAGATGTCCTGGAGTAGGAAATAGCAACCCACTCCAGTATTCTTGCCTGGAGAATCTCATGCACAGAGAGCCTGATGGGCTACAGTCCATGAGGTCACAAAGAGTTGGACATGACTGAGGCAACTTATCACATTGCAGAATAACAGATAATCTTAACAATAACCAATGCCATAGATGACATGCTGGAATGTGAGTTATCATTCACAGAATTGAATGGGTGTGAAGGTAGCATCTTACATTTGGATTCAAACTACCATTTATAAAATGCATTGAACACAGAGTTACTTCACAGATGTTTGTTGAATGAACTGATGAACAAATGAGCAAAGAATCTCTGGGAGAGATCTGTCTTAGCAGAATCACACTTGGGGTTGTAACTGACCACATTTCTAATTGAAGTCACTCATAGGATGAGGTTGTTAAAAATCTGTGCAGTCCAAGTTAAAGGAATAAATGTTTTTCTTATCTCCTGTAATGATTTCATCATAAGGAAGGCTGACAGCTTTGGGGAGGCAATTTAAGGGGAATTGACAAGCTGAAGGGAGGCAAAGATCGTGTTGATGCTTGAAAACCCATTTCAGGAAAAGGTGAGCGATATTTATTTAGTCTGAAGAACAGAAGGGGAAACAGAGTTGTTTCAAATTCTTGAAGGAAGTGACAGATTTCTTTTCTGTTATCCAACAGCTGGATGAGAACAAACAGGCTAATGCTATAAAATACCAGCTGGTCAACTCTTTTAGTAAAGGAACTGATGTAAATACTTTAGACTTTAAAGCCCTGTGGTCTCCGTTGCAACTACCCAACCTGCCTTTGCAGAACAAAAAGCAGACAATATGTAGACAAATGAGTATAGCTGTATTCCAATAAAACAAAAACAAGCTTTGACTGGGCCAGGTTTGACTCTTGCCAATAGTCTTCCAATCCTTGCTATAAAGAAATGATCTTTTTTTCCCCTAGATAGGTCCAAGCTACCCAATACGTAGAGCCATCATAAGCTTCAGAACTAATTGTCTTGGAGGAGAATGATGTTTCCTTAGTATGTTTAAAATAGGCTGGATGTACAGATTGGACAAAAATACTCTCTCTCAATGGTATGTGCATATATATATATATTATATGTATATCAAAGGGCTTATATTGAGAATATATAAAGAACTCCTACAACAACAACAACAACATAATAATAAAAAAATGCCCTTTACTCTCCATGGGTAGAAGTTATGTACAGACACTTCACAAAAGATATATGATGGCAAATAAATATCAGAAAAGATACAGTATCTCATTTGTCTTCAGAGAAATGCAAACTTAACCATATAAATTACCAATGTACTCATTAAAGTGGCTGAAATTAAAAAGACTGATAGTGTGTGTGTGCTTAGTCACTCAGTCATGTCCAAATCTTTGCTTTACCATGGACTGTAACCTGTCAGGCTCCTCTGTCCTTGGAATTTTCCAGGCAAGAATATTGGAGTGGGTTGCCATTTCCTCCTCCAGGGGATCTTCCCATTGTAGGGATTGAACCCAGGTCTCCTGCATTGCAGGCAGATTCTTTACTGTCTGAACCCTATCAAGTGTAAATAAGAATGTGAGCAAGCAGAGCTCTTGGGCTTTGCTGGTCAAAGTATGAGATGTTATTGTCACTTTGAAGATGTTTTTTGACAATTTCTTATAAAATCAAATGTTCACATATCATCAACCAATAGATCCTATTCCTAGGTGTTTATCCAAGAGAAATTAAAACATGTGTCCACAAAATGTTGTTGCTGTTCAGTCACTAAGTCATGTCCAACTTTTTGTGACCCCGTGGACTGCAGCATGACAAGCTTCCCTGTCCTTCAATATCTTTCAGAGTTTGCTCAGCTTCAAGTCCAGTAAGTCAGTGATGCTATCTAACCATCTTATCCTCTGCCGCCTGCTTTTCCTTCTGTCTTCAATCTTTCCCACAAAAAGACTTGTACACAAATGTTCAGAGCAGCTTTATGCATAATAGCCCTCAAATGGAGCAATCCAAATTCATGTTAACAAATGAATGGATGAAGAAATTGTAATATAGCCATGCAATGGTGAATATTATTCACAATGAAAAAGAATAAACTATTGATATTCTCTACAGTATGAAAGAATCTCAAAATAAGTTGAGGAAGGGAATTCAGACACAAAGCACTTAGAGCTCTAGAACAGGAAACAATTATTTATAAAGACATCTCATGTTAGTGGAAAGCAGATGAGTGGTTGCCTGGGGCTGGGGCTGGGACTGATGGACTTTAAATGGTTACGAGGGAACTTTCTAGTATCATGGACACGTTTTATAACGTGATTGTGGCGGTGCTTTCATGACTGTATAAATTTGCTGAAGCTCACCAAACTGCGCCATGTTTTTAACAGGTTCTCAGTTACTCAGTAGGGTCTGACTCTTTGCGGCTCCAGGGACTATAGTCTGCCAGGCTCCTCTGTTCATGAGATTTCCCTGGGAAGAATACTGGAGTGGGTTGCCATGTCCTCCTCAGGGGATCTTCCCAATCCAGGGATCAAACCTGCTTCTCTTGTGTTTCCTGCATTGGCAGGCGGATTCTTTACCACCAGTGCCACCTGGAAGTCCTATTATATGCACAGTTTTCCTCAACAAATTAATTTTCAAAAAGTAGGGCAAATGGCCATCCTTTGAGGATCTAGTAATAATAATAATGATACTGAAAGTGAAAGTCTCTCAGTCGTATCCGACTCTTTGCGACTCCATGGACTATACAGTCCATGGAATTCTCCAGGCCAGAATACTGTAGTGGGTAGTCTTTCCTTCTCCAGTGGATCTTCCCGACCCAGGAATTGAACTGGGGTCTCCTGCATTGCTGCTGCTAAGTTGCTTCAGTCGTGTCCGACTCTGTGTTACCCCATAGACAGCAGCCCACCAGGCTCCTCCGTCCCTGGGATTCTCCAGGCAAGAATACTGGAGTGGATTGCCATGTCCTGGATTCTTTACCAACTGAGCTATCAGGGAAGCCCAACAAAGATATTAATAGCTAATATTTATTGAATGCTCACACTGTCCCCAATATTGTGCCAGGTGCTTTGATTATATGTGCTAATTCTAGAACTATCTTTTTAAGTAGCAGTAGTGTTGTCTCCAGAGAAGGCAATGGCACCCCACTCCAGTACTCTTGCCTGGAAAATCCCATGGACAGAGGAGCCTGGTAGGCTGCAGTCCATGGGGTTGCTAAGAGTTGGACACGACTGAGCAACTTCACTTTCACTTTTCACTTTCATGCATTGGAGAAGGAAATGGCAACCCACTCCAGTGTTCTTGGCTGGAGAATCCCAGGGATGGGGGAGCCTGGTGGGCTGCCATCTCTGGGGTTGCACAGAGTCGGACATGACTGAAGCGACTTAGCGGTAGCAGTGTTGTCTCCATATTCCAGAAGGAAAACCCAACCCTTAGAGAGATTTAATGACTTTCTCAAGGGTATGCACTAGCTGTTTGCATAGGTGTGGTCTTACACCAGATCTTTCAGAGCCTCAAACTTCAGCTTTATTTGTTAGAGCATAGAACCATGTTTTAAACAAGCTTCTCCTAGTTTGAAGTTCTAGAAATATAGGGAAAATCAGCTGTCTGAAGTTGAGTTAGCAGATAAGAATAAGATATCTGTTGCCTCATGAGCATATGTCTGAGCTATTTGGGGTGTAGCACCACTGCTGACCATCTAGATTACTTGGAAAGATAATCTGGAACATTATTTGAAGCATGTGAATGTCAACTCTTGGGTTGAAAAATAAAATGTGGTTGTATTTAGTGTTAAGACTCATCTGGCCATGATCTCATGGAGCATTGCTGAGGAGATCTGGTGCACTGTTGATATACTGGTTCCTATTTTTATCCAAAAATAATTTGGCTGTTTTTTTTTCCCTGCTAACAATTTCTGGACTTTTTCATAGCGTGGAGTGTTTATTAGATTACAATGCTTAAGTTCACAGTTGGTTAAGAAGACATGGTGATGAATCAAGCCAATCAGGGTAAGAATTATGGCTCACAAGGCAGGAATCCTCTTCTCTTTGCTCTGCCATGGACTCTGGCAACTCACTCTCTGATCTCAGCTTCTTTATGTGAAAAATGAAGTAATGGACATTTAATTACTTTTCAAGCTTTCATAAGGATTTAATTTATGAATCTGTTAATAAACATACCATTTCCACAGTCTCATTGGCAAAGATGGAACTGTATTATTCAGATTTATGGTAGCATCAAATTACCCCCAATATCAGTGGCCTCAGTATGAATTTTATTTCTTGTGTATGGGGCTATGGGTCAGGTTTGATCTATGGATTGGGTCTCGTCTGCATGTCAGGTTCAGGAGCCCTCCATGTGTCTCTCATTCCCAGACCAAGCTTAAGCAGCAGCAGACACTTGGACATCCTCTTCTCACGGTGAATACAGGAATGGGAGAGACAGACGGGAAATACACAAAGCTCAAAACTGTCCTCCTATCACTTCCCACCTGTAGCTCACTAGGCAAAGCAAGTCACGCGGCCAAATTCAGAGTCATGGAGGCCCTGACGTAGTGTTGGGAGTGTGAAGGTCTCCTGACTAATAATGCAATCTGCAGTGAGTGAAACCTCAGAGACTTTAAGAAAATTTTAGGTAGCTGGATCTAAGAGTCAAAGAATCTTCTCTCTCATTTACTCAGGGACTGATTTACTAACATGCAGTTTTCTTATCTCCTCATCCTCTCCCTGGGTTTACTGGCTATTAAGTGTAGATTTAATGCCTCTTTTAGACTCGAAAGTCAAACTGTAGGTCCTCTGAGGGGTTTTGGCATTACTAATCATTCACACAATTTAATGATTCAAATATTTTTAATAACACTGACTTGAAGCATTGGTAATCTATTGTCATCTTGATGGTGTTAGGAAAACATTTACACGGGAGGATGTATTTTCTGAGTGGGGTCAGTCCTATGACATATCTTGCTCCCATATCAGCTGTGACATTCTTTTTGACCACATTGGCTCATGACTGTCAAAGAGGTAAAATGAGGAGTCCTGCGCTGAATAAATTATTCCATCCTCACTGACCCTTTAGCTTTCCTCTATATAGGAGGAATTTACAGGCTGGAGATGACTGAATCCTGCTTTGGGAGAGCCGGTTATGTTGTATGTTGTATTCGTTGAGTCAGGCTTCAGTCATCGTAGCATGAAAGCGTCCATAGACAATAAGTAACTGAACAAATTTGACTATGTTCCGACAGCAATTTGTTTACAAAAACAGGTGGTTGGCCAGATGTGCCCCGTGGGCTGTCGTTTACAGATCTCTGCTCTAAATGGCAGCTCCTTGATAAAAACAGACCTTGTTCTGATGGAGACTGATGTTACAACAGAGATTGCTGGGTTTCCAACAAATTCGTCTTTTCTGGAAACTTGATGATGTATTTTTCTTGGAAAATCAAGTCTTTCATTTGGTCATGTAACGCTTTACTATGTGATGTGTGTGAGTGTGTGTATGTACTCTTAAGAAAAGTTTTTCAGCTGTACCGAAATAAAGTTGAAATATAACATTGCATAATTTTAAGGTGTTATGCAACTTAAGGTATAATGGTTTGATGTATGTGTATATTACAAAACGATTACTGAAATAAGTAAGTTAATACATTTTTCAAACAGAGAGTAGTAGGGTAGGGTAAAACTTAAAGAATAAGGATGCTTTTCATGAGTGGAATGAGGGAGAGAGAAGGTTTCTCCCACTACGTAGCATTATCCCCACTGTCATTGACTGGAAAAATCTGTGAACTGAGATGTAATATGGTATGCTTACATTTTCACATAAAAATCACTAAAGCTAGAACTGGAGCCCAGATACCTTGTCTTTGTTTCAGAGTTTCTGTACACACCCATGGCTTCTCAAAAATAAATTATCATTGGAGAACCAGAGTTTTGACACAGTTGGATACCACTTGTTTTACTGTCCATCTTACATTTTCTTTAGAGTAACTTTTCAAAAAGCTTAAATAGAAACGTGACAGAAGAAAAACTGATCTTACTACTTTAAATGGAAGACGAGTATCAATACTTTTCCATAATTATTTAAAATACACTTCAAAACTTTACAGGAGAAGAATAACATTGATCTAGGCACCACTTAGAATCACCTTCCGAGTGTGGTCATACTTGAGCAAACTGAGCAGGACTTTCTGCAGACCTCACCTGCCCGAAGCAGTCTTTGGATAGATGCTGCAGGTCCCATGGTTCACCTTCCTCCATCTCAGGTTAACTAACAAAGTTATGGCCTCCAAAAACTGAATGTAAACTACATACAAATGAACCAAGCCTTGACTCTGATGAAAAAAACAACAAAACAATCAACAAAAAAAAAACAACCCTTATGAAGCATTTTCTCTTATTTCTTCTCTCCATAAACATAAATGGCACAAAAAAGCAGCCTTGAGGAAAGAAAAGGATCAATGAATCCTTTTATTCCCGACTCTGGTGTTTGCAGCATATTTTGATCACCTGCAAGTGTGCAAGCCCCTATAGTGACAAGTGCAGCAGGTCCTTGTCCTTGAGGATTATGTTTGAGGCTGGATTTGGGGTTATAAACCAGCTGGACTCATAGTGACTTGCCAACAACAAACCACTAAGCTCTGAGTGACCAGCTTGCTGCTGAACCTCACACTGGCCATAAGGGCACCTCTGCAGGTGGACAGCCTTTAAAAAAAAATTTACTTTCTCTAACATTTCACTTGGCATAGTAGTCTCTAAGATCACCCATGTTCAATGACAAATGTTCCTTCTTCTTATGGCTGAGTAGTATTCATTGTATATACATACACTACATTTTCTTTATCCATTTGTGTGTGAATGGACACATAGATTGCTTCCATATTTGGCAATTGTAAATAATACTGCTACGAACACTAGGGTGCACATATCTTTGCAATTAGTGCTTTTTTCTGGATACATACATAATGTTTTCCACAGTGGCAGCACCAATCTACATCCCCACCAACAGTGTACAAGGCTTCCCTTTTCTCCACATGCTCACTGATATTTGTTATTTGTGTTCATTTTGAGGATAGCAATTCTGACAGGCATGAGGTGACATCCCCTTGTGGCTTTGATTTGCATTTCCCTGATGATTAGCAATGATGAGCATCTTCCTATGTACCTCTTGCAGAAAAGATTTCTTTTTTAATTCTCATTTCACCAATGAGGGTCAAAGAACTTGAGCCATTTTGCTGGGGTAACAGGTTTAGAAAGGAGAGGGAAGAGAGGAAAATGGTGAGAATGAAGGCGTGAAGGGCATGGTTTCCTTTTGCTCGAGAGAGGCAGGTGGAGAGGGTCTAAAGAGGCAAGAGTGGTAGTAGCTGATCAAACCCAGCCTCCTCTTGTGTCTTGTGTCTGAAAATTGGGAGGGTGTGTTTCTCAGCTGATGCTGATTTCTGTGTAACCAATAGAGTGAGGGAGGGAAAAAGGAAGCCCGGTTTCTAATTTTGTCTTTGTGGCATTTTACTAAAAAGCCCCTCAAGGTGGCCGGAAGTTGGAAGCCCTCAAGGTTTGAAGCTCTGGAGTAGCATGCAAAGAGGGGCGCTGGGCTGGGGGTGGGGCACCGCACGGCTTCTCATCTGCGTTTTGGCTCTCCGTAGCTATTAAGGTGTCTACTCTCCGGCTCCTCATTTGCATCCTGTCATTCCCATATGGCGTGATTTTATTTATCTCTTGAGGGGGGGTGACTGATGTAGAATGAGGGGAAGCCAGAAGCTTGGACTTTCTGAACCTTCCTTCTTTCCTTCCCATCCTCCGAGCCTCAATCTTTCCTCCCTCTCGTCTTTGCCTCCCTCCCTCTTGCCACCTTGACTTTTGTAAGTGAGGACCTTGCTTGAGTGACAGGATTCGTTTTTCTTCCGGTGAGCGGTTGCCAGGGGGCGTTTGTCTTGTTGAGGGGTTTATTCTGGCAACATTCACAGCCAGGGTGAGTTGAAGCGTGACCTGCTGCCATTTCTTCACCATGCAGGAGCATCTGGAATTGACATATATACATTGCGGATACTATGTATAAAACAGATAACTAATACTACTCTAAAGCTCAGGGAACAACACTCAGTGCTCTGTGGTGACCTCAATGAGAAAGAAATACAAAAAAGAGGGGATATAGGTATACATATAGCTGATTCATTTTGCTATACAGTGGAAACTGACACAACCTAGTAAAAAAACTGTACTCCAATAATTAAATTAATTTTAAAAATGCATACTGAGAATGATTCTGCTCAGATAGATCAAGGGCTTGGCTTTCATGCTGGTTTGCTGGGATTTTTCTTGGATTTACAAAGAGAAAGTGATAAAAGTGAAAGTGTTAGTCACTCAGTCGTGTCCTACTCTTTGCGACCCCACGGACTGTATAGTCCACCAGGCTCCTCTGTCCATGGAATTTTCCAGGCAAGAAGACTGGAGCGGGTTGCCATTTCCTACTCCAGGGGATCTTTACAACCCAGGGATTGAACCTGAGTCTCTTGGGTCTCTTGCACTGGCAAGAACATCCTTTACCACTAGCGCCACCTGGGAAGCTCTAACCTCATTGACTTTGCCATCTTAGGTGTGAATTTTGCAATTCATACATAGTTTCTTAGAGCTCTTCAAGACAGAGTTTGCATCCTATGTTGGGGTTAAGATAACAAATGTTTCAATCTTCCTTTGTTCTTGAAAAGATAATGGGTGACTCACTTTTTCATTTATTTATTCTTGGCTTGCCAGCCTACCGGGATCAAGTGCCTGAGAAGTATGAAGTATTAAACAACAACCCCCAAATCAAACAAATAAAAAAGACCTTTAGAAATACAGCTAAAGTAGGATTCATTGTTCTTTTAAATACTTTAATTTTGTGTTTATCTATTTAGCAAGCACATATTTTAGGTGTATGATATGCTGGGCACTTACCTAGATGCCCAGAACCCAGAGTTGGAAATCTGTTCTCTGCTTTGAATCTGTTCAGAGTTAGTTAATTTCACAACTTAGGGGCTACAGCTACACAAGAGCTATGGAAAAGGGCCCAGGAGGATAAAGCTTTAGGAAATTTGGGGATTTCACAAGATATATCATGCAAGATTATATTTGCATGTGCATATTTTTGGGAAGAGGGGTTCATAACTTTAATGGGATTCAAGTATTCATGAACAAATTTAGAAACATGGCTTCTGTAATTGCAGCAAAAATTTTAGATGACCTACCCATTGTGTTCTACAAGTAAGATCTTCTCTTCTTGCTCAGCGTTGCATTTGGAGCCTGGTCTACTGGCTTTTTTGGGCTTCTGTGGTAGCTCCAGTGATAAAGAATCCTTCTGCCAATGCAGGAGATGCAGGTTCGATCCCTGGATCAGGAAGATCCCCTGGAGAAGGAAATGGAAATCCTCTCCAGTACTTCTGCTTGCGAAAGCCCACGCCCAGAGGAGCCTGGTGAGCTACAGTCCATGGGATCGCAAAGAGTCAAACCCGACTTATCAACTTAAACAACAACTACCGGCCTGTAAGTCTATCTTCTGAGGGTAAACATCAGAAGATACTGGGTCAGCATTTTGTCTTTTTTGTCCTTTGGTGCAGGGGCTTGTATCATGATGTTTTTACATTTTCCATGGTGCTTAGCTCGTATCTTATAGCAAATAGGAGAAATAAAAACCTCATTGATTAATTATGTTCCAACCTTGTTGCTCTATTTTTTCAAGCCTTGCTTGTCCCTGATTCTGCTCCATCTCTGGCCTCTGAGAAGTATCCTGCCTTTCCAAGTCAGGATGAGAATAAAAAACATTCCTTAATTGGAAAATGTGCACCACACAAGCGTAGTCTCACCCCTAATGCTTTGTTCCTTGACTATCATATGGAGAGAGGTGTTTGGACACCATATTAATAATAGCTTTTAGTATGTATGTGGCACATTCCATTTTCAAAGGCATTTATAAACATTGAAAGATGAAAGCGTGCACCACCCATCTTGGGAAAAGGGAATGTTAATCACCACCATGTCTGGTCCTTGGAGAGGGTCATAGAATCTGAGAGATGGAAGGGATGTCAGAGGTCACTTTTCAACCTCTGGTCCCTAGAGGAATTCTCTTTCCTTGGAGCCCACCAAGGTTGGGGTATTACTCAGAATTTCTTCTTGAGTTCAAGCCAACTCTGCCCTTCTGTAACTTTTCAATTATCTATCTATATATTTTATTAATTCCTCAATAACCCAAGGTAGTTGGTTTTTTAAAATTATTTTTTAATTGGAAGATCATTGCTTTACAATAATGTGTTGGTTTCTGCCTATATATGTGTGTGTGTATACTGTATATATATATATATATATATATATACAGTAACATGAATCAGGCATAGGTATACACATGTCCCCTCCCTCTTGAATCTCTGTCCTACTTCCCACCCCACCCCATTCCTCTAGTTTGTCACAGAGCAAGGGATTTGAGCTCTTTGCGTCCTAGACCTAGAGCAGATTCCCACTGGCTATTTTACATATGGTAATGCAAATGTTTCAATGCTACTCTCTCAATTCGTCCCAACCTCTCCTTCCCCAATGTGTCCACAAGTCTGTTCTTTATGTCTGCATCTCCATTGCTGCTGCTGCTGCTAAGTCGCTTCAGTCGTGTCCGACTCTGTGCAACCCCATAGACGGCAGCCCACCACTCTGTATAACAGACTCTAGGTTCATTCACCTCATTAGAATTGACTCAAATGTGTTCCTTTTTATGGCTGAGTAAACTTCCAGAAGCTAGGCGGCTGCGACGGCTCGGTGTAGAAGCGAGGCGGCTGCGACGGCTCGGCGCAGAAGCGAGGCGGCTGCGATGGCTCCGCGCAGAAGCGTGGCTGAGAGGAGCTAGGCCGGGCCGGGGGCCGGGGGCGGCGGCCAAAGGGAGCTAGGCCGGGCCGGGGGCTGGGGGCAGCGGCGAGGGGAGTTACCCCGGGCCCAAGGAGCAGCAGCTGCGTGGGCACAGGAAGGCCAAGACGAGTTACTCCACATTCAAGGTCAGGAGGGGACGTCGTGAGTAGATACTCAGTGTCCAAGGTAAGGAGCAACGGCTGCACTTTGCTGGAGCAGCCGTGAAGAAATAACCCACGTCCAAGGTAAGAGAAACCCAAGTAAGACGGTAGGTGTTGCAAGAGGACATCAGAGGGCAGACACACTGAAACTAAAATTACAGAAAACTAGCTAATCTGATCACACGGACCACAGCCTTGTCTATCTCAATGAAACTAAGCCATGCCGTGTGGGGCCACCCAAGACGGATGGGTCATGGTGGAGAGGTCTGACAGAATGTGGTCCACTGGAGAAGGGCAAGGCAAACCACTTCAGTATTCTTGCCTTGAGAACCCCATGAACAGTATGAAAAGGCAAAAAGATAGGACACTGAAAGATGAACTCCCCAGGTCAGTAAGTGCCCAATATGCTACTGGAGATCAGTGGAGAAATAACTCCAGAAAGAATGATGGGATGGAGCCAAAGCAAAAACGATACCCAGCTGTGGATGTGACTGGTGATAGAAGCAAAGTCCGATGCTGTAAAGAGCAATATTGCATAGGAACCTGGAATGTTAGGTCCATGAATCAAGGCAAATTGGAAGTGGTCAAACAGGAGATGGCAAGAGTGAACGTCGACATTCTAGGAATCAGTGAACTAAGATGGACTGGAATGGGTGAATTTAACTCAGATGACCATTATATCTACTACTGTGGGCAAGAATCCCTTAGAAGAAATGGAGTAGCCATCATGGTCAACAAAAGAGCCCGAAAGGCAGTACTTGGATGCAATCTCAAAAACGACAGAATGATCTCTGTTCGTTTCCAAGGCAAACCATTCAATATCACGGTAATCCAAGTCTATGCCCCGAAGAAGCTGAAGTTGAACGGTTCTATGAAAACCTACAAGATCTTCTAGAACTAACATGCAAAAAAGATGTCCTTTTCATTATAGGGGACTGGAATGCAAAAGTAGGAAGTCAAAAAACACCTGGCGTAACAGGCAAATTTGGCCTTGGAGTACAGAATGAAGCAGGGCAAGGCTAATAGAGTTTTGCCAAGAGAACGCACTGGTCATAGCAAACACCCTATTCCAACAACACAAGAGAAGACTCTACACGTGGACATCACCAGATGGTCAACACCGAAATCAGATTGATTGTATTCTTTGCAGCCAAAGATGGAGAAGCTCTATACAGTCCGCAAAAACAAGACCAGGAGCAGACTGTGGCTCAGATCATGAACTGCTTATTGCCAAATTCAGACTTAAATTGAAGAAAGTAGGGAAAACCACTAGTCCATTCAGGTATGACCTAGATCAAATCCCTTATGAGTATACAGTAGAAGTGACAAATAGATTTAAGCGACTAGACCTGATAGACAGAGTGCCTGATGAACTATGGACAGAGGTTCGTGACATTGTACAGGAGACAGGGATCAAGACCATCCCCATGGAAAAGAAATGCAAAAAAGCAAAATGGCTGCCTCAGGAGGCCTTACAGATAGTTGGGAAGAGAAGAGAAGCGAAAAGCAAAGGAGAAAAGGAATGATATTCCCATCTCAATGCAGAGTTCCAAAGAATAGCAAGGAGAGATAAGAAAGCCTTCCTCAGCGATCAGTGCAAAGAAATAGAGGAAAACAACAGATTGGGAAAGACTAGAGATCTCTTCAAGAAAACTAGACATACCAAAGGAACATTTCGTGCAAAGATAGGCTCGATAAAGGACAGAAATGGTATGGACCTAACAGAAGCAGAAGATATTAAGAAGAGGTGGCAAGAATACACAGAAGAACTATACAAAAAAGATCTTCATGACCCAGATAATCACGATGGTGTGATCACTCACCTAGAGCCAGACATCCTGGAATGTGAAGTCAAGTGGGCCTTAGAAAGCATCACTACGAACAAAGCTAGTGGAGGTGATGGAATTCCAGTTGAGCTATTTCAAATCCTGAAAGATGATGCTGTGAAAGTGCTGCACTTGATAGGCCAGCAAATTTGGAAAACTCAGCAGTGGCCACAGGACAGGAAAAGGTCAGTTTTCGTTCCAATCCCAAAGAAAGACAATGCCAAAGAATGCTCAAACTACCACACAATTGCACTCATCTCACATGCTAGTAAAGTAATGCTCAAAATTCTCCAAGCCAGGCTTCAGCAATACGTGAACCGTGAACTTCCAGATGTCCAAGCTGGTTTTAGAAAAGGCAGAGGAACCAGAGATCAAATTGCCAATATCCACTGGATCATGGAAAAAGCAAGAGAGTTCCAGAAAAACATCTATTTCTACTTTATTGACTATGCCAAAGCCTTTGACTGTGTGGCTCACAATAAACTGTAGAAAATTCTGAAAGAGATGGGAATACCAGACCATCGGACCTGTCTCTTGAGAAACGTGTATGCAGGTCAGGAAGCAACAGTTAGAACTGGACATGGAACAACAGACTGGTTCCAAAGAGGAAAAGGAGTACGTCAAGGCTGTATATTGTCACCCTGCTTATTTAACTTCTATGCAGAGTACATCATGAGAAACGCTGGGCTGGAAGAAACACAAGCTGGAATCAAGAGTGCCGGGAGAAATATCAATAACCTCAGATATGCGGATGACACCACCCTTATGTCAGGAAGTGAAGAAGAACTCAAGAGCCTCTCTATAAAAGTGAAAGTGGAGAGTGAAAAAGTTGGCTTAAAGCTCAACGTTCAGAAAACTAAGATCATGGCATCTGGTGCCATCACTCCATGGGAAATAGATGGGGAAACAGTGGAAACAGTGTCAGACTTTATTTTTTTGCGCTCCAAAATCACTGCTGATGGTGATTGCAGCCATGAAATTAAAAGACGCTTACTCCTTGGAAGGAAGGTTGTGGCCAACCTAGATAGCATTTTTAAAAGCAGAGACATTACTTTGCCAACAAAAGTCCTTCTAGTCAAGGGTATGGTTTTTCCAGTGGTCATGTATGGATGTGAGAGTTGGACGGTGAAGAAAGCTGAGCACCGCAGAATTGATGCTTTTGAACTGTGGTGTTGGAGAAGACTCTTGAGAGTCCCTTGGACTGCAAGGAGATCAAATCAATCCATCCTAAAGGAGATCAGTCCTGGGTGTTCATTGGAAGGACTGATATTGAAGCTGAAACTCCAATACTTTGGCCACCTCATGCGAAGAGTTTACTCATTGGAAAAGACTCTGATGCTGGGTAGGATTGGGGGCAGGAGGAGAAGGGGACGACAGAGGATGAGATGGTTGGATGGCATCACCGACTCGATGGACGTGGGTTTGGGTAGACTCTGGGAGTTGGTGATGAACAGAGAGCCCTGGCGTGCTGCAATTCATGGGGTCGCAAAGAGTCGGACACGACTGAGCGACTGAACTGAACTGAACTGCACTGACCTGTAACTTCCATTGTATATATGTACCACAGCTTCTTTAGGAAGTTGATCTTATTGTCTCCATTTTATAAATGAGGCAACGGAGTCTTTGAAGAGCTGAGTTCCCCACGATCTCACAGCTAGTGAGGAATAGAGCTGGGCTTTACACTCTCTCTGACTCTAACATCTCCATTCCTTTGAGTTGGCTTCTTATTTCTGAGCTTTGCAATTACTGCCACAAAACACAAAGAATTTAAAAAATTAATCTCTTCAACTAGATCATGGGTGTTGTATTATTCTTAGGGACTGCATTTTTTTTTTTTTTTACCATAGATAACCAGTGAGTTTGCCCTAAGATTATCTATAGGAGAGGTATTAGCAGCATCATAGCTGAACTTTGCATTCAGATTTAATACAATTTTTGTGCAAATAATATTGAGGTATAATAACACCGACAATAGTATAATAATGTAATCATAATAATAGCTATCTGTGGAAAGCTATCATGTAAACTACACAGTTTTGTGCTAAGCACTTTGTTATATTTTCTCCTTCAAATCCTACCCCCACTATATTTAATCTCTATTTTAGAGGAAGCCTAGTGTCTGAGAATTTAACTAAGATGTACAGATAGTGCTAATATGGATCTTAGGATCTGGGTCCAGAAGCAAACTCTGGGAGATATTGGGGACAGAGGAGCCTGGCGTGCTGCAGTCCATGGGGTTACAGAGTCAGACACGATTTAGTGACTGAACAACAGCAACCATCTGGCCCTAGAGCCTGGACACTTAATCAACGCCATACACTAGAAAGCATCATCCACTCTGAAATAAGCACATGGGACCTCCAAGTACCTTGACAGGAGAAAGTTACACCTGGAGACAAGTGAGGATTGTCTGGTGCAGTTGTCAGGTGCTGTTTCTAAAGCATCAGGCCCTTGGTGACACAAGAATGGGGTGAAGGTGGGGGTGGCTGGTATTTCTGAGATCCAGAATTCCAGCAACAGCCATTCTGAAAGGTCCTTTCTGAATCTTGGTTGTTCATCTTTTGCACTGGACATGAAGCTCCTTGAAGGACAAGATCCTTGAAGATCTGTTCCATAGTCCATGGTTGGCATATAACAGGGGCTCAATAAATGTCTTGAGTTGTGGTGGAGTTTTAGGAGCGGAGATAAGAGACACCATTCTTTGCCTGGAATGGTAGGGGGAGAGGGATTATGAATGAAGCAAAGGTGACGTAAGGACAACCTGTGGGTCCTCCCTGCTCTGCCAGTGACCAGCTGTGTGGCTTCAGATGAGTCCATTTGCTCTCTCTGAGCCCACATTTCCACAGAGGGTAATGTTACCTGCTTATCTTTACAAGAGGACTGTTATGGACTTGTAATATGGAGCATATGAGAAATATATGAAAAACAGTAAAGTCACATAAATACGGCAGTGGCATCAACCACAGCAATGATAAGGAAAGCTTTCTTGTGTTGATTGCCATTCTGACATTCTTCATGCTTTGTCCTCATGAGAACCCTGTGGTCCATTATCTCTAGTTTGCAGATGAGGAAACTTTGAGATATTATCGTTATTATTATCACTATATAATTACCAAACACATGCAAAAAAATCCCGACTTTCACTCAGTTTTCTGGGAGATGGCAGAGTAGGAGAGTTGGGGATTCAGCGATACCACTTCTTGGGCTAAGAAAACCACCTTCCAATTAAGTCTAATTCACCTTGTGCTGGGAACTTCTGAACAAAATTAGATTCACAAGCAACTCTTTTTTTTTTTTTAGCATTTTATTGGAAGTATAATGGCTTTACAATGTTGTCTTAGTTTCTGCTGTACAATGAAGTGAATCATCTATCTGTATATATATATATATATATACCCTCCCTCTTGAGCCTTCCTCCCACCCGCCCCCAACGCACCCATATGGGTCACCGAGCACCGAGCTGAGTTCCCTGTGCTATACAGCAGCTTCCTGCTAGCTACTTATTTAATATATGGTATTTATATACGTCAATGCTACTCTCTCAATTCCATCTAGCCCTCCCCTTCCTCTGTCATGTCAAGTCTGTTCTCTGTCTGCATCTCTACCCCTACCCTGCAAATAGCTTCATCAATACCATTATATATATATATATATATATACACACACACACATATATACACCCCCTATCCCAACCCTCTAAGCCATGACAGAGGGCCAAGCTGGCCTCCCTGTGTTATATAGCAACTTCTCAACAGCTATACATTTTACATATGGTAGCCTATATATGTCGCTGCTACTTTATCCATTTGTCCCACTCTTTCCTTCCCTCACTGTGTCCACAAGTCTCTCCATCTTTTTTATTATTATTTTAAAGGAGTCTTGTAAAGTGGAACTTGCTCTTCTCATCAAACATTCTGCACTAGTTACATTCTGTAACTAGTTAAAGATATGATCCAAGGAAATATCCAGATTCTTCTAGAATGGACCCTCTAGGGATGCCTGGATTGAATTAAAGCAGCTGATTTTGAAACCATGTGACGAGAATTTGGGCAACTCTATTGTCTCATCTTCCATGCTGTGTTGAAGAAACCAAGATAATGACATTTTCCCAAGGCTGGGGCTGGGTGAGTCTTAATTTGTGAGTGCTTATAAGTGGTTTTGAAGCTGGTGGAGGTTACTTAAGTGCTAAATATTATTATTATTTATTGTGGTTTTAAGCACTGTTTCCCCTTCCCATTGTCAGGATACAAAACAATACGGGGCCTGATAAAAGAGCCTCTGAAGTATCCAAATGTCAATAAATTAGGTAACTTTGGCCTGAGTTCTGTGATGGTATCTGAAAACCTAGCATTAGTTTTGCAGCATTTTTGTGTGGGTTGGTGGTTGCCTCATTTGTCTTTAAACTTGCCAGCAGCAGGCCCTGACATACGTTTGGCACACACAGGTAATGCAAGCACTCTTTGGACAGACCTGGGCTGCTGACATCATGCTTTGCTGAGTGCTCTTTGAGATGCAGATTAGGTCCTGGAGGGGCCCCTGGTCCTTTCATCATGATGTTTAATAGAAGAGAATTAACATTCGTTGAGCCACACACCTCTTGTGTGCCAGACACTTTTATGAATGTGATCTCACTTATTCTCACAACAATCTAGTGGAGCAGGTCCGAATGGTCTCATTTTACAGATGAGGAAACGGAGGTTCATAGAAACTGAAATAATTTGCCCTTGATCATGTAACTAGTTAAAGAGGCTTAACTAGAATTGAAATTCAGGACTGTCTGGCTCCAAAGGCCATGTTCTTTTATTGAACTACAAGCAACAAGTTCTACTTTACCCTCAACTGCCTGGTGGAGGTTCCCCATTCCCTGCTAAAAGTCTCTTCAGTGTCTTTCCAAAACTTTCAATGGAGTGAAAGCTACACTTCTACAATGTGTGCTCAGTCGCTCAGTCATGTCCAACTCTTTGTGACCCTGTGGACTGTAGCCTGCCAGGATCCTCTGTCCATGGAATTTTCCAGGGGATCTTGCTGACCCAGATTTCGAACCCACTTCTCCTGTGTCTCCTGCATTGGCAGACGAGTTCTTTTACCACCGAGTCACCTAAGAAGTCCTATACTTCTACTATAGCCCAGCACAATCTCTCTCTGGCTTCCTCTCCAGTTTTATTCAACTCTATGCTTGTTAGTTTCATTACTTAAACATGCCAAAACTTCCCATCTCTGTGTTTTTGCACATACTGCCTGCAAAAGCTTATCTTTCCCTTTTTCTCCAGCTAACTCTTGCTAAGCCTTTATATATTATTTTCCTGGGGATATCGTCTCTGAAAATGCTAACCAACAGTTCTCCAAGTGTTTTCATTAGTCCAGGAAAGAGTAGAATCATCTAAGAACTTATGAGAAATGCAAATTTCAGGGCTCACCCTACACACCCTGAATCAAAAAGGCATGTCTGAAAACTACCAGGGTTTCTTGACCTGGACACTATTGACATTGTAGGGTGTTTAGCAGCATGCTAGCTTTTGCCTATTCAAGGTCAATACTCTTGATCATGTCCTCACCTCCCTCCAAGTTGCAACAACCAAAAATGTCTTCAGACATTGTCTAATGTCCCCTTGGGGGAAGGGGGGCAAAATTGCCCCTGGTTGAAAAATCACTGCCTTAGACTGAAGTGTGCCTCCCTGTGAGACACTCCTGTGGCATCCTGGACAGTTGAGGTTAATTAGTTAGTAACTTACTGGAATCATTTGTTTAAGGCATGTCTCTGCTGTCATAATCCAGCAGGTAACATGTGACAGTATACTCAGCTGGTCCTCAGGAAATACAGCTGTACCGATGAAGTGATGTGGTGAATTTGGACCATAACCTCCTCAAGTGCAACTCTTGAACTGAGGAGGAGACAAGACTTGGGGGCTAAAGTGGGATCACAGGCAAGTAGGATCCTTGAGATTCTTCACAATGTAAAGGTTAAGTCTCCTCCATCAGAACCCTGGAGCAAAGGGAATCTTTCATGCCCAGTTCAACAGGATCTAAGCACTGTTTTTTAAAATTTCAGTGGCAGACATATGACCCAGCAATCCCACTGCTGGGCATACACACTGAGGAAACCAGAATTGAAAGGGACACGGGTACCCCAATGTTCATTGCAGCACTGTTTATAATAGCCAGGACATGGAAGCAGCCTAGATGCCCATCAGCAGACGAATGGATAAGGAAGCTGTGGTACATATACACAATGGCATATTACTCAGCCATTAAAAAGAATACATTCGAATCAGTTCTAATGAGGTGGATGAAACTGGAGCCTGTTATACAGAGTAAAGTAAGCCAGAAAGAAAAACACCAATACAGTATACTAACACATATATATGGTATTTATTTAATCGGTAAAGATAACCCTGTATGCGAGACATCAAAAGAGACACAGATAAATAGAACAGTATTATGGACTCTATGGGAGAGGGCGAGGGCAGGGTGCTATGGGAGAATGGCAATGAAGCATGTAAATTATCATATGTGAAATGAATCGCCAGTCCAGGTTTGATGCATGATACAGGGCGCTCGGGGCTGGTGCACCGGGATGACCTGGAGGGATGGGATGGGGAGGGAGGTGCGAGAGGGGTTCTGGAAGGGGAAAACATGTACACCCGTGGTGGATTCATGTCAATGTATGGCAAAACAAATACAATATTGTAAAGTTAAAAGATAGATAAATAAACTAATTTAAATAAATAAATAGCTACAGTTTAAAAAAAAAAATTCAGTGGCAGAGCATCTGAGTAAATGCAGGAGAACTAAAATGCAGTCATTTTAGGATGATGCAGTCGGTCCTGACCAAGATAGGCTCAGATAGGCCACTGTCACTGAAAGAGAAACAAAACCTCATTCTGCCTGCAGGAGCACTAAGGAGGTTGACGGCTCGGAGACCTGACTCAGCTCGCCTTCTAGGAGTTGGCCTTTGTGTTGATGGTACAGTCACATCAAAGAGGAGCGGGGAGGGAGGTTCTGGCGCTTCTGCTGCCTTATACTTCGTCAGCCTGAGAAGTCATTTCTAGATCCAGGGTAAAGGACTGCGGCAGAACTGAGTAGGATTCTTGCTTGAATTCCTTTCCTAAACAGATGCTCAGAGACTTTCTTGGTGGTCCAGTGGTTTAGACTTTGCTCTTCAATGTAGGGGATATGGGTTTGATCCCTGGTCAGGGAGCTAAGATTCCACATGTTTCATGACCAAAAATCCGAAACATAAAAACAGAAGCAGGACTTCACTGATGGTCTAGTGATTAAGAATCTGCCTTGAAATTCAGGGGACACTGATTCAATCCCTGGTCTGGGAAAATCCCACAGGCCACAGAGCAACTAAACCCATGTACCACAACTACTCAGGTCTGAGAGACCTAGAGCCAGTTCTCCGCAACAAGAAAAGCCGCTGCAACTAGAGAAACTCCATGCTCAGCAACAAAGACCCAGCACAACCATGAAAAATAAAAATGTTAAAAAAAATCTTAAAATTAAAAAAAAATCACTAATAAATAAAACCAGAAGCAATATTGTAACACATTTAGTGAAGACTTTAAAACTGGTCCACATAAAGAAGTCGTAGAAAGAATGTAAATAGATGCTCATTGTCATCATCCTTGCTCCATATGAAGTGGTTGTGGACCTGGGACACTTGATTAGCCACATAAACATCTGTCCTTCCAAGGGCTCACATTGCTTCTGGGAATGAAGCCCACCCAGCTGCATAGAAGGTATTGCAGTCACCTGACTAATATCAGGCTTCATGTAATCTACATAAGTGTTACAACCTGAGAGTTACAGTCAAGGTATGGGAAGGTGTAGATGGAAGACGCAATTCTTTTCAAGTTTATATATATATATATTTTTTTTTTTCCTCAAAGAAAACTTTAATTTTTTTATTGAAGACTTTTTTGTTTCCCGCAGCAATTCAGCCTTTATTAAGGTCAGGTCCCAGGTCACTTAGAGCTGGTATACTTGGTCATGGCCTTGGTGCCCTCAGACAGAGTGTCCGTGGCCACCTCCCTAGGCAGCCACAGACACACAGCCATCTGGACCTCCCGGATGTCAGGATGGTTCAGCCTGAGTACTAGGCCAGCCGCTCAAACACATCATTCATGAATGAGTTCATGATGCCGATGGCCTTGGAGGAGATGCCGATGACGGGGTGTACCTGCTTCAGCACCTTGTATATGTACGTTGAGTAGGTTTCTTTATGCCAGCTGTGCCTTTTGGACTTCTTGTCCCCAGGACTCCAACCCTTCTGGCCCCCAGACTGCTGCGGCTGTCTAGGCTTGGCACTCATCCTCCTGCTCCTCCTTCTTGAAGAAATTTTGACAAGAGGAAGGAAACTGGAAAAAAGTAGGACTTTTTTCTCTTCAAAGTGTTAATTTCTGCTCCACTTTTTGTTACCAGACTCTACCAAAAAGTTTCTTTCATGCTTTTTTACTTAATGCTATTTTGTAAGCCTCTTTCCAAGCTTTGCAAAATTGCATCCACTTCAAAGTGACCCCAGTATTCAATTTCAATTCATTCCCAAATGTGAAGTCATCAAAATGCCCTAAACTTAGAAAGAGAAATACAATATTCTAGCCACTCAGAAAGCACAAACTAAAGTATTCATTGAAATCTAAAGACTGAGGTCACAACTTCTTTGACACCAGATCTCTAAAACTTCAATAATTACGAGTTTACTGATCTGCAATGTGTAATAAGGGCTTCCCAGGTGGCTCAGCGGTAAAGAATCTGCCTGCAGTGCAGGATGGAGAAGGGAATGCAACCCATTCTAGTATTCTTGCCTGGGAAACCCTATGGACAGAGGGGCCGGTGGGCTACAGTCCATGGGGTCGCAAAAGAGTTGGACACGGCTTAGCCACTACACAACAACAGCAAATATGTAATAACCTGCATAAAACCAAAGCTACAGCATAATTTCACACGCCTTTATTATAGTCTATATGCCAAATTGATCGAAACAACCCCACTGTTAGCATTTGCTGTCATAATTAACTTTGCAATTCACTTCTTATATTTAAGAATTTTTGTTTCCCTGAAATTAAGAGCATTGCAGTTTAGAAATTCAATGATTGGCTCAAAAAATATGAGTGTATCTAACTTGATACAATTTCCAAAGAAACTACCTTCCAAATTGTACTTCCATTTGTGATGTTTGAGTGCATTTATTTCGTTTACTTTCATTAATATCAGGTGAGCCTGCACCTCAGTGTTTGCATTTCTCGGATGATGGATCAGATTCTAGGGGACAAGTCAGTATGAGTATTCGGTTTGAGGTAGATACTTGTGAACAGGCACAACCTGTTCGTCTTTCATCCTGCGCACCTCCAACATCAAGAACATCAGTTCGCTTTGATTAGCGTTAAGGTGTTTTTCTGCCAGAGACTCTTCAGGCTTCCAGTCGTGTAATCTGTTTTAATAACTGGTGTCATGAATGCTTTCCTTCCCATCCCACCCTTGAAATAAATTCAAATTCCCATAAGAACCAGATCTCTTCTTGGAGGAGTTACAGATAATTTGTCAGCATGTATGTTTCTTACAGAACCAAATTACCAAAGGGGGCTGTAACCTGGTTTCAAATACTTTTGGGTGTCTTTCCTCAGAGCTACTTTTCATCGCTGCAATTAGAGCAAGGGAGACTGGCTTTCAAACCCAAGCGTCGTTGTCCAGTCAGAAAACGGTGGAGAAAACATCCCTCCACTGGGGAATCACTTCCTTCCCTTCCTTGTCTTTTCTCCCGCCTCCATCCTTCACTCCTCACTTCCTCTCTTTCTTCTTTTTTTCCCCTCTGTCCCCCTTTTTCTCCTTCCTACCTCCCTCCCTTCCTCTTTCTTTCCCATGGCTTCTGTTTAATCTCTAGTGAATTATACATACATAGGAATCCATTAGGATAATTAATACTACAATATCACTGTTAAAAAAAGCCGTGGCTTATTAACTGGTTAGGGTAACCTCCCAATTAACTAGACTGAATAAGGAATGTAACTTTTGGTAAATTAAAATTTTGAACTAAGTAGGGATATTTCGATTTTTTTTTTCTCCTTCAACTCTTGTTGAAACTCTTGTTTTGCCCTATAATATATCTCTTTGCTTTCATTTCTCAGGAGTTTTCCCATTATGGTGATATTTTCTTAGAGGAAAAAAAACCTTCCCAAATCTTTATTCTACACAGGGATCTCGTATAGGACTGAAGATGTGTTACTAGATTAGGTCTCACTTCTGTAGCCTCAAGGGCATACTCTGGAAACTGTTATTACTGTACTGATTTTATTTCCCTCTTGTCGTGGAGACTGGCTAGCAACACAAGACGTCTGTTTCTTCTTCTTTCTGGACACACAGCCTACATCTCCCAGCTTCCCTTGTATTAAGCGTGGTCGTGTGACTGAACTCTAAGCAATGGAGTGATCAAAGTGAAATGTTTCCCTTCCTTGTCCAGCACATAAGGATCTCTCACGGTCCCTTCCATGTTCTTTCCTGTTGACTTGCTTGGTGCAGACATAGACAAGCTGTTAACCTTCAACAGGGAGCCCCATGTTGAAGACGATAGAGCAATGAGATGGAAGAGCCTATTTGCTAGAATCAGGATGAGGACTATGGCTGATCAGTGCCATCCATTTTGACCTTGACATGTGTGAAAGTTTCTACTGTTTGGGACAATATAAAATTTTGAAATTTGTTTATAAGAGCAGAGCATTGTTTATAAGAGCATTTGTTTATAAGAGCATTATAAGAGTATAATGACACTTTCATTAATGTTATTAATAATCATAAGGTCAAAACCCAAATTTCAATTATCTCATGTTTATATTGAGTTGATTCCCAGGGAATTAAAGTTTTCTGACAATCATTGCCTAGAGTTGTCTCCCAGATTGTAGAATCAGTCAGCACCCATGCAGGGGAGGAGATGGAGGTTCAGCAGGTGGGATTAAGTGATTCCAAAATTCTTATGGCATTTCCCAAGCCTTTCCCAGCCAGAGAACTGATGCCTGGGAAAGAAAGAAATGAATATGATCTCCGTTTTTGAACTTTATCTCTGTCAAAATATGAACTCTCAGTATCACATTTAAATTATTTAAACTGTTGTGTACAAGAAGTGTCTAAAGAATAGATAAAACTAATACTGGCTTTTAGATAACATCCATGAAGTACATTGAGATCCTGGCTAAAATGCAGTGTCCTTTGTCTGATTTAAAAATTAAAAAAAAACAAAAAACATGTTCTGGAAGAAGGGATAGGCTTTAAGTAGAGAATTGCAGTGTAAGAGGCTCAGGTCCCCTTCTCATGGACTGCACATGATGGTCTCTAGGTATATTTGCAGTGTATGTATGAATCATCCCTTTGACATTTGGGGGTACAATTTTGAGGTTGGGTTAATAATAGAGTCAGCTACCAATTTCTTTCTTTAATGTAGGGATTTTGTTGGGGTGGGTAGAAGGCAAGGATCCAGGGATTTTGAACAGACAAATAAACTTTGCCTTATTTCTTTGAACAAATAAAGCTTGACAGAGCAAGGAATGACTTCCTAAATGTACAAAGGAGATTTTCCCACAAATTGTTGCTGAATGGCTCTGTTTTTGTTTTTATTTTTTAATCAGGGCTGATGAGGTGTTCTCTACCCTGGGTGAGTTACTTCTTTTGTCTTTGTGGCTTGATTCTCTAGTAGCTCTGAGAATATTCATGCCTTTCATAAATACTTTTGACTGAAGATTGTTTATATTTAACTGGAGCTCATCAGTATGCCTTTTTCTTCAGTCTTCTCATTCTTCTTGATGTTTTTGATTTCCCATCACCCATCTGAGCCTCTACATTAAGATATATATATATTTCATAGATGTATTTCTGTATCAAAGGAGCCCTGAACTGGGGTTAGGAGGCCTTGCTTCAAATCATTGCCACTAATTACACTTGTGATGGGTCAGAGTAGTTCCTCATCTGTATGATGAGAGTTGGAAAAGAGTGGGAGACTGTGATCTCCTTGAGGTGCCTGAACAGTGCCCAGGAAATGGGGTTTCCATAGCATGTGTTCCAGGTGCAACATTCTATGATCAAGGGATGTAATCTGTCACTTATTGCACCTTCATTCCTAAATCTTTGTTATCCATTTCTTTCTCCTTCCTCTTGCTTTTGTTATCTTGGAGAGATCATTTGGTGGTGGAGCCAGGATGATGGATATGCCGGAGAAGCTGAACTGTCAGCTCCTCAGGAATTGCCCAGATTGTGGACCATTCATTCCATCATTAGACAACCACTGAGCATCTAAGATTTGCCTGGTACTGTGCTAAGCTGTTGTTGTTGTTTAGTCACTAAGTTGTGTCTGACTCTTTCACGACCCTGTGGACTATTGCCCACCAGGCTTCTCTGCCCATAGGATGGCATCCAGGTAACAATACTGGAGTGGGTTGTCATGCCCTTCTCCAGGGGATTTTCCTGACCCAGGGATCAGATCCACGTCTCCTGCATTGGCAGGTGGATTCTTTACCACTGAGCCCCACTACACTAAGTAGAGTGTTTTTTCAATCTATTTGTTAACTGTGCTATTTTCCTAATTACACAAATAACACAAGTTCATCGAGTCTTTTCTGAAGATACCGAAAAAGACATAATAAGAGGAATCACTTACAGTTTCACTTTCTAGAGTTTACCACTATTGGTAGTTGAATGTATATTTTTTCCAGGGTTTTTGCTATGTAAAAGCACAATTTACAAAAGGGAGAGAATATGAAGTTACATTGTACATCTTGTTTTATAATTTCATTTTCCATCTTAAAAAATCCATTGACTTCATTTCTCTTCCTCTTTGCTTCTGGCTGTTGAATTGGAAGAAGTGATCTTTTCTGTGTGTGATGTAAATTCATTTCAGGATGTATGCAACAGAAAAACACTGTCAGAGTCTACTCCAATGGACTGTACTTCCAATTCGGCGAAAAGGAGATGAAGGCACAGATGATGTCCAAAAAGGTCTTTATTGTGAATGATTTACTGAAAACACTGCGGTCAGGTCAGAATCTTTTTTGTAAGTGAGAAGAAAATTACAAGATTGAGTAGATCCAGAGTGAAACTCATCTGTGTCAATGTGTGTTGGCCTAAGTAGGACACGCATGCAAACATGCTACCATTTTGCTAACAGATCATTGTTTCAGATGCAAAATAAACAGCTGAAGGATTTCTCAAAAGTTTTCCTTAAATGAGATAGGAAACAGCCTGCTCATACAAAATAGTCTAGTCCTAATTAGCACAGATTATTATTATCATCATCATTATTTATAATTAATGTTCCAGGTACCATGTGAATTATCTGATCATGATTTTATTTTAAAAGTTCTATATCATAGAAGCTTTTGCTCCCATTTAATGTTGAGGAAAGTCAAGCTCATAAAGATTAGAGGATTTACACCCAAATCAAACAGCTAGCTGGTAAATAACCAGTCCCTGGGGCAAGTTAAAGCTGCCTGACTTTAAATCTGAAACTCGAAGACTACCACACGCTGCTGCCTCTCCCATGTGAAAAGGACACAAACTGTATTGAGTGAATAAATGAATCAACTTATCTTACAGATGGATCTTAATAAATGTTAATTGACTGGGAACCATGATTCTCTCACCAAATTTGATTCTCCACATCAAATGAGACAGTGAATTACATGTAATGAACTTGCTGGCCAAGCTACGTTTCCAAGGTTTTGAGACCGGCCAAGGTCTCCTGGGAATAACCATGAGACTGAGGGGAAAAAACACTAGAGGCAGTACACCCTCAGCACACTTTCTCTTTGAGTTAATATCGTGGCATCAAGCCATGGAGCCCTCCATCCTCATCATTGCTACCCAGCACTCGGTTGAAACTAAGACACCAAGATTTGGTGCAACCCCGCTGCTCAGGGCTTCTTGACTCTGCCTCTATCTCTGGACCCATATACTTAACTTGAAAATGAGACTTGGTTGGAAGATGGCAGAATAGGGGTTTTCTAGGATTCTTTGCCTTCTTTTGACTCCTAATAGCAACAACAAAGAAGCAGAGATTGTCATACTAAGTGAAGTAAGTCAGACAGAGAAAGACAAACAACATATATTATTACTCATACGTGGAATCAAACTTAAAAAAATGACATTTGGATTGACCAAATAGTTCATTCGGGTTTTTCTGTAACATGTTACGAGAAAACCTGAACAAACTTTTTGGCCAACTCAATACAAATGAACTTATTTAGAAAACAGAAACAGAGTTACAGATATTGAAAACAAGCTTACCCTTACCAAAGGAGAAATGTCAGGGGGAGGGATAAATGAGGAGCTTGGGGCTAACACACACACACTGCTATATATAAAACAGATAACCAACAAGGACCTACTATATAGCACATGGAACTCTACTCAGTATTCTGTGATAACCAGTATGAGAAAAGAATCTGAAAAAGAATGAATATATATGGATGTATATAACTGAGTCACTTTGCTGTACACCTGAAACCAACACAAAGTAGTACATCAACTATACTCCAAAAAAAAAAAAAGAATATAAGTAAAGATTTCAAAGAAACTAAGAGATTGCCAGAGATCTACCTTATAACAGTCAAACATGGCGATGTCTGGGTTAAGAAGGGGAAGGAACTCTATATTTTGACCTTGAACAGAATAACAATTACACAAAAAGCAACTGCCAATTTTCCAAAAGTCCCATTCCATGAGCTTTTCGATGAGTCACATTGAGAACAGGGTCATGGAAGGATCTTAGTAGAGAGGAGACATATCCCTCTGGAGATCAATTCAACTAACTCTGCAGAAGAATATAAAAGAGAAACCAAACCAAAAAGCCATTTCTGTCATCCACAAGCTTCCTGGTCAACTAAGACAGATGATGCATTTCTGTTTTCTCAATAACTACCATAATGCCTTGCTCACGGTAGCTGTAATACTCTAAAGGAATAAAAGGCTTCAGTGTGATGGATACGGTTGAAGGACCCACAAGGACACTTAAAACTTTGTTCTGTGTTTGAACCTCTGGTTTTAACTTGTCAAGTAAAGCTGTGAGGTTCATTTGAGTCCCTTTCTAGGAAGCATTGTCAGGGATATGAAATGTGAAGAGTGTGAGGTCATTCCTTGGTTCTAACAGCCAGAAGCTGTGCTTTTTTTTAGAGGGTGTCTGAGGCAGCTGATCCAACCCCCAGTTATAACTGTAGGCTTTGTAGACAGTGAACACATGGTAGTAGTCAGTCCACTTCCTAATCAGCAGGAGGATGAGGCCTGGTGATGTCAGCCCCTCTCTAACTCCATGCTGTAACTGTCCTGAAGACTCCCGGTCCCTGGTGCAGGAAGCAAGCAACCCAGGCCTCCCCAGGCCTGAGTCTCACTGTCCCCTGAGATGACAGTCTCTGAGCCCAGGGATTCCTGGATCACATTGTCTTTAGCTCTAGTGAGACTTTCTGAAAAACCAATGACAAGACACTTTCAGGTATTGGCCATTGTGATGATTCTAGAGAACTGGACACATCTAGGAACACGAGGGCCCGCTTCTCCTCAATTTATTCTTTTTCTGCACAACCAGGTGGGAGGATACTCTACTTCAAGTTCATCTCTGGGTACCCTCCAGTCTGTATCCTGACCTCTCATGTTCATTCTTCTGAGGTTGGCTTAAGTGGTCATCTTCTCTGGGGATCAAAACTTTACAGTAACAATAGCTAACTTTCCTTGACTATTTCCCCAGGAGCTCTCTGAAAGGCTTTACATGCTTTATCACATTTAACTCTACAAGGAAAATTTGTTTTTATTTAGGACAAATGAGACACAAGGAGCCTAAATAACTTGCCAAGATCACAAAGCTTGTGAGTCCTAGAGCTAAGATATGAACCGAGATCAATCTGACTTCACAATCTTAACCTGTACTCTCTAGATGCTGAATAACTCTGATAGTGAATCTTCAGGAACTTATGCAAGGGTTTAGGGCTTCATCTGTGTGTTCCCTTGAACAGCAAGGAGATCCAACCAGTCCATCCAAAAGGAAAACAGTCCTGAATATTCACTGGAAGGACCAATGCTGAAGCTGAAGCTCCAGCACTTTAGCCACCTGATGGGGCAGGAGGAGAAGGGGACGACAGAGGATGAGATGGTTAGATGGCATCACCGACTCAATGGACGTGGGTTTGAGCAGGCTCTGGGAGTTGGTGATGGACAGGGAAGCCTGGCGTGCTGCAGTCCATGGGGTCGCAAAGAGTCAGACATGACTGAGTGACTGAACTGAGCTGTGCCTTCCCAACACCAATGGAGACAGGGAACCTTGAACTCTGTTCTCTTTGCAATAAATTAGTAAATATGTGATTTGGACATTTCCTTCCTTCCTTCCTCTCTCCCTTCCTCCCTCTCTTCCTTCCTTCCCCAAACCTTCCTGAAGTCCCAGAAGGGTATAACTGAATAAAGATATAGAATCCACCTTGAACTTCATGCTAAAACCAACTTTATGTATATTCAAGTGATTCATTTCTGGACCCAAAAGTTTGAAGAGCATGGAATCTCTTGAATTCTCCTTTATTAACTCTCTCATTCCACTTCACTACTTATTTATTTACTAATATTCATTGAAAAGTATCTATGGATCAGGTTCTATTCTAACTGTCTTAATAATTAGCAGAGACTTCTGAGATGTGTTCATTCCTGTGTGTGTTCACCATTATCATCAGCAGCATCAGCACCAATATCAACACCATCACCATGAGTTCTTCATAATCTTGTGTACAGTCCTCCCTTGAGACTTTGCAAATGATTTTCATATCGCTTTTCACATTCTGTGCTCCCAGCCCTCCTGAGGAGGCAGAGATCACTCCCTCTGCCCTGAAGATAGGAGGACTAAGGCTTAGGGAAGGTAAGTAATTTACTCCAGGCCACATAATTCATCAATAACAGGCTTGAAACTATAACTCATCTGACTCCTCATCCAGGAAACTTCCCTTTGTATGCTTGGGAGGTTGATGTTGCTGACATAAACTGAAAGGGGTAAACATGCTACACCGCTAAGAAATGATAGAGTGCTGTGGTTGAGAGAAAACCTGTGTTCAAATCTCCATCTCTACTTAGTTGTTTGACCTTGGACAGTGAGCTCTCATCATCCCTGAGTCTCAGTTTTCTCATCCGTAACTTGGGAGTTATAGCAATATCCACCTTACAGGATCCTGGAAGGACTGAATAAGGTTATATGTGGAAAGTGGTTGCACAAGTGCCTGTTACATAATAGATACTCAGGAAAAGTTAGCTAGTGTTGTTGTGGACTCTGACTCTCTCTTTTGGACAATGGGATGTGGCAGAGAGGACATCTCAGGGAATAGGCATGGTGTTGTCCTTGAGTACCCCACTGACTGAAGACTCCTTTGCTGGCCACTCACCCTACTGGGCACCAACCCAGAGCTCTAAGGAAAGCCATGGCTTGTCCCAGCCAAGGGGAATTAGCTGCCACTTGACCTTGTGTAATGGGACTTGACCCATACCAGTTACAAACTCCCTAGGGTCATGTACCATCGGGTCAGCCCTCCTAAAGATCTTTTCTTTCCTGGGATTCAGCTGCCCAGGAAAATGGCCCTAAAGTAGTGTGTGTGTGTGTGTGTGTGTGTGTGTGTGTGTGCGCTGGGTGAAAACGTGTTGGAGATGCAGTTGGTCAAGGAGAAAGAAGAAAGAAGGCAGGGTGGGTGGGCACCATAGGCCCACAGAATCTTGGCTTTGCGAATCAGCTAATTACCCCTCTCTCTTGAGAAAGTCTAACTCTTATGGTATTGGCCTTTCTGGGACCTTAACAAAACATTGGACTGGATCAAGATTTGGGGTCATACAGATTAGGACCTTATATACAAGTAGAATTTAATTTGTAAAACTACCTTTTGGGGGGTTGGTTATTACCTTTGTTTTATAAATATGGAATAAATAAAGACACAAGCTCACAGTGGTCATCTTGAGATGATTCAAATATAGTTTCTTCTTCTCTCTCTCCAAGGTGATTATCCAATCACATGCCAAACTTACCATCTATAAGGTGAAAAAAGTCAACATCTTCATTTCCAGCCTTGTCTTCTCCTTTGAACTGTAGATTCCTGCATCTAAATGCCTACTTGACACTCATACTTGGCTATCTAATAACATCTCTAACCTATTATGTCCAAATTGAACCCTTGAATTCCCTTCCCAGTGGCACCAGAACTGGCTCTTCACCCAACTTTCAATTTTGTTGGTTGACACCAACACACCAGTTCCTCAGGCCCAAACCTAGGGATCCTCCTGGATTTCACAAATTCCTTTGTCCTCGCCACATCCACCCAGTCTGTGAGACCTCTTATCTCTACCTTGAAAACATTTTTCAGATCTGTCTGTTTTGCTCTGAATAAACCCAAACCATTCTTGTCCATACCCCATCCTCACCCTCCTTAAACTCTGTAATACCTTCCTAAGTGGTTTCTCACCTTCCTTTGCACCCTATAATCCATTCTCTACACAGTTATCATGTGGATGCTTTTCTCAATAAAAATAAGCTCCTTCTCTGGCCTGCTTACTGTCCTCAAATAGTGTCTACATCTCTGCAAGTATGATTCAAGCTCCTCATACCACGTTGACAAGCTTCTTCCTGATCTGATCCCTGGAGTTCATCTCCTACTACTCTCTCCCTGGCACACTGTGACCCAGTCAAACTGGCTTTCTTGGTGTTCCTCAAATACTCCAAACTTTCATCAGTGCTAGCGTCTTTGCACTAGCTCTTCCCTGCCCCTGGCTCCCTTTGGCTTCAGACCATCACATTGAGGGTCCCTTCTCCCTATTTCTCCACAGTTCAAACATTGCTTTCTGCCAGCCGACCTTGACCACCCAACCTATTATATGTCTTCTATTCAAATAGCTTTCTTTCATGTCACTCTTGCTTGCCCAAGAATGTGTCTCAATTTGACATCATCTTAATCATTTGGTTTTGGATTTAACACCCATCTCTCTCCCAACTAGAATGTGAATTCCAGGGGAACAAGTGTTGTGTCTCTTCTGGTTCACTGTCATGCCTACGTTGCTGAGTGGGTGGTCTGATACAGAGTAAATGCTCAATAAATGTTTGTTGACTGAATGAGTGGCTGCCATTCTGAAAATTCTGTGATTGCTTCAGGTGAGTAATAATGGGGAGGGGAGTCAAAAGTGTGTATCAGTGCAGCTGTAAATATTATCTCAAACCCAAAGCAGCCTTTTAAAAAAGCTCTATTCATTTGGGCACATTTTAGAAGAAACCAAATAAAACTCAAGAGCTCTCTCGGTGTTCTGGTTTTGGTCTTCTACACCTTGGCATAGATGACAAAACAAAATGCAACTTAAAAACAAGACATTTGAAAAAGAACCCAGCAAGACATTCTAAACAAGTGTGTCTTGCTGTGTGGTTTTTTTTGGGTGGGGAACTCAGAGAGGGCAGGGCTGAGTCCCTCCTGATAGATGGTCCAGCTCACACCTCCTGCATCTATATAGACTCACCTCCATCCAGCCTCCTGCCCAAGCACCCCATCTTCTCTGTGTGCCTTGGCTTGCCTTCTGCCCTCGTCCAGGTCTGAGCCATCTCCACCTGGGTGGCACCTTCCCCTCATCCCAGTGGCCAGGTGAGCAGCATTAATGGCTCTGGGAATTAATGTCATCTAGAGTCAGCAGTTTATCTTTGCTGAACCCCAGTGATCTCATGTATGGAAAGGGGCTGATACAATATCTAACTTACAGAACACTTGTGAGGAATAAATGACCTGGTCCTTGTGATGTGCTTGCTATATAGGGCTTTGGGCATGCTCACTGTCTCATAAGACTTAACTGCAGTGCTTCTTCTGCAATAACCCTAAAAGATGACATTTTCATAAATAATTTCATTCTTGGAAATGCAACTTTTCGATTTGAAACTTAAATCATTTTCATTCTAAATCTCCAGCTGTCTGATGTGGATGTGTGTAAGTCCTTCTTCTGTACCAAGAAGCGAGATTCATGAGAACGGAACCATGAGATACAGAAGTAAAGAACACTTTTCACCTTCCTTCTTAGAATGCTTCTAAGCCCAGGCTAATAACAACTACTGGCATTTATAGAGTGCTTTATATTTTGCTGTTGCTACTACTGTTATTACTACCACTACTACTGCCAGTACTACTAGTACTGCTATTAGTACTTCATTACCACTTTTGCTATTACTCTTGCTGCTTTTGCTACTACTGCTGTTACTAACACCAGCTACCATTTATTGAACATTTACTGTGTGACAGACAATATTTCTGTATACTTTATGCTTGTTACCTCATTTGATGAGTGCAGTAGCCAGTGAAGAAGGCAGTCACAGTGCTTAGAAATGCACATGGAAGTCAGACTTCCTGGCTTCAAATTCTTGGCTCCAATTATTACTAGCTGTGTGATTCCAATAAAGTTACCTAACCACTCAGTCACTCAATTACCTTAAAATAAAGATTAACAATAGAATCGAATCAATGAGATAATGCAATGAGAAATTTTGATCATTTCTGAACAGGGTCTGGCATTTAATGAACACTCAAGTTGCTGTTGATATTAAAAGCACTTATCAGTGTATTTAGGGGTTATTTATTACCCCATTGCCCTGTCCTCACCTCTCCCCCATGACACTGTATTCTGCATGTCTAATGCATATCTTACAGGATTGTGATAGTCTTTTTCTCTGTGAATTCTCCTACCAGCTAGATACATCTTTAGAGCAGAGGAATAAACCTTGTTCACTGTTGTATCCACATCTCCTGGTACATCTTGTTTTTAACAGACATTTGTTGAATGGATAAAGGATTGAAATTTTGAGTGTGTATTGTGACTCCAATCTTCTGCTAACTTGCCATAATATTGAATGCACATAACAATCCCATAATGTGGAAAACATTCCTTTCCCTATTCTTTCCTTTTTTTCTTTCTTTTAGAATGACAAAAGTCTTTATTTCCCTATTTTACAGGTGAGAAGACTGAGACCTATGATTAAGTAACCTGGCTGAAGTCAACAGTTTTTGTACAGAAGACCTTGAATCTACAACTTTGACTTTCCATTCCTAGGTCCATATAGACTGAACATACTGGATAGACTTGATTGCAATTTGGGAAATTCAATGAATATTCTTAAATGATGAGGCTTTACCTACGAATAACATCTTGGCATCACTGAAAATAAAAAGAATATAGAATCCCTCTGAGGACCTCTGAGTATATCCATCAATTTGAATTAGTGAGTATGCTGACCTTGTCTATGTAATGAGAAAATACCCAAGTCTGTGTGTTTGAGCTCTTGGCTGCCAACTGAGCTGACTGCATAGCTGATCCACATCAATGTAGGGAAATTGCCTGTTAATCTTTTATTACCGTGTTCTTGTTCAAAGAATACTGTTTCCAATTTGCCTGTAGTGTATGGACTCAGTAATTGGAAGAGTATATTATATTATTTCTGGCTGGAAAGCAATCTCCAGGTTTAAATGTTTGAAAGATTAAATACATATACACACTTATATCTTCATTATTTACAATGGTGATAAAATAAAGATAGAAACCATATGTAGAAAATTCAGAAAAGTTTAAAAAAAAAGAATCACTCTTATTTCCATGACTTCAGTACTGTTACTCTTAGCATATTGATGATTTTTCTTCCACAAATCTTCCTTATTTTCACATTTTCATTATAACAGTATTTGTAAAAACTGTTTCCCTTCCTTCCCTTAGCATCTTAACAGAATAATTTTCCTTATTATTATAATACAGTAAAAGTGTTAATCACTCAGTCAAGTCCAGCTTTTTGCAATCCTTGAAATGTAGCATGCCAGGCTCCTTGAAGGCAGATTCTTTATGCTCTGAGCCACCAGGGAAGCCCCTATAATACAGTAATTATGGTTATAATATTTAATTGTTAAATATTATTTCCATAGACTATTGTTAATTTTTCACCCGTCACTGAAAAATAGCTTAATTAGACCTAATTTCAATCTGCAGGGCCAATGGTGAAGAGATATGGAAAGACAGATTTTTCTTTGCCATTGGTCAGAGCTCATAATATTGCCCTATTGTTAAATTTGGGGTCTCATGGTCTTCACTCTTGGCAGATGAAAACAGCTACAAAGTCATAACATCTTGGTGGAGGAACCTGAGAGATCATCTGATAAAATTACCTTGTTTTGTAGATAAGGAGACCAGGTCAAGTAACCTATGTGATGGTGGACCCAGGTGAGAAGGTGTGCGTCATTTTTGGAGAAGCAAGGAGACCAGTGTAACCAGACTGTAGTTGTCAAAGGAGACATACATTGCAAGGATATAAGGACAGAGGGAAAACATGTGTGTGCTCATGCAGGGTCTCATGGTTACTAGTGAAGAAGTGAAAGTGAAAGTGTTAGTCACTCAGTCATGTCCGACTCTTCGCGACCCCATAGACTGTAGACCACCAGGCTCCTCTGTCCATGGAATTCTCCAGGCAAGAATACTGGAATGGATAGTTATTTCCTTCTCTGTAGGATCTTCCTGACCCAGAGATGGAACCTGGGTCACCTGCATTGCAAGCTGATTCTTTACCATCTGAGCCACCAGTGAAGTACCAGTGTTACTAGTTAGGACTTGGGCTTTTACTCTGATGAGATCGAGAGTCATCAGTACCACTCAGGCTGTTGTGAGAGCAGAATGTAGGGGGCCAGAGAGGGAGAAGGGAGATCATTGGAGGCAATGAAGAAATCTAGGCAAATCTAAGCGATGGTGGCTCAGGCCAGGGTGGTAGTAGAAAGGTAGCCAGAAGTGCTCCTTCCCTACATCTATTTTATAAATTGAGATGAGAGTATGGTATTAGATATTAGATCACAGTAAAGGTAGATGGATTGAATGTGCATGTGAGACAGAGTGAGCAGTCAAGGGTTGACTTCAAGTTCTTCGGGCTTTAGCAATGGAATATCTGATGTTTCCACAAACTGAGGCTGAAAAACATTGGGAAGAACAGATCAGGGATGCAAAGGGGAGGCGAGGAGAGGCCAAAATCAATACTTCTGATTGAATAATCATTGAATAATTATTGAATAATCACTCAATTGAGAATATGTTAGGTTTGAGATGTTTATCAGACTTTTGAGTGGAGATGTCAAAGTAAAAGCTGGAGGAGTAAGTCTAGTGCGCAGGAGAGAGGTATAGAGATATAAATTCAGGTTTTGAGCATCAAACTGTTTTAAAAGCCATGCAATTAGATGGGTGAGAGTAGATTAGAAATGGCCAAGGACTCCTCTTTGGAGAGATGAGGAGGAGCCTGTAGAGGAGAAGGCAATGGCACCCCACTCCAGTACTCTTGCCTGGAAAATCCCATGGATGGAGGAGCCTGTTAGGCTGCAGTCCATGGGGTCGCTAAGAGACAGACACGACTGAGCGATTTCACTTTCACTTTGCACTTTCATGCATTGGAGAAGGAGATGGCAACCCACTCCAGTGTTCTTGCCTGGAGAATCCCAGGGACGGGGGAGCCTGGTGGGCTGCCGTCTATGGGGTTGCACAGAGTCAGACACGACTCAAGTGACTTAGCAGCAGTAGCAGCTGTAGAGGAGACTGAAAACTGGTATAAAGTGATGTATTTAATGGCTGCGTGCCACCCCACTGTATGGAGGAAATGTGATTTCCTTAGCCATTCTGTGAGGGAAAGGCATGGAGTTGTTATTTCTATAAGCACTCTAAAATTTCTACTACCCACATTCTAACAATGCTTTCTTATATTTTCCCTGGTCTTTCACACAGACATCAGCTATATGGTAGTACCTGGAGGCTTGATGCCCTAATCGAAGCCCTGGGAATACCTCATTAGACCTCTGACTAACTCTGTCTTCTGTGAAATGTATTATAATTAGCCTTGAACTGGGCTAAAGTTAACCTTTACTCTGTCTCTGAGGAGAGAGACATTCATCCAATTCACTCCAATCATCCTCATTCATTTTATAAATTAGCTGTAAGTTAGCTGTAAATTAGTTAATCTATACTGGGTAACGAATAGTATAAGCAGTATGGGCAAGGAACATAATCTACTTAAAGAAATGAACTGCTTACAAAGCTTTCACACATTCACTGTTTGCTTACAATGATGGAGATTCTGGTCCATTGGTTTCAGCCATTGTCTTTCATGCAACGGACCTCATAATGGCTTGCAGAAGGCCAAAGAAAAGGTAAAAACAGAGGCTCTGGGATGATCCAGGCCCATATTAGGATCCTGAGTCCTAATCTCTGGTGGTGCGGCCTTAGGAAAAGTACCTTCTTATAATCATTACAATGAGAATATAATACTGGTAACTACTTTAGAGACCGGTCTTCCCTGGTGGCTCAGAGGGTAAGGAATCTGCCTGCAGTGCAGGAGACTTGGGTTCGATCTTTGGGTCAGGAAGATCCCCTGGAGAAGGGAATGGCAACCCACTCCAGTATTCTTGCCTGGAGAATTTCATGGACAGAGGAACCTGGCGGGCTCCATAGTGTCGCAAAGAGTCAGACATGACTGAGTGACTAACACACACCTTTGAGACCTGTAGGAATTAAGTTAACCATGGCATATAAAACACATGGCACAGAGTAAGTACTCAACAAAGATAAAGTCCTTAAATTTCCCTGTGAGTTTCATCTTCAAAGCCCAGCTATAATAGTATCTCCTCTATAAAAGGAAATTAGTTATTTGCAACCACAACAATGGCTCCAATCTGGAAGTTCATACAACTTGCAAACTTTTCCTCTATTTTATGTCATTTCATGCTATCTTAAAATGAAGTTGGATATCTGAATGCCTCTCACCCAGGGAAGACTCTGGGTCTCTGGGTCTCTGGGTCTCTACCTACCCCTCAGAGTGGTATAGAACAGACTGTGTGCTCAGTTTTCTAATCTATTATATATCCTATTCAGAGAATTTCAGTGTGAATCTGTTTAATTAGTAGTGAGGTGACTGAGGTCCCCATGTGAACTTGAAGGTGTTACAATGGCATTTTTGAAAATCCTTCAAATTCACGATCTGTTCGTCCCTCTCTATTAGCCTGAGTTAAGGAGGTTAATTGGAGCGTATTTAACGAGATTTTCTTTCTTTGATGGGTGTTCCTGTATCTCGGGTAATTAAAAAACCCCACCATGTAAACTGAGAACAAACCACAATTGCTGCTTAGAAAGAGCTACATGATTTTAACTTTTCACTCAGCTTGGACTCTTTTAATTTTTTTCTTTTTCTTTCTTTGATTAAATGACTTTCCTATCCCACACCACCCCCTCTCCTGCCACACATACATGCACTTGACAACAATGAATCACTTACTAGGCTTACTTGTTTAGTAACCGATAAACTATGAAGAAGGTGGCAGATGATTAAGCTCTAGCTTTTTCAACCTTAAATGTTATTTCTTTATGAGCTTTGGGGTCAGGAAAAAAAAACTGCTTTGCAAAAGAAATATCTGTGATATAGTTTTAATTAATATGATCGTGCTTATATGCATCTGTTTGAACTAGAATGAGACAATTCAAGTTCGTGTGTGTTTACACGGAGCTATTCTTATGTACTGTGCTAAGAAGTATGTAAAATAACTAAATAATCACTGACTATGCATTTGAAATTCAAAGCTACCACTTGTTGAGATTTTTTCATGTGCCACATGCGGGAACAAATGAAGTTTTACAGAGGTAATTTTTTTTTAATTAGTTTATTTTCTATTTTTTAACTTTACAATATTGTATTTGTTTTGCCATACATTGACATGAATCCACCATGGGTGTACATGTTTTCCCCTTCCAGAACCCCCTTTCCACCTCCCTCCCCATCCCATCCCTCTGGGTCATCCCGGTGCACCAACCCCGAGCACCCTGCATCACGCATTGAACCTGGACTGGCAATTCATTTCACATATGATAATTTACATGCTTCCATGCCATTCTCCCATATCATCCCGCCCTAGCCCTCTCCCATAGAGTCCATAATACTGTTCTATTTATATGAATCAGATATAAGGAACCTGAAATTCCAAGCCAAAGGATTTACATTTTTTCTTCTCAAATAAACAGGGCTGATGAAAATATCACACTTTGCCAATAGACACTGCAATGCAACACAGGAGCTATTTAATGCTGAGTTACCTTCAATTTCTTTAAAATGACCTGGTCTCCATTTGATTAAATTTTTGTGTTTTTAGCTTTGCAAAATAAACTTGCCTAAATTGTTGGATCTTTTTAAAAGTGGGATGAATATACTAAGGAGATACTGGGGACAAAACTCTTTATTTTACTATGAAAGCTTCAGGCACCAGGAGTCAGGATGTCTCTGTAGACAAGGTTTACATCTCCGTCATCCATTTGCCAAGTGCGTATATAAATTCAATCTGGGGAAGAAGTGAAAATGGAGAGTTAAGTGTAGGGGAGAAGGTTCAGAGAAGGTGTTTCCCAGGAGACTTAATTTACCAGGCCCTATAAAAAGAAGGCGCCACCTGAAGATGCCAGAAATGACTGTGTCATTACCTACAAAGTACATTCAGCAGAAGCCCTGTGGGGGTTGTGTGTGAAGATGTCCGCTAGGGGCTTGGAAAGTCCAGATTCATCCTGAAAGAAGACATATCTGTCTAACTATTTGCTTGCTGAGTAAAAATGACCTCCGGCAAACTCTTTTTAGCTGTGTCTTGGGGAGGGCCAGTCCAACTGGCTTGATGGCCCAAACATATTAGGCTAGGGGTAGGATTGATCTTCCCCAAATATCTTTTTTATCTTTTTGCTCCATAATTCAGCAGTCTTCAGAGGCTCCCTAAGGTCCATAGTCAAATTCTTTGCAGTGTTACCCCAGAGACCAACATAATATGACCTTGGTCTGTTTTTCACACCACCCCTATCCTTTCCCATTGTAGCTACAACTAGGCTTTTCATATATATCCACAAAACAGAATGTCATGTGCCTGCCTCTGGTTTTGGACCCCATAATCAACATACATGCTCTTGCTTCCATTTTCTTACTGCCTGATCAGGAAAGTTCGTTCTTCAAGGCACAGCTTAGGTCTCATCTTCAGAATGTCCTTTCTGAACTGCTGACCCTGCGTTGAACTCTCCTTCCCTTACATGACTAGATGTATTCAGGGTCCTTCTATTGATCCCAATTTTATGGATTGTCATCTGTATCATTCCTTTGTCATTCATTTTTATCCTTCCAGACTGTCATCCTACACATGTTTCTGTAGTATCAACTTTAGTTTTAGTTCATCTATATAACTAGGTCACAATCTCCTTTGTGGGCCAGACTCTGTGTTGACTTATTAAAGTTACTCAACTTCTCTGTTCTTTAGTTTCCTCATCTTTATAATGGGGATAACAATATAAACCACATTGTAGGGTTGTTGTGAAGATTAAATGAAGAAACATGGAATAGAACTTAGAAGAGAGCACTGATTAGGGAATGTGCTTAATTCACTATTATTAGTCATTTGTGCTCCTTTGTTTCTATGACCCTCCCAGGAAAGTAACATCATAAATGCTCAACTTTTATTTAGAGTCGAGTTTTCCCCTATGTCTGTTTAACCCATGCAAATTCAACTATGTACTCTTTTGTATGTAATTATAATACTGTAAAATTTTATATCTGCATATATCTTACATATATACTGACTACTGTATTGATCATATATTTATATGTTTATTTTACTGTGGCAAGTTATATATAGAAAAAAATATATATTGCCCTTTCTGGGCAATTTAAGGGATTCTCAATGGTAATTTGAACTATATGTAACTTCCACATGTTGTATGTTATTCAGCTCCATTACAATGCATTGGGTGCTTTACACACATTATCTCATGTAATCTTTGTGCCCATTCATTATACAGAAGAAGAATTTAAGGCTCAAGGAGGTTAATTAACTTGCCCAAAGTCACACAGCTAGCAGAATCAAGATTTGAAAATCACAACAGTCTGAAACCCAAGCCTTTGGCCATTTGTTCCCATTTGTATTGACCTATGGGCAACAGGCATGAGGTGTGGTCAGTGGTCAACGGCAGGGATGACAACTGGTCATCTCTGAAAACGTGATCTTGTCTTTTGTCCTCATGGGAGCTTTGTCAGTGCTTCATGGCTGAGGGCATCTTCAGGAGGCTGGGGATAACTCTAGTCTGAGCCTCTGGTTCTTTTAGGGACATCTTGTGTGTTCTGCATGCAAATGCAAGCTGTGACTGGAAGCCAGACCTTGGTTTGGTACCCACTGGCTGATCTAGATGAGGCTCTGATGTCATCAGCCTGATGTCATTTAGTGCTTCTTTTATTACTCTCAAGGAGACATCTCCTGACAGCACCGGATAATGTTGCTAGGTGAAAGGTTTCTTTTCAGGAATGTTTTCAGCCCAAATATGAGCTCTTGATTTGATTTGACTTGATAGAGTAATTAATTGGAGGAGAGTTGTCTCATAGCTCAGGACTGTCTCCAAACACGTTATTACCCAAATAGAATAGTAACATGTTAGTTACTGAATTCAACAAACATTCACTCTGCTGAGTTCTACGCATAAACAGGTCCACAGGACATAGCCCTTGCATTCAAGGAGCTTCTAAACTATCTATATTCCATGATAAAAATTCCATATTTACTTTGTACCATGACAGATGACTAGCTACACTTCCGTATGGTTTGCTCATTGTAAGTTCAGTTTGTCTATCCATGTTGGCTATGCTTGCCTTGGCTAGAAAGAAAGAATGACACAAAATATGGGGCAGGACATTGCTCAGAGAGTGAGGAGTTAAGAGACACAGCTCAGATTCTAGTTCCACTTCCTATTTGGAGGGTGACCTGGGAAACATAATTAAATCTCTCTAAGATTTTCTATGTATAATGCAGATAATTCTATTATTTCCCTCATGGCATTGGTGTATCCTATTTGGTAGTATTCTTCAGAGTCATCTGTAAGCTGTAAAATATTATTATTTCATATGAGGTTAAATGTACTGTGTTCTATTGCAGTCTACAATCTGGAAATATACAAATACATCTTTTGCTATCTCTAGTCTTTTTTAATTCACCAGACTATTAAATTAATGAGACTATCCCATCTCCTGGCTTTTAGGTAAATGAGAACTAATGGTCATATTTCCTGTCTTTGAAGAGCTGGCAATTAGTTAAGACTATAGTGATTACATTCCCTGGAAATGATCAGGCACCTAATGTAATTATCCTTTCCAAAGAAAGGATTTGTAAAAGTTTAAGAAAGAATTTCAAGGGTACCTTTAGATAAAGAACAGTGAGCAGACCTGATGGGATCTATATGAAAATTCCGTTGTTCATGGGTATTATGATATGCCCTCTCTGAAGTCTGGATTAATCCCAGCACATCTGGTATTACCTTCTATCTTCTGAAATCAGGTTTTAGATGCTGACTTCTATGTAACAGCAGTCTTTTATTTTGGAATATGCAGATGAAATCACTATTGAGTCAGTGTGGGTAGTCAGGAGTATTTTGACCTACTTCCAGGGAATAAGTTTGATATGAAGTTTATTTCTTCTTAACAATCACTCTATTATTCAGGATAGAAGGCATAATAGTATGAAGATGTCAAGAACCTAACTAAGAGAATATTAACCCAGAAGAGAAACATGGATGGCAGAACAGCCTTGTTTAGCTGAATGAGCTTTGGATTCAGACTCAGGTTTAACTTCTGGTTATCCTTCTTACGAACTGTGCGATCCTGAGCAATTATTTAACCTTTCTGAGTTTGATTTTCCTCATCTGAAGAATAAGATAAGAACACTGCCCACCTCCTTGGGTTGTTGTGAGGGATAAACGAGATAATGAATGTAGAACATTTGCTCAAAATATTGATGACTCTCACCATCATTATAATTGTCATCATCAAGAACATCATCAATTTCCTCATCAGCACAATCTGCCTTGACTTCTCCACTTATTCTGGTGGCTCAACTGAGGTCCATCTAAATTCTCCCATTTATTTTATTCTAGCCTGCCATCTCCTGTGTTAAATAATGGCTTATCTTTTCTTAAAAAAAAATTCTTTCTTTCATGTTTTCTAAAACTCACTTGCCCCAGCCATCTGAAAATAACTGTTGAGGATAGGAATAAATTATACTTTTTTTGATCCTTGTAGAAAATGCCCAAAAAAGCCCCTCACCTGGATTTTCAAAATCCCAGCATTGGAGGATAAAATATGGTCTCAACAAGCGCTGTAATACAGTCCTTCTTTGACTGGGACATCCTCTGCTCCCCCTCACACTGGAATCCCAGGGTATCATTCATTCTCTGAGGAACTAGTCTTTTTGACCACTTTGTGCTAATTGCCATTTGCTGACCATCTTCCATGGGGTCGCAAAGAGTTTGACACGACTGAGTGACTGAACTGAACTGAAGTGACCATTCTCCATTCTCTCATTTACTCATTCACTTATTCAAAGTCACCAGTTACTTTTTCCATGTTAGGTAACAGACTGGGGGGTAGAAAGGAGACATGATGGCTGTCCTAGTGAAACAAACAGTCTAATGAGAAATGCTACAAAGTTAATGGACAATTACAATTCAGTGTGATAAAAGCTATAATGAAAGAAGCATGGAGGGCTGGGAAGCATAGTACCCGACCCTAACCTGACCCGTCTCTATGGATTGGGGAAGGGATGCAGAAAGAGTTGATGTGGAAGCTGTGTCTGGTCAGTAATAGAGGGAGATTGCAGGTGGTACCGTCAGAGGAACCAACATGAGGCTAAGGGAGAAGTCCATCTTCCAGCTTCTTCCCAAGCACCAGCAATCAGCTGTTCTCAGTTGTCTAGCCCCTTTTGTTTTTACTTCCTATTTCCTTAAGAAATTGACCAGATACAGGAGACACAGGGCAGTGTGAATGACAGACACCAGCTAACGTTGGAATCTTTACTCTGTGGCCTTTGAATCAAATACAAGTGTTTTCAGGCAGAGATGACTATACATTGTACTAAACCCAGGCAGGACCCTCTGTGACACGTAATTCTGTATCCCTTCCTGCTTCAAACTGAGACAGGTCTCTGTCTCTCTCTTTCTTTGGCTTTTTCAATGTATACAAATTACACTCGGTACTGCAAATCAGAGCGATGAAATGAGATGTCTATTATTATATGGCAAGTTGAGAGCAGAGACAGGAATTGGAGACAGACTCCAACTCCATAAGCATCATCCCTGCATGAAAGTGAATTTTCAAGCCTCCCAAAACTTGGTCCTGCTCTTTTCTCTACCTGGGGTGTCCTTCTCTACATCCTACCAGGCTCATCACCAAGGCCACCTCTTCTAAAGACTTCTCACAATTCCTTCCCCTCTACTCCCTGTCCCACCTCTCCAGTCTTACAAAGGATTCACCACTTACTCCTCTGTGTTCTCTAGCTCTTGTAGAGGAATCTCTTTTTACAATTTATCTCTCAGTGTTATACATGTGTTATATTGAAACCATGAAAGACTTGTAAAGACTGGAACTATCTCTTAGTCATCTTGATATCCTTGGCACATAGTATGTCCTCAATGAACCTTGCTAAGTGACTCAACAAACAAATCCGAGATACTCCTTTTCATACTGGAGTCAAGGTACCTTTTAGTTTAAAGCCCCCCTTTTTTAAGCCCCAGAGAAGGTCAGGTCCCTTCCAAGCTAGCCTTTATCTTGACACTGCTCATGGAGCTGGGGAGTTGTGTAGACCCAGCTGTTGGGCAATGTGCAAACAGAACACTCTTGTGATGGATGGGTGTGAGATTGCCATCAAATCACCATCAAGCCCATTGACTTGATAAACCGGTATTTTTACAGAAACAAATACAAACTGTGGTTACCCAAGCACATAAAATGGGAATCCTTTCCCTATCTTGAATAGAATTTCCTGGGTGAATTCTTTTGTCTGCTTGCAAAGATCACTGTGTACTCTTGAGGCTTTCAAATACAGTTTTCAAATCACGGGGTCCAAGTCTGGGCCCATGGAGCTCAAGGATGAGTGATTTCTGAGCCTTGGAAGGGATCTTTCCATAGCCCAGGGTAACATAAAATCAGGGTGGTAGAAATTGTGGCGTCAGACTTGGATTCTAATCATGGCTCCACTCTTGCAACTTTGGGCAAGTCACATTGCTCTTCTAAGCTTCAGTTTCCATGTCTGTAAAGGGGGATGTTCTCCTGGAAGGGTTTTAGAGACTATTAACCGTGCTATCCAAGAAGGGTCTTAAAATAAACTGGGTTTATACTTGGCACTTCATAAAGCTGACTTCCTTCTCCTTCCAGGGAAGTGAGGAAGCTGGGGCAGACAAGAGATGGTGAGATCGCTTTTTCTGAGAGTGCTAAGAACTGCTAAAGGAAGAAGCACTGTGTACTGAAGACCACTGGTTTGCACCTATTTTTTTTTTTTTTTCCTTTTTTGGATAGAGGCAAGGGTCAGTGTTTCCCCCCACCACCATAGGCTGTTTTATTTTCTGCCTACTCTCACCTCAGCTGCCTGAAAACACCAATTGTTCTTTTTTCTGAATGGAGCCCCCAAGGGGCCCCCTTCCCACTGCAATGGTTCTTGGGTTCTCCTCTCAGCTCTTGCACACCGGCCAGTACTGTTCAGTGACCATTTCCCAAATACCAGGAACTCAGAGGGAGTACCGCAAACAGCAACTTGGCCCCAAGCAGCACATCCTGTTAGAAAAAAAAAAAGGTACTGAAAGCAGTAATTATAACACTGAACACCCCTCCCTGTCACATCTCCCACCTGTGAAATTTCCCAGAGGGTATTAGAGGGGTGAGACCAATGGGGTGACCCTTCTTGGAGGCCCTCAGAACAGACCAGAGCCTTCCCCTGACTCCACTACTTGTTCGTGCCTGAGATGAGATGCCTTGCCCATTTTTTGAATTGGTAATCTATGCACACAGATCAAAAATGAAAAGATGCCAAGTTGTATCCAATGAAAATCTCCCTCCTATTCCTGCCCTGCACCCTGAATTCCCCACCAGAGAGCCAATTTCCTGGTTCTTGTGTCTGTCTACAGTATTGCAAGCACGTACATAGTCATATTTTTTCATGCAAAAGTAGCATGATTTACATGATACACCAATGGCTTCCCAGGTGTCTCAGTGGTAAAGAATCTGCCTGCCGATTCAGGAGGCTCAGGAGATGTGGGTTCAATCCCTGGAAGACCCCCTGGAGAAGGAAATGGCAACCCACTCCAGCATTCTTGCCTGGGAAATCCCATGGACAGAGGAGCCTGGTGGGATACAGTCTATGGGGTCGCAAAGAGTCGGACACGACTGAGCAAGTGAGCACACACACACACACAGCATAACCTGTATGTGATTTGCACCTTCCTTTTGGTACTCAGTACTGGATTTTGAAGTTCAACCCCACACTAGCAGACACAGCCCTCTCTTTTTCTAAAGAGAGGGATAGAACTCATTTGAATGTATGACTTGGAGTTTATTTAAGAAGTCATCTGCTGATGAACATTTAAATTCTTTGCAACATGCAATGAATAACTGTGCCTAAGTCATTTCTCCAGAATTCATCCTATATTCATTTAGGAAATATGATGGTGGTGGTACTGTAATCTGGCTCAGAAGTACAAACTCCTGAAATTCCTGGAATGTTCCTGGCGAGCTTGGCTTGTCCCCAGGAAAAACTCTCACTCTCCTTTGAAGACCTTGTTCAAAGGTCACTTCCTGTCTTAAGCCTTTCTAGGAGGCATCAGACAAGCAAAGTTGCTCCTGTACCTTTTGGGTTTCTAGGCGGTAGTTCCCAGACTAGCTATGTAAGGATGGCCCCAAGGACTTGTTAAGGCCAGACTATGGGCTCTGCCTGGCTCCAGAGTTTCTCATTCATGAGGTCTGGGGAGGGATCTGAGGCTGTGCACTTCTAACAAATTCCCAGGTAATGGGCCTGCTGCAGGTCAGGACCACACTTAGAGAACCACAGAGTCAATGATTTTCCTCCTTCTGTAACCACTTGCTTAGTGAATCTCCTTACTGAAAAGCCCCCTCCTCACCCCATACCCCAGACTAGGTTAGCTGCTCTTGACATAGTCAATTATCTTTCTTCTTTAGGCTGAAAATTCCATATGGGCAGAGACTGGCTACATGTTTACTCCACACTAGATTTGCATGGCTTGACAGAACCCCCAGAGATACAGTAGGTGGGCAATACATGTGTGTTCAATAAATGAATGCTTTGAAATTATGACTGTGCTTCTTCCAGAGTACTAAATTTCTTAAGGCCAAGGCCTCTAGGTCCTTAAATATCTCGTCTCCATCTCAATTTTCACCAGTTTTTCTCTTAGCTCATCTATCGCTTTATAAAAAGTCTTCCCAGTTCTACCCTCACCCTTCTTTAATCCGTTCTCCTTAGGGCAGGCACACTGATATTCTAATAATATTGATTGGAAAGCTTGGTAACTAAGCTTATTTTCAGTAGTAGGGGGCTGGTTAAATAAATTACTGTATATCCATGTCACTGCATAAAAAATTTCCCAATTTTTTACTGTAGTTGCATATCCTCTCTTACCATTGTCATTCAATTAGTTAAATGCTTTGACAATGGAGGGTAGGGTAGCTTTGTATGACTAAATGATGTGTTCCAAGTGTCTATGTCACAGATCACCTTTCCATGAAACTTTTATAGAATTACTAGTTTTCAATTGAGACAAATTATGCCTGGATCTTCAGTGAAGTAATTGAGGATATCAATGTGCTCATTGGTAGAGAATTTTATGTGGAAATTAATGAAGGGACTTCAGAGTCAGGTCAAGGAGGATCTTGATGGCCATGTCTATGAGCTTGAATTTTATTCTACAGACAATAGGAGATGTGGAAATGTGCAAAAGGGGAGAACCATGCTTGATTTCCATTTTAGAGATATACTTCTGGCTTTGATACGGAGCTTGGGTTTAAAGGAAGGAGGGAGAACAGTCAGGAATTTCTCCCAATAGTCAGGTAAGCAATAATGAGAGTCTCAGCTCAAGGGCCATGGTAGCAGGGTTGGAGAGGTGGGGAGGATAGAAAGGCAAATTTGACAGGACTTGGCCTTTGCTTATAGGGTTTATGTGTGTGTGTGTGTGTACACGTGTGTACATGTGTATGTGTGTGTAGGAGAGAAAGCATATGGGTACACATGTGTGTGCATGAATGAAGCATGTGTATGTAATACACATGTGTGCACATATGTGTAAGAGAGAAAGCATGTGTGTGGTTTGTGTGTGTATGTTTGTGTTGTGTATGTGTGTGTATGTTATGGAGGTGATGCTTGTGAGAATCAGTTAGGATTAACAATGACTCCGAGTTCCTGGCCTGAGTAACTGGATAGTTAGCAATGTGGTATATCTAGTCTTGGGCTTCCTGGGGGGCTAAGAGGTAAATAATTCACCTACCAATGCAGGAGATGCAGATTCGATCCCTGGATTGGGAAGATCCCCTGGAAAAGTAAATGGCAACCCACTCCAGTATTCTTGTCTGGGAAATCCCATGAACACAGGAGCCAGGTGGGCTACAGTCCATGGTGAGCTGCAACCATGGGGTTGCAAAAGGGTCAGACATGACTTAGCAACTAAACAATAGCAATGACAACAACATCTAGTCTTAGACTATGGAGGAAAGAGCTTTTGGACAGGTGAGTTTGGTTTGGACCATGTGAAGTTTGAAATACTTCAAAATCCTGTGAAGAGTTGGATATTCCAGTCTGAAGTCCAGAAAAAAAGCCAGCACAGGATCAATATACAAGTTATCGGTATACTCAGATGGATCATCCCAGAAGAGTGTGGACTGAAGTCTGAAGGGTTTGGAGAGGCCAAGTGTTTGGAGAGGCCAAGTGTTTGGAGATCACCAGTGTTTGGGAGTCAGGCAGACAACATGGATTCTAGGAGGAGAAGAAAGAATGAAAAAGAAAGGTGAAGCACCAGAGTGAAGTCAAGAGGAGGATTCAAAAGTCAGTGAATGGTTGGACTAGAAGACTGTTGATAATTGCTGGAGATAAACTGCAAGGGTGTAGAGCAGAAATTCAAAAAGTGTAGAGAGGAAGGTGGAGCTGGGGTGGGAAGGTGGTCAATGTAAATTCAGATGCAGAAGGACAGAGAGCAATGAGACTGCAAGTAGCTGTTTGCTCTCCAGATTAACTGAACATTGCTCAGATTTTGTTTGCTATGAAAATGAAAGAATTTTGTAAGTCTTCCTATAATACCACTTTATCTTACCACTAAAAAATCTCGAAAACATTAAAAAAAACAACAACCCAAAGCTTAAAAATAGGAGAAAAGCAAAACAAAACACCCCACTCCAATGTGGTTCTTTGATTTTTTTTTTAATGACATTTTCCTCCAAATTGTGTGACAGTCCTTGAAGGGAGGCAGAATAAGTGATGACTACAAACACTGTGTTGCAGCATCTGCTAAAACCACTTGGCAGTAAAGACTCATCTTGCTATGTACTGGTGCTGAAAGTACTACATGGGTTGCCTCCCTAACCTCACTCTGCAGCTGCACCTTGGACAAGTCATTTCACCTCTGGTGTGGTTTCTCAGTAGTATGAAGCTCTTGAAAGAGAACACATCGAACAAGGCTTTTTATACCTTGACAGCTGGTATGGACTCCACTTTGTTCAGCCCCAGCTGGACACAGCTCAAGAAGGGATAAAAACTTGGGACAGCCTCCCCTAACCACATCTTTGTATTTAATGCAGCAAGATGCTCTTCTGTGCTGGATGCCTAATGTGGATTGCAAGTTGTGTGGTCAGGTGGCCAAGGATTGGACCTTCAGCTTTAGCATCCATCCTTCTAATGAATAGTCAGGGTTGATTTCCTTTAGGACTGATCGGTTTGATCTCCTTTCTGTAAAGGGACTCTCAAGAATCTTCTCCAACACCACAGTTCCAAAGTATCAGTTCTTTAGTGCTCAGCCTTCTTTATTGTCCATTAGCTTTCTGAAAGTTTGCTAGCATCTTATTTTGCAACTGATTGCTCCAAGGCCAAAATAAAATGGCATTCAGGTTTTTGATGATGGCCATTCTGACTGGTGTGATGTAATGCATATATATATGGAATCTAGAAAAGTGATAATGATGAACCTATTTTCAGGGAAGGAATGGAGATGCAGATGGAGCAAAAGACTTGTGGACACAGTGGGGGAGGGAGAGAGTGGGGTGAATGGAGAAAGTAGCATCAACATATATGCACTGTCATGTGTAAAATGGATGGCTGGTGAGAAGTGCTGTATAAGACAGGGAGCCAGTCTGGCGCTTCTGTGTTAACCTAGAGAGTTGGGATAGGGGGAGGGGAGGGAGGCTCGAGAGGGAGGGGATATACTTATGATTGTGGCTGACTTGAGTTGTTGTATGGCGGAAACTAACACAACATTGTAAAAATTTGAAAACAAAAAATAAAAAAAAAACTACATTCAGAACATCTGTAGTTTAAAGCAATAACATTTTAAAATGGCAGATTTCACAACTCGATTTTGTTATTAGCTCTTAGTTACTAATCACTGTAAAGCAGTGGTTCTTAATCTTTAGCAGCAACAGAAACATCAGGAGGGCTTGTTAAAATCTGGAATGCTGGGCCTCAGCACCAGAGTTTCTGACTCGGTGGTCCTGGGGTGGAGCTCGAAATTTGCATTTCCCACCAGTTCCTTGGCAAGTGGTGCTGATTCTGCTGGTTCCAGGATCACACTTTGAAAAACACTGGTCCAGAGGAAGGACACCTGGCCCTCAGATCACAGGTGACTCTGTATCTCTGAGTCTCAATTTCCTCATCTGTGAAATGGGGTAATACAGACCCAACAAACCCAGTGCTCAGACTAAAAAAAAAGAAAGAAGGAGAAAAGAAGGGAAAAAGGAAACCAAAATGTTTTTTCTGGATTTGTTTTGTTGTTGCTATTGTTTGTTCTTTTGTGGCATTTTCTTCCAAGCTGTGCTCAGGAGGGTGGGGAGAATGATCATTTTAAGCACAATTTTAAGCATCTTCTAAGTGATCTGGTAGTCACAATTCCTTAAATCTCTGTGCTGGAAGGAACTTGATGATTTTCTTCCTCCATCCTCAATCTACACCCTTGTGACCTTGAGGAAGTCCTTCACTGCCTTGGAAATCTTTTCCGCTTGCATCTCATTGGGCAGAAATGGATCATGCTGCCGCCCCTAGGACCATCTTCACTTAAGGTATCTGCCCTTTTTTTTCTTAAGACTTCAAGAACGTGGAGGGCTGAGACTGCCTTTTATCAATTTGGGAGTATGGGGACAGTCAGTTCAGTCGCTCAGTTGTGTCTGACTCTTTGGGACCCCATGGACTGCAGCACGCCAGCTTCCCTGTCCACCTCTAAACTCCTGGAGCCTACTCAAACTAATGCCCATTGAGTCGGTGATGCCATCCAATCATCTCATCCTCTGTCATCCCCTTCTCCTCCTGCCCTCAATCTTTCAGATACATGGTAGTATAAAGGTCAGAATCAGACAGAACTAGGTTCAAATCTCTGCTATACCTCTTATTTGCTTGTGAACTTGGACAAGTGACTTGAACTCCTGGAGACCTAACATCTCATCCAGAAATTGGAAATAAGAGTACAATTGATCTTCCAGGAGGTCTGTGGGGGTTAAAGGAAATCAGTGACATAGATGCTTGACAGGATTTTGAATACATAGTAAAGAATCAATAAATGAGATACTGTGTACATGGAAATTCCCAGAACAATGAGGTAGTTACACAATAATTCTGGACCCACGCCCCTCACCCCCCATTCCCCAAACTGAATCCTAGCTAAACAGACAGTACTAAAGGAATAACCCAAACCATCAAGAAAAAGAACAAAAACAGAACAGCCCATCTTTCCCTAAACAGCACCTTTAAAGCTTCCCTTGTTGGCAGCAAGGGGTGGGTACCAGGCTGCTCCAGGAAGATGAGCAGAAGCAGCTGGTACATCACAGGGAAGCACTGGCCGAAGCTCTCTGGTCCACCTGCAGCAGCAGTTTCTGCAGCGTCCTTCACCAGATTCTAGAAGCAGGAGAAATTCAGAGAAGCCGAGGAGGGCGGCGGGGGAAGCAATGAGAGAGCTTAACAGACTTTGCAATTATCTCCCTGAGACTGTTTAGAATGTAATGTTCCTCTCCGCCCTCTTTTCTTTTCACGTTGTAATTTTCTTCACAGAAAGAACACAATGGAGAACATATTCCAGACTTTCCAGAGCTTGCTACTAACCCCAGCAGCCAGACACAGGAACAGATAAGGGAGAGAAAAAAAAAAAACACAGGCATTCCACCCCCCCTCTGCCCCCCACCCGCAGAGATTTCACAGAGATGGGAAGCTAAGAAATCCGGTTAGGTTTGGACATTGCATTACACACCCACCTCATGATTTCAGTATGATCTGTTCTTGACACTCCGTGCTCAGCAAGTTTCAATAGCTCTTTTCCTTGCCAGGAGGGTCAGGGCTGTCCCATGGAATTTGCCTTCTACCTCCATCCCCTGGAGATGACCAGGAGGCAGCCTGTGTTTGCTCCACCTGGATTCCTACGTAAGTGTTTAATTGCCCACAATTTCTCTCCAGTAAGTGAGGGGAGATGCAGTGCTTGGGGTCAGGGCATCAGCTGTCTTTGGAAGAGCTCAGGACTGAGGGGTCAGAGGGCATGAGGATGCAGGATTCTTTCTCAGGTTTCTGCTTCCCCCCACATCCTATCCAGCCCCCCATCTTTTCTCCTTTGCCTCTTCCCTGCCACTCTCTGTCTAGCCTTTCCCTAACCTTTCAGCCATAAGCTCAAATGAGCAGCCAGGCTGCGTTTTGACACATATCACCAATTTGCCCTCTAGAAAGGTTGCATATTTCCTCCAGCGGAACATAAAAGAATGTGGAAAGAGAACATCTGATTTCTTACCTCTTTCCTTTTTACTCTTGTGGACCTGTCTGATGGAATCACTTTCCCAGGATAGCTCTTAATGCTATTGTGTGCTCAGTCGCTCAGGCATGTCTGACTCTTCGTGACCCCATGGACTGCAGCCTTCCAGGCTCCTCTATCCATGGGATTTTTCAGGCAAGAATACTGGAGGGGGTTGCCATTTCCTTCTCCTGGGGGTCTTCCCTACCCAGGGATTGAACTGCTTCTCCTGCTTTAGAAGTTTAAAGCTGCCCTGCTAAGCCTTTGCTTTTCAGAAGATCACCTCATCTCTGAGAGCAAAATGCAGTGATCACAACTGAGGGCTTGCTGGACCAGACAGGCCCCTGTTTCCCCACTAGCTGGTTAGTGATGTATGTGTGTGTCCAGTCAAGATGAACTGAGCCCAGATGACTTCAGAACAGGACATCCAAACCTGCCGGCTCAAGTGAAATAAGAAATGTTTGTTGCTTATGCCATTGTCATGAACTGACTATGTACCATGTGTCAAAAACTGCTAAATGCAGAGAACACAATGAATGAAATAAGATCCCTGCTTTTGAATGGGTCACAAACATTCACAATGTGATTAAGAGGGAAAAGTACTAAAATGTCAGTTTTATGAATGGGTAAAACAGCCCTGATACAGTGCTACGGTTTGCTTGAGTGGACAGTGTGATATTGTGGCTACACTCAAAGAAGAATCTCAGAACTTGGCCATCCTTAATTTAAGCATTTATTCACAAGAAAATTGATAATCAGAGGAAAAATGGAAAGAACATTTCCTTTTCAATCCCCACTTCTCAAATCACTTAAAAAATAGTTGCAATTATTTTACAATGTGGAAAGTATTAAAAAAATTTCCTTAGCTTAGCTTATGGTTTATTTGGAGAGATGGAGTGAAAGGTCCAGAATTTCAATAACAATCAAGAGTTTAAGGGTAATGTTCATCAGCGAAAATGCAATTGTACTTTCAAATTAATGATATTCCCTAACTTCCCTTGTGGCTCAGCTGGTAAAGAATCCACCTGCAATGCAGGAGATCTGGGTTTGATCCCTGGGTTGGGATGATCTCCTGGAGAAGGGAAAGGCTATCCACTCCAGTATTCTGGCCTGGAAAATTCCATGGACAGTCCATGGGGTCACCAAGAATCAGACACGCCTGAGTGACTTTCACTTACTTATTCCTTTTACTTGTTTCTTTTGAGTTTTTGGCTTGTTGGTTTTGTTTTAACTTTATTTGAGGGCAAAATCAGAACATTTCATATCTATAAAGAAGAGGAGGACTGCCACTGATCAAACATTTGTCATGTTCCAGCACCATCCTAGGCCCACTGGATTCCTAATGACAGTGACCATAGGAGGCAGATTTTGTTATTGATACGGCTCAGAGAGTTTTAGTAGCCTGCTAAAGATCACACAGTGAGTATGTGGAACAGAGTTAGTAGAGTTTTTCAATTTAAAACTTACTCTTTCCCCCCACCTCCCAATGCTAACATTCTTCCTTTTAAATCACCTAGGTCAGTCCCTTTCCCGATGACTCAGGAATCTTCTTGGTGATGATTTTGAAAGGCCCTCATGAGGGGAGTGAGGAGGGAAGCTACAGTCTTCCAGAAAAAGACTCATGCATTTGCAGCTGGAGAACAGTTAGAGTCACAGAGTTTATGGAGTCCCGGTGGGATAGATTAGCATGCAGGGTATGTAATGACAGGGTTCACCAACATTCCTAGATTGAAAAGTTTATGCATGCCTCCCAACTTTCACCAGCTGTACTTGCCTCTGACTTAATTATATGCTCAGGGCACAGATGCCTCTAGAATTGCAGGCCATATCTCGCTTCCCAGGAAGGGTTATTGGTTAGATGACACTCAGCTCTTGGAATGCAGGGGGAAAATTGTTGTTGGCTGGTCTCTAAGTAGTGGATCTATATTTGAATCATTGTAAGCCAAGATTCATTCACCTGGATCCTGCCATGTTAGAATCCCTAGACGTTTGTAGCTTCATGGAGCAGACACCCTCTCTGCACTTAGCTCTCGAGTTGGGAGCTGGCAATTTGGGGAATAGGAATTCCTTTCCTATCTCTGACTTTGACTTGTGTAGGGAAGACCCTGAGAAGTTTTGGGGAGGCATAGCTTATGTTATAAGGCAAGTGGAGGACTGGGAGTCAGAGCTGTGGGTTTGAAGCCTTGTCCTTGTATTGGTCCCTTTGCAGTCTAATTATAGGATCTACTGCTCTGGTCCTAGGAACTGGGGCAACCATAGGCTGTTTTCTCATCCCATAGTGATGAGAAGTGGGGCATGCAAACTTACTAACTAGTTGAATCATTTTAGAAAATTAGTTGGCCTTTCTCACCCTCAATTTCCTTATTTGTAAATGGAAGCAAACAAGAACACCTTTCTCCAAAAGTTATGAGAATCTAATGAACTAGTGGCTATGAAAGCACTTTGTAAATTGTGAAGGGACCATACCCCAAATTTCTGCATGGGTGGGGCCTGTTTTGGTTACCACAGACCAAGTGCTTATACTTAAGTACTAAGTGCCTACTAACCACATGGTTGATGGTCAACGTGCTTGATGAAAGAATAAAAAAGTTATGTTATTTAGCAAATCCTCTTCAGCTAGACTGGGTGTCCTGGTGACTCAGTGGTAAAGAATGTGCCTGTCAATGCAGGAGACTCGGGTTCGACCCCTGGGCGAAGATCCCCTAGAGGAGGAAATAGCAACCCACTCCGGTATTCTTGCCTGGGGAAACCCATGGACCAAGGGCTCCAGTCCATGGGGTCCCAAAGAGTCAGACACGACTTAGCGACTAAATAACAACTTCAGCTAGACCCTCAAAATTCTGCTTTTTCTTTCTATAACCTGATTTACAGTGTATCTCCGGAGAGGATCTGGTTTCCTTGATCATGAGAAACTCGCATTGAGAGGATCACTGTGTCAGTTAACTATTGTTTTGACGAATCACCACAACATTCACACTAAAAAAAATCCCAACCATTTATTATTATTGAGTCTATGTGTCAGCTGGATATTTCTGCAAATCTAGGCTGGGCTTGGCTGGGCTTATCTGTTCTCATGCATCAGATGCCAGCTGCTGCGTCAGCTGGGGAGGGGCTGGTATAAGATGCCATCTGATGGGAAGTCTCCAACTCTTCAACAGACTGCCCTGGGCTTCTGTTGATGGAGGTGGAATGTTTCCAAAAGACATGAGCAAAAGAATTGCTCAAGGCCTCTTGAAGTCTAGGCTCAGAACTGGTCCACTTCCTCCACATTCTATTTTCCAGAGCAAGGGTATAAGGCTAGCCTAAATTTTGAGCTTAGAAATATAGACTTCTCATTTCAAAATGCTATAGACACAGGGAAGATAGAAATTAGAGTGTGTTTGCAATCAGTATTTCACATAACTTTTGGGCTAAGCTAGGGAAGTTATGCTGTAAACCAAGAAAAAGAAAAATGTGGATTCTCTCCTCTCTTATCTCTTTGCCATCGAGGCTTCCCAAAGAAGGACTACTTTCATGATCTCTGCTGCCTAGACAATAAAGGTAGCTCCAACCACATCTGCCTGCCTTCAAACCAATTTGGCAAATATTTTTCTAGTGCCTTCTGTCTCCCTGGGGCTGTAAAACTCAGAAGAAGCAGACTAGAATGTCTGAATACAGACTAGAATACAGTCCTTCTCTCCTTTACCCCAGCCTAGGAGGTACAGACTTATTTGGCCTATAAGAAAGATTGATAAATGCCTCTCCATATTCTCATTGTAAATTACTCTCCATTTTGTCATCAAGGTTATTTTATTTTTTTTCAAGGTTATTTTAATAGGGTTTCTTGTGTTGCCTACAAACTAATGTTCCTATTTCTTCTTCTGGAATTCAAAGCTTTCATGAATTGTCCTCAATCTCTCTTTCTAGGCACTTGCCTCATTATTTCTGGGAAAGAAAGCAACACCTCCATTATATCAGAATCTTCAGCACTTCATAGTTTCCAGACTATCTGTTTGCATGTAACCTTTTCTCTGCCTGTATATGCCCATTCTCGTCTCTCCCTGTTACAGTCCCAATCATGCTATTGAGATCCTGCTCAATTATCAATCTCCTCCACAGAGCCTTTCTTTCCTAACCTATTTAAAATCAATTTCTTATTTTTCTCTCTTCCCCTAATCATTCTTCTCTCTCTCTCTCTTTTTTTTTTTTTTACTATAATATCCTATTCTTGGGTTTTATACTACCCTGGATCGCAGTTCCCTGAGGCTGGGCCTTAATGCTCTCACCTGAGTGTCCTCCAATTTACCTGGAATGTCTACCTCTTGCGAGGTGCTGAGTCAATGCTATTGACCTGACTGAATCTCTTCCCACTTCTTTCCTCCGGCTCTGTAGCCTCGCTTCACATCTCAGAGCTGGCGAGGGATGCAGTCACTTTCCAGGACTCCGTTTAGCCAGTAGTGTAAGCAGCACTTCAGTTGGGCCTAGTCCTAGGCCGCTGAATTGGCATGAGCTACAGATCTAAAAAAAGTCCTGCCCTGTAACAGGGGGTCAGCTACTAATTGTAATTCCTCCTCTGGTCACCTTTCTGAGGCTCACATTGCTTGCTAACTTTATTTTTAGGTGTCTGGCAGTTTAAAAGAGGGCTACAACTGTCTTTGGTTTATTATTATATTATGAATGGTCCTTGAAAACCCAGAGCCCTGATGATGATAAGATGACTCGCTCTGATGAGGACTCTTCTTTTAAGTTTAAAACCCCTTGTTTAGATGAATGGCTTTCGGACAGTGTGAATCAGAACCACTGGGGTATTTGAAAGGCTGTGAATTCCTGGGTGTTATCTCCAAGAGTACCTGAATTCTTAAGTCTGGGCTGGTCCTGGGATCATGTAATTTTCTCAGGCTCCCTAAGGAATTCTGCTGCCAGCCAGTGTTACTTTGAGAAAAACTATTGTAATATTATAAGCATCAGACAATGACAATGCTTCAATACTGCAGCTGGGCAACTAAAGCAATGCCAAAATTATCATCACGTCCCAGAGACCAGGGAGGTCTCCAAATACGTCTCCTTTCACCATGCTCCTCCTCTGCTCAAGAACTTGTGATGGCTCCATCTTTCCTTTCCTGGGTCTAGCCCAAATTCCTTCCCATGCCATTCCAGTCTCAGCTCAGCTGATCCTTGGGGTCTTAGCTTCTGCTGGTGAAGTGCTATTTCATTTCCTTTGCTTTGTATTCTGCTCATTTTGTATTCTATTTCTTCTTAGGAGTCACCAAATTTTTATTGAATGCCTTCAGTATATCAAACACTGTCCCACATATTGAGCTTCCCTGGTGGCTCAAATGATAAAGAATCTGCCTGCAATACAGAAAAGTGGGATTCAAATCAGTCTTTAGGGATAAAAGCAATATCGTGCCTGTTGCTTCTGTAAATGAGTTTCTTTGTCTTGCCTAAGGTCACACAGCTGGTAAGTGGACTTCAAACCCAGAGTGACTGAGCTAAGAAGGGCCATGGTCCTCTTACATGATGCAATGCTACTTATATGAAGCCAATTTCAATTGTCTTCTTCCTTCAGAGACTTACAGAATGAACTTATGGTTACCAGAAGAGAAGGGTAGGGGGAAGGGATAGGTAGGGAGGTAGGGATCAACATGAACACACTGCTCTGTTTACAATAGATAATCCACAATGTCCTACTGTATAAGCACAGAGAACTCTGCTCAGTGTTACATGGCAGCCTAGATGGGAGGGGAGTTTGAGGAAGAAAGGATACATGTGTATGTGTATAGCTGAATCACTTCACCGTGCTCCTGAAACTACCACAACATTGTTTACTGGCTGTACTCCAATATAAAATAAAAAGTTAAAAAAACAAGTTGCATTCTTCTTTCAAAATTACAGAGAAGTACTCTCTCCTAAACTCAGAGGTAAACCCCACTTCCCTCATCTGTAAATTGAGTGTGCATATGAAGCTCAAAGTTCGCTATGAGGTGCTGTTCTGCGTCCTCAATCGCTCAATCATGTCTGACTTTGAGACTTCACGGACTGTAAGCCTGCAGGCTCCTCTGCCCATGGGATTTCCCAGGTAAGAATACGGGAGTGGGTAGCCATTTCCTTCTTCCAGGGATCTTCCTGACCCAGGGATTGAACCCATATTTCCTGCATTGCAATTGGATTCTTTACCACTGAGCCACCTAGGAAGCCCCATTAAACCCCACTTCTCTCATCTGTAAATTGGGTGTGCATACCTAGCTTGAAGGTCGCTTTGAGGAGAAAGGGCTAGAGGTACTGGGCACCGTGTCTGGCACAATCCAGATGATGAAGGGGTCCTACTGACTGGATACTGTTCACCTAGAAACAAACAACGAGTCTCTTCAGGCTGGAGACATGACAATTGTGTGGCTTTTGTGGAATAATGGGATGTACTGATTGGAATAAACTTTCTGGCATCATTGCATGATTTGCCCTTTTTCTTGCAGGTCAGGGGAATAATTCAAGGATAACAATATTAGGAATCATTCTTCTGGCTGGAAGTTTTTATCTCCTCTTCAAAGAGTAATCTCAGGGCAGCCACAGCCATGGAGACAGAATGTGGCAGGTGTAGCCACGCTCTGGATTAGAACTTATTTTCCGTGTTGGGGAGGAGAAAGGCTGTGGTCAGGGAAGACGAATAGACATGACTATTTGGTCGTGATCTGCAGCGCCTTCTCCCCATGCCTCGCTCAATCAGCCCCCTCATATTGAAGACCTTCTGCTTCCATTTTTGAGTGACTTGCAGCCTTTTTGTGTCACCTTGGAGGGACTTTTCATTGCTTGGGTGACCCCAGACTGTGATGCAGCTTGCAGCAGGGCCACAACGAAGAGGAGATTTATTTGTTTCTTTGTTCTTTCTAGGCAGCTGAAAGCAAAGAGTGTTTGGAGTGTTCCCTAAGAAGAGCTCCCTCGCCTGCATTTGCCCAGTTTTTCTTGCTTTGTCAAGTGTGGACAAAGCTGTTACTTACAGTGTCCCATGAGGAAAGAATGAAGTGCGGTGAGAATGAAGGGGTGGGCTTTGAAGTCAAGTCAGCATGGGTTCAGGTCCTGGCTCAGTGACAAAGCTCTGTCTGCCTCAGTTTTCCTAAAATATAAAATGAGGGTGATGGTGAGTGCCTCATAAGAGTGTGACAAGGACTAAAAATAGTTACAGCAAACATCAGATGTGTAGTGAGACTACTAGCAGTGTGCATGCATGCTAAGTCCCTTCAGTTGTGTTAGACTGTAGCCTGGCAGACTCCTCTGTCCATGGGGATTCTTCAGGCAAGAATACTGGAGTGGGTTGCCATGCCCTCTTCTGGGAGATCTTCCCAACCCAGGGATCAAACCCACGTCTTCTATGTCTCCTGCAATGGCAGGCAGGTTCTTTATCACTAGCATGACCTGGGAAGCAGGAAAGAACAAAAACCAGATTCAGAATCTCAGCATTCACAATAGTGGCTGGTTCTTCATGTCAGCTCAGTCGACATTTATTTTGTGTGAGCCTTGTGTGTTTGAGGGTACTAGATTAGCCTTTGAGAATATGAATATGATGGAGATCCAGTTCTCATGGGGAGTTCATGGTGAATCTATGACCAGTGTTTATAGAGTACCAGGGTGCCAACAAGAAATCAGAGCCCAGGTGATTTAAAGGACTCACATGGGGTCAATAGCTGGTTGTATATATAAAACCAGCTATGATATGGTATTATATCCCCAGCTTTGTCCACAGACCAGCAGCTCTTGTTCTAAGAAAAGAGCAGGGACAGTTACATCATTGTGAACATAAGCTACCTAGAGATCAGACCAGAGGAGATTATTGAATATAACTAACCAAATAAAAGCTAACTAGAGGATAAAATCTGATCACATTGGAGGATGGAGTCATCGTTTGCCAAGACTGAGCTCCTCATCTGCTGGCCTGGGGAGCCCTTGGCTGACTGTTCCCTTCCAGGCCCAGTAAACAGGTCACTCTGATGATCTAAGAGATGAGCCTGTGGTGATGTCAGCCTCCCCCTGGGCACACGGGCCCATTATCACATGCACTTGACTTTCACTCCCTAATGCTGCAGGGTCACAGCTCGGGAGTGACTCAGTAAGGGTGTGACTTTGTTTCCACTTCCGAGAGGGGTCTGGTTTTCTCAGGACAAATGTCCCCTTGTCCACCCAGGTGTATGAAGTCACACCTTTCAGCCATTTCTGACCTGATTTAAGAGAATTAGGATGAGGATTTATCTTGGCATCTGTGGATTTGCTTTTTTTTCCCCTCTAAATTTCATAATGAAAATGGTCACATGTACGAAAATGTTGAAAGCATTCCGACACCAATCACCGTGATTCTACCACAATCTTCTGATATTACTTACTTGTATTTTTACATATTTATCCAAGGTGAGGAAAGCTTCCATCCTATTCTGGGGATTTGCAAACAGGTTTAATGATTTTAAAGTAAAAGCTTTCTAGGCTGTGCCCTTCCATTTTGTAGGAAGAACATGTCAATAGGAGATATTGGTAGGAAAATACATTTAAAATAAGACTACGATTAATGCTTAATATTTCAAATGAGGTTGTCAAAATAACTTCAAAGTCAACATACTTTAAATTTAACATGTTACTGAGTGTTTTCTCTGTGCCAGGTGCTGGGCCTGTTGCCTGCGCATTGTCAGCAGACTTGACAACTTGAGCTCTGCCCATAAATGATGCTGTGCAATCAGGTGTCATTCTTGGGAGCAACTCGAAGGGTTGGCTTGTTTACTTCCTCTGTTCTCTCAGCTCAAGACCTGAGTCATTTCATTAAATGAGTGTTCTGCGTTGGCCCTCTCCCAGCCAACAGCTGTGAGGTACCAGATTGGCATGAAGCAGGTGAGTAAAGTTAGCTTAAATTTAGCATCACAGAAATCTGTTCCTATGGACTCCTGGGAACCACTCAGCCTCCTCAGGACAGGGTAGTCACCTACACAGCCACTAGTCCCAGGAGGGAGCCTTTCTTTCAGAGATTAACAAGGGCCTCATGGTTTTTCTTTAATCATCACACTCCCTTGTTTAGAAAATAACGATAATCAATGGGCAGAACCAGAGAACTATGCTCACAGAAGGAAATGAAACATGTACTTTACATACATTTCCATAGAGTCCCAAGCCCACTCTGTAAGGAAAGAGCTCCTAATATTCCCATTTTGCTATGTGGTAGGTGACTTATGTTGGTTTGTCTGGGAATTCCGCATGTTTCACATTGGAAGTTCCACACCTTCAAAACCTCTGTGTCTTGGACCAGCTGGGACATCTGGTCACCTGAGGTGGATCTGAGATTCTGCATCTACTGCAAAGAACATCCTTATGAACTTTGCCTTCTCTTGCCTCTCCTCCATATTGTCTTCTGATCATTCAACCACCTTGTAATTTGGGGATGTTATACCCATTTTACTGATGGGAAATGGAAGTTTAGAGAGAAGAGTGACTTGCCCAGGTCCAGTGACTAAGCAGTGACAGAGGCAGGTTTGGAATCCAGCTTTCTTGGGCTCTGGGCACCTCTATACCAGTCCAGTTGAAAGGTACAGACTGGCAGGTATGAAGAAGAGGCAGTGGCTTCTCTGGGGACTCTATCACCTGCTCTCGAGTCTCCAATAATTCATCCACCTCAGATCAACAGACTCAAATTTGTTCCTTTTCATGGATGAGTAACATGCTATTGTATATTGTGTGTGTGTGTATATATATACCACAACTTCTTTATCCATTCATCTGTCAATGGATATCTAGGTTGCTTCCATGCCTTGACCATTGTAAATTATACAGAGTGAAGTAAGTCAGAAAGGGAAAAGCAAATATTGCATAATAACACATATATATGGAATCTAGAAAAATGGTACTGATGAATCTATCTTCAGGACAGGAATGGAGACGCAAATGTAGAGAATGGACTTGTGGGCACAGCAGTGGAAGGAGAAGGTGGAATGAATTGGGAGAGTAGCATGGAAATATATACACTACCATGTGTAAAGCAGATAGCTAGTGGTAAGCTGCTGTATAGCACAGGGAGCTCAGTCCAGGACTCTGTGATGACCTAGAGGGGTGGGCTGGTGGGTGGGGTGGAGGGAGGCTCAAGAGGGAGGGGATATATGTATACTTATGACTGATTCACGATATTGTATGGCAGGAACCAACACAACATTGTAAAGCAATTATCTTCCAATTAAAAAAAGGAAAGTGTCTCCAGCGAAATTTCATTTTCAGAAATTTAACTCTTTATTCCAAAGGCCTTCATGGATTTCTGACCCTGGCCATGATGCAAAACATCAGGAAAGGGATATAGTAGAGGATGACAGTAAGGATAATTGGAATCCAAGGGATGCTGTGTAGAACAAACAATGGTCCAGCCATCATCATCAGGAGCCCAGCACACAGCCTAGACTTGGTGTCAAGGCCTCGTGAGAGAAGGCTGGCTCAGAGAGGGCAGGAAACCCTGAGCGAGAAGGGGCCAGAGGGCAGGGCTGGACCCCTCTTCACGTAGCAGCCAATCTGTCTGAGGGAAGAGCCTTCCTTCACGTGAGTCTGATTTGACGGACAGCCTGGACCAGCTGGCAGGAGCTGCACACACTGGGAGAGTCCTCTGTTCTAAGAACGCCCTTCACAAACATGTCTATCTTGTTCTTTTTCCTCCCAGTGCATTTAAACACATCATATTTGAAACAGGTTGCTGATGCCCTGTATTTTATTCATCCTCTCATGTAACATTTACTGTAAGCCCACTGTGTACCAGGGTCCTGTGTGAAGTGCTGGGGAGGGCGGGATCAATAAAACATGGCTTTTCTCTTAAAAAGTGATGATTCATTGAGAAGACCGGAGAAGCAATGGCAACCCAATCCAGTACTCTTGCCTGGAAAATCCCACAGACAGAGGAGCCTGGTAGGCTGCAGTCCACAGGGTCGCGAAGAGTCAGACACGACTGAGTGACTTCACTTTCATGCATTGGAGAAGGAAATGGCAACCCACTCCAGTGTTCTTGCCTGGAGAATCCCAGGGACGGAGGAGCCTGGTGGGCTGCCGTCTATGGGGTCACAGAGTTGGACATGACTGAAGACTTAGCCACAGCAACAGCATTGAGAAGACAGTGATGGAAGCAACTCATCGTACTGTGTGAAAGAGCAAAGGGCTTGGAGTCTTCACATACCTGAGTTTCCATCCTGGATCTGTTACCCTGATGAAGCTACTTAAAACTTTCTCTGAACCTCAGCCTTATCATCTGTAAAATGGGGTTATTAATTACACAATTGCTGTCAGGATAACATGCAAAGATACATGTTTAGTGTTAAGTCTAGTGCCTGTTACATAGTGATTACTCAATTCATGAGATTTTATTTTTCTAGTTTTACCACTCACCAGCTCTGCAAGCTAATTTATTTTTCTGTGCGTCAGTTTCCATTCTGTAAAATGGGTATCATAACAGTAGCTGTCTTTTAAGTACGTTGTGATAATTAAATAAGATAACACATGCAAAGCACTTAGGACAATGCCTGGTATACAATATAAATTGAATATACAAAGTGATTATTACTAATGCTGATAGTAACACATGTTACAACAGATGTGGACAGAAAGTAAGATATTTAGGAGAGAATTCTAGGAAAATGGGTCAGAAAGCATTCCAAGGAAAGGGACAGCATATGTAAGATATGAGAGGTGTGAAGAAGCACATTTCTAAAGAACTGGGTCAAATTGGGAGATTAGAGTCAGAGGGCAATGGCAGAGGGTGGATGGGCTCTAGAATGAGCCAGAATCCAGGTTCTGCCAGTTAGTAGCTAGTGACTTAACCTGTCCAAGTCAGTCTCCTCACCAGTCACAGATTGCTAATGGTTTCTGGTTTTTGATGTAAGTTTCAGGATGAAGTCACATAACTTTTGTAATTGCTCAGCCAGACCCTGGCACTAAGGAGGCCCTTAATAAGAAGCAACTAATTATTACTCTTTTCACTACAGAAGGTGACAAAGCGTGTAAGGGGACCAAGAGAGAGAGACCATACTGTGGAGATAAATCATGATCAGACTGAAAGGAGCAGGTTATGACAATCTAAAAAATGGAGACTTTTTTTTCCCCATGCAAGTCTTGGGGGAGCATAATCTTCATGATTCATTTTGGCTCTGTCTCTTTTTTAAAACTACTGTTTTAAATTGAAGTATAGTTGTCTTCCAGTATTATACTGCGTGCCAAGTCGCTTCAGTCGTGTCCGACTCTTTGTGACCCCACGGACTGTGGTCCACCATGCTCCTCTGTTCATGGGATTCTCCAGGCAAGAATACTGGAGTGGGGTGCCATGCCCTCCTTCAGGGTATCTTCCGGACCCAGGGAATCCAAATCTCTTACATCTCCTGCATTAGCAGGCAGGTTCTTTGCCACCAGCCCTACCTGGGAAGACCCCCACAGTGTTATATTCACTTCAGGTATACAATATAGTTTTACAGGCAACACGTCATACTGATTTACTCTAGTATTATTGACTGTATTCCCTATGCTGTACTTCACAGTCCTGTAACTTGTTTATTTGACAACTGCTAGCTTGTACCTCCTGGGCTCTTTCTAAATTCTGCGCTGGCTCCTCTTCGCCCCGAGCCCAGCTTCTGAGCTCACATTCCCTCGGTTCCATCAGAGTCTAAATTTACCCTCATTGTAATTATTCACACTGTGTCCCATCAGCTTGTGAGCAGCAGAGCTAACGGAGGCCAAAACTGGGAGCAGGGAAGGAGAGAGGGAGGGGGGACAGAAAAGAAGAGAAAAAAAGAAGGAAAACTTCACGGAGTAGGGCTGCCCAGTGTCAACTGCAAGTTGCGGGCATGGGCCAGTCCCCCCTGAAATAACTCCTAAGAGCAGAGCTGGCTCACGTGTCTTCCAACATTAAAATTAGAGTGAGCCAAGATTAAATGCTCCCGAGAAACTGACCAGCCTAACATTTTTCTCCTCCCTCTCTCTTTTTATAACTATGACCACAGTAGTAATTCAATTGGAAACATATCCCATCCCTGATTGCTCCAACACTGGCACTAGATCATTCCCAGGGCTTGATATTTTTATTAAATGCACACTGCCCGTTATTTTCTGCTGGGACTAAAAATACCTCTGACTGAGCAGCAAAGACTCAGTGGGGGCCTCCTCCCTGTTCTCTCAGAGGCCAGGACGGAGGGAGGATGAGCAGATTGATGGGCCTGTCAATTAATTTAGGCAGCAGCTCTTTTCCAAGGAAAACTGCCCCAGATACTAGCAGAACTGTAAACGTAAAGATGGAGCTCCAGGCTGACAGGATGAATAACGGGAACCTACATCCCTAACCTCATTTACGATGAGCTTTTTCTCACTTCCGGCTACCCCACCACGTCACCATTTTGGGACACTTGGTGTAGTTTCAAACCCCTAGTTTTGGCGCGTGCTGTTCCCTTGTCCCGAATGCTGTTCTCTCCTCCCTCTCTGTGCGTTTGTGATTGACTCTTCATCTGAGCTCACCACCGTCATATTTTCCGAGCCCCTAGTCCAACTGAGGTGATTCTGTCTGATTCTCCTGCTCGTTTTGCTTACTCCTGCCAAAACTCATCTTCTGCATTATCATTGATGGGTTTATGTCTGTCTGCCTGTTAGACCTTTACCTTCTTGAGAGAGGGATTGTGTCTTTTATTTTTCCCCCAATATTTATTTATTTATTTATTTGCCTGCACTGGGTCTTAGTTGCGGCATGTGGAATCTTTCATTGCAACATGTGGGATCTAGTTCCTTGATCGAACTTGATCTGTTCTGGGAATGAACCTGGGCCCCTGCATTGGGAGCATGAAGTCTTAGCCACTGGACCACCAGGGAAGTCCTAGGCTTATGTCTTAATGACTATTATCTTCCTGGCACAGGGCTGGGCCCCACAGGGCTGGGGTAGGGTGAGACAAGTGAGGCATTATGGACACAAAATTAAGGGAGTGTGGCTTTCAGGTGCTGACACTGAACTTGAACGATTCTGAATGTGAGTGTCCCTTTAAAGTTGGCACCCAAGGCTCCTAGCTTGTCTCATCCTAGTCCCTGCCCTGGGGCCCAAAGTGATCAAAATGATTCTTGGGTGCAGGCAAGTCAATTAGCTTTTCCTTTGGGAAGCTCTGTCCTCTCTATTGGCTTTTATGACAGCGCACCCTTCTGGTTTTTCTTCTCCCAGATCCTTCTCTGTTCCTCCTTGAATTCTTCCTCCATCTGCTCCTGAGACGTTGCTAATGAGATGCCGCTCCTCCAAGCTCTCACAATATTGTCGATGTACTACCCATCTGTTCCTTCAATCACTCATTCATTTACTCTGGCACTAGCTGCAGAGTACTGACCTGGCACCAGGAACTGTTTGTAGGTGTTTCAAATATGGCAGAGAGAAAGCCAGAGAATGACTCTGCCTTCATGGAACTTACATTCTAATGGAACATGCAGGGATCAGAATAAAACATGTATAATAAAATGTTAGTTGTTTTATTGTTCTATAGTCTTCGAGAGCAAGGGCCTTGCTTTATTCAGTTCAGCTTCTCACAGTGTCTAATAACCCATTATGATGCTCAACACATGGATAAATCAATGAACACTTGAATGAATGAATTGAATGGAGACCTGGTTTATTTTATTAAATTTTTTTTCTTAACGTAAAAAAAATTATTTGGAGACTCAATTATTTATTTTTTGATTTTCTTAATTTTTTTTTATTTGAAGGATGATTGATTTACAATGTTGTGTTAATTTCTGCTGTACAAGAAAGTGAATCAACTATATATATATATATATATATATATATATATATACATACATACGTATAACCCCTCCCTCTTGGATCTCCCTCCCAGGTCCAACTCATTTAGGTCATCATGGAGCACTGAGCTGAGCTCCTCGTGCTATAGAGCAGCTCCCCACTGGCTGTCTATTTTACACATGGTGGTGTATATATGTCAATGCTACTCTCTCAATTCATCCCATGTTCTTCCCCTGCTGTGCACACAAGTCTGTTCTCTGCATGGAAACCTAATTTAAAAGCAAATCTACCCTAAATAAATGGAAATAACTTCCCTAAATTCCTTGGGCAAATTTTAATTAATTAATTGGTTATTAATTACTAGTTATTTCATTAGTTCATTCATTCATTCAACAAGTGTTTATTGAGTACCTCCTCTGTGCCTGGATATGTTTGAAGCACCTTGAAAACACCTATCATGGTACCCTGCACAGTTTTTCAATTATTTGTTTATTTGTCTGTCTCCAGCATTCCTCAAGGAATGCTCAAAGAACTCAAGGAATTCTCAAAGGAATTCCTCAGAGAGCTTGCCTAATTCATCTCTGGATCCTTTGACTTAACACAGTACCTGGTACCTCATTGGTGCTGAACAAAAGTTCCTTGAATGAGAAATATAAGTTTAATAATTTACAGAGGAAAGATATAACTACAGCATACCAAAGAGGGTGGGTGGCCTCTACTTCTCTGAAAATTCCTGTGTTGATGTATTATTTATCTTAAAGTGGGCTTCCCATGTGGTGCTAGTAGTAAAGAACCCACCTACCAAGGCAGGAGACATCAGAGATGTGGGTTCAATCCGTAGGTTGGGAAGATTCCCTGAAGGAGATCATGGTAACCCACTCCAGTATTCTTGCCTGGAGAATCCCATGGACAGAGGAGCCTGGTGGGCTATAGTCCATAGTGTTGCAAAGAGTTGGACATGACTGAAGCAACTTAGCACACATGCATAATAAAATACAGAAAATACCTAGGTTTTGAAGGAGTCTTCATCCTCACACAACTTTCTACTTTCCTTCCTACAACTTTCTACTTTCGGTGACTTTAGAATATCATTTTTGTCTCCCAGAATTACAATGATTTTAGAGGACAACTTTGTAAAAGTCAGAGAGATTCTGAGCAGCCCTGTTAATCTATAATACAGAGCTTCTAGTGCAACAGCTCAGTGAGAACTTCTCTCTGCTATCAAAGAAAGTAGTTTCCAAATGGACTGTTACAAACCCTTTGAGAAGATTCCAAACCTACCTTACTATTGAGACTTAGGCTCCAGTCTTAGAGTTGCCCCTAACTCATAGTGTGACCTCAAATACATCACTCCTCTCTGAAGCTAGATTTCCTTTCTGGAAAAGGAGATTATGCTTCTTAATGGCACAAATTCCCCTATAATTCTGATCCTGGAAGGAGTCCACGTGTCTTCTCCTTGCTCTGGGGGGCTAGTTCAAGAGCATCCTTCTTTAGCCTTCTAATTGCTTAAGCAGGGGTCCCCAACCTCCAGGATCTAGTGCTTGATGATGTGAGATGGAGCTGATGTCATAATAGAAGAAATAAAGTGCACAATAAATGAGATATGCTTGAATCATGCTGAAACTATCCTCCACCCCAGTCCATGGAAAAATTTTCTTCCATGAAACCAGTCCCTGGAATCAAAAAGTTTGGGGACTGCTCGCTTAATGGACACAAAAACTGATCTTCAGAAGAAGTATCCCTTGTTATCCCAAGATGGTCAGTTCTCAGACATTTACTGAGCATTTACTATTTACAAGATCTGCTAAAGGTGGGTGGCATTGCAGAGACTGTGTTTCTACCCCCAATAAAGCTGTTGTTGAACTGTTTCCATCACTTAATGAATTCCCAGAAATATGTTATGATGTAGTTGACATCAAGCAGAGGTGAAGGAAAAGTCATAGCAGTGAGCTTTAATTAGGGAATCACAGTCTAACTGAGAATCAAACACCAGAGCAAGGGCTCAATACACTCTTTAGAGATGCCATTACATAAAGGCTCTTTCTGAAGGGCATCCCAGATCCATTATTTAGGAATCAAGAGGAAGGAAATCCCTGAGAATCTAACTAATTGGGAGAAGGGTTTAGGAACAGGATGGAACTTGGGTTTGATTCTAAAGAGTGGGGGCCAAGGTTGGTGAGGAGGAGAGGAAAACCTCTAAAGTGAGCAGGAACCCATTCTGTGCACTGGTTCATCTGTTCATTAAACCCATGGTCAGAAGCACAGGTCTTCTGTGAGATCTTGGGTCTATCTGAGGCCAGGATCTGGGTCTAAGACTCAGGATTGGCTGGGGCAGAACCGGACATCTCATTAGTAATGTGGTCATATGTGTGACATCCATCAAGGTCTTGTGTGGGCAGGTACCTTAGATGAAATTTCTCTACCTTCTCTCTGCCTCTGAGTGAGTTTCACTGTAGGAGAGTCTCTTGTAGGAGGGGAAGAGAAACACCTCCTTTCTCTGTGAGATCAGGAAGAGACTTAACACTCAGTGGCCTTTTCTACCTCACTCTTAGGCTTATTTCTGCTTTTTGAGTCTTGATATTCAAAGGATGCGAGAGATCCTGTGAGCAGGAGTCCTTTGCAATGAAGAGAAAATGAATAAAGCCTGAATAAAGCCTGAAAAAATGAATAAAGCCTGTCTGCTCATTTGGAAGATAATTAACTGAGAGGTCTTGAGGGTAAGATACGCTGGTTTCTATTATTAGAGTCAGAAATTTGGCTTATAAAAAAATGCTTACTATAAGATAATGTATGTGTGTGTCTATGAGTATGGTTGTGGTTGAGGTGATTGTCTGCGAGTGTTAGTATGCATTTTGGTGGCCATTAGTTATTTTCTACTAAAACTGATAGAAAGGGGAGTTATCAAAAATGGTAAGCTGCTAATAAGTTGGAGTGATTAACAATTTTTGAAAATTCTGGCTGATTCACTTGTCTGTATACCTGAAACTAACGCAACATTGTAAATCAACCATACTCCAATAAAATTTTTTTTTTAAATTGCTAATAAGATAGATATTTTTTAATTGTGGCAAAAGACACATGACATAAAACACCATTTTAATTTCAATGATTTTTAAGTGTATAGTTCCAGGGCATTAAGTACATCCATATGGTTGTACAACCATCTCTTAACTTTTATTCATCTTCCCAAACTGAAACTCTACTGCTGAGCAGTAACTCCCTATTCCTTTCTACTCGCAAAAGTCTGATAACTATTCTGTTTTCTGTCTATAAAACTGAATACTTCAGGTATCCCAGATGAGTGGATTCATACGAGTCACTAGCTTATTTCATTTAGCATAATGCTTATAGTGTTCATCCATATTGTAGCATGTGTTAGAATTTCCTTCTTTTTTAAGGCTCAGTAATATTCTGTGGTATGTATATGCTGCATTTTGTTTATCCATTTACCTGTTGAAGGACATTTGGCTTGCTTTTACCTTTTGGTTATTATAAATAATTCTGCTATGAACATGAGGATACAAGTATCTGTTCAAGGCCTTGTTTTTACCTCTTTTGGGTGTATACCTGGAGGTGGAATTGCTGGATTCAATGGTAATTTTACTTTTAATTTTTTTGAAGAATCACCATACCATTTTTCACAGCAACTGTACCATTTAACATTACTATCAGCAATGCACAACATTCTAATTTCTCTGCATCCTCACCAATATTTATTATTTTCTGTGGTTTTTGTCCTTGTTTTTGTTTTTTATAATATCCATGCTCATTGTGGTTTTGATTTCTATTTCTCTAAAGACGGATATGGAATATTGTTTCATGTGCTTATTCTTTTTTTTTCCTGTTTCTATTTTTGCCTTTGATTTAAAACTAAGCTCTTCTTTTGAACCACTAAACTAATTTATACTGAAAAGCAATTCATTTAAATTCAGTATTGTTCAGTGCAACTCTACAGGCATTTATGGAACACATACTCTGTGCAAGATTTGGCATCTAGGACTCTGGGTTGCTCTTTTGGGATAAGCATATAATTAGCGGAGATCCATAGATACATAAAAGTAAGCCATGAGAATTTCTACAATGAAGATGGTCAAATTACTGTATAAGTGAAGCAGAGATTAGTGCTGGAATACATAGGTCAACCCGTAGAAGACTCTTTGAATGATTGATTGATTAATTCATTTATTCAGTAAATACTTATCAAATATCTGATTTGTTTCAGGGAATGTGCCAGATACAGGAGATGTAAAAAGGAAAAATCTCTAGTCTAATCCTGCTCCTTTACGATGGTCAACTTTCTCCTTTATCTCCAAGCCATCACCAGAGAATTGAAGATCCCTAGAAATGACCCTCCTGTTTGCTACCCTGCTTTCCCTCTGTCCTAAACCTTTCTACCATATTTCACATCACACTTCACTTTCCTGCTTATTCTTTATTACCATGGCTGAGGACATCTATCTTCATATTTTACCTCTGGGTTTACAGCGCTGATTGTGTTTGTCTTGTCTTCTTGTGGTGACCCTGCTTGTTTCTGATTTGCATTCAACCACTTAACCTATGGGCTTCCCGGTGGCACAGTGGTGAAAAGGAAAAATCCACCTGCCAATGCAGGAGATGCAAGAGATACAGATTTGACCCCTGGGTCGGGAAGATCCCTCGGAGTAAGAAATGGCAACCCACTCCAGTATGCTTGCCTGGACAATTCTATGGACAGAGGAGTCTGGCAGGCTTCAGTCCCTGTAGCTGCAAAGAGTCGGGCACGACTGAGCGACTGAAAATGCCCGCATGCAGTATCTGCTGTGAGTAACCACCTGGTCTGCCCCAGCATCCAAGGGGTGGGACCTTCCCCAGAGCTGGATGCCTCTTGTCTTCTAGGAAACATAATTTGACAATCCCTACCTCTACGGGGATCACAGCTTGTTGTGAAAGTGATGTGTTATTGTATCAACACAGTGCAACATGCAAAGTACTGGAATAGAAAGGCATTTGCAGAGCAATTTGTGAACAGAGGCCAGTTATGGAAGCTCTTACTAGAAGGACCTTTGAGCTGAGTTTTGAGTAGGTAATGCACTTTGACCTAGCTGTAGCATTTAGTGTTTAGTATTTATTTATGTATTCAGTATGCGGCATGTAGTGCTAATGACAGGAACAGTTATTAAAGTGGCATAATAATTCCTAATTTTTATGGAAAGTTTCAAAGTCATACCTTCTTACCAAATGTACCTTCTAACCCCAGACCAAGACCAACTCATTGAGTGTTATTTTCAGTTAGTGCTTGATGACTTCTGCTAATAGGGATGAAGAGGTATGAGCCTGTGATCTATATTTAGACATGTGTTCTCCAGCCTGGGGCTGTCCTTTAACAGCAGAAGCTTATGTATCAGTTGGGGGAGTACAGATGTCCAGATGAGATCCTCTGATGAAGTGGTAAACAGCTTGGAAACTTTTGATACCAAAATATAAATGTTATCTATACTCTTTCCACACTGATTCCGGTTGGTTGATTAGATGGTGCAGAGAAAACATTGTGAGCTAAAAAGCACCACTTTAGATATTTGCATGTTGGTTGTTGTATAAGATTTTCTATATTTAATGCAAAAATTGAATGGAGCCATCAGAATGTATATCTGAGTCATTTGGAAAGTGAATGATATAGATTTACCACATGTCAGGAAATACTTATGCATCCTGTACCTTCAAGTGGATACTTCAGTACTTGTTCTCATTTTAGTATCACTGCTTAGCTAGCATACTTTTCATGGATGTGAATGGAAACCACCCTGAATGTGAGAAAAACCTACATTCCAGATCCTGCTGCCTCACTGCCTGGTGACTAAGTGAACTTAGACAAGCCCTTAGATGGACATGGAGAATAAGTTGGCATTGCTGTTTTCTAACTTTGTCACCAGAAAATAGAAATTGAGTTAGAATAGCAAGAAACAGGCTGGGCACAAACAGACAGCTTGATGTCACTAAAATTCCAACCATGTAGCCTACAATTAAGAGAACTCAAATGTAACAAATATATTAATAGTAGTAACAAAGATATTAACTCAGATTTCCAAGAGTCCCTCAAAACATGTTCCAAAATCTCATGAGAAGACTAAATAATTAGCATCTTTAAAGTTGGTTCATTGGTTTATGATGCTCTTAACAAGGACCTATTGAGGGGATAAAATGTTAATTGCACTCTCAAGTCTAATGTTAAGAGATATTATGTTTTGACTACCTACTGAGGGTCAGATACTTTGTAAACAGTTGATATTCATCATCTAATTTAATACTTACCACCAACCTTACGAGGTTGATACTATTCTTATCACTATTTTGCAATAGAGGAAATTGAGGTTTGGCAAGGTTAAGTAACTTGCCCCAAATCTAATGACTATTAAGCAGCAGAGACCTACCCTGTCAGATGTCACAGCTGCTGCTCTAGTATTGTCTACTCAATTCCTTGCATGAGCAGAATGCTGAACTACTGGTTTGCACCTATGTTGTTCCCCAGGACTTCAGATTTGAGAAAGATCCTTTCATTCAACATCTAACCAAAGAATATTTCCCTCCTTGGAATCAATGATGAAACAACTTTCTTCCAAAAAATAGCCTTTATCTATCACTCCTCAGGTCAAAGCTTCTCTCTGTGGCTTCCTTTACCTTTAGGATAAAGTCCTAGCTCCATAATGAGCATTTAGTGACCTTCTAGAACTTTTCCCCATGTAACTTTCCAATGCGAGTGCTGCATCCTAACCCAGACTCCTCGTTCAGGTCAAACAGGTCTTGTCATTGCCCTTGAATCACCTCCTTTCTTTTGCCACCCTACTTACTTAGGAGAGTTCCTGTCCATCCTCTCTGTATATCTAAAATACATCCATTTGAGAGTGCTCATTTGCTAGGTCCCTCTCAGTTCCTAGTCCTTGGGTAGCTCACTCTTGACGTGTCAAGATATACATTTCAATGCTGTCTATAGTGCATTCATTTATGCACTTATTTCCTCATTACGTATTGAGCATCTACCACGCGCTTTTTTGCTGAGTGGCCTGGTAAACTAGATAACATTCTTGTCATAGCTATTTTTTCTAATTATGATTAATTTTTATAAACATACAGCAGCCTTCTTGATAGTAAATCATATTTTCTCATCTTAAGTCAGAAAGAGAAAAACAAATACTGTATATTAACACTCTGGTGGCGACAGTGGTTAAGAACCTGCCTGCCAACACCAGAAATGTAAGAGATGTGGGTTTGATCCCTGGGTCAGGAAGATCCCCTGAGGAGGAAATGGTAACCCATTCCAGTATTCTTGCCTGAAGAATCCCATGGAAAGAGGAGCCTGGTGGGCTACAGTCCATGGAGTTGCGACGAGTCAGACATGACTGAAGTGACTTAGCACACACACAACACATAATATATGGAATCTACAAAAAGGCAGGATTGGAGACACAGGTGTAGAGAACTGACTTGTGGACACAGCAGGGGAAGGAGAGGGTGGAATGAACTGAGGGGGTAACATTGACATATATAAACACTGCCATGTGTATAATAGATATCTAGTGGAAACTACTATATAGCACAGGGGGCTCTGTGATGACTTACAGGGGTGGGATGGGGCAGGGAGGGAGACTCACGAGATAGGAGATACATGTATATATATAATAGATTCCCTTCATTGCACAGCAGAAACTAACACAACACTGTAAAGCAATTATGCTCCTCAAAAAGTAGAACTGGACATTTGTACATTTAGCACTGGTATAGGAATTGGTCAGTAAATGGTTTTCTAATGAATTTTGGAATCATATTGCCTTTCTACCTTATTCATTTATAAAATAACTATAGGGCTTCAAAACATGCATAGATAATTGACAAGAAGTTTATGCCCACAAAAATATCAATTGTGGAGAAATTCAGTTCAGTTAAGTCGCTCAGTTGTGTCCGACTCTTTGCGACCCCATGAATTGCAGCACGCCAGGCCTCCCTGTCCATCACCAACTCCCGGAGTTTACCCAAACTCATGTCCATCGAGTTGGTGATGCCATCCAACCATCTCATCCTCTGTTGTGCTCTTCTCCTGCTGCTCCCAATCCTTCCCAGCATTAGGGCCTTTTCCAATGAGTCAACTCTTCACATGAGGTGGCCAAAGTATTGGAGTTTCAGCTTCAACATCAGTTCTTCCAATGAACACCCAGGATTGATCTCCTTTAGGATGGACTGGTTGGATCTCCTTGCAGCCCAAAGGATACTCAAGAGTCTTCTCCAACACCACAGTTCAAAAGCATCAATTCTTCGGCGCTCAGCTTTCTTCACCGTCCAACTCTCACATCCATACATGAACACAGGAAAAACCATAGCCTTGACTAGAAGGACTTTTGTTGGCAATGTCTCTGCTTTTAAATATGCTGTCTAGGTTGGTCATGATCTTCCTTCCAAGGAGTAAGCGTCTTTTAATTTCATGGCTGCAGTCACCATCTGCAGTGATTTTGGATCCCCTAAAAATAAAGCATGACACTGTTTCCACTGTTTCCCCATCTATTTCCCATGAAGTGATGGGACCAGATGCCATGATCTTAGTTTTCTGAATGTTGAGCTTTAAGCCAACTTTTTCACTCTCCTCTTTCACTTTCATCAAGAGGCTCTTGAGTTCTTCTTCACTTTCTGCCATAAGGGTGGTGTCATCTGCATATCTGAGGTTATTGATATTTCTCCCGGCAATCTTGATTCCAGCTTGTGTTTCTTCCAGCCCAGCGTTTCTCATGATGTACTCTGCATAGAAGTTAAATAAGCAGGGTGACAATATACAGCCTTGACCTAGTCCTTTTCCTATTTGGAACCAGTCTGTTGTTCCATGTCCAGTTCTAACTGTTGCTTCCTGACCTGCATACAGATTTCTCAAGAGACAGGTCCAATGGTCTGGTATTCCCATCTCTTTCAGAATTTTCCACAGTTTATTGTGAGCCACACAGTCAAAGGCTTTGGCATAGTCAATAAAGCAGAAATAGATGTTTTTCTGGAACTCTCTTGCTTTTTTGATGGTCCAGCGGATGTTGGCAATTTGATCTCTGGTTCCTCTGCCTTTTCTAAAACCAACTTGAACATCTGGAAGTTCACGGTTCACGTATTGCTGAAGCCTGGCTTGGAGAATTTTGAGCATTACTTTACTAGCATGTGAGATGAGTGCAATTGTGTGGTAGTTTGAGCATTCTTTGGCATTGCCTTTCTTTGGGATTGGAACGAAAACTGACCGTTTCCAGTCCTGTGGCCACTGCTGAGTTTTCCAGATTTACTGGCATATCGAGTGCAGCACTTTCACAGCATCATCTTTCAGGATTTGAAATAGCTCAACTGGAATTCCATCACCTCCACTAGCTTTGTTCGTAGTGATGCTTTCTAAGGCCCACTTGACTTCACATTCCAGAATGTCTGGCTCTAGGTGAGTGATCACACCATCGTGATTATCTGGGTCATGAAGATCTTTTTTGTACAGTTCTTCTGTGTATTCTTGCCACCTCTTCTTAATATCTTCTGCTTCTGTTAGGTCCATACCATTTCTGTCCTTTATCGAGCCTATCTTTGCATGAAATGTTCCCTTGGTATCTCTAATTTTCTTGAAGAGATCTCTAGTCTTTCCCATTCTGTTGTTTTTCTCTATTTCTTTACACTGATCACTGAGGAAGGCTTTCTTATCTCTCCTTGCTATTCTTTGGAACTCTGCATTGAGATGGGAATATCTTTCCTTTTCTCCTTTGCTTTTCGCTTCTCTTCTTTTCCCAGCTATTTGTAAGGCCTCCTGAGACAGCCATTATGCTTTTTTGCATTTCTTTTCCATGGGGATGGTCTTGATCCCTGTCTCCTGTACAATGTCATGAACCTTTGTCCATAGTTCATCGGGCACTCTATCAGATCTAGTCCCTTAAATCTATTTGTCACTTCCACTGTATAATCATAAGGGATTTGATTTAGGTCATACCTGAATGGTCTAGTGGTTTTCCCTACTTTCTTCTATTTAAGTCTGAATTTGGCAGGGTTTAAAAAGGTGTGTCTTGGTTCATTATTTTCTGTATTATTTTCTTATAGAGAACCCAGAAATATGTTATATGAATGTAACTGTGAGAAGCTGTTTCTGGTATCCTTTTCTTATCTAAAGTTGATAAGAGTACAAGCTAGGAAGCTTGGTACAGCCATTTATTTTTTTCTTCCATAGATAATGTGCAAGAGATTTCTGAGACAAATGTCCAGGTGGATTTTTCATAACTTCAGAGAAAGAATTTCTTTGTGGGAGTTTCAGCGTCAAAGTTAACTTAAAGTACTCTCGAATTTAACTCAGCTAGTCATAGAGGTTTTTACCTTTCATATGAGATTTATAAACAAAGACATTGATAGACAGCATACTTTCTGGTAATGGTTTCACCCTTAAGGAAATGGTCCAGTTGGGGATGTCCTAAAATTTCATCTCCTGAGCATCATTTCTGGGAGATGTTAACAGAAGTACTGTACACACACAGAGAGGGTGTTCCATGGACAAGTATGTTGGGAAGTACATTTTTACTAAGCACTTAATAAATATCATAGCCTTGGACATTTACTAAGCACATAGGCATATGAAAGTCTATCTGGAGAGTCCGTTTATAATGAAGTCTAGCTGACTTTTTCCTCCAAATTGTTGGACAAACTGCAATGTCATCTTCCACACCCATCCTATTTGAATTTTGTTTCTCCCCACAGCTTTTCTTCTTCATCCGTTCAATTGGCAAATTTGCATTCCCTGACATTGTGCTAGACACAGAGGTATGGGTCACAGCCTGTCCTCAGTAGCTTGTGGTCTACTGGTGGATGGATAAGTACTGATGGATACACAAGACTGGGATGTAAGCTGTAAGGGGAGCACTTGCTGGGGGCTGTCAAGCAGACTAGGCAAGGCCAGCGGTCCAGTAAAGAAGATCCAGGCAATGAGAAGCGTGTGAGGGCCATCAAATAGGCTTAAGGTGAAGTTCTGCTTGATTAGGGTTTGCACAGGGCACTAGAGGGGAATGACATGAAAGAAACAAGATATGACATGAAAGAAGCATGAAGAACCTTACAGTGAATCCCCTATGTATGAATGAGTTCCGTTCCAAGGGTTTTCACTTCTAAGTCCAATTTGTTCGTAAGTCAGGGTTAGCCTAGGTATCCAACTAACACAATCAGAGGGCAAGTTGAAATGTAACTTACAACCAACACTAGTGGAATGCACTTGTTTTTTAAATAAAAAGATTTTAATCGTAAAAAATAAAAGTAAACACTATGAAAATGGTGTTTTCATAGTTGTGGAGTTGGGGTGGAAAAGTGTGGCCTGGTCTGCTATGACTCTGACCCTGATACCAATGGTCAAGCATATTACAGGTGCTCAATAAATATTTATCCAAAGAAGGAAGAAGGAATGAAGTTCACATGATTTCATGGAAGGGAGGGGACAAGGAATTGTAGGGGACTTGGAAGGGGACATGGAAGGGGACAAGGAGACCTTTGCAAAGCCTCTCCAGGGAGCAGCTAACTACACAGCCCAGTGCCGTCTCTTTTGTGCAGCTTCCCATCCAGGGGTCTTCAACTTCTGGAACTGTCTCCCTCCCAGACTCCAGGTCAACCTCCTTCAGGTTACTTCAGTGGAATGCCGGTTTGCATCTTTGCAAGTTCACAACTTGAAGGTTCTTATGTAGGGGACTTACTGTATTTCTAGGCGATTTTTGCCTCTGATTTTCTAGAACAGACTCTATGACTGGGTTTATTAATCTTCGTTTGGCTCTTCATTTCTTCTTTCCAGCAGCAGGGAGGGGAGGCTCACCGGGGTGACTCAGAATATGGGAAACCAGTTTCCAAAGCTGTAAGAGTTGGTCAGAACAGGAGGCAGCTCTTGATGCCTCTGGAAACTCCCCTGAGAGTGATGAGTACTCTTGATAACACACATTTTCCCCTCTGGCAATTATTTGTGATACAACACAGCCATTTATGCATTTATTCCTCCACCACTGCCCTCTCCTTCAGATGTGAGCATTCAGCTCATCATGGCTCTGCTTAGAAATTCCTGTAGAAAGCTATTTCCATATCAAGAACTGTCGTTATTGACAAATGGTGACATTGAATCCCAGGTTCTTTCTGGCTCTTTAGATCCTGGCTGTATAGCAATCTTTCTCCCAAGTAATTTTTAATTTTTGTCAGGTATGCGTGTATGCATGTATTTGTAAGATGATAAGCAATTAGAAGAGAAATAAAATATTCGTAAATAGTTTCATGTCTTATCAGGTCTTAGAACAGGGAAGACCATAGTAGAATGAGGTGGGGAAAAGAAAACTGTAGAAGTTATCTTTTCCTGTTAATATAAAATGATGGGATTGCACTAGCTGGTCTCTGAGGTCTCTTCTAGTGCTAATGTGATTTCTTGGATTCTATGCAGTGGTAGATGATTGTGGACAGTAGAGGTGAGTGTAATTGCCTCAATTGGATATTTGTCTCTCACTGACTCTCTGGGAAATGGTGGGTGTGTATTTTGTTTGTTGTTAAGACTGGAAAATGTGAGCAATTATTATTGGCAACATCCATAGAATTTCCCCTGTGGTGTAAAATACAGATAAGAGTTCTATAATATTATCCCTTGATAACAGAAATGTGTGATGGCTGAAATTCTCTAAGGGACTCAGTGAGATTGTGCTTCTGGTCATCCTGGCTTGACTTGTCTATGAGATGCCCAGGCCTTGGGGTTGGTTCCAATGATCAATTTATTCATCCATCTGACAAATTTTTATTGAACATCAGTCATGTGTTGAGCATGGTGTTATGGGCCGAGGACTCAAGGGTGAATAAGAGCTCACAGTCGTAGCGGAGCATGGATTTGCAATCCATTCAGCAGACATCTATCAGATGCTGACAATGTGCTCTGCTTTTGACACACAGAGACAAATAAGAATGAGAAAAATGGGACTTCTCTGGCAGTCCAGTGGTTAAGATTTCACCTTCCAATATTGCTTCTGTTTTATGTTTTGGTTTTTTTTTTTGGCCATGAGGCATGTAGGATCTTAGCTCCCCAACTAGGGGAGTCTTTTAAAATTTTTCCTTAAATTACACTGCCTCCATCCAAGCCATGATCTTGCACCTTGCACATGGTAGCCAAAATTGTCTTTCCAAAGAAAAATCTGATCTGCTTTTTTCCCTTTTTTTAATTGGAGTATAGTTGGTTTACGCGGCTATGTCAGTTTCTACTGTACAGCAAAGTGAATATGCTATATGTATACATACATCCCTTCCTCTTTGTATTTCCTTCCTATTTAGGTCACCACAGAGCACCGAGTACAGTTCCCTGTGCTATACAGTAGGTTCTAACTAGTTATCTACTTTATACATAGTATCACTAATGTATGTCTGTCAATCCCCTTCTCCCAGGTCATCCCACTCCACCATCTGCTTTTTTTGCAACAAAGAATTAACTCTTCAAAGAGAAGCCTCCTGCTTTGTTTACTGTTGTGCTCCTGACACTCTGCAAAGAGCTTCCAACAGGAATCTCTCAATAAATACATACATAATTAAATTCAGCTCTCACCTCTCCATCTGTTGGAGGCTTTCTTTTGCACACTTCTTCCTCTCCAGGCTTTCTCTAATCCTAAAACCCTCTATTCTACCTGGGTTCCCCTTCTCTTTCTCACCTCTCTGATTCAACAGCACTGTCTTTCTAAGAGAGCAGCTCTCTGCCTTCATCACAGTGTCTCGTCCAAAGCAGATTTCTAATATAAGTTCTATAAATAAAGGAATCATTACATGAATATATGAGTGGAGTCATGAGCATGTCAGAGGACATTTCCCGGAATATGCAAATATTCGCAGCCTATTTGTACCTTTCAACTGAATTTTATGTGGCAGGAAATGACAGCTGATTTGGGTCAGAAGGGATTCATAAAGTTAATCTGGTCCGTTCCTCTGAGATGCTCTGGAAAGCCAGTGAATTTGAGCAATGGTTCACCCTCTATTGGAGGCTGGCAATGCACAGTAGCATTCTAAAGGTAAGCAACTTGATAGTAGAAAGAACACTTCAACTTTTACAGTCCTTTTAAGTTTTAAGTCTTTCCCAAGTTTTAAGTCATTTTTAAGTTTCAAGTCTTTCCCAAAACTTATACCGTGGAACCCTTTCTTCCTTCTAATATCTACTAACATCCTACTGATCCAATTTCTCAATCAATACAGTTTGGAAAATGTCAGCCTAAGCAGGCCTTCACTATTTGTGCAATTCAACTTTTACAAGGTGAATAAAATTTATTTCAATGAATATTCTCCCTGTTGTCTGAACCAATCAGGTTCAGAGGAACCTTAAAATGACTTTTTTTTTCTTTTTTAACCCACCAGAGCAGAAGCAGGTTTTAACATCTCCCTTGTCAAAGTAAGTCTTGCCTTTCATTAGAGGGGAGGGAGAAAAAAGGAGGTAATTACATAGTGATGGGAGAGCTATTCATTTTTCTCCCATTGAGCACCAATGTCAGTCTTCTCAAACAAAGGGGCTATTGAAACGGTGAATTATAAAACTGATTTTTTCCAACTTCTGGTCACCAGCTGGGATCAGTAGGAAAGGGTCTCTAGTACAGTGGAAGGTACTTATAGCCAGAGGTCTCTTATTGTTTCCTCAAAGCACCTCATGTAGTTATTCTGCATGCTATTTGTTCCTTTCATAAACATACATAGAACCTCCATTCTGCTTGCCAGTATCCAGACTGTCAAAACCCATCTGTGGCCTCCTTGTGTGAGTGAAAATTGAATAAACTCGGGTGCCATTTTGCTCTCCAATGTTGGGATACTCATTATGTCCCGTGCACCAAGCTGTGTGCTTTCATTGTCTTGCAAAATCCTCGCAGTTACCTGGGAGATGATTCTCATAAGATATTACAACTCTGGAAACTGAGGCTAGGAGACTTGGTCACACACGGCAGTTATTAGGTGTCAGTGTCAAAGTTCTAACCCGGGACATATCCTCTTCGTGGCTCATGGCTCTCTCGATTGGACAGCGTGATGTCATGGGTAGAACACTCAAAGGTTAACCTTTTGCTCAGGGTCAAAGGTAAGCTGGTCTGGAACTAACAGCCTCCAGTCCTTTGTGTGTGTTTTGGGGGAGCTATCACTCAGTTGCAGGAACTGCAGAGGAACTTTTCCATCCTATCTCATGCAAATTCCCTCACAGCAACTCTGGCTTTGTGAAGAATTATATTTCCTGCTGCAGTGATTAGATAGTCAGGCTCATTTAAGCCCTATCAGCCAGAACTTAGCCCTGTGTTTTGCTGGTAAATTTGTGAATAAGTTCTTCAAGCCAGCTTCTCCCCTCCCTTGTTTTTTTTTGCTGTGGGATAATAATTCAGGCTCTCTGTTTTCCATTTACTTCCATCAGCATTATTTCCTTTGAGATGTGCCTATTGTCTTGCTGGGAAAACAGGTGGTTTCATCTCCATGAGTGAGTAGCAGAACTGAGGACCAGAGGCACCTAAGAGTGGGGTTGAAGGTCACACAGGTTAGCACCCTATGAACCCTGCCATCCTAGCACTTGCCAAATAGTAAGGTATCCTTTTTCACCTGTCTATTTTTCCCATGGTGCTAAGAGTATCTTGAAGGCAGAAATGTCTTTCATTTGTATTTTCCTAAGATGTAACCAAGAGGATCAATTCATTTCAGTCGCCCAGTCATGTCCGATTCTTTGCGATCCTTGGACTGCAGCATGCCAGGCTTCCTTGTCCATCAACAACTCCCAGAGCTTACTCAAACTCATGTCCATTGAGTTGGTGATGCCATCCAACCATTTCATCCTCTGTGAGTATGGATCATATCAATATGTAATATATTAGAGAAATGGATCTTTGAAAGGAATCATGACTCCTGAATTTTTAATTCTTCAGACTTGTACATCTAAATGCCAGCCTGACATCTCCACATGGATGCTGCAGGCATCATAACAATAACGTGACCCAAGAAAAACTTTTGATTTTCCTTTACAAACCTGTTTTCCCCTGAACTTTGCCCACCAAATAGCTTTACAGTTTTTCATGCCAGAAGTCTGAGTTATCTTTGAGTTTTTTTCTTTTCTTTTCTTTTCTTTTTTTTTTTTTTTACAATTTTTTATTTTAATGTGGGCCATTTTTTAAAAAGTCTTTACTGAATTTGTTACAATATCATTTCTGTTTTATGTTTTTGATTTTTGACCTTAGGGCATGTGGGCTCTTGGCTCCTTGACCAGGGATCGAACCCACACCCCCCTGCCTTGGAAGGCGAAGTCCCAACAGCTGGGCCACTAGGGAAGTCTGATTTTTTTCTTTCTTCCACCTTCCAGGTCTAATGGGCCACAAAGTCCCCTTGACTTTCCATTAAAACATATCTAGAATTTTCCACTTCTAATTATTTCCTCCTTTCCACCTTAGTTTAGGCCACCATCTTCTTTTACCTGAATCACTGCAAATCTTTTTCTCACTGGTCTCCCATTTACTCTTGTCAGCCTACAGTGCATTCCCCATGAAGCACTCAGAGTGATCTTTGGAAAATGGTAAATGAGAGAATTCTCTGGTGGTCCAGTGGTCAGGACTCTGTGCTCCCAATGCATGGAGCACACGTTCCATCCCAAGCCAGGGAACTAAGATCCTGAATGCAGCGAGGCATGGCCAGAAAAAAAAGCAAATAAGACTAAATCATTCTCTGCTTAAAGCTCTTTGCTGGCCTCCCTTATCACTGAAAAAAAAAAACAACAAAATAACAAAAGCAAAAATTTTCCCGTGGTTTGTGAAACCCTCTGTGATCTGCCTCCTCCACTCTCTTCGACTGTGTTCTCTAGCACTCTCCAAACTCCAGCCATGCTAACCTGATATGCCTTAACCTTTCTAAGCTCACTGGCCTAAGTGCCTTTGCGTTGGCTATTCCCCTTGTCAGGAACATCTTATTCCATCATCTTGGTTATATGACTGGCTTCTTCTTTTCATTCAAATCTCAGCCTAAATGTGACCTTTTTAGAGAGGGTAGCCTTCTTTTAATACCCACCAGTTTAAAGTAGTCAAATAACTTTTCAAATTATCATAAGTCTCTCTTTAAACAGCACTTATCCTGAAATTCATCTTGTCTCTTTCCTCTGTTTCTCCCTCCATCCACTTTTAACTTCCTGTATTATAAGTTCCTGGAGAACAGAGATGCTCCTGTCTTTTTCATTGCTGTATCTTTGTGTAGTGCCTGGACTACAGTTTGAGCCCCATGAAAATTTATGCCACAGGTCTCAGAAGTGTCACTTTACACTCAATAGTGATTATTGGTATTTCCAGCAGGGTGGATGGTCAAGGACTAGAAGGATGCTGTCTAAATTAATTCTTGAACAGCCTAGAATGAGATCCATTGTTATCCCTTCTTTTTCAGAGATGGCAACTGATACTCAGTCTTCCCAGGTGGTGCAGTGGTAAAGAATTTGTCTATTAATGCAGGAGACAAGAGAGACTCAGGTTCAATTCCTGAGTCAGGAAGACCCCCTGGAGAAGGAAATGGCTACCCACCCCAGTATTCTTGCCTGGGAAATCCCATGGACACAGGAGACTGGTGTGCTACAGTCCATGGGGTTGCGAAGAGTTGGACACAACTGGGCCAGTGAGCAAACATGCACTCATGCAATTGACACTCAGGGTGGTTAGGCAACTTGTGTAAGATCAACAGGCATACGGACCAGTTAGACTCGGAAGATGAGAGAAAGAAGAGAATCAAGAATAATTCAGGGAACTTCCCTGGGGGTCCAGTGGCTAAAACTCTGTGCTCCCAATTCAGAGGCCCAGGTTTGATCCTGGTCAGGGAACTAGATCCCACATGCCACAACTAAAAGTTTGAATGCCGTAACTAAAGACCCAGTGCAGCCAAATAAATAAATAAAAATAAACATTTTTTTTAATTAAAAATAATCAATCAGATTTCAGTGTAAGAAACCATGGTATTGTTTCCTGGGATGAGAATCCAGGAGGAAGCAGGTTTTCAAGAGTAAATCAAGATTTACCCTTTGGTCATATTATTTTTGTGATGTTCAAAGATCCCCACTTCATCCTAGTGAGAAGGTCGTGATCTGAGCTCTTGTCTTTGAACTCCAAACATCATGCTGCCTTCCTCAACAGCGTTTTGAACTTTCACGGTCTCCTTCCTTCTCTGCAACTAGAGTGCTCCATCTAAGTAATTTTCCATACATATTTAGAGAGCTGGTCGGCCATGCATTTCTGCAGTCTGCAGATAAGAAAGATAATATTCCAACTGGGAAGTGTAAGTGATACCCCTTAAAAGGAAGCCAAGGAGGCAGTTTGCTTTGTGCGCTCATGGCTGATAAATGGGGCCTTTGAAGGCTGGGGAAGAAGTGAATTTCATGGTCTGAACGGGGAAGACGGACTACACAGGAAGGGTAACTTTCCCCTGAGCCCTGGGCTCTGATAATGATGTCACCCTCGAATGCAGACAGGGTTTTACAGTTTCCAAAGCATTTCACATAGCTTAGTGTATGTGAACCTCACAACAATAGGCAAGATGGGATGTTTTATTTCTGAGAAGCAAAACAGCAAACTGAGGATCAAGAGAACTAAGTGGTTATACAGGATGACAGAGTTAAAAATGGGATGGGACCATCCTTTAATGCCAGTCTTCCAGCTAAGCCCCAGCCTCTACCTGCTGCTCCCCCCACAAAAACCCTTTGGTTTCTCTTCTCAGTGCCCCTGTAGGGGACCGTTTCCCTCTCTCCCTCTACATATCCCTGTATTCTGCCTACCTCAGTTCTGGAGTTCACTTTCCTGCCAGATCTGCAAAGCTGCATTTATAACTCCTCAGGGTCTCTGCTGAGGAGTTAGCTATCAGTCAGCTTCATGTATGCATGTTAAGTTGCTTCAGTCATGTCCGACTCTTTATGATCCCATGGACTGTAGCCCCCCAGGCTCCTTCTTCTGTCTATGGGGTTCTCCAGGTAAGAACACTGGAGTGGCTTGTCATGTTCTCTTCCAGGGGATCTTCCTGACCCAGGGATCAAACCCATATCTCTTATGTCTCCTTCACTGGCAGGTGGATTCTTTACCACTAGTATCACCTGGGAAACCCATCAGTCAGCTTCAGGAAAGGTCACTGAGACACAAAATCACTGGGAGTGGTCAGGGAGATGTGAGTTAGTTAGTTGGACAACTAATAGCTCTGTTTCTTCTGCTTTAAATCAATGGTTATCAAACTTCACTCAGCATAAGAATCATGTGGAGAGATTGTTAAAACCCAGCTTACTGGGTCCCACCTATGCTGGTAGAGTAGATCTTGGGGGAGCACCTGAGAATTTGCGCTTGCACATAATACCCTTGCTCCAGGACTCCCCAGGTAACCCAGTGGTAAAGAATCCGCCTGCCAGTGCTGGAGACCCAGCTTCAATCCTTGGGTTGGGAGGATCCCCTGGAGGAGGACATGGCAACCCACTCCAGTATTCTTGTCTGGAGAATCCCATGGACAGAGGAGCCTGGCGGGCTACAGGCCATAGCGTGGCAAAGAGTTGGACACGACTGAAGCGACTGAACATACATGCATGCGTAACCTCTCTGGAGGAGCAATCGGCAATTCCAGTTAAAATCTAAAAAGTGTTTGCTGTGAGTTTGACGTATACGGCCTTTATCATGTTGAGTAGATTCCCTCTATGCCCACTTTTTGGAGAATTTTTATCAGATACACACTACTATGTATGAAATAGATTATTAATAACAACCTGCTATAAAGCACAAGGAACTCAACTTAATACCCTGTAATGATCTATATGAGAAAAGAATCTTTTACAGAAAGAGTGGATATATGTATATATATATATATATATATATATATATATATAAAACTGATTCACTTCTTTGCACACATGCAACTAACACAACATTGTAAAGCAACTATATTCCAATAAGATTGCTTTTAAAAAGTCTAAAAAGTATGCTTTGACCAAGAGTTACACTTCTGGGATGTTTTTCTTAAAGACGTAATTATGAAGATGATCAAAATATTTAGGCACTATGTGCCTGGCGTTGTAGGAACTCTAAATCTCTGTAAAATGAGCTGTTGAATGGAAGGTTGCTTATTGCTAAAGTGTTCATAATAGGGAAAAATTGGATGCGGTCTAAATGTACAAATGTCAAAAGGGATTGATGGACAACATTAATATACATACTTTTGATTGGAGACCGGGCAAGATTAAAGTGTTAGAAAGGATGACATGACAAAATAGCAATACGTGAAATCATTGGTATGACTTTGTTTCATTATATATTTTCAAAAACAGTAATAGTGTTGGGATAAGAGTTAATTCTTGTTTGTAACAACTAGTGTTTTCTATGATTGGTTTGTGATAAGCCTATGTTATTTGTGTCATTAAAAAAAACCCTTAAATTATATCAGCACAAAAGGCTAACTCTTTAGCTGGGAGCTCAACTCTGTGATTCAGGCCCTTCTTCTGGATCTACCATCTTGGAGGAAGCAAGAGATTTTAGGCATGGAGGGAGGAATGTTTTCTGCCTTTGAGGAGACTTTTGCAATCCCCAGTTAATGGAAACCAGATGTATTTGAACCCCGGCTTTCCGGCTGGGTTACTCTTTATCTTGGAGCGTTCCTTTAACTCCAGCACAAGCAGTCCTTCCTGTGGGGCTGATGTGCAAGGCTGGTTTTTAGTGGAGGTGAGCACCTTGCAGATGTAAACATTAACCTGATTGGGCATCATTTCGAAGTCAGCTTGGGCAAATTGTGTACATCTCCTTTGAAACTTTTAAATTAGCTGGTCAATATTAACCAGCAAGGATTTGTTTGATCAACATTTCAAGGGAGGTTATTGATTACTCTTTGATGATTTCAAAAATAGCAAAGACATTGGTATCTGCTTTTTCCATGAAAAAAAAAAACATGTCACCACCAATAATCTCTATAGGAGACATGACATTATAAGCATGAAATTTGATGCATCTGGACTGTAAAAATGAATAATGTTACTTCTGGTTGGCTGAATTGTGGGATAATATCTCTTCATTTTGCAAGAATTTTCCTGGAGTAAGTAATTGACTTTATAATCACTAAAAATGGGATAAAATATGAACTCGTTAAGAAAGAAAATGTCACTAGGGAAAAGAGGAAATTAGGTAAGTAGAAAATTAAGAATCTAGAGATGGCATGTATATAGAGCCTGGTGGTCATTGTGTGATGATTGATAAACTGCTTCAAGGATTTGCCTTAGTTTCTAAATATATACGTTGTGTGGATTTTGAAGTGAGATTTTCAAGTTAGGGTTTTTCTTATCAGTTGTATAACTTGGAGAAAATCCTCAATATATGTAGACTGCAGTTACCTTATTGCATAACGAGAACCCAGAACTTCATATTATATGGGCCCCTGGTCAGTAAAAGCTTGCTTATGATAGCAATGTTGATAGTAACACAAAATCTGGACAAACCTTTTCCCTATCACATAGATTCACTACATAAACCAGAGAATTGAAAATGCATTTATAAATATTATGTGCATTATGAACAGTAATAAAATAGCAATCAATTGGGAAGTAGTTAAAAAGAAAAAAAAAACCCTTTAGTTCCACCATTTCATCACTGAAAGATGTTAATATATTTTATAAATGAAGGATTGCAAGGTTAGAAAAGTTAAAAATTCTCATTCCAGGTTGGAGATTGGATGAGAAGATTTTTTGTTTCCCTTCAACTCTGGAATCCCTTGATTCCAAGGGCCTAGAAAATTCAATTTGGAGATATCCTGTTTTCCCAGTATTTTTGAGATTTAACTCTGAAAAAGTAATGAAACATTATTACCACGAAAACTTAGCATTGATTTTCATTAGAAGTGATTGAAGATGCAGCTTCATTTATTCAACATTTAACAAATATTTCATGATATTAAATATTTATATGTATTTGGAGCTAAGTACTGGGGATACAGTGGTGAACACAATAACAAAAAGTATATATAATCTCTGCTTTTGTAGGCATTGTAATCTGATTCAGGAGACAGACTTCAAATAAGGAATCAGATACGTAAATACACAGAGTTCCAAACTGTAATAGAGAATCATAAGGAAACACAGAGCCTTCTCAGAGACAGCGTAATTGAGGGCCTGTTTAATCCAGGAGTCAGAGCAAGGCTTTTGAGTGATGTTCATGATGGAGGATGAGTAGACAGTAACAAGCCTGTTGGATGGGATTAGGTTAGAGAGGCTGCATGAATTTACATCCCCCCCAGTGGTGTACAGTATTTCTCTTTTCTTCACATCTTTGCCTACATTTGTTGGTCACATCCTTTTTGATTCTAGCCATTCTGTCAGGTGTTGGGTGATATCTCATAGTGGATTTGGTTTGCATTTCTCTAAGAATTAGTGATGTTGAGCATCTTTTCATGTGGTGTGTTTCCTTTGGAAAAAATGTCTATTCAGGTCTTCTGTCCATTTTTTAATCAGGTTGGGGTGAAGTTAAATTAGAAGAATAGGTGAATATGGGAATTAAGATCCTGAAGTGAGAAATAACTTGGTGTGTTTGAGGATATGGAAGAAGAGCGGTGTGGTTAGGGCCTGGAAGTGCCCTGGCGAAGGGGCCTTGCTGGGTATGGTAAGTTATAGTAAGTTCCCTACGTATGAATGAGTTCCATTCCAAGAGCAAGTTCATAAGCCCAGTTTGTTCATAAATCCAACAAAGTTAGCTTAGCCTGGGTACCCAGCTAACATAATGGGCTATATAGTACTGTACTATAATAGGTCTATTATGCTTTTCACACAAATAATGCAAACATAAAAAGAAAGACAAAAAACAAGGAAAACATGTTTGATCTTACAGTACAGCACCTTGAAAAGTACAGTAGGACAGTACAGCAGCTGGCATACAGGCGCTAGCGTGCATGTTTGTATCTTTGAAAGTTCAAAACTAGTTCGTATGTAGGGGACTTACTGTATTTGGATAATATCTGAAATGCAAAAGTGGGTGTTGAAGTGTTTTTATTGAATACGTGGCCTGATCATCTAACATTCAGGGAAGAGAATCTTTGCTGCTATATGGAGACTGGATCACAGAAAGTGAAAGGACAAGGATAGATGCAGAGAGAACAGTGAGAAGGCTCCCAGGTGGTCCAGAAAAAAATGATGACATCTTGACTTAGGATAGGGTCATTGAAGAGTTGAAAAATGAGAGATTCAAGTATTATGGAAGTCAACTTGGTAAGAATTCATAAAAAAAACTTAGCTTGAAGGTTAGGGAGAAGGAGAATGTCTCTCATATTTCTGGCTTAAGAAACTTGCTGGATGGCAGATATTGTCACTGAGAGAGGAGGACAAAGGGGAGGTTTGGGGATTCGATGAAGCTTTCAGTTTGGAACAGGTTGAGTGTGAGAAAGTGTGATATGTCTAAGTGGAGATGTTAAGTACCAGTTGAATATATAAATCTGGCAATTGCATCTATATCTCATTTCTTTCGAAGATTCTGAGAACCGATGAGATTCTCTATTGCTTTAGTAATTTTTACTAAGCTACATCTAATAGGCATCTGTGAGGCAATACTTGGTGGCTCAGATGGTAAAGAATCTGGCTGCAATGCAGGAGACCCCGGTTCAATCCCTGGGTTGGGAAGACCCTCTAGAGAAGGGAATGGCTACCCATTCCAGTATTCTTGGGCTCAGACAGCAAAGAATCTGTCCATGGGGTCGCAAATAGTTGGATACAACTGAGTGACTAACGCTTTCTTTTTTCACTTTCATGAGGTAATACAAGGCAATTTCCAAATATTTTCTTATTTTGGACTCATGGCCAGTGAAATGTTCTTCTCTAGTTTCAGTTGAACGAACTGGGACCCAGAGACATTAAACATCTGAGATAATGCACACATTTTGGAACTAAGTAAAGTCTGCTAATAATGGATGAAATATAGGTTCAAACCCCGGTCTTGTTCTAGTCTGGATCTGAATCTTCTTATGCCGTTTCTTCTGTGGACTTCCTTCCCTTCCTTCCTTCTTTCCTTCTTCCTTCCTTGTTTCCCTCCCTCTTATCTATCATCCATCTATCTCTATCCTCATCTTTATTATCATCTATCATCTCTCTTTATATAATTTAGTTTTCTGGGTTTTTAAAAGTCTATCTATCTAGCCATCCATCCATTTCCCCAGGAAAAATATATCCCTTCCAAACTGAAGGCACTTGAAAGGTCATTAATCTGTATGGGTAAGGATATTGAAACCCAGAGGAGAGAAACCTCTAGCCCGGCGGCACTGGTTAATATCCCACCTCTGCTCATAGCATCCCCCCCTCCCACTTACCCAATACTTCTTATCACTGTGGCTCCTTAGGGAATGGCTCTGCTAGAAGGTAAGCCCTGAGAACACTGCCAGGCCTCACTAGGTTGAGTTTGCGTCTATTTCCAGCATTTCTTTCCCATGGCGTTTAAAAGTACAGGGCTCCCCCTTGAAATCCTGCAGGGTGAAAGTATCAGCAGGTGGCCTCTTTCAAGGAATCTGCAGTCAGTCCGCTAACACACAGCTTGTCTCCCCTGCTGCTGGGGCAAGACAGAGAATGGGTTTATAACCGGGACAAGATAGTGATCAAAGGAAAACTTAGAGTAAGGGTTCCAGAAAATCTCTCCTGTGATTGATTTATAGGAGGTGAAGCTGCCAGCCTCAAGGCTGCATGCAGATTTGGCAATCTGCCAGGAGTTAACTCTTTGGGAGCTGCTGGACCGCAGGGCTTCAGAACAGGAGAGGAGCATCAGAAGAGAGGTACCAGAAGGATGCTCTTCCACCAGCCCTGCCCATTTCTGACTCATCTCTGCTTTGAATTCTCTCCAAAATTCAATGGCATGGAATGAAGAATTAAAAAAAAACAAAAAAAGAAAGGGAAAAAGGATAAATTCACTGTTCATTTTTACACTGACTACATTTAACCCAGGAGTCAAATAGATACTAAGGAGCTCAATAGTTATGTCTCTTGGCTGATTACTATAGCACATATTTATCAAGTGCTTGCCAAGTACTAGGCATCACCAGGACACTAGGGAATCACCTGTGAAAAAGAACATTTTCTCTGTGCTGTAGCTCTGGGCTCCACGGTTTGTCCTATTTATACTCCCACTCTCCTTCATATCAGACCCCAGACTAGTCTCCTGGTCAAAGGTTTTGACATGTGCTCTGGCCTTTGTTGAGAAGGTCCTACTTGTGCCCTGATCTGCCAGTGAAACATCTGTTTACCCTTCTCGTCTTATCTCCAGTAATGACTGCCCGCGCTTCTTATCAGGGGCAAAGCCTGATGCTATGGAAAACACTTGAAGACATCCCCTTAGAAACTTGACTTCAAATTAAGGCTGCCATTTTTCATCCAGTAGACTAGATTTGAAGAGATAAAAGATATAACTCCCCGCCTCAAAGAGATGACAATCAATTGGAATGGAAGTAACTGAAACTGGCACTGTATCACAATAGGTGCAGTGATGATGTGCAGTGATGGAGGTGAGCCTGCATATTGGGAGAACACAAAGGAGAGATCACTAGTCCAGACTAAGCTTACTGGGGAGGTCAAAGGAGGCTTCCTGGAGGAGGTGTCATCCAAGTGAGTGGTACAGCATGGGTAGAATTTAGCAACCAAAAATGATGGGAAAAGAGCAGGTGCAAATACAAAGGGTCTTGAGAGATTGCAGCCTGTTCAGGCAACTGCTGTTAGTCCAGCCTGTCTGGGGACTAGGGCATGCATTAAGAAAAATACTGAGAACCAGGAAAGGAGAAGGTGATGCTGGTGCTGGTGGAGTGTAGATCATAGAAGTTTTGATGTCTTGTTTGTAGTTTGGGTTGATCCTAAAGGTTGTGACAACATCTCTTTTTCCTCCTCTCTTCCTTTTATTTTTTAAATGGGAAGATAATTGCTTTACAATGATAAATGCTTTACAATATAATAAACACTTTACAATACAATGTATACAAGATGCAAAATAAATGCTTTACAATACAATGTATCCCCTCCCTCTTGAGCCTCCCTCAGCTGTAGTGAAGTGCAAGAAGCTAGAGCCTTGTATAGAGTGGAGTAAGTCAGAAAGAGAAAAAAAATTTGTATATTAACTCATATATATGGAACCTAGAGAAATAGTACTGATGAACCTATTTACAGAGAAGAAATGCAGACGCAGACATAGAAAACAGTGATGAACACAGTGGGAGAAGGGTAGGCTGGGATGAATTGAGAGAGTACCATTGATATATATTCGCTATCATGTGTAAAACAGGAAGCTGGTGAGAAGCTGCTGTGTAGCCTGGCGTTCTGCAACATCCTCCCTTCCTTTTGATGAGTAAATGTATTGGGTTTTGCCATAAGATGCTATGAAAAAATCCAGCCGAACTTTTTGGCCACCCCAATCTTAACAAACCAATGCCCCAACATCTCAGGGTGCCAGGACTTGATCTAAAGTTCATAGTTCTTCTCATGTCTTCACAAAACCACAAAACCACAGAGGTGAACAACATTCACATGAAAAGGGCCTCTTTTCCTACCCTCCTGTGACCTTCTGTCCTCCACCTGCCCAGTGCTAGGGAGAAGGTGCAGCTCACAGACATGCAGCTGGCCTGGGCTATAAACATGACAGCCCTCCCCTGCCCCAACCCCCTGTTATTACTGTAGCTGCTGAGCATGCTGAGCAAATGCCCTCCTCTTAGGAGTTGCATGAGAAACAGCCCAGAAACATCATATTAAGACCCAAAAGATGCAATTTAAGTTTCCTGTGGTTGTGGAGTTGCCCGTGACATGGTGATTACTGATGTTGTGCAAGTACAATGCAGCAGGGGACCCTGTAGTTGGAGACCCCAGGCCATGGGCAGTAGAGAAAGGCGAACACCTGGCAGAAGGCTTGTGTGCACGGCTAGACTGGGCTTGGGTGTCACTGGTGCATGGCACCCATTCTAGGGGCCATCCATTTCAGAGGTAGAAGGGGCTAAAGAGAGTGGTGAGTCCAGAGAGTTTTGTCTTGTGACTATGTTCAGCATATTCAGAGCTGTCCAGTGTCTGACACCTGAAAGTAAGTAACCCACCTTTGAGGATTAGCGGAACCGTTAAGAAAAATCCTGTGGCCACTCTCTCAACTATCAACAGCTAGAAAATCTAGAAGAGATGTTGCCAGAGATGAGTCTGGCACTAAATATGTGAATACAGGAAAATCACTCATCTCTCTCAGCCTCCTTTTTCTCATCTGTCAAATGGGAGCAATCACCTTTGTTGACAGGGTTGTCAAAAAGTTTAAATGAGAAAATAGGCATAGAAGTCTCCAATTAAAGACTAAAGTGAATGCTATGAAGACAAGAAAAAAAATACTGCTAATTCTGAGCAGGCAGACATTAACGTGATGGGGAGTCACCAGAGATTTTGGTGAAGAAGGTGGGTTAGACACAGTGAACGTAGAGGATTTTTGCTGATTTTTAAGTTTTTATCATCCTATTGCAATAGTAATGCATGCTCATTGTGAAACATTGGGGGAAAAACTGTAACAAAGAAAATGGAATGATTTACAGTCTTACCACTCAGAAGAAATGCTTGTTAACACTTCTGGGAAATCTTTTTCACGTATACCTTAGTTTGGTGAAATAGAAGAGAAAGGAAATTCTGATCACTTAATATTATTTGGACACAGAGGCTTAGCTTGAGCAAGGAGAACATTTGGGTCAGGCATGGAAAAAATGAAGCAGAAGATAAAGTTGGAGACAAATCAGATGGATCTGTATGCAAAGGCACCAAGAGTTTTCCCTTTCTACTTTTTTTTTTAAAGGAAAGTCATAAAACCCTAACTTTCTGTCTCCTCTTCCTGCTCTCTCACCGCCTGATCTTTATCAGTTCTCTCAAACAAATTGACATGATTTGTTATGGGAAAGGCAGACTCCCTCTAGCCAAGGGAACAGAGAGTTTGAGGACACTTTGGTCCCCAGTGGAATTGCTGTGCCTGAGTGAATCGTCTTCTCCTGCAAAATAAATTGGGAGTCTGTGCTGGGTTATTGCATGGGTCACCCACTGGGTTATTAATGATTGGAACACTTTGCAACCTTCAGGCTCTGCACCCTGCTGCACATGTGAGCATCTTCTTAGAGTGACTTTTCTGGCTCCTGGCTTTCTAGAAGTGGAGCATTCTTCTCCCACCTTGTGCATCTTTTATAATACATTTAGATACATTTCAAAAGGTGAGATGAGATGGTGGAGCAGGAGAGAAAGGTGTGTGTGTGTGTGTGTGTGTGTGTGTGTGTGTGTGTGCGCGCGCGCGCGCGCGTGCCCTTGCTTGTGATAGAGAGAAAGAAACCCAGAAAGAAAGTCAAAGATGTGTCATAAAGAATGGATGGGGAAAAAGGCAGAGAAGAGGGAGAGAAAGATGATGGAAGACAGTAAAGGATGCTTGAGTGACAGAGTGAGTGCAGGGGAGTCAGATACAGTCTAGTTAATGATTAATACAGGATCTAAATGAAATATTCATGAAAAGAAATTGGAGCTATAGACAAATCCAAATGCCACTTCCCCAATCCCCACCTCCCTATTTCTACTCAAAACTGAATTCCTTGGAGATTCATGCCCTCTGTTGTCATTACATGGGAACAATTGATGGATGTAACCTTGAGAGGAAAAGCTTGTTCCTTTGATGATATTTGGCTCCATTAAAGACATGTTGACTAATCAGCTCTGAGCTTCTGCGAGAGTGAAGCACTTTAGGGAATGTTCCTGGCACCTTAGTTTCTCCCTTCCTCTGAGCTCTATCTGGGGTCAGAGGCTCCATGTTCTTTGACTCAGGATCTTCCTTTCCTGCAAGTGACAATGAAAACATCCTTTGACATGCCTACAGGGCCCAGTGGTGGTTAAGTAACAGAAACTCAATACATCCAGGTGTACTGCCATTTGCCCTCTGATCCCTAATGGCTGGCTCAGATGGTAAAGAATTCGCCTGCAATGCAGGAGACCTGGGTTTGATCTCTGGATCAGGAAGATCCCCTAGGGAAGAAATGGCTACCCATTCCAGAATTCTTGCCTTGAGAATCCCGTAGACAGCTTGGTGAGCTATAGTCCATGGGGTCACAAAGAGTCAGATGCAACTGAGCAACTAACTCTCTCTGTCTCAAATTGGCAGGAGATGAAGCTCATGCCATCCCTAGATCTTGTTCCCTGGGGAGTGATGCCAGTTAGTGATTGGGGATTGGGGTCCTCTATTGCCTGACCCCTGCTCCTGTAGTGTGGGAGAGGCTCACCCTTGGGCAAGTTGTATAGGTGCTCTACTTTTCACACTTCCCCATACCCCTACGTCAACCACCCTGAAAAATGTTTTTTTTCATACTGAAGTTATGTATGGGCTAAACTGTTGCTTTTGTATAGCTTTTAAAGTACAATATTGCTTCAGCTCCTGAGGAGCTGGGAGGCCAATCTTCTTACCATAAGAATAATGGGAGCTGTCAATTTCCCATTATAATGATGTTTTAAACGGTCTCCTTACCTTCTGACTTTCCTTAAGTAGTCTTTGAATCTCAGTTACTTCATTTTAAATAAAGATGATAATATTTATTTCCTTAGGGTCATCTGAGGACCAAAGGAGGGCTTTAGAAAATGTTAAACTATTCAGATGTTAAATATTGTTGCAACAGTGTGCGTTCAATCTTGCCTTAGTCTGGAAGCTCAGGGAAGATAAGAGACATCTCCATCTTTTCACTGTTGCATACCCAGTGCCTGTACAAAATGCCAGGCACAGGGTAGGTGCTCAGTTAATGTTTTCTGAACAAATGACAGACCACAGATCTTCAGATGTTAATCTTTACTGCCTTATATGTATTCTCATCCCTTAAAAAAAAAAAAAAATCAGACTTTGTAGCTGCTGACATCCTCACTCCAGTCCTCTCAACCTGCCACTCCCAGTCCCAATCCTAGGCTCTGGGGGAGAGCTCATGAATAATTCATCATTTCAGATGATCACTTGGACCAGACAACACTGGACCACAGGACTTGCAAGAGGCAAATACAAAGAGATTGGACCACCGTAGGTGGAATTAACACAGGTGACACAGCTGTGCTGCCTTCAGGAATACAGGGTTTCTGTCTAACTCTATGGAAAGGGTAAGAGGTAATTCCAAAACAGCACAGAGGTCTGAAAAGGGCACTGTATCTACAGAGATATGCAGGTGTGACAGGCCAAGGATGGCTGGATGTAGATATCCAGAGGTTTCTAGGTACAACCTCAGATGATTCAACCACAGTTGGTCCCATCCTACAAACAGGATCTGAGTACATTTTTCATATTATTGCATTTATTTCACTGAACTGGGACATGTATTTCTGTTTCAAAGGCCAGAATAGGCCTGACTTTCTATAGGGGTTTAGCAGAGTTGGTTGATTACATGCAGGTGCTCTCCTAACACCTTCCCCTGAATCATCTTTCCTCTCTACCCCTTAATACTATATAACTTGTTGCCCATTTTCCTTATTTGTCTTTGTTCTTCCATGTTTCCTCCCAGATCTGTAAGCTCCACAAGAGCAGAAATATTTTTATTTTTGTTTTTCCTCTGCTCTATGCCTGGCATGTATTAAGCATGCACAAATTATTATTTGTTTATTTAGCTAAACAGCGAATTTCCTATGTAAGTGGTGCTTATTCCTTCATATTAAACAAAACCCAAACAAATATATGTAACTGCATCTTTTTGTGTGATAGAAATGCCTTAGAATATATTAGCCAATCCCCTAAGTTTCTCAACAGAGCTTGAATAATAATAGATTAGATTTTTAGTGCTTATTTTTCTTAGTAATGAGTGCTTTATTGAATTTATTTAATTTTTGTTATAAGCTTTTTCTGTAGATGAAGAAGATGAAGCACAGAGAAGGTGAATGATCTGCCCAAAGTCACACAGTAATTAAGTTACAGATCTAGCATTTGATCCTGAGCAATCTGGTTTCAGAATCTGAGGACTTAAGCTTTACACTAGACTGTTTGTGAACGAGTTTCATTATTTGCAAAGAGTCAGTGTCTCCTCTATGAAGGTGAAATCTGTCATAGTGACTCCCTACCCTTGAGATGGGAATGCTTCTTCTTCACTGTTAGCTATTACTAGGTGATGTTGGCAGGACTTTCCTGAGAAGTCCTACTGCCACAATGCTTCTGTTCTGCTAGATCCAAGAGGAAACCAGATCATGAAGACCTTGGTTCATGCGCCAAGGGAATTCATCTGAATCCCATTAGCAAGTTTCTGGAGAACTCTATACACTATAGAAAACTCAATACCCTCTGAAGTTCAACCTCTTTACAGACTGAAACTGTTGAGAAGATATTCTCCACAGGCTTTGAGGACAGAGGTGGCCAGGTGTTGGACAAGTGACCAAACCAAGCATTGATGTGTGTTGCTCACAGCCCTTTATCTGTGATTGTGTTAACATGTGCTAGTTAACATTAATTGTGTGTGTATTAGTCATTATTGCTCTTCTATTTTCATTGTATCTTAAAGGTGATGGGTAAAAGCAAATCAGTGTGATACTTGGTCATAAGGCACAAAGCACTGCCCCCCCCACCGCCCCCCTCCCACCCTTTGCAAAGCAGAAGAGAATTCTCATCTTGGACACCAGTCAGGTCCTCAGAATTCCCTAAGTAAGAGTTTGTTCTGTACTAAAGCAATCACATGGGCTTCCCAGGTGGCTCACTGGGTAAAGAATCTACCTATAATGCAGGAGATGCGGGTTCAATCCCTAGGTCAGGAAGATCCCTCAGAGGAGGGCATGGCAACCCACTCCAGTATTCTTGCCTGGAGAATCCCCATGGACAGAGAAGCCTGGTGGACTGCAGTCCATAGGGTCACAAAGAGCTGGACACAACTGAAGCAACTGAGCATGCACACAAAGCAATACTATAAACGTTGAAGCACTCATTATTGACAAGAATTAAAGGTAATAACATGCATGGGCTTTGTGACAGCTTAAAAGCTTTTGCCCTTGCATCTGAGTCTGTGGTGGGAGGAGCCAAGGGCTACTACTTCTATATAGATTGTGCAAATTTACTGTCATTGTCTTGACCTTTCAAAGTGCATTCTCCAGCCAATCAGTAAGGCACCAACCACATAAAATCTGGGTGAAACAGATACATGGCCACTCATTTCTTTCCTAACCAGGTTTTTTTTTTTTTCCTCTTAAGAAATAACTATTGACAAGTATGTGAAAAAATTTAGTGATCATCAATATTTTCATCAGTTAGGATCAAAGATCCATCCTACAGATAACATTTTAACACTTATTTCACATTGGGAACAGTACTAAGTGCTTTATTGGATCAACTTATTTAATCCTCAAAACACAAATGAAAAGCATGGGAATCAAGAACGTGGAAAGCCTTTAAGACATTTTTTTTATAAGAGTGTAAATTACAGTATAATATATCCAAAAATCTACCTTATTTACTCTGCTGTTTAGGTCCTCTATGTTCTAACTGTGTCCTCACCTCTTTATCTCCTACTAGGAGTGACATCTCAGCATCTTCATTTCTTTTTTAAAAAAATTAATTTATTTTAATTGTTGGCTAATTACAATATTGTAGTGATTTTTGCCATACATTGACATGAATCAGCCATGGATGTACATGTGTCCCCCATCCTGAACCTGCCTCCCACCTCCCTCCCCATCCCATCCCTCAGGGTCATCCCAGTGCACCAGCCCTGAGTGCCCTGTAAGACAAACTTTTTCCTCAATCCATATCAGAGAAGCCAGCCTTGGGGAAACCTGTAAATATTCCCTGTGACTGAGAATCTCCTCTCGATTTCCACTTTCAAACCTCTGATTCATCAAACACTGCTTCCTCTACTGAAGTCATCCTCATTTCTCCTAAAATAGGATTTCCTCGCCTCATTTATAACCCCAAACCACCTGGCTGTAATGTTCTCTGCACTGATCCTATTCTGCCAGGCACCATCGTTTCCTCAGGGTATGTGATATGCTCTGAGCATTTGGGGATTTGGAGTCAAAAGACACCAGTTTGACTTTTCCCAGACTCACTGGGTAAGTGGTGCCTGTGTGTGTGCTCAGTCATGTCTGACTCTTTGGGACTCCATGGACTTTACCCTGCCAGGCTCCTCTGTGGGATTTTTCCAGAAGGAATAGTGAAGTGGGTTTTCTTTTCCTCTTCCAGGGGAACTTCCCAACCCAGGGATTGAACCTGCATCTCTTGTGTCTCCTGCAAAGCGGGCAGATTCTTTACCTCTGAACCGTGGGGAAAACCTAAGTGGTACTAGTAGCAGTATTATCATCCTCAACCATCTTATGAGACCTAATCAGGAAACATACAGATAGCATTTTGTTACTGGAAAGAAGGTTCACAAAGTTTGCTACTTTTGTGTGGAAGCAAGTGGTGAGCTGAGATCAGCTTTATGATACTTTGATCATTGCCTGGAAATTGGCAGTCTGGTCTGATATTTTAAAATTAAGTTTTAGTGAGTATAGTTGCTTTACAATGTTGTGTTAGTTTCTACTGTACAGCAAAATGAATCGGCCGTATGTAGACATATATTCCCTCTTTTTTGGATTTTCTTTCCATTTAGGTCATCACTGAGTAGAGTTCCCTGAACTATACAGTGTGTTTTCATTAGTTACCTATTTTATACATAGTATCAATAGTGTATTCTGCCTGGTAAAAATCCCATGGACAGAGGAGCCTGGCAGGCTGCAGTCCCATGAGCTCTCAGAGTCGAACATGATGGAGCCACTAGGCAGGGGTGCATCAATAGTGTATACGTGTCAATCCCAATCTCCCAGTTCACTCCACCCCAGTCTTGCCTGATTTGTATTGAAGGTGTCTTCTCAGGAGATGACTAAATGTCTTCTTAGTAGCCAAATAGCTCTGAAGCATTCCAACAGCACCCTCTCCAAGACTCAGAAGTAGGCTAGTTAGACCCTTAGTTGGTGCTGGGTTATTTGAGATCATTGAGGTACCAGGAATCTTTTTGATGGCTGGGAGGAGATGACTGATGGAGATGTTTTTGTCAGCAAAGAAGAAATTACTCTTTTTTTTAAAAAAAAATATTTATTAATGTAATGAAATCCTTGATCATGAGGTCAAAAGGCTCAAAATGAGAGATTTGAGTGGTATGCTCTCTATACAGGACAGATGGACAACTCTTTGCCAAGTTCAGTTCCTAACCAAGCAGACATGCTTGGTTGTTCTGTACTTTTGGAAGGAAGACTGCATTTGCAAGGTGATGGAACAATTTCCATGGCAACAGACTGTCTGGTGTCAGAACAGAAATGAAAGCTTCACATGCCAGCTCTGTGTTTATGTGATGCTTATCAAGCTGCCTCCTGCAACACTGAGAGGGTTTGATCTCCCAGCAGACAAGGATGCCAGTGCAGAAATCACGCCATCCTATCAGTATTTTCATATCTCAAGGCTGAGTGTGCTATTTTTGTCTTGTAAAGTTTTTGGTCATTTGAGTGGAGCCGTCAGGGTCCTTGTAAACAGATCTTCTGGGACCTGCAGGGGGGAACAGGAGGGAAGCAGCGAGGGTTTGGGTTTTCTAGCGAATGTGACATCATCACCTATCTGTCCCCTTGCTGCAGAATAAGGGGAATAAGGAAGTGCAGTCAGAGGACCTGTCTGGGATGGACCCTTGACTCCAGATGGCTGGCCAGGTAGTGTGGGCCTGAGCAGACAGGCTGGGCTGACCTGCTTGGCCCTCTGCTCCCTGTCACTATAAGCACTTTCCTGCAGTTGCTGATCCCTGCTCTCACCCTTGGGTCCTAACCTTTGATGCTTCCAAGGCTTTCTCACCATGATCTGTGCAGGCGAGACCTCAAATGAAAAGGCTTTGCTCTTGGTTCCTTTCCTGACCTCAGGCTTCTCCACAAACCACAAAGCCCCATCGTGTAGCTTCTTAGGACTTAGCCCTTTCTGACTCTTTCCTGTCTGTGCCAACCATAGGCCAGGTGCATCAGGGGATGCCTGATCACACCTGCCTGGCTCAGAGACTGGATGCTGGTTGATGTCTCCAAAAGGGCAGGACTTTGTATCATTGTCAGTCAGCAAGATGCCCACAGGAGGTATGCACATGAGTATTTTCAATAGGGTGTTTGTTGTTGTTTAGTTGCTAAGTCATGTCCGACTCTTTCGCAACCCCATGGATGGTAGCCCACCAGGCTCCTCTGTCCACGGGATTTCCCAGACAAGAATACTGGAGTGGGTTGCCATTTCCTTCTCCAAGGGATCTTCCTCACTCAGGGATCGAACCCAGGTCTCCTGCATTGGCAGCTGGGTTCTTTACCACTGAATTGCCTGGAAAGCCCAAAAAGTGAGTTGGTCTCAATTAAAATGTCTCAAATTTGCCTGAGGTCATGGCTGCATGTTCTTTGAACACACTGAAAAACATTTTGGTTTCTTTTTTTTTCTCATGGGAGTTGGCAAAATTGAATTTTGCTCATTTTTTTTTTATTGAATGAAATATTCTTGAAATTCTATATTTTTTCAATATTCAGAAGTTTCACACTCATAATTTCATAAAATCCCATAATAATCCCCCCTTTTCCCATCTTATCATCTCTCCCCACTTCCCTCTCTCCACAGGTGACCACTAGTTTATTCTCTATGTCTGTGAGTCTGCTTCTTGCTGGAAAAAAACATTTTGCTGTACACTTTACACAGGTGGATTGCACGATACATAAATTACATCTCAATAAAACTCTTTAAAAATGAGTTAATAGGAGAATGACAATGACGTAAAACTAGTGAGATCAACATCTTACAGGTATTTAGTTCAAAACTGAGGGGATTTAGAGAAAAATACTGTCTACATCACAGAACAGGTGGTATGGGGATGTGGTCCTGGAAGTTTAGGGAAAACTGGTAGAGTGGGAAAAGCCTGGCTGTTTTCTCCCCTTCCCCCCACCCCCACCATAAATAATTTCTGAACTCTTTCTGGCTGGATTATATGTCATTTCTAAGACTCCATATACTATGGACCTACCCTTAATAAGTCAGTCATCACACACTATGGTTACTGTTTTCCCCCTCCTAAAATCTTCTGCGTCAAGCACTGATCCTCGGCACTTTGTACCACGTTTGGTAGGTAACTTGTGGACTAAAGAGTCAGGCTTTCTCAATCTTGACACTGTTGACACTTTAGATTGGACAGTTCATCACTGCAGGAACCCTCCTGTGCAATGCAGTATGCTTGACAGCGTCCCTGGCCTCTGCTTACTAACAAGATGCCAATAGTACACACCTCAGATGTGACAGTATGAACTATCTCCGTGCTAAGTTGCTTCAGTCATGTCCGACTCTTTGTGACTCTATGGACTGTAGCCCATCAGGCTCCTAGGTCCATCTCCAGACCCTAACAAATATTCCCTGTGGGGGGAAAAATCCCTTAGTACTGTTCTGAGTCAGTTCTTGTTGAATATTCAGTTGATATTTGTGGTCACTTTGGATGAGCCTAGGCAGTGGGGACACAGCCGGAATGAGGTGAACAAAGTTCCTACTCTCAAGAAGTTTATATTCAATAGAGGGAAACAGGCTGAAACTAAGTGAGCAAATTGACAAACACTCTGATTCAGATAGTGGTAACTACTGAGGAGAAAATTAAACAGGGTGATGGGATTGAAAGTGGTGGATGGTCAAAGATAGCCTTTCTGGAGAGGTGACATGGGAATGAGACCTGAGTGTCTAGAGGGGCCAGCCATGGGGAGGGAAGAAACTGGCATAGAGACCATTGGAAGGAGAAAGACTTGGGAAGTCTTGAGGGAAGGAATGAGCTTGGAGTGTTTGGGGAGCAAGAAGGAGGCTGGAGGGACCCAGACTAGTAAGAGAGGTGAGAAGTGGACCAGGGTCATGTTAGGCTTGCAGAGTCCAGGGCAAGATACTTGGATTTTGCTCCGAGTGAGATGAGAAATATCAATAACCTCAGAAATGCAGATGACACCACCCTTATGGCAGAAAGTGAAGAAGAACTAAAGAGCCTCTTGATGAAAGTGAAAGAGGAGAGTGAAAAAGTTGGCTTAAATCTCAACATTCAGAAAACTAAAATCATGGCATCCGGTCCCATCACTTCATGGCAGATAGATGGGGAAACAGTGGCTGATTTAATATTCCTGGGCTCCAAAATCACTGCAGATGGTGATGGCAGCCATGAAATTAAAAGACACTTAACTCCTTGGAAGGAAAGTTATGACCAACCTAGACAGCATATTAAAAAGCAGAGACATTACTTTGCCAACAAAGGTCCATCTAGTCAAGGCTATGGTTTTTCCAGTGGTCATGTATGGATGTGAGAGTTGGACTACAAAGAAAGCTGAGTGCCAAAGAATTGATGGTTTTGAACTGTGGTGTTGGAGAAGGCTCTTGAGAGTCCCTTGGACTGCAAGGAGATCCAACCAGCCCATCCTAAAGGTGATCAGTCCTGGGTGTTCATTGGAAGGACTGATGTTGAAGCTGAGACTCCAGTACTTTGGCCACCTGATTCGAAGAGTTGACTCATTGGAAAAGACCCTGGTGCTGGGAAAGATTGAAGGCAAGAGGAGAAGGGGACGACAGAGGATGAGATGGCTGGATGGCATCACCAACTCGATGGATATGGGTTTGGGTGGACTCAGGGAGTTGGTGATGGACAGGCAGGCCTGGCGTGCTGTGGTTCATGGGGTCGCAAAGAGTTGGACATGATTGAGTGACTGAACTGAACTGAACTGAGATGAGAAGCCATTGCTGTGTGTCAGCATGGAGTAATTTGTGTTTTTTGTTACTCAGTCTTTCTGCTGCATGCAAACGGTCTACAGAGGTACCCAGATGGGAAAAATAAAGTCCATGAGGCAGCAGCTGTCATCCAGGAAAGCATTCCTGAAGCCTGGACTAGGATGGTGGTGATGGAAGTGAGGGAAATGAAGATGAATGATCATAATTGAGGGAGGGTAACAATAGCAATGAAAAGATGAGTGAATGAATGCCTTGAGAGGACACGTGAGCAAGGCAAAAGGAGAGATGGAACTTCTCTCTAGAATGGAGAGTCCACAGAGTTTACGGAGAGGAGAAACATGACTGGCTGATCCAATCAGACTATACACTCATGAGGTTTTCCAGCCCATGGTTCAAGTTGGGTTTCTATTTTGGAAAGACCATTGTTTTCTTCCTATAAAGGGGGTTAATAGACTGTAACACCAGCTTAATTATACCTGTTTCCTTGACCACTTCTTTAGTTTAATATTTACTCAGTTTAGCATTTATCATTATCTCAGTGTAGGGTGAGGCCATTGGAAAAAAAAATCCCTGAATGTAAGCTTTCAATAGTTTAAACCTTGCATTTAAAGCAGGCCAGTCTTTCATCACGTATTTTGGGGACAGGAAATAAAGTCCCTGATTATTGCTTGGATTCAATTTTTGTGAAATTCATAGTATTAGTAACAACAATGTGATAGGTATAACTACTGTTATTGAGCACCCACTAAGTACCAGGCTTTTTATGTCATTTTAGGTTTAACTCCCACTAAAATCCTATAGGTAGGTGTGCCTTTCCTCATTTAATAGATGAAGGAAAAGTGGCCCCGGCTGGTTAAGTACCACATTCAAGATCACACAGATGGTGTGTTATTAATAGTTGCCTAGGATGGCTGTGATCAATTACTATAAACTGGATGACTTAAGACAATATAAATTTATTCTATCATCACAGTTCTGGAGGCCAGAAGTCCAAAATGAAGGAGTCAGGTGGGTCGGTTGATCCTGAAGGCTCTATGGGAGAATTGGTCCTTGGCTCTTCCAGCTTCTGGATTCTTAAGGTGTCCTTGGGTTGTTGTTGTTCAGTCACTAAATCATATCTGACTCTTTGAGACCCCACGGACTGTAGCACACCAGGCTTCCTTGTCCTTCACTATCTCCTGAAGTTTGCTCAATCTCATGTCCATTGAGTCAGTGATGCCATCCAACCATCTCATCTTCTGTCACCCCCTTCTTTTCTTGCTCTCAATCTTTCCCAGCATTAGGGTCTTTTCTAATGAATCAGCTCTTAGCATCAGGTGGCCCAAGTATTGGAGCTTTAGCTTCAGCATCAGTCCTTCCAATGAATATTCAGGACTGATTTCCTTTAGGATTGAGTGGTTTGATCTCTTTGCTGTCTGGAGAACTCCAACATCACAATTTGGAAGCACCAATTCTTCGGCATTCAGCCTTTTTTATGATCCAACTTTCTCATCCATACATGACTACTGGAAAAACCATAGCTTTGACTATAAGGACCTTTGTCAGCAAAGTGATGTCTCTACTTTTTAATATGCCTTCTAGGTTTGTCATAGCTTATCTAGTGATTGCAAAACTCTGCCTTTCTCTTCTTTTTCTCCCATGTCTTCTCTGTGTGTCGCTTATGAGGACAGGTGTCATTGGATAGAAGACGCATCCATATAGCCCACAATGATCTCATCTTGATATTCTTAGTAAGCACATCTGCAAAGGCCCTTTTTGCAGATAGGTTCATATTCATGGATTTCCAAGGTTAGAATAAGAACATATCTTTTTTTTGGGTGTGGTAGGCACCATTTAACCCCTGACAGCTGGTTACTTGTAAGTGTCAGGGCCTTTGCCCTACAGTATAGAACCTTGTTCATACTAAGTTTTCATCATAAAAAAGTAGTTATGCCTTTATAGCCTCAAAAATTCTTACAGCTTGTTTTGAGCCACTCTGGACTAAGTCAAAGAATTTTTTCATCTAAAATTAATTTAGCAGCATAACACAGCAACATAAAAGTTAGAATTATAGGTTTCACAAAGGCAGAAGTCTTTAAAATGACGGCGAGTATTTTAAGAACATTATCTTGTGAAAAGATGCTGGTCTTGCCAATTATAATTATAAAAGAGGGTAAATAATCTCAAAATATATCTTGGGAGTTTTCAATGCAATAAAAAAAAATAAGCCACAACAACTAAATGGCAACTGATATCTGGTTGGATAGATGATACAGATTTTTTTTCTCCCCCCCCCACCATGTTAATTAAAAGTTAGTTGTACCATTAGAAAGTTAGGCCAAATTTTTAATTTCCATCATTCATGTTAAATCTTAAGTCTAAAGAAAACCCACAGCAACTGGGTCTATGCATCACAGAGTGAAGCAGAGAGCAAATGAGTCACTTTCTAACATGACAGGGCGTCCAAGCAAACCAAATGTTCTTGGTTGAGAATTCCAGGCAGTTGACTACACAGAGCTGGCTCAATTTGTCTGTAGTTTGAATGGTAATCTTTAAGACAGTTGATTAGTTGGCCATTAGTTGCTAAGGCTTCTCTCTCTTTCTCAGGAATGTGAATGGCCCTGTCTTGGATGATGGATGGGCCTGGAATCTCCAAGCAATGGAGACCATCCTCCTCCCCTCCATGGCAAGAATCTTGACATCCCCAGCTCCCAGCTAACGTTTAAATGAGAAAGCAAGGGAAGGCACTGAGCACAGCGAAGAGAAACCTGAACTCTTGACTTCAGCAGCCTCCAAACTCAATGGCCTTAATTGGATCCTGGTGGGAAAAAACATACATACATACATACAAACATACACATCAATATGTGTGTATATAAGAGGACACTTGGACAGTGTACAGAAAAATTAGGAAAAAATACAGTACCTTGACCATACTATTTGCTCAGTTTTGTAGACTGCTTTTAAAAATGTAAAATTATAGACATCTTTTAAAACATTGCTGCTGTATGACCCTAAGACATTATTTAAATTGCTCTCCACAATTCTTCAGAGTAGTTACGCTGCAATTTAACCTACCTCAGCACAATGGGCTGGTTATGTGGATTGTTAGCTCTGCTCTGCTCTGTTTAGTAAGAGCAAAGAACATTGGCAAGAGCACCTTTGTGCTTGAAGCCTTAAAAATCTATTTATCTATCTATCGGGAATGAAGAAGCTGCCTGCAGTAAACAAAGGATGCCGTGGCCATCAAGTCATCAACCATTGCAGCCACCCCTGACTGTGCATGTTGAGGCTATTTGGGATAGAGAAGAGCAGGATACTGGCCCTAGATAGTGAAAGTGCATATCAAAGGAATGATTTCAGTAAGCTCAAACTCTTGCATTATCCCACGCATAGATAAGCAGCAAATTCATTAACTAGAGATATTTGGTTTTCTTGAATTAACGTGAATCTTTTGATGTTCCAACTACCTGTTTTTCTTTTCTTTTTTCTTATTTGCAAAACCTCCTGTATATCCTGGCTCTCCTCTTTACGTCTTTGGAACAGACTCTCAGAGTTATCTGAGAAGCTGCCTTCTGGGCTTAAGTCCTCAGCAAGTCTACCAAATAAAACATAATTCTCATCTTTTAGGCTGTGCACCTTATTTTGGTGAACACTATCTTCTATCCATCCATCTATCCATTAGCTATCTATTCACCCATCGATCCATTATCTATCCAACTATTTATCCATCATCTATCCATCCATCCATCTATTCATCTGTCTCTCTATCCATCATTTTACCATATATTCATTATCTATCCATCCATTTACCCATTGTCTATTTATTATCTATCTACCTGTCTATCTACTTCCCTATCTCTATATCTACCTGTTTATTTTATCTATCATGTATCTATTTTTATGGAGTAGATTTCCAGCTCAAAGGGAGAAAAACAATCTTTTGGGACCAATTGGATAGAGCTGACGTCTCCATCCTTCTCTCTCTTTCTCCCTTCTTTTCCTCATCTCTTCTTTCTCTCCCTATTTCCCTTCTTCTTTCCTTTATTTCCCACTTTACGAATTACTAAGACAATTATCTCTTCCCAGTAATCCTGGAACATTGGCTATTAGGAACTTCCAAGGGATGAATATAAAAATCATGAGAAGGATACATTTTTGTGCATCAACACCCATGAACTTATGCATGTAAATGATGCAGAGTCTTAAAGTTGGAACTAACTTTGTGCCATCTTTTCTGGAAAAATTGATGGGCAGACATAAGGCCAACAACATTCTGATTTGGCATTTAGAAAATACACAAATACATTAAACCACCCAAATCAATGCCATATCCTATCACCACGAATTCTTAAAAGACACTAACACCCTACTCCAAATGTCAATATATTTAGCTTTATGAAAAATTAACTTCACTGAACTTACTTTTCTCATTTTGTTGCAGATGAGGGAGTAGTTGATCATGAACTAGCATTTAAAAGCAATTAGTTCTGACTGCAATGTAGGAGACACAGGAGACGTGGGTTCAATCCCAGGGTTGGGAAGATCCCCTAGAGGAGGGCATGACAACCCTCCACCAGTATTGGACGATACTTCAGTATTCTTGCCTAAAGAATCCCCAAGGACAGAGAGCTATAGTCCATGGGGTCACAAAGAGTCGGTCTTGACCTAACGACTGAACAACAACTGAATTCAAAGAATTGATTTGAGCCCTTCCTGCTCCGTTTTAGTTTCTCCCCACCCCCTTAGCCCTTACATTCGTCTTTAATCCTTCTAATAAATTTCTTTTTTGGCTTAGATTACCCAGTCTGTCTCTGTTGCTTGTAATTGGGTGACAGAGCCTGGAGATTAGAAATGTAGGCTCTTAAACCTCTGTTCTTATCCCAGTTCTGCTATTTACCAAATATGTGACATTGGGCAAGTTGCCTAATCTCACTAAAGATGTTTTCTTACCTATGAAATGGGGCTAATAGGAGTGTTGAAAAAGTGAGCTGCTTCATATAATTCACTTAGCAGAGTGCTTTTTAAATTAAGTCCTTAATAAATATTAGCTGCTCTGATGTGCCTTAGCAAGCTAAACAGAAGCATGTTCGCTCCCATCTCAATCCAAGACCAGACAGCTTGAGCAATATTAAATATAGAGAGATATCAGAAAAGAAAATCACAAGAATGAAATTTTACAAAGTCAGAACTAAGGATAAACAGAAAACATACAAAGCAGAAGAATATGGAGGATTTGGGGGCTAGAGAATTTGCAGATTTCAGAGCATTAAGAACTCATAAAATCATATGATCCAGTGTCTTGATTTTCAGGTATTTAAAAGATTCGATTCCCACTTTACAGCAAAGGTAACTGCTTTTAGTGAGTATTTATTGTGAGTCTGACACTGTGCTATATGTTCTTGGGACAAAGAGGAAAAAGATACAGCCAGGAGTGGAATCCAGATTGGATCCAGAAACACAAGGAGTCATGGATGCAGCAAGCATATCTGAATAATGGCACAAATCCTGAGTGGACAATCAGGAAATCTGACCAGTACTAATGACCTGTGCTACTTAGGGTCACATTAAGCCACAGGAACAAGCAAAATCTCTAACATTTCAGTGGTTTAGCATGAAGTTAGTTTTTTGCTCCCAGAACTCTTCTGCATGGGTATTCTTGGTTTACAAGGAATGTTTTCCATTTGATGATTCAGCAATGTAAGTTTTTCCTGTCTTGTGGAATTATCACCCTCAAGAGCCTCAGCATCCTCTGGGTCTAGTCAGGAAATGGGGGAAAGGAGGTACAAAAAAGCACAGCTGCTTCTTAACCTGAGATGGTTAAGGTGCTGAAAAGCCTGGGAGTGACACTTCCAGCTTTCCCACTCCCTCCATTGATGTGATCACATAGTCTCATTTGGATGTGCTGCCCTCTCCCAGCAACTCTGCTGTATGAAGGGAGCAGAACATTGCTGAGGGTCCAGCCATCTCTGCCCCTCTGAAGAAAGAACTTTCTGGGCATCAGTTCTTTAATATTAAAATGATGGCTTTGCATTGCCATGTGTAAAGCAGGTAGTTAGTGGGAAGTTGCTACATAGCCCAGGGAGCTCAGCTCTGTGCCCTGCGGTGACCCAGAGGGGTGGGATGGGGGGGTTGGTGGGAGGGAGGCCCAAAAGGGAGGGGATATATGTATGCATATAGCTGGTTAGCTTCACGGTGCAGCAGAAACTAACACAACATTGTAAAGCAACTATTGCTGTTGTTCAGTCACTAAGTCGTGTCTGACTCTGTGTGACCCCATAGACTGCAGCACATCAGGCTCTTGTGTCCTTCACTGTCTCCCAGAGTTTGCTCAAATTCATGTCCATTGAGTCAGTGATGCCATCTAACCATCTCATCTTCTGCTGCCCTCTTCTCCTTTTGCCTTCAATCTTTCTCAGCATCAGGGTCTCAAAAAATAAATAAATAAAATGATGGCTTTGATCTCAAGATGCCACATTCTGCAGTTCTAAAAGTTTATGAACACTAAGAGATGCTTAGTTTTTATTTGACACACCAAATTCAAGATTCCATTTATCCATCAACAGACACAGACACACAGATAGTAGAAAACAGAAGGTATTGAACCATTCTATTAACATTATACTAGCTTGGTAATTCTTTGTAGCCTTATCTAGAAATAGTCTACATACCTTAATTTAACACCAGAGTAGCTTGAAAGGTAAATATTTTGTGTTCACATATATTTGTGTGTATTGGGGGATGTGTGAAGTCTTTCTTATCTAAGAAAATTCTGGTCTTATTCTTCTTGAGGAGGAAAAGAATCTGATACTTTGGCTATTATTTATTTATTTTTAGTAGTGAGGTTTGCTCAAGTGATATTTACTTATTTTTATTTAAAATTTTTTTGGGTCATACCACATGGCATGTGGGGTCTTAGTTCCCTGAGCTCACGTCCCCTGCAGTGGAAGTGTATGGAGTTTTAACCACTGGACCGCCAGGGACGTCCCGTGGCTATTATTGAAACTGCAAGCTTTGAATCTGAGGTCAATTTTTCCTCTTTCTTCCCCTTCTGCTCATTCTCTTTTTCACCCTCTTGTTTCTCCTCTTCTCATTTTTCATCTTCTTGAGCAGCTGCAGACACACCTAAAATGAACTGACTCCATGAAGATTAGTTCACACAACGTAAATCAGGAGATAGGAATTTTAGTGTGACTCTATGAGTATGCAAATTAGACTACGCTTCATATCAGGCCGAAGAGCTGCCAAGAAAATTAAAGGGAAACGAAATCTTACTTCCAAATTTTCCCTACATTTGTTGTGAACTGGAACTGACCATTTTGATTTTTTAACAGTGTTTGTGTGCTAAATGGACTTGACCTCTGTATCCTGCCAATATTTTTCAACCACAGTCTGTATAAACATTGCATTTGTCCCATGTGTTAATTCAAATCAAACTTGAACACAAAATTGTGATGGCAAGCAGTCATTTTCTCTTTTGTCAGCTGTTTCAATCAATCATTGACCCAAAGGGTGGAAACAGAGCTGACAATACTACCTCTGAGATCCTATCTATCTCTCTAGCTATTCACTAGGATTGTTTTAAATAATAATGTACCCGTAAAATAATGACTTCGTAAAAATCTGCAAATCAATATCCGTTTCCCTCCTATGGCCAGGGCTACTAGATACAACACCCTGTAGACCCTCTGTAGACACTTAACTAGGCAGCTAAGCAGTAATATGTCAGTTCTCTTTCCAACGGTGGAGACAGAGATGCAAAACTGATGTATGCAATAGTTAAGTAAGCTCCAAGATCACATTGCTAAGAACTTACAAAACCTGGATTTCGCACTGAGACAAAAATGATGATGGGGAGGTGACCTCTGAGAGGCAGAAGGGCAGCAAGTCTTGTCTCTAAAGTAGAACTCTTCTGTTGCAATCACAGAACATGAACATCTCATCTTGAGAGGGTTTCTAAATCAATTTCAGCCATTGCTTAGTTCATAGAGGAAGTGGCTGAGGTGCATCAAGCGGCAGGTCACACAGCTAAATACTAGGATTCAGATCTCCTGGTCCCCAAGGCAGTGAATGCACCATTATTTCAGAATCAATTCATGACACTGGAGGTAAGAGGTTCTTTCAAATCAAGGGTTTCTTACAACTTTTTTTTTAAGTCAATTAATTATCTATTTTTTTCTGTGCTAGGTCTTGTTGCTACATGAGGGCTTTCTTGTTGTGGCGAGCGGGGTCTACTTTTTTGTTGAGTTGAGCCAGCTTCTCATTGCGGTGGCTTCTTTTGTTGCAGAGCACAGACTCTAGACTCAGTAGTTGTCGTACACGGGCTTAGATGCTTTATGGCATGAAGAATCTTCCCGGGGCAAGGATGGAACCTATGTCCCCTGCATTAGCATGTGGATTCTTAACCACTAATCCAGGCGTATTACAAGCGAAGTCCCCAAACTCTAGGTTTTATTAGCTAGTTCTTTGCTGCCTTTTAAATAGATTATGACAGTGAGGGTTTTGGTTTAAAACTGTCTCTATCCCTGCTCAGATCTGGGTTTCCTCCCTGAGGTAGAACTGTCTGCTTATTCAGTTTTTACTGAGTACTCGTCAGTCTCACATCCTGGACCTGGAGTAGGAGGCAAGGTTCTCGCATGAAGGTCACAGAGCCGGCTCTGTTGCTTACTAGGTATTTGGTCATGGGAGAATCATTTAATTTCTCTTCCTCCTTTCTTTCTCTCACCTCTAAAGTGGGGGCCACTGTGAATACTTATCTGATATGGTTGTTGCAATAATACAAGTTATATGTGGAAATGAGTTAAAACAGTGACTGTGAGTATTGGGTAATATAACACCCTTATTTAGGGAGGTTATGATCTAATGGAGTGAGCTGGCATTATTTTTATAACTAAGGTACAAGTGTTATGTTAGAAGGAGACCAGAGCTCTGGGAGGCTATACGGGATGGACCCTCTACTCAGGCTAATTGAAGTGGGGACTCCAAGGGTCCAGGAAGATGGCTCATCTGGATCAAGTCCTAGGGAGGGCATGTTGAAGTCGGAAGACCTGCAGGGGAGAAGAGCCTGCCACTTCCTGGGTGTGTGTAGCTCCACGTGCTCCTTTATCAGCAGAGAGATGGGTGGGGAAAGGGGCAGGAGTTTGATGAGCTGGGAGAAACATGGAGGTCAGATCACATGGAGCCTTGTGTGTCATGCTGAGGAGTTCAGACTTGGTCTTCAAACCAAGACAATCCAATTGTTTGCAAAATTCAAACCGTCTATTATGTGATGGGAAGAATAGGACTGAAGAAACTCAAAATTTGCCTGTGATACAGAGGAGTTTTGTTCCATGAATCCAGAAGCATTACTGAAGTTTTAAATTATGCAATGACTATTTAAAACATTAACAATTGGTTTGAACATGAAATGCAAAGAGTATTTGCAAATCTCATGTCTTATACAATCGCTTGCCTCCAAAACTTAATTTTTTTACTTTATTTAAGTGACATTTGGTAAGAAGAAGCAATTTATTTTAAAATGCGCAAGAAGGACTTGCTGGTGCTGATTTCAAGAGACCGAGTAGGAAATTCATCAGGAGACTGTGAGGGTGACTAACAGGATTTTGCAAGGTTTTGTCAAACATTTGTCAGATGAGACCTGAGGATGAGACTATTTTTCCCTCTTCACAAGGGAACACAAGGCAAGCTCATCTCTATTACTGCTCTCTGGTTCCATGGACTTCTCAGGCTTTGGAACTCTGGAAGGGGTTTTGGGGACAATTTTCATAATTTCCATACTTTTTAAAGCTTTCTCCATATCTTTCAATAAGCCTCATTTTTCAATACAGTCCCAGATGATCTATTTCCAGAATATCCTATATGTTCTTTAATTTGGTACTCTCTCTTCACAATTGAACATCCAGACAACCGGCTTTAGTCCACTGGGGATTCCGCTATAACCAAAGATTCGCTGCTTTCAGCACACTGAGTGGTTTTTATCTTTGTCTCAATCGTTTAACTGCTAGTGTCAGTGCTTACGTTTTCCCACTTACCACTCATCTTTATAAAACACTAGGGCAAAGTGCAGAACATTGAAATGATTGCACAAACATGGCTACAAAGGCCAGTGATGCTGCAGAATATATATGGATTCTGATTATGAGGTGGCTTTAACGAAGTCCACAAGAAAAGGAAATATGTGGAAATAAAGAATTGCTGTCATGAATTTATTCAGTCAACACATTGTCTTAGGGTGACTTTTCCAGAAGCAGAATCTAACACAAGGATTTGCGTGAAACTGACTCATTTAGGAAGAGTTCCCATTAAAACCTGCAGGAGATTGAGGAAATGAAACAGGAAAAGGCAGCAAGCCAATCAAGGGGATACACTTACTTTGGACACAATAAGAAAATAAGCTAGGCAGGCCCTGTGGAGGGGAACTTGGATCGCGCCTGTAGGTGAGAACTGCAGGCAGTGTAGGTCAGAGCCTAGAGTTGTCCTGGCTTGGGGGTCAAGGGGCTGGAGTCTTTACACCCACTATACCCCACTTCCTCCCTGATGGCTCAGCAATAAAGAATTGCCGGCAATGCAGGAGATGCGAGTTCAATCCCTCGGGTGGAAAGATCTCCTGGAGAAGGAAATGGCTGCTGCTGCTGCTAAGTCGCTTCAGTCGTGTCCGACTCTGTGCGACCCCATAGACGGCAGCCCACCGGGCTCCCCCGTCCCTGGGATTCTCCAGGCAAGAATACTGGAGTGGGCTTCCATTTCCTTCTCCAATGCATGAAAGTGAAAAGTGAAAGTGAAGCCGCTCAGTCGTGTCCGACCCCTAGCGACCCCATAGACTGCAGCCTACTAGGCTCCTCTGTCCATGGGATTTTCCAGGCAAGAGTACCGGAGTAGGGTACCATTGCCTTCTCCGAAGGAAATGGCAACCCACTCCAATATTCGTGCCTGGAGAATCCCATGGATAGAGTAGCCTGGTGGGCTACAAAGTCCATGGGGTCACAAAGCGTCGGACACTACTGAAATGACTGAGCACGCACACACCCCATTTCCTGATCATTGGCCTGGGCTATACACATTCCCAGTCTTCAATTCTCTGTGCTTCGTTGCAGTTGAATCCACTTGGCCTTCATCAGCCATGGGGGCAGCCCACCAAAAGGAGAAGCAAGGGCTGATTGTTGAGAGTGAGAGTCCTCTGGCCAGAAGTGTGCACAAAAATGGGAAAGGAAGCTTAAGGGAATGTGGATGAATCCCTCTGCCAGGCACTCTGAAATGGAGGATGGGGTAAATATTCTATCTCCTCTCACGGTGCTTACAGTTGGGTAGGAGGAAAATAGGCAATAACAAACCAGTTGCAGATTATTACACATGCATTGAAAAGCAAGGCAAGGGATTGGTATGGAGACTAAATAATCTACTGTATATAGATGATCAGTAAAGGATTTCCTCTGGTGGTGACTTTTAAGCTGTGGCCTAAAGGATGACAAGGAGTAAACCATTGGATAAGGGAGGAGGGGGAAATTTCCCATATACAGGGCTCACAAAGTCCTGTGGTGGGAATGACAATGGTGTGTGCAATGAACTGAGAGAAGACCAGAGAAGCTGGAGCCCAGACCCTGAAGGGTGATGGTAGCCCCGTTATCCTTTGCTGTCTAACATACCACCCACCGACAGTGGCTCAAGACATGTCTTGGTACTGTAGTCATGCTAGTGGCTGTATGGTCAAGGAGGGCCTTGCTCTGGCAAATGCTACTGGTTCCTGATGGACCGTGTCTCTAATAGGCTAGTTTGGACTTCTTCATGTGGACAAGGTATTTGAAACTGTGAAGTAGAAGCTGTAATGTCCTGTGAGGCCCTGCTTCAGAAGACATACAGTGTCACTTCCACCAAATGCAACAGGTCAAAGGTAGCCGTAGACCAGCCCAGAATCAAAAGAGCAGGAAAATGACTTCACTTCTTGATGGGGGAGGCATTACAAAGTATTTGCAACCTTTAAAAAATCTACTGCATGAGGAGGATATGACTCGAGATATGCCAGGGGTCATGTGAAGCAGGTCATTGTGGACCATGGTAAGGTGCGTAGATAGTGGATATATGAGTGTCCAGGATCCATTCTTGATCAAGATCTAAATTAATATGTAAATATATTAAAGGTGTTAAGATGCCTGGATATCAAGTTCTTGCTGTATCTCTTAGCATGTGGTTTGTGTCTGTGGGCACATGAACTCCTTAATAGAGAACCACAGAATTAAGCAGAATTACCCACCTGGTCACTGACAAATCTCTTCAGTTATCAGATGTGTGGTCTTGAGCAAATTGCTTAACCTCCCTATTAAAGAGAATACAAGAAACAATGCTTTCCAAGTGTATAGTCCAGTCTGTGGCATGGAATGAGTGTTCTATAAAGTCTGAAACTGTTATTAATAAAAGCAGGTAACTCTAGGTCAATGATCTGCACAGAATTCATGGAGGGTAGTACACCTGCTGTTTTCTTCTTCCTTATCTTCTTTTTTGAAAAGCCACTATTCCTCCTTTTATCATAACCTTTTCCTTCCCTTTTCTCCAACATTTTTGGCATTTGTTCTCATAGATGTTTCAAGCATAAGAATGAAAGAGATTTTAGCAGAGAAACATTTGTAGATCTTAACAAGTTGTGGTGGTGGTTTAGTCACTAAGTCATGTCCGACTCTTTGCAGTTCCATGGACTGTAGCCCACCAGGCTCCTCTGTCTGTAGGATTTCCCAGGCAAGAATACTGGAGTGAGTTATCATTTCCTTCTCCAGGGGATCTTCCCGACCTAGGGATTGAACCTGTGTCTATTGTGTCTGCTGCACTGGCAGTTGGATTCTTTACCACTGCACCATCTAGTAAGCCCCCTTAACGAGTAATCCTCTGGTTTATTATCTTAGTGAAGATGATGGTGAATTTTAACAAAAATATCAACAAATCTCATTCTTTTATTCCATTATGAAGACAAAAACCATGAGAAGTGGTTCTTGGCATCATCTGGTGTAACTGGTTCTCAGAAGACAGACAATGAAATATTTCCTCTCAGGAAGATTCCACGAAAACACACAAATGTATCTGATACAGTCTCTCAGACCTGAACTTCAGACAACTAACTGTTTCTGTCTTTAACACTTCCTACTGCAGGGAATCCATAAATTCCATAATTTGCTGTATGTCATTGCTCATACAAAAATGATGGTCATTATCTCAGACATATTTATGGACCTGGCTAATACTAAGTATTTAAAATGTAATTGGAGATTTAAACCTAGGCAAGTGACTTTCGCCAAGCTCCCAGAGATAATCCAGTTTGCTGCTCCAGAGTGAGCCAGCCAGATATGGAAAAAGTATTACATGGTTGGATGAAAAGGAAACAGAATAACAGAAATAGCTTCCACTCCTAAAGAACAATGACCTATGAAACAGATAAAAGGAATAAGGAAATGAAGTTTCTCAATTAAAAAGGAGAGTGAGAAAGAACTCACACACAAAAAAGGTGGATGAAGGACCTAGGCACTGAGACACTCTAAGTCCATTGAGAGACTATAAACACTCTTGGAAATCAACTCTCTGTGGATGCTTGCTGCATTTACATCTCTTGTTTTCTGCAGAAATAACAGTCTATTTCAGAATATTCTTGCATAGTATCCAGAATACGTTTATATCACTTTGTCTGATTTTCATAGTTTCGTGAGACCTGTAAGATAGGGCTGGCAGAAGATAGCCCTGCCTCAAAACACGCTAATACAAAGGGGTCCTCACACTCTAAAGCTTTATAGAACAGTTTTCTATTTTATCTCAGCTTATAAGAGCAGGGAATAATTGAGAGAGATAAAAGAGATGACATACACACACACACATACACACACACACACACACACACACACACAAAAGGCACAGGGTTGGACTCTGAACCAGATCTCCTGTTATTGTCTGGACAGCTCTAGAAAGACCCTTGGGAATAACCGATTCCAAATTTTTCACTTGCCACAAGCAGAAACTGAAGTCCAAAGGCAGGGAAGTTACTGCCTCCATTCTCTATAACAGCTGAAAAAGCTCATTTTAGAACATGGAATTTCTAGAGCTTGGCCAAGAGTTCTTTCCTGATTCACAAACCAATTTTCAAAGCACACGGTGAGATTTCTATACAAGAAAATGTGAAGAAACTAAAAACGGAGCTAAACTAGTAAATTTTCACAAAGCTAATGCCATCACTCTGTCTTAAGGCATTTTAACGATGCATTGATTAATGCACAGCAATTTTTCTCTGTTGCTGAAATCTGTCTCTGTTTGGAAAAAAAAACACATAACAGTGAATCAATAAGTGTTTGTATATTCTGACTTCCACCTTCCTTTGTCCTTCCTTTGTGCCCTAAACCTCTTATTTCCCCTCTCACTCTCTTTATCCAGGTATTTTCTCAAATTTCCTGCCCAGTTTCATCTCTGCAGGGAGGTCTGGTGGAAAAGAGACAGACCTGAAGCCAGAAGGGGTTGGGTTTAAACACCTCACTGGTCTCTTGCTGGGTCTGTCAAGTTGGACAAATCACTCATCTTTGACATGCTGGTTTTTCTAGAAGTACCACTCTTCCCTTAGTAATCACCATCCCCTTTTTTGCTTGAGTCCATATGTACTCACTGACCCACTCTCCATCAACTGTTTTTGAATCTTTGCCCCATTTCAGTGTTTGCAGGATGTGATTACCTGAGCAGGTCACCTCCAATGTCTCGGGGAGGCAGACAGAGCAGAGATAGCTCTGCAATTTACAAGCTGTGCAAAATGGAACACTTTTTAAAATTCTAATTGAGCCTCATGCATTCACTCATTCATTAAGCACTTGCAATGTGGCAGGTAGAGGAAATACAACTGCAAACAAGATAGTAGGAAGACAGACAACAACCAGACTAGGAAATTCTCAGATTGTGATGAGCGGTATGAAGTTATGATGGGAGGGGGTCCTCCCTTTATGCTCTCACAGGGTCTTTTTGTTTTGATTTTTTGTTTGCTTTGCTTTCTTTTACTTGGAACTATTTTAGACCTTTTTTTAAAAAGCCTGTTTTTATTGGAGTATAGTTGATTTACAATGTGGTGTTAGTTTCAAGTGTACAGCAAAGTGAATCAATTATACATATATCCACTCTTTTTTAAGATTCCTTTCCCATATAGCTGGAGAAGGAAATGGCAAACCACTCCAGTATTCTTGCCTGGAGAATCCCATGGACGGAGGAGCCTGGTAGGCTATGGTCCATGGGATCGCAAAGAGTCGGACACGACTGAGCGACTTCCCTTGCCTTCCTTCCCTTCCCATATAGATCATTACAGAATACTAAGTAGAGTTCCCTGTGCTATACAGTAAATCCTTATTAGTTATCTATTTTATATATAGTGTTGTGTATATGTCAATCCCAATCAGGTCTTGTACATTTTTTTCAATTTTCCCTGGTACCCTGTAATTGTTTGCGTATTAGAATATACATTAAAAGTCCTCCATTAGAATCCAAGTTTATGAAGAAATGTGACCTTATCATCTTACTTCTAAATTACCAGTCCTACTTGGGTCAGCTCAGTAAAAGTTTGTTTACATGTTGAATACTAACCTCATCCTTTCCTTCATCTTATTTTTTCTCTACTCTGACTTCCTTTCTTCCTGAGTTCATAACATATTTTTACAAAACGCATGTTTTTATAAACTACCAAACATCTTTTTAGAATGAGATGACTTTGTATAAGTCACTAGCAAATAGATAAATAAATAGACATATAAAATGTCTAAAGACTGTGGAATGGGTAGTGAGTAAATTAAGAAGTATGTAAGCCTAGGTTAAACAAAGCATTTCAACTTTTGTGCTGCTAACACTAATTTAGGACTTATGATGGAAAACAGTAAAATAGTGAAGTGAAGACGTATCAGACAGACTTGAGTTTGAATACAAACTTTCCAGCTTCTGAGAGTTTTGTGACTTTTGGAAAGTAGCTTATCTTTGCTGACCCTCAGTGTTCTCATCTGAAAAATTAGGTTAATGATATTTGCTTCATCAGGCTTCTGAAAGGATTAGAGAGTATTATGTACAAAGAATTCTGCATGCGATTGTGAAAGCTCACCTCTTTGAGTCCTACTTTGTACCAGTGCTTTATGTTTGCTAAAGATGGAGGCACAGAGTGACTAATCCATCTACCAGATGGTTAGAATCAACCTGATGTTCTTAATCACAGCTAGATATTTAGGATCACAAAGTAGGCACTCAATAAAAGGTAGCCACTGTAGGTATTGTTTATTACCTCTTTTTGCATGATCTCTTTGGCAATATTTAGCATCCCACAGAAAAGCATTTTATGAGATGAGAAAGCACAGACCTACACCACTGATATAAGGCATGATGACCTCAAACTAGGATGAAATCACGACCTTGCTTGCCAGGAACTGTCCCAGGTTACTCTGATTGTCATTGGGTAAGAGTGCCCCACCTTCCTTTTTACAAAAATGTTTTGATTTATACAGTGACCTAATAAAGTTGATTCATATCCAATGACAAGGGTGCCTAAGGAGGAAGAAAGAGGAAAAAGGAAAGAAATAGAAACACAAAGCACTCTTACTCTGTAAACATGTCTTCCTCTCACCCACACATCCTCAAAAGAGTCTGTGATTTATGGGTCCTGATTCATAGCAACTGGAAGCGTGTAAGATTTGTCACCTTGGAGTTTGAGGGTCTAATTATTTACACTCTAAAACCATGTCTTCACCTCCCAGAAATGATGGAGGGGTGGTATGTGAAGTCTCATGTTAATGGGAAGGCTGCAAAAATCAATGGCAAGATTGGGGATGGGGCCATTTAATCTCATTTCTGCAGCTAGGCGTGCCAGCCCATTTGTCTTTCTCAAGAGTATGCACACAGCTCTATTAGGTGCTGGGCATGCCATAATTCTACTGTAATTGCAGTAGCATTATAAATGATTGTCCTAACGCCATGGAGGAAGTGTGCCAGAGCTTTGGTTCATGGCTCTGTATGTTCTCTGTGTGTGGCCGTTTCTTTTTTGGAGATGGTACACATGGCTGTGGGCATAAATATGCCCATATCCTCATGTCACATGATTAGCCTGCTGTCTGTTTCTCTGATCAGCTTTGTGAGATCCTACAGTGAAGTGAGAGGATGGAGTTGTGTGCTCTACTTAACATTACTATTACTACTACCTAGATGAACTCATAAAGGTCATATTCCATTCCTCACTTTCATGGTATGTCAAGTAAGTGCATTGAATTGAATCATGGATTTCTAAATTTCCGTCATTTTGCTACCTCTTCATTTTGGGACCCTTTTTGCAAATTGCATGCACTATTAATCTTTTCTTTTTAATTGCCTATGTTCCATGCAAAATCATTGTAATCATAGAGTTATGCAAATAGCATGCACAAGGAGATATATATATATATATATATATATATATATATATATATATATATATATAGTGGTTTTCTCCAGGTTTGAGAGTTTGTGTCATAGATGGAGATAAAAAACACAAATGTCCTCTGTATTATTAGATGCACTTGAAGTCTGTCCTTTGGGCTTCCAAAACTTGTGTCCTAGCTCATTGTCATTCTTGTAAAATGTGGTGCCTGCCCCAGCAGACATACAGCTGGTGCCAAGAAAATGTGTTTGATAACATTCTCCTTCTTATTTCTATTGCCTGCACTGATATGTTCCTGCTTTAGAAGCCCCTGGGTTGAGCCCAATATCACCACACCTACTCAATCTCTTTCACAGTCTATTGCTAAGTCTTGAGATTAAAGGCATTCTTGGGATTCAACTTCTATACCTTTTGAAATTGAATTTGGAGGCAAAATGGTCTGACCTGCCTGTTGAGAAATCTGTATGCAAGTCAGGAAGCAACAGCTAGAACTGGACATGGAACAACAGACTGGTTCCAAATAGGAAAAAGAGTACGCCAAGGCTGTATATTGTCACCCTGATTATTTAACTTATATGCAGAGTACATCATGAGAAACGCTGGGCTGGATGAAGTGCAAGCTGGAATCAAGATTGCCAGGAGAAATATCAATAACCTCAGATATGCAGATGACACCACCCTTATGGTAGAAAGTGAAGAAGAACTAAAGAGCCTCTTGATGAAAGTGAAAGAGGAGAGTGAAAAGGTTGGGTTAAAACTCAACATTCAGAAAACAAAGATCATGGCATCCGGTCCCATCACTTCATGGGAAATAGATGGGAAAACAGTGGAAACAGTGGCTGACTTTATTTTGGGGGGCTCCAAAATCACTGCAGATGGTAACTGCAGCCATGAAATTAAAAGATGCTTACTCCTTGGAAGGAAAGTTATGACCAATCTAGACAGCATATTAAAAAGCAGAGACATTACTTTCTCAACAAAAGTCCATCTCGTCAAGGCTACGGTTTTTCCAGTAGACATCTACGGATATGAGAGTTGGAGTATAAAGAAAGCTGAGGGCTGAAGAATTGATGCTTTTGAACTGTGGTGTTGGAGAAAACTCTCGAGAGTCCCTTGGACTGCAAGGAGATCCAACCAGGCCATCCTAAAGGAGATCAGTCCTGAGTGTTCATTGGAAGAACTTATGTTGAAGCTGAAACTCCAATACTTTGACCACCTGATGCAAAGAACTGACTCATTGGAAAAGACCCTGATGCTGGGAAAAATTGAAGGCAGGAGGAGAAGGGGATGACAGAGGATGAGTCAGCATTACTGACTCAACGGACATGAGTTTGAGTAGACTCCGGGGGTTGTTGATGGACAGGGAGGCCTGGCGTGCTGTTGTCCATGGGGTTGCGAAGAGTTGGACACAACTGAGCAACTGAACTGAACTGAACTGGTCTTGTCCATCTGTCCTTCAGGCAGAAACCCATTGTACCATCTCTTCCTTATCCTCTACTCTTCTTTTCTGGTACTACAGAGGCAATTCTAGAGATTGACAGTTATACAGGCAACAAATCAGGCTTCCCTGGTAGCAGAGCAGTAAAGAATCCACCTGCAATGCAAGAGACAAAGGAGGCGCTGGCTTGACCCCTGGGTAGGGAAGATCCCCTGGAGGAGGAAATGGCAACCCACACCAGTATTCCTGCCTGGAAAAATCCCATGGCTAGAGGAGCTTGGTGGGCTACAGTCCATGGGGTGACAAAGAGTCAGACATGACTGAGAAACTGAGCACACAAGTAGCTAACTTAGCACCCAGAGTGATCATTTGAAATTAAATGGAGGGGACGTCCTGGCAGTCTGGTGATTAAGACTTTGCCTCCCAATGCAGAGGGTGCAGGTTTGGTTCAATCCTTGGTCAGGGAGCTAAGATGCCTTGTTTAGCTACATGCCTTGTAGCCAAAACTCCAAAACATAAAACAGAAGCAATATTGTAACAAATTCAGTAAAGACTTTAAAAATGGTCCACATTAAAAGAAAAATCTTTAAAAAATAAATTAATTAAAGTAAATAGATATCAGATCTTATCACTTCTCTGCTTAAAACTCTTCAACATTTTTTTTCCTGTCACTCAAAGAAAAAGATATAATTCTTAAAATGATACTCAAATCCATGTACATGCTGGCCCCAGCTAAAATCTCCATTTGTACTTCCTCCTGCTCACCTCTGTCCTCAGGCAATCTGGCTGTGCTGGGCTCCACACAGTTTTTAAAAAGCTAAGACATTTCTGCCTTGGAGTGTTTAATGCTTCCTCTTGCTTCTGCCCAGGATATTTGTCTTTCATCCTCCCTCTAGAGTCAGACATGACTGAAGCAAATTAGCACACACGCATGTATGCACACATGCACATACTCCCTCACCTATAGGTCTCTGCCCAAGTGTCCCCTTAGCTATGAAGCATTCCCTGACTACCCTATCTAAGGCAGCAACTTCTCTTTCCCTTGGCCTCTCTATCTCCCTTACTGTGTTTTATTTTTCTCCATCTTTTATCTTTCGACATATAATGTGTTTTTTTTGGTCTGTTGTCCCTCTCTCCTCTTTAGAATGAAAGTTCACAAAGACAGGGATTTCTATCTGCTTTCCTTATTGTTGCTTACTCAGTACCAGCTTGGTGACTAACACAGAACGGCATTCTGGACGAGTTTGCTGAACACATCTGAACCCATCAATTGTTGAAGTAAACCTATTACTTTTCCTTCCTATTATGTTTCTATCTTGTTCTTTTTTTTTCTGCTTAAAAAAATTACATGTAATAATTCATGTCACCCAGAAATTATAATAAATAAAATGCTGTATCAGTTCAGTTCAGTCACTCAGTCATGTCCGACTCTTTGTGACCCCATGAATTGCAGCACACCAGGCCTCCCTGTCCATTACCAACTCCCGGAGTCTACCCAAACCCATGTCCATCGAGTCAGTGATGCCATCCAACCATCTCATCCTCTGTCGTTCCCTTCTCCTCCTGCCCCCAATCCCACCCAGCATTAGGGTCTTTTCCAATGAGTCAACTCTTCGCGTGAGGTGGCCAAAGTACTGGAGTTTCAGCTTCAACATCAGACCTTCCAATGAACACCCAGGATTGATCGCCTTTAGGATGGATTGATTGGATCTCCTTGCAGTCCAAGGGACTCTCAAGAGTCTTCTCCAACACCACAGTTCAAAAGCATCAGTTCTGCGGAGCTCAACTTTCTTCACCGTCCAACTCTCACATCCATACGTGACCACAGGAAAAGCCATAGCCTTGACTAGACGGACTTTTGTTGGCAAAGTAATGTCTCTGCTTTTAAATATGCTATCTAGTTTGGCCATAACCTTCCTTCCAAGGAGTAAGCGTCTTTTAATTTCATGGCTGCAGTCACCATCTGCAGTGATTTTGGAGCCCCAAAAAATAAAGTCTGACATTGTTTCCACTGTTTCCCCATCTATTTCCCATGAAGTGATGGGACCAGATGCCATGATCTTAGTTTTCTGAACGTTGAGCTTTAAGCCAACTTTTTCACTCTCCTCTTTCACTTTCATCAAGAGGCTCTTTAGTTCTTCTTCACTTTCCACCATAAGGGTGGTGTCATCTGCATATCTGAGGTTATTGACATTTCTCCCGGCAACCTTGATTCCAGCTTGTGTTTCTTCCAGCCCAGCGTTTCTCATGATGTACTCTGCATAGAAGTTAAATAAGCAGGGTGACAATATACAGCCTTGACATACTCCTTTTCCTATCTAGAACCAGTCTGCTGTTCCATGTTCAGTTCTAACTGTTGCTTCCTGACCTGCATGCAGGTTTCTCAAGAGACAGGTCAGGTGGTCTGGTATTCCCATCTCTTGAAGAATTTTCCACAGGTTATTGTGATCCACACAGTCAAAGGCTTTGGCATAGTCAATAAAGCAGAAATAGATGTTTTTCTGGAACTCTCTTGTTTTTTCAATAATCCAGCGGATATTGGCAATTCGATCTCTGGTTCCTCTGCCTTTTCTAAAATCAGCTTGAACATCTGGAAGTTCATGGTTCACGTATTGCTGAAGCCTGGCTTGGAGAATTTTGAGCACTACTTTACTAGCGTGTGTGATGAGTGCAATTGTGCGGTAGTTTGAGCATTCTTTGGCATTGCCTTTCTTTGGGATTGGAACGAAGACTGACCTTTTCCAGTCCTGTGGCCACTGCTGAGTTTTCCAAATTTGCTGGCATATCAAGTGCAGGACTTTCACAGCATCATCTTTCAGGGTTTGAAATAGCTCAACTGGAATTCCCTCACCTCCACTAGCTTTGTTCGTAGTGATGCTTTCTAAGGCCCACTTGACTTCACATTCCAGGATGTCTGGCTCTAGGTGAGTGATCACACCATCGTGATTATCTGGGTCGTGAAGATCTTTTTTGTACAGTTCTTCTGTGTATTCTTGCCACCTCTTCTTAATATCTTCTGCTTCTGTTAGGTCCATATCATTTCTGTCCTTTATCGAGCCTATCTTTGCATGAAATGTTCCTTTGGTATCTCTAATTTTCTTGAAGAGATCTCTAGTCTTTCCCAATCTGTTGTTTTCCTCTGTTGTTTTGCACTGATCGCTGAGGAAGGCTTTCTTATCTCTCCTTGCTATTCTTTGGAACTCTGCATTGAGATGGGTATATCTTTCCTTTTCTCCTTTGCTTTTCGCTTCTCTTCTCTTCCCAGCTATCTGTAAGGGCTCCTCAGACAGCCATTTTGCTTTTTTGCATTTCTTTTCCATGGGGATGGTCTTGATCCCTGTCTCCTGTACAATGCCACGAACCTCTGTGCATAGTTCATCAGGCACTCTGTCTATCAGATCTAGTCCCTTAAATCTATTTGTCACTTCTACTGTATACTCATAAGGGATTTGATCTAGGTTATACCTGAATGGACTAGTGGTTTTCCCTACTTTCTTCAATTTAAGTCTGAATTTGGCAATAAGCAGTTCATGATCTGAGCCACAGTCTGCTCCCAGTCTTGTTTTTGCGGACTGTATAGAGCTTCTCCATCTTTGGCTGCAAAGAATATAATCAATCTGATTTCGTTGTTGACCATCTGGTGATGTCCACGTGTAGAGTCTTCTCTTGTGTTGTTGGAAGAGGGTGTTTGCTATGACCAGTGCGTTCTCTTGGCAAAACTCTATTAGCTTTTGCCCTGCTTCGTTCTGTACTCCAAGGCCAAATTTGCCTGTTACGCCAGGTGTTTTTTGACTTCCTACTTTTGCATTCCAGTCCCCTATAATGAAAAGGACATCTTTTTTGCATGTTAGTTCTAAAAGGTCTTGTAGGTCTTCATAGAACTGTTCAACGTTCGCTTCTTCTGCATTACTGGTCAGGGCATAGACTTGGATTACTGTGGTATTGAATGATTTGCCTTGGAAACAGAGATCATTCTATCGTTTTTGAGATTGCATCCAAGTACTGCCTTTCGGACTCTTTTGTTGACCATGATGGCTACTCCATTTCTTCTAAGGGACTCTTGCCCACAGTAGTAGATATAATGGTCATCTGAGTTAAATTCACCCATTCCAGTCCATCTTAGTTCGCTGATTCCTAGAATGTCGACGTTCACTCTTGCCATCTCCTGTTTGACCACTTCCAATTTGCCTTGATTCATGGACCTAACATTCCAGGTTCCTATGCAATATTGCTCTTTACAGCATCGGACTTTGCTTCTATCACCAGTCACATCCACAGCTGGGTATCGTTTTTGCTTTGGCTCCATCCCATCATTCTTTCTGGAGTTATTTCTCCACTGATCTCCAGTAGCATATTGGGCACTTACTGACCTGGGGAGTTCATCTTTCAGTGTCCTATCTTTTTGTCTTTTCATACTGTTCATGGGGTTCTCAAGGCAAGAATACTGAAGTGGTTTGCCATGCCCTTCTCCAGTGGACCACATTCTGTCAGACCTCTCCACCATGACCCATCCATCTTGGGTGGCCCCATAGGGCATGGCTTAGTTTCATGTATAAAATGCTGTATGGTGTGTAGCATTAAAAATATTACTTGTATTTTAAAAACATGTTTTCTTGAAAGAGAACTGAAAAACTGCTGACTATCCCATCATGTTCATGTGGGAAATTCTTATCCTTGTTTTTGACTGTGTTGATTCTCATTAGAATTCTCTAGAAAGCAGATTAAGTAGATTTCCTAGTTTTTTTTTTTAATGCTCTGAGCTTTCTGAATTGAAGTATTTAGGACTTCCGTTCTAGCAGTGAGGATACATGTTTGCTGAGTCAATCACCTCTCATTCAGACTCCTATAAAAGAGTTGCCTAGGGATATCGTTACCGTCTTTCAAATTCCATATATATGCATTAGTATACTGTATTGTTGCTTTTCTTTCTGGCTTACTTCACTCTGTAAATGGGCTCCAGTTTCATCCATCTCAGTAGAACCGATTCAAATGTATTTTTTTTAATGGCTGAGTAATATTCCATTGTGTATATGTACCACAGCTTCCTTATCCATTCGTCTGCTGATGGACATCTAGGTTGCTTCCATGTCCTGGCTATTGTAAACAGTGCTGCAATGAACATTGGGGTACACGCGTCTCTTTCAATTCTGGTTTCTTCGGTGTGTATGCCCAGCAGTGGGATTGCTGGGTCATATGGCTCAGGGTCATATGGCAATGGGATGACCCAGAGGGATGGGATGGGGAGGGAGGTGGGTGGGGGGTCCAGGAAGGGGAACACATGTAAACCCATGGCTGAGTCATGTCAATGTATGGCAAAAACTATTACAATATTGTAAAGTAATTAGCCCCCAACTAAAATAAATAAATTTATTAAAAAAAAAAAAAAGAGTTGCCTAGGGATAGAAGTGTGTGGGCTATGAAAAGAAAATTTACATTTGAAAGGAATGCATTTTGCTGTTGGGAGAAGTACTGGAGTTCACTAATACTCGTGCTTTAGAGAGGGTCAAGTTTATTTTCAGTCACATAATATAACACCAGAGCCGTAAAGAACCACAGATGCATCTTGCTCATACATCAATTGTAGACAGTAAGTTTAGAGTCTGGAACTGACTTACCCCAGGGCTTCAAGGCTAAGAGTGTTGATCCAAAACTTTAATGTAAAAGTAAGCTGGAGAGTACAGGAAAAGTAACATTCTGGAACACTATTCAGACTATGCAGACCAGTAGGCGGGATAACTGTTGAATATACATAAGATTGTTATAAGGTTGCAGTCAGAGCCATGATACACTTCTTTGTCTTATTCTTGTTAAAGATTAAAATAGTAATCTAAAAATTCTATACAGCAGAAGCCTCACATGCCACTTTTGCTCTACTATTCTTAAACATATGCTGTAGCTGTTAATCTCTTAAATCTTTCTTCCCAAGGGGCCCCCCAGAGGACCATGGATTTGTGCCTGGACTTGGAGGGTAGGTGAAACTCCTTTGGCTTTTGTGCACTGTGTGAGCCAAGCCATGTCTCAAGCCCAGCTAACCAAAGAACATATAATTGGAGTCAGCTGAAAGCTCATGTGATAATAATAAATATATAACTATATAATATATAAATAAATAAAGTGGCCCTTGATTTTTTATTTTCTATTTTCTCTGTGCATCTATCTCTCTCAAGACTTTATAAGAAGGTAACATGGAAACATACATTACCATATGTAAAATAGATAGTCAATGGGAATTTGCCATATGACTCAGGGAACTCAAATGGGGGCTTGGTAACAACCTAGAGGGGTGGGATGGGGAGGGAAGTGGGAGGGATGTTCAAATGGGAGGGGACATGGATAAACCTATGGATGATTCATGTTGACGTTTGGTAGAAACCAACGCAATACTGTTAAGCATTTATCCTTCAATTAAAAATAAATAATTTTTTTTAAAAAGACTTCATAAGCAACCTAGATGTCCATCAGCAGACGAATGGAGAAGGAAGCTGTGGTACATATACACAATGGAATATTACTCAGCCATTAAAAAAATACATTTGAATCAGTTCTACTGAGATGGATGAAACTGGAGCCCATAATACAGAGTGAAGTAAGCCAGAAATAAAAACACCAATACAGTATACTAATGCATATATATGGAATTTGAAAGATGGTAACGATAACCCTATATGCGAGACAGAATAAGAGACACAGATGCATAGAACAGTCTTATGGACTCTGAGGGAGAAGGTGAGGGTGGGACGATCTGGGAGAATAGCATTGAAACATGTATATTATCATATGTGAAACAGAACACCATTCCATGTTCGATGCATGAGACAAATGCTCAGGGATGGGGCAATGGGATGACCCAGAGGGATGGGATGGGGAGGGAGGTGGGAAGGGGGTCCAGGAAGGGGAACACATGTAAACCCATGGCTGATTCATGTCAATGTATGGCAAAAACTACTACAATATTGTAAAGTAATTAGCCCCCAACTAAAATAAATAAATTTATTTAAAAAAAAAAAACAAAAACATAAAGTGATGAGTGCATTAAAAAAAAAAGAAAAAGACTTCATAAGAAGGGGTGATAAAGCCTTGGCAGGGTGTGGGTTTTCATGGGCCTATAAATACCCGCTATATGTGTCCCCAAGCTCACCATAATCCCAAACAGAAATTGTCAGTACGCTTCAGCTATCTGTCCAATTGAGAAGTGGCTATCTTACTGCCTGTGTGTACAAGTACAGCTTAGCAGGGCACGAGAAGAAATTCTCTCCAAGTTTAAAGGCAGCCACATATTTAATTAAGCAAAATCATATGTTTATCATTTTCCAATATTTCTAAAGTGTTGGTTCAATCTGTGCTGCAGATACTTTTTAAGATGTATTGCAAGCTGGCCAGGGTGACTTTGGGAATGCTTAGATTATGACTACATTAGCAGTGCAAGCAAATAGGCCACAGCGGGAATGTGCAAAGCTGCAGGCGTGATGAGTCCATAATGGATCCTCTCTTTGGTAAGCAAACTGGCACCTGCTCCTCTTTGAACATCATTAGAGCAGATTATCTTTCCCTTCTCTGTGCATCGGTGAGACTGGGGTTTTCTTCCATTGTTTTTAAAATTTAATTAATTAATTTATGGCTGCACCATCTTCATTGCTGTACAGGCTTTCTCTAGTTGCAGCAACCTCTCTCGTTGCAATGCACAGGCTTCTCATCACGGTGGCTTCTCTTGTTGTTCAGCACAGGCTCTAGAGCATGGGCTTAGCTGCCATTGCAGCAGGTGAAATCTTCCTGGACCAGGGATCAAACCCATGTCCCCTGCACTGGCAGGCGGATTCTTAACCCCTGGACCACCAGAGAAGTCCCTGAGGTTTTCTGCTTTAAGAAAGAAAAAAATTATTTTTGGATCCAATCTTTGGAAAATAAGATTGGAAGGAAAGTTCTAGGCAAGGGGAAGTATGGACAGAGGAGTACAAGTAAATGGAAGGATGTCTTCATGATTATCAAATGGTTCTGTGTGGCTGGAGTTTCAGAGCAAGGACAGGAAATAAGGTGAAGAAAAGAAAGGCAGGGAAAGATAGCAGAAGAGGAAGCCAGGGTTGGATCTTGAAAGGTGTAATCTGCCATGTTAGGGGTCCTGGACACTATTCTATGAACAATGGAGACATACTACATTACTTAATGCATGGAAAAATATGACCAAGTTTACATTTTAGAAAACTTACTCTGGCTGCAATTTTGAGAGTGGATTTAAAGGAGGCAAGATTGGACATAGGGCTCACTTTGAAGCTATGGAGGTGGATGGGGATGACTGTGATAATGAGGGTAGCATGGCAGACATGGAGTTGGTCATTGTCATACATTAGGTGACTTAGTTTTCATTGCAGCCCAGAGGTAGAGAACATCATGTCCCCTGTTTTATGGATGAGGACTTGGCAGTCACACAGAGAGTAAGAGGCAGACTAGGATTCCAACATGGGGGTCTAATTCTGGAGGTGGAATGTATTCTGGAGCACAAAACATGGAGTGCCTGAAATAGCCAGACCTTGTAGATCACAGATCACTATGTCAGGAAAGCACCTATTCACTGGATGGTTCTGTTTCATCTGTTGACTCTTCCCAACTTTATTAGCTTGAGCATTTCATTTATTTTTAACACGGATATTGCAGAGGTAAGTGAGATAATTTACCTGATGCTAATTTGTTCTCATCCATCCTGAGGAAATTTCTTATGCAGTTTTAAAGGAGAAGGAGAAAATTTAACCCAGAATTTATAAAGATTTTCAAATGAAAGTGGTTAGACTAATGGAAAGTATTGTCCCAGAAACACTCTGAAATCCTTGAAGGCAAATGTAAGTCAAGTAAATTGCACTTAATGGTAGGGCAGATATTCCATGAATAAATGTAATTTGGTCTGTTTTTCATTTCCATGAAAAAAAAATTAGTGCCCTGTGTTAGATCTATTAGCTAAAAATAAGTCTCCTACATGTTAGGTTCAGAAAGAGTCATATTTTAGATTCTAAAATTGGAATACCACTTATATATCTAGTTTTCATAGAAAATGGATTTTTTTTAACCTTTTGGTAACTCTAAGTTTTTTCTTATGAAAATAAGGAATGGATTAATTTCTCCAAACATCTTAAAATAAATTTAGTAGATTTTTTTCCCCCAGCTTCTCTCCTTCCCTCCCTTCTCCTGTCTCCCCTTCCTTCCTTCTTCCCTCTTTTTTATTCTATTTTTGGCTGCACCACACGACTGGTGGGATCTCAGTTCCATGACCGGGGATTGAACCCGGGTGAAAGCAGTGAAAGCACTGAGTCCTAACCCCGGACCACCAGGGAACTCTCACCTTTTTCTCATTTTAATTAAGCATAACCAAAAGCAGGGAAATCCATTTGAAGAAAAAAGTGAGCTCTTCTCTCTTCCTCCTTATGCTGTAAAATCTGCACATCGCTGACAGAATGTTGATTTAGAATTACACTAATTGACAGTGAAAGACTTCATATAATCCTGTTTATATGACCTCCAATAATGTTGAAAGATCAAATAAAAGACCTACCCTGGCAATTTTCAGAAGCCGTCAGAGACTATAACAGAAATGATTTAGATGGATGAAATTCCAGTTCCCACAAAACGTGAATTTACATTTTACACAAAATCCACTTCATCAGTCACCAGGCCTACTCCAAAAGGAAGACTTCCGCGGGGACCAAGTGCCCGCTTTTCTTTATAGGCACATTCAAAAAATCCTTATTCACTGTTTCTAATAAGCTGCAAATACTGGTCACTTCTCCAGAAGAATTATCACCAGGTCTTTGTGTCCTTTATTCAGGAGGGACACTGGTTTTCAATATCAATGCCAAGACCGATCAATAACACAGCTGGCAATAGTTCCTGATGTTAGCAAGGGTCATCATAACCTTTTAACAGGTAGATACTGAAAGAAAGGGCCAGATCTTTAAAGACTGGTCTAAAAAAATATACATAACAAAATCTGAGACCATTCATGCTTTCCTAAAGGGATATCTTTTTTTCTACTTTGTTATAAAATAGTGATTCACACAATTGCTTATGTAATTTTCAACATACTATATCTTTTATATCACCTTCAACATTTTTCTTTCCTATTCTTAGAATAAGAACATGAGAACCCAGAGTGACCTTACTTAAGAAGCACCCTTTCCATCAGGGACTGGGGCTCTGGTCCACCAGGGGCAAACAGTGCTGAGAATGAACAGCAAGACATGCACACTTGAGATGGCGAAGAATGGAGACTGGTGATGTGGGTGACAGAGGAACACTGTTTTAAACCGAGTAGCCAGAGACGTGAACAAAGCTAGGGTGTGAGCCATGCAGATGTCTGGAGCCCGAGTATTCTTGGCAGAAAGAATGGAATGTGTAAGCCACCTGAGGTGGGAGTGGATGTGGCTGTGATAGTAGTTATTCACAATCTTACAGGACTATGGCAAAGCTAGCGTAGGACACCATGTGTGATAGTATCTAGAACACTCTCTGGAACTTACTAATCATTTAAAGAATGCTTGTAAAGAATGAGAACTCCCCTCAACTGCTGGCTTGACAAATTCAAATGCTATCTATAGGGGGATTATATGGAGCACGGTTGAATTTCTCAATGATTCACAAGCCAAAGGCTTTAGAATCTGACGGTGTCTCTCAGCAGAATTGGTCTTCATAGTATTGTTGAAATAAGTTCTGAATGTAAGAATATGTAGCTTGTGTAGATTCTAAAGAAAGTGAAATATGCTATATATAATAGCCATCATTTAATGAGACTTCACTAGCCAGAGTAAATAACAGTAACCGCTGTAACAAATAATCCTCTAAAATACGATTTAACCCCAAAATGTTTTGTTCTCGCTCACAAAATTCAACATGGATATTCTTGATCAGGTAACTTTCCTCCACATGGTGATTCAAGAATCCAGCCCCTGCTATTTTGGGATGCTGCTATCTTCAATATAGTCGGTGTGGAAAGATGACAGGAGTAAAGTGGTGCCTGTGGACTTCTAGAAACAGACATATCACTTCTGTATACTTTCATCATGGCCAGAACTCATCACAAGGCCCCACCCAGCTGAAAAAGTCTGGAAAAACCATTTACCTCAATATCCAAAAAGAAAAAAAAATAATCTGGTGAGCACATGGGCACAGACTGTATAACCATTGCCTCATTTATAATATTGAGGAGGCAGGTGATATTGTTCCCATTTGTTTCCTAGGAAGAAAACTGTAAAAGGTCACAGATCTGGTGGGTGTCACAAAGAGATCTTAGGTCTGCATGAAGAGACGACGTCTTTACGACCACTTTACAGCGTCTCCTGAACAACAAACAGGAGACGCTGTCAGAAAGAGGCTGGACTGAGTGAGCTTAGTTTCCTGGCCCACCTTGTTGCTGTGCCCTTAATAGCTCAGCAGCTTTGGGAAGACACTCCTTGCCTTGGCATGCCAACTTCCTCATAAAGAAGCGGTACTATCTGATCATAACTGCCCTGCAACTGGCCTCTCTACTTCTACTCTTGTTCCCCTCAGTCTTCAATCTATTTGCTTCCTATATAGAAGTCAGAATGGTCTTTTAAAAAACATGTCAAGTCGAGACACAGGTGTGGACATAGGTGTGGGAGGGGAGGGCAGGATGAACTGGGACGGTAGCATTGACGTATAAACGTGTGTCAATGTGTAAAACAGAGAGCTAGTGGGAAGCTGCTGTATAGCACAGGGAGCTCAGCTTGGTGGTCTGTGTTAACCTAGAGGGGTGCCATGGGGAAAGGGGTGGCAGGAAGGCTCAAGACGGAGGGGATATATGGATACATAGAGCTGATTCACGTTGTTACACAGCAGAAAAAAATTCTCTAGCTCAAAAATTCATTTAGCTTTATGGCTTTCACAATTTTTATAAGCATGTCATTTGGAGAACAGCTTCTACATCCCTTGTAATGGCCCTTACCCGGACTAGAGGATACAGGGGAACAGTTCTGCTAGAGTCATATCCATTTGGAATACTCAGCTCCTTCTCATTCCCTTTATTTCTATTCCTCTTAAACAACTTCCCATCTGTTAGCAGACCCCTCTGTCAAAGAGCAGCTGATTCCTGTTGGTTTAGGAACGAGTCCAGCGTGGCTTGTGTTCAACAGCCCTGTTCTCTTTTCCAGAGCACCCTGAAAATGAAAACTGCCAAATCGCTTTCACCCTAAACTCATCACGAAATGCACCCACCCGTCCAGGCTTCAGAGCTGGCCACCTCATAAACCAGGAGATTGTGGAGGAAAAGCGGCTCCTTGCGCTGCTCCGGAACTCCTCCTCCTCCGCGTGTCCAGTCTCTGCCCTCCTGGCTCCTCGAGGGATGCTGAGGTTTTACAGGTTTAAAGTCAAGACTCTGGCCCACAGCCAGCTTCCTGAGGAGGGGGTGAAAGTCCCCATCAGAATTCCCTCTGCGCTTCTCTTCACCTTTTCTTCTCTGTCTGGCTGTAGCAGAACCTGCCTTCCCTTTCTTTTTCTTTGCCAGAAACAGGAGGCTGTTTCCTATTCACAGGAATGAACAGTGGCAAGTAAATGACGTCAAACATGGTACCATGTTACTAAGACAAGATGGTGATTTTTTAAGCCTCTGACATGGGAAAGCTAGGCCTGAGATGAATGAGGAATTTCCAGAATGTGGCTGATGAACGTTTTTCAGAATAAGTCGAGTGCTGTAGGTGTTACGGGGAAGGAAGAGATATTAATCACAACTGGCTGGTAAAGCACTGGCTGGCCACAATTTTTCTGTAAGCCCCAGGGTAATCTAACCCATTCATTCATTCATTCTTTTATATTGAGCGCCTCTGCCCAGAACTAGGGGAGCATCCCAGGTGTTGCAGTAGTAAAGCATTCCACCTGCCAATGTAGGAGACACAAGAGATGTGGATTTGATCCTTGGGTCAGGAAGATCCCCTGGAGTAAGAAATGGCAACCCCTTCTAGTATTCTTGTCTGGAAAATTCCATAGACAGAGGAGCCTGGCGGGCTATAGTCCATGGGGTTGCAAAGAGTCGGTCATGACTGAGGGACTGTGCTCATAGACACCTGCAGGAGACAATGAGTTTGGTCATGAGACAATAACCCCTATAACTGGACTCTCTACTTCTACTCTTGTTCCCCTAAGTCTTCAATCTATTTACTTCCCATACAGAAGTCAGAATGGACTTTTAAAACACATAAGCCAAGTAGAGAAAAGACATGTGGACCTGGATGGGGGATGGGAGGGTGAGATGAACTGGGAGAGTAGCGTTGACATAGACACACTACCTTGTGTAAAACAGAGAGCTAGTCGGAAGCTGCTGTGTAGCACGGGGAGCTCAGCTTGGTGATCTGTGATGACCTTGAGAGATTGTGGGGAGGAGAGTGGTGGCAGGAGGCTCAAGAGGAAGGGGTAGATATATACGTAGAGCTGGTTCATGTTGTTGTACAGCAGAAACTAGCACAACATTGTAAAACAATTATACTCCAATAATAAAATAAAAAGATAAGTAAATAAATAATAAAAAACACAAGCCAAATAATGTTGCTCTCTCGTTGTTGTTTAGTCACTAAGTCGTATCTGACTCTTTTGCAACCCCATGGACTGTAGCCTGCCTGGCTCCACTGTCCATGGGATTTTCCAGGCAAGAATATTGGAGTGGGTTGCCATTCTCTTCTCCAGGTGATCTGCCCAACCCAGGGATCAAACCTGCATCTCCTGCATTGGCAGGTGGATTCTGCCGCTGAGCCACCAGAGAAGCCCCACCCCTTCATGAAATATATTTTAATACCTTCCCACTGCATTTAGAGTACCCAGAACTCTTTTCTGTGGCCTGCAAGGCAGAGCCTGATCTGGCCTGGCTTTGTGTCTACTGTATTTAGTCTTGCTTCTGTCTCCCTGTTTCTTACCACTTCCCATCATCACGCTGGCCTCCTAGCTCCCTACAGGTACTGAGCTCTTGCCATAGCACTCCATAGGCCTCCTATGGGCTTGTCCTTGGCCCAGCTCATAGTGGACCTAAGTCTTTCTTTTCCTTTAGATCACAGCATAAATTCAACTTCCTCTAAGAGCTCTTTTCTGATCACCCAAGCTTAGAGGTTGCCTTTTCCCTCTATTCTCTTCTGTATCACCCATTTATCTTCCTGCCAAGAAGTTATCACAATCTATAATATTTTGCTTGCTTATGTGCTCGCTCTCTCATTCTTTGACTGTCTTCCCTACTTGAATGAGAGCTGTTTATCTTTTTCACTAGGAAACAGAGCCATAAAAATGATCTCACTAAAGCCCAGTCTCTAGGACTGTCAATTGAGTGGGGAAGAAAGTTGTTCCAAGGCGCACCCCACGTATGCAGTGATAATGACCATGTCAGAGGAAAGCAGGGGGCAAGGAGACTAATCCTTGATCTTCTCAGCCTAGGTGATCAGGGGAAGCTTCATCAGTAAGGTGAATTCTGAACTGGGCCTTGAACTTGACCTTGACTTGATTTGTGGATAAGGCTTATGGGATAGAGTCTTCAGTGTGTTGAGTCATGCAGGGATCTCTGGGCAGTTGAAGCACAGAGCGTACGAGGTGAAGAAGGGAGAGAGAAATTGGTGGCAGCTTTGGCCAGATCTGGGAGACTTTGTGATGACGGAGTGTGGAGAGCGTGTCAGTCGCCACAAACACCTTGAATCCAGTGAAAAATTACGTTCCCCCCTCTGCCGACAGTTTGCAAGACAGTGATGCTTCTGTTGAGAACTGCCTCCCTGGTGTGTGTTTGAAGGGGAAGAATCCATTAACTACACTTAATTTCTTGCCCTTATTATGGCCCCCAGTTATATGCTTCACACGACTTCAAGCCTATCTGTGTCTGGCTTGGAAATCTTAGAGCCACTTAGAAGAAGAGAATGAGACAGATATGACAGGATTATTTTCTTTTTCATTAAAGTCATTCAAATATACCTTTTGGAGAAGGATCAAGCTATCGTTACTGTTTAAAGAAGGGCTGTTTAAAGTGATGGGATGGAGGCCTGTGCCTTTAGGAAGGCACTCACCTGCTGTCCCTGAACAGTCTTGAATGCATTGCAAATACAAAGGCTTCTGTAAAGAGCAGTGTGACTGGGGTTGCTGCTGTAGGATTTGCTTTTTTCTTCACTTGCTTTCCTCCCTTCAGGAGGATGGGAGGCTGTAGAAAGTCACAGGTGTGTACCAAAATGGGAAACTGGAAGGTCAAAAGAGAGTTCATGCATCTTATTTGGTGTTGTTCTCTATTAGTGCTAATTGTCATAATTCTGCCTTTTTATTAAAGTCATTTAGTCAAATCAGTTTGTTTTCACAGTGGTGAGTTAGAGAGGATGAGGAAGTCCAGCATGAAGGTTAGGAGGGTGAATTTGGGTCAGACAGACCTGGGTTTGCCTCTTAGTTCTGTCCCACTTCCAGATGATATGATCTTGGTCATGTGGTATAACCTCTCCGAGCTCTGTTCACTCCCCTGTAAAACAGAAATAATAATTCCTATCACAGAAGATTGCTTAAAATGCTAAAGAGATGAGACTGGCAAGATGCCAATTATTATGTCTGGAATGTACTGCACATTCGCTTAGGCTAGTGCATTATCTTATTATTATTATTATTTACTTCTACTGTCACTAGAGCAATTTCTGCATGTTTACTAGGCTATACGTGGTAAGCAGGCAGAATTCATATCTAATTCCTTTTTATCTCCTGTAGCAGCACAATGATGAGCACATAAATAGCCCTTGATAAATATTTATGAAATGGCTTTTAATTATTAATATATGAATTTGATTTATTAATAGTTTCTTAATGATTTTAATTCTCATTAAATTATTTGTTCAAGAAACATTTGACTAAATTCTTTTATTCCCTCTTGGACTCTTTTTCCCACGGGTTTTAGCCAACCTCCTTGAGGCAAGAGGCAGGGTAGCACTCTTTTGATAGGGTTAAGAAGAGGGGTTTTGAAGTCAGGAAGAACTGGATTAGACTGCCTGTTATGTGGCCTCCTGGACTCAGGCTTTTCCTCTACAAAATGGGGCTAGAGTCTGTGGTGTTGCAAAAGAGTTGGACCCAACTTAGCGACTAAACAACAGCAATATTTGTAGTAATAATACTGATGACAATGCATACTTTGTAGATTTGTGATGCTAAGCCCTTCATCTATATTATTTCATTGATTCTCACAGACACCTTGGGAGGGACATGTTGTCATCATCTATTAAATGGTCTCCTATGGGGAAACAGAGGATCAAACCAGGTGAGATGAGTAAAGAGCCTGGTTCATAGAAGAGGCCGATGACATTGCAGCCCATCTTCCTCTCCCTTCCGTCATGTCACGGGGCAGTAAAGTGCAGAGACATTCCAGCCACACAGCTGCAGAGGGTTGGGCTAAGCTTCCCAGTTCATCCAGGTGGTTCCCAGACCTGTATCATTCCCACTGGGCCCTAGAGCTTCCATTGGAGGTGCTTGGAAAATGTTTTTGCATTTATATGAACCCCTCCCTCACTCTCTAAGCCGTCTTCACCTAACTGTTTTGGGGCCAGGCAGAATGAGTCAGCCAGTCACAAGCCTGCTCTCAAGGCCAGCTTGCAGGTGATGGAGACAAATGCCACACTTGACCCGGACATAAAGACCTGTCTGGATTGGCAGCCCTTATGCTCACATCCCTAGAAGCACCCTGCCATCGTCCTCATAAAAGAGCCAGCACTGTCTGCCCACCAGCTTCCTAGTGGGTAGTAGCTTGCTGTGGAATCAGTTTGAGGTCTTCTTGAAGCTGCCTTTTCTCTTTTAAAATAGCTGATGGTTGAGCCTTGCTGAGAGGGTCAGAGCTGAGTCATCTTCGGTGTAAGCTACTTTCGTATCTGCTGCCAATTGCCAGATGGGCACTCTCTGCTTTTCTGATGCAAGGGACAGCAAGCTTCCATCTCTGAGTCAATGTCACCCTGCTGGCTGGCTCTGTCCACACAGTTCAATAAAACAATTTAGCCTGGATAGAGGGAGTGAGCATGAGAGAGAAAGAGAGAGGGAGAAAGGGAGTGAGTTAGAGCTGGTGGGAAGGGAAGGAGAGAGGGAGGAAGGGATTCCTTAGACTCTAGGATGAAACCTGAGTCCTCCAGTTCACATATCTGGTATGACCAGGCAGAATGAAGACGTCTCGTTTGGAATCACCCCTGCCCCCTGCTCTCCACCCTTGCTGTTGCTACTCAGGATCTGGGAATCGTGCCTCAAGAAAGAGGTTTGACTCCCTGCCCTAAGCCTTTGTTTCTGTAGCATGATGACTAATAACTTGCAAGGTTGTCTGGGGACTAACCTACCTAATATGAGAGAGCCGCTGCCCCCATCTCTGACTGCCACCCTCAGACTGTGTCAGGCCCCAGTGTGGTGCACTTTGATAGGCCAGTAAACTCCTTCCTCGAATGTTTCATTCTAATAATGTGATTAATTGTACCTATTGTTTAATATTTGTCACCCTTACCAGAACAGGACACAGGCAGGTGTGTGGATGACTTTAGACTTGTTTACCACTCCATGTTGGCTGTCTAGCCGAGTGTCTGGCAGCAAGGATAGGTACTAAATTAATAGTTGTTGAATGATTACACTGAAAATTCTTTGAACACATTCCTAATGGGTTTCCATCAGTCCCTTATATTTGGTTATATCACCTTCCCAAACCATGTAGCATCAGAGGTGATGGTGCAATCTTTGTAAAGTACAAATCCAACTTTTCATACCTTTCCTTCAAGTTCTGCTCCTTTACAGACAAAGAATATTCCAGCTCTCCATTTTCAACCCCCGGTCTTTCCTCTTTGTAATTCAAGCTCTCATCATTCCAGAGTTTTGGGGTGGCTCCAAGACATGGCACTATTTAGAGCATCTCCATCTTTTCACATGAGAGTTCTTCTGCCTGGGACTTCCCTGGTGGTCCAGTGGCTAAGACTACCAATGCAGGGGGCCTGGGTTTGATCCTTGCTCAGGGAACTAGATCCCATATGCTGCAAATAAGAGTTTGCATACCTTAACTAAAGATCCCACATGCTTCAATGAAGAACAAGTATAGCCACATAAATAAATAAATATTAAAAAAAGATTCCGTCTGCCTGAAATGTCCTTTTTTCTTTGGAAGTCTTCTTCACACTTGTTCCTTTTTTTTTGGGTCCATACAGCAGGTGTAATCTTAGTTCCCTGACCAGGGATCAAACCCATGGCCCCTGCATTGGAAGCATGGAGCCTTAACCACTGGACCACCAGGAAAATCCCACACTTGTTCTTCTTGGAAAACTTCTGCATGTTTACCTCCACTTGAAGTCATCCCTGAGCAGTCACTCAGGCCTCCAAGTAGGATCGCGGGTTCCCTCTTTGTGTCCCCAGCTCTGTTCTACCTTCATTTCTTAATTGCTGGTTGTATACTCATCTTCCCCTAAAAGATAGTAAGTTTGGGGAAGGGGAGGTGGGGTGGGTGAGGATGAGACGGTGGGAGGGGAGGGGAGGCGGAAGTCATGAGTGAGAGGACTGAACCGAGTGAGAGGACCGAAAAGAAGATGGCTGCAAGGACGAGCCTGAGCCAGAAACGGTGCATCTCTAGCCCAGGATGGATGCAGGGCGCGCTGGATCTGTCAGGCACCTGCAGCAGCTGCAGCTGAGGAGTGTTCTGAAATATACTGCACACCAGGTGAGTGTGTGTGCGCCTGTGCTTCAGTGCAAGGCCTGGCACGTGGCCCAGAGTCAGGCACCGATCCAGATTAGGCTTGAATTCCCCCATCAGCAAACAGCAGGGCAGGAAACAGAGGCGCCGGCTAATTTTGAGTGCGTCAACGCATTCTCTGCTGGAGATGTCCTAAAACAGGTCAAGAATCATGCCAGGATCCCGGACTGCTTCAGCTGGTCCTCAGTGATGCTGGCGATTGGGGTTTTCCCCCTGACTTTGGAGAACTGGTTAATTGGCCCATGATATCTAGCTGGGTTGGGGACATTTTGAAATAGAAAGTGGAAATTAATGGCATGGTAGAAAGGACCTAGGCCTTACAGTCAGACAGATCTAGATAATCCTCCCAAGTGACCATGGATAATCATTTAACTCTCTGAGCCTCAGTTTATCCTTCAATAAAATGGAAATAGTTCTAGTATCTGCCTTATGCCCTGCTGAAGATTAGATGTGATACTATACTGTATCCCTAGGGGGCCTAGGAGGTGCTGGTGGTAAAGAACTCACTTGTCAATGCAGGAAATGTGAAAGATGCAGGTTTGATCCCTGGGTCTGGAAAGATCTCCTGGAGGGGGGCACGGCAACCCACTTCAGTATTCTTGCCTGGAGAATTCCATGGACAGAGGAGCCTGGTGGGCTACAGTCCATAGGGGTGGCAAAGAGTTGGACACGACTGAAATAATTTAGCACATACACTATACGGTATCCCAGTGTTTCGTGCTTAAGTGTTTCTTAACTAGGGGCAATTTTGTCCTCCTGGGGACATATGGCAATGTGTTGAGAGATTTTCGATTGTTACAACTGGGCAATGTGCTATTGCCATCTACTCGGAAGAGACTGAGGATGCTGCTAAACATTCTGTAATTCATGAGACAGCACCTCCCTCCCCTACCAAAATCAAAGAATTGTCCAGTCCAAAATGCTAACAGTGCTGAGGTAGAGAAAATCTGCCTTAGAGTAAGCTTGGCCATCTGGAGGCAGTAAAACTGCTAACTGTTAAAATATAATCATTATCTCTTTCCACTTATATTTACTGAACATATATTTAGAAAATCTGTAAGAAGCTATGGCAAATTAAAAATGGCTATAATTTCTTTGGTGCTTCTACCTTTAAGAAGTGGAGTCTCTGTCACCTCTCTTTGAACCTAAGGAGGCTCTTCAATTGTTTTGAACAACAAAATATAGTGTAAATGAACATATTCCAGTTTATGAAACTAGTAGCTTCTGCCTCCTGCCTCTTAGAACATCCCCTTTGAGAATCCTGAAATACCATGTGGGAAGGCTGGCTTCTTGAGAATATCATGCTGGAACACCCAAGGGAGGTGACCTGGTGGACCGTCCCAATGAAGTCCAGCCTTCCAACCACTCCTGCCAAGGAACAGCCATGTGAGCAAATGCTCTTGAACACTCCAGAGCAGCCCATCCACTAGGGAAATATCACTGGCAAAGCAATATAGTCATCACACTGAGAATTGCCCAGTTGGGTCCTGCCTGGATTTCTGCTCCACAAAACTGCATGATATAATAAAATTTACTGTCTTTAGCTATGTCCTGGGATAATTTATTCTGCACTGATACATGATCACAAAGAAGGATTAGATCTCTTCAATTGATAATATCTTGATAAGAAAAGACCCCATCAACAGAAAAGAGAAAAATGCAAGGCAAAATATTTGTAAGTGTGATAATTAGAGGAATCCACTGTGGTGGCCTTGAAGATTACTGCATTTAAATCACAAAGATTAAAAGTCTTATTACCTGAATGATTTGGAGCCAGTTTCTTAAGCTCTAGGGCATAAAGGTTTTTACTGTATATGTCGATAATAATAATAATACCTACCACATGGAGTTACTCTGAATATTTAATAAGAAAAAATACATGAAAGTGCCTAATGCATTCATTGGCACAAAACAAGCCTTTGTTAATATTTGTTGAATTTTAATACTTTTAGGGGTTAGGAGAAAAAAGATTAGTAAAAGCTTGTGTTATAGAGGTTAATTCCTGAGAGTCATAAATCTTGAAGAAAGTCATAAATTATTATAATTCTGAACTTCTTCCTGAAGTATAATAGGCAACATTTGGATTTTCCATTGGTTTAGAATGGGTATGGAAATATTTTTCTGGGGAGAGGGCTCAGGTGATTATTCTAAGAGCCCATTTGAGTTGGGCTAGAAGCCTTCTGAGAAAGAACTCCTTTAATATACGTGTTGGACTTTATTCACAGAGAAAAATGAAGAGGGAGTAGTTAGGGGAAACAATAGAAACTAAATTTCAGAGATAAACTGTGGGTCTCCTGGGGAGAGTCTCTTATGTGTATTATCAAAAAACAACTTACACAGTTAAGCTTTATTTGGGGTAAAATGAGGACTGCAGTCCAGGAGAAAATGTTTTCAATAGCTCTGAGAAACTGCTCCGAGTAGGTGAGAGGAAGAGTTAGGATATACAGGAGTTTTGCAACAAACGGCAGGTAGGTGGGAACATCAAAAGATGACTGTTAATTAAAGAAACCAGATATGACAAGTTGAGGAATTTAAGTGCTTTTTTATGTATGGGAACATGCAAGAGTCTGGGCTCACTGAAATCATTCCTTTGATATGCACTTCAACAATGTTGGATCAGTATCCTGTGTTTTCACATCCTGAGTCTCCTTAGGGCTCACAGTGGGGAGTGCCTGCAGTCTGCGGGCTGCTATGTGGCAGGTGTTCTTTCTTGCCTGAGTGTCCTCAGGGCCCACCAGCTCACCATCAGTGAGTGGCTGCAGTGACCGCGACATACTTTGCTTACCGATTTGGCAGGAAATATTCCATTTCTCAGTATCAAGGTCTAGTAAGATGGATTTAGTAACTCGGCCCAAGGTTTGGAGGGGACTAGATCTTGATGCTGGCTTTAGTGCCATGACTGTAATGTCTAAGCAACCATGGGGAAAGACGCTTGCATCTGGAGAGAAAATAAAGTGATTGCGACTCACCCTTAGAATCTGAGCAGTGCTGCTGTAGAATCCACTTTGAGAAGAGGAACGAAAGAGTGAGAAGCATTTTCTCACCAAGAGAAAAAAAGTGACTCTGGAGCAGGGGATGTATGGTCCAAGAGGAACACCAAATATGGCCTCCCCTAAAGTATGAGGACCACGGCAGCATGGAAGTCAACCTCAGGGACTCAGAGGGAGCCAAAAGACCAAGGGGAGAGACCCCCAAGAGTAAAATAAGGTCATGAACTTGGAAAAGGGGGAGTAACTAAGCTAGCAAAATTTGGGTCTAAATTTGAGTCCATGGGTTAATGAAGCATGGAGACATTTGGTTGACAAAGACATAATAAAACACTAATCCTGAACTGTGAATTTCTTAACCTTGCAAAATGTTTATTTTGCTCATCCATATCTGTTCAAAGGAGTGATTTGAAAAAGCTTCCTTTCAGAGAACTCATGATCTTTCAACTCCCTGTATAATTCCCGCTGCATGTCTGGTATATTTTGTTTCTCTAAGGGTAATAGTTGGTCTGTGAAATTGGGCAGACTATGGCTCCATGGCTCCAAGAGTAATAATTGCTCTGTGAAAAGGTGAATAGCTCATGAAACAGTCACAGAACAAGGCATGACTGCTGTAGGGAGAAAGACAGAATGTATTCCAGGTGGCTCATTGGTAAAGAACCCACCTGCCAATGCAGCAGATGCAGGTTCGATCCCTGGGTTGGGAAGATCCCCTGGAGAAGGAAATGGCAATCCTTTCCAGTATACCTGCCTGGGAAATCCTTTGGACAAAGGAGCCTGGTGGGCTACAGTCCATGGGGTCACAAAGAGTTGGACACAACTTAGTAAGTGAGCACCCATACAATCAAAACAGAGCTAGATGAAGGGAAGGCTTTGCCTCTGGTTGATTACTCATCCTGACTCCAGAGAAGCACAGGGGAGCACTAGGCCAGGCTGAGCCCTATTCAACTCCATCTCCGGGGCCTGTCTATGCTATAAATTCTTTCCCAACTCCCTACCCTGCATGTAGTCCTCATCTTCATGGTACCACAAAGTTCCTCGTAGATGCTCCTATCATGTCTATTCTTGTGGAATAAGAAAAAGTGTGCTTTGGGGATAAAACCTAGGATTTGTAATGAACTTTCTTAGTACTATGATTTAAGAACTCCATGACTTGGGGACAGCTGTAAAACTTTCTGAACCTTGCTTCTTTCATCTGTAAAATGCTAATAATAAACAAACCTTTTCCAAAGGCATGTGGAAGAGATGGGTATTAAAATGCTCTGTAATAATATTTGGATGTTCTTTAGCTGATTCCTTTATTTGCTACTCATCAGTCCAAACTGGAATGGTCTTTTTTAGAACCAAACACAACCATAAGCAGTCAGACTTCCCATACCCTTCCAAAGAAGTCTTTTTAGGGCTGAAAATATCTTATGTTAAGTTGTCTTAGGGCAGAGAAACCCCAAGATACTGAGGAACATAAACAAGAAAGATGAATATGAGCCATGGTGTTTGGACTTGTGTGGTCTTTCTCCACACCTACCAGGGACTACCAAAGGAAGAGAAAAAATAAGAGTGCATGAAGTTGTTTACTTCTTTCCAGAGTGTTCACCATCATTATCTGATCTGAGCTTTAACGTAACTCTGTGAAGTAGGAACAGCAGACATTATTATTGTTACCCCCGGTTTACAAGCCAGGGCACTAAGCCTTAGAGAAGTTCTGTGTTTAATAATTGCTTGATATACAGACTTTGGGTCATGAGGACAGTCGCTAGAATGTGGTTGATCTGTCTTTTGTCTCCTGATTTTTACTGTATTGGGTCACGTATGGAATTAGAGGGAGGTGATAGTAGTTTCCAAAATAACAAATATGTTCTATAGAAGAAATACTGTTTTCCATTTAATACTTACAACAGCCCTTCTAAGAAGTGGTTACCATCTCCATTTTATTTATGAAGCAAATGAGACTGAGCAAGGCTAAATGACTGTACTGGATTATACAGCAATTAAGTGGTGAATCCAGGATTTGAACTCAGCTCCTTTGTCTCAAAACCCTGTACTCCTTCCCAGTGGGCCTCCTCTGTGTATGGTATTTCATGTCAAAAGAGTACTACTATATGTCTAAAATGACATTCTGAGAATAATTCTTTTTACTAAAATGACAAGGTTCTTTCTAAGCAGAAAGAGATTTCACTTAATGGCAAGTTACACACCCACTGACATTTCTCTTTGCTCTGTTAACTTAGTTGTTAAAAAAAAAAAAAAAGGTTACAATCAGAGATTTTGCCACAAGAGTAGAACTGACACCCTTAGCCAGCTGTGACCAAATGATCCATTATTCATGAAGCACAAGGCTCCGTGATTGCTCACCACCTTGCTCATCTGTGATGGATTCTCATTTGCTCTGGTACCTTTGGGATATATTCTGATTGTGACCACACAGAGCAAGCCCATTGGATCACTTATACCCAACAACCTCCCTATGCTAAAGATTCAGAAGGACAACTTTCTCTATTTCAATGTTATAGAAAGCATCTTTTTGTTGCTGTTACAAGCTAAAGACATTTCTCATTGTATCCAAAGTGAGAATCGTCTGCAGTATGGCTTTAAGCCACATGGAAGCAAGTAATAGTCAAAAAGAAGTCTTTCCAAGGGGACAAGTGGAGTGTTTTAAATTCCAACAGCTGTGGCCAAGGTGATTGATCATAGCACAACTGTAGGGACTATGGAGAGACGGTCTTCTCAGAAGAGGAGGAAAATATCCTAGTAACATTAAATATGGAAGTTGTTCTTTTTCTGTCCAAAGCAATGGAGAGTTACAAAATCTTTTGTAGTGAGTGCATGCATGCTAAGTTGCATCAGTTATGTCCAACTCTTTGTAACCCTCTGGACTGTAGCCCTCCAGGCTCCTCTGTCCATAGGATTCTTCAGGCAAGAACTGGAGTGTGTTGCCATGCCCTCCTCCAGGGGATCTTCCCAACCCAAGGATTGAATCCGTGTCTCTTACGTCTCCTGCATTTGCAGGCGGATTCTTTATCACTAGCAACACCTGGGAAGAATTGGGCTTCACTTACTCATTTAAAGATGCTTCCTTTAGTTATAAATTTATGGGCTTCCCTGGTGGCTGAGGAAGATCCCCTGGAGAAGGGAAGGACTACCCACTCCAGTATTCTGGCCTGGAGAATTCCATGGACTATACAGTCCAGGGGATCGCAAAGAGTTGGACACAACTGAGCAACTTCCACTTTCACTGGCTGAGATGGTAAAGACTCTGCCTGCAATGCAAGAGACCCAGGTTTGATCCTTGGGTCAGGAAGATCCCCTGGAGAAGGGAATGTCAACCCACTCTAGTATTCTTGCTTGAAGAATTCCATGGACAGAGGAGCCTGATGGGCTCCAGTCCGTGGAGTCGCAAAGAGTTGGACATAGCTGAGAGACCAACACTTATTTACTCATTTAAAGATGGTTCCTTTAATTCTAAATTTATGCCAGATTCACAGATTTCCAAACTAGCAAACAAAACCAAAAATCCATGTCCTTGCTGCATGCAAAATCCAGGTATATAGTTGAGTACATATAAGCACTTGGGTTTCAGTTTCCATATAACCTTATATAATTTTACACATATATGTAAATGTGTATATGTATATGTAATGTATATGTATGTATAAAAATTATATAATTATGTGTGGAGGGAGAGAGGGGGTGGTGATAGCTCTCAATGAACACTTTGTTATGCTTTTTAAGTCCTGAGTTAGAGAATCCACTAAGATAACAATGAGAAGAGGAATCTGAATTAAAGTGATTCAACTGTCCCATCCATTTACCTTCTTGGTGACTGGAATGGATCAGTAGTAGTCTCTCCCCAAGGACAATTCTTATTTGGATATGGCATCCCTTACATGGTTGCTCGAGATAGCAGGGTCAACAGGCTGTCTGAGGCTGCTTGGTTCAGCTAGTTAAAGATTAATGTTGAGGCTGGATTGCAAGTTTCAGGACCTGGGCGAGTCTGCAGCCCTATCACTTGTTTGATAAGAACAGCCGAGTTCAGGGTAAGGGAATGCGAGCAGATCTCAACCATATCGATTTTTGGTCTTAAAAGACAATGTAGCACCGCAGCATGGAATATTCCAAAGTTCTGGAATCAGGAGATGTGGGTTCAAGCCTGGTTCAGCTACCTCTTTGTTTAACAATCTTTAGTAACTTAATTAATCTCTCTGAGCCCAGTATTCTAATTAATGATGAGTGAATAACAATATTCCGTTCTGGCATGGCAATGGAGAGTAAATTAGCTTGTGTGAACAGAGCATATTATATAGTATCTCATCCATAGGAAGCAGTTAATGAATTATACCTTTGTCTCTTATGCATCATTTATCTATTCATTCACTTATCGATATATCTAACTCTGAGTTATTGACTCAGAGTCAATCTGTTGTGCTTTCCAGATGATTTTGGAGCAATGAATAAAGAAATCATTACCTGACACATTAATACTGTAATAATCATTGATCTGTAAAGTTTGACAATGGTAAGTGCAAATAGATAATGGCAGGAAAAATTACATTTATTTTGGAGGATTTATTTACTTAACATTTTAAAATTAAACATAGAATTTCTGTAACACATATTATTGTTAAACACATCATATATTCTGAACTCACAAAATTAGTGGAATTTCATGAATTAATGGAACTCACAAAAGCATTTATACAAAGTGTGTGCACCTTCTAAGTTCGGTATATGTTTAAAAATCTGCTTAAAATTTCCAAAATTTTGCTTACTTATGAATAACTTTTTATTGATTGCTCAAGAGTTTGATCATTAGATTCATTAAATGTTGCCTTGGAAAAGAATAACATTGTTCATTGTGATAACAATAAAATATATCAAAAGTATAGAAGGTGGACTAAATTATTATTATCTACTATTGAGATTATTCAGAATGCTATATACAATTGGTTGCTATTGATTTTCATTGATCTGCCTTATTTCTGGGCTCCTGTTGTACTCCTGATCTGTATTCCACAGTATATCCATCTCTCACATTCACATTATCACATGTTCTTTTCAAGTTATACCTTTTAATTGTTTCATATCTGTACATTCACTTTATTCAGCAACCTATTAAATGCCTACTGTGTAGGTTCATTTATTTATTCATTCAATCAACTTCTTTGGGGAGTTTAATATATTACAGACATTAAATTAGCTTCTGGGGACACAATGCAAACTAAGACATAATCTTCACCTTAAGGCAGCTTATGAGACAATGTGAATAAGTGGCAAAGCTGTATAAATATTAAAGCAATATACTATGGTTGGCATAGACAAGAACTCTGAGTCATGGATCATTTTGGAGAGTCAGTTAGCCCACAGTTAACCTGGAATCCGGGACAGCTTCTTGGAGGAAGTGACACCTAAGCCAATCATTTTAAAATAAAATAGATTAACACTAGATCAAATTGAGAATTAACATTTGAGGCAGAGGAAATAGCACGTGCAGATACTCTGGAGCAGAAGAAACAACAGCATATTGAGAAACAGAAGGTAGTCCATTGTAGGTGTGTTAGACATTGAAGTTGGATAAATTAGAAAAATATTTCTCTTGAGTAGTGTTTCATCTGCAGTAAAGGAGAAAAATGTATCAGAAGAAAGTGTGTTAAGTTATTGTATTAACATGTGCCAAGCCTTAAGGGAGTGAAGGAGAGGGTGCGTCAGTCTGCCTGGCAATATCAGGGAAGGCATTACAGAGGGGGTGACTTTGTTCCTCCGCTTGATCATAAGCTCCTTGAAGTCAGAAGCCAAGTCTTTTTTAAAAAATGATGCTTTATTCATTTTGCCCAGTGCAGTAACATGAGCCTCATAAGTACTGGATAGATCCCTTGCTTAATGTTATTTGTTACAATGAACCCTGAGTGACTGGAGCAAAGGCTACTGAGAGAATGTGTGCATGGTGGTGACAGGCTGGGTCAGTACAGGGATGCTGAGGCTGCTGCTAAGTCGCTTCAGTCGTGTCCGACTCTGTGCGACCCCATAGACGGCAGCCCACCAGGCTCCCCCGTCCCTGGGACTCTCCAGGCAAGAACACTGGAGTGGGTTTCCATTTCCTTCTCCTCAGTACAGGGGTACTACCATATTATTTTTCCGTGGCTCCCACCAGGGGCTGCATAGTTTCTATTAATTCACTCTTGCATTCGTTCATTGACCAGCTGTGTGTTGGGCATTGGTTCAACAGTGGTGAATGTAAAGATTAATTGCTCATGGCCTTGCCCTTGACAAAGTTGAACATGGAGCTGGGAGACAATTATTAGATCAATGAGATGTGAGAAATGCTCTGACATAGTACAAAGGACTGAAAACCATATAAACAAAAGTGATGATCTTTGTGGGTTCGGGTGATGAAATATGACTAGGGCTTGTCCTTGGCTTCTCTCTCTTCTCTTTCTAGGGCCTTCCCCTTAATAGTTCATCCAAGGCTGTATCTTCTCCTAACCTCTATGTGTCTCATTCTCAAATCTATTTCCACAGATACAGCTTCTTTCCAAAGCTTCATCTGTAGATATCTAATTCTTGTGACATTGCCACCTAATGTCCTGCTGACACCTCTAACTGAATTTCTTCAATGTTGAGCTCATCTTTTTCTTACAAATCCTGTTCATCATCCCACTTCTTATTTTAGACCTAGTGATACAGACTCTAAGGCTCACCACAAACTTTGATTCACCTCTTTCCTTTCCCCACCCTTGAATCCAATTCTTTTTGGTTAGTTCTTCCTCTGTGATACCACTCATATCATCTTCTGTCATTCCTATTGTTACCCTAATTCAGGTCCACATTTCTTCTCTCATGGAAGCAACAGACCTTCAGCCATAAAGAAAACATCATAGATATTTATAAAGCAAAAGCAGACCTCCAAGGTTTACCTCTTTTTTTTTAAAAAAAAAAATCCATTTGTTTATTTATGGATTTATTGGACTGCTTTTGGTCTTAGCTGCGGCTCCCGGAATCTTCCTTGCATCATGTGGGTCTTCCGTTGTGCTGCACAGACCCTTTAATTGTGGCAAGTGGGCTTAGTTGCTCTACAGGATGTGGGATCTTAGTTCCCTGGTCAGGGATGGAACCTGAGTCCCCTGCATTGCAAGGCAAATTCTTAACTGCTGGACCACCAGGGAAGTCCCCAAGGTTTACCTCTTGATGGAGACTTTCCAAGGGACAAGGGAGATTCTGGACTAAAGTTTCCCAACTTTGGTTGTATTGGAATTACTGGAGAGCTTTAGAAAATGCTGAATCCTAGCTTCTGCCCTCAAGAGACTCTAGCTTAGTTAATCTGAGGACTTTCAAAAGTTCTGTAGCTGAGGTTCTAATGTGAAGTTAAGGTTGAGAACCACCAAACTAGACCAAGAGAACTCAACTCTCTGTTCTTTTATTGACACACCCATCAGCACCACTATAAGGGTGGGTGAAAGTCACATTAATGCAGGATGGAAATTTTCAAAGGCTTTAAAAAATACTAAACAGAAGGGAAATAAATATAAAATACATGAAGTACAAAAATCTGTTTCTGATGTGTTTCAGCTTTCTGTGTTTCAGCTTTCTCTAGTCTGACAGATGAATATGTCAATACTGCACAATAGTCACAGCATCTGTATAAAAAACTATATAAACATAGAGACATAGAAACATCATTCTCTCATATATGTTTTCTTTTCTTCCAATTTTTCTCCACTCAATCAATCTCAAGCATTACTGTCAAATTAATTTTCCTGACAAAGGTTTCGAACTTATCAATCCCTTTCTTAAAATCTTTCAATAATTCTTTACTACTTGTAGAAAAAAAATTAAAAGTTCTTTTCCAATTTGGTCAACAAATAACCATTCCAACTTTATTTATTATAATTCTCTTTCATGCATTCTTACCTTCGGGGCCTTGATTTTATTGTTCTGTATCATTTGTTCCTCCCAATTGCACGTATATGGAATCCCCTTATCCTTAAAGATTCTACTCACATGCTGCCTCCTCCACAAAGCTTTTCATGATCATTTTGGCAGGAAGTCATTTTTCCATCCTCTTAAATAGCATAGTCCTTTTGTCGTCTATAAAACTAATTTATTAACAATGAGAAACTTTTCACACTAAAAACACTTGGTTCATAAAAATATTTCAACCGTTCAACACGCAACAGCAACCTGCTGTATGGGCTTCCTGCTAGGAATATACATAGACCATGGAAGACATGGTCTCTGCCCACAATGAGGCTGAACTGGGTGCAAGACTTTAATTAAGCAAGTGACATTATTATTTGTGATTGTGTCTGGGAATTTGAGGGGAAAATGCAAATGAGTGTCAGACTGTAAACTTGCACACTCTGATAAGAAAGTGAGTTATCTTTCTAAATGAAACCAATAGTTGAGCCAATGATGATTAGGTGCTAATTCTAAGAAGTTGGTCCTAGAAGTAAGTGAAATTATGGAGAAGATCTTGATTTTGATGAAACAACCTTGGAGGAGATGGACAACAAAGTAGGCTTAAAGGAGGTTCTGGGATGCAGGGAAATCTGACAAAGTTAGCCTTGGTTATAACCGAGCTTCTTGCAGTGCTCATCCTACTCACTGGATGATGTGTGAAGACTCCAACTGATTTTTGGGGTCTTGCTAAGGTTAAGTGCTGCTATTGGTGGGGACCCACCAGCAGCTGAGCCCTGAAGAATTGATGCTTTTGAATTGCAGTGTTGGAGAAGACTCTTGAGAGTCCCTTGGACTGCAAAGAGATCCAACCAGTCAATCCTAAAGGAAATCAGTCTCAAGTATTCATTGGAAGGACTGATATTGAAGCTGAAACTTCAATACTCTGACCACCTGATGCGAAGAACTGACTCACTAGAAAAGACCCTGATGCTGGGAAAGATTGAGGGCAGGAGGAGAAGGGGATGACAGAGGATGAGATGGTTGGATGGCATCACCAACTCAATGGACATGAATTCGAGCAAGCTCCAGGAGTTGGTGATGGACAGGGAAGCTTGGTGTGCTGCAGTCTATGGGGTCGCAAAGAGTAGGACATGACTGAGCCTCTGAACTGAACTGAACTGAACACCAGCAGCAGGTTGTGCACTGAGCAGGATCACTAACATTTGTCACCAGCTGCACCCACCGTGTAGAAGATGGAGACAATGAGGGTCTCACAGAAAAGATATGGGAGACTGAGGCAGGGAGGAAGCGGTAGCACTGCTAATTCATATATTGTCGACTAAAACAAGTAGTAAATTGTACTCTTTTACTTCTAAGAGCTTATTGAGCCTCATTGTAATGAGCCCTTACAGCAGGGTCTAGAGAACTGTTATCCTTTTAAATCTTCCATCTACTTTCAGGGAGCCCCAAGAACTTTCACAGAGCCTTTATCTCTTTCTACTTCTGTTATATTAACTTAGATAATATTTTTATACTGCTACTAGGCTAGGAGTCTCTTAGAGGAAGATCCAGTTATCTTGATATTCCTTCAATTGCCTACTGCTATTTTTAGTACTGAATAAGTGTGTGGCAGCCACTGGTTCAGTCAACAAATGAATGAACCATGAATGTGTTAGTGGGGTAAGTCTGTTGTCACAAACTGAGTGGCTTCAACAAGAGAATTTTATTGTCTCATAGTTTTGAAGGCTTGAAGTCCAAAGTCACAGTGTCGATAGTGCTGGTTCTTTCTGAGAATCTGTTCCAGGCCTCTCTCCTTGCAGATGGCCATCTTCTCTCTGTGTCTCTTCGCATCATCATCCTTCTATGCATGTTTCTGTGCCCAAATTTCCCTTTTTTATATGGACACCAATCACACTGGACTAGGGCCCATCCTAATGGCCACACTTTAACTTGATTATCTTTATAAAGACCTTATAACCAAATAAGGTTCTGAGATACTAAGGATTAGGAATTCAACCTATGAATTTTTGAGTAGACACCATGCAATCCATACAAAGAATCAGGTCTCTCAAACTCCACGTTCTTCTTTCTTTTTCTACTTCCTCCATTTTCCAGGAGTAGTCTAGAGCAATAATGTCCAATAAAACTTTCTGTGATGAGGAAAATGTTCCCTATCTGAGCTTTTCAACATGACTGCCTCTCACCAACATGGTCATTGAGCACTTGGAATGTGGTTACTGTGGCTGAGGAGTTGAATTTTGAACTTTGTTTGGTTTAAATTCATTTTTAAGCAAAAATGATTGTATTTTATAGTCCAAATTTTACAAAGGAATACTTCTAATACAAAAGCATACTATAATTGATCTATTCTGGAGAATTAATTCACACTATACGATGGGTTTGGTTATGGTCTACATGTCTGATGCTCCCAGGTGAAGTTATCTTCCCTCTGTAACTCTGTGACTCCATTTGACCTCATCTGGAGACGATATCAAAACATGTACATTTGTGGTCTTTGGGAATATAAGGCTGGGCTTTGTGGTCCATCTGACTTCTCTTGTTTATAGACCCTGGTTTGGACCCACATACTGGTCTCACTTCTTTAGTGATGATGGTGTCTGATTCCTTCTCAAAATGCTTTACCACTAAACTTCAGTTGATTTACATTAATTTAAATTTAAATAGCCACATGTGGCTAGCAGCAATCACACTGAAGAGCATAGTTCTATATACTGGAAAGTGGGACCAATTACTCATCAAAAGTGAAAAAATGTTACTTCTGTTATTTGAGGTAGATAAGGCTCATGTGAGTTTATGTTGGCATGGCTTTTAATATCAGAGATGAATATTAGGAGTATGTACTCCTCATAATGATAAGAACAAGACAAGGCAGAAAATAGAGGTTGCTTCCAAGGGCCAAGTGGTAACTGGTAGATGCCAACACAGTAGAAGTGGAATGCTGACTCTTCTGAATAGCAGTATTTACACTCTAGTCTAGTCAAATGTTGGCATGAGAGAAGGTAATCCCAGTGCTGTTGGACTGACTGATTTTCTATGAAAACCTGAACATCTAAGTCTTCATGTGGGAACCTTCTGTTTTTGACATGTTGGAGACTGATTTTACCATTTTTATCTGGCTAAAGCATCTTGTTGGCTGGATGTAACCTTGAGTATCCCAGTTTGTGATCTCTGTTTTGAAACAAAAATTTTGCAGAGACTTTCCTAGAAGATCTTTCCTTAGTAACATCACAGAACTTTGGGGAAACATCAAGTGTTAAAAAACATTCCTGTACAATGAGTTCTCTTTACACATTCATATTTAGACAGAATATGAATGATGGTCACTTTAAAATGAACGTATTGTGAATTTCAGGATCGGCTTGCTTCCAGAAGCTTCCAAAACTTATGTCATGTTGTGATTTTCCCGGGAATGACAGATGTGTTTCCGTCTCTGATTTTTCCCATCAATTCAATTCGTAGAACAAAAAAGAGGAGCTGACAGAAGGAAGATTGGCAATTTCCAGCTCCAGAGATGCTCAGATCTCTCTTGGACATATAGGGACTCTTTAAAAATACATAGAGTGATAACTATAGTCATCTCTTTGTCTCCTACAAAGACACTTGATTTTACTGAAATTTTTTTGCTCATAAAATTAGTCCTTTCAACCATTTAGCATTCACTGAGCATCTGCCTCATGCCAGGTCATGGACAAGATGCTGCAGATAGTGTACCAGCCAGGTCAGACGTAGGCTCTGCCCACACCAAGGCTGAAAATTGAGCAGGGAAACTGGACTTTTACTAATCTTTTTCAGTGCATTCATTCCAATGATAAGATGTGCTATAAAATGAAAATCTCTAGGAAATCTTGCAACAAGGAGTCTAGGGGAGTGTGTGGGATTGCAAGTTAGCTCTGTTAAGAGGGAGGTGGGACCAGGACAAGGCATGTGAAGTCTTGGGGAAGAAGATGAATTTGACAATGTCCATGAGCTGAAGGCAGGCCATTGTGACTGTAAGATGGTTGAAGGCAAGGTGGTGAGGGAGCAAAATGAAGGTGGTCAGCTTGTGTGGGGGTTGTAGTTCATGTTCAAAGACAGTGGTCTAAGATGTCCTTTATGGCAAGCACAATAGGTCCAAGGAAGTTGGTCCTGTAGAGCTGTGAGGGAAGAACTGGGCTTCTGCAGCTATGCTACCTGTGAATCAGAGCTAGTCCTCAGTGAAGTTTAACCTCAGTGCAAAGCACACAACCCCAGTGCAAAAGAAGTTTATGCTGCGGAAGTTTAACTCACATGGTGCTGATTCTCAGTGGAGGCATTTCTGCCCCCCAGAGGATATTTGGCAATGTCTGCAGACATATTTATTGTTAGGATTTGTAGAGGAAGTGCTCCTGACATCTAGGGGGGAAAGGCAAGGGATGCTGCTGAACATCTTGTAATGCACTCATGGGGCTGCCCCCACAACAAGGAATTATCAGCTCCAAAACATCGATTACATCAAGGGTTTGAAATTCAAGTTAAAGTGCACATCAAGGGAAGTAGTAATTAATGGAATCAGGACCTGGACAGAAGCAATAGCAGGCAGAAGTGTTGAGAAGTAGGGGAACACTTTCAGCTTCATGACTAAACTAGCAAACATGAAATTGTTTAAAGATACAAAAACTATGTTTTGTCTATTTGCTTCTTTCTTCTCAGTTTACCAACTGCCAGTAGCATCTCTCGAAATATCTGGCCTCCACCAATCAGTCTTATTTGCTTTAATAATCCTGACTGTAATTCCGTCTGCTTGGCATTGAAATAACTGTTTAGAATATTGATTGAATAAATAAATGAACATTGACTTATTTCCAGAGAATGAAATTTTGTTTAATTATGATAACTATTGAGCTATTCATTTGGGCAAAGCACATTCTATACTTTGATCTAATCCTTTTAAAAGCCCTGCAAGGAAATTATTAACTATAATTGACAGAAGAAGAAACAGAAGCCCGGGATGTTAAGACCCCTGCCGAAGGTCAAACAACAAGTAAGTCTGTTTGGTACCACTGCCTGTCCTTTTTCCTCACTTTGAAAGTGATTTTGCATTGAGAATGAGATGTGAGCCAAATTTTATTTGCTTCATGCACCAGTGGGAGTCAAGTATGACTACATACATGAAAATGCCCCAAATAGTGACCCAACATATAAGGCTTTTATTGTGATGCACATAAATCAAGTTCAAGGTAGGCAGAGTGACTGCAAAGCTATCTATCAGAGGTCCAGACTCCTCTGTTTTACCTAGACTTCCTTAGCGCCTATTTGCATCTGAAGGCTGCCTCATGGCCCACCATGTCAGCTGGATCTCTGACCATCGAGCTGCTCAGAAAGAATGGGGTGGGATAAACAGGAGCAATAAGCCTTATCTCCTACTTGATTCAGCTCATGTTTCGGTAACTCCACCGGAATATCCATCTAAATGCTTTGCCTTACCAATCATTGGCCATTCCTCTGCAAGAGAGCCTAGGAGATGTAATTTTTGGGCTGAGAGTATTACTGTTATCAAGGAAGAGGGAGGAATACATACCATATGAAGCCAGCAGCTCTCTTTGCCAGACCACAGTAGCAACTATCACACTTAAAGAGAAGCTTAGTGGTTTCTCATGTGGTTGAGAAATCCCAATAAGAAAAGCAGTGTGACAATTCAGTTACTGTCAGTTGATTGTGTTTGGGTCCATGAAGCCCTTTAGGACTCCACTCTGCTCTAATGAGCCACTTGGCTTCTGGCTGTCCTCTATCTCTTCTCCCGAAAATTTGACCTGCCCTCCTTCCATGTCTCTCCAGTCTGACATCTCTTTCCATCTTTTCTTTCTTGGTCCTTTTAATCTTTTGCTTCTGATCTCCTGCTTTTGTCTCTTTTCTACATGTGGAGATCCTAAAAACAAGGAAAAGGGAACTGAACCCTGCAGAACATTCTGTAACCCAATGTTTTTACGTGAAGTTATATTCATTATCAAGCACTGCAAGCAGGAGAGACAGATGTTTTACTTCATGAAAGAAAAGAGGTTCAACCTTAAATGAACACAGCAGTGTAAATCAGCTATACTCCAATAAAAGTTAATTTCAGAAAAAGAGCCAGGATATGATTTAACATGTTACCTTTTCCATGTAATCATGAAACCATCTGTCCAAATGGAACTTCAGTTGGAGATCCTGCTGATCATTTCGGGACACATAGCATGGGTGAGAGCTAAACCTTCGTTTTGTTAAGCCACTGCGATTTGGGCCTTCTTTGTTACTGAAGCATATTCTAGCCCAATCAGTAACAAATGAATTGATTTTATACAAACGCACACACAAACACACAAAGGAGGCTCAACTGGATTGCTAGAAAGATTTTTTTGTCTTGGATAGGCTGTGCAAGGTCAAACACTGAATCTCATGGAAGAAAGGAACTTCTATGATCTAAAACATTGCTCAAGGGACTAGACTAGGTTAGCATAGATAGATTGGTCTGCCCTCTGCATAGGAAAGTAGAAATTGTTTACCACGCAAAGCCTGGATCCTGTGCAGAGTGGATGAGATAATGCAAGAATCAAAGCTAGATTAAGCTATGATTGATGATAATTGAAGTTTAGTATATGGAAAAACTACTAGCCTGTACCTAAGTGTTCACGTTTCTATAAATCTTGCTCTAAGTTGTGATGTATCATCTATATATTCTAGTAATGAACAAATAATTTATATCACTCCTTTAATACAAAGATATATTTCATAGGAGTGCAATCAGAGAGTTTGTTTGTGACTCATCTCAGTCACTTTTTCCTGCTCGGTCTCACCTTTGAGCCAAGAAAGTTTGACTGAAAACACCACGTCTCATCCGCTGGCAGTTTTCCAACTTGCATCTTGGGAAAACACAATATGTTTCCTCCAGAGAGGTCATGTAAACCTAAAACCTATTAACCATTATAGCCAGGTAAGCTAGAGAAAACAGGGTGTTAGAGCAGTGCTGCTCAAAGAATAGTGTGTGGACCAATGCTGATGAGAAAAGTACAGCATCTCTGTCCAAGGCAGGTAGAGAAGTGTGTACAAAGGTCCTGTGGCAGGAAGGAAGCCGATGTGGCTCAGATGCTATGGGAGAGGGGAGTATCTTGCAAACCTAAGCTTTCTGCAGTATACATGCTACTTAAACCTTTCAGTCGGGCTATCACTTAATATTTTTTTTTTCTTCTCCAAAACCAAGAATTCTAAAGGAAATTAACCCTGAATATTCATTGGAAGGATTCATGCTGAAGCTAAAGCTCTAATACTTTGGCCACCTGATGCAAAGAGCTTACTCACTGGAAAAGACCCTGACACTGGGAAATACTGATGGCAGGAGGAGAAGGGGGTGACAGAGGATGAGATGGGTGGATGGCATCATTGACTCAATGGACATGAGTTTGAGCAAACTCCAGGAGATAGCAAAGGATGGGGAAGCCTGGCGTGCTGCAGTCTATGGGGTCACAAAGAGTTGGACACAACTTAGTCACTGAACAACAATAAGAGTAAACCAAGAAGTCCAAATAGTTGTATTCATGCTTTTTCCCGTATTCAGGAGACTCTGTAGTGTAATAGCTTGTTTTCACAAATGGTGACCTTTATTCTTTTGGGAACTCTCCTTTCCCCAGTCAATGGCTACAATCATAGTGATGAATTTTATTACCTCATTCTTGATCACTGGACTAAGTTTAGCCATCCAGCAAAGCACCACATCCTCTGCTACATTCTTCCTTTGCTTTGGATGTACAACATTCTTGGTCAGTTTTCTCTAATACTAGTTAATGCTGACTACTTACCTAGTCTCCCACCTTCTATATTACCAAATGCTATAAGTAGAACACTGTTATGCTGAAAGACTTCCATCTTTTTGCTGGAAGTGCAAATCACCTCGGCTGCTTCTCCAACTTATAAATTTGTTTAAAGTAAAGGGGTCTTTCTGGCCTTCCCTATTACCTTTCAATCATCACTTCTTTGTTCAGATCTTGCCCCCAATTTGTAGCATACTCTCATCGTGGCTGAGCCAGTAAAAGTGTCTGCCTACAATGAGGGAGACCCGGGTTCAATCCCTGGGTCGGAAAGGTCCCCTAAAGAAGGAAATGGCAGCCCACTCAAGTATTATTGCCTGGAAAATCCCATGGATAGAGGAGCCTGGTAGGCTACGGTCCATGGGGTCACAAAGTGTCGGACACGACTGAGTGACTTCACTTCACTTCACTTCTTCTCATAAAAATGGTGCAGTGTAAAGGAAGTAGACTTTGGGGCCAGATTAACTAGGGTTCAGATCCAGCTCTGATATTTGCCACTTGCGTGACCATAGGAAAGCAAATCCCCCTCTCTGAGCTCCAGCGCCCTGGCTAGCCCTGAGAGTTGTGACCATTAATTGAGTTGTATTTAAAGAGTGTAATTCTCATGGAATGTTTTTTTTTTTTTTTTGATCTATCCAGCCTGTGTTCTAAAGCCTATTTGATCATAAAAAAAAAAACAACTCAGATAGAAAAGACACTTCATGAAACATGTATATTACCATATGTTAAATAGATGACCAGTGAAATTCGATGCAGGAAGCAAGGCACCTAAAGCTGGTGCTCTAGGACAACCCAGAGGAATAGGTGGGGAGGCAGGTGGGAGGGAGGGTTCAGGATGAGGGGAACACACGCATACCTGTGGCTGATTCACGTTGATGTATGGCAAAAACCATCACAGTGTTGTAATTATCTTCCAATTAAAATAAGTTAATTAATAGGAAAAAAAAAAAGACACTGCAGCTTCACCTCAGACAAATAAGTAGAAACTTACGTGGTCAATTAAAATCTTAGTCCTCCTCACTGAAGAATCTGACACAGATTGTGTTGTGTTTTTTATTTATATTTTATTTAGCCAACCTACTATTACAGAAGCCAGTCTCTCTCCATGAACTTACTCTTTAACTTTTTTATTAACTTATTAATGGGATTAGGGAGATGGATATCATTTAATGGGACATTTCTCCCTCCCTCTGAAAAGCATGACATTCATAAATTAAAGAAGTCATACATTTGCATCCAGCCAAGGGGCTGGCTCTGATGAGATGGTTTGTAATCCTGAATTCTGGACTTGTGTGAAGTCTGAGGAGTAAGGGAGAAGATAAGATTAACTAGAGATGGGGCGAGGAGACAGACAGGTCAGGGTCTGTGGATGAGAAAGCAGAGGCAAAGCTGGCCCTGAAATAGATGAACTAAACACAACATGCTAATGAGAGCCTGTGTCATGGGGAAGGAGGGCTGGGAGATGGGACAGACAGTGACAGCCAAGTTTCTTTGCATCAGGGGGCTTCCAGTCTGAAGTGGGATGGAGGGTTTCCCATGAGCTGGAAAGAATGGAGTGCCCCCTGAATTTCTGTCACTGTGTGAGGGTACAGAGCTTCCAAAGGTACAGTCCTTGACCTAGAAGAACCAATGATCTACTGAAAGAGAAGGACTTTCGGTACAATATTATCAGAACAATGTGGTAAAATGCCTTGATGGAAATGTGTTATGCAAGCACTAATGATGAAGATGTGAAGTCTTTCTGGGAAGATGAAGAATGACATATCAGAAAAAGAGCCTGGCTTATGTCAGTCTCCCAGAAGCAGAGCCTGAGATGGGGATTTATTTCGGGTATACTCTTAGGGGAACCAAGTAGTAAGGGAAGCAGGACAGAACAGAGGAAGGACCTATCCAAAAGTGTCCTTTCATATTGCACCACAGAGGCGGTCCTACCTAACACAAGGGGCCTGAGGTTTTATTTCCCTTCATCACTCAATCATTTGCTCTGGGTGGGTGGGTGTCTGTGTGTCACATCCTGGACATCTCTAGGAAAGCCAAGGGCAATCTTTCTGGAGAAGGAAGCTATGAGTGGTTAACTTTAGCAGCCAGTGACAGATGAGCGCACCCAGTGCTGTACATGGACACTGGGCAGGGTGCTCAGAGCCTGCTAGGGTGACATTTGAGGGCACTTCTTCGCTGTAATGGGTTGGAGGATGCTCCAGCATCCTATGGAGAAGCAAAAGTACATGCAAAGGTCCAAAAGATTTGTAGAATCAGTCTTTCTTAGAAGGGCCAGCAGTCAGGTGTGTGTGAGATGGGAGGAAGGAAGAAGTGATCAGAGATGAGGCTGAGAGAATGGTTAACAGCATGGGTTTGGGAGTGAAACAAGTCAGGGTTTGAATTCTGACTGTTGCTTATTGACCATGTGGCCTTAAGCAAGATACATTACTTTTCCTAGCCTCAGTGTCCTCATCTGACAAATGGGTATGATAAGATTATTTATCAGGATTGTTGTAAGAATGAAATGAGGTAATGCAAGTAAACCATCGTGCACAGGACCTATGATGTATTAACTTTGGATAAAGGACAATTATCCTAATTATTATAAAGTTGGAAATAGTGACTGATTTTGAAGATCTTGAATTATATTCAAAGGAGTTTGGATTTTATCTAGAAATGATAATCATGATGATGATGGTGGTGGTGATTATAATGGCAATGTGCTGTGTGCTGTGCTTAGTCGCTCAGTCATGTCTGACTCTTTGTGACCCCATGGTCTGTGGCTTTCCAGGCTCCTCTGTCTTTGGAGATTCCCCAGGCAAGAATACTGGATTAGGTTGCCGTGCCCTCCTCCAGGGAATCTTCCCAACCCAAGGATTGAACCCAAGTCTCTCGCACTGCAGGCAGATTCTTTACTGTCTGAGCCACCAGGGAATAATGGTAATAGTGGCAACAATAGTAGCAACAGCAGCAAAATCTAACAGGTAAAGTGGAGAACCAGTGGATGTCTTTAAAAAAGTAGGGAATTTGCAGGTCTGTGCTTGAGGAAGATATTTCAGTTAGCCCTGTAGAGAATGGATTGATAGGAAGAGGCTCCCTCGATAGTCTACACAAGAGAAAATGAGGGTTTGAATTTGGCCAAGAGTGGGGATGGGGTCCCTTCCCTTGGTCCCAGGAAGGGACCGAGTCAAGATGAGAGTGAAGCCAATGGAATCCCATAGCAACAGGGCTCAAATTGCTTGCCTGGGTCTCAACCACCACTCAGATGAGCCCCTTCACTACACACGGTACAAACACAGCAACATCTCACTCTGGAAATGGCCTTTTATTAATGGAAAATTGGCTTCGTGAGATGCAGGTGGCCCCTGGTAAGGATGATTTCAATGATGCTCCTGAGCCTTCTCTGTCACTTTTACTGAGTTTCTGTGTACTCAAATTCATTAATAAAGAGACAAAGGAGGAACCTGGGCATATTTTACTCTAGTCATTATCTGGAAGAGTTTTTCGATGAAACTCATTGAGCATGATGAAATCGCTGTTTCTGCTGAAAGCTCATCTCTATTACAGACTGACCTTGGTTATAATCCTTGATGAAAATTGGGGAAACATGCTTTATTAAGTTGGTCTCATAAAAGCCCTCTATGGAGGAAATCAATAGACATATCCCCATAGATAAATGCAAATAAAAATCTCCTATTCAACTTCATTGAATTTCCACCTTATCTTCAGAAATAAGACCATTAGAGGAGAACCTCCTATCTCTAGATTATACTGTTAGGTGATGGAGTGTCATATTTCTTCCAGCTCTAACATTCTGACCCTTTGACTTTTCCAAATTGTAAGAGAATAACGCTAACATTTATTGAATCATTATTTTGTGGAAGGCACTGTGTTAACCACTTTACTTAGATTTCATGCAGTTGCTGCTATTGCAATTTCCATTTTACAGATGGGAAAACCGAAGATTGATGAGGTCAAACAGAAAGTGGGGAAGGGCAGGGATTGAGAGGAGGAGTCCAATATACCTTGTTTCGATTTCTGTGAATTCTGATTTCTGTCCTTTGCCTCTCTTTTTCACTTATTTTTAGTAGTACTGTTCTTTTGACATCCAGAACCAATCCCCCATCTGGCCATTTAACAGATAACTGTCAAAAGCCCTGTAAGTTTTCTAACCTCTCTGGTTGTCAGTGGACTATCACAATGTATGCTCTTCCCACAGACCAAAGGAACATGAGTTCACATTGTCCTCTGCTATTTTCTGCTTGTTTAATGGGTGAGATCCATCACCTCCCAATCACACTTTGGGAGAAATGTCATACCCTGGTATGACCGTCATAAATTTTTAGCTCATGCTGATCACTTCTTGTTGGAACTGAACCACTAAATATCTGTCTTTTTTCCATGCTACAGCATTTGTTAATATACACCATTTTCCTGCTTCATACTTGAAATTATATTTACTCAGCCAGATTGTAGGCTTCCTGAGGGCCAGAGACAATATTTCTTTTTTCCTTTCTTCCACCTTCCCTATAGCACCTTCTCCATAATATAAGGCATAGAGAAGCACAGTAATTACAGATTTATTAGAGATTCTTTCCTGGTATAGAAATAAGATGGTGAAGAGAGAGAGAAAAAATTTCCTGGAAAAGAAGATATCCTATTTCCTGTGCCAAGTAGTTTTCTTGTTAATAGTATTCCACTCTCAAAGCTCCCTATTCAAGGATGGAGAACCTACTATAACCATCTGCATAAATAATATATGCTAAAATGCTTCTTTGTGCCACAAATATTGACCTTGTTTAATAATTGATGATGAACTCCGGTACTAGCCTGGAACCATGCTGACACAGTTTTGTGTCCTTGCCACGGCTTATATTTATAGCTTTTGTTTTCTTAAGCCTGAAATTTGCTTAAATTTCTTTGAGGAAGGGCATTTTTCCCCTGGAGATCTAATATGATACTAGAAGTTGAATTCCATAAGGCAAGTACAGTGGAGATGAAAGGGAGGCATCTCACTCCATTACTGTAAAGAAAGTCAAGTTTCTTTCTTTTAAATGATATTCCTACGTCCCTTCTTTGTCATAATCTCTCAAAACTTTACTTTTGTTAAATAATAATACAAAACATGGGACTGCGTTGGTGGTCCAGTGGTTAAGACTCCACGCTCTACCACAGGGGTTTTGAGTTCGACACTTGGTTGGGGAGTTAAGCACCAAACCAACCAACCTACCGAACAAACAAAATCTATTTAAATTACTAAGTGCCAGATTCCCTTGTAAGCACTCAACTTGTATTGTCTGATTCAATCCTCAAAATTAAAGGGGAAAATTATGATTATTTATATCCTACAGAGGAGAAAACTGGAATTTGGGAGGTTAAGTAATGTTTTAAACACACAGAGGAAGTGACAGGGTTATGGTTCCAACATCAACAGCCTGAATGAAAATCTTATATTCTAAAACAATATGACAAACTGACTTCCTGCTTGTACATCCTCATAGTGGAAAACGGCTGAGTTTGCTTTCTTTTTTTTTTTCTTTTATTTTTTTTTTTATAAATTTATTTATTTTAGTTGGGGGCTAATTACTTTACAATATTGTAATAGTTTGCTGAGTTTGCTTTCTAATCATCATTGCTTATCGGAACAGCACTTCACTTTCCCCTTAGAAACCATCACTGCTAAGCTTTTTGTTCACACTTGGTTCATAGAAACTAATTTAAAGATGAGACTTTCACATAAGACCAGTATGAAATTGATTGCAAAAATGATCTCAATTTCTCGCCTTCCCTGTATCCATACCCTCTGCAATGTGACTTTAAATCTCTTTCTGGGGACTTCCCAGGTGGTCCAGTGGTAAAAAAATCCACCTTCCAATGTGGGGCACACAGGTTCAATCCCTGGTCAGGGAACTAAGATTCCACATGTCTCAGGGCAACTAAGCCCATGCACCACAACTAGAGAGAAGCCCACATGTGCTGCAATTAGAGAAAACCCATGTGCTGCAATGAAGACCAAGAACAGTTGAAAACTAACCAACCAACCAAACAAACAAAAAACCCCAAAAACTCTTTCCAGTGAGTTCCTCCCATTCTTTCAATATGAACTGGCCTTGTGACTTTGTATGACCAATAGATTGTGGCAGAAGTAATGTTATACAAATTCTAAGTCTCGACCTCAAATTGACTTGTAAATTTCCATCCTGTCTCTTAGACCCATGCAACTGCCATTAGAAAAAAGTTTTGGAAGATAAGAGACATATGGAGGTGGGCCTGGTTGTTCTAACTAATGTCACTGTAGAGCAGCCAATCTGTCATTGCCCAAACAAGTCGAGAGCCCAGACAAGATCAGCAGCCAGTTGTCCCCTTGCTGACTTTAGATGCACCAATGAGCTCGACTGAGACTGTCAGAACAACTAATTTCAACTGTAGACTCGTAAGCAACAACAGATTATCATTGTTCTAAATGATGAGTTTTAGGGCGATTGGTTACAAAGCAATAGATAACTAGTCTAACTGACTAGCAGAAATCTTTTGAAATTTTTTCTGTAGCTATTAGAAAAATAGCTTGATTTTTTTATATTGCTAAGCAATTTTTCTATCAATTTTTTAATATTGCTAAGCTATTAGGATTTAAGATGAAATTATTCATGGTCATTTCTACCACCAATAGAAAGATGACTTAAAAAATGCCAACACAAAGAAACAGATATGAAAGATTAAAGAAAGATATTTCTGATAACATTCTTTGATCACCTGGATGCACCAATGCCTGAAGCCAGTGCTAGAATTTTCTTGGAAGATGAAGTAATAAATTTCCTTTCTGGCTTACAACACTTTGGTTTGACTGTTTGGCCCTTATTAACTAAAGAGTTCTGCTTAATATGATGACTATAGACTTTACAATAGCCTTTAATGAACATCATCAAATTCTTTACCTTTCTCTGTCCTTTTTCTCACACATGTCCTCTTCCTGGAATGTCCTCTGCTCATATTTTTATCTTAATCTTTTGAAGTCCAAGCCTTCTGAAGCCTTGCTTCAAAATCTTATGAAAGTAAAAGGTGGAAGATTTATATGATCTGAAAAGAAACTAGAGTATATGGTAAATATTTGCAAGTCATATATTTGATAAGGGGTTAACATTCAATATACACAAAGAATTCATACAACTTGATAGTAACCCATTTGCCCCAGTCAATCCATCTGATTAAAAAATGGGCAAACTGAATAGACATTTTTCCAAAGACATACAAATGGCTGATAGATACACAAAAGGTACTCATTATCACGAATCATTATGAAAATGCAAATCAAAACCACAATGAGATACCACCTCACAGGTGTTAGAATGACTGTCATCAAAAAGACAAAAGATAGTAAGTGTTGGCAAGGACACAGAGAAAAAGGAACCACTGTACACTCTTGGTGGGAATGTAAATTGGTGCAGCTATGATAAAAAACAGTACGGAAGTTTCACAAAAACTTGAAAATAGAACCAGCATGTGATCCAGCAGTCCCACTACTAGGTGTATATCCAAAAGTATTGAAAACTGGATATTGAAGTGTTATCTGCACTAGCATGTTAATTGCATCATTATCCGTGATAGCCAAGATATGGAAACAACTTAAGTGCCCATGAATGAATGAATGAAGATGCTTTATATATATCTATACACACACACACACACACACACACATGTATGTGTGAATACTATTCAACCAGGAGATCAAACCAGCCAATCGTAAAGGAAATCAGACCTGAATATTCATTGGAAGGACTGATGCTGAAGCTGAAGCTCCAATATTTTGGCCACCTGATACAAAGAACGGACTCACTGGAAAAGACACCGAAGCTGAGAAAGACTGAAGGCAGGAGGAGAAGGGGATGACAGAGGATGAGATGGTTGGATGGTACCACCAATTCAATGGACGTGAGTTTGAACAAGTTCCGGGAGATGGTGATGGACAGGGAAGCCTGGCGTGCTGCAGTCCATGGGGTCGCAAAAAGTCTGACACAACTGAGAGACTGAACTGAACTGAACTGAAATGAACTATTAAACCAATAAAAGAAAGAAATCTTGCCATTTGCAACAATATGGATGGACCTTGAGGGCCAGGGAAATAGGAAGAATTTGGTAAAACAGCACAAACTTTCAGTTACAAGATGGATAAGGCCTGAGGGTCCAATGTATAATACAATGACTATTGCTGATAATACTACATTGTATAACTGAAATTGCTAACAGAGTAAAACCTAAGTGTTCTCACCAAGAATATAAAAAGATAAATATGTAAGCTGATGGATATGATAACTAACTAGATGGGAGAAATCCTTTCACATGTATATATATATGAAATCATCATGATGTATGCTTCAAATATATTATAATTTTATCTTTCAATTATATCTCAATGAGACTGAAAAAATTTTATGAAAGTACAGTCAAAGGGCCAAAATGAGGTTAATTAGCAGGGATGAGAATGAAAGATACTAAGGATGAAATAGGAGGAATATCACACTTTGGAGCAAGTATGAGCCAAGGTCAGAATCATTCACTCATTCACTGAATAGATAGTTGTTGAGTAACTCCATGTATAGGGTCATGCTAGGTTTTGGGAATATAGAGAAAGCAGATAATTTTTCCTGCCCCCAGAAAACTTATTTTCTAGAGAAGATACACACAAGAAGTACACGATTTCAGAGAAAGATAAATGTTTAACTTCAATACAGCTAGGCAGTAGAAAGGCAGTGATTCATGTAGAATTGGAGCAAATGTGTGGTCCTGGAGGCCTCTCTAAGCAATGATGTTGACTAGGAGCCTAGAGGATGAGAAGCAGCTAGCTTGAAATTATCTGAAGAAGAAGCATTTCAGGCAGAGGTAAGCTCAGTACAAAGGTTTGAGAGAAGGCTAAGATCTTGTGTTTTGAGGACAAGGGGAAAAGAACAATAAAAAATTCTTGTTTTGAGGTAAGTGTAGGAGGGCTTAGCAAGAGGTGAAGTTGGAAGATTTGGCCAGAGTCTTTAGGTCATGATTAATAAGGAGTTTGGATTTTATTCTGAGTGTAAATGTAAGCTGTTGAGGGCTTTTCATGGGAGAATGGCAGGATCAATTTTGTAGTTTTAAACTGTAAAGCTGTATGAAGAGTGGACTATACGATCAAAAGTGATGACACAGAGATGTGTTAAAAGGCTTTGTGGCAGTTCAAGTGAGAGATGATGGCAGAAGCTTAGACTACAGAGGAGGCAATGAAGATAAAGAAAATCAGAAAGATTCAGAGCTGCCACACAATAGAAAGAAGGGATCAAGAATCATTAACACAGCATTATGATACACACACACCACACACACATGCACAGAGGCAGCTAAATATCGCAGATGAAGTGCAGGTGTGCAGTCACTCAGTGTCCTGCTCTGTGTGACACTTTGGACTGTAGCCTGCCAGGCGCCTCTGCCCTTAGAGGAGCTACAGTTTTTCCAGGCAAAAATACCGGAGCAGCCATTTCCTACTCCAGGGGATCTTTCCATCCCAGGAAATCAAACCTGCATTTCCTGCATCCCCTGTGTTGCAGGTGGATTCTTCACCACTGAGCCATCAGGGAAGCCTAAATATCACAGATAAACAGACTGAATTTAAAGTTAAATAAAATCATCTGAGTTTTTTTTTTAATGAGTGTTTTATACCTCTTTTATACTTTTGCATCTCAAGAAAAAATAAATTTATGATAGTCAAGATATATTCAGACTCACATATACATATATATTAACTTTATAAAATTAGAATCATCATGTGCAGTACTGTTTATCTGCTTTTTCACTTGACATTAAATTAATTCATTCAGGAAATAGTTATTGAATGTTATCTGCCAAGTAATTTTCTAAGAATTCAGGGCTAATACAAAGTACAAAATAGACAAAAATATTATGGCCCTCATGAAGCATAAATCCCAACTTGAAGAAGCAAAAATTAACATAATTAGTGGGATATATATATTTCAGGTAGGTCATGGAGGTTAAGGGGAAATACAAGAGAGTGTTTGAAGGGCTGAAATTTTAGAGATGAAAGCTACAACATACTTTTATTATCTTAAACAATTAACCAAACATTTTAATGACTCCTCAATATTCATTATGTTAACTAAACTTTAAAACCCCTGTTTTTAATGACTGTATATATTCCTGTATTTAATATTCCTACTGAATTTTGACATTTTGATTACTCTTACTTTTATCTATTGTATATAGTTATATCTAATTCCCTGCAGACACCTAGGTTTCTTGTATTTCCTTCAGCGTGAGCTTACTTAAGGCTCTTGAAACCTGTACCCTCTGCAAAGGAGTTACAATTTGTCTTCCAAACATCAGTATTTGAGAATGCCTTACTGTTGAACACTTACTCATATGCATGAGATACAGAGGCAATAAAACATTGTCAACTCTAAAAGGCCTTACTACACATTTATTTTTGAACTAGGAGAATTTATAAGATCCACTGAGCCCATTATCAGTGTTTAAAAGATGGGAAATTGAGAAACAGAGGAAAGAAGTGACTTGGCTAGATCATCAGTGATTTAATGACAAAATCTGTACTATATCCTAGATTATTTAATTCTCAGTCCTAGGCTCCTTTCACTCCTTGATTCAATCATTCTTATCAAGTGGACAAACCTTAAAGTGTCCAAGGGAATTTCCTGTATGAACAACAATATTATTTTTTATATAGCATCTCAAGAGCTATGTACTATGGTGCTCTTTACTCTTTTCTGTGGAAATCTTACTTATATTTGAAAGATTCAGGCGGCTATCCAGGGTTCAGCACCAAGGAGAGCTCCAGCAAGCCTGTGGCCCTTGAAGTTCTACGGATTTTGAAGCTTATATCATGAATAATTTAGTATTGTCTGTCTTTGGGAAAGAATTTCCTAAGCTTTAAGAGAGCTGGTGTATTAACGTTAGTCCTGATCCCTTAGAATAGAATAATAGATATCTCCACAGAGACTACTAGCTCTTCACTCACATCAGATGGGCCATGAAACTGGATCCTAGCTAATGGAATATGGGCAGAAATGATGTGTTCCAACTTCAGGTCTGGGCATAAAATCTCCCATGCAAATTCTTCCAAGCTCTTTTCCACCAAGATGATAACATGGAACAAACTTAGAAGTCATGTGTTGAACATGACAAAGCCATTACAAACCTGGGTTTTAACTGGCCAACTGGGGAAGAACAATTGCTAACTTGGATACCTGACTCTGAGCATGAGAAAGAAATAAGCATCTTGTTCTGTTAGCCACTGAGTTCTTTATTTAAGGGGAGAGGGATGATCAAGCTATTTTATTGGGTTGAAATAAAATGGGAGAGGAGCGAAAGGTTGAGAGGACAAACAGATCCAACATTCTTCTCCGGTGGGGGGATCTTGACAGCTTCACAGTTGCTGAAAAGTCACTGAATTCTTTGAGTTCTTTTTGTCACAGTAGTTTACAATAATTTACCTTATCTTGCCCTAATATAGTTCTTTGTTTTATTAACATAAAATCTTTCTGCTTTGTTTGAAATCTCTGCTCCCTCCCAAAATTGCTACTCAGAACTGATTTTGTGTTTCACAAATCCCCTTTCCTTACTTACACCTGCTTTTCTTCATACACATTTATAAAATAGTAAAGCCACCTAATTTGGATTTTTTCATCTCATTTCCTCAAATGCTCATCATCATACCTATCTTGAAATTTCTTACCTTTACCTTCTTTCTTCTGCCTGAAGAGATATCCTTATACCTATGCTTTCAATTACATCTCTTCTCACAACCCCAAGAAAAGTTGATATAACATTTATCAGCTCTTTTCCTTAGAGCACCAATTTCTCATTCTGTGTTGCAACGAACATTTCTTCCTATCACAATAGTTTGCTTTTCATTATCAAATCAACCCCCTTACCTCTCCTTTTATTTCTTTCTCTTTTTACTGTTATCTTTATTTCCATCCTGTCTCCATTCACCACCAAACTATGAGAAAAGTCATTCCACATCTTTTGCATTGACTTTCAATACAATCTCTCCCTTTCCCTTGAGATTTGATATGCTCCATGTTTTTTGATGCTGGAATTACTCTAGCAATCATTTTATCAGTGGTTTCTTAGTTATACTTTCTTGACTTCTCCCTACATTTTAACCTTGTCCATCATTTTTTCTTCTACTTCTTTTGTCTTTAACCTTATGGAATACTGCAGCTTTTCTATGTGCTTCTGTCATATTAAAAAGCAGAGACATTACTTTGCCAACAAAGTTCTGTCTTGTCAATGCTATGGTTTTTCCAGTGGTCATGTATGGATATGAGAGTTGGACTATAAAGAAAACTGAGCACCAAAGAATTGATGCTTTTGAACTGTGATGTTGGAGAAGACTCTTGAGGGTCCCTTGGACTGCAAGGAGATCCAACCAGTCCATCCTAAAGGAGATCAGTCCTGGGTGTTCATTGGAAGGACTGATATTGAAGCTGAAACTCCAATACTTTGGTCACCTGATGCGAAGAGTTGACTCATTTGAAAAGACCCTGATGCTGGGAAAGATTGAAGGCAGAAGGAGAAGGAGACGACAGAGGATGAGATGGTTGGATGGCATCACCGACTCAATGGACATGACTTTGGGTAAACTCTAGGAGCTGGTGATGGACAGGGAGGCCTAGCTTGCTGCAGTTCACGGGATCGCAAAGAGTCGGACATGGCTGAGCAACTGAACTGATACTGATTCTTCTTAATTGGTTCTTCTCCTTCTGACTTTATACTAAATGCATATTTTTTCTTAGCGCCTGACTTCACAATCCATGAGCTGTTTTCTCTTTCCAACACTATTTCCGTGAGGCTTTCATCATACTAAAGTAATTGCTGGGCTTCAAATTTACATGATATCTGTGACACTGTTCTTGTTATTTCCTCTTGCCTTCATTTTCTGAATATTTACTATAATTATATTCCTTCTTCTAGTTACTGATCAAACATTATAGCCACTATGAAGCTTTCTCTGAATCTCTCAGATGAAAATTCTATTGCAGTCTAAAATCATTTTATACTTTACATATACCTCTACCATGAAATATTTTATTTTACTGCCATGAAATATTTTCAAATAGAGCTGGACAGACAGAGTTCGCCTCATCAAGTAACTTCTTCCTGAGAAGAAGAAGAAGAATGAAAGAGAGATTGAAAGGTTCTTTTTTTCCTGGATAATTTTGTACAACTGCAATCAAATAGCACATGCATTGTCTGTGACCATCAGGATCCTGAGTCTAAATAGCAGTTAACCTCCATTAAACCTCATGCATCAAGTTCTGGGTGTGTTCTGTGCCATTTTCTCCTTTTCAGAGAATGATGAATCAGACTCGTCATGGTATTCAATTAATTCTATACAGCTGACTCCTGAGGGAGTTTGTACCCAATGTCCTCTAACTGATGATCAATCATGCTCTTGTGGTTGGTACCCAAGGCAGCAGGCAGCAGGCCTGTGACACGCTCCAGGTTGTCGAACAGAACATGTCCCCATCCAAGCAGGAAAGGTTCTGGTGACCTTTGATGGCATTTGAGAGAAGTCATTTGCTCTGGCTTTTCTGAGGCCATATTGATCTCTGCCCAGGATTCAATTTTAGACAAACAGGCGACATAATTTATGTAAACTGGGCAGGTAATTAAACTCTCCTCCCAGGCAAAAAAAGGTCAGAGAAGAATATTTAAAGTTTTATTTCTAAGTAGAAGCAGCTAGCTAAAAAAAAGAGAAAGAAATCTCACTGGGACTGTCATGTTGCCAACTGTTACCCTGTAAATTATATGACCCAGATTATCTTCCTAAGAATAGGTCTGAGTTCTTTTTGCTGAAGGAGCAATAAAAGACAAAAATACTCATCAAGTACAAAGTTTGCATATTCAAAGCAACTGAGGGGTAAGAGGCTTAATGCTAGATTGTGATGACACCTTTCAATAACTTTTTCAGAGTGATTTCTAAACAATGTCAAGTTTAAATAAATGTTGCAAGTACAATATAAAGAATTTCCCTTTTCTCCCCCCGAACCATTTGAGAGTAATTTACAACAGGATGTTGCATCATCCTCAAATCATTTAAGGTTCATTTTCTATAAATAAGAACATTCTTCTCTATGATCACAAAACAACTATCAAAGTCAGAAGGTAACATGGATACATTACTACTATCTAATCTTCCGTCCCAATTAAGGTTTTCCAGGTATTCTACAATAGTTGTTTTTAGATAGCACGTCTCTTTAGTTTATTTCAGTTTGGAACAATTTCTGTCTTCCTTGGACTTTAATGATCTTGATATTTTTGAACAGTTACTGGCCAGTTATTTTGTAGACCGTTCCCTCGATTTAGGTTGGTCTCCTGTTAAACAGTAGACTCATGGAACGCATCTTCAGTAGGAACACCACTGAAGTGGTGCTGTGTCCTTTTTGTTTCCTGGTAGATCACACATCATTTCCACTTGTCCCATTACTAGTGATATTAACATTGACCACTTGATTAAGTGGACTCTACTGTAGATCAGTGGCTTCTCCACTGTAAAATTATTCATTTTTCTTTTGTAGTTAAAAATGTTTTGAAGGGAGATATAACATATGGAACTATGTAAATATCCCATTACTCATCAACCTTTCAATTTATTCATTGATATATTTATATCAGTGTAGACACTTGGACTCTTCTTTTATTCAATAGGTCATAGCCCATTACTCATTATTTTCTGATGCTATAATTGTCTGTAATTTGATAAATGGGACTCTTCTAGGTTGACACGTGTGTCCTCTTGACATGTCCCCATCCATCTTTGAGCACTTTTTTACACTGGCCAAAAAAAGGTGCTCCAGTCTCATTTTTTTATTGCCCTTGTATCAGCCCTAGATTCGGTTGTTTCTCCAAGTAACTCTGACTCCTTTTACTGCAAAACAATACTTTCTAGAAACCAAGAGGTGACTGCCATATGTGATCATTGCTATCAGAATGACTCAGCTCTTCGGCCCTTTCTGTGGACAGAGCATGAGAATATATGCAGAGCTTTAGATATACATATATACACATTTGCATGATCCTCCTTGCTGTGTCTGTCTATACATTAAAAACCATGAGATTTTACTGGCACCTCCAATTCCAATTTGACACTACAAGGTTCATTCTGGCTTTCTCTCTTTTCATATTTAAAACTCTCTTTCGCGAGAATCTTGAAGCCACTATCCTTAATAAGCTTACTTACTTGATCATTTTCTCTGTATGTAAACAGCTCCTCACCACAAAGGTCACCCTTTGCTTTTGCACCCTGCTTGGGCTCTCACGCTCTCTGTCAATGTCTAGCTCTGATTCCTCCTGGGCACCCTCCTTGCCTGCCCAGGCTGTGACATACCTCTCTGCCACCATTGCTGGCTCTCTGCCCACTGCAGAGATGCCTTCCTCTCTTCACCTGAGCTTCACTCTCCCAGGCTGGGCTTCTATCATTCCGCTGAATGGATGCCTTATTCAGCCTGCCCAGGCTCTGGTGCCCTGCATTGGGCTAACCACTTCCCCCGTGTGGAAACCCTCCCCTGCCCACTCAGGCTCTGATGCTGTGCTGGGATGCCCTCTACATCAGGTTTTCTACGTCTTTCTGAACTCTGACATCCCACACCTGATTGCCAATGCTGCCGTCCCCCTACGTGTAGGTGCCTCTTACCTGGTTCAGGCTCCAGTAACCCTGCAGGTCAACGCTCCCACATGAATGCCTTCCAGAGGCCGGTCAGACTTTGACATCCATGGCAGGCTGCCCCACTGCTGGAGTGCTCTCCAACATCTGATTGGGCTCTAATCCTCTGGGCTGGGCAGCCCTGCTGGGCAGGTCCCATCCTTACTCTGCTCAGTCTCCAAACTCTGGGCTGCCTCTTCCACCCACAGACACCTGCCTTATTCAATGTCCCCCTGAATCACTTCTGCATTGAATTATTTGGGAAGGAAGGGCTTCCCAGGTGGTTCAGTGGGTCAAAAATCTTCCTGAACTGCAAGAGATGCAGGACACCCAGGTTCTATCCCTGAGTCAGGAAGATCCCCTGGAGGAGGACATGGCAACCCACTTCAGTATTCTTGCTTGGAGAATCCCATGGACAGAGGAGACTGGAGGGCTACAGTCATAGGGTTACAAAGAGTTGGACACAACTGAAGGGACTGAGCACACACTCACACATTTGGGAAGGAAACAGGAAGAGAAAACTAGTTTTCAATGATTATTATTTAACTTTGAATTTGAAAATGAATGTGACTTTTTTGTTTCTGTTTTTTTTTTTTTTTTTTTTTTTTAGTTAAAAAGTTCTGGCATATTTGTCAGAACATGGTCCTTAATTTTCCAAAATGATTCTAACCTCTTTGCTATCTCGTGGTCTAAAAGAAGCTTCTGTTTTTTATAATCTTCCTAGGTAGGTGTGATCTTCTGACATTATGATATTAACATCTGTAAAAGAAGTGTTCCCAGTAGAAAACAGATGGTATGTGGAAATTAGGATGATTTAAGTAGAGTCTAATAAAAGAGCTACTTATAAAGTTGTAGGTGAAGCAAAAAATCCACAAGGGATCATGCTGGATCTTGGAGGTAGTAACTATAGACACAATCAGCATTCCCAGGCCTTGTGTCTTTGGATTCCTGCTTAGAATCCTGAGATTTGCATCCAGTCCTGGCATGGGTGGACTGTTCCTAGCTGTCTTCTTAGAGAACCAGCAAGCTGGTGGATTCATCCATTCTAAATTTTTCCAATTACTTTCTGTACTCGGGAGGACTTTTGTTTTCCTTTTAGAGTGTGGCTTCCCCTACTCTTATACTTTGTTCTCCCCTTTCTATAATTTCCTTACAGTCACTCCCCCAAGTTCCAGTTCCTTACATATCAAAAACATAAATAAGAGAAAGAGAAAAAAAGCAACCATGGGAGTTCTGAGATGTCCTTTTCTCTTCCTTGAATCAGTCTGAGTTTCATGGTTATTATCTCCCTATAGGCTCAAGCAAATAACAATCTATTTTGGAATCTAGAATTTGATAGTGATGTCTTCCTTCTGACCATCATTAGGTAGAGAAAGCCACATAATCGTCAGGAACAACCAGCAGTCCTTCAGTCAGTTCAGTTGCTCAGTCGTGTCCGACTCTTTGTGACCCCATGGACTGCAGCACTCCAGGCCTCCCTGTCCATCACCAACTCCCGGAGCCTACTCAAACTCATGTTCATCGAGTTGGTGATGCCATCCAACCATTTCATCTTCTTTCATCCTTTTCTCCTCCCACCTTCAATCTTTACCAGCATAAGGGTCTTTTCAAATGAGTCAGTTCTTCACATCAGGTGGCCAAAGAATTGGAGTTTCAGCTTCAGCATCAATCCTTCCAATGAATATTTGGACTGATTTCCTTTAGGATGGACTGGTTGGATCTCCTTGCAGTCCAAGGGACCCTCAAGAGGCTTCTCCAACACTATAATTCAAAAGCATCAATTCTTCAGCACTCAGCTTTCTTTATAGTCCAAATCTCACATCCATACATGGCTACTGGAAAAACCATAGCGTTGACTAGACGGACCTTTGTTGGCAAAGTAATGTCTCTGCTTTTTAACATGCTGTCTAGTCTGGTCATAACTTTTCTTCCAAGGAGTAAGCCGTCCTTAGGAATTAACAAAGGGGTCCTTCCAAGGGGTCCTTAGGAATTAGCAAATTCTTGTTTAATTCATCATATAGATTCTTCCACTACATGTACAGGCTATGAAATCGGTATTATTATCTCTTTTACAGGTGAGGAATCTGTGGCTCCAAAAACTGTGTAGTTTTCCCGAAGACATAGCCTGTCATGACAGATTCAGGATTCAAACCTAGCTTTGACTATAAATACATTCCTTTTCCACCATTGCCTACTGTTACTCTATCACTCTCAACAGTATATAATAATCTATAATTTATTTACACAATGAATGCTCTTATGATTGCTAACACAGGTCTCAAAATAATAGCTTGTCGTGAAAACTAGGGTCATTTTGTGTCTGTGTACATAAAGAAATGACATTTTGTTGTCATAGTTCTTTTTGTTCGGGGGAGGGGAGCATCTTAAATTTCAGCTGTTTAAAATGTAGAGTTGTTGAGATTACTTAAACTGTCTGTGAGTTATTGGTAGATTTGGAGTCAATTTCCAAAAACTGTGATGCATAACCATCCACATGCTAACTCAGTGATCGCTAGAGAGAAGATGGTGCTATAACAAGTCTTTGAGGATTGGTGTTCACCATTGGGATGTAGGGCTGAGATAACTATTTAACCAAGAACTTGCTGTTCATTTGTAGGGAGTAAGGTCAGATGACGTACTGCAGCTATAGAACTCTTGGACTGGCCAAAACATTTGAGCAAGACTATACTCTTCTGGGGCACAAGGAGGTACCCATTTTTGCCTAATTGTGGCTGATGAAGGAATGCCCTTGCTCTAAAGAGTAGTCTTTGCTCTCTGTTGGTTGAGACTTTGTCAGATCTGCATTGCAGACTGAGGCTCTCCCTGCCTAGTCCTACTTCCTCCTCTTTTTGTCATTTACAGGCTCACCCTGCACCACCCACCTCATAAGCCTCTTGCACTTGTAACTCTGTTTCAGCATCTCATTCCTGGAAGCCTCATTTGATGCAGAACTACTAAACAGAGTGTTTAATCTTTTAGCTCCAGTGTTTACCAGTAGTGACATAACCAAAAGTCAAACTCAAGACTATTGGGCTCGATTCATCACATGCCTGATGATATCTGAGGAAGTAAGAAGCGTCATTAAATGGTTGAGTGTCAGGAATTTATAGATCTCAGCAAAACTGGGTTGGAAGAAATGGGGTGTACTGACATAAGAGAGGGTGAGAGGTTTAGTCTAGTCAGTCTAAGCTGGAAACTATGACACAACCTGAAGGAAAGTTAAGGCAGGCCAAACCTGTTTATTTTCTGTGCAGCCAAATCATTCCCTTCTCCATGACCCCATCTTTTTCTGTTCATATGTCTATCGTAACACTTATCAGATATTAACTAAGAAAATGCATTTTTCTCTAACGTAATCTTATGCATGCTAGAGCAGCAAGCACCATGCCTTGGGGCTCTCCGAAGATCACCAGGGCACAAAATGGGGCCAGTGCTTCCTAGGCACTCAAAAAATGTTTACTGAATAAATTTATGAACAATGATATATGAAAGTCCCGGATATATCAGTTTCTAATTATGTGTTCTAATCACATCAAATTATTTCTTTAGATTTCACAGGTGTTATTCACAATCAACTGACATTAAGGTCCTTCCAGATATAAGAATTATCCTTCTCTGTTTTAGCTGGAGATGGAGTCTACTGGCAAACCCACTGTGGAACAGTGGAGTCACAACAGAAGAGAAACTGGCTTGTCCAGTGGGAAGTTAGTCGGGATGGATTTGCCACCAAGAGAGACAGCAACAGCCATATCATCTTGATATTACTCAGATCTGTAACACTGTGACTTTTGCTTCCGAGAACCATCCTCTCTTCACTAACCATCGCACTAACCACTTTTTGTCCATCTGAACTTCTCATCAGAAAACATGCTTCAGATATTTGGTCATGGTGCACCTTTTTGAATGTTCAGTCCTAAATCTACACAAATGCATAATATTCTGTTCTGTAAAGCCTTTATTAGTATTGCATAATTATTGATTATCTCATTCCCCAAACTAGTACTATTAAATTATTTGAATGTATTTAATTTGCTTTTGCTTCCTTTATCTTAAGTATATTTGTTTGTAACATCATTTTCTTGGGTCTAAAGTATGGTTTTAGAAATAAAAATGGTAACACATTCATGTATGCTAACTTGCTTCAGTCATGCCTGAGTCTGTGTGACCCCATGGACTGTAGCCCATCAGGCTCCTTTGTCCATGGGATTCTCCAGGCAAGAATATTGGAGTGGGTTGCCATGCCCTTCTCCAGGACATGCATGTGTAGAAGACTCCACATTTTACAAAGAGCTACCACATATATTAGCGCCTGGGAGTGAGGACAGTTGTAGCACAAATCCATGTGCATTAAGAGATTTGAATGAGTTCATTACCAAAGTCCTTTGGTCTGTTTAAGGGTGGGTAATTACAATATACTTTGATCACAGTGATTATGAGACCTTCTTGAACATTTTCAATATGCTAAGGGATGTGAAAAATGTGTTCCAGTGGAACAGATTTCTGAAAATGTTTTTTTTTCTATAGAAATATAGTATATACTCCACCTGTCTAGTCATTCCTGGAGGGTGGAGGTTATAGGGCACTGCTGTCCTGGCAGACTGTGGGCTGAAGGTTCTAGGCAGATGCCATAGCAGCATCCTTATCCTGAAACCAGAGGGCCACTATTAAGTGCGTTCAAGGGAAATGCCAGACAAGCTATAAGACAAACACTACACGCTTTGTTGGCCAAGTCAATTGAAATTACCAGAATCACCTGATGTAGAGGCCAGGGTGAGAGGAATTTGGAGGTAGGTTGAGAGTCTGGGAGCAATTTCAGTGTGAGAATGCAGACAAGCATGGCGGCATTTGATCTGGTACTGGGAGCCTCTCCCTTGCACTCTCCAGGAACACTGAAAGCCACTGTCTTCAGTCTGGCTTCACATTAGAAACACACGAGTTGCTTTGGCAAGTATATAGTTGCATGGCTCCACCTCCTAAGACTCCAGCTCTTTTGGTTTAGGGTTGGCCTAGGCATGTGCAACTTTTTTATTAAACTGTAACTTTATTTGGAGCAGAATTTTCCTTAAGTAATGTTTTTAAACACCTTAGGACAAACTATTCCAAAAAGGAACATTTTATTTCAGAAGGGGCTTGAGTAAGTGGTTTTTTATCCTATCTTCCCGTCATTATAAGTATTTCCTTTATAATTAAGTATATTCTTAGCTATGCCCTTGTAATCAAATTGGGCGATGAAACTGCTGTCAGTACTGAAATATTATAGACTAGAAGTAGGCATGTGTATTTTTGAAAGTTCTTCAGAACACTTGATCTGTTGAGAACCAGTGGTCCCAAAGAAATAACATTTAATGTACAGAACTTATTAATTCTGACTGCTGTTTCATAAACACACAGGTATTTTTGATGGCTTCTTGTGAAAGGTTGGTAATGAATAAAGTCAGTCTCCCCTGCTGAATTGATACACATAAGGTCAGTGCAATGGCAGTGAAGAATTCTTGCTTTGGTCCATCTACTGTTAGCGATATGTGTTATGAAGTGTTCTTAGGGTGTGAACCCTTCAAGGCAAGAAGGTGTTTTGGGCAGGATCGGAGTAGGGAAGAGATGATGCACTCAAATTGGGTACTGCAAAGAAAGTTTAAGTACATTTACAAATGTGTCAGTGGGGGGCGTGGAAGCCCTAAGGAATGATTACCATCAAGGCAGAATTTAGCACTCTTGGACCTAAAGGGGAAAGAGGAGGAGCAGTTCCTGGAAGCAGGTTAGGAGAGGGCTGTGACTCTGTTGAAGGAGGCACTTAGCCCTCACCCACCCCTAAGAGATAGAGCCAAGGAAATAAATTATCTGACCACATCATTTCCTTCTCTCCAATTGATCACTGATGTTTCCCAATCAAAATCAAGCCCAACCATAATCTAGAAGGTAAGAAAATCTATTGACTTGGTTCACATAGGTTTAACTCATAGGACACAGTAAGGGGCATGGATCTAGAAGGCAAGTGAAAGACAGCCACACAGGGACCAAAAACATTTCATCTATGTGATCATTCCCCACTATACCTACATGGCTTGGCATATATAATACTCTAATAAAATATATAATTACTATTATTAATGACCAATGAGGTTACAAGAGAAAGAGAAGTAGCATTTATTAGATATATTCCATGTGTTGAGTGTCTTACTTCATTTTGTTGAATTTCCTAAGAACTTGGTAAGATGAGTTATTATCACTGCCATTTTACAGGTGAGAAAGAGCAAGTCAGAGAGGCTGAGGGGCTTAACGAGGAGCACATGACCAGTACGTGGTAGAGTAGGAATGAGAGTAGGTAGAGTAGCCCATTCCTGGCTGACTTTATATCCAAATCTCTTTCATTAAAATCATGCCACCCTTTACTCCAAACAGAAATATAGGTCATTGCTACAGGAAAATTTCTGCAATCTCCCTGTGACGAGGCAGATGTAAAGACTGATTCAATTCCCTTTGTCCTAAGAAAGCCTGTCCAGAGTTCTAGAAGTTCAGGCCTTGTTCCTGCCCTCACAGAGTTAGCAGTCTCATATATATTGTAACCATCTGTGGCAAGGTCAGCGCACAAGTGGCCCAAGCTTTAAAATAAAAACCATCATTTACCTATCATTCACACATTCATTCATCTATTTTTTCCATTGTTTTCATTCACTCAATAGTTCTTGTCAGTGTTCTAGGCCTGGGCAATAATGCTGTAAATAATTTAGAGTCTATGATCATATAAAACTTACATCATAGTGGGAGCAGACAAACCAGCAAACAACTAAATAAACAAGAAAAAGTGAGTAGTGATATGTATTCATATATGCAGAGAATTAAAGTAGGTGATGTGATAGTGATGGGTGGCTAGGTCAGTCTGCATGATCAGGAAAGGTTCTTTTGAGGGATTTTCATCTAAGCTGAAATCTGCATGGTCAAGAGGATTTCCCACAGAGGAAACAGTTAGTGGAGAGGGTCTAAGGCAGGAATCCCAGGAAATGAAAGACAACTGAGAACGCTAAAGCATAGTGATTTAGGAGAAGAGTTGTGAGAGATGAAATTGGAGAAGTGTACCAAGGCTAGAGGACACAGGATTTAGTAACCTATCTGAGGATAATGGGAAGCCATTGGAAGGCTTAGAGCAAGTCAGTCAGGTGATCTGATGCAGAATTAAAAGCATTATTCTAACTAGTGTCGAGAGAAGAGATTATAGAGGGAAGGAGTGGAATTGGAAAGATGTGTAAGATGTCTATCACAGGGATACAGAGAAATGTTGGAGGATTGGACCAAGGTGATGGGTGAAAGTAGATGGTCAATGAGACTTGCTGATATATCAGATGTGAGAGATGTAGAAAACAGCTATTAAGAATAAACTCATTGAGATGAGAAAGAGTAGGGAAAGAGTAGATGGGGACAAGTGAGTGGGGATGGAAATCCGGAATTTTGTTTTAACAATGTTAATTTTTAAACACTTGTTAGAAGCCTAAGTGGAGTTGATATTGGTAGTTAGGGATACTGGAAGGTCAGGGCTGAAGACTCTTGGACTTACTGATATAGAGACCATAGGAAAGCCCTGACTTTGAAATTACTTAGAAAGCGGTTACAAAGAAAGAAGAGGCAGAGTCTTGGCTAGAATCCCAAGATATTCCAACATTTTGAAGGCAAGTAGAAGATGAGCCAGCAGAGAATGACAAGGAGTCACTTTTATAAAATATGTGAAGATCTTGGCATTGCAGAACAGAGAGACTTTTAAAAACGCAAAAAGAATTCATCATTGAAATCAAATTGACAAGCCTGGAGATATCTTTGTCCATCCAACGCTACATTGTGAGCTATAAGGGTGAATATAAATCCTTTTTCATGTTCATAGCAGCAACTTTTATTTGTAAGTGCATGGTTGTTTACAGAACATTTTAGAATATATCAGTTTCTTTGAACAGTCCCCAGTGTGTGGGAGTTAGGTGCCATTATCCTTTATTTCACATTTTAGAGAGGTAACATGACTCTCCTAACTTCTCACTAAAGACGAGAAGGGCAGCAAAAATTTGTGTAAAGCATCTGACACCAGTATCCTCCCACCCCACCGTCCTTTCCATCAATGCAAATTCTTTGATTTTTCCCCTGAACCAGCTTCACAGTTGACAGTATAGATGAACTGCACTGCATATGGCATTGCTTTCTAGCTCTCTCTATCCCAAAGAAAGTGGACACCTGGGACCTGACTTTCTCGGGATCAATTAGATATGCTACTTTCCATATAGGCTAGCATTTTACTGTGTCTCAGAAGACAACAATGAACAATAGCTTTGAGACACAGAGGCTTTATTTCAAAGTCTGGCCCTGTCATTCATTAGATGTATGTTATCACATAAGTCACTTAACTTCTCTTCTCTTCTTTTCTCCTGGGCAAAATGAAGACAGTGTCAATTTGCAATGGATATTTATTGATATTGCGGCCTTGTATCCATTTTTTTCTCCCTATTCCACTGTTACAGCAACAATTTCACTTTTTTTTTTTCTTTTGATGGTACCATCCCACCCTTTCCTTGGTTCTTGGGCTTTGAATGTGTTTGTCTCAATCATTTCTCTCCAGAGTGCAAACAGTGACATAGGTTAAGGTAAGCCAATCAATGCAATCTAGAGCATTCATACCTCAGGCTTTGATGATTGGCTTAGGGTGGGTCACATGATCTAAGCCTGACCAATCAGAACTAAGAAAATTTTATTCTGATTTTTCTTTTCTAAGCTGATGGAAGAAGTAGATTCTCTCTCTTCTGCTGGATTGGGTGCTATACTTGTGAGTTTGAGCTAAGAGCTAATGGTCACCAAAAGCACTTTGAGAAAACAAGTTTATCTAGTAGATACAGATGGAGAAAATTATTCCAGGGATATAATTTGAGACATTGGTTGAATCATGCCTGAGTTTCCTGGATTCTACCCTGAATTTGCAGACAACTTCATAAATCTTCTTTCTTGTTTGAGCCAGTCTGAACTAGGTTTTCTGTCGCTTGAATGCTTGAGTTTAAATTGATAAAATTATCTTTAAAGGGTTGTAGCAAGGATAAAATGAATAATTATGAAAAGCACTAATCCAGAGGAGACTCTCAATAAATAGAAGCAATCGTTGTGATTTCATCTTTAAGTTTTTTCTAAATGCGACACTCTTTCCATAATAACGATTGGAGTAGTCGCAAAAATTGAAAGCTATACAGGGATCTGAACAGAACCAGGTGCTGCAGGTGTGTGTGTATTTTCAAAAGATCAAAACATCAAGCCAAAATGCCAGTTACTCTGATGCAGACTGAATATTCATCATCAGAAGTACATATGTAGAAAACATACACATGTGCATATGTATAAGACTCTATAAACATTCCTCCTCATATCCAGTGACTATGTAAGTCTAGGGTAAAAAAGAAAAGAACAAAATTTGGCATATCCTATCTGATGAAGTCAATGGAGTGTTCAAAGTAGATTATGTTAATTCCAAGAGTAATTTTTAATATTTGTAATGTAATATATTACTTGATAAGATTGTGAAACCTTCTGACAGCTTATTAGCCAGTGCCATTAAAACCAAATGTCAACTTTATCAACTGCTGTCAGTGAAATTAGCAATGAAACTGTCTCTAAGGGATGGAGGCTCAGTTTGTGTTAGATAATGGTGTGAGTAATCACTTGGATTATATAGCACATTTTTTTCTGAAGAGTTTAAATTTTTTACATATATTTATTCTCACAATATCCCTGAATAGAAAGAAGGGACCAACTTTATTGCCCCTATGTGGTTAGTGGTCACTTTACAACTTTGAGTTTGTGGAGCTATGCTCAAAATAGTATTTATGTCTCCTCTAACTACTTTTCTTGCAGTTAGGATATAGTATCATTGGGTGTGGAGAAATGCCTACATAGAAGAGACTGATACTAGAAAAAAAGAGAATGGAGTTATTTTCCATTTTATTAAATTGAAACATTCAGTTCAGTTCAATTCAGTTGCTCAGTCATGTCCAGCTCTTTGCAACCCCACAGACCGCAGCACACCAGGCCTCCCTGTCCATCACCAACTCCCAGAGTTTACTCAGACTCATGTCTATTGAGTCGGTGATGCCAAACAACCATCTCATCCTCTGTTGTCCCCTTCTCCTCCTGCCTTCAATCTTTCCCAGCATCAGGGTCTTTTCCAATGAGTCACTGTCTCTTATATGAGACAAATTGAATGGGCTTTGAGCATTTGCTAATCATAAAGATCTTATACATGTGGTGCCTACTAAACCATACATGTCATGGATTACTAATTAACCTAAAGTTGCTTTTCTTTTGGGTGGATATTTAGTCAGGATGGGCTAAGGTTTGCTGTGGTAACAAACACTGCTACAGTCATAGTAGTTTAAAACTATAATTTGTTTTTGGTTTTCCAGCTTAAATGAAAATCTATAGTGGGTGGGCTAGAGGCTCTTTGCCTTCTCAATAAGGGTCTCATCTGTCAAAAAGACCACACATAGCAAATATTGACAAGGATATGGAGAAAAAGAAATGCTTGTACACTGCTGGTGAGATGGTCCACTGGTAACCATAATGGAAAACAATATGGAGTTTCCTCAAAAAACTAAAAATTACCATAAGACCCAGAAATTCCACTCCTGGGTATGTATAGCCATGTGATTACTTTTTAAACAATGGCATGTGGACAGAAATGGTGTGCACTATTATGAAACAAACCATAAAACTTCCTGACTAACCCCTGTTCTATAGTAATGGTAATGATGAAAGCCACATATTGAAAACAGTAGAGTCATAAGTTATGAGGAGCTAGGGTCATGGAATCATTGTTTAAAAAGAGCTACCCGGAGAGTCAGAGATCTCCATAGACACATACTGTAAGAAATAAGCCTATGTGCTAAGCCACTGTGCTGTGCTAAGTGGCTTCAGTCGTGTCCAACTCTTCGCGACCTCATGGACTGTAGCCCACCAGGCCCCTCTGTCCATGGGACTTTCCAGGCAAGAATACTGGAGTGGGTTTCCATTTCCTCCTCCAGGTGATCTTAAGCCACTGAGTTTGTATTTATTCTTTTTTAAAATTTTTATTGCATTATTAGTGATTTACAGTGTTGTGTTAGCTTCTGCTATATAGCAAAGTGAATCAGTTATACATAAACACGTATCCACTCTTTTTAGGTTCTTTTCCCATATAGGCCATTATATAGTGTTGAGTAAAGTTCCCTGTGCTATACAGTAGGTTCTTATTTGTTATTTATTTTATATATAATAGTGTGTACATGTCAATTCCAATCTCCCAATTTATCCTTCCCTCCTCTCCCCACCTCCCATGGTAGCCATAAGTTATTTTTATTCTTTTTTATAGCTGGTATGGATTTTTCCTCTAATATATCAGAAAGTATAGAGACAACCTCAACCATTTCATAGAAATTGCTGCCTTGGGTTGCAATGACATAGGGCTTCCCTGGTGGCTCAGCAGTAAAGAATCTGCCTTCAATGCAGGATGTGCAGGAGTCATGGGTTCAATTCCTGGATTGGGAAGATCCCCTGGAGAAGGGGTCCTTTCTCCAGTATTCTGGCCTGGAGAAGTCCATGGACAGAGGAGCCTGGTGGGCTCCAGTCCATGGGATCGCAAGGAGTTGGACATGACTAAGCACACACAGGCATAGAACACGCACATGACTTGATTGAGTCCACCCAGGTCATCTGGGATAGTCTCTCCATCTCAAGGTTCTGGGGATTAGGTAGGAAATTCTGGGGAAGGAAGGATATTTTCCTGTCTACTACAGAGCCTAAAGACAGTGTTTCTGATGAACTTGTGTATGCAATCAAAATCACCCTGCAAAGCACTTAATAAGTACGAGATTACACCATTTTAGAAATGAGTATATTAGCTTTCACTGGATCCTACCCACCCAGTTTTCACTCCAGTATTGCCTCAGAATCATTTTCTTCAATTGGGTGTTGGGCAATGCCATTGGTTGGTAATAGGGGCTATCACGTTAGAAAAAGTATGTTGTTGTCGTTTAGTTGCTAAGTCATGTCCAACTCTTTGGTGACCCCATAGACCGTAGCCCACCAGACTCCTGTGTCTGTGGGATTCTACAGGCAAGAATACTGGAGTGGGTAGCCATTCCCTTCTCCAGGGGATATTCCCGACCCAAGGATCAAACCAACATCTCCTTCATTGGTAGGCGGATTCTTTACCAATGAGCCATCTGGAAAACTCTTGAAAAAGTATGTATACATATAAAATGTCACACACAGTGTAGAGATATCCCTAGAGAAATCCAGATGAATGATGCTTGCAAACTGAGCTCACCAAAGAAGCAACCATACATGGTATGTATGTGCAACTACAGAGCACGAATAGAAATTATAGGGTCAATGCTGCTGCTGCTGCTAAGTCGCTTCAGTCGTGTCCGACTCTGTGCGACCCCATAGACAGCAGCCCACCAGGCTCCCCCGTCCCTGGGATTCTCCAGGCAAGAATACTGGAGTGGGCTGCCATTTCCTTCTCCATAGGGTCAATGAGACAGGCTTAAATTTGGGGCATGTTTAATTAGACTTAATCTTGTTCAATGATAATTTTTGTGTATAGGTCTCTTCTGAGCTGGAGACTTTATTCCAAGAAAAATGCACATATGTACATAATTTAATATCTCGCCTATCATTCTAGGAGAATTATAAATTTTGAAGTCCACACATGGATTCCCATGAGTTAAGAACTTTTGACCTAGTCTACCTTAACTCTGAGGATAGGATTTTGCTTGATGATTCCATGTGGTAATCCCTAAAAATAATTTTCTAAGACTCCAAGATTTATGAGTATTAAATTCTGAGAACATAGGACTGTTACATGACAATCCAACCAGCAATACAATCCAAATACAATCCAAATACCTTTTCACTTGGGTCATGCTTTGGAGACCATTCTAATAGTCTCTTTTGATGTCCCCATGGATGACGTTTTGACAAGTCTTGCCCAGGATGACCTTATTGGCAGATGAATTGTGGAATGAGTTGAGTGGCTATCCTTGAAGAATATTAATAATGGCTCAATGTCACAGGGGAGCATTGTCTCAAGTGGAGAGTGAGGACTAAACAGTATTTAATAGTTTTATCTGTTATTTAGGAGATACACAGAAGGGAGGTATATGGAATATAAAGATTCTACAATTATGGACTCTGAGGGAGAAGGTGAGTGTGGGACATTCTGAGAGAATAGCATTGAAACATGTATATTATCATATGTGAAACAGAACACCATTCCATGTTCGATGCATGAGACAAATGCTCAGGACTGGGGCAATGGGATGACCCAGAGGGATGGGATGGGGAGGGAGGTGGGAGGGGGGTCCAGGAAGGGGAACACATGTAAACCCATGGCTGATTCATGTCAATATATGGCAAAAACTACTACAATATTGCAAAGTAATTAGCCCCCAACTAAAATAAATAAATTAAAAAAAAATGTCCTTAACACATTAAAATTTGGGAAGAAACCAAAGATGTGATTAGAAAACTAAAGTCCAACATTTACAGTGATGCCATAAATTACATTAATGGAAATACACTGAGTAGATGACCATCTTTCATATCTTCCATTGCTTCTAAGGGTACTGTTGGCAACTCTGCCTAAGAGACGTCAACGAATTTGAGCATGTGCAAGTGTGAGCATCCAGATGGTGGGTGGTATGTGGTAAGAGTAGAATTGATCTAGAAATTATAAAGACTAGCTTTAGGAAATGAAGGACTTTTTCCAAGAGTAAAGAAGACCATGGAGAAAGAGAAATCTGCTTTCAAATACTTGCAAAGAATCTATGTTCTAAGTGGCTCCTGGTGGTGAAGTTCTAGCTTGTACATGGAAGTCATAAAGAGGTACTTTTCATCTGTTCTGAGTGAATAAGAGTCTACTCTCAGATCCTCATGGTGTAATGACTTGTCTGAGTGCCTGTTGGGTTCTTATTATGGTTTTTCTTGTAATTACAGGGTTATCATAGGCCAGGTTTGCTAAAGAAATAGTGTTAACATTCTGTGGGTGATTAGATTGAGGATCCCAAAGTTTCGTAGGATCTTACAACTATAATACTTTGTATCTGTGATTTACTGTAAGCCTTAAAATGATAGTCACGTAAGAACTCTGATTTAATAGTTAGCATCGGTATTAAAATGCTAAGTAAATAATGATTCATACATTTCAGTAATTATTGTTCTGTGGTCTTGATATAGAACATATTAGATTTATTTAGAACTAGGTGTTTGATAAGTATTTGTAATTAAATAACTGTTATTTGTTGAGTGCCTATATATTCCAGATGTTTATGAAACACCTATGAAGTAGATGTGGCATTATTTCCAATGTGTAAAATTTAAATAAAAGGGTCAGTGATGTATAATGTGTACATGGCAGGGCTAAGATTCCAAGTCCAGGTGCTTAACCAGTCTGCCATTTTGAAGTCTCCTAATTAAGGGGGAACTCAAATTTCCTGAGGCTATAACATGTTGGATTTAGAATACATAGTGTTCAGGAGTGGTTTATTTCGGTCCATTTACTATGGGTCATTTTCTCTGCTTGAACCCTTTAAACGCTAATAGGACTCATACAAATATCTGAACTTGACAAACATTTGAAAAGCAAACATCAATGAAAAACATATAAAACCCTTTAGTGGGCTCTCAGGAGTTTTACTAAATGAATCAGAGGAAGCTGAGAGGGAAACATCAAGCTGACCATTAGCACACATTTGAAGAGTCACAGATGCAATGCTTTTTAAAGCAGATTTGCATTTGTGAAAGGTCACTTTCCACTGAGTATTTGCACTTAGATCTAAGACATGAGAAGCCCACTTTACCTCGTTTCTCCAATTTGTCTGTTCCATGATCAATATCAGAGTCTAGACTAGCACGACTACAGAATCTTACTGCCACTTAATTTCCCAGAAGATCAACTGGACTTCCTGAGCAATCTTGGGAGGGCAGCACAGACAAGTGCATTGGAGATGCAGATGTCCTTATGTCCCACCAAGATGCAAAATTCACAGAGCTGAATGCTTCCCGTTATCTTGCTCCACCACTCTGCAGAGATTGTCCAGCAAGATGTTCATGTATGAAATAAAGAAAATGCTACAGAACTGACTCACAGAGCCCTGCTTTTGAAGAAAAGTCAAAGATGTATGTGGAATTTCACACTCTGTCTAGCAATGACCCGAAAATATGCTTCTCTTAATAGGCTTTTCTCCCTGCTGGTAGAGCTTCTTGCCTTCCATCAGAAGACTGCTTAGTCTCAGGCTCAAGTACTGATGGCATCATCAACTCAATGGACATGAGTTTGAGCAAACTCTGGGTTGTAGTGAAGGACAGAGAAGCCTGGGGTGCTGCAGAGAATAGCAGCATGGGATCGCAAAGAGTCGGACACAACTGAGTGACTGAACAACAGCAATAACAAGCACTGAAGTTATCTTTATTCAAAGACATTAAAACAGCCCCACAGGAGTCCCCCTTGGGAGGCAGGCTTTAATTCTTCTTCCTTATAGTCCTGTCCAACCGAAGGTCTTCAGCCCCAGGGACTAGGCGTCTGCCTTGACTGAGATCATGTTCTAATTCATACATATAAGTTTATGGTACTTAACCTTTCTTTCTTCCCCCATGTCTGCATCCTGTGCCTTGGAAGACTAGATCCTTGGGAGCTCAAGTCTAACTACATGTGGCTATTTCTTCCATCCAACAAAAATGTACTGACTACTTACTCTGTGCTGGAAAACACAGTGATGTACAAGATAGAAACATTTTCTGCTCTCATGGAGCTTACAGTCTAGGAAAAGGAGATAACCAAAAATGTAAATTAAATGCGTGTGCTCAGTCATGTCTGACTCTTTGTGACCCCATGGACAGAAGCCCATGAGGCTCCTCTGTCCATGGAATTTTCCAGACAAGAATACTGGAGTGGGTTGCCATTTCCTCCTCCAGGGGATCTTCCCGACCCAGGGATCAAAACGGTGTCTCTTGAGTCTCCTGCATTGGCAGGCAGATTTTTTACCAAAAATGCATATTAAACAGACAAGAAAAATAAGATGCTAAGAGGAGGCCACAGCTGAGCAAATACTCAATGATCTAAGGGAGCAAGAGTACAAACATGTGGGAGAAGCTATTCAAGGTGGAGGGCAGTGAAAACAAAGTGAATTAGGAAGCCTATGCTTGATGTGTGTGAGAAAAGTTATAAGGGCCATGTGACATTAAAAGGGGCAAAGTAGGAGTGAATGAGGCCCTGGCTTCTGTGCCTTGGTAAGTTTCACACTGTCCTTTCACTTCTAGCAGTGGCACTGACTTCCTATTGCTGTGCATCTCTGAGTTGCCTCACTGTCCCATGTTTCGCTTCTCTGCTTTCTCATCACCCATGTATCTAATACCAAGTGCTAGATTCTCTTCGTTGAAATATCTAAAGTGATTCCTATTTCCTGGCTAGACACTGCCAGACTCATATGTTATGTACTTAAACATAAACTACCCTGCCCACTCCTCAGCCTGAGCAGTGGGTGAGATGGGTGGGTAGGAACTTTCATAATTATTACTGTTTTTCAGTTGAGAACATTCCATTGAAAGAATGTGTATAATTCATCAAAAGATTAGTAAATGGTGGAATCAAAGTTTGTTGTTGTTATTCAGTCACTAAGTCATGTCTGACTCTTTGTGACCCCATGAACTGTAGCACGCCAGGCTCCTCTGTCCTCCACTATCTCCTAGAGTTTGCTCAAATTCATGTCCATTGAGTCGGTGATGCTATCTAGCCACCTCATCCTCTGCTGGCCCCTACTTCTTTTAGTTTCAATATTTCCCATCATCAATGTCTTCTTCCAACTTGAATCTCAGCAATTCATCCAGAAACCATACCACCTGACGTTTATGCTGTATTGTCTCCTTTGAGTAAATATCGGGGCTCTGCATTTCTCCTATGCATTTTACACAGAGTTTATGTTTCTGAAGTTTGCACTGCTTACTTTATTCTTAGCTTCTAAAAATAACTTAGATTATAAGATTACCCTCTTCTGGGTCTGGCATCTAATGGATATTTTCCCTCCTCTCATTGCTGACAGACTGTTCTCAGCATGACATCCATTTTTTAAAGGCTGAGTTGATAAAAACTCTCACAGTCTTGTTCAAGGTTATATAACTAAGAAACAGGAAAGGTCACTTTCAAATCTAGGTTAATTTGAGTTTCATTCCAGCTCCCTCATTTCAAATAGTGTTGCCAAGAGTAATTTCTTCGCCTTTGTTAGTATGAATTGGAAATATATCATTGGTTGCTGAGAAGAGTGAGTTAACTTCTGCTAACTATGACAGTTCCTTGTACTTGACTGTTAGCTCTAACTGATCAAAGTATACCAGATTTACCTGTTTCTTCAGTTGCTTATTTGGCATCTTCATTTGGTCTCCTATCTTAAACTCAATTTATTATCTCTCATATCTGTCTTTTATTCTTTGTTTTCTGTCTCAATAAACCATCCATTCAATTATCCAAAGTGACACAATTCTCTCCCTAAATTCCCCTACCTAATCAGTCATGAAGCTCATATGTGAATGTTTAGGGTTAAATAGTCATCCGAATTGACCCAGAATTGTCCCAATTTCAACACTGAAAGTCTGTTCTCAGAAAACTGGGAAATTTGATCATTCTATGTCTCTTTCTTAAACATTTCCCAAATAATCTTATTTCTCCCTATTCCTAATCTAATCTGTCATTTTTGTTCTCACCTGGACTACCTCAATAGCTTTCCAACTGTTCTGAAAACTTCCCATTTTACAATAGCCAGATCAAGCCTTTAAAAGACCAAAATCTGATCTTATCATGCACTTAAAATATTTCAGTGGCTTCCTATTACCCATGGGATAAAACCCCAGGCCTCTAATTGGTCTATATTTTCCTGAGTGATCTGTCTCCTGTTTTCCCATCAAAACTCATATCTCATAACAATCATGTCTTCTTGTCTTCACCATATCTACTGGACTCCAGGCACCCTGCATGTCACCTAGAAGATTTGCTGTCAGGACTGTTGCTTATTCTTTGCCAGTTGTGTATTATTCAACCCCAGGAGCACTCTACATCTTGTAGCCCTTGTTGAATTGTACGCTTTTTATGACAATTTTTTCAGTAGATAGGAAACAGACTAATTTAAGGAAGGAGTCCTCTATCTGTAAGGACAGGCTAAGTTAGGCTGCATAACAAACAATGCCTCAATTTCAGTGGCTTCAACAAAAGCTTATTTCCTGCTCACATACAACTACTTCAAATCCATGGTGACTGTCTTCAGTAGCAGTCCTTCATTCTTTGTGATCTCATGATGTTTTGATTTTTGCTGCTGCCATTTCAGTATGAATACTTTGGCTACCTGATGCGAAGAACTGACTCATTTGAAAAGACCCTGATGCTGGGAAAGATTGAAGGCAGGAGGAGAAGGGAGCGACAGAGGATGAGATGATTGGATGGCATCACCGACTCAATGGACATGAGTTTGAGTAAGCTCCGGGAGTTGGTGATGGACAGGGAAGCCTGGTGTGCTGCAGTCCATGGGGTCGCAAAGAGTCAGACACAACTGAGCAACTGAACTGAACTGATTTCAGTATGAAGCTCCCTCCATAGTTGCTGAGTCAGAGGGAGAATATACTGGAGGATCTTGCATTAAACTTTACCTAAGGTTGTCTGGAAAGGACACATAGCACTTCTCTCAGAACTACAAACTAGAGTCATCACATGGGCCAGCTCACTATAAAAAGGAGTTGATGGGAAAGTGTCATCTTTCCAAGTTCATAGAAAGAGGGGGAAACTGAGTATGCTGCTGCTGCTGCTAAGTCGCTTCAGTCGTGTCCGACTCTGTGAGACCTCATAGACGGCAGCCCAGTGGGCTCCACTGTCCCTGGGATTCTCCAGGCAAGAATACTGGAGTGGGTTGCCATTTCCTTCTCCAGTGCATGAAAGGGAAAAGTGAAAGTGAAGTCGCTCAGTCGTGTCCGACTCTTAGCGACCCCATGGACTGTGGCCTACCAGGCTCCTCCATCCATGGGATTTTCCAGGCAAGAGTACTGGAGTGGGGTGCCATTGCCTTTTCCTTACTGGGTATGACTTAGCATTAAATATTTCTACCACGAAAATTTCAACCTAATTTGTACAAATTTTCCTTTAAGGTTAGCGAGATATACTTCTGAACACTTAAGCCATTGCTTTGTCTGTGCAATCATTTTCTTGGGTTTGGGGAAGGCATCTGGTACTTTAAACCTAAAACGGGCATGTGGCAATGTGGCTTCTTAGGCAACAAGTACCCAGCATGATATCAAGTTGGAGGAAGTGCTAAACAGAATAAACACATCACCAGATAGTGGCTGGCTAGAGGGTGTTTTGAAGGAGAGTGCTACAGAGCTTTTATGGTATGATACAGCTCAACTTGGTCAAAAGTTCTTTGGACTTGATATTGCTTGCACTTGATCAAGAGTTCAAGTCCACTGACTGATTGTGGGATTTCAATTGTTTAATATTCTTGAATTTGTTTTTATATCTGTCAAAAAGGATTATAATTGCCCTGTCTTCCTTCACAGGCTCATTTGAAGAATCGCATGAGATGAAGTATTTTTCGTAAAGAGTGGACTCTTGGTTGTACTAAGTTGAATGGATGTGAAAGCACTATGGAAACTCTAAAGTACTCTATAAAAATATAACATAGCATTATTATTGCAATAATTATCAGGGACAATTAAAGTGAATCTAGAGTAGGAGGATCATAGTGATCTCTTTTGAGTATTCGCCTGAGTGTATCTCCCTTAATTTGTATTCCTAGAGGGAAGAATGTGAAGACATATTGACTTCATTCCATATTTACATATTATGGATTGCCACTAGTGTGCACTGAGTAAAAATCTTTATGAAAAAAACGATGCTGTTGCAGCAGACTATACTGTGGCAACTTTATTCCCTCTTCTCTGAGGATTGCACCCCTTTAGCCTTGAGATAAGAAAAAAAAAGTAAATATTTCAAGTAAATAGCCTAAGATTGCCATATTAAAACCAAAAAAATGCAATGTATGGATCTTATTTAGTTCTGATACACTGAATCCAATTGTAAAAAGATATCTTCTCGATAATTGGAGAAATTTGAATATTGACACTGTGTAAGATGAAATTAAGTGACTGCTGTTAGTTTTATTAGATGTATTACTGTCATGGTGTTAGGGAAACCATACAAACAAAACATGACCTTATCATTCAGAAATTCATACCGAAGCATTTACACATGAAATGACATGGCATCTGGGATTTGCTTTAAACCAATCTAGTAAGCAAATAAATAAACAAAATTAGAAAAGGCACTCATAGATGAGAGGTGATACTGGCAAAGCCATGATTATTGTTGAAACTGAGGGCCTTGATAGGAAGGGGTTCATTTGCATATATTTATGTTAGAAAATTTCTATAATAAAAGAACTTCAAAAATTTTCACATAGAAGAATGAAGTCATCTTGGGGGTGTGGAGGAGCTTCTAGAATGCTTTTATGAACAATGAGTACTTTTGGAAACATCACAAGCAACTCACGCCAAGAAGAGGATTATTGTACTTCACTCTGGAACCTATCCCTTTTCTAAGGGTGACTAAGAGATAAATCCAAACGTGTGCTCATAACAGAATAGTACAGTCAGTTCTCTTTCAAAGAAGGGGGAGAATTGATGAAAAACTGACAACTGGTCTTCAATCACCAAAAATAATTTGAGAGTCAAGTTTTTCTCAGGTCAGTCTTCTTTGTTTTCTATGTGGGCCCCCATCAATGACTGCTGAATATTCTGACATCTTGTAGACCTATTTATCTAAATATGTGTAAGTGTGTTTATATGTATGCTCAATTCCTTTGTCTTCTCAATTCCATGCAGACAAATCATTGATGCAAAGCTGTGGAAACAGCTAAAGGTTCCGGAAATGTGAACAGAGCTGAAAAGGATATTAGTGATAATTAACTGACTTTCATTTATTGGGTTGTTCACACATTTATTGGATTGTTCACAAATTTGAGTGCCCACATGTACCAGGCACTATGCTAGGCACTGGGACTCAAGTGGTGACTCACTTATGGAATTTACAGTTTAATGACCCAGGGACTCCACATCTTATTATTAATGAGGGTGTAGGGGAGCCTGGTGGGCTACAGTCCATGGGATCACAAAGAGTCAGACATGACTGAGAGACTGACACACACAGAAAAATGAAGAAGGTAAATCATGACTGTGCACATGTATGAAATCACACACTAGGTAAAACAGACAATCATACAACATCCATAAAAACAAAGTTTTAGCTTCATCTCTTATATCTGGCTTGCCCTGTTCTCACTCTCACCAATCATGGCACACATGTTACAACTAGACAAAGTCATTCTTCTATTCCCTAAACATGTCACCTCATTGAATGCCTCTGGATCTATGTCCCTGCCTGATTTGGCTTCCCTCCTCTGTCCTCGAGAGGACTGACTCCTCATCATTCTTCAAAACCTAGAGTGCACATCACCACCTCACACACTTACTGAGAGACTCCCTTTCTTGTCATCCAGAAGAATTTCATCCTCACTCATGTCTTTTCTCACAGCACTATGTGCAGACATGTGCTGTAGCACTTAAGACCTGTATTGTCATTTTTTGTTTGTTTATACATCCAGCCTTCATGCTGAACTCTGAAACTCTCAAGATAGAGTTTATACTTGCATCCTTATAACATCAATGCCTAGGACATGCCTGAATCATAGTAGGTGATCAGTAGAATATATTAAACAAGTGAAAGTGTTAGTCATTCTGTCCTGTCTGACTCTTTGCGACCCCATGGACTGTAACCTGCCAGGCTCCTCTGTCCATGGAATTCCCCAGGCAAGAATACTGGAATGGGTTGCCATGCCCTTTTCCAGGGGATCTCCCCAACCCAAGGATCAAACCCAGGTCTCCTGCATTGCAGGCAGATCCTTTACCATCTAAGCCACCAGGTAAGCTCCAATGAATAGATATATTAATGAATCATATACATGAGCTTTTGATATAAAGGTTTAGTTCCCTAAGAGCAGTATACAACATTTCTTTCAATCAAAGTCATAGGATTTCAAAGTTGGAAGAAATCTTAGCGATTATCTGTTGTAAACCCATAATTTAGCTTTCAAGTATACATTATGATGAACTGGACTTTCCTGGTTGGCATAGAATGAATTGCCTTGTTATGCTTTGATTACTGTAATGATTCTGTGTTAACAGATTCATAAAGAAAATAGAAGAGCCAAGACACATGAGAAAGAGGAGCAGGGAGAAGCCAAGGCAAAGTTAAACATTTACAAAGGGGCTTATCTGCCTCCGGAAAATGGTCACATACTATCCTAATGACCTCCTTGGTTAATAGTGTGGGCCCCTCCCTCGCCTCCTGATTCCCTTACCCTGTTCTAGTCTTTCAGTTTTCCCATGACACTTATTAACTTTTAACATGCAATATCACTTATTTATTGAGCATGCCCATTGTTTAATATCTTCTGGTTCCTGATTTGGTGCTCCTTCCAATGTATTCGTTTATGCCTCACAGGTTTATTACTTTTACAGCAAACATTGAGGTTTGGAGGCCACAGGGCAGAGAGCAGTAGGTATCAAACCATCTCTGGTGAAGGACTTATTTTTGAATTTCTAGTCATTCATGAATCTACATGTGGCCTATTGCACATAACCAGCATGCAGCCTACGTCACATGTACTTTATCATGTGATTTTGACAACACTAGAACTGTTCTATACCCTGTTCACTCAGATGAATCTGCTGATCATGCTCTTGGCAAAGGGCTATACCATTGCTTAGGCTCACTCTCAATTTTTGTACTCATCTCATCACACGTGGGGCTTCCCAAGTGCCTCAAATGGTAAAGAATCTGCCTGCAATGCAGGAGACCTGGGTTTGATCCCTGGGTTGGGAGGATCCTTTGGAGGAGGGCATGGCAACCAACTCCAGTATTCTTGCCTGGAGAATCCCCATGGACAGGGAGCCTGGCAGGCTATAGTCTATGGGGTCGCAGAGAGTCGGACATGACTGAATAAGCACAGCAACACACAGCATCACAGGCTGGTCATGGATTGGGACCCATCCCCAGACCACCTTTTTGACTTGAGGGCCCATTGACCTGGGTTGGAATTCTAGCTCCACCCTTCCCCAGTGAGCCTTCCTGGTCTCAATTTCCTTTTCTGCAAAATAAGGATAATTATAGTGGTCCCCATAAAGGGTTGTTGTGTAAGTGACATAAGTTTATGCACGTGAATGGCTGAGAACAGCGCCTGGCACAGAGTCAGTTCTCAATAAATGTCAGCTCTTATTGTTACCACTTGACCTTTTCTCAATCAGGAATACTCCCTTCATCTCATGGTTACTGCATTTCACAGCCAAGAGTGCCCTGGGGGTACAGCAGAAGGTGGCTATGGAGGCTTGAGAAGCAGAGCAGCAGGACAGCTGTTGAGAGATGGAGATAATTCCCCTTTCCTTCCTCTTTGCTTTTCAGCAGCAGAGGGGCTCATTCTGTGCCTCTAGCAGGGGAAGAAAAGAGAACTCATTGTCCCAGATTTGAATGGCTGAAGATGAGAAGAGATGTTTTTCTTGGCCTGGACATGCCTGGTGAGTCTCTCCATTCTGCAATGAAGTGTTCACTTCTGGGTAGAGCTCAGCTTGTCCCAGAAGAGGTGAGCATGTGGGTAACGTGAACCCTTGTGTCACTCTCTGAAGAGCTCAGACCCCAGCTTTCATCCTAATTTCACGGGCATTGCCTAGATTCAGTCAGCACTTCTTTGGGGAAATACTTTTTTAGATAGTTAGTAATATTCTGAGATGCTGTTGTTGTTTAGGCGCTCAGTCATGTCTGACTCTTTGCAACCCCATGGACTGTAGCCCACCAGGCTCCTCTGTCTGTGGGATTTCCCAGGCAAGAATACTGGAGTGGGTTGCCATTTCCTTCTCCAGAGCATCTTCCTGACCCAGAGACCAAACCCATGTCTCCTGCGTTGGCAGGCAGATCTTTACCATCCAGCCACCAGGGAAGCCAGTGTCCTGAGAGTGGTGATGCAAATGTCCTGGAAGATGACTTCTACATCCTGGATGAACATTTATTTGTTGAAAGAATTTGTGTATATAAGCGTAAGCCACTTCCTAAGGATGTTGAGTAAACACAGCACTTTGACATATTGACACTTAAAACAGATAAAAGAGGACAGTCAAGTAATAAACAAGGAAGAAATCTGTTTACTAAGCTGGCGTCGCTTAATTTAACCAATATTTCAGGGATCGCATAACTAAACTTTTATGAATATACATACTTAGCATTTAGTCAGCTAAAAAGTTCATTTAGGTTTTCTGTACCATCTTATGTAGAAAGCCAAATGAACCTTTGGCCAACCTAGCACTATAAACTTTTGTATAGCACCTCCTATAATTAAAAGGTTTTTATTTTTTTTTCTTAGGTTTTTATGTTTTAATTTAGTCCCCTTAAAGTCAGCCACCAAGATTGTCTCTATTTAGAGATCAAGAAACTAAGATGCAAATAGATTAAGTGGTTCCCTCAAGGTTACAGTGTAGCAAGTGGCAGAGTTGGGATTTGAAATCAGTCTGGAGTTAACACCCTGGTTCTTAACTGCCATGGCATCATGCAGGATGGTTAGAGCTCCATTCATAGTCAAGTATATAAGAAGAAGTTTAACTGTTTAAGCATCAGGTAAAAAGGTGGAGCGCTTGGTCAGTGTGATGTGTGGCTCTAGATGAGTTACTTTCTGTCTCTGAAACTTAGCTTGCCAATCTTGTGAATGGAAGGATTTGATTAAGACATTTCTTGAGGGCTCTTTCAGTCGTAGCATCCAAGGATTTTCTGCCGCTAATAGTGTTTCCTTCTCAGCAGCTCTGTTTTGTTTCCCCATCTCTCCTTTACCTGGCACCTCCTACCTTTCCTGATTACTCTCATTTATTGCCTGACTTCTATTGCAGCAGGCTGAAAGGAACATTCCATGTTGTTTCTGCATAAAGGTTAACAACTCCACCAGACACAATCCTGGGAGAGATCCAAAAGTGTAAGTATTCCCACATGGGGCAAAATTAACTGTCACCTATCTCTTCATTATGTCAAACCCTCCTTTTTGCCCACCCCCAATACAGATGTCATAGGCAAGTCCAGGATCAGAGAGCAAAGGAAAGATCCCTTTAAAATCCCTAAATTATAGGAGCCTCCAAAAACCTGAGACTGTTTTTTTTTTTTTTTTTAATTCACTGATACATCCTCAGGGCTCAGCATAGCACCTGCTACACCTTAAACACCCAATAAATATTTGTAGTATTAAGAAGACTAGGCTCACCCCTGTCCTATGCATAATTCCACATTTCCAATGACTGTCAATATCTGTAGAGCTATGTAGGGTTTAAAAGCTCCCGTGTATCCATTCTCTCATATATTTACAATTATCTCACTTAATTCTTCCTTGTCTCTAGTGCACCAAGAAAAATTAGTTCACTTCCTAGTTTTTAAGATGACTTCCCCTTGCAACAGTGGAAACCTCTTTTCTCTAAAGTAGGTCAGGATTCCATTCAAGAAACTTTCTTCTGAGCCTCGTGGGTTTTAGGCACTCAACCTGGGCACTAAAAAGCCAAAGAAAGCACAAACAGCCAACAACATAGCAGGCAACAGTGACTTGAACGGCAGGGAAAGAAAGATCCTACAAGAATGTCCTTCTTTTTCTTAGTCAATGAAGCATTCAGAGCACTTGCAGAAAAAGACGTGACTCACATGGAGACTGACCACATCGTTGAATGAAATCCTAAAGATGGTCAGTCTTGGTATTCATGGTTGGGGAGAAAAAACTTTGGATAATTTCTATGGCACACATAAGAAATAAACAGTTTGATTTATTCAGGAACGTATAAATTGTGTCTTCCTTTTCACTAACAATTGACTGACAGTGGACAATAGTGGATGCTGATGGTGTGTACAAAGTCTTTACATAACTATTTTATGTAATTATTCATGAGAGCTTATTAAAAGCTTTGCTTTAGAGTAACTTGCCTGCCCTGAAGTATGTGAAGCTCTGGCTTATTAGATATATGAGTTAAATGATCTCTAAGAATTGTAAACTCCTCTTTTTATTTTTTATTTTTTTAAATAAATTTATTTATTTTAGTTGGGGGCTAATTACTTTACAATATTGTAATAGTTTTTGCCATACATTGACATGAATCAGCCATGGGTTTACATGTGTTCCCCTTCCTGGACCCCCCACCCACATCCCTCCCCATCCCATCCTTCTGGATCATCCCATTGCCCCGGCCCTGAGCCCTTGTCACATGCATCGAACATGGAATGGTGTTCTGTTTCACATATGATAATATACATGTTTCAATGCTATTGTCCCAGAACGTCCCACCCTCACCTTCTCCCTCAGAGTCCATAAAATTGTTCCATGCATCTGTGTCTCTTATTCTGTCTCGCATATAGGGTTATCGTTACCATCTTTCAAATTCCATATATATGCATTAGTATACTGTATTGTTGTTTTTCTTTCTGGCTTACTTCACTCTGTATAATGGGCTCCAGTTTCATCCATCTCAGTAGAACCGATTCAAATGTATTTTTTTTAATGGCTGAGTAATATTCCATTGTGTATATGTACCACAGCTTCCTTATCCATTCGTCTGCTGATGGACATCTAGGTTGCTTCCATGTCCTGGCTATTGTAAACAGTGCTGCGATGAACATTGGGGTACACGCATCTCTTTCAATTCTGGTTTCCTGGGTGTATATGCCCAGCAGTGGGATTGCTGGGTCATATGGCAGTTGAAGATTGTAGTAGGCAGCTGTGGGCTTAATTCAATCTGAGCCTTTTTGGAAAATGGAGAGTGGATATAGTGGTATTATGAGGTGGCATCAAGTAATAAATGTAGAACCTGAAAAGCTTGGGATGGGGATTATTTTTTTTAAAGATCTCAGTTCTCCCTGACTAATCAAGTTGATGCCTGGCACAGTGGAGGTACCTGATAAATGTCAGTTAAACAAATGAATGGACAGCAAGATGTAAAACCCAGGGAGGATGATGGAGACTGGGTTAGTAACTGGGCTCTGAAAACAAGGATCTGACTCAGACCTCCCTGCAGGTGTCCAAAGACCTGGCTCTGTGATTGGAACCCATTGCACTACCTTCCAGTAGGGTGTCTGCTTCAAGGACATACTTTATTGAAACCTGTTTTATTCAAGCTTCATTTTTTAGTTTGGGTTTCCCATTTAGCAGGAAGCAACTACCTTTAGGGGCATACTTTCTAAACTCTCTTGAGTCATAAACACCTGAAGAGAAATAGAACTAAAGACTGGCAGGGGCTTCCCAGGTGGTTCAGAGGTAAAGAATCCGTCCACAATGCAGGAGATGTGGATTCAATCCCTGGGTCAGGAAGATCCCCTGGAGGAAGAAATGGTAACCTACTCCAATGTTCTTGCCTGGGAAATCCCATGGACATGGTGGGCTACAGTCTAGGAGGTCACAAAGAATTGGACATGAGTAAGCAACAGCAACAAAACAACTGGAGGCTGGTTTTGATGAATGTAGGGACAGAGACTATGAGACCTGTAATCGTCTGGGAAGGAGTGTGGGTAAAGGGAGACCTCCAAAGGGGTAAGACGCTTCCCTCCACTCCATGACCGGTGCAAAGGCACCTTCCTCATAATTTTGCCGAGGGCTGTCCTTGACACCGCCTATGTCTTAAATTACCCTCAAATTGAAGGGAGATAGCAAATCTCGAGGTGCGATTAAGAACCTTTTAAAAGGGCAAAGTTCAGAGGGAACAAAAACGGTCTGCACAAAACCATAAACAGTTATGGTCCTTCGGCCTTTTTTATTCATGATTGTTAATCAGCTCCTTGCCCGAGGATGGAAGGTGTGACATTTGTGCATGTGCTGATCAAACTGTGCCAAATGTTAGGCTCACAGGAGACTTATCCTTCTGCAAAGTAAACACAGGCCATTATTGGTTATCATGTCAACTGCAAAGAATTCTAAGTCAGGTACTATTGATACCATTGTGTTTAGTTGTTCAGTTGTGTCCGACACTTTGTGACCCCATGGACTGTAGCCCACCAGACTCCTCTGTCCTTGGAATTCTCCAGGCAAGAATACTGCAGTGGGTTGCCATGTCCTTCTCCAGGGGATCTTCCCCACCCAGGGATCAAACCTAGGTCTCCTGCATTACAGGCAGATTCTTTACCATCTGAGCCACTAGGGAAGCCCAGTAAAAGAGATTAAAACCTGAAGAATTTAGGGTGCATGTGCTTTTCCTTGGGGCAACTTCTGTCCGTCTCTCCAGTTTCATATTTCATAGCGTCATAAAGTGAACTATGCAATGCCTCACGTGAACACAGCTGTCACTGACATTGCCAATAATAACAGCTCCTGAGAGGCTGAAGGTGAGAAGTAGATACAGTATTGGCATTGTAAGAGGAACATGGGCCTTGGGGCCAGACAGGTCTATTTCTGCAAATATTATTACAGTGTTACTACCTCTTTTCCACTCTGGTTCCTGTCCAGTGCCATGATCTTTGTATATTTTGCAGCTCTTTTGTTAGGTGTAAACAAACTTAGGATTGTTATGTCTTCTTGTTGAACTGAACCTTGATCATTATAAAACCTTTCTTAAAAAAGAAAACAAACTCTAATGATGAGTCTTACTTTAAAATAAATTCTATTTCTGTCTGAAATGATTGTGACCACATTAGCTTTCTTTCTTTCTTGTGGTATAGCTTTTCCTGTTTTTTTACTTTCAACTTCTAACTTTCTTTTAATTTTAAGTGTGTTTCATAAACAACATATCACTGGAATTTTTTTTTTGTCTTAAATCTAGCCTGACAGTTTTGTCATCGAATTATTGATAGAATGAATCACCAATTTATATTGAATACTAATTACTAATAAAATTGGGCTTAAGTTTGTGTGTGTGAGTGTGCTCAGTCGCTCAGTCGTGTCCAGCTCTGCGATCCCACTGACAGAAGCCCATGAGACTCTTCTGTGCATGGAATTTTCTAGGCAAGAATACTGGAGTGGGTTGCCATTTCTTCCTCCAGGGTAACTTCCAGACCCAGGGATTGAACCTGTGTCTCTTTCGTCTCCTGCATTGGCAGGCGGGTTCTTTACTGCTGTGCCACCTGGGAAGCCCATTTTGGCTTATGTTTACACCTTACTCTTTGTTTTCTACTTGCCCTATGCCCTATTTCTTTGCCCTTTATTTCTCCCTCTTTTTTTCTGGATTAACTGAGTATTTTTTAAAAAATTACTCCATTTTGTCGCCACTTTTTTGTGGAGGAATTACTTCTATCCCTCAAAAGTTTATCTCTTTGACGTCATGCTCCAGACAACATTAAAATATGGCAAATGCCTTGAGAGGAAAAAGGAAATTTCATGCTGCCTTTTCAAGCCACTCTCAGCCGCCCTGCCTCCGTAGCACTTGGCTCTAGTTTCTAGGGCTCTTCCATGTTCCAATATGCTTTACCTGTCCCTGTAGCTGTCAAGCCCCCACAGTTGCCTCTTCCCCTTGCTGTGGGCTGTTGGCTTAGGCCAAGTCCAATCCTCAGTCTGTGTCCAGATTTGGCCAACACCCTCAAGGGGAGAAAATGGTAGCCACCTCAGCTTCCCTAAGAGAGACTCTTCTCTACAGTTCTAGCTCATCCAGCCCTCTATGTTTCCCCAGCTTGCCAATGTAACTGAAATTATGATTTTGTAGGCGGTGGGGAGGGTAATTTATCATTTGAATTTTTCTAGTCATTTTAGTAGAAGCAATGGCTTATGACTACCTCCCCAGAAACTGAAGTCACCATCATCATTGAAATCACGCATTTGAAATGCAGAGACACATATCAGAGGTAAAGTGAGCAGGGATGGAGTCAGATTGCTTGGTTTGAATTGCTGTTCTGCCAGGCAGCCTTTGTTGGGCTCTGGACATGGGATTTCACCACTGCACTTCTATTTCTTCTCTCGTAAGTTGGGAATAATGATGGAACTCGTAGGTCACTGTGAGGATCTGATAATATGTATGTATGTGTGTGCACTCAGTCATGTCCAACTCTTTGCAATCCCATGGACTATCGCCCACTAGGCTCCTCTTTCCATGGAATTATAACCAGTCAAGAATACTGGAGTGGATTGCCATTTCCTACTACAGGGGATCTTCCCTATCTAGGGATCAAACTCGTGTCTCTTGCATCTCCTGTCTTGGCAGGTGGATTCTTTACCACTGCACCACCTGGGAAATCCTCTGATAATGTAATGAATGTCAAATATTTCACATGAAGACTTGTACATAACAAACAATCAAACTGTTAGCTATTACTCAATATTACTGATTATATTAGTTGGAATCCAGAAATCACTGGTTTTGAATCAGTCACTGTTCCACTTAGGAACAGTGCCACTTTGAATGACTTGCTTAATCTCTTATGGATTCATCCTCTCATTGTGAAGCATTGGATTTGTAATTATATCTCATAAGGGCTTAATTTCTAATTTTATAAAGCCTCAGCTTTGAATCATAGGGATGTGAGCTGGGAACATCATGATCTATGAAGCAGGGTTATTCATGACCAAGACTCATGTCATGGGTTTGAAGCTGAGCTAAGGTCTTAGAGAGAAATCTAACTATTGAAGGAATAGCACAATGGGTATTGTTCTCATTCTCATGACATGAAAATAGATTTCTAACAACAGTGTTCTAGGTCAAGTTGCATTTTCTAGTTCAACTTTATGTGAGCATGTTGAATATAGATGGCCAAGTTTTAAACAAGCATCAGAAAATTGCATATTATTTTTAATAATATCATCTTTTTAATGCTATCATCTATCAATGCATATTTAAATTTTTTTGTGTTTTCATACATTTGTGTTAGTTAACCAACTTGGGAAATATGGCTTTGATTCTGAGATTATGGTTTTTATTTTTTTTATTAAAGTGATTCTTGTTTTATAAAATGATGCCAAATAGTAAAAATGGTTCTGAGTATTTTAAGTGATTTTAGAATAGTCTCTTAGTTAAAAAAGCAAGCAAACAAAACTTTTTGCTCATCCATGAAAGTAGAAAGTCTAAGAAGAACTCACTTGGGTGTATCATAATTCAGATTCCCCTCAAATTTCGTTTTTCTCCTTTCAACTTCAGATATGTTGTAACACTTGCCAAGTATCTACAAATTGTGGATTTCAATTTTTCACGTATACTTTGGTGGCTCGGATGGTAAAGGATCTGTCTGCAATGCAGGAGACCATGGTTCAATCCCTGGGTCAGAAAGATCCCCTGGAGAAGGGAATGGTGTCCCACTCCAGTATTCTTGCCAGGAGTCTGGTGGGCTACACAGTCCACGTGATCTCAAAGAGTCAAACACCACTGAGCGACTAACACTTTCACCCTTACCGAGTATCACATTGTTGACATTTTAATTCCCTTTGTTACAAAAGGTAGAAACTAAGGCATGGAGAGTTTGGGTGAGGTGTTTGAACTCTCATGATCAATGTTAAAATCTAGGTAGAAAGAAAACCCCAAACTCCCAATTCTATGAATTCCCAATCTCTTCCAGGCAAGTGGAAAAGATGTCCGGTCTCCTTTCCGGTCTCCAGTCAGGGTAAACATAAGAGAAGGTAATAAGTCTCTTCCTCTACCTTGTGTATTACTCACCTACCCCAGAAGCTGTATCACAAAATTGCCCTGTTCCTTAGTGACTTCTGAATCAAACCAACTCCTATTCCATCTCTTGGCCTGCAGGAGACTGGCCGCTATCCCGCCTCCCGGGAGGCCGCCAATCAAAGATGCGGATTCCAGCACATAGTTTGTAGCCATGTTTCCAAGAGGTGCACAGAAGACATTTTGTCAGGCTTGCCTTGCACCTCAATGCCCTTCTATTTTTTTCTGTCATCAGCACAGACTGTTCATCTGGTTTGTGCATACTTTGTGGTTTTTTTCTCCTGTAGAACTTGGAGCCATGGTAATAAAGTCAGTTTTCAAGGAAGCAGGGGATTGAATGTGACTCTTTCAATGAAGCTCAGAATCACAGCACTTACTTGTGTCTTGATGTTGACAGTCGCATTTTTCTGAAAGGACTCTGGCTTGCCTATGTTGTATTTATGTGGGCCTCACACGATGACATGGTTTTGATCATTGGAAGTCAACTACCACATACGAGGTCCTAGAAGGTTCCCTTCTTAGCACTATATGAACTTAGCATTGTTGATTTTTAAACGGGAATGTCAACATGTGTTTGGTTCAATTCCTTGTCACTGGGCTATTATTAACCCTACTTGGTTGATGAGCCAACTGAGGTTAACCAAGATTAAAATTCCCCCACATAAGTGACAGGGGAACAGGAAGTGAAGCTCCCTTGTTTTTAAATTTTTTAAGTAACAAATCCTTTTCTCAAAGGAAATGTTATGGGGAAATATAACTTTTAAACCCATTAAAGCAATTGGCATGCCATTATTTCAGAAGTTCTACTTGTTTATGTTTATTTTACTATAAATAAATGAAAAAATCTTGAGGCAGTTTTGATGAAATAAATAAGCAAATTTGCCAATCTGAAGTGATAATTTATTTCATACTGGTGTCAGTACTCCGTTTACTTTTGGTTTTTGTTTCTTGTTTGAGTTTTGCAGCCTCAGGTAAGCCTCCACTCACATGAGAACAGAGATGTAAAAATAGTAGTAAGAGAAGCAAAACATTGTACATTGTCTGGTTAAATTGACTAAGCAGCTGTGAAGAGCATTGAGTCTTTTCTACTCAAGTTGAATCACTAACCTTATCTACCTACTGCCCATCTTCCTTATTATAAACACAAATGTCAGAGGATCTAACACCTACAAGTGCTAAAATAAAAAAGGTGATGCTCTGGCGTTTTGTGTAACTTTTTATTGGACCACCTACACCACACTGTGTTGCAAGTCTGCTCTGAGTACATAGAGCCCCGCTGATCATTCAATTGAACACAGTGTATGTGTGCTCATTTGTGCCGTTTATCTGCAAGCAGATGTGTACAGGGCTGAATTCCAAGAAGAAGGAATTCCAAGTTAAAAAAGAAACTTTCTAAATAATGATATAATTCCATGAAGTTTAGCTGTATGTGCAGAAATGGTATAAGAATCTCTAAGTTTTACACAAAACCTAGTTAACTTAGCCTAAGAGATCACATTAGAGGATCTCTAAGGTCTTAAAATGTAACTAAGATGCTTGAGCGTGCTTCCTGTGATAGGTGTTTTTTTTTTTTTTTTAATAGTGTATATTGGATTAGCCAAAGAGTTTGTTTGGGTTTTTCTGTTACACTTTATGGAAATACCCAAACAAACTCTTCGGCCAACCTCATATACTATGGATAATTGAGTTGAAAATGTGAAACTTCTAAAACACCCTGGAGAATTCTTTCCTGTGGTGTGTACCTCTCTAGATTCTAGCTCTTGTCTGCTGCCCCATCTACACCTTCTATAATAATCGCTTCTCTGTACCTTCAGCAAAGTCCTTTCCCATTGGAAGATCTTTGTATTAGCTGTTGCTTTCCCTACACTCCTTCATCTATGACTACTTCCCTTTTAATCTTAAAATCTCCACTCAAAGATCACTTCTGTAGTGGGAGAAGACCTCCGCCAAAGGGATTATCTCTTCTAAAGCACCCTCCTTCCTTCAGCCACATCCTATCACATCACCTGTTAGACCCTGAGACATATCACAGGGCTTTGGTTTTTACTTTTTTGTTCCCTGCCTTCCTCAACTAGGAAGGACATGCTGCAAGGACAGAGGCTCTATGACCTGAATATATCTGGATAATCCTGGTTTATACATACCTGTTGTTCTGATTCTTATCATTCTCTAAAATGTGTCATTTTGGACAATAAATTACATGGTCTCTTAAATCGGATCTGTCTAATCTAAAGTCTCACCCCCTAGTCCTAATTTTGCACATGGGACAGGATAAATGTTTATGAGATTTTGCTGATAGTTGCATGTCCTAGATTGTAAATCATGAGTCCAATCCCAGGTTCAATCAGTTAATAATCCTAATATCCCTAATGATCAGAAAAGCAGGTTTTAGCAGGCAACATGCTCACATAATTTCCATGATCTTGCTTTCTACCATATCAGGTAGATAACAGAGTACTTTTAGGCAAAGTAGTTCTATTTCTAGAGGTTTACATATAACTTCAAAGTTAATTAACACTTTGAAGCATCCACTGACACAGGAGCAGTTTACCTTATTGTAGGGAAGAATTCTCAGAGTCAGGGAGACCCCATGAGGCAGTGAGCACCTGCTGCCAGAACTGCTCGGTGAACTTCCCAGGGCAGTGTATTCCCGTGGAAGGAATGCTAGGCTATGTGTCCTATTCCTGGACTGTCAATTAAGAACTGTGACACTACCTCCCTGAGACCAAGACTTCTCATGTGACACATTATTATATATAAAGTAAATAACTAATAAGGACTTACTGTATAGAATGGGGTACTCTACTCAATACTCTGTAATAGCCTATTTGGGAAGATAATCTAAAGAAGAATGCATACTAAGTCATTTCAGTTGTGTTCAACTCTTTGCAACCCTCTGTAGTATAGCCCACCAGGGTCCTCTGTCCATGGGATTCTCCAGGCAAGAATACTGGAGTGGGTTGCCATTTCCTTCTCCAAGGAATCTTCCCAACCCAGGAACCGAAGTCACATCTCTTGCATCTCCTGTACTGGCAGGCAGGTCCTTTACTACTGTGCCACCTGGGAAGCCCAAAAGAAGAATGGATATATGTATACACATAACTGTTTCACTTTGCTGTACACCTGAAACTATTACATTATAAATCAACCGCAATAAAATATTTTTTAAAAATGATAATTAAAAAAAAAGACTTCTCATGTATCAAATGTAGAATATGATTTTGGTTCTTCCTATCGGATTCTCCCATTTTCTCTGTCTCTTATAAGTTTGCTGTTAATTAAAGGAGCTGATACATTATTTTATTATAAAGTGCAGGTGACAAAACTGTTTGGCATATGAATAAGAAGGCACTCCAGCATAAAATAATTCATCCCAGATGGTTGCCTGGATTTCCATTCCAGGGGTTGAGGGGTTAGGTAAACTAGGTAAGGAGCTCAGGTGAACTGTTCAAGAGTCCTTTAGACAAGAGACAAGTCTGTTCTGTCTCTTATGTCTCAATTTTGGACTTTTTAAAATGGTTGTGATGAGTTGTTTTGCTTCCATTCCAAGATCAAAAGAGGATTCCATTTGAGAGTGCTGTTTGTGGTTGAGGAAGTACTATAAAGATACGAAAGTCTTGAGGTGTTGCACGAAATCTAGGTGGGGGCTCTCGCATGTCTAGATGGAAGCGAGAAACATTCAGGGGTGAATGAATTTCCCTTCCTCCAAGGTGACAAAGTTGAAGGCACAGTTGTTCCTATAGATGTAAGAACCTTGAAACGTGAGAGTGTAAGAATGAGCCTAGGTGTCCATGATGGAGATAAAAACAGAGTGGAAAAGAAAATGGTACTTTTTAGCACTTATTTGGTGCAAAGTTGTCTTACATAGGTGATCTCATTTATCTTGAGTTTCATACAGAGCCAATGAAGGAGATGCTATAATATTATTCTTATACTATAAGTGGAGAAACTAAGGCTCAAAGAGCTTAAATAACTCACCCTGGATACTGTAGGTCATGGGCAGCTGGCTGGAATCCCAACAAGCAGAGAGAGAAGTAAAAACTGGAAGTATGTGAAGACTCCATAAGACCAAGCCTTGAGTGTTGGTCTGCCCCTCCTCCAATTTAGTGATATAAACGGTAGCAAGCTCTCCCTTTTCTTACTCCTCAACATCATGGTTTTCTCACCCTCACCTCTCATGGGACCACTCAACTTCAGTTCCACTTATATGGGCAGCAAGAGAAGTACAAGGAATTGTGTCCATTCATCTATATCCTTGTCTTGTGTGCCATCTACAAAGCTTGTTCACTTGTTTAGTGATGAAAGCAACCTTAAACCTAGTCCCAGCCAACATTCTCAGAAATCCTGGGACTCAACCCAGACCTCTGTGGTTTTGCTTAGGCATAAGGGCATGCAGGTTGTAAGTGGCAGAACCAGAATTTTAACTGACTTCTCTAACCCACGCTCTACCTGTTCCACCATTCAACTCCTTTGGTTATATGCAAAAGGATAAGCTCTACTTCATAGGAGATTCTTTTTCTGAACCATAAAAGGATAGGTATGGGGAATTTCAATTCTTTAAAATTCACTCAAACTCATAGGAGTTCACATCATATTAGTAGATAATGTATTTGCACATTTGCTTCCAAAGAAATGAGTCTAAATTAAATACAAATGATGACTGTTCTATAAATATTGTCTTTTTTTGTTGGCAAAGGAGATGGAATTGATGACTACCTAGTTCTTTTATCATCAAGGTCTATTATTTTTTCATGATGACCTCAAAGTAGCCAGGGCATTTATGACCTTGTTCATATGGGTTCCCTTCCCAGAAGCACAAGGGAATGAATCTTTCCCTAAAATGAATAATTGTGATGACTCTCAAACACCTCACTGCCCCCTAAAACAATTTTAATATTTTATTGATATTAATAAATATACCTTTTATATACACCTATGTTTCATTTGTTCTCTGCCTCTAAAGAGCTTCAGAAAGAATTTCTTCTCATAGCATCTCCAAGAGTGAAAAAAAAAAAAAAAAGGTTCTCAAAGTGTTGCTTCTGGAATTATCACTGTGGTGTGGTGGGAAGCACATGTATTTGAGGATGTAACAGACTCAGGGCTAAAGGTCACACTTGAAGTTCCAACAAACTGTGTGTCCTTGGGTGCATAGCTTAACCTTCAGGACTTTGGTGGCCTCTTCTATAAAATCCATATCATTGTGCCCACCTCTCTGGGTGTAGGAAGCTATATGACGCTGTTTGGGTTTTGTGATGGGATTCCTTCATTGCTCAGTTGTTAAAGAATCCACCTGCAATGCAGGAGACCCCAGTTCGATTCCTGAGTTGGGAAGATCTGCTGAAGAAGGGATAGGTTACCCATTTCAGTATTCTTGGGCTTTCCTTGTGGCTCAGCTGGTAAAGAATCTGTCTGCAATGTGGGAGACCTGGGTTTGATCCCTTGGTCGGGAAGATCCCCTGGAGAAGGAAAAGGCTACCCATTCCAGTATTCTGGCCTGGAGCATTTCATGGACTCTATAGTCCATGGGTTGCAAAGAGTTGGACGTGACTGAGTGACTTTCACTTTCTTTTTGTGATGGTTCAGTAAGTCTTATTTCCATTCCCTTACACCTTCACGGGCTCCTGACTGATCTATCTGGCACATTTTCCTGTATTGGTAGTCTTCACTGTGATTATGTCAAATATTTATCAAATATTTATGTTATTTAGCTAAATGAAATTGATTTCTATGCTTGTCATGAAAGTGAGTTTTATGACTCACTGCCTTTTTAGGGAAAAGAAATTCGATTTAGGAAAGCAGAGTGACCCAGGTGTATCTGATATTAAGACATCTCAATATCCTTCCAAGTTCTCTGGGGATGTTCTCCACTACCATCAGTAATGCAGTTCCTGGGTTTTGAATCAGATGCATACTTGCACTTTCTACTTTTACTCAGAAGATCGGGAGGCTGGAGAGTGTAGGAATCTGGGGCCACAGTTCCAGTGTTCACCCTGTGTTCCTTTGGACTAGTTACCATCATGCCTGAATTCCCTCATCTATAAAATTAAGAGTTCATTTTTGTAACCCCTTAATTCTCTATCAGGTTTACTCAGCTTTGTCTCGAGTCACCTGTTGCTTACCTCTTATCCAATGAGAATGGTTATTGCTGTTTCATCGCTAAGTCATGTCTGACTCTTTTGCGACCCCATGGACTGTAGCCCACCAGGCTCCTCTGTCCATGGGATTTCCCAGGCAAGAATACTAGAGTGGGTTGCCATTTCCTTCTCCAAGGGGTCTTCCTATCCCAGGGATTGAACTTTCATCTCCTGCATTGGCAGGCAGATTCCTTACCACTGAGCCACCAGGGAAACCCATCCAGTGAGAGCTAAAAACCTATAAACCCATCTTCTCCCACTGCTCATTTGCCAGTGATCTTCAGTAGTCATTGAGATGATGTGTGTGTTCAGGTTAACCTGAGCAAAGATATAATGGGAGTTAGTCGAAATTCCTTCTCTGATCCTTTGACACAGGACCTAATGAAGGGGCCAAGCCTTCTTGTAATGAGTTGTCTCTGAGCAGTCTGTCCCAGTGACATCAACATCACTTTTTTTGGGTGCTGTGATGAGCCATCTTTAAATGGCTCACACCTGTTGTTACTATATGCGTAGTTAAGGCTCAGATGCTTTGACATCAAAACAAGAATGGTTGCTGGGAGACAGAACAAAGATATAGAGTTCATGGACACTTGTGTCAGTACTACAGAATGCTCAGCAGCATGTCAACTCAAATAGTCGATAGGCATGTTGGGGAGACAAAAGAAATACAGATATTAAATGTATCTAAATAGAGAGTTTCAGACTCCTACAGTCAAAGCAGGTTGAAATAATGTGCAGTCAATTCAGCTGCCATATGCGATGAGTTGCTTTATCCTTATTCTAGCACAGATGTGTCAAACTCCTGTTGTAATATCCCCAGAGATGGAAACCTCACTTCCTCACAAGATTCTACTAAAGTCTAGATAATTCTATGATCCTGCAACCCTATACCAAACTGAAGTCTTTATAACCTTCAAACAACAATCTCAGTTGTATCTCCATTGGCGTAGAGCCCAAACCCAGTCATTCTTCCACATGGCAGCTCTCAATTCTTCCCAACTGTTCTCTTTACCCTAAAACATTTCCCCCTGATCTAAACACATCCTTCTACTATTTCTCAAAGGATATGATCTCAAATCTTGTCCTAGTTATGACAGAGACCATGGTTGATTAGGAAGGTTAAATTCTATACACTTGTTTATTAACTCAAGCAGTTATTAAACATAAATATCTCACATGCCTGCTAAAAGCAAGGCATTCTGAATGGTGTAGAGATGATCATATCTGATCCCTTTCTTCAAGTTGTCTCAAATTTGTCAGTTTTTGCTTGCTGTGAGACTTTAGATGAGTTGTTTAACCTTTCTGAATCTGTTTTCTCACCACTAGAATGAGGATCAGAGAAGGCAATGGCACCCCACTCCAGTACTCTTGCCTGGAAAATCCCATGAACGGAGGAGCCTGGTAGGCTGCAGTCCATGGGGTTGCTAAGAGTCGGACACGACTGAGCAACTTCCCTTTCACTTTTCACTTTCATGCATTGGAGAAGGAAATGGCAACCCACTCCAGTGTTCTTGCCTGGAGAATCCCAGGGACAGCGGAGCCTGGTGGGCTGCCGTCTATGGGGTCGCACAGAGTCGGACACAACTGGAGCGACTTAGCAGCAGCAGCAGAATGAGGATCAGTTGAATCACAGGATTGATGTGAGAATCAAATACAAAAACGTTTGTGACACTCTGAGCAAACTGCGATTCCCCCAGGACATAGGGCATCCTGGTTAGAGAAGAGAGGAAGAGCGCAAACTAACTATCCATTGTAGATAGAAAAGGATCCATATCACAAAAGAATTACTAACCATGCACTACGATTGAAAGACTGAATGTTAAGTGCAGTCTTTTCTTGGTATTGTTAAATACCAGAAAAAGGAGAAGTTTCTAAGCCCAAGCCCAAATTAGGAATTGTTATGTGAACTTCCAAACAGACGAAATTAACCCACAGCAGAGATAGTGGTGACTCTAAGGGAGAAAGGCAGAAACTTTTACTGTACAAAAATCCAAGTGAGAAATGACTGCATTCAAAATTCTTTCCATGAGGCAAATGAAAGAAAAATACTTTGGAAGTTGGCCGAAAAATACACATGTATGTATCTGTCTCTGTCTACATGCACTTGGACATGTGCATTTTCAGTGGCATTCATGTTACATATTCCCTGCTTCCCATGACATACTAGCCAATGGCATGGCAAGTGCGCCACAGGCTATATGAGGCGAATGGTGGCCTCCTCAATGAAATGTCCCTGTCTCTGGGATGAAATCCTAGTCAGGGGGCTTCTGATTGAATTTGTATCCATGGCAGGTGCCAGAGCTTTCTCCACGGAGATGGAAAGTTATAGGTAGATGATTAGATCACATGCTTTCTAACATGGAACACTTTTGAGTACAAAAAAATGACTTTAATAATTGTTCCAGGACAGTGGGTGGATACTACAAGTAAGAATTTTCCAGACAAACAGGGATGTGTGGCTTAAGAAATGACATTTAGGGTCAGTATAGACCAGGTTTCTTTTTCATCTCTGCCCCCAATTAGCTGTATCACTTTGGGCAAATCATGAAACTTCTTTAAGACTCTTTGTGAAACAGAATCAGTAATATCCATTTCAAAGTTGTGTAGAAATGATTAGAAAACACACTGTGTATAGAAGTAACCAGTTCAGTCATGACACCTTGAAGGCTTGTGAGATATGTTGGTGTTCTTTTGGTCCTTGGTTATGTTGGTCCTTTCTCACCTTTCTGCCTTCTCTTCTTTCCTTCCTGCCACCCTGCCCTTCTCAAGTCTTCAGGTAGCAAAGCTAAGGACAAGAATTGGCACACCCATCTACGCGGAATCCATCAGGGCTGTTGTTGCGATGATTATGATCTAAAGGCTCAGGTACAGACTGAGGGCAGAAAAGAAGGGAGATTTTTGAAGTGTTTATTTAATGTCTGCACCACATGGCTTGCAGGGTCTTAGTTCCTCTACCAGGGATGGATCCTGAGTCCCCAGCATTGGAAGCATAGAGTCCTAACCACTGGACTGCCAGGAAATTCCCAAGAAGGGAGATTTTGTAAGAAGGAGATCAGCTGTAGATCAGGACATTTGATTCATTGGAAAGTGGACATCTGTATAACATAGATAATGAAAAAGAAGAAGGGAGTATATAAAAATAGAATGTTGGAATTTATTCAACCATCCACCCATTCATTCAAAAATATTCAGTGCTTCTTGAGTCTCTGACCCTGTGCTAGGCATGGCAAACATGGTGGGAGCATAAGACAGATGCTACTCCCATGAAATTAGTAATCTAAACTTTCAAGAATCCCGAGAAACCCTAAACCGTTCTATGAATCTCAACAAGGAATAAAACGGTGATATTTTAGCAAGTATACTTAGAGCATTTTCTTATTGCCAAATTTTTGCATTTACTGGCAAAATCATAGATGTACATATACACCTGGAACTGATACTGTGTGCTCAGTCATGTCCAACTCTTTGAGACCTCGTGGACTATAGCCCTCCAGGGTCCTCTGTCCATGGAATTTCCAAGGCATGAATACTGGAGTGGGTTGCCGTTTCCTCCTCCAGGGGATCTTCCCAATCCAGGGATCAAATCTTCATCTCCTGCATTGGCAGGTGGATTCTTTACCACTGAACCACCTGGGAATCCTCTTCTCATATTACAAATCAATTATACTTTAATAAAAATATTACAGATACATATGTATCAGCATTTCACTCTGTTCTCTGGGATAGAGATTCCATAACAAAAAATTGTTATTGTTAATTATCATCAGCTAAAGTCACAATCTCTAATCCAGGAGTTGGCAAATACAGTGTTTTTGTAAATAAAGTTTTATTAAAACACAGCCACAGCATCTTGTATATGAATGATCTGTGGCTGCTTTTGTGCAACTGAATTGAATTGAGATAGACATCCTCAGACTCATAAGCATCTGGTCGTCTAAGAGAAAGTTCCTGACCCCTACTCAAATGACGATTCAAAAAAGTATATTTGTATATTAAAAGTTCTGAGAAGTGTTGTAGTCAAGATTAACCCAGAACTTCTGGGCTGGGCGCTTCCTAAAATGATCATCAATGATTCCCATTCCCTGTATCCCAGTAGAATCTTCTCTCTTTGAGTATAAGCTGGATTTTTATTTGCTTTTAATGATAATATGCTTTTGCTAAGGAGATGTCACTTTTGAGATTAGGCTATAAAAGAAAACATGATTCTGTCTCCGGTTCTCTCTTGCTCTAGGATCACTGGCTGCCATGTCTAATACGCTTGGGAAGTCTCTGGTGAAGCCCACGTGGTGAGGATCTGAGACCTACAAACAACTACAAACAACTGCGAGACAGAATAAGAGACACAGATGCATGGAACAATTTTATGGACTCTGAGGGAGAAGGTGAGGGTGGGACGTTCTGGGAGAATAGCATTGAAACATGTATATTATCATATGTGAAACAGACCACCATTCCATGTTCGATGCATGAGACAAGGGCTCAGGGCCAGGGCAATGGGATGACCCAGAGGGATGGGATGGGGAGGGAGGTGGGTGGGGGGTCCAGGAAGGGGAACACATGTAAACCCATGGCTGATTCATGTCAATGTATGGCAAAAACTATTACAATATTGTAAAGTAATTAGCCCCCAACTAAAATAAATAAATTTATAAAAAAAAAAAAAAAACAACTACATAAGCATGCTTGGAAATACACCTTCTGATGCTGCCGAGAGCCACGCGAGTGAGCTTGGAAGTAAATTTGTTCTCCGTCTCATTTGAGCCTCGAGGTGATTGTAGCTATGACTGATTATCCCATGGCTTCTTCATGGGAGACTGAGCCAGAGGCATCCTGCTAAGCAGATACCAGATTCCTGACCCCCTGAGACAGTGAGCCAATAAGCTCCTGTGGTCTTAAGTTGATAAGCTCTGGAGTAGTTTGTTATACAGTAAAAGACGATATAACTTCTTAAAGTATTTGGCCATTGAAAACACTCTATTTTCTCTCTTTCCAGCTCTTTCCCATGAATCATTCATTGCCTTCTCTCAGGATGCCAACCATCCAGAGAATGCCATTTGGGAAATGATAATATAAGATATTAAATAATGGAATCTTCCAAATATTCTGAACTAAATAAAAATAAAGATAAATTTTGTCTTCATCCTAGACTTGGATTAAAACTTCAAAGGGTTTGGTTTTACTGTCTTTTATTTGATATGGTACTAACATGTAATCTTTACAAAAAGGATGATTATTCAGATCAAGTTTCCCACACCACCATAAAAAAGAAATACGGTTATGGAAAATCATCAGAAATAACAACTGCTTCAGAAAAGAGTTTACCATTTGCTGCCTTCTAAACTATGTTCTCCTTGTTCTAGAAAAGATAGAGATGCTGTGCTGTAGAGACACATGTTGCTAAGCACTGATATCTTCCCTGCGTCCTCACCTGCAGATATAGAACCGAGCATCATTATTGTTTATGAGCTCCGGGGAAATGTCTTGGTTGTCCTGGAACCTGCTTTGCCTTCTGATTTAGCCTTCAACTGACTCATTGTTTCATGACGTCAGTTTTGTTGACTCATTAAACATGTGGGTTAGTGATGTATTTTTCCCTCATAAATGACCATAAAGCCTTTTCAATTAAGCTGGATCAACAACAGAAGAGACAAGAGCTCAGAATAAATGATCCTGGAGAGCTTAGATACTCAATCTATCTTTCATTGCCAGTAGCAGTTGAGCAAAATGCTCATCAATTCAATGATGTCTCTATAATAAGCTTGTTTTTAGTATCTATTTTGAGGCTTCCCTTGTGGCTCAGCTGGTAAAGAATCCACCTGCAATGTGGGAGACGTGGATTTGATCCCTGGGTTGGGAAGATCCCCTGGAGAAGGGAAAGGCTACACACTCCAGTATTATGCCCTGGAGAATTCCATGGACTGTACTGTCCATGGGCTCGCAAAGAGTCAGACACAACTGAGTGATTGTTATTTTCCCTTTCACTAGTGTCAATTTTGTGCTCAGGGCTGAGACTGCACAAGAGTTTTCATTTCTCTCAGTGAAGGATGTTAGCCCTTTCCTAAGTGGAACCCGTGGTGACTCAAAAGAATGTGCACTTGGGAATTAGACAAGAGGGAGTTTAAATTCTAACTTCACCACTGGCTGGCTGTTTGAGCTTGGGGAAGATGCTCTGTTTCCCCATCTATCATGGTATAAAACCATGATTTTGAAAATTATGAAATACATGTGAAGTATGAAAGTGAAGCCGCTCAGTCATGTCCGACTCTTTGCGACCCCATGGACTGTAGCCCACCAGGCTTCTCTGTCCATGGGATTTTCCAGGCAAGAATATTGGAGTGTGTTGCCATTTCCTTCTCCAGGAGATCTTCCTGACCCAGGGATTGAACCTGGGTCTCCCACATTGTAGGCAGACACTTTACCATCTGAGCCACCAGGATGGCTATGTGAAGTATAACCAAACATAAAAATTTGGTTAGCTTTTTCAGAGGGACCCTTTGCTGTCCCTCTGAAACTATCACAACATCGTTAATCAACTACACTCCTATATAAAATGAAGGATTTTAAAAAAACAGGCAAATCCCTAGAGACAGAAAGTAGATCAGGAGTTGTCAGGACCTGGTGGTGGGGGTGGGGGAGGAAGGTGATTGCTAATGGGTATGGGGTTCTATTTGAAAGACCTAAATATTCTAAAGTTATAATAGATAGTGGTAATGATTTCACAGTTCTGCAAAATACTAAAAACCATTGAATTGTATACTTTAAAAGGGAGTATTTGATATGTGAATTCTATCTCAGTACACACGTTATAAATGAAAAAACAAAGACCAAATAGTAAATATATTACACTTTGTGGTCATTACCTCTCTGTCATAAGTACTCTATTTGGCAACTGTAGCATGAAAGCAGCCGTGCACCCTTAAAAATGATCATTCCTTTCCTTATTTTACTCTCTTACGAGACACATTTCACAGAAGAGCACTGTGAGGTCCTTTTTCTACATTGCACCCTGGATGAGCTGAGCTACTATTCCGCTTGTGTGTCAGGACCACTTACTTAGCTCGTCATCCTTTGAGTCCTTATTGTGTGGCTGCTTTTTACCTCTAATTTACATGTGTTCTCTTTGACATGGAGGTTAGAAAACTTCAGCATTTTCCATAAATGACCAAGATGCTCAGCAGTTAATAAAAATCCTAACTCTAAGGATTTTAACTAGTTGAGAGATTACTGGGAAGCAATATAGATCTCATGCAGGGGTCAGTTAACTAAGGCTCTTGGACAAAATCTGGTCCATTGCCAGTTTCTGGAAGTGAAATTTTATTGGAATGCAGCCGTCTGTTTATGTATTGTCTGCAACCACTTTCCTGATACAATGGAGTGGAGTATTTGTGACAGAGACCATATGGCCCACCAAGCCCGAAGTATTTACTATCTGGCCTTGTATAGAAAATATTTGATAAGCCCTAATCTAAAGAGTTGATCTCCGGAGGCAACTTTAGGGGCTAGATTCCTGAAGGGCTGAATTGATAATTATTATTGTGGAAATAAATTAGACTTGAGAAAACACTAAACATCAGAATGTGGGAAAAAACAGCCTGAAAGGTCTAGAACTAAGATGCATTTCAATGAGATTAGCAAAGGTAGCTGGGAGAAAATAGGCATGAATTCAGGTATTTGGGGTCAAAAGACAGATTCCTTTCACAGCTTCATCACTTTCAAGCCTATGACCTTGAACAAAATACGTTGCTCTTAAAGAACTGGTTCCCAAACCTGTAGAATAAGGATGGTGGTTAGTCCTTTGACAGAGAATTTTTGTGACAGTCAGTGAGATAGAGTACTCTATAAACTTTAAGGCTTTATACAAATGTCATTGTTACATAGTTATGACTCACAATAGGCATTGGAAATATGTTTGCTGAGTGAATTAAGTTAATTCCTTACTTGAATAGAAGTACGTCTCTAAGGTTATTGGCAAATTTATACAATTCTATATCACATTATATGTTATTTTAACAATCAAGTGTGGGTTAAATTCATCCTTGTCCAAGGTATTCCGGGGGCTTCCCTGGTGGCTCAGAGGTTAAAGTGTCTGCCTGCAATGCGGGAAACCCAGGTTTGATCCCTGGGTCGGGAAGATCTCCTGGAAAAGGAAATGGCAACCTGCTCCAGTATTCTTGCCTGGAGAATCCCATGGACAGAGGAGCCTTGTAGACTATGGTCCACGGGGTCGCAAAGAGTCAGACACGACTGAGCGACTTCACTTTCACTTTCTTTCTTTAAAGTAATTTAATTTCTTTAATTTAAACTCAAATGATATTTTAGAGTTTAAGGTGAACTTCCAACGTGGGCACTTTCAAATCCTTGTAGACGATGTTCCATGTGTAAAATGATAAAAGCCATGAAATGCCATTGGATCCCTTCCATACTGATCAACGGTAAGATCAAGCATTCTTGACTCTTTAGGGATCATTCCATCACTGGTCCGGGAATGACCAACCTGTCTCTGAACCACTGGAATCATATTGGATAAAAACCTTTTCCATTCTTCCTTCAGCCTAGGGTCATTGATACCTTGGCAGTTTAGGTAAGTCCCTTTGTGTTCCTACCCTGTGAGTCTTCAGGCCTTGTTTCAGATTCACCACGCCCATAGTTTGTAAGCATCTACAAATGATATCTTTGGGAAGGTGCAGGAAGAATCCAGGGGCTTTTACAACCAGGATGAGAGGGGAGGAAGAGTGAGGCAGTTAAGATGATGATAGAGAAAGAGGTCTTCCTTGCGGGGGCGGGGGGGGGGGTGGAGGGGGTGAATTTAAATGAAAAATTATTATTCTGGGAAGATGCTGGCAGGATTCCCAGATTCCCCTTTGTGTGAATGGCATTCGGTTCAATTAGGTTTCCAGGCTGGGACACGCTCCAGCTGTGATTGGTGCTGCCATGTCAGTGATTTACTCTCTGCCACTTTTAATCCACACATTTTCAGCACTGGTGACAACACATCCTGGCACCTAATTTGCAGTGACTGGTGTCATTCTGACATCAAAATATCAAAAAGTAGAAAGTGCTTATAGGGAAAATTACTTGCGAGTGTGGGCCACAGAGGGAAATTGGGTGCCCAGGGAAAGAATCTTAGGAAGACCTAAGACCTGTGCCCAGATTCCAAAGCAAGCTTATTCCCTCCTCTTTGCTTCACATACATGTATTTTCAATACTGTGTATAGACAAATAATCTCACCATTTTACAGATGAAGAAATTGAGTTGAGATGAGGGACTTGTGCACAGTTATTCAGGTAGCAAGTATTACCTATGTAGAGAACACAGTTTAGTTTGTCCATCTTCTTTCCATTCTAAAGGGCTGTTTTTATAAGCCCTGGCTGGAGCTTTTAGTGCCAGAAATGTCTATTGCTTCCTTCTCTTCCTATTCCCTCCCTCCCTCCTTGCTTTTCTTCTTTCCTTCCTTTCTTCCTTTTTAGAGCTTAGAATTGGAGTTCAGTCAAGCAATCAGTCCATGCCAACAAAGTAAATTTCTCTTCCTGCTATCAGAATTGGGAGTGGTTGTGAATAAAAGCATGGCAGTCCCCTTACCACCAAATCCAGTGCCAAGCCAACTCCATCAGAGTTCTTCTTCTAACCGATACATGTGAGATAATTTCTGAAGGAGAATGATTAACTTTTTCTGTAAAGGTTAGATAGTCCATGTACTAGACTTAGTAGTCACTTGGGCTCTGTCCCAGCTCTGCAGCTCCAGTGTAAAAGCAGGCATGGACCGTCTGAAAACAGATGAGCAGCGCTGTGTTCCAATATAAAATCTTATTTACGAATATAATCAGCAAACCAGCTTTGAGCCACAGTCTGCTGACCTGTGTACAAGACTGCCTTCAGCTTTAAGGGGCTGAGCTGGGATTTCTCTGAAGTCTACGTCAGATAGGATGAAAACAAGGAGACTGCCTGGGGAAAATGTCTGAGCCTCCTGAGAGCTCCAGCTATCCTGGTTTTTGTATGATGAGGTGAAAGAGGGTGATCACTGGTGACCAGAACAGCCAGACCCAAGAGCAAATGCTCCCGTGAGGCTAAATATGAGAGAGCAATTGATGGACCTCAGTCCTCAGGGCCAGGACTGGGGTTGAACCTGAATATTTCTAGAGACATTGAGGAGAAGATAAAATAAGAAAGAGGTGGTAGAGGGATTTAGGGACCTGGGTAGAAACAGAAGTCAAGCATTTCAAGCATCTGCTCTGACGTCAAACTTACTTTGAAAGATGGAAGGTACTTCTTTTGTCCTCTGTTGTAAGCAGCCAGGGCACACTCCATCTATCCAACCATCCACTCCCTCACTGACTCATCCATTATGCATTCACACTAATCATATTAATTACTTACTGCGTGTCAAAGACTTGCATTGAAGGTCTCCGCCCTTGAGAAGCTTAGAATCTAACGGCACGGGTCTGACAAGTGACTTACAAGTGCAGTGACATCTTGTGGATGTCAGGATAGAAGTTTATATAAGGTACACAAAAAAAGGCACAGATAAGTGAGTGTGTATCAGTCTCAGGTCAGAATACGGGCATATCTCCTTTTATTGAGCTTCACAGATACTGCATTTTTTACACACAGAAGGTTTCTGGCAACCCTATATCTAACGTATCTGTTGGTACCGTTTTCTCACCAGCATTTGCTCATTCCATGTCTCTGTATCACATTTTGGTATTTATCACAATATATCAAACTTTTCCTTATTATTATATTTGTTATTGTGAACTGTGATCATTGATCTTTGATGTTACTTTGGCAAAAAGATTATGACCTGCTGAAGGTTCAAGTGATGGTTAGCAAATTTTAGCAATGAATGATCTTCTATTTAAGGTATGTACATTGTTGTTTTAGACATAATGCTACTGCACACTCAATAGACTATGTGCTAAGTCGCTACATTCATGTCCATCTCTTTGCAACCCTATGGACTGTAGCCTGTCAGTCTCCTCTGTCCATGCGATTCTCCAGGCAAGAATACTGGAGTTGGTTGCCATTTCCTTCTCCAGAGGATCTTCCAGACCCAGGGATTGAAGCTGCATCTCCTGCATCTCCTGCATCTCCTGCATCTCCTGCATTAGCAGGCAGATTCCTTACCACTGAGCCACTAGGGAAACCCAATTTGTCATGCTGCTGCTGCTAAGTCGCTTCAGTCGTGTCCGACTCTGTGCGACCCCATAGACGGCAGCCCACCAGGCTCCCCCGTCCCTGGGATTCTCCAGGCAAGAATACTGGAGTGGGTTGCCATTTCCTTCTCCAGTGCATGAAAGTGAAAAGTGAAAGTGAAGTCGCTCATGAGGAACCAATTTAAAAAAATCGCTTTGGGGCTTTTGCTAGGTACAGCTTAGTAAGTATCAACACATTTTTATTATCAATGTTAATAATTATCTGGACAGCTAGTGTTTATACAGGGCTTTAGCATCTGAAGAATACTTTTATATATCATCTTTTTTTCTGGTCCTACAGCAATCTTATGAAACTGAATGAAGATGGAGGGACAGAGATGTTCGACTTAGTCAAGTTCTCATAGTTTATTAGTAGCTGGAGCTGAATCTCAAAGCTGGTTCCCCAATTCCAAATTCTGGTTTAAAATTCTTTAGAATCCACCATGCCAATTTTAGCTCTATTATTTCCCTCTGTTGCAGCTATTAAATGAGTATCATGAAACATTATTTTTTAAGTTAACAGAAGGGCAGGGAAGATAGAGCACTGGGAGCTTGAAGTTGGGAGGGAAATTGATTGCTGAGGATTTGCTCTATCAACTTCTGCCCTCCAAATGGGCAGGAATAAATGTAAGCTAATCCTATCTTAGTCTCTGGGAGGTTATAAAAAGAAGACCTAAAGTGGTAGGGAGATTTTGATATCTCTAAGGAGAGAGAATGAATCAAGTGACTTCATTATTTGGGGCTGGAGATGAGTGTTAGAATTACTCAGAAAGAATGTCACATAAGGATTTCTGTGTTACTCAGTCTTGCATTCTGTATAAGGATCAGGAAAAAAAAGGGGGGGAGTGGATATAAACCAAAAGAATTTTCAAACTTCCTTACAGTCCAACCAGTATTTTCTCATTGGTTATCTCATTGAGGCCTCCCAAATTTTTGGAAGTATCATGATTGTTTTTAAGTAGTATTATCACCCCTTTCATAGAGTAGATGGAAAAACAGGCTTAGTGTGATAAAAAGCCATGTTCATACTCAGCAAGTGACAGAGTTGAGAGCTGCCTCATTCTTAGTTCTATGTGAGGTCCAGGCTCTTCTTGGCTTATTGCTGTCTCTACTGAAAAGCTTATTTGTATTTTGTCCAGATGGAAGGAGATCTCTATCTTTTTTGGCCACCAGCCATTTTCATTGCTAGAGGACAAGGCAGCAAATTAGTTCCCCAATGTCATGCACAATCTGTCTCGTTGAGTAGCCTGGGTGTTCCCTGGTGCCTGACACATACACAGAGGAGATGCTGACACACACACAGAGATGCTCGATACATGTTTGCCATGAAAAAGTGAGGAACTGATTAATGGATTAAGGGGTGGAAGCCATGGATGTGTCATTGACCCAGATCACAGTACCTCCCGGACTATGGACATGACTTTTATTCTCCCAGGGGACCATTTTTCAAATCCTTGAATGTCAGAGCTGGAAGAGGTTTGAGGTCATTCTAATCCAACCTCCTGATGTTGCAGACAAGGAACAACGAAGCCACACTGGAGAACTATGTTGCTTAAGGCTCAGCTCGGCAGCCATAAAGCGTCGCTTTGTAACTATGCCGCACTATGCTCAGTCTCTCAGTCATGTCCAACTCTTGGCAACCCGATGGACTCTAGCCCTCCGGGTTCCTCTGTCCATGGGATTCTTCAGGCAAGAATACTGGAGTGGGCTGGCATTTTCTCCTCCAGGGGATCTTCCTGACCCTGGGATCGAACTGGCATCTACTGTGTCTCCTGCTTTAGCAGGCAGATTCTTTTACCAGTGAGCCACCTGGGAAGCCCCTTGTAGCTATGCACAAAGGTGCAAATTAGTCATGAGGCTGGCCAGTTCAGTGGAGGAAACTGTACATGGTGCTGAAATACACATTAGGTCTAATAATGTATGGAATGCTGGAATAAATGAACAAATCCATTTTCATTCCTGGCAAATGATCCTAAATACATGCCTTACAGAGAACGAGTCATCCCGTTCTTATCACCAGGAAAGAGAGAAGATGTGTCTGGGTGTCCACTCCAGAAAGAGAGTCTCAGAGCCCATTCATGTCTGACTTTTAAGGACTCATTTACTTCTGGGTCCAGAAAACCCTGGCTTGCAGGTACAAATCCCCTCTTCCTTTCCAGAACCATCTCATTTAGCTAAATGTTAAAAACCTCCTGTCTCTTTATTCAGAGAAATCAAGGTTGACTCTACTGTTCCCTCCTGCTTTTTGGTCTCTGATGAATTCTTGAAGACCAGCTTCCCCTCCCAGCAAATCTGCTTTCTCATAGATAAATGCAACCACAATGGCCATTCACATTTCTGAGCAATTTATCTGGAACAAAGACATCTTTGTGTAAGGCTAAGTAAATAAAGAAAACCCCTCTTTTCTGATTTTTTTTTCCTGGACCTTTTAATGCCACTGGAGTAAAACTTAGTTTCCACAATCCTGAAACTACAATAAGAGCAATTAATAGAAATATGGGCCCAGGTCAAGCCAGAGACTTCCTTCTCTGAAGGCTTTTGAGAAACCTACCTGAGCAAGTGAAATTTATTTGTATGTCCTTTCAAATTGAGGATGCTGGAAATCAAACACTCAAACTTTTATGAATAACAGGTGATTTGTGTCCATATTGTATGGCTGAACAGGAAGAACATTGGCTCAGAGTTTGGCAGTGGGGGTTTGGCTCTATCACCATCATTTCCTATTTATGTGACTTTGGGAAGGCAGGTCCCTTATAGTCTCCACAAGACTCAGTTTCCTTATTTGTAAAATGGAGAGCTTCCCAGGTGGCGCTAGTGGTAAAGAAGCTGTTTGCTAATGCAGGAGACTTAAGAGATGGGGGTTCAACCCCTGGGTCAGAAAGATTCCCTGGAGAAGGGTACTGCAACCCACTCCAGTATTCTTGCCTGGAGAATCCCACGTACAGAGGAGCCTGGCGGGCTATAGTCCATAGGGTTGCAAAGGGTCCGACCTGACTGAAGCAACTTAGAACGTACTCAGAGGTTATTCTTGCCTGGAGAATCCCACGTACAAAGGAGCCTGGCGGGCTATAGTCCATAGGGTTGCAAAGGGTCTGACCTGACTGAAGCGACTTAGAACATACTCAGAGGTTATCTGGGAAAAGAACTAACATAGTCTGAGGCACCTAGTTGGCTCATGGCTTGATTGCAACCAATGTGTGTAACTTTTGGAAACTAGATTTCAGTGGAATGAACCTCGGGCAAGAATGACATTGGGCAAGTAACTATTCCTCTGGACCTCAGTTCCCACACTGTGTTCTGAGTATAGCTGGGCTGATCTCTGAGACGTTTTCAAATAGTAGTAATTATATGCAAATTACATGAAAAGTACTTTATATATGTATGTGTACGTATGTAAATGTGATATATGTCCATAGAAGAGGAATCTGGCAGGCTATAGTCCACAGGGTCACAAAGAGTCAGACACGAATGAGTGACTAAAGCACCACACACACACACACACACACACACACACACACACACACACACTGGAGTTAAATAATATCATCACTTAACAGAGGCAGGTGGCAAGGTTGGGAGAGAGCAAATCCAAGACCACAATACTGAAAATAGGAACTACCAGATTCTAAAGACTATCAAGACCCTACATGGATCTGCCATACGACACTGTCATCTCAGAGATGGTGCCATGATGAAATATATAAGTATGTTTGGGGCAATAATAAGGCACTTTGATTCCCATGCCGGCCTCACAACGATTCCAACACTGTCTTCTTAGGTCAAGCCTCCCTGAACCTAGACAAAATTAGATGAAAATTAAATAATCTATAATCTTTTCCTCCTTATTAATGCAGACTGAAAACTAACAGACTGACTACGTGCCCCTCTAGGGTGGATGATGTCTCTCCGCTTTAAATCCCCGGCTCCCACTGGACACACAGATCTCTGACTTGAGCTTACCTTGTATTTTGTCTGTCTCTTGTTTCCTGCTCATCTTTGCAGCATTTTTTTACTGACTTTCAGTTCAGTTCAGTCACTCAGTCGTGTCCAACTCTTCATGACCTGATGGACCACAGCACGCCAGGCCTCCCTGTCCATCACCAACTCCCAGAGTTTACTCAAACTCATGTCCATTGAGTCGGTGATGCCATCCAACCATCTCATCCTCTGTTGTCCCCTTCTCCTCCTGCCTTCAATCTTTCTGAGCATCAGGGTCTTTTCAAATGAGTCAGCTCTTTGCATTAGGTTGCCAAAGTATTGGAGTTTCACCTTCAGCATCAGTCCTTCCAATGAACACTCAGGACTGATCTCCTTTAGGGTGGGCTGGATGGATCTTCTCACAGTCCAAGGGACTCTCAAGAGTCTTCTCCAACACCACAGTTCAAAAGTATCAATTCTTTGGCGTTCAGCTTTCTTTATAGTCCAACTCTCACATCCATACATGACTACTGGAAAAACCATAGCCTTGACTTTAAGCCTATTTAAAAAAACTCATCAGAATCTTGTAATAAAACAGCTAAAGAGCATTTATTTTAATGCTTTCTTATTTTAGAAAGGAGCCTGAATTTATGAGGTGAGCTGATGGCAGAGGAAGTTCTTTGTTAAGTGCAGGATTCTTCTTATTCCAGGTTCTTATCTCAATGAGACTGTCCCATGCTAGCTCCCATTGCCTCTAACCCCACTGCAGCTCCTATTCCCTACAATTGCACCAAGTGATGAAACGCAGTTTGGCCCTGCAATGTTAGAACTGACTGGGGATATTTCTTTGTTATATCAGGTAGGCTAGTAAGCTGCTGGGCCAGAGATTCTCACTGCTGTTTACAAGTATACCGATTGACTTTATTTTGAAAGCCTACTGTGATACTGTAATTTAGTAGAAATAAATATTTGGTCTTCAATCTCCTTCCTGACCCAGGGCTCCTAAAACTCTTGGATTTCCTAAGTGATGAGAGCAATCACTGTTTTTTTATGTTAATGAGGTGACTTTTGGAACGCCCCCTTGGTAACCAAGGATGCTTAACCTGTGAAATTTGCATTCCTTATCCCTAAGTATTGAGTTGGCCAAAATGTTTGTTCAGGTTTTCCCTAAAATGGTACAGAAAAACCCAAACCAACTTTTTGGCCAACCAATACAGCATCCGGGTTGAGTTGAATTGTAAGACAACCATTTAGTGTTGCAGTTTTTCTTAGATGTTTGGGGACCCTTCCCCACTGAAACTAGGTGCTGCACTCTTATCTCCCTAACCACATGCAGGAATAACAAAAACCTATCAACTGAGATGATTCCCAAAGCATGAGAAGGCCCTGGGGGAAAGGAAGAAGAAGAATCATCAGGAGGAAAAAAATGTATGGGCTAATATTTTATTCATTTCTCCACAGTGAAAACTCTCAGTGGGCTATTCCATATTACAGCAAAACAGACTTGGCCCTGAGATATCTGTCACAAGAAAAAAAAAAGGTGTCTTCAGTCTTGTCAAAATTGGGCTTGGGCCAATGAAGTCGGTGCATCTGGTGTCCCTGAGAGAGATGCGTGGACAAAATCTAATTGTACCTTACCGAGGAGTTAGCCAAAAACACTAGCTCTGACTATTTGAGACCCCATGGACTGTAGACTGCCAGGCTCCTCTGTCCATGGGATTTCCCAGGCAAGAATTCTGGAGTGGGTTGTCATTTCCTTCTCCAGGGGATGTTTCTTGACCCAGGGATGGAACCTGCATCTCCTGCATTGGTAGGAGGATTCTATACCACTGAGCCACCTGGGAAGTCCCTAAATAAAAAAAAGGAAGAAAATATTTGTTGAGTATCTACCGTGCTCCTGGTCAAGAAGGCTTTAACCTACAAACCTGCAAACCCAGATCCTCAACTCTCCAGTTACATAACCTAGCAATTTATTTAATCTTCCAGTATATTATAAGGTTTTTATAAGCATTAAACCAGATCAACTAAATAAAGTTCTTAGAACACTCCCTAGCATGTGATAGCACTTGATAAGTTTTATCTCTTATTATGTTGGGGTTTTTCGCAATGTTTGTGAGGGGTGGGGGTGGGGCAGAGGGGAAGGGATATTTTCAGTCACCTAGCTGACCAGGGGTATTACTGATATTCAGAGCTCAGCTTTCAGAGATATTTACTATTTTACAATGTATGCAACAGACTCACACAAAAGAGGATTTTCCCCATCCCAAACATCAATAGTACTTTTGTTGGGAAACCACAGAGCTAGGACCTATAACATGAGTTGCATAAGTTTTAATCGTTACCAAATACAATAAGGTCAGTTATGATTACCCCTAATTTACAGATGAGATACCTAAGATTTTCAATCACTTGCTCAAGGTCAAAAAGCTATTAATTAGCATGGCTTGCTTTTGAATGTACACATTTCTGTCTCTAAAATTAATAGGCTTTTTGCTATACACTTTTTTCTCGATTTTGGGGATCCAGATATTGGGGGTCAAGTCCTTTAGAAAAATGGAAAATTGGGAGTGAGTCCAAATTGCTATCATAATTTGAGTAGGAATATCCTAATTGGGTAGAAAAAAATAGCTAATTTACAGGACAGGTTGTTGAAGTTTAGCAGCTTCAGCTATGTGAGAAGCTGCTCATTAGCTAGGAGGGAGCTTGTGTTACTAATAACCAGTCTCTTCTGTATCAGGAGTCTCTACTATCACAGATGGTGTGATCACACCGTGGAGATGCCGTGGACATCCACAGTGGCCACCAAAAACATGAGCTTCACACATAGGTGTTTTGAGCTGATGTGTGGAGAAACCTGGTAATTAAATAAAAGATCAAACACATCAACATGATACGATTTAGGGCACTAGATGAAAGCACCTCTGTGAAATATGTATTTTTCTTCAACTCAAAAAAAAAAAAAAAAATCAGGAACATAGCCTCCAAAGGCTTCCTGCATCTGCTTCCCAATGTCCATAAAAATCCCTTGGACAGGGTGCAATGCAGTATTATCCAGCACCTGATTTCATCTGTGCGTATATTCTCTTATTCATTTAACAGTTATTTCTTGACTCCATTCAAGGACAAGCCATTGTGCCAAGAACTGTGGATACAAAGATGAATGTAGCATATTATTGTCTTTAGGTTTATGATTTAATGAGGGGGATGTTAAGAAATGATTGCTACCCCTTGTGCGAAGAATGATACTAGAAGGATTTACAAGGTGCAAAGGTAGCACAAAAGGCAGAAAGGCTAAAGGCTCATCTGGAGAATCCAATCAGGCTTGCTTTATTTCAGCATTGGTTTGGGCATTCGTCAAGGGTACAAGAGGAAAGGACTTTCCAGGAAGAGAGGTGAGCAGGTGTGCCACAGTAAGAAGCAAAGGTAAGAAGCTCAACTCCAAGAAGTTTGGTGAGGTGTGAACAAAGGTAGGAGGGGAAAACGGAGACATATAAGGCTGGAGAGCAGGCAGGGGCAAGGTCAGGAAGGGAGCTTGCTGAAAAAATTTGCCTTTTATTTGACAGTTAATAGTGAACCAGTAGCAGTGTAGGGATATAATAAAATAAAAACTGAAAGTGGATGCCTCTTAGCATTTGATACAGAAAAAAAAAGGTATTGAGATCTGCCTTTTATCTCATGATGTCCCTGTTAATATTCAATGTGATACCAAGTCTATGCCTCTGTCCTTTAGGGCTGTATCTCACATTTCTTTCTTAGGATCCACTCTGTATGTGTGTATTAACTCCTCAGTTGTGTCTGACTCTTTGTGACCCCATGGACTGTAGCCCACCAGGCTCCTCTGTCCTTGGAATTCTCCAGGCAAGAATACTGGAATGGGTTGTCGTTTCCTTCTCCAAGGGATCTTCCTGGCCCAGGGGTTGAACCCTGGTCTCCTGCAGTGCAGGCAGATTCTTTACCACCTGAGCCACCAGAGAAGCCCAATTGTGAGTAAAAACACCATAGTTGCAAATTAAATATAATAGGAGTCTGAATTAGGGGACCACTCTTAGTATTTGATACAGAAAAAAAAGATATCGACATCTGCCTTTTATCCCATGATGTCCCTGTTAATATCCAATGAGACACCAAGTCTATGCCTCCCTCCTTTAAGGCTGTATCTCACATTTCTTTCTTAGGATCCATTCTGTGGTCCCCTAATTCAGACTCCAATTATATTTAATTTGCCACTATGGTGTTACTCACAATTACTGTCTCCTTTCTTTCAGCCATCGTGCTCTTACAGAGTTTTTTAAAATCAGAAAATCAAGGAATATGTGCTAAATACAAGATAGGAGCTCAATACATATTTCTTGAGAGATTACTTCTTATTGTTTTGTTGTTTAGTTGCTAAGTCATGTGCAACTCTTTTGTGACCCCATGGACTGTAACCCACCAGGCTCCTCTGTCCATGGGATTTCCCAGGCAAGAATACTGGAGTGCATTGCCATTTCCTTCTTCAGGGAATCTTCTTGACCCAGGGATCAATCTCCCATCTCCTGCATTGCCTGTATCTCTTGCATTGCAAGTGAACTTTTTATCACTGAGCCACGTGGGAAGCCTGAGAGACTGCTAATAAATGGTAATTAAAAGTCACATAGGATTTTATTACTTACATAGCATGTTTTTCATACCCTTTACATGTTATATCTATCCTATGTGGTGTTCATCAAGGACTGAGTATTGTGATAAAGACAACAAGCAGATATGGTGAGGGTACAAAGTCAAGAGTTAAAATCCCAGACAGCAGTACCAGGAGGTGAGAAGGTGAATGTGGGTATGGGAGTGGGTTACTGTATTGGGGTTTAATAAAGTTTGTGAAATGGAAGAATATTGTTATAGATTGAATGGTGTTTGTTAAAATTCATACGTTGAAGTGCTAACCCCTAGTACCTCAGAATGTTATCTTGCTTGGAAATAGGGTCATTGCAGATATTAAATAGAATTAGTTAAGATAAGGTCATGTTGGAATAGGATGGGCCCTTAATGACTGGTGTCTTTAAAGGGGAAATCTGGAGAGAGATATACATAGAGGAAAAACAGTGAGAGGAGATTCAGGGAGAAGATGTTACTGAGTCCAAGCTCCCTCTGATCACCTCACATCATGCCAATAAATCTGAGAGATGAGGTGCTGATGCAAGGAATATGACTTTATTCAGAAATTTGGCTGGCCAAGAAGATGGCAGATTAAGGTCTCAAAATAACCATCTTGTTTGTGTCTGGATGCCAGGGTCTTTTATGAACAGAGATGGAGGGGGATGAGGAAATAAAGTAAAAAGACCATTAATCTTGTAAATATCTCCTAGAATGGCAGGCCTCAGGGAGGGGATGTATTAATTTCCTCCTTCCTGTAGCCACCCACAGGTAGACATGGTCCTGAATGAAGGCACTTTGGTTTAATATTCAGGCAGAGGGTCCAAATTTCCCAAGGCAGTCCATTATGTATAAAGCAGCATCTTCTTAGTGAGCAATAGCAGTCAGGAGCAAAGGAGTCAGAGCTGGTTCTCCCCTGCAACAAAGACAGCTGTCTACAAGCCAAGGAGTGAACCCTGGAGCAGATCCTGCACTCACAGCCCTCAGGAGTCAATCTTGCCAACTCTTAGATTTTGAACTTCCCACCTACAGAATTATAAGACAATGCATTTCCTGTTGTCTAAGTCACTCAGTTTGTTATACTTTGTTATGGTAGCCCTAGAAGACCAATATGAATGTCAAGGAATTATGACGTTGGGCTTTGGATGATTGATCTCTGTGACTGCCTCTAGTGGATACTATTGGTATTTCACTTTTATTCCCTTGAGTGGGGTGAAAGTGGCTCAGGCATGTCCAATTCTTTGCAACACTCTGGGCTGTAGCCTGCCAGGCTCTTCTGTCTGTGGGATTCTCCAGGTAAGAATACTGGAGTAGGTAACCATTCCTTTCTCCAAGGGATCTTCCTGACCCAGGGATCAAACCCAGGTCTCCTGCATTTCAGGCAGATTCTTTACCATCTGAGCCACCAGAGAAGCCCTATTCCCTTAGAAGCCTTTTATCATTTCCTTAAGCTCTGCCCCACTTCCTCCCTACTTCATTGGGTCTTATCTACTTTCTGGAAGATAGCCCTTAGCCTATAGGAACAACTTTGCCTTCATCTGCAGACTGTGGGAGTTTAGAACCACCTTCCCTATACCCAGTGGCCCTAGACCAATAACTGAAGGGTGAGAAACATCCACCTTTCTGGACTCTGAGGTGGAATCTCCACTCCAGAGGTCCATAGCAGGATGAGGATGAAGCTCCCTTTCACAGAGCTTCATCTGAAATCGCTCTCTTGGCCTGCTACCCTCATTTTTTAAAATCAGATTCTCCTGGAAAATACTGCTTTCCTAAATCATTGCATCTGAATCCTCATTTCAGAACCTGCATCTGAGGACCCCAGCCTAAGATATGTTGACTCTCCACCCAGAACCCAAAATACTAAAGTTAGAGTAGAGGTAGTAAGACTGCGATTTCTATCTGAGTAAATGAAGTGACTCTTCACCGGTGGCTCAGACAGTAAAGAATCTGCCTGCAATGCAGGAGACCTGGGTTATATCCCTGTGTTGGGAATATTCCCTGGAGAAGAGAATGACAACCCACTCCAGTATTCTTGCCTGGAGAATTCCATGGACAGAGGAGCCTGGCAGGCTACAGTCCATGGGGTTGCAAAGAGTCAGACACAACCAAGAGACTTTCACTTTCACTTTCAAAGGAAGTATGGTTGGTGAATGCCAGCCAAGGTGATAGCTGAAAGGCAGAATGGACAGATAACATGTTCCTTAGAAGACAAGGTTTGCATGAGGATGAAAACATAACACGTGGAGGTGATAAAAGGAACCTAGGAGAATGTCAACACAACCTCTATATCTTTGGCACAGAGGAAGTCATGTTACTAGGAATAACATGAGTGGGATTTCCCTGGTGGTCCAGTGATTAAGACTGCATGATTCCACTGCTTAGGGCACTGGTTTGATCCTTGGTTGGGGAACTAATGTTCCACATCCCACTCAGTGGGGCCAAAAAAAAAAAAAAGAATAACATAAGCATACTTGTAATCACAGCAGATAGATTAATAGTTCACACACCTTGATTCTTAGCATGTTGGTTTACATCTCATTGTACTCCAAGAGTTAAGGCAACCTGTGTAGCTTGTAGCAAGGAAGTGACTTTTTCACCTGCAGAATTTGGCTCTGTGTTACTTAAATGCTTTGGAATTTAAGGTGATGTTTTTCTCTTTCTTTAAAATGTCTGAGTGCTGTGTTGATAAATGTCATAGATAATAACAAATGGGATGGAATGTGCTGAGGATAATGGGAGTGACTTTCTCGTTCACCTGAACCATGACTTGTCTGTGTTTAACAAGAATAATGAATGTAATTTAATACAGCACCTTTGTAGGAAAGGAACTCAAAACACTTTCACAGAGAATATTAAAATGCTGAATTATGCAATAAAGACATAGATTTAAGTAGATAATAATAAATCACAGTTACAAAATCACACAATGTAGCAGAGAGTACATTTATTTAAATATGCATTATATTGTTATTAGGTAGAAGTATGAACATAGAGAAGTCCATATAGAATAAAGAAAACAAAGGTCATAGAAAGATTAAACAGCTATTTTAATGAATAGAACCAGCACCAGATACAACACGAGAGTCAGACACAGATGGAAGATAATTGGATCCACCATGGTTGAGCTGGGTGGTTTTAAACAAGTCAATTAACCTATTTGGGCTTTAATCTCCCCACATATGTAAAATGAGCTAATATTACCTGCTTTATAGGATTTTATGGGGAATTAATGTGATAATACATATTTTAGCAGGTGTTCAATAAAAGATGGCATTTTAAAATATTACCATTATTTTCAATAAGATGTAATAACTGCAGCCACCTTCTACTACCTCCTAAGGTCCTACTACATGCTTCAACATATATCAGTGATATGTCACTCTATAAATCCTTAACAATCCCATTACTCTCTATTCCATGGAATACAGTCATAAATCATGTATAGCACTCAAAGAAAAAAATTAGAATTCACCCACCATCTTACTAGTTCAACCACCTTACTTAATACATAAAGAAATTGAGGCTCAATGAAGTGAAATGATCTGCTCATAATCACACCCAATTGTAGCTACTATTTTGTTCCATGGACTCTGTCCACAGTTTATGTGCATTATTATATTGGATTCTTATGAGAAGTTTATGAAGGAGATGTTCTTAGTTATGCGGGAAGAAAGTGAGGCACAGAAAGAGGAAATCCTTTGCCTAAAATTATATAGCTGTCTGGTGGCACAGCTGGGTTTTCAATCAACTGATGGTTTAGCAGATGTCTTCAGAGTCTCTACCTCCCATCCCATCTTCCCAACTCGATATTGCTACTGAATTTCCATAGGGCTAAGAAGCAGCTTGGGTCTTATTTTATTGGTGTTGATAGTTATGTAAGCAGGTTGCAGGTAACTACTGTCATTTTTCCTTCCCTAGGGATCTTCTGTGTCCCAATGGGAAAAACAAAAAGATACTACGTATTGTTTATTTTTTAAACATCAAACAAAAGGTGAGACTTAAAACGAGTTTTCAGGTAATCCATATTTTTTGATAGAGAAGTATTTGCTGGTCCACTAGCCATAGGACACAGATTCACAAAAAAAATGATTACTCTGTTGATTTTTTATGTCGTTATGGCTACAGAGGTTTTTTGTTTTTTGGCTGCACAGTTTTAAATTTAGAACAAAGGTAAAATATCAGCTACTTTGTATTTTATTGAAGTATAGTTGATTTACAACTATATATTCTTTTTTTTTCAACTCTTTTCCGCTCCAGGTTATTACAAGATATTAAATACAGTTCCCTGTGTTATAAAGTAAATCCTAGTTTTTCAAGTATCAGTTACTTTGAAATGATGGCTAAGGAAGTGATGGTTAAGAACTCAGAACTTTCACATCAGGCCACCGATATGACTTGCTGAGCCTGCAGGATGCTTGGCAGCAACTTCTTGTAATAAATCAGTATGTCAAAAGAAACAATGACCCTTCCCATGAAACAGGAATAAAACCACTGAACTCTCCAAGTGGACTTGGAACAGAAGTCTCCCAGACAACCTTGATACATCTCCTTCCCTTCCCATTCATTGAGGGCAAGTATGCAGAGTGATGGAATTCCTTCAACCTAATCAAGAGGTTCACCAATCCAGAACGACACTAGGGGACTCAGATAAGAGAGGGAATTAATTGCCTATTGTAAACAGCAGTTTCCTTTGGCCAAGCCACTAACCATTAGTTATTCTCTGATGTGAGTAACATGAAGCATTTTTGCTTGGACTGGAACCTAGGGAGCAAATAAAAACACAATAGTTCATTTTAGCTTCCTGACAACAATTGAGGTAGGATGATTTGTCACCAGAAATTGAAGGGGACCCAGATCAATGGTGGGATATTTTCAATTTCATAGATCTTGAGAGATGAAAAGCAATTTATATATCATCCTGTCCAAACTCCTTGTTTTACCCAGGAGAAAACATGGACCCAAGAAGCAAGGCAACTCGTCCAAGGGCACACAGGTAGTACTATGGTAGAATGGAATCTAGTTGCTAGCCTCCTGGTTCTTTGACATTGCTTTTTCCGTAATATAATATGGTCTCTATAATTATGAGCTGGGATCTGGCATTCCGTCCTCCATCATGTGTGTAATGAGCACTCACTATGTTCTTAACTATGTCTCCAACTCTAGGAAACTAAAATGAATGAAGTAAATGGTAAAAGAGCCACTTATTAATGTATATTGCCTCTTTAATTCTCACAGTGGCACTGAGTCCCTATTACCAGTGAGGAAACTAAAACTTGCTTATGACTACACAGCTAATTGATAGCAAAGCTATGATTCAAACTGAAGCTGTTTGACTCAGTATTCTAGGTTTATGACCCTATATCATTTTGCCTTTCACAATCCAGATGTTTTCCTCTTCAACTTGTATAACCCCTGACATATTCACAGGGCCTTTTTCTAATCTAGTTGTTGGGGATGAACCATGATCTGGGAATGTACAAAGCCCCCCACCTCAAGGAGCTGACATTCTAGGGGTCATAGACCAAAGATCATAAATAGATACATATAGGATATGTTATATTGGGATAAGGGCTAAGAAAGAAAATGAAGCAGTGGAAAGAAGAATCTGGCTAGAGAGGGTGCTCTTTTAGATGGGGTAGTCAGGGAAGGTCCCTCTGAGGAGGGAACTTCTGAACAGAGGGTGAAAATGACAAAGAGCAAGAAGAGACATGGCCACAAAGGGAGATTTGGGGGAGGGGTTAGCAGAGCTTGGCAGTTAAGGGCATTCACCATTATGTCAATATTCCTGGGATTAAATATCTACTGGGCTGTTTATTGGCTACACGGCTTGAGTAGGTTCACTCAAATTCTCTGAACCTCCTCTCTAAAATGAGGCTAATAATACTACTCACTTCTAGGGTCCTGTGAAAATTAAATTAAAACAATGTCTGACACAAACACACACAAAATCATCTCTCTCTCCCTCTCTCTAAATGATATCTCATCATCCTTTAACTTCAAATCATTGCCCTAGTGGAGAAGGAAATGGCAGCCCACTCCAGTATTCTTGCCTAGAGAGTCCTGTGGACGGTGGAGCCTGGTGGGCTGTTGTCCACAGGATCACAGAGTCGGACACAACTGAAGTGACTTAGCAGCAGCATTGCCCTAGATGCTGTTTCCACACTTTAAAAAAAAACAAAAAGACTTTTTATTTTTACATTTTTATCACTTCAATAAAATATTATGGAGAAGGCCAATAAAATAAAACAGATAAAAGGGAAGCTGTTCTGGTTGACCCAGGGGAGCAGCATACGGGCACAATCTGCTCAGCTCCACCTTTACATAACCCACCTCATGTGGTCCCAAGAAGACCCTGGGCTTCAGAGAAAGCACTTAATCACGTTCCCATCTGACAAAGCTCCTAACAAAATGACTGATGTGAAATAGGGGCTGAACATGTAATTGTTAAAATAGTGTTGAAAACTGCAAAGTCTAGCCTCTGGGCTCTTTGATTTTTTTGAGTCAAGAGATTACTAGGCCATACCGCACAGAACCATCTTCCTTGAGGTGGGTGCTGGGGGGGGGGTTGTTTATTTAGCTCAGGCTTAGTCACAAGTTCAGAACATTCTGTGGGTTTTACTGGAACTCAGTATCATGGCTCATCCAGACACAGATCACTCTGGCTAAGGCTGCCAATGATCTCCCCTGGGGGAATGACTAGGGTTCCCAGGATCCACAAGAGCCAAAGGGCTTCCTGCTTCTCCTTCAGCCTAAGGGACAGCCCCTGTGTGTCCTTGTCCCCCTTGGCCTGTGTGTCCAATGCCCCATGAGGGAGACCTCCCTGTGTTGAGGAACCTGGACAGCCTGCTGCTTTAGATTTCTAGAAATATCTCCATCACCTGGAGGCCAACTTATGTTTTTATTCCTTTTGTGTGTTCCACTTGTATGCTGCTGTGAATCTGGGTGTGGTTAGCCCAAATATGGGTCTGTTGTTGAGGGTTTGTTGGTCTCTTGGCTGTTTGCTTCACTTCACTTCACCACAGCACTTACCAAACCCTCTTTTCTTCAGTTCTTGAACCTCACTTTCTTCAGGGAAAGAGACTTGTGTTTGTTGAAGACCCTCCTTGGTGCCAGTCAGAGGACAGTCACATCCAACTACAGAAACTTATTTAATCTTTTCAACAGTCCTCTGAGGAAGAACTTGTCCTCTCTCTTTAAGAGAAGAAAATGAGTCCCAAAGACATTAAATATGTCACTCATGCTCATGCAGTGAGTGAAAAAGAGAGAGTCATTTCCAGCAAAGTCAGGCAAGCTCAAAAGGCTGTGCTCTAATGAGAAAATTCATCTAATTAAAAAAAAAGTCTGGAGCACAGTTTAATTCTCTATGAAACAGTCACATTTTTAAGACCTGAGGTTGACTTATCCAGATGAAATTTTAGATGGAATAACTTCAGTGACAGTGTGTGTGTGGGGGTGGGTGCGGTGCATGCATATCTGTGTGGGGCAGAGAAGAAGGCAAACAGAATATGTGGGAAATTAAATTAATCCTTAGAAGGTTAGCAGTTAAGAACATGGATTGTAGAGTAACACAGATGGGCTTGGAGTGTCAACCATGATACTTAGTAGTTGTATAGTTTTGGGCAAAAATAATCTTTGTGAGCCTCAGTTTCTTTAAAAGAAACTGAAATTCTTTGCATTCTAGAGGGCATGATATGAGGATTGAATAGATGTTTATAAATTATTTAGGGCATGCTTGGAATAAGAAAAGTCTTCAATAAAAGTTACTTCTAATATGCTTTATGTAAATACATCTCATTTTAATCTTGTGAGTATCCTAGGATGTAGTGAGTGTTAGCCCATTTTATGTGTGAGCAGATGCATCTAGAATTTGAATTCAATTGACCATGGTACCAGGGCTAATAAATGGCAGAGTTGGGAATTAAACCTAGGCTTGTATAGCCACAAAATCTATTTATTTCAATTAAATCACTGTGCCTTCTATGTTGAGTGAAATTCTGCTTTCTAGTGACTTGGAAACAGCACATCATAGATTTCAAGGACATGAAATAATACTGCAAAAATCACTTGTAGTACTGCAAAAATTAGGTGAGATAATAAAAATAAAGCAACTTGCATACTGGCATATGGTATAGCACTCACTTGTGCTAAATTTCCACTGGTATTTCCATTGCCAGCACAGACCCTGTTATGGAGCAGGTGTTCAATAAGTGATGGCTCAATAACTGATGGCGTACACTTTGAGTTTTGGAAGCATCATAGATTAAAGTCTACCTCTACTCAAGCACCATGCAGATAGGAGAGGGCATTTATCACATCTTTTTCCCAATTTCTTACCAAGGCTACCTGTTGCCAGTCCCCTCACCATCCTTCTGGCCATTTCTCATGCCTTTGGACAGAGGTCCATGGAAAGACTGCCAGGGTCACTGTGGGAAAAACCCAAAGGAGAAAGTCACAGGCTTGACTCCCCCCACCCCCTGGTCACCCAGCCTCATTTCCGTTTTCCAAACAAGACACACTTTTATGAGACACTACTCTGATTTTCTCCTCCACTCTCAAGAAGAGAAAACTTTAAAGCCTGGTTGAGGAATGTAGCCTGGGTTAGGCTCACTGGGTGGAAATATTTGATGAGCTTGTAGCACTTAGATTAAAGCCTGAGCACCACGCATTTGCAATGGGAAGTGGTTTTTTAGATCTCCCCAGAAGAGCTGCCTCACTCAAATCTTTGTTCTTAATATGGTATTAACCTGCTTTTACTCTTCAACTTTAGCTCTCTACCTGTTAACCCCAATTTCTCTTTCTCTTCTAATATCAGAAAATATGACATTGTGATAACGTGCAAGTGGCACATTATATGCTGGTAAAAAAAATTCCTAAAGGAAATGGGGAGCTTTTACCCCTGCAGTTTGAGTTCACCTGACAAGTAGAAGGAGTGAAGAGAGCTGTTATTCTGCATCAGTGTGGAGGGAAGCCAGAAATTGCTACCTGATTCCCCAGGACAGGCAGCCTGACCTGGGTGTTCTCTAGGGCAGTGGTCCCCAACCTTCAGGCCATGGATCAATACCAGTCCGTGGCCTGTCAGGAACAAGGCCACACAGCAGGAACTGAGGGGCAGGCAAGTGAGCGAAGCTTCAACTGTATTTACAGATATTCCCCATTGCTCATATATTCCTGCTCCATAGAAAAATTGTCTTCCATGAAACTGGTCCTTGGTGCCAAAAACGTTGGGGACTGCTGCTATAGGGCCTGGATACCAGAGGAGGCCCACATGCCTTTGGTTACAGAATATAATCCATTGTTTCCATACTGAGAAAACTCTGCTTTCTGGAACTGGGGATACATAACCCTCAATGTGTAAATTGCTAAGGTTCTTTCATTTACTCATATACTCATTTGGCAAGTTTCCTGATGATACTAATTGCCATTTATTGAAGTTATTTTCCTTCTGCTTTTGTTTGTTGTTTGTTATACATCAGACATTGTACTGATTTTTTAATGAGTTATTTTACTTCATCTGCATGATATTTCTGAGAGATGAGATTGGTATCACCATTTTTAGTTGAGGAAATTGGAGCTCAGAATATTTATTACTTTCTAGTACTCTTAATTGTGGGGTTATTGGAACTTACCAATATTCGTGTTTAATTAATAAAAATGCTAAAATCCAAGCCCATAAGGAATTCACCCTATGTCTCCTAGGTGACATAGTTAACTAGCTAACTAGATTAAAATAAGAGATGCACTTTGGGATTTAACTTTAAATAACATGAAAATCAAAGTAAAGCAGTACAACCTCACATAAAGTATATATAAGTAAGCTTTTTTAAACTTGCATAGACAAAAGCTCAAAAGAAAGATAAATCTTTAAACACTGTAAGTTAAGAAGAAACTCAAATATGTCACAGTGGGAAATATCTGAGTCACATTATGGCAACTTGTGTTGGGATAATGGACACAGAATAGACTTATGGTTAATGGTCAAGGTTTGAATGCTCCCTGTGTGATTAGGAAGATCAAAGCTTGAGCCTGAGTACAGTGTGGAGATGAAATGTATGTCTTGCAAATATAGGATCCTGTAAGGGTTTCCACTAATATTAACGGGGTCCTGAATGGATAAGAAGTGTCTCTCAAGAGCAATCAAAACTTAAGCCTCTACCACTTGAGGCTATGGGATCTGAGCTTACAGATCCTCTCTGGCATAGGTATCCTAGAGTTACTGACATAAACATTGATTTTAGATCCACAAACTGGATGTCACTCTGAAAGATGTATAAAGCATCCATGACTTGCACTTGTGTGATTCCCGCTGAGGCCAGGGATAGACTCATTCACAAATGGAGACTAGTCCTTGAAAAACCATCAGTAATGAATGCACCAGTCAGGATAAAGTGCTAAAAAAATTGATCATCCACATTTCAATAAATAAGTACATAAATTACAATATTGTAAAGTAATTAGCCCCCAACTAAAATAAATAAATTTATAAAAAAAAAAACGAAAAAAAAAAAGCTCAAAAAGGAATAAAGTTAAAATAAACAAACAAACAAACAAAAAAGTCCTTATCTCACACCATCCACAAAAACAAATGCCAGGTGAGTTAAGGACATAAGGGTGAACGAAAAAACTTTAAAACTTGTCAAAGAAAATAAAAGAGGTTTTTGTTTTTACTGTATTGGGTAGAAAACAAGTTTTGTTTTTTTTTTAATAAGTTACAAAAAGACCAAACCAAAAAGGAAAAGATTGATTAATTTTGAATACCTTGAAATTCAAAGCATCTACACAACAAATGGACCAACAGCCAAGTGGAACGACACAGACCAGTAAAAATTATTAGCAAAACATGTTATTGATAACATTTGGTATAAAAAATAAATCAGAAAGGAAAAAACAACCTAGTAATAGAACAGACATTTTTTTAAAAAACTGGCAACTTCTGAAAAAGGAGACAAGAATGGCCCATCAACAATAATATCCCATTTTACATTATTTTAGCATTAATAAATAAGTTTAAGAAAATACCAAGTGTTGGTGAGGATGTAAAGAAATGGCAACTTTGTTTTCTGCTGGCTGGAGTTAGATTAGAATAAAATTTGTACAGCAATTTGGCAATAACCATAAATCTTTAGAGGGCACACAATGCCTATCATGTCTCTCCTCCCTCAGGCAGATCATATATTTTAGGAGAATTGACCTTGCCCTGGGTCTAGAGGCAGGGCATGAGGCTCAGTACTAAACTCAGTGTACAGGAATCAGTTCAGCTCAGTTCAGTTCAGTCACTCAGTCGTGTCCGACTCTTTGTGGCTACATGGACTGCAGCATGCCAGGCTTCTCTGTTCATCACCAACTCCCGGAGCTTGCTCAAACTCATGTTCATCGCATCAGTGATTCCATCCAACGATCTCATCCTCTGCCGTCCCCTTCTCCCCCTGCCTTCAATCTTTCCCAGCATCAAGGTCTTTTCCAATGAGTCAATTCTTCGCATCAGGTGGCCAAAGTATTGGAGTTTCAGCTTCAGCATCAGTCCTTCCAATGAATATTCAGGGTTGATTTCCCTTAGGATGGACTGGTTAGATCTCCTTGCAGTCCAAGAGACTCTCAAGAGCCTTCTCCAACACCACAGTTCAAAAGCCTCAATTCTCCGGTGCTCAGCTTTCTTTATAGTCCAACTCTCACATCCATACATGACTACTGGAAAAACCATAGCTTTGACTAGATGGACCTTGGTTGGTAAAGTAATGTCTTTGCTTTTTAATATGCTGTCTAGATTGGTCATAGCTTTACTTCCAAGGAGCAAGCGTTTTTTAATTTCATGGTTGCAGTCACCATATGCAGTGATTTTGGAGCACAGAAAAATAAAGTCTCTCACTGTTTCCATTGTTTCCCCATCTATTTGCCATTAAGTGACGGGACCAGATGCCATGATCTTAGTTTTCTGAATGTTGAGCTTTAAGCCAACTTTTTCACTCTACTCTTTCACTTTCATCAAGGGGCTCTTTAGTTTTTCCTCGCTTTCTGCCATAAGGGTGGTGTCATCTGCATATCTGAGGTTATTGACATTTCTCCCGGCAATCTTAATTCCAGCTTGTGCTTCATCCAGCCCAGTATTTCACCTGATGTACTCTGCATATAAGTTAAATAAGCAAGTTGACAATATACAGCCTTGACGTACTCCTTTCCCGATTTGGAACCAGTCTGTTGTTTCATGTACAGTTCTAATTGTTGCTTCTTGACCTGCATACAGATTTCTCAGGAGACAGATCAGGTGTTCTGGTATTCTCATCTCTTAAAGAATTTCCCAGTTTGTTGTGATCCACACAGTCCAAGTCTTTGGCATAGTCAATAAAACAAAAGTAGAAATTTTTCTGGAACTCTCTTGCTTTTTCAATGATCCAATGGTTCCTCTGCCTTTTCTAAATCCAACTTGAACATCTGGAAGTTCACAGTTCATGTACTGTTGTTGTGTATAGAAATACATAGGTAGAAATTCTTCTACCTGGCCATGGAGCAGCTAGAAGAGTTAAGGGGATCCCATTCGACCAAAGTCAGGACTTATATTCAATGCACACCTCCTTGTTTTTTGGGAACTAGTTAGTGTGTATCCCAATGGCAATCATTTTGGAGCCATGAGGGGAGGAGCTTACAATAAGGGTACCAATGCTGAGTGACTGGGGCAGAGAAACGGGAAGAAAGAAATTCTTGGTCTTATCTCATCGCTATACATGTGTGTGTGTGTGTGTGTGCACGTGTGTGTGTGTGTGCGTGCAAGCACGCTCAGTTGCTCAGTTGTTTCCGACTCTTCATGACTCCATGGACAAAAGTCCATGAGGCTCCTCTATCCATGGAATTTTCCAAGCAAGAATATTGGAGTGGGTTTCCATTTTCTCTTCCAGGAGCTTCCCCTTAAGTTATTAATAGTTGTTCTTGAACCTTTCAGTCTTATGGACCAAAAAATCTGTCCTTTACTAATTGTCATTTTGAGCTTTTATTTATCCTTGTAACCACAACTAACAGCACCCTAAAATGAGTAGGATTTAACTAGACACAAGGAAAAGAGGTCATTAACCCAGACTTGTGGGAAAAGAGGAGTGTGTTAATGCATCTATTTGGTCTGCTTTGTGTATATTCTCCCATACCACCCTGTTCCAAGCTTACGCATTTTCACAGTTAATTGTATCTTCTTCTTTCCTACTTAAAGCAGAGGTGCCATATCTATCATGGCCACAATTGTATGCACAGAGCCCAGTTCAGTGCCAAGTGTGTAGCAGGTACTTCATAAAAATTTGCCAAATCAGTGTTGAATGAAAAGCATAAAGAAGAGCTGGTAGGTAGGATCAAAACCAATAGTTCACACAATCCACTTAGAGAAGAATTTGCTGGTTATCATATGCAGCCCTTGGACCAAGAGGCAGATTGTGAGGACTAGTCAGTGCAATGTACTTATAGGAGAGATACAACAGAAGAATGTCATAGGAGAAACGAATTTGCAAATTCACTCATGCGTTTATTTATTAAGAAGAAATGGGAATTAGGATGCAAATAGGATGGCTCACTTACTGTGGGCCAGAAATTATTCTAAAGACTTAACTTTTACCTTATTTCATCCTCATGACATCCCTCCATATAGGCAATTGATGGAAACATTAGTATGTGCTTAATTTATTGAGCAATACTAGTTGGATAAATGAATACACCCAAGCCCTGTGTCCTTCTCTCCTATCATGTTACTTTCCATGAAGATTGATTGGATGCCACTCATGAGAGAGCAAAGCCAAAAGCAACTCCTGGAGCAATGAGAATAATCTTGGCAGATGGTGCTCCATTGATCTGGAACGGCCTTTTTTCAAACTTTGATGTGCAGGACCTTTTAAAAGCCCCACCAAACAAAGTTTACTCCTAACAAAGTTTAAATCATGGAGAGAACAATAATCCAATCTATGTGAACACAAAGAGATTTCTGCCTTGGTTAGTACAAAAGTAAAGTTTATGCAAGATGATAATAGCAGACAAGGTGAAGACAGATAATGGATTCAATTAGAATTCAAACTGTTTATTAAGTTGTTCAGTCACTAAGTCATGTCCAACTCTTTGTGACCCCATCAACTGCAGCATGCCAGGCTCTTCTGTCCTTCACTATCCCTGGAGTTTGCTCAAATTCATGTCCATTGAGTCGGTGATGCTATCTAACCATCTTATCCTCTGCCACCCTCTTTTCCTTATAGCTGAGGAAGGAGGCTCTTTCCATAATCAGATGCTTGAGAATCTGTTTTGTGGCAGGAACGAGCAAGGAACAAATACAGCTTTAAGAGTGTCTTACAGAGTGAAGTAAGTCAGAAAGGGACCCTTGAGAGTCCCTTGGACTGCAAGGAGATCCAACCAGTCCATCCTAAAGGAGATCAGTCCTGGGTGTTCATTGGAAAGACTAATGTTGAAGATGAAACTCCAATACTTTGGCCACCTAATGCGAAGAGCTGAATCATTGGAAAAGACCCTGATGTTGGGAAATATTGAGGGCAGGAGAAGGGGATGACAGAGGATGAGACGGATGGTATCACCAACTCAATAGACTTGGGTTTGGGTGGACTCCGGCAGTTGGTGATGGACAGGGAAGCCTGGCGTGCTGCGGTTCATGGGGTCACAAAGAGTTGGACATAACTGAGCGACTGAACTGAACTGAAGTCAGAAAGAGAAAAGAAAATATCAGATATTAACACATATATGTGGAATCTAGGAAAATGGTATAGATGATGTTATTTCCAAAGCAGAAATAGAGACACAGATGTAGAGAACAAATGTATGGATACCAAGCAGGGAACAGGTAGGGTGGGAGGAATTGGGAGATTGGGGTTGACACATATACATTATTGATACTAGGTATAAATAGATAGGGCTTCCTGAGGCTTTCCTGGTAGCACAGTGGTAAAGAGGCCACCTGCCAACACAGGAAATTTGGGTTTGATCCCTGGATGGCGAGGATCAACATAGGAAATGGCAACTCACTTCAGCATTCTTTTAGGCTTCCCTGGTGACTCAAAGTGTAAAGAATCTGCCTGCAATGCAGGAGAGATAGGTTTGATTCCTGGATTGGGAAGATCCCCTGGAGAAGGGAATGGCTTCCCACTCCAGTATTCTTTTCCTGGAGAATTCCATACTCACAGGAGCCTGGCGGGCTATGGTCCATGGGTCACAGAGTCAGACATGATTGAGCAACTAATAGACACACATAAAACAAACAACTGAAGAGAATATACTGCATATGTATAGCACAGGGAACTCTACGTAATGCTCTGCAGTGACCTAAATGGGAAAGAAGTCCAAAAGGAAGGAGATAAAATATGTATATATATGGCTAAATGTTGCTGTGCAGTAGAAAGTAACACAACATTGTGAAGTAACAATACTTCAATAAAAAATAATTTTAAAAAAGAGATTATGGAAGGAATGTACTAGACTTAGCGACATTGCCACAGGCAATAGAACTTAATGGGTAAGAGTGTGGATGGTGGAGTTAGAATTCTAGGTTACTATCCCATCTCCTCCATTCAGAGGAACTACGTAAATTTTGCAGAAGATGACACAGAGTTTGGAATCGGAGTCATTGTTGTAAATAGTCTTTTCTACAACAAGAAAAGCATAGGCATATGGACTGAGATTGGGGAGGAAGAGAAAAAGGGGCCAGTGGGGAGAGCAAATGGTTCAAGGGAAAGAACAGTGGAAGAGAACAAAGGAAAGGAATGTATCTGAGAATAGAGGGTAGATGGCGTTTCTACAACAGGGAGCCAAAGGAATCCAGTGTCACTGAGAGGTCCGAGGGATTGAGGCTTGAGGCAAGATCTTGGGTAAGCTTCACAAAGGCAGTTTAGGTACCATTATGGGAGCAGAGATTCAACTATAGATGGCTGCAGCAGGAAACACTTTCAGGGGAAATTTAGATGACCTGATAGCTAATAATGCCATGCAGCTAAGAGCATCCTCAGGATAAGAGGCAGTATGGCTCCACTCCTCCGTCCAGATCTGCTCTGTGACCAGGGAAAAGGGTTACTTTCCTTCCTCAGTACACATTCAGCCTCCTTGCAGCTAGGTGTGGCTAAGGGACTGAGTTATTGCCCCTGGGATATGAGCTGAGTGATAAGTACCCATCATAAGTTTCCGTGGACCATCCTCCTGCTCATTGTCAATTTTGAGCTTAACAAGAGGAATCCAAATATGTAGAGGAAGATGTACTCATTAGAGGAAGGTGCCTTGGTCCCCAAATGACTACATGGAGGAGTATCCTGTTTGCTCCTCACAACCATCCCTGAACTACGACATGGGTGAGAAATACAACGTTATTGTATTATGCCACTGTTATTTTAAAGTTCTTTGTCACTGTGGTTAATCCATCCTGCAATTAAAATAATTACCCTGAACCTCTGCTTCTTCGTTTATAAAATATGGCTTCCCAGGTAGCTCAATGGTAAAGAATTTGCCTGCCAATGCAGGAGATGAGGGTTCGATCCGTATGTCAGGAAGATCCCCTGGAGTAGGAAACAGCAAAGCACTACAGTATTCTTGCCTAAGAAATCCCATGAACAGAGGAGCCTGGTGGGCTACAATTCACAGAGTCGCAAGAATTTGATAAGACTTTGCAACTAAACAACAACAACTAATAGCTACTTACCCAACAGTTTTCCTTTTTCCTTGCTAATGGGATCCTAAGGATGGTGGATTAATTATCATTCTTCTGCTTTAATGGAGTCTGAGTCCCTCTTCAGCCCTAATCATGAGATGGGGTGTGAGGGTTTGTGTGTATGTGTTTGTGTGTGTGTGTGTGTGCACACATGCATGTGTGTTGGCCAATTTAAACCAGGTGTGGTATTCTCTCTCTTGTCTGTGAATGACTCAGTAATGGGCCTAAATCAGTGAGACGTGGAGGAAAGTTTTCTGGAAAATTTTTCTCATTCTTAAATAACTCAAAAAGCAACATTTATTCCCCTTTTCTAATTTTGCAAATTGTTATGTGAGGATGTGATGCTTGGAATTACAACAGTCACTTGTACTCATTAAGAGACAACTACAACAGCTGATAGGCTGAACATGGCAGAATTTCAAGGTTGTGGGGCCAATTCTGGATCCATCTGACTGCCAGAAGTACTTTAGATGGGATAATGATATTTTCTTTTATTTTTATCTTTCTTTGTTGGTTCTTTACTACTTACGTCAGAAATATCCTAACCAGATATTTTGGTTAGGACTAAATCAGCGAAGATATAAGAATTGCAGGTCATGTGCTAGGTGATCAACAGCGTCATTGCAGTAATAACCGCCATCACCATCATCATGGAATCATGGATTTCCTGAGCCCATCCCAGGCTTCCTACGTCATAGTCACCCTGATCTCAACAGGAAAGTAAAATCTCCTTTCAGATTGTGACATAATGTATTCCAAGGGGTGGAATAATAGCCCTAGAAGGGCCACCAGAGTCTTGCTTCTTTTGGAAATTGAGGCAGAGGTTTGACGATTGATGGTGCTGGGATATATCGTTTAGATAATGAGATATTTGTAGGGTAAAGTGAAACCTTTGGATAACAGGTGTCCTGTACAAATACGGGTATTACTAGCTGGATAATGTTTAACAAACACTCCCTTCTTATCACAAGTAATTCAAGGCAATAGCATAGGCTGTTACAGCTCCTGGCAAGCAGCAGGTGGGGAAAGTGTGGAATCCTTACGTTATTTCTAGTAATTGATGAATAGAGATAAACGCAGAGCCTCTCACCATCCTATTTCCTGCCTTCACTCAGGTTGTTCAGAAAGACAAATGCTGCTCTAAGAAGGATAATGCCAATATAAAGACTGTCTTCATCCTCCTAGAACCCAATAAAGAAAATCAAATCAGATATGTGTGATGAAGAACTAGATGAAATGAGAGGCTCTTGGCTTGCACAAGAATGATGATAATAATAATAATAATAGCATCATGAAGAAGACTGAGTAAAAGAAGAACAAAACTTTTTTTCTGGTTTCCTTTTTATCTGTACCTTTCATATATAAATTTATTGCTCTAATTTTAAAGTATATACCTTATTTATTTATTTACGCCATGCTGTGTATCTTGTGAGATCTTAGTTCCCCAACCAGGGATCGAACTTGTACCCACTTCAGTAGAAACTTGGAGCCCTAACCACTGGACCACCAGGAAATTCTCTGTAATCTCTTTAAGTCTGATGCTCTAAGAAAGCAGTGAGGTTGTCTTCATTATTCATATTGATCAGATGACGAAAATCACGCAGTGAGTTTGACTGATGTATCTGGGATCACAACCAAAAAGTACAGGTAAAGGTCTTAAAATCAGGTCCCTGAGTCCAAACACCGTGTTACTTTTGCTTAACTACATCTTCTTTCATTTCCTTCTCTCGAGCATGAAATTCTTGGGTGGTCAAAACTTAAGACTCAGAAATGACAGTCCTTCTACCCTTAGACACATAGGAAGTTTCATCCATGAAGAGCAATGCTGTGTAGGGTCCCAGAAGACCTGACTCAGAGTTCTGACTGAAATATTATAAATGCTTTGTGATCTGAGGGAAATATCTCTCTCTCAGATCTCTTTCTTTAGTTTTAAAAGCAAAGATCCATTACTAGTTTGTGTCTCAGGTTTATTATAGTGTAATAATTCTTTTCTCTTCTGTTTTGCTTTATACCAATTGACTTCTATTAAAAGAAAATAAATTTAACATGGAAAAAAACACTCTGCTCATGTGTGGTATTGATGCTCATCCTATATAGATGTTTTCTTAATGTGCATAAAGAAAAGTCCCTGTGAATGACACTTTTCATATATACGCTGCAAGTTCTAATCATACAGAACTGAACATTTTAGTCATAAGGACTTCTCTGTGTCACAAAGCTAATATCATGTAAAAATTGGCCAACAAACACTGTCATAAATTAAATTCAATCCAGAACCAAGTTGTTGGATTATTGAATGCACATCTCACTCTGTTCCAAACTCTCTTGGCTGAATCACTTTTCTGGAAGATGAAACTGTGAGGATTATTCCTCTTGCCACAGACTAGATATCCAGCTAGACTTCTGACATTGCTCCTTAAGGTGAACTAGATTTCCTTCTGGCTGTGTGACCCCAGCTTCTCTTGTTCCAGAAATATTTAGCCCCAAACACTCAAGGTCAATACAGAACTTCTTTCTTCTCCTTAAATGGCAATTTTTTTTTCCTGGCATCTGGACAGCATCCATTCATGTTACAAACCACACCTACTTTGTAGGCACATGTGTTTCTCATTTATTCTTCAGAACAATCATGTCATGCAGGGAAATGATAGTCCCATTTCATAGAAAGGGAAATTGACTCAGGATGATCTGATCCCATGTCAAAGCTGATGGTACTCCTGAGAGTACCTGTCTTCCTTCTCTAGCCCATCTCTACAAATTGTCCCAATGAACCATTATCCTTGATGACAATGTGATTTCTATGAAACTTTGGATACACTCACTTCTTTTCGTGATCTATTAATTTTCTCTGCCTCAATTTTCCCATCTTTTAAAATGACAAAAAATAATACGGTTGAGTTACCCATGTTTGGTCTGCCAAAGTAGTTTGAATTCTTCTGAATCAGGATGAATGCAAATCGCCTTATTATTTCACTAATTAATGATATCTGCTTAGAAATGCAACTATTGGTACACAATAAATGATAAAGCCTATAATTATGGATGACAGTAATTGCTTTTCATTTTATTTTGCCCTTACCTTCATCCAAGTTTATCTCCCTGAGTTATAGATACCTCTGTAGGGGTTAGCAAAACATATTAAAAAAAAAAGTCTAAACAATAGGTTTTTTCCCCAAGGGTTTGGAAATTGGTGAATCATCTTACTCTGCTTGCAGCCTTCAAGCTGTGTGTTTTGACACATGGGCGGAAGAGTGGACTCTTTGAAATTTGAACTGATCATGTCACCTGCCTGGCGCGTGACCTGTTCCACTCGCCACCTGACCCCCTGTGCCCAGCGTCACCTGGAGCCTGAAATCTGGAAGCGGAAAGTCCTTGACTGGAGTCAGCGGAGAGAAAATCATCACCTGCTTGGACAAAAACATGTCTGGTGACTGCATCACTGTTTGTTAAGTGGGATCAGCTAATAGTTGCACAGCGGGCCTTCAAAGCCCTAGGCTGGGGCTGATGAAGTTTCTGTAAATGACTCCCTGTGTGGAGGCCTTGGACTTTGAATTTCAGGTACACTGGCACTTTTTGAGCTTGCCGACAAGCTCTCTGGTGCTCTCTGGTTAAACTGTAGAGGAAAAGAACTGACTTCACTTCCACCACTCCTCACCTGGATCCAGCCACGCTCCTGCCTCAGGGCTTAACATGCACAGTTCCCTCTGCCTGGACACCGTCCTCCTGGACACCCTTTCCCCGGACACCCTTCCTCTGGCATACCCCCACAATTTGCTCCTGTGTTTCATGTAGTCGATCGTCACCGTGTTGTGTTCAGTCGTGTCTGACTCTGCGACCGGTGGACTGTAGCCCACCAGGCTCCTCTGTCCATGGGATTTCCCAGGCAGGGAGACTGGAGTGGGCTGCCATTCCCTTCTCCAGGGGATCTAGGGAGACTGGAGTGGGCTGCCATTCCCTTCTCCAGGGGATCCAGGATCGAACCCGTGTCTCCTGCATTGGCAGGCAGATTCTTCACCGCTGAGCCACCTGGGAAGCCCAATTATCTCCTTTCAAATCACCTCTTTAGAGACTTTCCAACTGCTCTCTTTGTCCTTACCCTGTCTTGCACTTCTTCATAGTACAATATCCTATTGATATTTTACATTGTTATTTGATTAGTCATCTGTGGTTTGTCTTCTGCAGAAGCCACAACTCTTTATCCATTGCTCTGTCCCCAGGGTCTAAAGTAGCACCGATTCGTAGCAGATCCTCAAGAAATATTTCCTGAATAATGAATGAGTGAAGGAAATACCTTCTCTCACTTTGCAAGTGGAAACACTGAAAAATAGAGGGAATAAACTAGTCAAGTTTGACAGCCACTTAGTGGCAGAGTTAGTATTAACACTTTGATTTCCTGGCTCAAACAAACCTGCTCTTTTTTCTTCCATTTAACATTGTTCTCCAAATATTTGGCAACTAAGACATCCTTGACTCACCATGTGTTTAGCAATCTTTAACCATTTTGTGTCTGCAGCGACAACTAGAACTTCATAAAGGATAAGAGCTTATTAACTTCGTTCTTGAATTTGTCTGTTTTTTAACTTCTCAGAGCAAAGCTGACTGAAAGCTGCTTAAGCTACTTGCTAAATTTTAAAAACACTTTAATATAAATGATTATGAGCATTTATTATGCAAATATGGATATACATAAAGTGCAAAATAATAAACTTTATAATCCCATATGTCACCTTTTAGGTATAGATCATATATATTCAATAACTAGAATCATACTTTTGGAAAGTCTTCTAATTTGTGTTTTTACATATTATATCTTAGACACGTTCTGATTTACAAAATCTAACATTGGCTTAGGGGCTGCATGTATTCCGGGGTTTGAATGTGCCACAGTTTTACTTAGCCTTTTTCCTATTAATCTATTATTAGGATTATTTCCATTTTTCAGTTATTGGATTTGTAAGTTTTAATTCATTATTTAGTGCTTTTATCAATTATTTTTTAACATTTCTATTCTTGTCAAAACTATGCAGTGAAAAAACTGTCCAAGTCCTTACTAAAAATGCTGCAAATAATCTAAAATCCTGGGTTGCAAGCTCAAAGCTCACCTTCAAATCAATTCACACTGATGACTTAATTCACCTGCATTTCCAGTCTTTGATGTGGAAAGTGGAAACCTGGGGTCGGTGGTGCTGGACACATTGGCCAATCTGAGAGCAAACAGAGGCTTGGAGCCTGTGTTTATGTTTCTGTCTTACGTGTGCAACTCTGTCCCCTTTGTAGCAAAGGGGACATAAAGCCAGACTCTGTACCTTAACAACCTGTAGCAAGTCGTACTGGGTTCGAGTCAGCATGACTCAGCCTCAGAGTGAAACTCCACAGATCTGCAAAGCTTTGGCTTGGTCCTACCTCCCATGGCAGGGGGGAAGGGAACGGCCTCAAAGGTTCTCTCCCTCTAAGAAAGCAGCCTGTGTTCAGTGTGTGGCCAAACCTGTTGGGAGATTCTAGCCATAATTCTAGTTAGGGATGGCCTTGCTGAGTGGCTCCCATGCTTGGAAAGCTCCAGTCAACACCATCTCTCCTTGTAGCCTTGCCTCTGTGATAACTGCCGCCATTGACTGAGCATCTTCTATGTGCCAGCGTGTAGCATGTTATGCTAGCTGTTTTCCATAAGCTGTCTTTTCTAACCCTCAAATAAGTTATGAAGTCAAGTATCACCAGTTGTTTTCCAGATAAAGACATAAGTTTAGAGAGGTTAAGGGAGCTGCCCAAAGTCACCTAGAACTGAAATTTATAACCGAACTACTTGACTTGCAAGTTCATGCATTATGCATGCCTCTGATAGACAGAGTGCCTGATGAACTATGGACAGAGGTTCGTGACATTGTACAGGAGACAGGGATCAAGACCATTCCCATGGAAAAGAAATGCAAAAAATGAGGCCTTACAGATAGATGGGAAAAGAAGAGAAGCGAAAAGCAAAGGAGAAAAGGAAAGATATTCCTATCTGAATGCAGAGTTCCAAAGAATAGCAAGGAGAGATAAGAAAGCCTTCTTCAGCAATCAATGCAAAGAAATAGAGGAAAACAAAAGATTGGGAAAGACTAGAGATCTCTTCAAGAAAATTAGAGATACCAAGGGAACATTTCTGCAAAGATGGGCTCGATAAAGGACAGAAATGGTATGGACCTTACAGAAGCAGAAGATATTAAGAAGAGGTGGCAAGAATACACAGAAGACCTGTACAAAAAAGATCTTCACGACCCAGGTAATCACGATGGTGTGATCACTCACCTAGAGCCAGACATCCTGGAATGTGAAGTCAAGTGGGCCTTAGAAAGCATCACTACGAACAAAGCTAGTGGAGGTGATGGAATTTCAGTTGAGCTATTTCAAATCCTGAAAGATGATGCTGTGAAAGTGCTACACTCGATATGCCAGCAAATCTGGAAAACTCATCAGTGGCCACAGAACTGGAAAATGTCAGTTTTCATTCCAATCCCAAAGAAAGGCAATGCCAAAGAATGCTCAAACTACCACACAATTGCACTCATCTCACATGCTAGTAAAGTAATGCTCAAAATTCTCCAAGCCAGGCTTCAGCAATATGTGAACCGTGAACTTCCAGATGTTCAAGCTGGTTTTAGAAAAGACAGAGAAACCAGAGATCAAATTGCCAACATCTGTTGGATCATCAAAAATGCAAAAGAGTTCCAGAAAAACATCTATTTCTGCTTTATTGACTATGCCAAAGACTTTGTGTGTATCACAATAAACTGGAAAATTCTGAAAGAGATGGGAATACCAGACCATCTGACCTGTCTCTTGAGAAACCTGTATGCAGGTCAGGAAGCAACAGTTAGAACTGGACATGGAACAACAGACTGGTTCCAAATAGGAAAAGGAGTAGGTCAAGGCTGTATATTGTCACCCTGCTTATTTAACTTATATGCAGAGTACATCATGAGAAACGCTGGGCTGGAGGAAGCACAAGCTGGAATCAAGATTGCCGGGAGAAATGTCAATAACCTCAGATATGCAGATGACACCACCCTTATGGCAGAAAGTGAAGAAGAACTAAAGAGCCTCCTGATGAAGGTGAAAGAGGAGAGTGAAAAAGTTGGCTTAAAGCTCAACATTCAGAAAACTAAGATCATGGCATCTGGTCCCATCACTTCATGGGAAATAGATGGGGAAACAGTGGAAACAGTGTCAGACTTTATTTTTGGGGGCTCCAAAATCACTGCAGATGATGACTGCAGCCATGAAATTAAAAGATGCTTACTCCTTGGAAGGAAGGTTATGACCAACCTGGATAGCATATTTAAAAGCAGAGACATTACTTTGCCAAAAAGGTCCGTCTAGTCAAGGCTATGGTTTTTCCGGTGGTCATGTATGGATGTGAGAGTTGGACAGTGAAGAAAGCTGAGCACCGAAGAATTGATGCTTTTGAACTGTGGTGTTGGAGAAGACTCTTGAGAGTCCCTTGGACTGCAAGGAGATCCAATCAATCCATTCTAAAGGAGATCAATCCTGGGTGTTCATTGGAAGGACTGATGTTGAAGCTGAAACTCCAATACTTTGGCCACCTCATGCGAAGAGCTGACTCATTGGAAAAGACCCTAATGCTGGGTAGGATTGGGGGCAGGAGGAGAAGGGGACGTCAGAGGATGAGATGGTTGGATGGCATGACTGACTCGATGGACATGGGTTTGGGTAAACTTTGGGAGTTGGTGATGAACAGGGAGACCTGGCGTGCTGCGATTCATGAGGTCGCAAAGAGTCGGACACGACTGAGTGACTGAACTGAACTGGTTTTTCAGAGTAAAGGTCTTTCTTTATACTCAATGAGCATTGGCTTTGTACCAGAGTCTCTACTATTTTCCACTGAGAGCTGAATAAATGAGCTTCAGTGTGTTAAAATGGAAGAAAATAAGCACAAAGGACAAGATTTTGGGCTATTTAAACCTCTATCCGTAGGACCTAGAATACTATATTCAGCACAGGAACTACCTCATCATAGAAACTCAATATATATTTGTGGAAGAAAAGAATGAATGAAGGATGGGTGATACATTGTAAAGCACTGAAAACCTGGTCTGAAGATTTTACTTTGTATTTGTTGTGCAACCTTTGGGAGCTATGAGCCTGTCTCCTTATTTGTAAAAGTGGGGTAATTATCCTTGCCTGATTCCGCTCAATATTAATGTGGATCCAGTGGATCAGAGATCAGCTATGGATATCAGAGCTACTAAATGCAAACGTCATTTTCCGAAGTATCAAGAACTATTATCCTGTAATCCCACTTCTGGGCATGTATTTGGAGAAAGCCATGATTTGAAAAGATACATGTACCCCAATGTTCATGGCACCATGAATAATATCCAAGACATGGAAGCAACTTAAATGTCCTTCAAAAGAAGAGTGGATAAAGAAGATATGGTATATTTATAGAGCGGAATATTACTCAGCCATAAAAAAGAATGAAATAATGCCATTTGCAGCAACTTGGATGAACCTAGAGATTATCATGCTATGTGAAATAAGTCAGACAAAGACAAATACTGTATGATATTACTTATATGTGGAATCAAAAAATGATACCAATGAACTTATACAAAATAGAAATAGACTCAAGGCCACAGAAAACAAACTTACAGTTACCAAATGGGAAAGCAGGGGATAAATTAGAAGTTTGAGATTAACAGATACACACTACTATGTATGAAATAGGTAAACAACAAGGACCTACTGTATAGCATGGTGAGCTGTACTCAATATTTTGTAATGACATATAACAGAAAAGATTCTGTGAAACATAGATATATATGTATGTATTGATATAACTGAGTCACTTTGCTACATACCTAAAACTAACACAACATTGTAAATCAACTATATGCCAATAAAAATAAACTTAAGAAAAAACCAAAGTACCAGGAGCTATAATAGTTGTTGGTGAATTAACCTACCAATATTTACCGTGTGCCACATGCCAGGTATTGGATTAAGAGATTTACAATCACTACCTATACATATATCCTTTCCATAACAACACTGGATTGATGTAAACAGTTGAGCTGACATAGCTGAGATGACACAGTGAGCCAGGGCGAATGCAGGGATCAGACCCCCAGCTGCCCGATGCTGATGTCCCAGCTCTCGTGGCTGCTCAGTCATTGGCCCTGGTGGCTTCATGAGAAAGTCATCTCACCAGAAACGTTTCTCTAAGAAGAGGAATTAAGCACTGATTCTGATAGCTTCCCACTGAGTTAGAATCAGCCACAGAAAGTCTATTCACTTTCCAGAAGTCAACCCTGGGATGCACAGCTGTGCAAACCCAGAAGCCCTAATTACCCTCAGATCTTCATCTTCCAAATCCTTTCTGTTCAGCATCCAAGGCCATCTTGCTTCAGCTCTGTCTGCTCTGCCCAACCCTCTTCATATTTGCTGGAGAGTAGGTGTGGAAGGGAAGAAGGTATGCATATTGTGTGTGAAATTCAACTGAGGTGCCTAGGGCATTCAGGGAGAGGGATGGAACCCTGAGATTTTTGTACAGAAGCAACTTCCTGCCTCAGCTCTTTGCAGGCACACCTCCTTTCTTCTTAAACCCTTGCAGTTCTTTCTTGCATCTCTGCTCTTGTGTCTCTGTGCTTCAGCTCGCTCTCTACATTAATGTTTGGAATGGTCTTTGTTGGACACAGTTGAGCCTCTGTGCCCTCCCTGTGGCCTTTATAATATAAGGGAAAGCCTTAGGACTCCCGGATTTCATCTCATGCTCTCAAAATCCCTCACTCCAGCTTGCTTCTTCATGCTCAAGCTTCTTGATGGTCCTTGAATTCTCCATGGCCTTTTACAGATCCCTCTGTGCCTCCTGTTGTCTGGGTCTGGACTCCATTTTACTCCCCACCCCCTCATTTTTCTTAGTGATCTGCTGTCTCTTCAGGGTCTAGCTCAGGCAACAGATATTTGTGTAGGATATTCGAGGTGGTGTTACCTCCTTCCTCTTCTGTGCTCTTGTGGTACAAGGTACCTAAGTCAATTCTGACACATCTCCTGTTGCTACTTCTATATGTCTCTGACTTCCCTGCTGGGCCATAAGCTCTCCTGGACAGGAATGATGTCACACTCATTTTTACCAGCACCGTGCTTGGTACATAGCAGATGCTCAGTACATACCTAACAAGTTTAATTGAATCAAAGCCTCAAGCATGAGGAGTAACTGATCAAAATTGTAGAAAACTTGGGAAAGAATTTGAATAGTCCAAAGAAATTATTAATATTAAAGAGTAAAGAATAATATGGGGCTTCCCTTATAGCTCAGTTGTTAAAGAATCTGCCTGCAATGCAGGAGACCCCAGTTCGATTCCTGGGTTGGGAAGATCCCCTGGAAAAGGTCAAGGCTAACCACTCCAGTATTCTGGTCTGGAGAATTCCATGGCCTGTATGGTATGGTCCATGGGGTCACAAAGAGTCAGACACAACTGAGCTACTTTCACTTTCAAAGAATAATGTTTTAAAAATAGTAGTTTTTTATTTTTTTAAAGATAAAGTTCTGGGTATTAAAATACCCAAAACAAAACAAACAATCCAAAAAGTGCAAGTGAAAATTTTTATTTCTATGCTCCCTCTAGGACTTTCCAAGAAGCCAGGTTCTATTTATGTATTTAATTAACCTCTATCCCCAGTAATTTCTTTTGATGACTTTCTGTTTGAGGAGCTTATAACACTGAACAGTCCTGAAACTGACTGATGTTGGCTTTGCTAGATTGATTTCCAGGTTCTGCTGGATTAGCAGTAAGATTGTAATTTTTTGTTAGTTTTCCTGCCATCACCTCCTCTGTTGCTCTGCTTCCAGGTCCAGCCACCTTCTTGGCTCCTTGTCCTAGCACCAAAAAGAGAAGAAGAAGGAAGAGGAAGTGGAAAAGAAGAAAAAAGGGAAGGCAGATGAGTTGTGATACTTCTGATTTAACTTTAAAACTCACTACAACCTGTTTTTTTATTGTTGATATCAGCTGTTGGGTTGACCTCATACTAGATAACATAAATGAGGTAAGGGTACCTCACATACCAAACCTCATACATGAGGAGATTTTGGAGGGAATGAGAGCTGAAAGGCTTAAAGGATGAGAGCTGAAAGCTTATACCCTTCTCCCAACCTCTCCGCATCTCCCTATAATAGAGTTATATATATATGTGTGTGTGTGTGTGTGTGTGTGTGTGTGTGTGTGTGTGTGTACATATATCACATTTGCTTTATCCTGTCATCCACTGATGACACTTGGGTTGTTTTCATATCTTAGCTATTGTGAATAACACTGCAATGAGCATGGAAATGCAGTTATCTCTACACGAACCTATTTTTATTTCTTCAACAAATCTTCAAGGTGATTCTGATGGTCAGACTAGCTTTGTCAATAGAAATATATTATGGGTCACATGTAAATTCTTAATAGCTATGTTTTAAAAAGTAAAAACAAAACAGGTGAAATCTGTTTTCACAGTACACTTTATTTAACCCATCTATCCACAACATTATCATTTCAACATATAATTAATACAAATAATTACTAATGAAGATTTTTGCATTTCATATTCAGTCTTTGAAATCTGAGATGCTTACAGCACAACTCAATTCAGATGTTCAACCTTAAAGTGAAATATAGCCCTATCAAAACAGTAATGTTTTGCATAGTGACAAAAGTATTTTACACTGCCTTAGTTTTTTACACTCAAATGAGTTAAAATAAATAAACTTTAGTTTATCAGTTGCACTAACCACATTGCATGCAAGTATCCAATGGTCACAAATGGCTCATACCTACCATACTGGGCAATGCAGGTACAGACACTCGCTGCCCACAAGTTCCAAACTCATTAGTTTTGGGGAATTCTAAAAACTGGTTTTACAGTGGTTAGGACTCAACACTTTCACTGCTGGGGCCCAGGTTCCATCCTTGGTTGGGAACTAAGATCCCACAAACTGCTGCCAAAAAAAAAAAGCTCATTAGATTTTTACTTTTTATTGTTTCCCAGGTGATTATGTCAGAAATTATAATGAGATGTTGCCCTTTCAACCCGAGGCATTTACTTGGCACACTCTCATAATTCTGCAAAACCCAGATCACTGATGTTTTATCTTCTTGACCACCTTCCAGAATCTGCACCTTCTTCTCCATAATAATCATGAATTCTCTGTTTGAGGCTACTTCTCAACCTGATTTACATGGCAATGATTACAGTAGATACTAATATTTGTCTACTAGTTATGAGCCCCATTGAAGCTGCAAGGGCTGAACCTCATTCATCTTTGCACATTAAGTGCTCAATAATTTTGTATCAAATTGAATAAAATCAGTTATTTTTCAGTGTTTTGAAAGATATCTTCAAATAATGTTCTTAGATAGAATGGTCTTGTGTTGCCTTCACACTTGTATTCTGATCTCATTGAGATTTCATTCACTCATTTCACTTATTTAACAATTATATGCAAGTCATGTGCCAAGTGCTAAGCTAATATGCCATATCAGTATGGGTGGGCTAGTTTATAACACATGTAACCAATAATCGAAATGAATTAAACTGATGAGAATTATTTATTGCACCCTGTATAGATCCACTGTGGCTTTGCTGGGACCCTGATCTATGTTATGTTCCCACCTGGGCCCAGGCTAATGAAGCTTTTCTCTGGAGCATTGTCAACATTGGCAAAATGAAGGAAACAGCAAGATGTGCACGGCCCATGTCATATGAAATGATACATGTCATCTCCATTTACCTGTCATCGACTACAGCAAGTCACATAGCCTTGCCTAACTTACAGAGGGCATGAAGTGGACCTCTATCTTTCTTGTGCCTGGAAGGCACAGAGTCCTAATATTAATGAGTAGCTTTAATACCTACTATAATGAGCAGACACAGAAAATTCCCATCTTCATGGATTACACTGTCTAATGGGAAACCCATTAATCAAAGTGCCATGTTAATACATATAGAATGATGATCATCAGAAGTGTTGCAAAGCAGATGTATATATTACCCTTGAAAACATAGAATAAGCAGATCTGGGAACTGAGAGATTATAGGGATTGACTAGGTGAGGAAGGAAAGAGTATAGTCCAGGCAACAGAAACAGTATGTGCAAAGGCCCTGAGGTTGGAAGGAATCTGGTATATTTCAGTATGGGAAAGCCCACTGTGACTGACAGGTTAAAAGAAGTGGTAAATCTTGCTGGAAGTGTAAGCTATGACTTTCTTATAAATTCAATGGAAAATGCTTACAGTGTTTTAAGCTTGAAATGGCGGCATTGTTTTTCGAAGTTGAGAGTTGTTTCAGTAAAGTGGAGGGGATGGAAGGAATTGGTTGAGCACTGAATCAAGAAGATAGATGTTAGCTAGAGAGAAAAGGTAAGGCTAGGAAGAAAACAGCAGTGGCCTTTTGTGGAAGACTTTCTTTAGATGTGATCTGTGACTGGAAGAAAATGTGAATTTTAGATGGTGAAGAGACAAAAGGGTGTTTCCGCAGGCATCTTAGTTTATTCACTGATAGTGTTCAAGGAAGGAAGTAACATGTCCAAGGTGTTTATGTATATCTCTTATATCCCACTTAACCCTGCAAGACAGAGAGGCTCAGGGAATTTATTTATGCAAGCTCCAGGACAGTCCCTGGTAGAGTTGAGATTCTAGCATGAAGCCCCTTAATGGGTACCATCTTCAATCTTGGATTTAAAAAAAAGAAGTGAAGATGTTGAAATAGTCTTTGAAGTATATTTAAGTCATTTTTTTTTTAAATAGATACTCCCCAGAGATAAGTCTGGAGGTAGAAATTGCATCAGTTCTTTTCCTTATTTCTATAATTCACTAAATCTCTGTCACTCTTTTTTTCATTATGCTGACTTTTTACCAATGGAATTTAGAGAGGTTTTTTCTCTCAATGGGCCTATTAAAGTCCACAGTGCTTATGCATTATCAAAATGAAGAACCTGGCCTACATTTTGCATTTTTATACTTCTATTCTCTTGTCTTTGACCTCTTACTTAATTTAATTTCTAAAGTGATTACCAGAAAGTGCCTACCCACCATATGATTTGCTTACTACCATTCAGATTTTAGAAGCTGATTCATTATCTGGTACCACCCAATTAGCCAAAGGCTAGAATACGACTTCTGCTCCAGTAAGTGAATTGGTGTAGGAAGACTTGTGGTTAGCTTTGTCTGCCTCCATTGCTAATCAATGTCAAAGCAGTTTCATGTGTCTAAGCAAAAAGATGACAAATGGTATTTTGGAGAAATTTTCTTCTTTTCTTGGCACTAACGATGGTGTTTAATTCACTAGTTATTTTTCAGAGAACGATTAAGAACAATGATTAATTTCCTAGAGAATATGTTAAATTTTAATTGCAGTTTTTAAACTAAGTTGTTCTGTATTTGATATGAACTAAAAGATGTTTTCAATAGTTTTCTTAGTAACATTAATAGGCATACCCAGCTTCCTTTAACAGCCATTCTCTATGATAAAACTAGTACATATACTTGCTTGTACAGTGTAATAGTTAAACCACAGGCTTCAGAATTGCTTTGTCTTGGTTTAAATCCTCACTGCGGTACTTAATAATTATTTTAAAATTAACCAAAGCTCTCTGAGCCTCAGTTTTCTCATCTGTAAGGTGAAGATTATGATCATTTGTATCTTATCGAGTTCTGTAATATTTACATGAAAGAGGTACATAAAGTTTCCCTAGTAATGCTAGCTACTGTTGCTGCTTACATCACATAAGCACACATGTGTGCACACACACACAGATAAGCAAGGACAAAGGAATACGGATCTGGAGGCTGTTTTCTGAGTCAATGCATTATCTAGGACACATGCAGGAAAGTGGAAGTCAGATTAGAGAAAGCTTCTGTGTTTCCATGATTGATGATTTGATGAAGACCTATTGTGTGACAACCTATGGTCTTACTACTGAATACATCATAACTCATAACCTCAAGGAGTTTAGATTCTAGTAGAAAAGACAAGCTATGACATTCTGCAGCAAGAAGGAGGAGGAGGAGAAGTGGAAGAAGAAGATAGGGATGTGAAGGGATAAAAGGGATAAAAAGATGGGAAGGTGGTTGAGGAAAGGAAGGAGGAGGAAAAGAATCAGCTCCAGAGTTTCCTTTGTTTTAGGAGAAAACACATTTTCTACTCATCTGAAAAGCTGTGATTCTAGACTAAAAATTTGACCTGAGTTGAATGGAATAAGTTATGATTTTAAAACTTTTACCTGAGCCCCATGTAATAGCAAAACCAGCAAAAGCATGCCAATTTCACCTACAGGTACAATCCTCTTTTAGTGAACTTTATGGTAAAGCAGAGTCAATAGAACATAACTGGAGTACAATGATGGAGACTGTGCTAGAACTTTCTTTATACATTTAAATAAAGTGATACAGTCAAATTAAAAGCAACAACAAAACTTCTACCTGTTCATTATGTCAATAAAAAAAAAAAAAACTCAAGCAACAGCCTACATTTATTGAGCTTTTGCTAGGTACCAGGCTCTGTGATAAGATCTTTCTATATAGTATCTTGTTTAGATTTTATGACAACTGAGAGACAGGATTCATTTTGCTCCTTTTACAAATGAGAATACTGAGACTTAAATATATTAAGCATCTTTGTGAAATAAAGCATTTTGGTGAGGACAGCAAATATCCAAGATCATAGGATGGTTGGGAATTGAGAGTCCAAAGAAATGAGTGTTCAGGGTGAGCTGGGACAAATAGATGCAATATCCTCCCCTGACCTTCTCTATATCCTTGAACGTTTGGGAAGGCTTGAAATTTCTCTAGACCTTGGAACAGTTATTCATGGCATTTTAGTTCTATGTTAATGGAGTCATTCAGGTTGTGCAAACCATTATAACACAGAGCAGCATATGTCATGACAGTGGCGGGTCCAGGGACCTGGGGAGACACAAATGAGGGGGACTCAGCCCAGTCTGAACAGTTGGAGAAGATGTCCTTGGAGAAAATGGCCTTGGATAAGATTTAAAGGAGGAGTGGGAAAGAGAATTAGTGGGCAGCAGGGAGGAGATCACAGGTAGAGGGAACAATATAAGCAAAGCCCGGATGTGAAAAGCAGTTTGGTGTGCGGGAAATCATAATTAGACAGGTAAATGAATACAATTAAATTAATCGTTTAAAGCTGTACTACAATGAACCTTGTGATGTTTGTATCTTTTTGAATTTTTTTTTTTTTCTGAGTATATGAGCAGGGATGGGATATAGAGACTGTCATACAGAGTGAAGTAAGTCAGGAAGAGAAAAAAATATATACATTAATGTATATATGTGGAAGGAGAAGGCAATGGCACCCCACTCCAGTACTCTTGCCTGGAAAATCCCATGGACGGAGGAGCCTGGTAGGCTACAGTCCATGGGGTCGCTAAGAGTCGGACACGACTGAGCGACTTCGCTTTCACTTTTCCCTTTCATGCACTGGAGAAAGAAATGGCAACCCACTCCAGTATTCTTGCCTGGAGAATCCTAGGGACGGCAGAGCCTGGTGAGCTGCCGTCTATGGGGTCGCACAGAGTCGGACACGACTGAAGCGACTTAGCATAGCATAGCATAGCATATATGTGGAATCCAGAAAAAATGAACTTATTTGTAAAGCAGAACTAGAGACACAGATGTAGAGAACAACATATGCATACCAAGGAGGAAAAGGGATGGAATGAAATGGGAGATTGGAATTGCCATATATACACCACGATGTATAAAATAGACTACTAATGAGAACCGACTGTATAGCACAGAGAGCTCTACTTGGTGCTCTCTGGCGACCTAAATGGAAAGGAAATGCAAAAAAGAGGGCATATATGTATATATGTAGCAAATTCACTTTGCTGTACAGCAGAAAATGACACATCATTGTAAAGCAACTATACTTCAATAAATTTTTTTAAGCTATACTATACATCCATGGGGAAACCAGAAAGCTTCAATCATATTCTAATTACCTGTTCTTTTCTAGAAAATTCAGGCAACTGAATTATTTGCTTTCCTAAGTCTCAGCAAATGTGGGTTAGGGAGAGAAGGTGAGGTGAGAGACAGGTACTCTCAAAAGCAGTGGAAACAAGGTCATAACAGTAAAGTCACACGTATAAATTTTAAATAATAGCTGACTGCAGCCATGTAGTAAGCTTCCCAGGTAGCTCAAATGGTAAAGAATCTGCTGGCAATGTGGGAGACTCAGGTCCGATCCCTGGGTTGGAAGATCCCCTGGAGAAAGGCATAGCAACCCACTCCAGTATTCTTTCCTGGAGAATTCTATGGACAGAGGAGCCTGGAAGGCTACAGTCCATAGAGTCGCCAAGCCATGTAGTACCTGGACAGACTCACAAACTTCAACAGAACCACAGCTTCGATTCATTGTATCATAATATCATGCTCTAGCCCTGTGTTAGGGACTGAATGTTTAGGCAGCGATTACATCAAGAAAATGGGGTCCTTCATGATGGGACTGAAGAAGAGGAAGAGAAGTGAATCTTCCTGTGAAGATTCAGCAGGAAGGCAACTGTTTGCAAATCAGGAAGAGGTCTCCCTCTTGCCCTGATCTTGGACTTCCCAACCACCAGAATCATGAGAAATAAATGTCTGCTGTTTGAGCAATTCAGTTAGGGATATTTTGTTATAGCATCCAGAGCTGCCTAAGACACTTAATCCCTCATCCAATGCAAGAATGGTTTCTGAAATATGCCTGGAGCATAGTGGGTCATTTGCATCTGGACATATGGCAGTGATGTGTAACATCACTTCAGCATGTCTGTGAACTGAAGAAGAAGAAGGCAAAGTACCTCTCAGGTTATAGATTTGGGGGAAGATGGAAGATATGGCTGTAATTGGAATGTTGCATTAGATTAGGGAGAACTGCTGGTTTAAGTTTAGATACCTACAGTATAAACAAAGGGAGATATCCAGCAGGCATTGGAATATATGAAGCCCAGAAAAAGGTCCGGGACAGCAATTTAGGCTTGGGATATTAGTGGTGAGTAAGTCATTAGAACAATGAGAGTGGAGAAGTTTGCCTGAGAGACCATGATTATCCAGTGAGAATAGGCAAGACTCCCAAAGAATGACAACATCAGAAAGTTGAGGAAACCCACCAGGACAACGAAACTGCCTCTCAGCATTCAGCCCTTTCCTCTAATACTCTGAAGCTTCTGTAGGTGCCTCTTCAATGCTGGTGTCCTGAAAGAGCTAGAAATTTTAGCTATCCAGAACAGAGCTGAACTTTCACTTATCTTTTTAAAATTGCTTTTTAATTGAATTATTGCTGATTTACATTATTTTATTAGTTACAAGTATAGAACAGAGTGATTAAATATTTTTAAAGATCATATTCCATTAAATATTTTTATAAAATATTGTCAATATTCCCTGTGCTGCTGTTTACAATAGATAGGACATGGAAGCAACCTAGATGTCCATCAGCAGATGAATGGATATGGAAGTTGTGGTACATATACACAATGGAATATTACTCAGCTATAAAAAAGAGTACATTTGAGTCTTAATGCATATACATGGAATTTAGAAAGATGGTAATGACGATCCTATATGCAAGGCAACAAAAGAGACACAGATGTAAAGAACATGATTTTTGAAGTATGTGGGAGAAGGTGAGGGTAGGATGATTTGAGAGAAGAGCATTGAAACATATATACTACCATATGCAAAATAGATGACCAGAGCAAGTTTGATGCATGAAGCAGGGCACTCAAATTCGGTGCTCTAAAGCTGTGGTACATATATATACAATGGAATATTACTCAGCCATTAAAAAGAATACATTTGAATCAGTTCTAATGAGGTGGATGAAACTGGAGCCTATTATACAGAGTGAAGTAAGTCAGAAAGAAAAACACCAATACAGTATACTAACACATATATATGGAATTTAGAAAGATGGTAATGATGACTCTATATGCGAGACAACAAAAGAGACACAGATGTATAGAACAGTATTTTGGACTCTGTGGGAGAAGGCAAGGGTGGGATGATCTGAGAGAATAGCATTGAAATACATATATTATCATATGTGAAATAGATTACCAGTCCAGGTTTGATGCATGAGACAGGGTGCTCAGGACTGGTGCACTGAAATGACCCTGAGGGATGGGATGGGGAGGGATGTGGGAGGGGGGTTCAGGATGGGGAACACATGTATATCCATGGCTGATTCATGTCAATGTATGGCAAAAACCACTACAATATTGTAAAATAATTAGCCTCCAATTAAAAAAAAAGAAGTTGGTGTTCTTGGACAACCCAGAGGGATGGGGTGGGGAGGGAGATGGGAGAGGGTTTCAGGATGGGCAAACACATGTGCACCCAAGTCACCACAATATTTTAAAGTAATTATCCTCCAATGAAAATTAATTAATTAATTAAAAATATTCCCTGTGCTGTATAATATATACTTGTAGCTTATTATTTCAAACTTAGTACTTTCTAACCTCTTTTTTAAATTGGATTTGTGAGAATGTGCTGTCATCTTTTTCACCTGTCTTATTTAGCTATAGTTTTATTTAGCTTATTTATCTACAGTTCTACAAATGTAGCTTGTGTCTATATTAATGTTTTGTTAGCCATATTCCCACTGTTGGCTTCTTTTCAATTTTTAGTCAAACTACAGCCTCTGTGTTATGTTCTCATGAATTGTTATAAAGCCAAACTTCTGTAATTTATGCAGTTGGTTTTTGATCTTAAATATGTCTCATCTACATTAATTTTTTTATCCTTTGCTCCTTGGTTACCTTACCAATCAAGAAAACAATGAGAATATGTTTCATTACTTCAATGAAAGAAGCCAGGTAAATGATTAGTAAAAAATTATTATCAGAAATATTTCAATTAAAAACTGTGGTTTACTGGGTCAGACTTCAATTGTCTGGGTGGTCATAAAATGTGTATCATTCTTTTAAAAATTAATTCTAGAAATATGTTCTAAAAATCTGCTATTTACCATGCACTGAACTAGAGACTGGGTGTTCAGGAATGTAAACAGTCCAGTCTTTACCCTCATGATTCTAAGTGAGGAAAAGAATCAGGAAGCAAATAAATAGAAATATAAAATCATTATGCACCCTGAAGGTAAAATAGAGGCTCCCATGAGAAAGAATAACAGAGACATCTATGTTAAATGTTGAGTCAGGGCAGTCTTTTTGGAAGAAGTGGCCTCAAGCTAAATTTGAAAGTGTGAGCCGGTCTCAATGAAGAGAAGACGAAGTGGATGGTGAAAGGCTTCAAGACAGATTGGGGCAAAGACAAGATCCTAAGGAGCTTCCCTGGTGGTTCAATGGCCTGCAATGTGGGAGACCCGGGTTTGGTCCCTGGGTTGGGAAGATCCACTGGGAAAGGGAGCGACAACCCACTTCAGTGTTCTTGCCTGGAGAATCCCATGGACAGAGGAGCCTGGCAGGCTACAGTCAGTGGGGTTGCAAAGAGTCAGACCCAAATGAATGACTTCACTTCACTAAGGACCCAAAAGAAGGTTGAAGTGATTCAATGGCAGCATGGAGGTGACCTCTGATGGGACTGCTAAATGAGGAAGAAGCCAGGTCAACCTAGCCTGGTACACTATGTTGAAGATTTGAGAAAGAGAGAAAGAGAGAGAGAGAGAGAGAGAGAGTGTGTGTGTGTGTGTGTGTGTTTGCCGAATACAATGGAAAGCTACTGAAAGATTTTCAGCAAGAAAGCACATTTTTATTTGAAAAAGATGATTCTGGGAAACTAGTTAGAAGGTCACTGCTAAAATTCAGGTGAACAATGTTGGCGGCTTGCACCAGGATGTCAGCAGTCAAGATGGGGAGATTCATGGTGGGCTTAGGAAAGATGTGTGGAAAAAGGTATAACTCATGATGGCCAGATTTTTGGCCAGCTCAGCTGGGTGAATGGAGGTTAACATTTACTAACATAGGAAGAACAAGGGTAGTAACAGATTTACAAGGGCAAGTCAAGATTTCCAACTTGGACATATTTAGTCTGAGAATCTGTTGGTTGTTATGCCTGTTGGGAAGATAAGAAATCGCACTTCTGGCAAGAGATATAGATTTGAGAGGCTTCGACATGAAGATGAAATTTAAAGCCAATAGATAAAGTTGTGTAGGAGAGAGTGTAGATCAAGAACTGGCTTGAGATCAATGCCTTAGAAGCTCCAACCTTGAGAAATTGTGTAAAAGGACTTATTTGGCCAAAGCAATGGAGAAGGAAGAAAGAAAAAAGAGAAGGAATTCCTGGACTGTAATTTCTTGGAACACAAGAGAAATGAGTGTCAATAAGGAGAATGTGATTAAATGTTACTAAAAGGTCAAGTAAATATTTTGTGTTTAGTGCTTCTATCATAGATATAAGGACCTTGTGGAGAGACATGACTTCATTTACTTTTGGATCCCTAAACATTTAGTTCTCACATAGTAGATTCATAATATATTTTTGTAAAATCAATGAATGAATAAGATAGCAAAATTATATTGCTTGTAACAATTTGCACAATATTTTAATGCATATTAATTTAATGCATATTATAGTCACACAGTAAGGTAGTTTATATCAGCCCCACTTTTCAAAAGAAGAATTGGCCTCCTGGAGAAGTTCAGTTTCTTGACAAAACTCAAATGTCTAGTGGCAAACTATGGACAGGACAATTGTATTGTTCACTCAGGATGATGGATCAATGATGCCATACAACTAGGTGTTAACAGGGATGTTAAGATATACATCTTGGAATGTATTTGCATATGGTTCTCTGTGTGTAGATCTGTGTCTATATTCCCTAAAATGTGAAATACAATCAAAGACAAAAACCTTGAGGTTGGCAGTCAGCTCATAGAAACAGTGGCCACATTCCCTAGTCTGAAGAGGGGAATGTGATCCTAAATAGAGCATGCCGGTTGTTGCAGGCATGGATAGACAGGAAGTGGCTGAAAGTGTGAGATACCAAGAATTCTAGCCACATTCACTCATGGCAAACAAAGTGCAGCTGCAGTCCCATCTTCAGAGACTGAGCACAATGACCTAGAGTGAAGGAATTAGTCATCCTTCACCTTCTTTGTCTCACCTTGTCATTTTGCTGTAACAACCGTTAACGGATGGAAGGATCTTCCCTCCCCCACCACTTCCAGTTCCCATCACACCTGCAAATCCGCATAAACCAGCCCAAAATGTGGGATGGGGGATATACAGGACATCCTTTTGGGGAGCTTTACTATAGTTCTATGGATTTTATCATGATTTCAGCTTTAGAAACTGCATCTTCTGTCATCTCCCTTCTTTTATTTCTGCCCACCTGATCTGGGAGTAAATGAACTCAGGAAAAATTCCTTCTTCAGACACACATTTTTAAAGAGAAGATCCTCATGATCTGTTGGCTCCATGAGGACAGGAGCTTATTATTTCACAGCATTTTGTTTCTTGTAAAGTTTGAGTAGAGAATCACAAAATGGAACATTAGAAGTCCCTTTGTGGTTCTTGGAGCCAATGATCTTAGAAGATGAGTCTGTATCTTACTACACTGTTGTTGTTTAGTCACTAAGTCATGTCTGACTCTGCAACTCCACGGACTGTAGCCCAGCAGGATCCTCTGTCCATGGGATTTTCTAGGCAAGACTACTGGAGTGGGTTGTCATTTCCTTCTCTGGTTGATTTTTATGACCCAGGGATCAAACCCACATCTCCTGTATTGGCAGGCAGATTCTTTACCTCCGAACCACCAGGGAAGCCAGCTCACTATTAGGTACTTCTTTTTTTTTTATTATTATTATTTTTTTTTTATTTTAGTTGGGGGCTAATTACTTTACAATATTGTAGTAGTTTTTGCCATACATTGACATGATTCATTAGGTACTTCTAAATTCATGATTTTAGGAAAAGGATCCTAGGAATGCTTTGAGATTAGCAGCAATGCTTGAAGCAAAATCAGCAGAATCTGTATTCTCTGGGCTCTTAATGGCTTCCTGGTGTGGGCCATGTTTTCCCAGATATATCTTTAATGACCTGAACAGCAGTTCAAAGGAGTCTGCTGTTCTTTGAGATATTATGAAAGCTCAGAGAGTAGCACACGATGCTAGACTCAGAAAGCTGCCATACAATATTTCCCAGTATGTGTTGAGTCCTATGAGTGGCTCCTTATTGAAAGGGTGAGACTGGTAAAATGTTTGGGTCATAATTCAACCATAAGCTCTTCTTGGCTAATACAATATTTCATTCTTGGTACTAAGAAAATTTCATGTTTAAGAAACCAATTAACTTTGTTTTATCCTATGCTTTCCAAATTTCTTTAACTATAGGACATTTGGGTTGTTTTTGGCTTCTCTCTACAATAGGAGTGTGTTTTGTTGAACAGAGATTTGGCAAAGTCCAACTAAAACCAAGCTTGGAAAGACTTGGGTTCAAATCCTGGCTCTGTCGTTTTCTAGGTTACCACTCCTGCCACTTAGAGTGGAGCGAACTTGGACAAGTCATTTTAACTTCTGAAACTCATGAGAACAGTAACACTTGCCTCAACAGTCATTGCAAGGATTAAATGAGGCAGCAGGGTAAAGTGGAAATCACAGTGTTTTGCACATAATAAAAGCCGAGGAACATTAACTCTGAATCTGAATCATGGCACAGAGGGAGTCAAAATAAAAAAACAAACCAAAGGCACTTTTCATCACAGTGAAGACTCCTATGGCAGACTTTGCAAAGCATACAATAGCACACACACCAAGCTGGCACACCACTGCTTGCTGTTTAATTCTCTGAAGCAGGTGTATATGGTAGAAATGCTTTTAAGTAACTTGGTAAAATGTCCTTGTATGATTTCAGCTTTATTTTAAAGCTAGATTAGTAAGTAGACCGGAGAAGGCAATGGCACCCCACTCCAGTACCCTTGCCTGGAAAATCCCATGGACAGAGGAGCCTGGCAGGCTGCAGTCCATGGGGTCACTAAGAGTCAGACACAACTGCGCGACTTCACTTTCACTTTTCCCATTCATGCACTGGAGAAGGCAATGGCAACCCACTCCAGTATTCTTGCCTGGAGAATCCCAGGGATGGCGGAGGCTGGTGGGCTGCCGTCTATGGGGTCACACAGAGTCGGACACGACTGAAGCGACTTAGCAGCAGCAGCAGTAAGTAGACTGAAAGCTAGACCTTTGCATTGAACTTCCTTGATGAAAAGCATCACAGAACTGGAATGCTAGAAAAGCTATTCAAATACTTTCCTGGGAGATGCAAATTATTTTCTGAATGTTGAATAGAAATATTATGACACTCTATCACAACATTAATGTCCGGTCTGGTCATGATGCTGAACATTTATTTTACATTGTGCAATTGAAAAAAAAGGAAACTATTTTGTTAAGAAATAACAAGTGGAATGAACTCTTGTGGAATAAGAGACAGAGATGCATAGAACAATTTTATGGACTCTGAGGGAGAAGGTGAGGGTGGGACGTTCTGGGAGAATAGCATTGAAACATGTATATTATCATATGTGAAACAGAACACCATTCCTTGTTCGATGCATGAGACAAGGGCTCAGGGCCGGGGCAATGGGATGACCCAGAGGGATGGGATGGGGAGGGAGGTGGGTGGGGGGTCCAGGAAGGGGAACACATGTAAACCCATGGCTGATTCATGTCAATGTATGGCAAAGACTATTACAATACTGTAAAGTAATTAGCCCCCAACTAAAATAAAAAAAAAAAAAAGCTCTTGTGGCCTAACAAGTTCAATCAAGTTTAAAAGGAAGTTTGACTTCCGGCTCTCTTTCACTTTCAAAATAAGTGAATGCGGTATTTTTTTTCAGCCAGCAAGGAGTTGACTATATCCATTGACTTTTGAACAGAATTTCCTTACACTAAGGAAGTCCAAGTCAACCCTGTATTTGTAAAATTAACATACACTGACCAGCCTTCTGACCAGAGTGGAAATCCCTAACTGATCATTCAACTGCACAGTACAATTCTGTCTATGAAAAAAGTGAAGAAGCAGCTTTCTGGGAAGGGTTATCTTGTCCTAGCCTGAAACTGGAACACATTAGTCACCACCATAACTTATTAAAATCTAGCAAAACAGTGGGTAAAGTAAAATCTCTCGTCAGTATGCTTAATTTGACTAGAAATTGTCAGTTAGCCTCCTAACAGTCTGAATCAGGAAGAGAAGAAGCTGGATCCAATGGGTGAGAAACGAACTCAGTAACAACTTACACCTCCAGGCATTTCCAATAAAAAGGGGGTGATATTTTTTCCAGACAGGTCTGGAGTCTGGAGGTGATGACTCAGATTCACAAACTATCTCAGACAGTTAATTTTCAGGCCATGAATGTGACATGTGAGATTCTGTGTCATTCCAATCAACAAAGAGCCATGTTAGATACGTGAAATGTACCTGAGCCTGAAGTTGCACCAAGTTCGAAAGATGGCTTCCTCCAATGATTCAGGTTGAAGCATTTTGTGATGAAAATCTATCCAGTCTATGCAAAAGTCTAAGCATGTAAAATAGGGACTGGTGAACTTATTTTAGGGCAAATGGTCTTCACCTAAAATATCACTGAAAAATGTTGTTGCTCAAGTCCCCAATTTAGACGAATTATGAAGTATGACACCAGAGTCTGAGGAAGGGAAAAGAAGACGAGGAGGAGATTGATATTTACTTAGCACTTTCTTTGTTCCCTAGAGGCACTGTGTTAATTAATGTGCATACATGTTTTCATTAGTCTTTATTACAACACTCTGAGGTAGGCATCCACATTGCCATTCTAAAAAGGCAAAGAGAGAATAGATACCTTGCTCAAGGTCACACAGGGAAAAAATCAAACTCAGGTCTTCTGATTATAAAACTAGAGCTTCTTTCCTTCTCCGCTCAATTATTTCCAGGACGTGTTTTATAAATCAGCAGTTTGGGTGTTATTCAGTAAGACAGTATTCTTGTTAATTTTCTCAAGTCCTTTTAGCATGTAGATCTTTGTTCCTCTAAGTTAAAATTAGACTAGCTAATATTATTGAATGACAGAAGCCGAGCCAGGAACTTTATTTGTAAAATATTCTTTAATCACTGTAAAAAGGCTACAAGTTCTAGCTCTCATTTTACAGATGAGAAAACAAAACACTTTCAGCTCAGTTAGCCCAGCATCACTCAATTTAGAAGTGGAAAGACCAGTTTTGAACTTAGGTAGTTTGCTTCCAGACATGTTCCCTCAGCTATTTTCCTAGGTTAAATATACATACATACACTGTGCATTTGCTTTATAAGACTGGGATTGCTTGGTTTAAATCTCTTCAGAAATACAATCATCCACGGAACCAGTAAGGAACCTCATCCTTTGTCCACACACATGCTACGGCTATCTACTTCCTATAGGATGATGTTTGATCCTGGGAATGTCTTTGCTTTCCCGTTGAGCATCTCATTTTGGTTGATGGACTACCATTAAGATGGTAAAAGCTACCAGTCAAAACTAGTGGCCTGCAATTGATGCATTTATACTGGTAGATAAATTATCAAAAAATTTTGAGAGTTGCTTGCCATAACAGTAAGAGGCCAGTGGATTGCAGTGGATGGCTAGGATAAACATTTTATAGCTGGATTCAATGGGTGGAAACATACTCAGTAATATGAATGTGACTCATGAATACTAGATCCTAACACAGGTGTGATTACCTATAGTAACAATGAAGAGTGTGCCTTTTTAGGACTTTGTTTACAACAGAAAGCTTTATCAACATAACATGAAGTATGTAAGCTTCAGATTCAATTTAAAAGAAAAAATCTCTTGTTGCACTTTTTGCATTTACCTTACATGTCAATTCTTACATGTCAATAACAGTTAAAATACTACTATTCAGTTCAGTCGCTCAGTCATGTCCGACTCTTTGTGACCCCCTGAACCGCAGCACGCCAGGCCTCCCTGTCCATCACCAACTCCCGGAGTCTACCCAAACCCATGTTCATCGAGTCGGTGATGCCATCCAGCCATCTCATCCTCTGTTGTCCCCTTCTCCTCCTGCCCTCAATCTTTCTCAGCATCAGGGTCTTTTCAAATGAGGCAGCTCTTCGCATCAGGTGGCGGAAGTATTGGAGTTTCAGCTTCAACATCAGTCCTTCCAATGAACACCCAGGACTGATCTCCTTTAGGATGGACTGGTTGGATCTCCTTGCAGTCCAAGGGACCCTCAAGAGTCTTCTCCAACACCATAGTTCAAAAGCATCAATTTTTCGGTGCTCAGCTTTCTTTATAGTCCAACTCTCACATCCATACATGACCACTGGAAAAACTATAGCCTTGACTAGACACACCTTTGTTGGCAAAGTAATGTCTCTGCTTTTTAATATGCTGTCTAGGTTAGTCATAACTTTCCTTCCAAGAAATAAGCATCTTTTAATTTCATGGCTGCAGTCACCATCTGCAGTGATTTTGGAGCCCAGAAAAGTAAAGTCAGCTACTGTTTCTACTGTTTCCCCATCTATCTGCCACGAAGTGATGGGACCAGATGCCATGATCTTAGTTTTCTGAATGTTGAGCTTTAAGCCAACTTTTTCACTCTCCTCTCTCACTTTCATCAAGAGGCTCTTTAGTTCTTCACTTTCTGCCATAAGGGTGGTGTCATCTGCATATCTGAGGTTATTGATATTTCTCCCGGCAATCTTGATTCCAGCTTGTGCTTCCTCCAGCCCAGCGTTTCTCATGATGTACTCTGCATATAAGTTAAATAAGCAGGGTGACAATATACAGCCTTGACCTACTCCTTTTTCTATTTGGAACCAGTCTGTTGTTCCATGTCAAGTTCTAACTTTTGCTTCCTGACCTGTATACAGGTTTCTCAAGAGTCAGGTCAGGTGGTCTGGTATTCCCATCTCTTTCAGGATTTTCCACAGTTTATTGTGATCCACACTGTCACTATAATCTTATTCAAATATGTTAACTCAATTCTTCTGGAGACATCATGTAGATTTAAATTGTCCCTAGAGTTTGTAAAATATCAAGCGAGGCCTACTACTCTTTCTTCTTTTTTAAAAAAAATTTGGGGGGGATAGCTTATTTATTTAATTTATTTAAAGTTTTGACTGTGCTTTCTCTAGCTGAAGCATGCAGGCTCAGTAGTTGCAGCACATGGGCTCTCTAGTTGTGGTGCATGGGCTTAGTTGCCTTGCGTCATGTGGGATCTTAGTACCCCGACCAAAAATCAATCCTGCGTCCCTTGCATTGGAAGATGGATTCTTAACTACTAGAGCTCCAGGGAAGTCTCCTACTCTTTCTTCTTTAAGAGACATTATCACTCATCCTCCATCAAAGGACAAAGAGAAAATACAGTTGCTCAAGTCACATTGATCTGTGCCCTCACAGTGATAGTAAAACCTGTATCTTAGTCATATAAAGAGTGTTTTTTTTTCAATGCTTTAATAGGACACAGAGAAAATATTCTTTCCAAAATGACTCTCACAAAAAATAAAATAAAATGACTTCTGCTAATAGAAGTTCTGTTAGATATTTCTTACAATTGAATTTAAAATGTATTATCTTTTAATATCTGGGTTTGCCTCTAGAAGAAACCGACGGCTCTTCTAATTCATTTTCTTTTTTTAAAGATTCTCAAAGACTTTCTCCAAATGGCCACAGAATTTTCATCCAAATTTCTCTTCATGGCCAGTGGAGATCCCACACTCTTGGCTTGGGTTGGGCACTCAGAATGCAGGGCTAATCACACCAGAGCATGGCTGGCCTCCGTTTAGGAGGTGCAGAGAACCTGGTGTCTGGGTGTGGAGGGAAGATATCTCCAGGAGGCATGGGGGGTTTCTGAATGTCTGTTCCATGGGGACAGTCCTGAAGAAAGAAGTAAACGCACTTCAAGGGATCTGCAGTGAGGACCAGTCAAGGATTGGGAATTGAAGCCCGGACAGATGCCTTAGAGCAATGGTAAATGGAAAAATTAAAGCCATTCCAATTAAGTCAACATATTTTTTAAACTTTTTATTTTGTATTGGGGTATAGCTCCTTAACAATGTTGTGACAGTTTCAGGTGAACAGCAAAGGGATTCGGCCATACTTATACATGTATCCATTCTCTCCCAAACTCTCCTCTCATCCAGGCTGTCATATAACAGAGCAGAGCTCCCTGTGCTATACAGTAGGTCCTTGCTGGCTATCTATATTAAATGCAGCCGTGTGGGCGTGGCATCCCAAACTCCCTGATTATCTCTTCCCCTCGTTCCTCCCTCTAGCAACAAGTTTGTTTCCTAAGTCTGTGAGTCTCTTCTGTTTTGTAAGTAAGTTCATTTCTTTTTAGATCCCACATGTAAGGGATGTCATATGATATTTCTCTTTTTCTGTCTGACTTACTTCATGTAGTCTGACAATCTCTAAGTCCATCCATGTTGCTTCAGGTGGCATTATTTCATTCTTTTTAATGGCTGAGTAATGTTCCATTGTGTATATGTATCACATCTTCTCTATTCCTCTGTTGATGGACATTTTAAGCCAACATATTTAATAAGACATTAAATATGGTTGGCTACAAGCTTGTTTAGACGTTCTCAAATGTGAACCCTTCCAAACATAACTGAACAGAAATTAGACAAGATATTTTTGATAATGTAAGCAGCCTTTGTCCCAAGTTGAAACTTCATGTAGTGATCCTCTGTTTACTCAATGTCCTCCCCACATTTTCAGTGTTGAGATGCATTGTGCTTTGTTGGAAGCTCTGCTTTGTGTTTCTGGCCCTCCCCAGATCACTAACACAAAGAGCTTGCAAGTGAACAGGGTGATGAGCCAATCTTTATGTTGCATTATAAACATAGTACAGAGTGTGGGGGAGTTTTGTTTCTTAAATGTAACAGTTTATTTTGGTGAAATTATTATCATTTTCAATCTCTTTCATTGTGTTCCAAAGTCTGGGCAATTCTTTTAATTAACATAATTATTTTTTGTTTTTCAGTTACATGTATGTGTTTCATAAGTCACATGGACGTTTTCTCTGTACTGATCCAAACCCCAAGTAGACGTGAATGACTGTGCAGTGAATTCCAATCTACTTTCCTGCATGCAGCGTTAGTCACTGTGTGGGAACAACTTACTGGTTCAATCTAATAGAACACAAAGATTCTCAGAAAAATGAAAGCCATAGATTAGAGCAGAACTGTGCAGTTCACATTTCAGCATCTTTTCCAAGACTTCATATTTTTAACTCTTGTCCAGGGGGTTTAAGAATTCAGGGAAAAAAAATCAGCCTTAACTTTCTCTGCTGAAATAGTGTGGGGAAATAGTTGTAAACGACATCAGAAATTCTAAGCTCATTTCCCCCAATTACTGACTGAGTAAACATGGAAAGGTCACATAATCTCTCTGAATCTTCACTACCTAACTAATCAAGTAGGAGCAGCAATCTTTTCTTTGTCTTCATTGTCTCACAAGATTGTCCCTTAGATCAAATAAAATAGCTCGGCACATTGGAAAGCATAAACAAAATATGAGGAATGTTTATTAAACTTTCTCTTCTTGCTAATTTGTCAAAAAAGATAAACTCAACCATGACCTCAAATAGCCAAAATGTAGTTGGGTTGGCATAAAGTTTGCCAAGTGCAGCTGTGCAGTCTGTACACTATAAAACTAGGGCTGTCAGGATGGGATGCAATGTAACCTGAGATCTGCTGACAGACCCATGTAACCTGGCATGGGCCTGCTTTATTATTTATTTTTGCCAATTAACACAGAAGGACTATTTGGTTAACAGAAGCCTGGATATTACAAGAGAAATCGGGGGTCTGTGGAATCAGTCTTGAATGTTAAATAAATTTATAGTTAATATTAATATATTAAATAAATTATCATTCAATGGCATACATCTCAAAAGAAGAGGTTTACAATCAGGAAACCTAGATTCTAGCCCTGGCTTTGATGGAAATCAACAATTTTAAGCAATTTCCCTGAATACTTGGAGCTTCTCATTGCTCATTTTTAGAATAAATTGGTTACCGTCCATGTAACATTGATGGTTAACCAAGTGCAAATCTATTTCTGTAGTACTCTGAAAATGCAGACATGTTCATCATTCCATAGATGCTCTGACTGAATCTTGTCCAATTATTTGCCTTATTTTAAAAAAATCCTGATTAATTGGTTCCTAAGAACAATAAACTCAATATTTAAAATACAGAAAACTCAGGCAGTCAGCCACCACCCAGGCAAATCAGACCTGACGTTCTTTACCCATGGCAAAAAACCCACACCCACTCTCTATCTCCTTTCTCCATCATGTTTGGTTTCCAAATTCCCTTACTCATCTCACTCAAAAATCGCTTGCTGGCCATTAGGTAAAAGATAATTGATTTAATTACTTTAGGCTAAACCAACAAGGCCAAACATCACATGATGGGATTCACCACTAGTGTCTTCAAGGTCTTAGGTTCCAAGGCACCCAGTTTAAACGGTAGGTTCACAGAATCATGAAGAATGTTGGGTGAAGGGGGCTTATGGAGCATCAAATTCAGCTTCTTTCTTTTGTAGAGAAGACGTTGAGGCTCTCTCTGCAGAGCAGGCACGGGCCCCAAATATTGCATCATGAGTGGTGGCATCTGACTCAGAAACCAGGGCATCTGACGTCGGGTGCATTACTTTTCTGATGACATCATGGTTTGACTGTGCCAGCTACATCTCCTGACATTCTCCCTTTTGCTCATTAAACTCATGGCCCTCCCAGGGCTGCGTCTAGTGTCTTTGAGCAGCTTGGGAACAGGCAACCCTTCCTCTGGGAGACCATGCACCAGGGCACATGGATTTGTGCATAGATCATGAACTGGTTTGCCAGAATTTCCTCACTTACACTCAATTTGTTTCCACTTCAGGGCCTTTATTCTATTTACTTGTTTGGCCGCATTGAGTCTTAGTCGCTGCACATGGGCTCTCTAGTTATGGCACTTGGACTTAGTTGCTCCATAGCATGTGGGATCTTAGTTCCTCAACCAGGAATCGAACCTGTGGCCCCTGCCTTGCAAAGTGGATTCTTAGCCAATGAACCTCCAGGGAAGACCCACTTCAGGGCCTTTAAACTGGCTGTTTCTTCTCCGTGGATGCCCTTTCTCCCTGTAGAGTCCCATAGAAGTCTCCTTCTCATCTTTCAAATTGTTCCTTCAATGACACCTCTTATGAGAAGCCACTATCTCCTATTCCATCTGAAATTCTTGAACCTGTCATTATTCTCTATACTATGTACTTTAATTTTTTCATAACCCTTATCAGTCTTCAATATTATATTTGCATTATTTATTTTTAGACTTGATAATTTTTTTCTCCACTTGAATGTGAGTTCAAATTTTTTTTTTCTTGTATTTACTACCTTATCCCCAGGCACAAAGTAGGTGCTCAACATATTGTTTTTTTGTTTTGTTTTGTGTTATTTTTCAAGTGGACTATTTTAAAATCTTTATTGAATTTTGTTACAACATTACTTTTTTTTAATGTTTTGGTTTTTTGGTCGTGAGCCATGTAGGGTCTTAGCTCTCCCACCAAGAATGGAACCAGCACCCCCTTGCTTTGGAAGGTGAAGTCTTAACCACTGGACCACCAGGGAAGTCCCAACACATACTATTGAATAAGCCAATGAATAATTGAGTTTATGAATTAACTAGTCTTCTTAGATTCCAGAGGGTTTTTCTCTTTACTCTCTTTTAGTAATGAAGCTTGTTGATTTGGGTGGTTCTAAGAAATTAGATTAGTATAATTCAGCCTTAGTTTAACAGTCTTTAAATGTCAAGTCCCTCTTTTTCTCTCAGCACTGAGTCATTCTTACTCTTTTTTTGTCTCGTTTTACAGAGAAGTACAGTGTAAGTAGAAGTACACTCCCACAAATTCTTTCTTGAAACATAACAATAGATTCAGAGGTCAACATGCTGTTTGCGCTGTGTATCTGCTTTGAAAACAAAACTCACACCTCACACCTTGTCTTTATTAAGATACTAGTTGTTGATATTTGGTTCCTATTGCTCTGCTGACCAAGATTCTCTGAAGCCAGAACTGTGCTTTTTCATGTTCATGGAGGTCTCAGCAAATGGTGTCATGCTAATTATGTTGTCTACTCAAAGCCCAAAATAATGATGGATTGTGGGCTAAGGGTCCTAGTGGAAAGCTACTAGAAGGGCTTCTTACCTATTATGACATTCTTATTTAGCTCAGTCTTTATTTTCCAAACTACTTGTTTTAGAGTCACTTTGTTTAAGGGGTTATTATTCATAGTAAGAACTTTATTTTTTTTTTCCTGTGGCAGAGGGAAGAATGTAAGATTACAGTTGATGCAAGGGCAAGTTCAGAAGCAATCCAAGCCAGACTTTGGCTTCTGTGCAGAGCCAAATCCATCAAACCGAGGAGATGAGACAGAAAAGTATACCCTTTAATTAGCTTCTACCCGCAGAGTGGTTTTTGACGGGGAAGGAAATACTTGGGTTCTCCATACAAGTGTCTTCTTGTCTCTTAGGGACTTCCTGTAGCCTTGAGGGAGGCTCTATTTGTTTGCAGATTAGGTATTTTTTGTTTGTTTTAATTTAAGTCTCTCTCTCTCTCTATATATATAATTTACTTAGCCATTCACAAAGTTGATCTGTAAAGTTCTCAAAGGACAAAAATATTCACAGTTTATACAGAATCTAGAGTAGTTTCTGGTACATAATAGTGCTTTTGAATCAATCAATCAATGCATGAATGAGCAAATAAGGTAAATCAGTGAATTCATTCTTTCTACCTGATTATTTATAATGAGGAATTAACAAAAGAATTCTGTCTGTGTAGTTAATTTGGCCATATCCCAGCCTCTTGTCTCAGTCTGGGGGAACTTCAGAGCTCTTTGCAGAATCAGTTGAGGGCTCTGTTGTGACTGCACTAATTTCTTCCGTCGAGTCCTACTCCTTCCCATCTCTTCCTTCCAGATGTGGTTCCCATATGTACTTCCCAATAAACCTCTTGCTTGCAAATCTCTGCTACTGACTCTGACTCCAGGAAACCCAACCTAAAATCCTAACATAGAGAAGAAATGTCATAGTTGGTCATCAGTGGATGTTAATTTCTTTTCCTTTTTTCTTCACAATCTGCACCATGATTTAAGAGTTTTGCTGCCACAAAATTAATGCTAAGCACATTCTTGTAGTATGAATGCAAACTGCAAATGCCCCCATGTGTCCTTTCTGTAGTCTCCAGAGGGATAATACAGGTAAAGGCCAAAATGCTGAAATATCAGCGCATCTCATGTAGATTCTGTAAATGAAATCTCAAAGTTCAACTTTGGTAAGGTTTGCTTCCAATAAGTTTAAGTTCCTCCCTTTATTAAAAGTAAAGAAAAGCCAGAAAGTTACACCAGACTATTTTTATCAGTTAAAAAGAATTTTCTTGCTCCCTTTTCTGGGCACAGAACAACTTTCAATAACAAAGAAACTAGGTTAGTTATCTGTTTCTGTAGTAGTTATACATGTTTTCCTGTGAATAATTTGGTTTTCTTTTTACACGCATTCTCAAGACTGACTTTAAGGAAAAGTCCCTTGGATCTAAGCAGGAGTCCTGTCATCTGTTTCTATCTTCCCACTTCTGATTCTCCTTTGAAGTAAGGCTACAATGTCTCAGGTAAGACGCTATGCCTCACTTTCCTCTCATGTAATGTGGAGGTAGATACTCTCTGGTAATGGAATATTTTGTTTAATATGGTATAGAGACAGATTCACTTAAATGCACATTTCATTTTTAATGGACTTGATATTAGGAGAAGGGTAAGAACAGTTGGATCTGCATTTATGCAGTATCTTTCATGTGCTGTTCATTGCTCAGTCATATCTGACTCTTTGCGACCCCATGGATTGTAGCCTGCCAGGCTCCTCTGTCCAGGGGATTCTCCAGGCAAGAGTACTGGAGTGGGAAGTCATTCCCTTTTCCAGGGGATCTTCCCAACCCAGGGATCCAAACTGAGTCTCCTCCATTGGCAGGTGGATTCTTTACCATCTGAGCCACCAAGGTTTATTTTGTGTAACATTATTGCAGCAATAGTCAATAAATACATGTTTCTAGCACATGAAAGAAACATTTATGTAGCCATCTTTGGTGTGCTAGAACCATATACTTGTTGACTATTGCTGCAATAATGTTACACAAAAGAAAACCAACCCAAACAAAAGGCATATGAACAATAAGCATTTGTTTTCATGGTTGGTCATGGGATTTGGATACCATTTGGCTGATGGAGGTTGGGCTTGGCAGAGTGATTCTGCTTTAAGCTGTTGGACCTTCTGGTCTTAGCTCCAAGAGGTGAATTCAGTTCATGTCTGCTCTTTGTAAGTTTGTTCTGGAGCCTGAGATAAAGGGGCCATGCTTTCTGAAGGAACCCACTCCCAAAAGGAAAATACAACCCCTATATTCTAATTCTGTAGTGCCATCTGCTATTCTCCATCATCATCTATAATTACATAACAATTGCCTATTGACCTGAACTTTTGGGTGACAACAGGTATTAGTCATTTCTAGATTTTGTAAACTGGCACACAAAAGGTGCTCAATAAATGTTTTTGATGCATAAGTGAATAAAATCTGCATAAATCTATACCAATTCATTCTAGAATACAGGATTGTGCTAAATGGTGAATGGTTGAGTTACAATCTGTAATTAGGACAAGCTTGACTTGCTTGAGCACTTGCTGAGTCCTTTGAAGCTGACATTATGAAACACAAGTGACAGATGACTCTTTCATGTCAGCATTAGTGCCTAACACTGGGTGGAATGGACAACTGATCTGACCCTGTATGTTTTGTATTCATTCATGAGTACACTATTGAGTAATTGAGAGATTTCAGCAAATGTCAACGCACAGCTCTGAGTTCTTCAAAACATTGCCGTTGGAATTATTTGGATAAAATTATTTATTGTCTATAAAGTATTAAACAAGAACTATTCCAGTAACTCAGGCTTCCCTGGTGGGTCAGTGGTAAGGAATCTGCCTGGCAATGCAGGAGCCATAGGAGATGCAAATTTGATCCCTTCATTAGGTCCTGAGTCAAAGGATCGGAGCAGGAATTTCAACTAACTCCCAGTATTATCTTTGCTCGGGTTAACTTGAACACACGCATCATCTCAATGACTACTGAAGATCACTAGCAAATGTGCAGTGGGAGAAGATGCATTTATAGGTTTTTAGCTCTCACTGGATGGGCTTTCCTGGTGGCTCAGTGGTAAAGTGTCTGCCTGCCAAAGAAGGAGATTCAGGTTCAATCCCTGAGTCAGGAAGATCCCTTGGAGTAGGAAATGGCAACCCACTCCAGTATTCTTGTCTGGGAAATCCCAGAAACAGAGGAGCCTGGTGGGCTACAGTCCATGGGGCGGCAAAAGAGTCACAACTGAGTGACTAAATAACAGCAACAAAGTTCAGTAACTCAATTATTACCTCCTAGAGAGCAATTCAAAAATAATTTCATCAGGGCAAATAGAAGGCATTCATGGAGAGTATTCACATCAGAGTTCCAAGATTTGGCTTTCAGAGGCTTAGCTTCAATGGGAGGTGTTTAGTAATGGACACAGGAGCTGTGAAGACTCAAATTTGACTCCCTCCTTCAACTTTTAGCAGTGAATGATGCTGGGCATGTCATTAACTTCTTTGAGTCTAATTTTCTCCTTTTACAAAGGGATATAATTAAATCTACATGTAGGTAAATAGTTAAGATTAAACGGGACAAGGTACATGTAGTAGCTGGTGATCAAGTCTTCTGTTTTTTTTATTTTTTGATGCAAAGCCCAGTTTATATTTTGAAAGTAGCTTTTTGTGTGTGTGTGGAATATTCATGAATGAATGAATGAATATTCTGCATGTTTGCTAAGTCACTTCAGTTGAGTCTGACTCTTTGAAACCCTAGGGACTGTAGCCCATCAAGCTCCTCTGTCCATGGGAGTCTCCAGGCAAGAATACTGGAGTGTGTTGCCATGCCCTTCTCCAAGGAATCTACCCAACCCAGGGATCAAATCCATGTCTCCTGCACTGAAGGAGGGTTCTTTACCACTAGTGCTACTGGGAAGCCCTGGTTTGCTATAGAAGTATAAAATTATTTTAACATTGGTCTTTCTAAAATTTATTATCAGTATGATGTGGGTAAATGACAGTAAATTGTTTATTAGGTTATCTGCATTCTGACTCATTTATGAGCAATTTCTGTGGGTCAGTTATTTAACTGTTCTGAGCCTCAGTTTCCTCATTTGAAACTATTTTTTAGAATTTATTGAAGATGTAAGAGTCTATGAAGTCTTCATCTCCCTGTCTATCTACTTATCACTATCTGTTTTCTTATTTATACATGCATTCATCCATCAGTCCGTAAAACACACTTTTCATGAAAGAATATGAAAAAGATTGCTGTTGTTGTTGCTTAGTTGCTAAGTCATGTCTGACTCTCTGTGACCCATAGATTATAGTCCACCAGGCTCTTCTGTCCATGGGATTTTCCAGGCAAGAATACTGAAGTGGGTTGCCATTTTCTTCTCCAGAAGATATTCCCAACCCAGGGATCGAAGCCACGTCTCCTGCATTGGCAGGGAGATTCTTTACTACTAAGCCACCAGGGATGCCTATAGAAAAGAATATGTATATGTATCAGAGTTTCTTTGCTGTAAAGCAGAAGTTAACACATTATAAATCAAATATACTTGAATAAAATTAAACAAAACAAAATGTTCTTCATGCCATTCACAAAATGACATTTTTATGATAAACAAATCTTCATATTAACTTGAGGATACAGGTAAACAACTAAAATTACCAAAATTTGCTGAAACTGATACAGTGGGGATAAATATTATTATTGTGGATGAGACATATCTACACAGTATTATAAAGTATATCATTTGACCAAATAAAATTGAATTGGTGGTAAAAGCATACAAAACATGCTTTGAACTAACCCAAGACATGGAAGTTCAAGTTAAGTGAGTACACAAAGTATTTCTAGTGCTTAGTCTGACTCTGCAACCCCATGGACTGTTGCCCACCAGGCTCCTCTGTCTGTGGGGATTCTCCAGGCAAGAATACTGGAGTGGATTGCCATGCCCATACTAGAGTGTTATTATCAATATCCATACTTTTATCAGTTAGAAAAGGAGTATTTTAAATAACAAGCTCTTCTGATATATTCAAATATGATTTACTTTTATGAAAATCTAATTTACATAGAATATTATTTTCAAGAACATATACATACCATGTATTAAGCCAAGATAGACTTTTTTTGTTTGTTTTTTGTTCTTACTATTTCCACTAATTACGAGCCTCTCTTTGGTTTTAAACTTTAATATTAGATCTTAGTTAATCCTTTTCTGAATTCAGCCACTAAGAAGACAGATTTTTTTCCACCAGTTCCCTCTTCCATATCCACCATTCCTGCCACTGTCTTACTCCAAACCCTTAGGAATTCTCTCTTCTGGTGGTTATAACAGCCTCTTAGCTGATCTCCCAGCATTCAGAGTCATCCTTTTTCAATTCATTTCGTTGGCCAATCAAGTGATCTTTAAATATATAAAGCTGATTCCTAAAATCCACCTGATGATTTTGCATTTCTCTTCGGCTAAAGAACAAACCCCTTAGTAGAACACACATCACAATCCTACCATCTACCCCAAGATGGTGGTGAACTGATCTTTATGCTCTTCCTTGAGCTTTCTTATGCCTCCGTGCCCGTTCCATAGATCTTTGCCTGGGAGGAAACAGCTTTTTCCCATTAACACACCTGAATCCATTTAAATCTCTGATCAAATATCTCCTCCTTCAGGAAGCCACCTCTGACCTCAACATGCATCTACCCGCCCCCTAACAAGTGTATTATAATACTTCTCTTTCTTGCTTGAAAGGTAATCTTGCTTACTTTTCTTGGGGCCTAACCCACTGTGTTGTTGCTGTTGTTGTTTAGTCTCTAAGTCATGTCCCAGTCTTTTGCGACCTCATGGACTGTAGCCCTCTGGGCTCCTCTGTCCATGAGATTTCCCAGGGAAGGATACTGGAGTGGTTTGCTATTTCCTTCTTCAGGAGATCTTCCTGACCCAGGGATGGAACTCGCATCTCCTTCATTAGCAGGTGGATTTTTTACCATTGAGCCACCAGGGAAAGCCCTAACCCATTATAATTATCTGAAAAAAAATTGTTTTCATTTCCCCCAGTACACTGTGACCAGTTGAGTGCGAAGATCCATGAGTCTAACATAGTGCCTGGCGTGCGTTAGGATTTAGTAAACATTTGTAAAATGAGCAAAGTGAACAAACTTTAATTTAAAGCAGCCGCAAATTGGTCGTCACACCCCAAATTTCAAACGAGAAAGAAAATTACCATACAAGATGATATGTCTGAGTGCTTTGTTTGCTTGTCATAGTATGTCAGGGATCAAAGGATAGCATTTTTTCCTCTTCAAGTGGAGAATAGCTTTGTTTTTACTGCTTTTTCGTCCCTCCTATTAAAGGGAGCTTTCATCATAGACTTTAATATGACTTGATTGTCTCTGTATTCATATCCCTTGATACCCTGCTTTTCACTGTAAGTCAGCAAGATCAAAATCTACTCCTAATTATCTTCACTACCTGCTGAAGTATTTGCTGCTGTGAATGTGTCAGTTGCTCCAACAATTATGCTGGTGGTAACGGCATATGTTCCCAGGAGGCAGGGCAGTGATGCCTGGACTTCAAAGGGCCTATGCCAAGTGGTGAAGTATATTGTACTTCAATTAAAGCATAATTAAGGTGGCATGCTATATTCAGACTTTTGCTTATGTCAAAGATAATCCATTTCATTAGTTCATTCTGCCACCTTTATGGCAGCTCCAGAGTTACACAGTGGATGGCAGAGCACTGCTCTCTAACTCCTCCAGTGTCCATGCATGGGATGGCCAGTGGGATCCGGTTTATTTCAGCATCCAGCTAATGAGCTGAAGCTTTGAGCCGGACCCGAAGGTAGTCTGATATACAATATTTCACCAGCTCCTGGTGGCAGATGTTATTATTCTCATTTTTCCAGACGAGTTAGCTAAAGCTCAGAGAGGTTCTATACCATGCTCAAAGTCATGATATCTATCATTCATTAAGTCCATAACCTTGAGAAAGTTTCCTAACCTCTGAGAATCAGTATTTTCAGCTGAGAAGGAATCTACGGCTTTGTTACTGGTTTGTAGGTAATTTGCCATGAAACATGCATATGCCTGGGCTTCCCAGGTGGCGCTAGTGGTAAAGAAACTGCCTGTCAATGCAGGAGATATAAGAGACATGGGTTGCATCCCTGGGTCGGGTAGGTCCCCTAGAGGAGGAAAAGGCCACTCACTCCAGTATTCTTACCTGGAGAATCCCATGGACAGAGGAGCCTGGTGGGCTACAGTCCATGGGGTCACAGAGTCAGACACAACTGAAGTGACTTAAAATGCATGCATGCATATACACAGCTGTGTGTGGGTATATTTTCATCTGTCTGTCCTCTGTCTTCTTGTTGTTTAATCACACAGTCGTGTCTGACTCTCCATCATCTATCTCAAGTAGTGACCAACAGAATAGATACTCCTTAACTTCTAAAAAATTGTTGCCTTTTTGTTTATTTTCAAAGACGTCAGAAGCAGGTGAATCATCCAGTCTCCCAGTTTTCTCATCCCTAATGGTACACGGAATGTCATGAACTCTCTATTACTCTATCAAGGAGCAAGTGGAAAAACATTAATATTTGGTCAGTCTCTAAGTTGACTGAAAAAAGATATGTAAAGACTCAATTCATCTCATACATGTCATAGTTGAAACAGTAACCCAGAGGACTATAGATTTGGAAGAGGGTGTTTGGATGAGGTCCTTGGCACTATTTGGGCAGCTGATTTTCTGGTCTCCCACTGGTTACTTGGTGAAAGACACTGAGGTGGTTTGTTGCAGTTAAGAGCATAAAATCAGGAGTTAGAAAAGTATGAATTTACTTTTAGGCTCTGTGAATTAATAGTGTGTAAATATAGCTGTTGCTCTTGCTGTTTAGTTGCTAAGTCACCTCTCCGACTCTTTGCAACCACATGGATTGTAGCCTACCAGGCTCCTCTGTCCACGGGATTTCCCAGGCAAGAATACTGGAGTGGGTTACCATTTCCTCCTCCAGGGAATCTTCCCGACCCAGGGATTAAACCCAAGTTCCCTGCTTGGCAGGTGAATTCTTTACCACTGAGCCAAATAAGCAAGCTACAAAACTTATCTAAGTCTCAGTTTTGTCATCTATAAAAAGAGAATCAAAACAGCACTTGCCTCATAGGGCTGTTGAAAGATTTAAATAAGAGAATGCATATTAAACTCTTGGCATTATGTTTGCCAAATTCTCAGAATGCAATAGATAAACATTATTTTTACTCTTAAATACTGAAGTGTGTAACTACCAAGAACATTCTCTTACATAACCACAATAATTGATGTTATGTCATTTAACATTGATATCATGTTACTATCTATGTCCTATATTCAAATGTTATCAACTGGCCTAGTAATGTTCTTTTTTTAAAAAAAACTTTTTGTTTTATATTGGCATATAGCCAATTGATGTCTGTGTATAGCTGAGTCCCTGTGCTGTCCACTTGAAACTATTACTATTATTACTATTACTACTTCTACTGCTCTTCCTCTGTCTCCTTGTAATCCCATTTCTTGTCACACACACACACTCTTGTCCAACCTCAAAATCACCTCAGATTTTAAAATATTCTTGAAGGTACTATCACGCAGTGATACAAGTGAGTGAAAATACAGACTTAAGCAAATTACCTCTGAAATGCATTCTAACCTCTATCTTTGCATTTCAATCAGATTCACATCTCAAAGTCCTGAGCCTTGTCTGACAATTCTCCTGGCAATAGCACAATGGAAGCAGAGTCCCTGAGCCATCTTAAAAGCCAGGTTTTCTAGTTCTCATAATTCACTGGATTTCAGAGTGTACTGAGCATTATCAGTGAGCTGTATCAAATCTTCAGAATCATCCAGTCATGGGTTGGATGGGACAGTGCTCTGAATATGACTCTATCGTTTCCTGTCTCAGAGCTAATCAGCGATACCAGAGTGGTTCCTGTTGCAGGGTTCCGGTGTAACAGGATGAAAACAGACTCAAAGTGTAGAATTTTGCTAATGTTTCAACTTGCAAGACAAGATTTGGTGGGATATAAACTTGCTTAAATCTTGACATACAAGTTTAAACACGGGACAGAAGACCAATTAAGGAAGATAAAAGGGAAACAAGGAGGAAGTGAGAGAGGAGAAACAGTATGAGATGGTTGTCATGCAAATACTTGGTATTGCAAGATTATTTTCTAAGTATTTGCTATCTGCTAAGAACTTTCATTTTCTCCTGATATCTACTATACCCTTTCAGCAAAGGATATCTTTTAAAAAAATTCCAAACACCCAATGAATTCTCATAAATGGTATTAAAATTGAGAGAAAAAGATTCTCACTTTTTAAAGAATTATAGTAGGCAGTTAGAAATTTGAATGATTGGCAATTTTTCAAATATCCAAATTTACAGTAAAAAATACCCAGTTTTCTGGAAATAAGTGTTGCGGGGCCAAAACTAGCTAAGAGCTTTGTATTCACTTTTTTTCAAATGCTAAAGTTATATTTTATTATTAGATGTGCTTTCCCCTCTAATATATCTTGCACAGTTCCTGGCCTTATGAAACTATGAAGTAGACTCCATCAAGTAAATTGAATCTTGTCTTCATGTATAAATGTGCTTGTTAACACCATCAATTACACCATATACTGACTTCAGGGTCAACCTGGGTAGTTAATTGCCCTATACTGGCTGGCCTCAGACTGCTGTATGTTAGGAATTCTTATGTTGGTTTTTTATGGATTTCTGTCCCCTTTCTCTCTGTGGTTACACATTGTTTTGGAAATTGCATCTGCCCCGAAAAGAGCAGTCTACTGAATCCTGTCTGCAGTGGCAAAGAAGAAAGAATTAAAAAAAAAAAACAACAACAAGATCAACAAATCTTTGTTTATTTTCAAAAAATGAAGTAAATGTCTACTCCATGCCACAAAGGTGCTAAGAGTTGAGGCTACAGACATGACAAACCCAAATAGCTCATAGATTAGTGAAGAGAACAGGCATTTATGAACTTAACCATATGGCAAGAAAAGCAAAATATTCTGACAGGGATCCTAAACTCAGATGCCAACAGAAGCTGACCAGATAAGATGAATTAGACATGTCGGAAAATTAGAGGGAATAGCCCAATGGGAAAGTCTATAGCCATTTTAGCTGGTGCTTAGTTCTAATCCATTTTTGCCACACCAAAATGGGGAACAAGAGGTGGAGAAAGGGGGAGTAGCATTCTACAGACTTAGCACCATCTGACACACAATATAACTTATTCATGGGTCTGTCTCTTTTCTCCTCCCTTCAGGGTGAGACCTTGAGACACCCAATACATATGTATTGACTACATCTTAAAAATCTCACAGAAAGATAATAGCACTTCATATATAATATGGATGTAAAAATGTATTTTGTGGTTGAGTATGTGTTAGACCTTGCTTCCTTCCCTCCCTTTTCTCTTTGTTTATTTGACAAATGAGTATCAAGACAATGAATATCTGTGTCTATTAAGTACTAGACACTGTTTTAGGTGCAGGGAGTATAGCAGGTATATAGTAGGAGTATAAATCCCTCTTCTCATGACACTTACATTCTTACATTCTTATATCTTCCACTTACATTGGAAGATGTGGACAATAAACAAATAAGTATATTTATAATGAGTATATTCTTATACAATGAGTTTATAATTGTTCAATATATATTTATGTATACACTTGTTTATTGTCTGCATCATCTCAACTAGAATAAAAGCATTCTGTACACACACACACACACACACACACACATATATATATACACACACAAATGTGTGTATGTGAGGTTATACACAAATATGTATAGCCTTACAAAGCATAGATATATGAATATATATGCATATATGTAAGGACTTCTATATATGAAGAGGCTTCCCAGGTAGCTCAGTGGTAAAGAATCTTCCTGCCAAGCAGGAGACACAAGTTTGATTCCTGGGCCAGGAAGATCCCCTGGAGGAGAAAATAGCAACCCACTCCAGTATTCTTGACTGGGAAATCCCATGGAAGAGAAACCTGGTGGGCTCCAGTCCATGGGGTAGCAAAGAGTGAGACACAACTGAGCAACTGAGCATGCACACATGCATACATAGATATATATAATAGTAATTGCTCTGGTTAAAAGTAGAGAAAGAAAGCTAGAATGCACTAGGACAGCTGTGGAAGATTTTATTCTTAAAGACAGGATGTCAGAGACAGTCTCAATGAGAATCCACAGTATGAAGGGCATATGTAATTCTAAGGCCATCTGATAATAAAGTATACCTTTAGCACTTGGAAAGCTGAATACGAAGTTATTAGCTATATTTGGCCCCACAGAATCACTTTTGAAGTGAGATGAGTTAATATAGTGTGTATTTTTCACAAGCCATTTCAGCGGCCCAGAGTGCAGATACGGAATTGGAGGAGTCTGATTTACTGAAGTGTTAGGGTTTTACCAGGTGAGTATGAGAAGAGAAAGGTAAAGGATCTGAGATGTACATGAGAGTATGATCTCAATGATAGACCTTGGAATCTAAGCTTTCTGTTTTCTTACACTGAATTAGGGGAGATGGGGAGATAAACAGACATGTTTCTTGCTCTAAGAGAAAGAACCTATAGTCCAGTGAAATTTCCCAAATTTCAATCAGTCAAATGTCCCCTTGTGTTTTTTCGTATCTTTGTGCTCCCTACATTATTTAATGTTTTCTTTGATTATATATACTTTTATAACTTAATGAACTTCCTTTGAAAAGCAATATTGTTGTCTCAGTGGAAAACTCAGTTTCATTTGCTATAAATAGAAGGTAATTGTTAAACCAAATGCAATGAAAACAGTCACATGATTGAATTTTCAAACCAATAACTTTGTGTGCTGAAGTCGCCAAGCATGAGTTTGCTTGTCTCTTTGATAAATAATGGAGATTATGAAGTATAAGATTTGCTATAGGCATACTAGCACTAATTTCTTCTTAGGGTCATCAGAAGTATTGAAGATAATGAAAAGGAGAACTTCTCCTACTCATCCTTCACCGTTATATAGTGCATTGTGAAGCACAAGGCAAAGGCACTGTCACCCTCTAATAATGCACACTCTGTTTAATGAAACACATATCCACTCAGAAGGTAGTCATGCTAACAAGCAAGTGCCATATGTAGGTCGAGGGATGAGAGACCTAAATTAGTCTAAATTAGGGCAACTAAATTAGTTTGTCATGTATTAAAAGTTAAAGTTTTGAAATCAATAGATGGCTTTCATATGAGTGCTCACAGACTTATGTCGTAGTTGAGTTAGAAGCTAAATTTGCAAGAGGTAAGCTCTATAAAACTCGACATTCAAAAAACTAAGATCATGGCATCTGGTCCCATCACTTCACTGATCCCATGGGTGCTCCGATACTTGGGCCACCTGATGCAAAAATCCGACTCATTGGAAAAGACCCTGATGCTGGGAAAGATTGAGGGCAGGAGAAGGGGGTGGCAGAGGATCAACTGGTTAGATAAGCATCACCGACTCAATGGACATGAATCTGAGCAAACTCTGGGAGATAGTGAAGGACAGGGGAGACAGCATGCTGCAATCCATGGAGTCACAAATAGTCTGACACAACTTAGCAACTGAACAACAGCAAAGCTCTATACCAAGTGAGCCATATGATGATGGACTTATTCAATCTGTTTGGCTACAGATAGTCATGGAAGGCTCCACCACCAAGTTGGGTTTAGTATCTCTCTTACACTAAGACTTATTTGGGGCATCTACTTTATCTATTCGATTTATTATGATTTTCAATCCTATGTTAGAGAAAAAGAAAGAAGAGGTAGTGAGATCAGCTAAGAATGAGCACTCCAAGTTGGAACATGTAATGTCTAAACTAAGTCAATATAAGTTGAAATTAAAGGATATTTGACTATAGAATCTATAGAGATTAGTGATAGGTGAATTGAGAACAGTACTTTAAAGAGGGAAGATCCTAAGATGACAGGGCGGTTCTGAGATATTTAAGAGTAGATAAAACGTACAGCATGATTTAAGAAATTTTTATGTTATCTGACTCTATAAACTATTTTAACTGGAAAGAGGCTTTTCTGGCTAGTTTCTACATTTTCCTTTACTCCAGGCAGGTGGAGTTGCCAAATATTTAAGTTTCTTATTTATGAGTTAAATATTAAAACATAAATGAAATTGGTTTTTATATCAAGGTTAGATTTGCAATAAAGAAATAGTTTGAGATTTGGCATGAGAAGGTCCCACTTGATGGTAAGCCCCATGAAGGCAGAAATAATGTCCATTGCTAAATAAGCAGTGAAAAAAGTCCCAAATCTTGCTATGTTGCATTTTTACTCTTTGAATCCTATCACACAGCTGTATTTGTGTATTCCATTAGAAAATATTTATTGAGAACTACTTTCTGCCAGGCATCCTTCTAGGCTTTGGAATATACTTAACAATCAAACTGAAATACTCTTTTCACAGATCTAGAAAATGATAGCTTAATCAAATAACCACATAAATACATGTAAAATTGCAGCTGTCATAGCATGTTACTAAGAGAGCTCTGAGCTGTCGTGAGAACATGAATGCATTCATTCATTCATTCGACAATTAATTATTGAGTCATTTTTTCAATCCCATCTTAAGGATGGAGGCAGAATGATCTATGAAGGGGAAGTTACCCAAATTGGAACCCAGAATATCTAAACTAAGTGAGCAAAAGTCAGGATGGAGGGGAAGAGTTGGGATTAAAAATAAATGTAAAACTTCAACTGTAATTGCCTGCTACTCAGAGGGCTCTAAGCCATCAGGGGAACATGAATGCATTTATTTAATAATTTTGGTTGACTCCTATGATGTACTGAGAACTCTCTTCTAGGGATACAGCAGTGAGCAAATCAGGCAAAGCTTCCTGCCATCACGGAGATGACATTCTAAAGGAAGGAGATAAATAATAAACAAGATAATTAACTGGCAATTAATTAATTGGTAAGCAAGGAAAGTGATAAGAGTGTAAAGGAGACAATGGTTTTCGATAATATACGCTTTTTTTTTCTCCAGAATAAAAATGGAAATAAAAGAATTGAAAACTCTCTCTCCTTGGACTGATTTTTAAAATGTTTTGCAGTGGAAATTCTTATGGGTACAGAAAGGTCCCATCCCCTAGGCCTGGAAGAGAAGAAATGAGTGGGAAGAGGACTTTTAAATAAGACATAAAAGATATGAGCTCTTCTGCCTCCTCTGTCTCAAAAATGAGCTGAATGTACAGAACTAAGGTTGTTGTGATGATGAAAGGAGATCACCTAAGTGAAAGCTTCTAAACTCTGCTGAGAGCTCTGGAAATGTTGCTTCCTAAGGGGCTAAGTCTAATTGTTCCTTGTATTCAGATGAGGTCCTGATATCTCATTCACCTGTGTGTACATTTTTTCCTACATTACTCTACCTAACTTTTAAAACAAATATGTCAATCTCTCCCACCCCCTCTGAAAGTGATAAGTAATATTTGCTTGCAACTAACATATTTGACACTTAGGCTTACTCCTTTCTGTTCACCTCTTAGCTCCATGGACCTGAAGAAACCAGGATGCAATAAGAATCTTGTTTTGTTTGTTCGAGGCGTAGTTTGAGGGGTATAGAAAAGTAACACCCATGGCATTTGGTGGCAGTTCCAGGGAAGAAGGAAAAACACCTTGGACACATTTCCCTGATGGGTTCCCAGGGTATCTTCAGCAGGGAGGAGAGGATTAGATAGCATATTGCCTTCCTCAATGACCTTGGTAAAATGCATAACCTTCTTAGATCTCAGTTCTCTCATCTGTAACACAAAGTGAGTGCTAACATTCTCTGACCCCTTGGAAGAATTAGGAGGGGGAAATAAGTTAATGTTTGGAAAGGCTTGGGTGACCCTGTGAGCCAAGACATTATCAAAGCACAAAGTAAATTACAGGCACTGTTTGCTATCCCATTAGTAACTCAAATAGTACAAGGGGCTCCTCTTGTCAGACCCTTGTAAGTCAAGTTTGTAATACACACTTGGTCGTTTTTTTTTTCTTTCTTTTTCTCCAGAACAAAAATGGAAATGAAAGAGGTGAAAACTCCCTCTCCTTGGACTGATTTTTTAAAAGGTTTTGCAGTGGAAATTCTTATGTGTACAGAAAGGTCCCATCCCCTAGGTTCATTCTGTCCCAATCCTTTCATCAAGTCCTAAGAGCTAGGAAACAAGGAAAGATTTGGAGTTTGGAACCTGAATTCAAGGTTTCCGGGATTTGTGATGCTTTAGCTAACTTGCTTAGCATCCCTGACACTGTTTCTGGACATGTAAAATGAGAATCACCACCATCATCATCCCTTCTTGGTTATGATGTCTCTTCAATCAATTAAATATGGGTAAGCTAGCCTTCCACAGTCTCATTTATATAATATGCAGATTTAGGAGAGTAATAATCCATAAATGTTTGGAGAAGATTTACAGAGATAGTATTAAGAGTACTTAACATAGTAAAAGGTCTATAGGCTATATATATTAGCTATTTAATTATAGACTGTTACCTCTTACTATATTAAGCACTCAATGCTATCTCTGTAAATCCTATCCAAAACTCTATGAATTATTATTATCCTTAATCTTCACATTAAATGAATGAGGCTGTAGAAGACTAACTTACCCATAGCTACAAAACTCAAAGGCAGGAAGGTTAGACTTTGCTGCAGATCTATATGATTTCTGGCAGGAAAGTTGAACCTTAGCTTACTATGTTCTTTTCATCTTTTTATTCACTCAGCTAGGCACAGAATAGGTCAGAACTCCTTAGTGCTAGGCACCTGAGAAGCAAAATTGCTTTGTTATTTTCAAAGCATTATTCAAATGATGGTTTTGGGATCAACAATCACATTTCCATAGACCAAATGTGCTCATCAGCCCCTTGTGCAAGACAGTAAACAGACATCTAACACCTCTGCCTATTTATCACTGGGAATTTGTAATAATAAATCCTTTCTGTTATTCAGTTGCTAAGTCATGTCTGATTCTTTGTGACCCCATGGACAGCCAGGGTCCTCTGTCTTTTACTGTCTCCTAGAGTTTGCTCAAATTCATATCCATTGAGTTGGTGACACTATCTAACCATCTTATCATCTGCCACCCCCTTCTCCTTTTGCCTTCAGTCTTTCCCAGCATCAGAACCTTTTCCAGTGAGTCAGTCCTTTGCATCAGGAGGCCAAAGTACTGGAGTTTCAGTTTCAGCACCAATCCCTCCAAAGAGTATAGATTTCTTTTAGGATTGACTGGTTTGATCTCTCAAAAGCCCTAGGGACTCTCAAGAGTCTTCTCCAACACCACAAAAGAATGAGGGTTAGCGTGTAGCTGTTTGGAGCCAATACTTGGATCTTCCGAAGGTTTACTCAGGCTCTGTTTAACTTTTTGCCTATGATGTTGAACCAAATTACAACTACCATAATCTTCAATTTATCCCCCAGTATAATTTCACACTAATAAAGGATAGAGGTTTGGAGGTTGTAAGATGAGAAAGGAAGTGGCAGTAAAAGCTAGTGGAAGTCTAAAACATTTAGGTCCCAGAGGCCACTTTTGGCAGTCTTCAAAAGTCTTTTAGACACAAACTCTCATGTAGCATAGAAGTTTATCTCATACCCTGGGCTATACAACAATGCTTGAAAAATAATTTGGAATGGAGATCTAGAATGCACCCCTTCCCAGTTTCTTAAAAGAAAAGACCAAAGTTGACTATGTGTCTATGAGAAATATTGAGACCAGTATTTGCAACCAGTATTTCAAAGTATTGATTACTTAATTTTTTCTCAACTTTAATAAGACAAGTTGTCAAATCCTCACTAACCCTTATTAACTTTGCCTCTAAAAATTATTATTTTTATTGTGATGGAAAGGGACAAGACAAGAAGAGTTACGAAATGAAAGATCTAAACACTCTGTTCATTAGAACTAGTAACTCCATTAGAAATTATGTAGGTCTTGCAATTTTAGTGTGTCTTCTGTGATGATATTTAAGCTGTGCCTGGGATAAAGAAACTAGATTCAGACCCATTGAAAATGTTACTGTTTGCTGCAGAAACATCTCAAGTGCATGAAGTTGTCTATCACAGGATTGAAAAACAAACAGAAAAGTTCTTTTTGTTGTTGTTTTTCATTTCAAGGGGGAACAAAATGCCATTTTAAAATGGGCTCTCAGTCTCCAAACTTAGATCTTTCATGTCCAGCTTCCATAAAGTGGTGTGTTTTTTTTTTTGAACAGTAAGCTCATATAAATTCAACAGTATTCATTCTCTACAAGAGAGAAAATAAAGAGTTCTTTATTTAGGTTATTTCTCCTACCACTCCACTAAATGTCACAATGTAATAGAATAATTCTCTAGATCGCTGTATATGGTGCAAAGTACAGAAAGAAGGACATGTCCTTTTCTGGGGAAAAAAAAAGAACTACTGATACTGGGTCTATTGTCCTTGAGTGAAAAATATTAGTCTTCAAAATGGTCTTTAACTTTTCTAATCTATTTTCATAGTAATTCTGATTGTACATTAAAAAAAAAATCTCACATACTCAGGTTAGAACTTTTTCAGAAAGATGTAATCCGACCATACAAAATTATATTCTAAAGGTCAAGTTGGACCATACCTCTCCCTAGTCAATGATTCTGTATTTGTTCTTTTCAAACATTCAGTGGGCACCTACCATTCTGGTATAGGTGCTAGAAAAAAAGCAGTTAATAAAGGAAGAGAAATTCTGTCTCTTGCTGAACTTTTATCTCAGTTGAGGAAGGCAGAAGATAAACATGTACCTAACCAAGGTGAGTCCATGTAGTAGGAAGCGCTAGGGAAAATTGAAACAGAGTGGTGACAGTAGAGGTGAATCAGTTTCAGATTGATCTGGGAGAGGTGTTGGTTCTGAGAAGATGATATCTGAACAGAGACTGAATTGATAGTTGGTGGGAAGGAGCCAGCTGTATGAATGCCGGGGAAGAGGGGACTAGAGCTGTGAATTCTAGTAAAGGCTCTGAGGCAGGAAGAAGCTTGGCATGTTGGAAGAACAGACAGAAGATCAGCAGCATTGGAGATTCAGAAGCATTAACTATTGGTAAACACTTTTTCTGCATACAAAACTTTACTTGATCTGATACTACCTGATTTTCCAACCTCACCTCTCAACATTGCTCTACTCAGTTCTCTAGTTTTGCTGGACTGCTTGGAGAGTTTGGTGTGCACATACCAGGCTGTTCACATCTCCCTTTATTAGTACATGCTATTCTCCCTGCCTGAAATTGCTTCTCCACTATGTCATCTGGTAAACCTTACTCATCTTTCAAGATAAATCTTCCATCCCATCCCTGTGGAGTCACAGAGAAGGAATGATTAACTGCCTGAATTATCCAGGCCTCTACAGATATCAAAATATTCTGTCACTTCTTTTAGAGCCTGTATTCTAATGCAGTATCCATCTCTTCTGCTCGACTTTGACCTGTCATCAAATTCAGTGTAACATTTTAGATTGCGGACTCCAGAAAAACATACACCTTTCCTGTGTCTACTGCAGAATTAAAGCATGTGTGCTCAACCACTAAGTTGTGTCTGATTCTTTGCTACCCCATGGACTGTAGCCCACCAGGTTTCTCTATACATGGGATTCTCCAGGTAAGAACACTGGAGTGGGTTGCCATTTCCTCCTCCAGGGAATTTTTCTGACCCAGGAATCAAGCCCAAGTCTCCTGCATTGGCAGGCGGATTCTATCCAATGAGCCACCTGGGAAGCTGCAGAAATAGAGATTAGCACTCAAATGAATCAATCATTTCTCCTTCCTTCTTTCCTTTCAATTCATTTTAACTAATTTATTTTAACTGCTGCTGCTTCTGCCAAGTCGCTTTTGTCATGTCCGACTCTGTGCGACCCCATAGACGGCAGCCCACTAGGCTCCCCCAATCCTCTGAGTCTCCAGGCAAGAACACTGGAGTGGGTTGCCAGTTCCTTCTCCAATGCATGAAAGGGAAAAGTGAAAGTGAAGTCTCTCAGTCGTGTCTGACTCTTAGCGACCCCATGGACTGCAGCCTACCAGGCTCCTCCATCCATGGGATTTTCCAGGCAAGAGTACTGGAGTGGGTTGCCATTGCCTTCTCCAAATTTATTTTAACTAATTTTTACTAATTCATTCATTTGATACCTCCTTTTCCCTCTTCCCTTGCAGCCATGTTATTAGAAAATCACATTGGATCTACCTGACAACACACGCATCATCTATCCACTTCTACAAACCCTCACTGTACGTCCTCCTCCTTCAAGAGAGATGACCCTGGCAGTCTAGTCTCCTCACTCCTTCTTGTGCATCAGGTAATTTCTCACCAGGCCTTAACCTTGCTCCCTCTTCAGGCCTCACACAGAGACTGTCCTATACCACCCTGTCACTTGCAATGTACTTTCCTATACTCTTTATTACATTACCATTTACTTCTTTCATAAGATGTATCAAAATACTGGATTATCTGCTTATATAATAGCTTATCATCCACCCTCCCTATTTTACTATAAGGTCACTGACCTTGTATACTTTACTGACAACTGTGTCCCAGGACCCAGCATATGTGGCACATGTACAGCTTTAATGAGTGAATGAATGAATGAACCTATACATGAGCAGCTGTAATGTGCCAGGCTCTGCATTAGATAATAGAATACAAAGAAGTTAATTCATTGACTTTGGCACAGATACCCTCTTTCCTTCTTTGTAAGTCCAGTTTTTGTTTCTTCTGTTCTCATGCAGTTTGAGGAGAATATTTGTTTAGTGCAGTGAGTTGGAACCTTGTGATAAAGCCCTGAGAGCAGAGGTCATGGCTCTCATCTGGAGGAGAACTAGTTGTCTGTGTCCTTAAAGGAGTCCCTAACCTTGAGAACTTACTTTGCAGTCATTTGAGCTTGATAATTAGGTGATGTGAATGGGTTAGGGGCTTCCCAGGTGGCGCTAGTGGTAAAGAACCTGCCTGCCAATTCAGGAGATAAAAGAGATGCAGTTTGATCCCTGGGTCAGGAAGACCCCCTAGAGGAGGAAATGGCAACCCATTCCAGTATTCTTGCTAGGAGAATCCCATGGACAGAGGAGCCTGGTGAGCTATAGTCCATAGGGTCACAAAGAGTGGACTGGAGGTCACACGACTGGAGCAACTTAGAACAATGCAGCACTGTGGCTTAGATCAAATATATTCCTGAATTAGCACTCATCACAAATACTGTGGTTAATAG